>NC_084480.1:7705000-8942189 GCF_030035675.1 Rhineura floridana
AATCCCACCCCATATATACGGTCTGCCTTGTAACCGTCTCAAGACGTCACTCTAAGAGTTGGAAATGACTTGCACTATAAGTGTGGGGACATCTTTACCTTTACCTTTTTTTGCTGTGGAACAAGTTGCACCATCTCCACACACCTGCCACATTGCCAGAACTGAGTCAAACAGCAGTGACAGAGAATAAAGTTTCAGGGCAACTTGACAAATTTCAAATTAAGGTGTCACTGAGACCAAACTACATTCATTGGAGAGTCCTTAAAGAATTAAAATGTGAAAACGTTTATCTTTTCAAGAAAAACAAAGCAAAGCACTAATTGTCATTAAAACTGGATTCGTTACATAGGAAGCTACCATTGGTCCTTCCAACTCAGTATTGTCAATACTGACTGGTAGTGGCTCTCCAAAGGTTCAGACAGAAGACTCTGCCAGACCTACCAGAAGTTGCTGGAGATTGAACCTAGCTCCTTCTGCATGCAAGGCAGGTGCTCTACCACTGAACTACAGCCTTTCCTCTTTACCAGAGGAATGAAGGGACCTAATATAAAAAGGGTTGGAGAAAAAGCTCAGCAAAAAAAAAAAATCCAGTATGGAGACACCTTATCCTCAATGTCCCACCAATGCATGGATTGGATTCCATTTGGGAATCTACACATTGCCGGATGACCTTGTTGCCTTGATGGTCTCATACAAGGCAGTCTGGGGAGTGACGGGGGAGTTACAGGTGCCAACAAGCAGCTAACTAGTCCGTGGGGCTCCTGGCACCACACAGAAAAGGGCGACCAGAATGATCAAGGGGGTGGAGTGACTCCCCTAAGAGGAAAGGTTGCAGCATTTGTGGCTTTTTAGCTTAGAGAAGAGGCCAGTCAGAGGTGACATGATAGAAATGTGCAAAATAATGCATGGCATGGAGAAGGTGGACAGAGAAAAGCTTTCCTCCCTCTCTAACGCTAGAAGTTGTGGACATATGAAGGTTGAATGTCGGAAGATTCACAACAAACAAAAGAAAGGGCTTCTTCACACAGCACATGATTAAACTCTGAAATTTGTTCCCACAGGAGATAGTGATGGCCATCAAGTTGGATGGCTTTAAAAGAAGACAAATTAATGGAAGGTAATGGTATCAAAGGCTGCTAGCCACGATGGCTATGCTCTGCCTCCATGGTCGGAGGCAGTATGCTTCCGAATATTGGTTGCTGGATACCTAAGGAGGGAAGAAGGTCGTTGTGCCCAAGTCCTCCTTGGAGGATTCCTGGAGGCATCTGGCTGGCTGCTGTGAGAACAGGGTGCTAGACTAGAAGGACCATTGGCCTGATCCAGTAGGTTCTTCTTATGTTCTTATGCAGATTGAAACAATTAAACCTAGAAGCAATTCCCCATGGAAGCAATGCAACTTGATGAACTGTTATTGCTCAGAGGGAATTGTACAGAAAACAATGGATTATATTCAGTGAAGTCCTACTCAGAATAAACATTAATGGACCTAAATTAGTTATGGGTCTACCCTTAGTAGGAGTAACATTTAATGCCACCCTATGTGTGGGTTGGCAAGACAAGAGTGGTTAACAACCTCAAAAGTAGTGGGTTTAAAAAAAAAGATTTTGAGACTTTTTCCAAAACGATTTATGCATATTCCTCCTAAAATATCCACAACATAACCAAGATGGAATGGGCATTCCCATGCAGAATGAGAGCCCTTCGAAATTTGGTCTTGGGTCCATCCTGAAGCATGGCACCTTTTTTGAAAAAGGAAGGGATCCAGGGGAGGCTTTTAGTTCAGAACAAAAGTGACTGAGGGACCGTGATAGTGCTCCATGGTATGGGAAAAGTGCATAGAGATATTTTTCTTTCTCCTTTTTTCTTGATACTGACTGGCAGGGGATTCAGGACAGACAAAAGAACATGCTTCTTAACAGAACAGCATAGTTAACATGTGGAATTTCCTGCCTTAAGATGTTGTGATGGCTGTTGTTGTTATGTGCCTTCAAGTCGATTACGACTTATGGTGACCCTATGAATCAGTGACCTCCAAGAGCATCTGTCATGAACCACCCTGTTCAGATCTTGTAAGTTCAGGTCTGTGGCTTCCTTTATGGAATCAATCCATCTCTTGTTTGGCCTTCCTCTTTTCCTACTCCCTTCTGTTTTTCCCAGCGTTATTGTCTTTTCCAGTGAATCATGTCTTCTCATTATGTGCCCAAAGTATGATAACCTCAGTTTCATCATTTTAGCTGTGATGACTTCTAGCCAATATTACATAAATGGATTAGACAGGGATGGGGACCCTGTAGCCCTCCAGATGCTATTAGACACCAACTCCTTTTATCTTGGATCACTAGGCATGCTGGCTGGGGCGGATGGGACACAACAACGTCTAAAGGCCCATGACTACAGTGGTTACAGTGGCTATGAATAAAGGAACAGGGAGGGGCATTTACTCCAGATTTCTGCATGTGTAATGTAAATGGTCTTTGGCACTTATGGGCTGGGGAACCTGTGGCCCTGCAGATGTTGGGCTCAAACTCCCATCTGCCTCTCCTGGCTGGGGCAGATGGGAGTTTGAGCTGAACAACATCTGGTGGGCCAACGGTTTCCTGTATCTGGATCAGACATATTCCTGGACGATAACCTTATCAATGGCTAATAGCCATGACAGCTATGTGGAACTATGTTCAGAGGCAGTATTATTATTATTATTATTATTATTATTAAATTTGTTAGTCGCCCATCTGGCTGGTTGTCCAGTCACTCTGGGCGACGTACAAGATAAAATAGTATATAAACAGTTAAAATTTAAAAAAACAGTAGGAGAGTAAATAACAGTTTCGGGGGATGAGACAATACTGGGGAAGGGCTATTGCCTTCTTGCCTGGCCCGTGGGCTTCCTGAAGGCATGGGATTTATGACTGCGGTAAGTAACATCATGGAGTGGATGGACCATTGCTTTGTCCCAGTGGGGATTTGGTTAGGTTCTTCACTGTAGAGGGCATCTCGCCGATTCTCACTGCTCCCCCCCAGAACATTGAGCAGCAAATGCCGATGAAAGGCACATTGAGGGAGTGCAAAGAAAGCAACCTGCTTCATATCTACGCATGGCAAATCAATTTAATGTCCTCCATTATGTCTTGAAAAGGGGAACTTCCATGCGAACAATAAACTTTCATCTGGTTGACAACATTTTTTTAAAAAAAATGCACCGAAAGCAGGTTTCGCGTGCGTGACATACTTTATGACACTTATTAAAAAGACATACTTGTAAGTCAAT
The DNA here is from genome assembly GCF_030035675.1 of Rhineura floridana. Lineage (NCBI taxonomy): Eukaryota > Metazoa > Chordata > Lepidosauria > Squamata > Rhineuridae > Rhineura > Rhineura floridana. The sequence continues at coordinate 7,708,269 of NC_084480.1, forward strand.
TAACCTGCCCAATGGTACTTTTTAACTTGTTTTCTAATAGGAAAGGCAGCAAAAGGGCAAAGGGTTTCATTTTGGGTGTTCTCTGTCGATTCTTTCATCCCTTTCAAGTGAAGGGCATTGTTCATGTTGCCAGGCCCTCGCTAATCACTTTGATATGAAATATAGGCTGCCCATTCCCCCCACCAGAGCAAATGGCTGCATATCGTCGCAAACTTTATAGTTGCTGCCATTTGCTATGATAATTCATTAATTATAGTAATGATGACACCACAAGATGAGGCCGTTAACATGATACATTTAGCTGGCTTTCCCAGAGTCTGTCTTCCTTTCTTATCCATTGGAGTTAAGGTCACATGAGCTTCTCCTCCCCACCATAGAATCGCAGAATTGCAAAGGACAAAAATGTCCTCAGGTTGAGCTTCTTCCCAATAAGGCTGCAAAGCCCTCCCAAGAGCACCCTCCCTTCTCAGATTTCCCCTTACAAATCAACCTCTCTATACATTAATGTGTGGGAGAAAGGGGGAAGCTTGCTTATGAAGGTGAGGAATAAGATGCCTGGAAGCATTTCTGTCAATTGGCATAATAATTCCCTAGAAGCATTTCTGTCAGTGGAGGAAATCATTCCCCCATGCCCAGTGTCAACAAGGCCAGAGGAGGAAAAGGAAATAAGATCAGGGTTTTTTTTAAAATCCCTTCTCCCCTCCTGAGTTCTTGAAAACAGAAATGCCCACAAATCTCTTCTGTGGATCAGATTTCTCTCTTTGATCCTCTATTCCAGTTCTGGACGCCACTCTTTAAGAAGGATGCAGGCAAACTGGAATGGTAAGAGGAGGGCAACGAGAATGATCAGGAGACTGGAAACAATGCCCTGTGAGGAGAGACTGAAAGAACTGGGCATGTTTAGCCTGGAGAAGAGACACCTGGTTGGCCACTGTGAGAACAGGATGCTGGACTAGATGGGCCACTGGCCTGATCCAGCAGGCTCTTCTTATGTTCTTATGACTGAGGGGAGATACGAGAGCACTCTTCAAGTAAATGAAAGGTTGTCACACAGAGGGGGATCGGGATCTCTTCTCAATCATCCCAGAGTGCAGGACACAGAATAATGGGCTCAAGTTTCAGGAAGCCAGATTTCAGCTGAACATCAGGAAAAACCTCCTAACTGTTACAGCAGTACAACAATGGAACCAATTACCTAGGGAGGTGGTGGGCTCTCCAACACTGGATGCATTCAAAGGGCAGCTGGACAGCCACCTGTCAGGGATTCTTTATGTTGGATTCCTGTATCTAGCATGGGGCTGGGCTCGATGGCTTTATAGGACCCTTCCAACTCTACTATTCTGTGATTTTATGATTCCTGCAGAGGTTAAGAATACCTAATATCCAACCCTTTACCAAATAATGATTTGTCAATTGTACAGGTGTTATTATCCCATCACCAGTGGTGGCTGGTGTCCACTAGACTTGGTGGGTCTGTTATGGGGTCATGGCCAATGAAATCATGGCCAAATGCTGTTTCCCCCTCCCCCCCATCTTCCTCCCTTGCAAACATACTGTGGATATTTAAGCATTGCAGTTTTACAAATAGCACCTAACAAAACTGTAAACTGTCTTACTTTGGTTCAGAAGGGGTCCCTGCTGTCACAGTAGCTTCTCAGATGGGAGAAACATTGTGTGGCCTCCACCTGTTCTGTTTCTTTTCCTATCCTCCTTTGCAAAGAAACAGTGGACACTTATCGGCTGCAGTTTTAATAATACTGAGCACCTAACAGAGTTTTAGTCCTATGCTTGTTATCATGGGGGGGGGGGATAGTTAAAGCGTACTTCCTCAGTAGTGAACAGAAACCTTGATCTTTGTTCATTCAATAATGCTCTGCCAATCCTGTTTAAAAACACACACACACAGAGAATGAGTTGCTGGAAACTCACATTTAGAAGATGCTACAAAAAGCTTTAGCCCTATGCTTGCTCTCATGAGTAAGAACACAGTGGAGATTTACTTCCTTCTGAATAAGATGAAGAGGATTGTGTTAGTAACCAGTGGTGCTTGGAAATATCACTTTTAAAAAAGAACAAAGTACCTCAGTTCAAGTTCACCCAAATAAACTTTTAATTCACAATAATTTCGGCCAGCCACACACAAGGCACAAGAGTGCTGCTCTCCCCCAGTGCCAGCCCTAAACCATGCAAAGAACTTGAGTGAAGAGTAAAAAAAAGAAAAAAGAAATTCACATTTGGGCATCTTGAGATTATATTTTTAACTTAAACTATATTTAAAATGAGTTTCTGCAATTGCAGAAATGTAATGGTCATAGGACCTGGAAGACCAAGGTTCAATTTCACATCCACTTAAATGAACATAGTGGGGCTTACTTCTAAGTAAAATGAATGGGATTATGTTAGTTACTACAGCTAAATCATACCTCCTCCTCGGTAAATTAACCATTATATTTGTGAGACTACGTGTCACAGCAAATATTGTATTCAGGAATACTATGTTTTATTTAAGCTATGCCTGGCTTATTCCCTGGTATATAGGGAAAACCTCCCTGACCTGGAGCAGTGTATTCAAGTATGATGGGTAATAATCATTGGCTAAAGATTTCTAGAGTTTCTTTTTTTGGGGAAAAATGCAACCAATCCTGTAAACTGTAAGCTCCTATTGCTCAGAGAAAAAGACATGGCAGGTGGGAAAAGCAAGAAGCCAAAATGTGAGAAAAAGGAGCCTTTCACACCATGTGATCACTTCTGAATACTGTAGCAGGAAGTTGGACAAGTTCCTCCAGGATTCGACTGGTGTGGGGACCCAGAGATATTAGCACAAGGTGTCTAAGTTTCTTGGTTTTTTACAAAAGCAGGGACTTGTTCAACTCAGAATTCCTTCTCCTTTTGATGGACCACATCTACGCAGGTCCCACCTCCTTACACAAAGTGGAATTGGCGATGGAAGTGTGCAAGAACGCCACATCTGCCCTGCTAAGTGGATTGCCAGGACGTCTGTGTTTTCATGTACTCTTCCACACCCCCATGCCCCATCATGACAGACTGTCCCGAGCTCAGAAAGAAAATAAGCATCTGATTCTCTTGAAAGTAGTGCTAAGGATTTTTAACTTAAAATAACTATAATGAGTTCTTGCTTTTATCGCTAATGAAAGTTAATTATCTTGCATATGTTCATATCAAATATTCATATACTGTAAATAAATAAAAATAAATGTTAAAGGTCCTGTCCAGCTCAGTCCATTCTTGGAGCAGTTTGCTACCACAAATCTTCTGACCCTCCCACCCTGACAATAAAAAAGGTCCAGTCCAGGTCCAGCCTATGAAGAAAAAATATTCTCCCCACACGCAAACACACTGATGACGCCAGCCAAACATTTTAAGAGGCCATTTGTCACAAAGAATCTCCTTTCCTGTCTCTCCCCCCTACAATAAATAGGGCCCAGTCCAGTCTATGAAGAAACCAGATTACACACACACCACTTATGATGCTAGCCAAACATTTTGGGGACAAAAGAATCTCCTCTTCCCCCTACCCCAACAATAATAAATAGGGCCCAGTCTGACCTATGGAGGAACCAACTTCCTCCTCCTCCCCCATGCCAGCTAAACATACTTTGGGGGTCATTCACTCCTCCTCCTCTCAATGAAATGTCTTATTATACAGCCACAAGAATGGCTGTATACTATAGCCAGCATGGATATTTCACATTTCACAATGTTAAATTGAATATACCCCCATGCCATTCTGCTGCTTCCCGTAAACTCATTTCAAAATGAAATGTTGCAAAACTTACATTCCTGAACTCAGAAACGCTTGTTTAACAATCCAAGTTTCCATGGCAATACACAAAACACTCAGAGAGAATCAAGAGTTCAAAGTGTAAAACAAGAGGGGGGGGGAATCCAGACCCCTATTGGACTTTTTTCTGTCAGTGGTCTCATAATTTATTGAAATGAATTAAAAATCAGCCATGTTCACAGAGTACCTGTAATCTTATTACTGACCTTGCCCCATACTCTGACCTACTGTTTAAAAGTTTTTAAAAATGCTTGGTTGATTTTTAATTAATTTAAGAAATTTAACATTGGAGTCAATGATAAGCATGGACATGGCTCAGTAAGAAACTCCCCTCCTCCTCCTCCCTCCTGTCCCCTCCCTCTTGCCCCTTCCCTCCACCTCCCTTTACCTCTCCCGCCCTTCTCCTCTTCCAATCACCTCTCCCCTTCTCCTTCTCCCCCATGGTAACATTTACCTATCTTAAGCATGATTGCACAGGAATAAACACCATTGAACTCAATAAGCATGCAAATGATCAGACCTGCCTTTCCCCTCCCCCTCTCTCCTCTCCTTCCCCTTCTCTTCTTCCCCTCTCCTCCCCTCCTCTCCTTCCCTTCTTCTCCCCTCCCTCTTCCTCATCCCCTGCCCACTCCAGCCCTCCCTCTGTCCCTCTCTCTTCTCCTCCTCCCCCATGGTCAGTTTCACCTCTCCTAAGCATGATTGCACAGGAATAAATCCCACTGAACTCAATAAGCATTGAAATGATCAATCCATTCTCAGCAAACTTGCACAGGATCCCATTTCTTACCTCCCGAATTAAAAAGCAGAGAAATTCACTAATAGGCAAAAAAACACACAAAACAACCTTGCAGTTTAAGAAAGTACCTATAGCCTAGAGATATTTCTATCAAACTTTAAAAAGCAGGGAAATTGGGCAGCTATAGTGAATGCACCAGGGGAACAGGAGACCTGACTTCTCTGAGATTTTGTACTGCCCGACACATTTGTAAAAATGCAAACACAATTTGGGTTGGATTTTCACAGTACAGTCCACTTCCTGTGTAGCTTGGAAGAATTTGGTAACATGTGCCTCTGAGCACATGTTGAGTTCAATGGGACTTACTCCCAGGTAAGTGTGTACTGGATTTCAGCCTAAGTTATAATCAACACATTAGTCTGGAAGGTGTGGATCAAGTCAGTTCCTATTAGAATTAACAAATTCCTGAAGCTCCCCGGTCATTCCCCATTGAAACCAACACTGATCACTTTACATTATGCCCCAGTAAAAAATCTATCCTCTGGTTGTCAAAAAGGTGTCATGCCATTCATTCCCCATTTAAATAGCATTGCTATTTCACTTTGTACAATACTGATAATCAGTTCTCCCTTCATAGACATACACACTAACTATAGTTTGCCATATCAGGGTATTGTTCATTCGTCTCCCACAGATGCAACAGTAAGTTTTGCAAACCAGTTGCAAATAAGCAACTTTTGCATTAGGAGTCAGGAAACACACAGATACATATTTATAGCATCCCTTTGGGGGAAAAGAAGTCACTCAGTGATGCTCTTAGGTCCCACTGCTGTCTCTAAAGAGAAGCCTCACTTAAAGCAAATCTGAATAATTCTTGATTTCTCCAGGTCAAGCAATAAAAGAAGAGAAGGCTATAAAGCCAAGAAGAGCTACAGGAAGACGTTAATAGGAGAAAAAATGATCTCTGAAGAACACCTGCCAAAAAGACAATGAACTTAAGTGTTAACAGTGAAATAAGATGGATGTCAGTGCTAGGGAAAATTCACATCACAGCCAAGAAGCATGCATGGGATGAGGAGAGCAAACAAAGAGTGTGACCCACTTCTTTCTAGGCTAACTCATAGATGGCCTTCATAAAGGTCTTGTTTCATGAGTTGTTGCAGTGAGTGCTAAAATATAAATGTTATATACATACATTGAACCAAGGAAAATGGGATTCTACAATCTGTCTGAAGTATGCATGATTTCTCTGACATAATTCATTTGTATTCAACTAAGTCATGCTCAGTGAAGACCCACTGATATTAATGAACCTAAGTCAGTCATGTCTGTTAACTTCAATGGGCTTACTCTAAGTAGGACTAGCATTAAATACCACCCTATATAATGAATTCTGAAATGTTTCATAGAATCATAGAATAGTAGAGTTGGAAAGAGCCCATAAGGCCATTGAGTCCAATCCCCTGTTCAATGCAGGAATCCAACTTAAAACATACCGGACAGGTGGTTTTCCAGCTGCCTCGCTCTATCCTCTATCAGTAGAACCAGGGTTAAAAACTTGAAATGGTAGAAGAAGGGCTAGGATCTTGAATTGGTAGAACCAGAGTGAGAATCTTGCATTGCTAGAGTTCGAATCTTCCATTGTCTCAAGTTGTCACTGGCCCGACGCATAGGGCAGGGCACACCCTCAACTTGGTTTTTGCTCCAGATGGAGGAAGGGGTGGTCTGGAGATAGGGGGGTAGATGTCACCCCATTGTCATGGTCAGAACATTTCATGGTGATGTTTAGACTTATGGCTCCGATCTGGACCAGTGCCTGGATTCGGTGGTGGGCTTGATGAGGGCCAATAAACTGAGTCTGAATCCTAGCAAGACGGAGGCACTGTGGGTTGGTGGTTCCCAAGTTTGGATAATTGGTCAGTTGCCTGCTTTGGATGGGGTTGTACTTCCTCTGAAAGAGTAGGTCCGTAGTCTGGGGGTGCTCCTGGATCCATGTTTGTTGCTAGAGGCCCAGGTGACCTCCGTGGCTAGGAGTGGCTTTTACCAGCTTCAGCTGGTAAGACAGCTGCTGCCCTTTCTGGACCAGGATAGCCTGACCACTGTTGTCCACACACTGGTAACTTCCAGGCTGGATTACTGTAATGCGCTCTATGTGGGGCTGCCCTTGAGGTTGGTCCGGAAGTTGCAGCTGGTGCAAACTGCAGTGGCAGGACTACTCACTGGGGCAGGGTATTGCCAACATGTCACCCTGCTGCTGAAAGAATTGCACTGGCTGCCCATTTGCTACCGGGCCAAGTTCAAGGTTCTAGTTTTGGTGTACAAAGCCCTATACAGCTCGGGACTAGGATACCTGAAAGACCATCTTATCCCTTATATACCCAGTTGATCACTGCACTCTTCAGGTGAGGGTCTCCTGCAGATACCATCTTATCAGGAGGTTCATTATGCACAATATAGGAAACGGACCTTTAGCGCGGTGGCACCTACCCTGTGGAACTCCGTACCCTTGAATAATAGACAGGCCCCATCTCTGTTATCTGTTCGGTACCTATTGAAGACCTTCCTCTTTCAACAAGCCTTTTAAATTGAGACCCATCCTAGTCTGTGTCTGTGTTGGAATTGCTGTTTAATATGTTCTTAAACCTTCTTTCTAAAAATGTTTTTAATCTTCAACGATGCTTTGAAAGCTTTTTTAAGAAATGTTTTTAGAGATGTTTTGTTTGAATGTGTTTTAAAGTTTGTTTTTATGAAGTTTTAAAGTTTTTAGTGCTTTTATTTATTTGTTTGTTTCTTTGTTTATTACTTGATTCATATCCCGCCTTTCCTCCCAGCAGGAGCCCAGGGCGGCAAACAGAAGTGCTAAAAACACTTTAAAACATCACAAAAACAGACTTTAAAATAGGTTAAAACAAAACGTTAAACACATTTTTTAAAAAAAAAATCTTTAAAACATATTTAAAGAAGGGTTAAAAAAACATATTTAAAAAACATATTAACAAGCAATTCTAACACAGACGCTATCCCCTACTGGGATAGGTCTCAACTTAAAAGGCTTTTGTTTGCTTTTGTTTGCCGCCCTGGGCTCCTGCCGGGAGGAAGGGCAAGATATATATAAATAAATAAATAAATAAATAAATAGAACCTTGAATCAGTAAAAACAGGGCTACTGTACTCTTCAAGTTTGTCTCGGTATTTCTCCAAATGTTTCACCCTGTGGAGCAACCTTCAAACTAGCTTCAGATTTCAGCCAGGGATGTGCATACTTCCCTAGTTCCTAAGAAATTTTGCCTGTCAGATTAATCTTCCCCCTCCTTTACATTTTGTTTTCTTTTCCCCCTACAAGGCGAGATTTCCACGTTTGCAATGGATTTTGCTTTTGGTGAAACTGCAGTGATGTTTCTAATTTGCGCTGACACTCTACCTAGCATTGGCTGCGGCAACATGGAGAGAGAATGCAAGCTGGGGGACAGCCTATCGGAGTGGACAACTGTTGTGTTTGGGGGGGAAGATTCCTCTAGAGGCTTTCAGTCTTCAGAGTCTGCTCTTCAGGTCCCTGAGTGTCCATGTAAAAGGAATGATGCTTGAAAGATCCCTTGCAAGGGAGGCAGGGTCCAGAGTCTTCTGCTGTTGGGCCCTTTCAAGAGATAAAAACAGACCGCTCAGTAAGGAAGGACGTGATGACTGAGTCTGTAGACTACGGTAAAGAAAAGGAACTCTGGCGGGAAGAGAAAAGGCCCTTTTAAAATGCATACAAAGCAACCCCTTTAAAAGGCCTCCAAGCTCAAATGCTCCCCAGAGAGCTAAGCAGTTTTCAATAACTGTTTTTATCTTCCAGTTTTTCACTTTATCTCACTTTCTCCAGAGGTAGGAGTTGACCCCAAGAGGAAAGTGGAATGTGATTTATTGCACTACATTTAAAGAAACAAAGTCTGTTTTTCAAAGCAATGTTGTCAGGCTGCAGGAACGTTACCTATTCTTCTTCTTCTTCCTCTGCCACCACCACAGAAGGTTGTTTTGTATGACCGAACTGCAAAAGCACAGCGGAAGCAATGGAAAGCATCCTAATTCAGAACAGCAAAGGTGTTGCGGCATTTTATTGTTCAGGTATCTAGGAATGTAGGAAGTTGCTTTATATTAAGTGAGGGCATTGGTCCATGTAGCTCAATATTGCCTACACTGATTGGCAACTGCTCTTCAGGGTTTCAGGCAGGGGTCTCTCTCCCAGTCATAAGAACATAAGAACATAAGAAGAGCCTGCCGGGAGGGAAGACCCGTTTTCAAGATTTTTCAGTGTTTCCCGTGCCTCAATACGCATTTCTTGGTTTGGGGTTGCAACTGTCTATCCCAATTTGTTTCTTTTTTTCAATATGAATACTGCATTCGTTTCCAGTTCTTATATCTGAAGAAATCCTGAAAAGTCCTCCATACTATCATGGCTAGCGCCCAGTCGGCAAAGAAGAAAGAATCAGGTACATACAGGGAGACCTTTTTACATGTCCTGGAACAGACTCCTTGGCTCACTGTATCAGTGAGGATTGTCATATGAGTGCTGGCATAGCTGCCATTTTTAAGGAGAAGTTTGGTGGTGTTCAGGAGCTCTTGAACCAGAAAAAGAAGACTGGGGATGTGGCTGTTCTGAAGAGAGAGAATCGATATGTGTACTATCTGATTACAACGAACAAATACTTTCATAAGCCTACCTATGACAATCTACGGAAGAGCTTGAGCGATGAAAATCCATTGCCTTAATAATGCTGTAACTTGTATTTCTATGCTGAAGATTGGGTGTGGACTTGACCACCTGAATTGGAGTAAAGTTTCAACAATGCTTGATGAAGTATTTGAGGATACAGATATTAGCATTACAGTTTATACCCTTTAATTTATTATCCTTTTGTATTCTGTGTTTGTAACTGATTTGTGAAAAGATGGTGATGTGATTTTGTTCTATTTCCCTTTCTCTTTCAGACATTTCTCACCATTACTAATATCCAATCATAGACAGTGTTTTGTAGAAATTTATAGTTAAAGCTTTTAATTTTTATTCTCTAATTTTTAGGATTTTGATTATGTCTATATGGAATGTACTTGTGTTTGGTTGTAAGTCGCCCATAGTGGCAGATTAACCTCTGCCAGATGGGCATCTAACAAATCTCATAAATAAATAAATAAATAATCTAGTCCAGCATCCTGTTCTCCCAGTGGCCAACCAGGTGCCTGGGGGAAGCCCGCAAGCAGGACCTGAGTGCAAGAACACTCTCCCCTCCTGAGGCTTCCGGCAACTGGTTTTCAGAAGCATGCTGCCTCTCACTAGGGTGGCAGAGCACAGCCATCCTGGCTAGTAGCCATTCATAGCCCTGTCCTCCATGAATTTGTCAGATCTTCTTTTAAAGCCATCCAAGCTGGTGGCCATTACTGCATCTTGTGGGAGCAAATTCCATAGTTTAACTATGCGCTGAGTAAAGAAGTACTTCCTTTTGTCTGTCCTGAATCTTCCAACATTCAGCTTCTTTGAATGTCCGCGAGTTCTAGTATTATGAGAGAGGGAGAAGAACTTTTCTCTATCCACTTTCTCTTTTTTTTTTTTTTTAATAATTTTTATTCAAATTTTTCCAAAAACAAACAAAACAAAGTCAAAAAGACATAACAATACAACAACAAAAAATAAAAATAAAATAGTTGACTTCCGATTTGTCGCAGATCAGCTATAAGTATATAATATACATCAAACCTGTCCCTTAATGTATACATACAGAGTCCCTTTTCTCCATAGGCTGTCTTAATTAATCGTCAAATCCCAGTATCATCATTTTATTTTGATCTTTCAACAAAAAGTCTAAGAGAGGTTTCCATTCCTTAAGAAATGTATCTGTCGATTTTTCTCTAAGTAAACATGTCAATTTATCCATTTCTACTAAGTCCATTAATTTCAATAACCATTCTTCCATTGTTGGTGTTGATTCCATTTTCCACTTTTGTGCATATAATAATCTTGCTGCCGTAATCATATATAATATTATTCTTCCATATTTCTTTTCTATTTGTTTATCCATAAAACCCAATAAAAAAAATTCTGGTTTTGACTGAATATTTATCTTTAGAATTTTTTGCATCTTCCTACCTATCTGTGCCCAAAATGATTTTGCCTTTTTACATAACCACCACATATGATAAAATGATCCTTCTTGTTGTTTACATTTCCAACAAACATTAGAAACATTACTATACATTTTTGACAACTTTTCTGGAGTCATGTACCAACGGTACATCATTTTATAAAAATTTTCTTTAAGATTATAGCATAGTGTAAATTTCAAGCCTTTTTTCCACATATTTTCCCATTGATCCATTTGTATGTTATGACCAAAATTTTTTGCCCACTTAACCATACACTCTTTTACTTGTTCTTCCTCCATATCCATTTTCAATAAGAGTTTATACATTTTCGCAATTATATTTTCATCATTTGTACACAATCCTATTTCAAAATCAGATTTACTTATTTCAAACCCATACATTTTCTTGTCCATTTTATATCTTTCTAACAATTGTAAATAGGCAAACCATTGAAAACTATATCCTTCCTTTGTCAGTTGTTCTCTCTCTTTCATTGTATATTCTCCATATATATTTTCTAATAGTTCTTGATAAGTTAACCATTTCTCTTTTCCAGCCATTTCTCTTCTATAAAACACTTCTTGACTTGAGACACATAATGGTATTTTCGAATAAAACCTTGGTTTATATCTATTCCATATTTTCAACAGAGGACGTCTTATGAAATGATTGTTAAAGTCTACATTTACTTTTACTTTGTCATACCATAGATATCCATGCCATCCCCACTTCAAATTATGGCCCTCCAAATCCAATAGTCTTTTATTCCTCAATAAAATCCATTCCTTTATCCAGACTAGACAGCAGGCAGCAAAATAAAGTCTCAGATTTGGTAATCCCAGTCCTCCTCTTTCTTTGGCATCTTGTAGTAGTTTAAATTTAACTCTTGGTTTTTTTCCTTGCCATACAAATTTAGAGATATCTTTTTGCCATTGTTTAAAAGGTAAATCAGAGGATATTACAGGTATTGTTTGAAACAAAAACATCATTCTCGGTAATACATTCATTTTTATCACAGATATTCTACCCATTAATGATAATTGTAGTTTATCCCATCTTAGCAAATCTTTCTTAATCTCTGTCCATAATTTTTCATAATTATTATGAAACAACTTTGAATTTTTATTTGTCATAATGATACCTAAATATTTCAACTTTTTCTCTATTGTAAAATCTGTATTGTCCATTAACTCTTTCTGTTCCCTTAAAGTTAAATTTTTCACCAACATCTTTGTTTTTTGATTGTTGATCTTAAATCCTGCTAACGGTCCAAATTCTTTTAATTTGTCCATCAATACATTAATTCCTTCCAAAGGATTTTCTAGTACAATTATCAAATCATCAGCAAATGCTCTCAATTTATATTCTTCTTTTTTATCTTTAATCCCGAAATTCTTTTATCTTGCCTTATATCTCTAAGCAGCACTTCTAAGACCAAAATAAATAAAAGGGGAGATAAAGGACATCCTTGTCTTGTACCCTTTTGTATTTCACATGAATCCGTTAAATCTCCGTTAACAATTATCTGAGCCTTCTGAGATGTATAAATCGATCTAATCCATTTTATAAAATTGTCTCCAAAATCCATTTGCTCCAAAACCTGAAACATAAATTTCCAATTCAAATTATCAAATGCTTTTTCAGCATCTAAAAAAATCAAAGCTGCTTGTTTATCATTTCATTGTTCTAAATATTCCAAGACATTCAAGACATTCCTGACGTTGTCACGTAATTGTCTTTTAGGTAAAAACCCTGATTGATCTTCCTGAATAAATTGTTGCAATATTATTTTCAATCTTTCTGCCAAGATCATTGTAAAAATTTTATAGTCATTATTCAATAGAGATATTGGTCGATAATTTTTTGTTTTAGTTAAATCTTGCTCCTCTTTAGGTATTAATGTTATATTAGCATTTTTCCAACTATCCGGTATCTTTCCCTCTTGCAGAATAAGATTCATTGTAGACTGTAAAGGTAGTAAGAGTTCTTCCTCCAAACATTTATAATACATTGCAGATAACCCATCTGGTCCTGGTGCCTTTCCTAATTTAATTTTGTTTATAGCTTCAGATATCTCTCTTGACGTAATAGGACCATTAATAGCTTGTCTCTGAAAGTCTGTAATTCTAGGCAAATTCTGTTTAGATATATACTCTTCTATTTTTTCAGATGGAATTTCCTGACATTTGTACAATGTTGAATAATATTGATGAAAAATCTTTTTAATTTTTACATTATCTGTCAACGTCTCATCTCCTTCTTGTATCTTTAAAATGATATTTTTTGACGTTCTTTTTTAATTTATATGCTAACCATTTCCCAGGTTTATTTGCAAATTCAAAAGTCCTTTGTTTAGCAAAATTTAGTTTTCTTTCAATTTCTCTAACTGTCAGCATTGATACTTGCTTCTGTAACATTTTGATTTCATTTACAATAGAAACTTTAGTTGGATTCTTTTTCAATTCTTCCTCTTTTTGTTTTATTTCTTCCAAGATTAATTGCATTTTCTGTTGTTTCTTTTTTTTTAATTCAGAGTTACATTTAATAAGATATCCCCTCATAAATGCCTTACTTGTATCCCAAACAATATTTTCACTTGTTCCTTTATGTAAATTATGTTCAAAAAACTCTTTTAATTTCTTCTTACATTCTTGTACTACTTTGTCATTCTGTAATAAAGATTCATTTAGTCTCCATCTAAATCCAAGATTTTTCTTTTTTAAAGTTAATATCACAGGGTTATGATCCGAAAAAGTTTTTGGTAATATATCCATTTTAAAAGTGTCCTTCGCTAAAATTTTAGACATCCAAATCATATCAATCCTCGAGAATGTTTTGTGTCTTTCTGAAAAATAAGTAAATTCCTTTGCGTTATCATTTATATATCTCCAGGTATCCACCAATTCTAAATGTTCCATCAGTTCAAAGCAAATCTTCGGTAATTTACCCTGTGTCTCTTTGATATTTTTTTCAGAAAGCCTATCAATTTTTGGTGAGATTACCCCATTCCAATCACCCATAACGCACCAATGGTCATATGAAAACTCTGACAATTTTTCCATAAGTCCTGTGTAAAACCTTGTTTTATCTTCATTGGGGGCATAGATACCCACTATCAAAATGTTTGTACCCTGTAGAGTAATTTCAACCCCCACAAATCTACCACTATCATCCAGTAATACCAATTTAGGAAGCAATTGTGGGTTAATGTAGAGAACAACTCCATTTTTTTTTTTTGGTCCAGCCGAAATAAATTCTTCACCCAAATTTTTACAAATCAAATATTTGGAATCTTTCTTCTTAATATGAGTTTCTTGTAAACAAATTATATCCAATTTTAATTTTTTCAAATAATGAAACACTTTCTTTCTCTTCTGCGCCGTATTGGCTCCATTTATATTCCAAGTTAGATATTTGTAATCCATCTTTAAGAGTGTATTTTAAAATGTGCCTGATGCTCCTTTTAGTCCATCATCTTCCTTCCCTTCCTCTGCATATTTTGTTGACTTTGTTCCCCAGGAATTATATCCATATCTTTGAGTTTATCCATATCTTTTGAAGCTTTTCTCAAGAAGTCCCTTGCTTTTTGAACAGTATTCAATCTATATTTCTGTTGTCTGAATGTAAAGATCACTCCTTCTGGAACATCCCATCTAAATTGAATTTTGCGTTGCTTAAGTTTCTCTGTAAAGAAAGCATATTCTTTTCTCTTACGTAAAAGTCTAATAGGAATTTCTTTCATCACCAGTATTTCCTTACCATCAACTTTAAGGGTATTTTTAAAGTGTTGCTGTAATACCATATCTCTGGTCGTCTTCTTTATAAAATGAACAAGCACATCTCTTGGAATTTTATTCATTGTTGCATATCTGGAATTAATTCTATACACTTTATCTATTTCAAATTCCATCTGATCTTCATTCAAATCCAGAAATTTTACTAGAGCATTAACAATTTTATCTCTGATGTCTTCACCTGTTTCTTCAGGAATTGCACGGAATCTCAAACAATGTTCTTTATTTTTCATTTCAGTCACAGCCATATAGTCCAAGTTTTTTTCTAATTCCAGATTTAATATATCTGTTCTATTCTCCAAGATTTGTACCTTTTCTTTAGTGTTTTTTGCATCCTCCTTTATTTGCCCAATTGTCCCTTTAATCTCATCCACTTGTGTTTTAATATAGTCTTTTATATCTGTCAATTCAGTTTTCATTTCCTGTTTTATATCATTAATCCCTTCCATTATTTTTTGAAACATATCTGGGGGTATAACCCCTTTCTGTGGATCAGTAGAACTTCTTCTTCGCTCCTGGGTCTTAGTTGCTTTTTTAGTTGTCATTTTCAAGAAAAGCCTTTAATTTCTGATATTAATCACTGTTCCAAAACCTAGAGGCAGTCTATTTCTTTTTTTTTCCTCCACCAACAAAAAAGTTAATATTCCAGGCCTGTTATTGAAGTCCAGCCAGCACAGCACAGTTCTTATCTACATCCAAGAATGCAAAACAATTCTGGTTGCCAACACCAAACAATTAGTAACATATACGAGCAGCAGATTCGTCCAAAAAGAAATAGTCCAAAGAGAAAAATAGTCCAAAATATAATAATTACCTCTCATCCGTTTTTAAACTTTAAAACTCCAAATTCAGGCCAGCTTTTCGTTGTAAAAAAAGTATATAAGTTGTTTACATTTTCTTTCTTCCTTAATTATATTTAAAAGAGAAAAAGTATGACTCACCCAGGTTTCTCAGTTGCTGATTCGTAAACAAATCCCTTTTATTGTAGTAATTTAAGCCAAATGATAAGATTTAGACAGAAGTAGGCTCGCTGGTTAAGAACGTTTTTTTTTAAGAAGAAAAAAAAGAACGCTTCGCTTTTTTCCAGTACAGCTTGCGTGGAAATCCTGACTCCGTCTTCAGCCGATCGGCATGCCTTCTTATCTCAGGAATTTCCTGATCAATTCCAGCCGCCGACAGCTCAACGAAGTCTTGTGGAAAATCTGATCGGTTCTCCTATACCTTGGAGAACATTTAAGCCAGTCCAAGATTCCTCTTGGCTGGCTTTTAACCTGAAAAAAGCTTCCTCTGAGGCAGAGCTCCCTCAGAGACAACCACCAGCCAGCACTCCTTCCGGGAAGTCTCTCTATCCACTTTCTCAATGCCATGCATAATTTTATACACTTCTATCATGTCTCCTCTGACCCGCCTTTTCTCTAAACTAAAAAGCCCCAAATGCTGCAACCTTTCCTCGTAAGGGAGTCGCTCCATCCCCTTGCTCATTCTGGTTGCCCTCTTCTGAACCTTTTCCAACTCTATAATATCCTTTTTGAGATGAGGCGACCAGAACTGTACACAGTATTCCAAATGCGGCCGCACCATAGATTTATACAACGGCATTATGATATCGGCTGTTTTATTTTCAATACCTTTCCTAATTATCGCTAGCATGGCATTTGCCTTTTTCACAGCTGCCGCATACTGGGTCGACATTTTCATTGTGCTGTCCACTACAACCCCGAGGTCTCTCTCCTGGTCGGTCACCGCCAGTTCAGACCCCATGAGCGTATATGTGAAATTCAGATTTTTTGCTCCAATATGCATAATTTTACACTTGTCCTACTTGGAGATGCTGGGGATTGAACCTGGAAGCTTCTGCATGAAAGACAGATGGTCTGCCTCTGAGCTACGGTCCTTCCAGGTAGAATTATAATCTGAATTTGAAAGTTGATGTTTTGTTGTTGTTGTTATGTGCCTTCAAGTCGATTACAACTTATGGTGACTTTATTAATCAGCAACCTCCAAGAGCATCTGTCATCAACCACCTTGTTCAGATCTTGCAAGTTCAGGTCTGTGGCTTCCTTTATGGAATCAATCCATCTCTTGTTTGGCCTTCCTCTTTTTCTACTCCCTTCTGTTTTTCCCAGCATTATTGTCTTGTGAATCATGTCTTCTCATTATGTGTCCAAAGTATGATAACCTCAGTTTTATCATTTTAGCTTCTAGTGACAGTTCTGGTTTAATTTGTTCTAACATAGGCTGTTTTTAATTAGAAAATGCCAAAAATCAAACAAATGGACTGTTTACTTCAGATCTGGACAACTTTGACCTTCCAAACACAATGCAGTGTATGAAGGATTTAGTAAGCCTCCTGGTTTTGCTTTCTGCAAGGGAGTGAAAAAATGAAGGGGTCGTCAAGGACCTGGGTCAGGTTTGCCTTGGTATGTCACAAATCATGCATGCATGATCGAGACTATGGGTAGAGAACTGGATCCCACCAACTGCAGGCCAACTTTGAGAGGTGGGCAACACTACTCACCTGTCAATCACATGCCATCATTAAGAGAGCAGGTGACAACTTCAAAGGGGCTATCAGAACCAATCACCTGATTCCAACCACATATAAAAGGAGGGGAAGGCTCTCCCCACCATTCAGCTGAGGGAGGACCAGCTCTCTGAACTCTGTTTGCAGGTGAACAGCCCCATTGGCTGAATGAGGGTATTCTTGATCAGGAACTTGCTAATGAAGCCAATCTGAGCAGGGCTTCCTGTCAGCACAAATCAGCTAATTGGTGCTTAGATGGAGCCCAGTTATAATTTTTTGTGTGTATACATAGAGAGCCTTCTAACATGCTTCGTTGTCATTTCCTGCTGATTGAAGCCAATTAGAGTAAAAAGAAGTGGGTCAAACAGTGAGAAGACTCTTCTCAGTAGCTAATACTCTCCTCTCTCATGCTTATTGTCTCCTAGGGATGTCTGTTGTTGTGGAAGAAGTCATTAAAAAGGATCTCATTCTCAACTCCACAGCAAAAAAAAAAGTGTGTGGGGCTGTGACTAACAGGAAGGGACCTTGCACTTCTGAATTTGCCACTACTCTACTGCCCAGATCCAGGTCGGATCAAGTACTAAATCAGATTGGGGTCCTATCCACAGCCCTGCTTATTAACCACTGTGGTTAAACTAAACTTCCTGGTTCAGGGACAGTATCCCTAATTAACACTGACTACCTGTTCTTGGGGAGGGGGGTGGAACACTGAGGGGAGGACAATGCCTTTACACCCTGTTTGAGGGTTCCTCAAAGCATCTGGCTTCTTGATGGTTGATGGAAACTGGTCTTGTTCTGATCCAACATGCTTCTTATGTTCTTATGCATCCTCTTCACATGATCAGAATAAAAGGACCATACTTTGCTTTCTGATTTCTGAAGGAGCGCCTTTCCTCCGCTGGTGGAAGAAGAAGTGGAGGAGAAGGGACATAGCTCAGTGGTAGAACATCTGACTTGCATGCAGAAGGACCCAGGTTATGTGCCTGGCATCTCCAGGTAGGCCTTGGAGAGACTCCCTGTCTGAAAACGTGGAGAGTCACTGCCAGTCAGTGTAGACAGGACTGAGCAAGATGGGCCAATGGATCAGTAAAAACAGATTCCTATATTCCTATGAGAAGGTGGGTTTCATGGTAGTGCCAGGGTAGCCATGGAGTGTTGAGCACGTCCTGTGCTGCTGTGGCTGCTGGCAGCTGCTCCTCTGCCCATACCATGACATGAATGTTGCTGAGTCCCTTTCATCATTTGCCCCACCCTTTTCTGGCTTGTTTCTCAACCTGTCCCCCATTTTAGCCTTCCATGGGCTTGTTCACACATTACACTGAACAAAGGTACAAGCTGTCTCTATAATATTAGATGATATTACACTATATGTCAGAGAGAGAAATCATCAGCTCACATTAATAATACAAACAGTTGTCCATAGCTTAAATGTATAAATTAATAGAGGAGCTCCATATGTCCAAATATGTCTCCAAAGGAGATTGATGGTTGCAAGCTGTATGTTCCAATGTAGAAAGGGCAGTGAGACCTTCAGACCACTGAGGAGCAGTTGGCAGGGGTTTATTCTTCCAGTCTTGCAGTATAGGTCTCTTTGCGACAACACAGTTGCAAGCAGCCTCTACACATGTACAAGTGTGTGTAAGGGTGTACATCTCTTGGTTTGTACAGGTGTATGTATGTGAAGCTCAGCTAGAGTGTACGCAGGTACAGAGACATCACACTCAGTGAATGTGATGCATGTACAACCTTCATGACGTGGAGGGAGCAATTTATTTATTTATTTATTGCATTTATATACTGCTTCATAGCCAAAGCTCTCTGGGCGGTTCACAACAGCGTTCAGTATCTTTCACTATCAAAGTCCCAGTTCAGGACCAACTGTTTTCAGTCCTGACACCTAAGCAAAGAGCAACACATACATGGGGCAGGAAGATTCCTGGGTGCAGCGCTTACACAATTTGGAGGACCGTGCTCATGTGGCATATGAGTAGCTGTCCCAGATGCTGAATCAAGAGCTTGGGAAGCATCACCTAGGTACAAACCCTCACATCTCTATATGGCCTATACGGCCCAGGTCCAGGCTATCTGTCAGACCGTATCTCCCTATACGAGCCTGCCCGGGCCCTGAGATCTTCAGGAGAGGCCCTTCTCTCAGTCCCAACATCCTCGCAAGTGCAATTGGTGGGGACGCGAGATAGGGCCTTCTCAGTGGCTGCTCCTAGGTTCTGGAACTCCCTTCCTAGGGAGGCACGAATGGCCCCCTCCTTGCCATCCTTCCGTCGGCAAGTAAAGACTTTTTTTTATTCCGACAGGCTTTTGGGAGAGACGGTGTTTAGGATTGGGCTTTACAAGCCTTGTTTTATTGTTTTATATTATTATCTGTATTATTTTTAATTGTTTTTAGATTTTTAAGTGCCCTTTATGGTTTTAAGGTTGTGCATAGTTTAATTGGATTTTAATTGTATGTTTTTCTATGTTTTTAACTATATGTAGTTTTATCTGTAAGCCGCCCTGAGTTCCAGTTTGGAAAAAGGGCGGGGTAAATAATAAAGTTTCAATTCAATTTCAATTCAGTTTCAATCTCCTCCACTGAGAAGTCTGAAAGCACTTGTTGCTATAGCATTGTTAAAGCCAAGAAATTGCAGACTTGATGGCAAACCACTTTGAACCAAATGGGAAGTTGTTCTGAGCTTTCTAAAAGAAATACTGTTATGTAATCAGAACACCGATAATAAAAAGGCAAATAAATAGTTTTAATCAGAGTTTGCTCATAAACCTGTTAGGGTTTTTTCTTCTCTTGCTAGCCTTTTACACTTTCATCTAAAACTGGATGTTTCAAGGTAACAGTCTCTGCGTTCTGTATAATGAGCCATGTCTTGTTCCTCTTCTTTGTATTCAGTCCACAACAAGGATGAAGGAAATGGCAAGTGGAGTTTCAACTAAAAGCGAAATGATAAATTTGTTAATTTTCCAGACATCGTTTCTGACTAGATCAATTCATATGCCCTCAGATTATGATTGCCTTCATACAAGTTGAACTCGGGAGTTGACAACTTCCATAAACTCTCTGTCAATGAGAAATACCCGTTATGGGTAAAATTTAATGCTTAATACGGTTTTTATTTTACTGCCAAAGGCATCGGCGTAGCTGAGATGATTTAAGAACTCAGTGAGATTCAAGGGAAGCTTTGTAGTAAAATGAAGACCAATTCCTGAATCTTCCTTGAAACTTCTGGGTTTGCTACGGAGAGATATTTCTCCCCTCAGACAGTTTCCCCAGAAACTTTCAATAAAGCAAATAAGAAACTTTCAAAAGCGAAGGATGTACCATGATGCCAGATTCAAAACAGGAACAGGAGTGACATGCATTGAGAGTTCAAATACACATAAAGTTTGTAAAGCATTATTGAAAGTGATGCGTAAATGCAGATCATTTGGAGTGTGTTCACACATGCATATTCACTTCTTGATGCAGTGGCAGCTGGTGCCCATTGGGACTGGAAAGAGAGGGAGGCCAACAGTAGAGGGAGTCAGAGCCAAGGACAGGCAGAGCCTACTGATTCTAGTTTTTTTCCTCCTTCCTGATGTGCTCTACAAGGGGCAACACTGAGACTTAGGAAGCTGGCAGGCAGTGCCATCACCTGGACTTGTTACAACTAAGATATTGGACAGGTAGGAGCTGGCTGAGGATGCAGACTGACTTTTGTGGGGCAGTGCTCTGTTGCCCTAATGGTCCATCCTCAACTCTCCTCATGACTGAAATGTCAAGGGATGACATGTGTGTGTAAGTGACCTACCATAGGTAGAACTTGCACTTCACCGCAAACACAAGACCATCCTTTTCACTGTCCAGTGGGCTACGGCTTCCATCTTTACATACTTCTCTTGCCTCTGGATTGGTAATTGAGGGTGAGATCACATGCTACAATGAAGACATGAGTACTGCTGAAAAGGGCAATGCTGCATCAAGCTCTTCCTCCCCAGTGATGGCTATCTGGTGCAGCTTACCTCATGTCCTAACATCATTATGCTGTGTGTTTCCTGATGTTTGCCAACCTGTCAGGCAGCCAGGACTGGGAAATGCATGCTGGTGGACTTATTTTGCTAGATTTGGAGCAAGGGCCGTCTGCTGATAAATCCTATTATTTGGCCACAGATTTCATAAGAAAAGGTTCCCTGCAAATATACAGAGAACACTATGTGCCCTCCCCATTCCATAATGGGAATGGGAGATAGCCCAGACACTCAGTTTCATAGCAGTTGGCATTAGCAACCCCTGTCCCATGGCAGCCAATTGGCAGCACCAACTGAATTGGGAGGGGAGGGCTAGAGAGTGGACCTGAGTGGGAACTTGCTCTTGAGTTATAAAGCACAGATCCAGCTTTTTATTGTTTTATGTGACATACTTTTTATAACACATAATTGTAAATAAAACCTCTAAGCAGTTTACAAAGAATATAAAATATATGTTAAGTTGTCAGTAAAAGTCAAAGTTAAAAACAAGGCTTAAAAAATCAAATGTAAATAAAATCAGCAGTTAAAACTACATTATAAACTAGAATTACAGGTTAAATTACATGCCAGCTTTACCCGTCTGAGTGGGCTTGCCTTAAGCGAGAGCTTTTAGCAGGCACCAAAAAGAAAGACCTAATGTCAATGGGCAGGGAGTTCCAGCGTGTAGGAGTTGCTGCACTGCAATCTTGGTTTCTTACAAGTGTGGAACAAACATCATGTGGCACTTATAAAAGTGTCAGTTCTACAGACTGAAGTGGTTGAGTGGGCATAAATGGGGTAAGGCGATCTCTCAAGTAAACTGGCCCCAAGCTGGTAAGGACTTTATATACCAATAGTAACACCTTGAATTTGGCCTGGCAATAAATCAGCAAGCAATGCAGATCTCTGAGCAGGGATGCTATATGCTGACAGGGCCTCATTCCTGTCAGCAACTGTATTGCAGCATTCTGTACTAAACAGTTTCCAGAACAAGGGAAGCCCTGCACACAGCACATTGCAGCAATCCAGTCTTGTAGTCACCAGTACCTGAACTACTGTGGTCAACTTCTCCCAGTCCAGAAATGGCCACAATTGTCATACCAGCCAAATCTGGTAGAAGGCACTTCTAGCCACTGAGACTACTTGAGCCTCCAGTAATAAACCTGCATTCAGAAGCATCCCCAAACTGCATACCTGCTCCTTTAGGGAGAGTGCAACTCTATCCAGGACAGACAATTTGCCAGTTTCTCAGACATGAGAACCACTTTCCCACAAACTTCCTTCCATAATATGAACTGCATCTTAGCTGGTATCCCTGTTGCTGGAGGAGTGGCCTCCCAGTCCAAGCACCACTGACCACACCTCTGATTCCCATTCCAACTTACTGGCATGAATCTCCATTTCTCATAGAGAGGAGGATTGCACTGATGGAACAGGCACCTGCTCTCAGTGATGCTGAACGTGCTGAAAGGTCCTCCTTCTCTTCCATATTCCAGCAACCAATCAGGCAGAAAAGAGTGGCAGGACTCACGACACATGATGAACGGGAGCTCAAGCAACACACGGCTGTATTTTAACTCAGAAGTCCAGTGGAATTTGCTTCCACTTAACTGTGCCTGCAGTTTCAAACTTGAACATTTGAAACTGCCTTTTCTTGAGTCAGACTGTAGGTCAGCTGGAATAATAGTTAAACAATGCATGATCATTTCATTTCAATCAGAGTATCATTCCATGCCCCATTAACAGGGGTGCTTAAGAGGTGCATTTTCATATCATGTAATGGCAAATTCAGAAGTGCAGGACCCCTTTATGATAGCCACAGCCACACCCCCAGGGCTGGTTCTAAAGGGTGGCCAGGTGGGGCACTGGCCCAAGGGCTGCTGGAGCTACAGGGGCCCCTCCGCTCTCCTTCCACGATCTGCGGAAACATCTGCGGACCGCCAGCCCCCCGCTTTACTTACCTTTCTGCTGTTTTTTGCAGCGTGCGCAGGTTTGCCATCAATCAAGATGGCGGCCAAGATTTCCCTAAGGGCTGAAGCCTCCGCCGCCCTCTTGGTTGATGGCACGCATGCGTGCTACACATTGCTGCCATCAACCAAGAGGGCAGCAGAGGCTTCAGCCCCTTAGGGAAATCTTGGCCGCCATCTTGATTGATGGCAAACCTGCGCACGCTGCAAAAAACAACGGAAAGGTAGGTGAAGCGTGGGGATAGCGTGGGGATGGCGGGAAGTGCGGAAGCTCCTGTCTTGCGGTCTGCAGATGCTTCCATGGATCGCGGAAGGGGAGCGGAGGGGCACAGGGCAGGCTGGTACCCAAGGGCCCCAGCATGCCTGGGGCCAGCCCTGCACATCCCTCTCCCCTTTTTTCTTTAGCTGCTGGACTGAGAATGAGATCCTTGTTAATGCCTTCTCCCACAACAACAGAGCCAATAAGCATGGAAGGGGAGAGTGTTAGCTACTGAGAAGCATCTTCTCAGTGGCTGACTCACCTCCTTTCACTCTGACTGGTTCCAATCAGCAGGAAAGGACAAAGAAGCTTGTTGGAAGACTCTTCTCAGTGGCTAACACACTCCCCTTTTCACACCAATTGGTTTGTAGGATGCTGAAGACATAGGGACCCTGCTTTGACCCTGCTCCCCAAAAGGTACGGTGTCTACACCCCCTATGACCCCAGATAACTACAATCCTTCTAACAAATGGTAGTTCCTGACAAATCAGTTACTCCTTCCTCCTGGAGTTAACGGAAGTGGGGAACCTTTTTCTGTTTGAGGGCCACATTCCATCATGGACACCCTTCCAGGAGTCACATGCTAGTGCTGGGTCAGGCCAGAGTCAGAAGTGGGTGGGACAATGGGTCTGACTCTTACCTTTGTACAGTAGGCTGTGTTGCGGCCACACAAACAACAAAAACACTGAGCTGGGCCAGTGAGAGATGTAGCTATGGAGGAGGTATGCCCTAGTCTTGAGAGTCTTGAGGGCCAGATAGGCCTGGATTCATCTGTCCTCTTGTCCCGAGGTTCCCCAGTCCTGGACTAGAAGGTCATCCTTTCTTTGTAGTCTTAAACCTTGCTTTCACTTTTTGTTTCACTTCAAGTCTAATTTTATTAGTATAATCACCTGGCACTGACCCTTTTCTTTCTTTTTTCCTGTTGGAAAGACAACTGGCATTGGTGATTTTGAAGGAAGAAGAAGAAGAAGAAGAAGAAGGACTGCTGAATTATTGCAAGCAAAGACTCCAGAGGGAAGAGGTCAAGGGTGCTGCATTCATTACAGCGCCTACCCTACAAAAAAAGGGGGGAGCCATTATTATTAGACACTCACATGTCAAACAAGTAATGGCCTGCAAATGGCATGACTTTACAGTATGATGCGCTGGCAGAAACTTTTCCTAACACCTCCCAGTTGTGCACTTGC
The DNA here is from genome assembly GCF_030035675.1 of Rhineura floridana. NCBI lineage: Eukaryota > Metazoa > Chordata > Lepidosauria > Squamata > Rhineuridae > Rhineura > Rhineura floridana. Next base: position 7,732,648 of record NC_084480.1, read on the forward strand.
CAGAAACTCGCTCTGCATAAACATAAAGGTCTGCAATCTGTCAGTTAATATTAATGCGGTCATTTGCTGGGTAACTTGAAATAACATGATGCACCCGGGACTTGCTTCGCTGACCTTTCTTGGGGGGAGTGATTCATTAAACGGTCACTCATTTAGACAGGACTACCTATATGTGCAGCTATTAACATTTTAAGGACTTAACTCACTATTTATTGCTCTCAGATAGAAATATGCACCAAGGTTAGCTCAAGACCAAATTTTTCATGATTCAATCAAAGCAAGAGGAAGACATTCGGTTAGGGGGTAGCTCATTTTGGCTTTCATGTGAGATGTGCAGAGGTCCCTGGGAAATGCTGATAGTCTTCTCTAAGAACCTTTTTGCCTCCGTAAGTTGCCTGGTAAGATTTTTTTTAAATGAGTCAATTTTGTGTGTGTGTGATGAATATTGCATGGGTGATGAGTGAGAACCTTTCATGGGCTTTTCACACCAAATGTTCTGATTTCATGGCAGAAGGGTAGAGGAGAACCTGCCACCAGAAAACCCCCTTTTTGAGGCTGCTTGGAACTTCCCTCTTCTTTTGTGTCTTCTTTGGTGGAAGAGTCTTTGTCTTTGGCAGAAAAATACACAGGAAGTCATGTCCTAGGGTTTGCAAAAAGCTATTAGTACAGGCCTTCACCAAAGACTCCTGAGTAAGCTTAGCAGTCAAGAGATAAGAGGACAGGTCCTCTCACTGATCAGTGACTGTTTAAAGAGCAGAAAGCAAAGGGTAGGGATAAAGGGACAATTCTCACAATTTAGTATTGTAGGAAGTGGATTTTCCCCAAGGATTTGAATTGGGACCAGTGCTTTTTAACTTGTTCATTAATGATCTCGCATTAGGGGTGAGTGGTGAGGTGGCCCATTTTGCTAACCACACCCAATTGTTCAAGATAGTTAAAACAAAAAGAGATTGAAAGGAGCTCCAAAAATATGGTTTATGTCAAGTATTAGACCCACTGAAATTAAAGAAAATTATATACTTAGGTGCATTCATTTAAATGGGTCTATTCAGAGTGGAGCTTAATTGGATACAATGCTATCTCTCCAAACTGGGTGCATGGGCAGTAAAATGGCAAATGCAGTTCAAGGTGAAGTGCAGAGTGATGCACCTTGGGCAAAAATACTTCATTTCTCATTTACACTCATGGGGTATGAACTGGCAGTGACGGACCAGGAGTGAGACCTTGGGGTCATAGTGGATAGCTCAATGAAGCTGTTGACCCAGTGTTCAGCAGCTGTGAAAAAGATGAATTATATATTACGGGTCATTAGGAAAGCGACTGAAAATAAAACCGCCAATATTATAATGTTGTTATACAAATCTGTGGTGAGACCTCACTTGGAATACTGTGTACCTTTCTGTACACCTCATCTCAAAAAGATATTGTGGAGCTGGAAGAGGTTCAGAAAAGGACAACCAAAATGATCAAGGGGATGGAGCAGCTCCCCTATGAAGAAAGGTTACGACATTTGGCGTTTTTTCTTTGCAGAAAAGGTGAGTAAGACATGATATAATAGAAGTGCATGACAGAATGCATGGAGTGGAGAATGTGGATATAGAAAAGTTTTTCTCCCTCTCTCACAACACTGGAACTCATGGATATTCAATCAAGCTGAATGTTGGAAGATTCAGGACAGACTAAAGAAAGGACTTCTACATGCAATGCATAGTTAAACTATGGAATTTGCTCCCACAGGACAGGGCTGGCTCCAGGAATGCCGGGGCCCTTGGGTATCAGCTTGCCCTGGGCCCCGGTGTGTGTGTGCATGTGTGCGCCCCCCATGCCCCCACCTACCTGTCTGCTGTCTTTTACCATTGCCCTTAACGAAGATGGCAGCCACAGTTTCCCTAAGGGGATGACGCCTCCACCGCCATCTTTGTTGATGGCACACGTGCGTGCTATGAATGTGCATTTCTGCCATCAACTAAGATGGCAGCAGGGGCTTCAGTACCTTAGGGAAACCGCAGCCACTATCTTTGTTAAGGGCAATGGTAAAAGACAGCAGACAGGTAAGTGGGGGTGTGGGGGGCCCGCAGATCGTGGGAGGGGAGCGGAGGGGTGGCTGAGGGGGCCCCTATAGCTCCAGGGGCCGTCAGGCCAGTGCCCCACCTGGCTGCCCTTTAGAACCGGCCCTGCCACAGGCGACAGTGATGGCCACTGGCTTGTATGGCTTTAAAAGAGAAGTAGACAAATTCATGGAGGACTACTGTTGGAGGCAGCATGATTCTGAAAACCAGTTGCTGGAAACAGCAGAAGGGGAGAGTACTCTTGCGCTTAGGTCCTGCTAGCAGGTTTCCCATTGGGGCATCTGTCTAGCCACTGTGAGAATAGGATGGACTAGATGGGCCACTCGTCTGATCCAGCAGGGCTCTCCTTATGTTTATGTTGATATCCAACTACTTTATTTAATCAGTAATGCAAAGGCCTCCAAGAAACAAAATGTTGCAGGCACAAAAGATCTAGAGCAGGGATAGCATGTAAACAGCCAGTATGATGTTGTGGTTGTGTTCCCCATCCCAATTCCAGACCTCTATACCTTCACCTGAAGGTCTGAACAGGACCAGAAACATACAACCGTATGTTCTTGACAGAGATATGGGCACCCTCTTCCTTCTGCCAAGTTCTTGAGTGCTCTATTGCATAATAAATAAATAATGGATTCCAGAAGCCCTTAGATCAGCCTTTCCCAACTAGTGGGCCACCAGATGTTGTTGGACCACAATTCCCAACTTTTCTGACCATTGGCAATGCTGGCTGAGGCTGATGGGAGTTGTGGTCCAACAACATCTGGTGGCCCACTAGTTGGGAAAGACTGCCTTAGATGAACTACCCTTTTGATGCCTATGTTCCACCTCTATATTCAGAGGTAGCATGCTTCTGAAAACCAGTCACTGGAAACCTCAGGAGGGGAAAGTGCTGTTGTGCTCAGGTCCTGATTGCAGGGTTCCCTGTTGGGCCATCTGGTTGGCCACTGTGAGAACACAATGCTGGACAGACTCTTCTTATGTTCTTGAAAAAAAATGAAATGGACTGCCTTCAAGTAGATCCCGACTCTTGGCTACCCTATGAATAGGTTTTCATGGTAAGCAATACTTAGAGGAGGTTTACCATTGCCTCCCTCTGAGGCTAGTCCTCCCCAGCTGGCTAGGGCCTGCTCAGCTTGCCACAGCTGCACAAGCCAGCCCCTTCCTTGTCCACAACTGCCAGCTGGGGGGGCAACTGGGCTCCTTGGGACTCTGCAGCTTGCCCACGGCTGCACAGGTGGCAGGGCACGTAATCCCTGAGCCGCTCCCTGTGGGGGTGATCTTTAGCTGGCCCTTGACACCCAGGAGACACGAGCGAGGATTTGAACTCACAGACTCAGGACTCCTAGCCCAGAGCTTGGAAAAGTTACTTTTTTGAACTACAATTCCTATCAGCCCCAGCCCACATGGCCACTGGATTGGGCTGATGGGAGTTGTAGTTCAAAAAAGTAACTTTTCCAAGCTCTGTCCTAGCCAGGCTCTCCTCCCCACTGTGCTATACCAGCTGTTCTTCAGCTGGATCAAATCAGAAGGTAGCAGATGTTTGCAGCATTAAGGTGGTGAAAGTGATTCTCCTTATCTTATGCTCTTAAGTGTTCTTTCTTTCCCTTCTGACCTTCTACTTCTGTTGTTTATTTGAGTTTCAGACTCTGTAGCTTACTGAAACATCTCATGGATTCATAGACACACACACAAAGCACACAGAGCAGCATTTATTTTTTAGTCCCAAGTGTATGCTGATGTCCTGGTATCCTGTATTCATTTCAGTAGTTCTCGCTCTACATCAGGCAGAGACTAGTTCCAGCTATGCCTGGTGATGACTCATGGCAGACAGCAAGAGCCATCAAATATTAAAAACAAACTGCAGGAATGATAAGATTGCCTACCTAGCTGAGTCACTCACTGTCAGCAGGTTAGCAGGGGGTCTCCTCACAGCTTGCTGGTGAACAGCGAAAAGGGCTTACATGGCGGTAAAAAGTTGATGTTCTCTGTGTTCTTTGCTGAAAGTTATTTGAGCGAGAGGGAATTGGGAAAAGTGCATCTCCGCGGGAGAAGGCTGTGCAAAATGGTAATCCAAAGAGCTGACAATTTAGCTGCTGCTTTTGGGGCATAAGGGTTTTTTTCTCCCTCTCCCTTTGCCCCACTTTCTCAAATAACTAGAACTCAAATTGCCCGCCTGCCTAGGATGGACTCAGGGCACAACACTTTGCTGGGCACCATGAGTCACTTCCTCCTACACCCATGGTGCTGCTACGACTCATTCTATCAGAAGCATCTTCTGCTGATTGCCCTGCCAGTGTATGTAAACTCTTGAAAACAAAGTAGCCTTATCGTGATCTTGAGTCTGACATTTGTTTCATTTTGCATTTGAAGCCGAACCTATCAAGTTCACACTTTCCTAAGCAATATATGAACCAAAACCACATCCATCCTTCAAAATTCACTTATCCGAATTTTGTAATGCAGTTCTTCAACCAATGTTGTGCGTAAAATGCATAAAATGAATATATTAGTTAACATGACATGCAATTAGTTAAAATGACATCCAAAAATGCATTATATTACAGCACGTTGCTTGCAAAGATGTGTAGATTAGTCACAACTGCATACAGCACGTGTTTATTGGGAGTACACACTAAAATGTGGAAGAATTTTCATTCAGATTTCTTTTTTTTAAAAAAAAATCACAAATTGGTATAGAAATGTAGAGAACTGAATTTAGAATGGGAAAATGAGAAATGGAGAGAGCGGAAATTGATAGTTTCTTCCATCCCTACCCCATGGTTTCCTGGATCACAGGGGCTGCTGACCCTTCTGAGCCCAAAAGCACATTTGGAATGTTGAGAGGGTGTTGTGATTGCTCCGTATTCCTTTGGCGAGTCCTCCTGACACACAGAAAGATACAAAGTGTATACAAGTGGGTGTGCCTGCACTTGGGATGGGAAGATCTGTCAGTTTTGGTTCTCTCACTTTTCCAGTCTTAAATAAAATTCCCCACATTTCTGCAGCAATTTGAGATTTTGTTTTTTAAAAAAGAAATCCACACGAAAATCCTCTAATATTTTAGTGTGAATTTCTCCTAATACAATTTTAGTACACAGTTTTGACTAATGTACACTTTGTTTTGCAAGCAATTTCTCCTATTGCATTTTTCTATGTTATTTTCACTAATATATTAATCCACTAATAAGCAAAAAAAACCTTGTGGTTTAAGAATGTACCTATAGGCAGCAGATATTTCTATCAAACTTTAAAAAGCAGGGAAATTGGGCAGCTATAGTGAATGCACCAGGGGAGCAGGAGACCTGACCTCCTCTCTGAGATATTGTACTGCCCTACAAATTGGTCAAAATGCAGACACAATTTGGGTTGGTCTTTCACAGTCCAGCTACTTCCTGTGTAGCTTGGAAGAATTTGGTAACATGTGCCTCTGAGTACATGGGGATAATTTGCATGTTTATTGAGTTCAGTGAGATTTAATCCTGTACAATCATGCTTAGGATAGCTGAAACTGACCATGGAGGAGGAGAAGAAGGGGTAGGGGTAGGAGGGAGAGCTGGAGTGGGCAAGGGAGGAGAAAGAAGAAAAAGAGGAGGGGAGGAAGAAGGTAGAAGGAGGGGAGAGCAGAGGGGGAGAGGGAGGGGAAGGGCAGGGTTGGGGAGGAGAAGGGCAAGGGAGGTGGAGGGGAAGGAAATGAGAGAGGGGAGGAGGAGAGGGAGGGGAAAAGCAGGTCTAACTAGGAGTCTCATAACAACATGATTCACTAGAAAAGACAATAATGCTGGGAAAAACAGAAGGGAGTAGAAAAACAGGAAGGCTAAAGAGGAGATGGGTTGATTCCATAAAGGAAGCCACAGACCTGAACTTACAAGATCTGAACAAGGTGGTTCACAACAGGTGCTGTTGGAGGTCGCTGATCCATAGGTTGCCATAAGTCGTAGTCAACTTGAAGGCACATAACAACTCTTAGCACCCTTCACAAACTACACTTCCCAGGATTCTTTGGGGGAAACCATGCCTATTAAAAGTGGAAAAAATATCTGGCATGGGTGTGGCCCTCCAATTAGCCAAGCCAAACAGCTATTAAGTCTGGCTTTTAAAATATTTGACAGTTGATTCTTACTGAGCATGTGTGCTCTATCATAAACTCCAATGTTAACTTTCTTAAAATAATTAAAAATCAGCCATGCATTATTTTAAACTTTTAAACTGCAATAGATGAAGGTTGGAATATAGGGCAAGATCAGTAATACGATTACAGGTACACTGTGAATATGACTGATTTTTAATTAATTTCAATAAATTATGATACCACTGCCAAAAAAAAGTCCAAAAGGGGTCCAGGTTTTTGGTTTTACACTTTGAACTCTAGATTCTCTCTGACTGTTTTGTGTATCTCCATGAAAACTTAGAGGGTTGTTAAGCAAGCGTTTCTGAGTTTAGGACTATAATTTTTGTAAGGTCTTGTTTTGAAATGAGCTTATGGGAAGCAGCAGAATGGTTGTATAATTTTCTCTCATGGCTGTATAATTTTTACGCACACCTGTCCCTAACATATGCACTTTTGTAAACACTGGTTGGCAAACTGCATCACAAAATTTGAATGTGAATTTCAAAGGATTCTGTGTTTCAGTTCTCATGTTGTTTTGCAAAGCGTGAATTTGACAGATTTGGCTTGAAATGTGAACTGAATCAAATATCTCACCTATCTCTAGCCTGCACACATACAACACATTTTTTTAATTAGTTCTGTATAGCAGCATTAAAATGGATCCTCTTGAATGTGTATGATTTTGCATGGAGTTCCCATCAAATTAAAAGTTACATTGGTATACTGCATGGTACAAGTCACAGATCCAGTGTTTGCCAGCACCATAAAAGCATTGATTCAGTGCTCATGAATCTTCATGATTTTGATAGACAATGGCAAGAAACCCACAAGCAAATCATAGAACACATTTGTTGACACAGGAATAACCTGTGTGAGAGAGGTAAGTGTGTGTGTGTGTGTATTCCTTGTAAACATTATGAGGATCCATAAGGATTGGGAGGGGCACTCAGAGGCTTTATGGGTGCATCACTGTGCACACGGCTGCCATATCGGTACTTCCAGACAGATTTTCATCTCTTCCAAACTTCCATGGATGTCATGGAGGATAAGGCTATTGATGGCTACTACCCTGATGACTGTGATCTTCCTTTGCTGTTGGAGGCAGGATGCTCCTTAATACCACTTGCTGGAAGCCACAGTTGGACAGAGTGCTGTCATGCTCAGGGCATCTCTTTGGCCGCTATGACAACAGGACTCTGGGTTAGGTGGGCTTCTGTCCTGATCAAGCAGGGCTCTTCTTGTTTCTTACTTCCTTCATGCCAAAGTACACAGCCTCCACCGTTTCAGGCCTATTATGAGGATTTGTCTCTGTCGTCCATTTTCTTTGATTCTTAATCCATGCTTTAATCTTCCATGATGAGTTTCCGCCGGGCCTTGAAGACCGGGCTCTTCAGGCAGGCTTTTGGGGTGGGCTAGATTTTATCTTTATTTTTTTAGATTTTCAATGTCTAGGTATTATATGCCTATATTGTACGTCACCCAGAGTGGATGGACAGCCAGCCAGATGGGCGATTAATAAATTCTGTAAATAAATAAATAAAATAAATAATCTGATGTAATGATGTTTGCTGCTCAAAAAGGCGTGGCAGGAGGTGGTGGTGGTGGGAGACTTGCGCATCCTGATTTGAATAAGAAGCCAGGTGGATCAATTCTTTGCCCAAAGCAAGACTTAACTGTTGATCAGATCTGGGTTTCAGGCTTAACCTCTATACAGTAATATCTCAGTTAACAAAGGAGATGTGTTCCTGGACATTACTTCTTTAACAGAAATTTGGATACCAGAGGTAGGAATAACATGGAAACAATAGAGATAGGTTCCTACACCCACTCATATATGGTGGGGGCAGCTTCAATGGGGGCTTTAAAGGGCACTTATCCGGCACCCACCCCTCCCCTATTCCCTGAAACATATTGGACCCTTCCATCCCAGCCCTGGGAGAAAGCAAGAGATGTTTTCAAATTGAAAGCAAATGCACAGGTTTGTCAGTTTCACCCTAGCAAAGCAAAGGCCTGTGCTTATCAGTTTATCCATAGCAAAGCAAAGACACAGGCTGGTCAGTTTCACCTTAAAGCAAACCCACAGGCTTCAAAGTTTATCCACAGCAAAGTAAAGCTGGTCAGTTTCCTCTTTTAAAAAGCCTTCCTTCAAAGGAGCTTTGTTCCTGGAGAATTGGTTAAATGAGGTATTACTGTAGTCTAAATCAGTGTTCTTTAATATTAGGTCCCGACATATTGAACTACAGTTGCTATCATCCCTGATCATCATTGGCTAAGCTGCCTAAGGATGATGAGACATGCTGGTTGAAGAACACTGGTCCAAATCACAGGGCACCTGCTTGGAAAAAAAATAAAAGCACAGTTCTGCGGGTCTTTGGAATCATTATTTCAATATGAAAACTTTGAGTCAAGCATTGGGGCCTTAAGACATTGGAAGGGGGAATCATTCTTATGTAACACAAAGCTCATTTTTAAAAAAAACTCCCTCTGCCCCCCTCATCTGAGTATTTAGCAGCAATATTTCTCATCTACTTTATATCATGTTCAGTATTAATGGCATAATTAGCTGGGGAAAATATTTAGTTGTCGCCTTGTATTTATTTATGTTCCTGGGATCATGTAAAGTTCTGCAACATTAAAATTTAATTTGAAAGAAAAAGAGTTTTATTCATTTTTCAGCATAATGACCATTTCAGCTTGGCTTCTAGGAATGATAAAATATTGTTTGAACATGCTCTCCCATTTATTTATTTATTGTCCAGGGAATTTTTCCACAGACTTCTAAAGAAAACACAACAATGCTTTGTTGGCAGAGTATGTGATAAAGAATTGTAGAGCCATCTTTTATTCCTGGCATCCTGTCAGCTGGCATCCATAGGCCCATTCATTATTTAGCAGTTAATTTGCTAATCGATTGATCAATTGGTTTGGGAGATATTTTACTTTGGGATTAACAGACACACACCATCTCCAAAAATTTGTCTGTACAGTACATTTGGCAAAATTGCCTACAGCAATATTACTAGGGTTAAGCTGAAACAAGTCATTTTAAATCTGTACTCTCTTTTGTTATCGTCAAAGTGCACCTACATTTTTTTCTGTGTTTTTCACTGTGCCCTTGTTTTATGCCCAAACACCTGAAATTTAACAGGAAGTGTACAAAACCCTCCAAAGGCTCCAGGGACATGTTTTCTGAGCTAGATCTTAGCTGGGGATGGGCAAATCTGTTAATTTTGGTTTCTTTTTAAAGTCTATTATTTTTAAATAATAACAAACTATAAACAAAACATCATACATAAATCACCCCAAATTACCAAAATTAAATACACATAATTAAGCAAAGTTAAAACAAAATAAACCCATATTCAAGATGATGAGCATGTAATGTTCCCCCAACTGGCACCACCTGTCAGGCTCCCACCCGTGGCTACCACCAGGGAGAAACATTGTTTTTATTTTTCTTTAGCTCACCCTAGCACAGATCTCACAAGATCCCACTGCTAGGCAGCACTACCATCCACTCCCTATTTCACAATATTGCCTGGGGACTTTGCCTTAGTCTCCTTCTGGCTTATTGTTACTTTGTGTCTGGTGCACTTGCAGGCCACAACCCCCCTGTATCTTTGTGTCTATAAAGCATACAGCCCTGGGTTGCCCTGGATACTTGATGATACATTATCTCTTCACCGCTGCCACCATTTGATACTGTTTCCCCACCTTGGTAAATACCCTGCCCACCCTTCTGGTCTGTGAAAGCCCCAGCCAAGGATCAGGCTTTTGGTAAACCAATAGAATATTTATTTATAAACACCAGGAAATAACAAGATTGCTTTAGGTATATTTAACAAGCGCATGGTTTCATATATTATGTTACTCTTTATGTTGGGTGACACAAAACAATTGTGGGGTGTTGGAACCTAGAGGTAGAGTATTATAGTTTGTGTTTCTCTCTGTTTCTCATTTTCTCCACATTTTCACAGTAGCTAGCAATTATTTTATTTTTACAAAAAATCCTCATGAAAATTCATCAGCATTTTACTGCAAATTTCTTCTAATACACATATTAGAAATCCCCCAAATTTATGGTATTGGGGGATCTCAACATTCATGCCGAGACCGCTTTGTCTGGGGCGGCTCAGGACTTCATGACCTCCATGACAGCCATGGGGCTGTCTCAATTTGTTACTGGCCCTACGCATATTTCGGGGCACACTCTAGACTTAATTTTTGCTACTGGAGCAGGGGATGGTGATCTGGGAGTGAGGGATTTTACATCTATTCCTCTGTCATGGACAGATCATCGCCTATTGAGGTGTAGGCTCACAATGTTTTCTCCCCTCTGCAAGGGTGGAGGACCAATTAAGATGGTCCGCCCCCGGAGACTAATGAATCCTGAAGGTTTTCAGAAGGCTCTGGGGAGTTTTCCGGCTGATAAAACTGACGCTTCTGTCGAAACCCTGGTCAATCTGTGGAATACGGAAATGACCCGGGCAGTTGACACGATCGCCCCGGTGCGCCCTCTCCTCTGCAGAGCTCAATTGACTCCGTGGTTTACCCCAGAGCTAAGAGTGATGAAGCAAGAAAGGAGACGGCTTGAGTGCAAATGGAGACGAACTCCCGACGGCTGTGGTCTTGCACTTGTGAAGATCTCTACCAAGCTCTATGTGAAGGCGGTGAGGGCAGCGAAGAAGCAGTACTTTGCTGCCTCCATTCAGTCATCTTCTAACCGCCCAGCGGAACTTTATAAGGTTGTTCGGGGACTTTTACACTCTGGTCCTCAGAACGCAATAATACCATCAATAGCCCGCTGTAATGAGTTTGCGAGACACTTCCAAGATAAGATCACAAACATCCGCCGGGACCTTGACTCCAATATTGTAGCAGTTGAGCCTAATGAGGTGTCCGGAGCACAGTCCTGTCCTGTTTTATTGGATGAATTTCAGTTGGTTCAGCTCGAGGACGTGGACAAGGTGCTTGGACAGGTGCGGGCGACCACGTCTGCTCTGGATCCTTGCCCCTCATGGCTAATAAAAGCTAGCAGGAACGGAACAGCCGGATGGGCCAAGGAGGTGATCAATGCCTCTTTACGAGAGGGAGTGGTACCACCCTGCCTGAAACAGGCGGTGGTGAGACCGCTCCTAAAGAAACCCTCCTTGGACCCTGAAAATCTTGACAACTATAGACCGGTAGCAAATGTTCCGTTCCTGGGCAAGGTTTTAGAGCGTGTGGTCACTCACCAGGTCCAGGCTCTCTTGGATGAAACTGATTATCTGGATCCATGTCAATCGGGCTTTCGGCCGGGGTTTGGTACAGAAACAGCCTGGTCGCCCTCACCTCTGTCGGGAGAAAGACAGATGGAGTGTAACTCTGTTGGTTCTCCTTGATCTCTCAGCGGCTTTTGATACCATCGACCATGGTATCCTTCTGGGGCGACTTGCGGACTTGGGAGTTGGAGGCACTGCTTGGCAGTGGCTGTGCTCCTACCTCGAGAATCGTCTCCAGAAGGTGGTGCTTGGGGAGCATTACTCGAGTCCCTGGGTACTCCAATATGGGGTCCCACAGGGTTCAGTTCTGTCCCCCATGCTCTTTAATATCTATATGAAGCCGCTGGGCGAGGTCATTAGGAGATTTGGAGTGCGTTTCCAGCAATATGCTGATGATACGCAACTCTACTTCTCTTTTTCATCTTCTTCAGGTGAGGCTGTTAATGTACTAAACCACTGCCTGGCCGCGATAATGGACTGGATGAGAGCTAATAAACTGAGACTCAATCCTGACAAGACTGAGATGCTGTTGGTGGGGGGGCTCTCTGCCCAGATGGTTGATGTCCGACCTGCCCTAGATGGGGTTACACTCCCCCTAAAGGAGCAGGTACGTAGTTTGGGGGTCTTATTAGATCCGCTCCTGTCACTGGAGGCTCAAGTAGCCTCGGTGGCACGGAATGCGTTCTACCAGCTTCGGCTGGTAGCCCAACTACGACCCTATCTGGATAAGGAGAACCTTGCCACAGTTATCCATGCTCTGGTAACCTCTAGATTGGACTACTGTAATGCACTCTACGTAGGGTTACCTCTGAAGACGGTTCGGAAACTTCAGCTGGTGCAGAATGCTGCGGCCAGAGTTCTTACTGGGACAAAAAAAATTGATCATATAACACCTGTCCTGGCCCAGCTGCACTGGCTACCAATATGTTTCCGGGCCAGATTCAAAGTGTTGGTTCTTACCTATAAAGCCCTTAACGGCATCGGACTGCAATACCTGGCGGAACGCCTCTCCCGCTATGTACCTACCCGGTCGCTGCGCTCGACGTCGAAGGCCCTTCTCCATGTCCCAATGCATAGGGAGGCACGGAGAACGATAACTAGAGCTAGGGCCTTCTCAGTGGTGGCCCCCGAACTATGGAACGCCCTCCCTGATGAGATACGCCTGGCGCCTTCTTTGTTATCTTTTCGGCGCCAGGTAAAGACCTACCTCTTTGCCCAGGCATTTTAAAAATTTAAAAATTTGAATTTAAAATTGAAAATTTTTAATTATGTTTTATTGTGTATTGTATTTACATCCACTTGTATTTTAACTTGTTTTATTATGCTGTACACCCCCCTGGGAGCTTATTGCTATAGGGCGGTCTAAAAATGTAATAAAATAAAAATAAATAAATAAATTTCCATATGCAATTTTTCCAAATGCTTCTGTGTTGTAATTGCTTTTTAATATGTTTTAAAACCTTTTTTAAAAAAAACAATACGTTAACCTTTTTAAAAGATGCTTCAAAGCTTTTTAAAATGTTTTTAAAGTTGTTTTGTTTTAATGTATTTTAAAGTCTGTTTTTATGAAGTTTTAAAGTGTTTTTAGGGCTTTTGTTTGCTGCCCTGTCCTCCTGCTGGGAGGAAGGGTGGGATATAAATCAAATAATAAATAAATAAATAATGCAGTCCACTTTTGTACGCTACTTTGACTAATGTATGGTTTTTTATGCACAATTTACTCTAGTATACACATTACTTGGCTGGGGAACCACATTGCAAGATCAAAATAAGTGTGAGTTTTGAAGAATGGCTGTGTTTTGGGGCATGTATTATTTCAGAAAGTGCAAATCAGTAGGTTCACCTTGAAATGAACATTGAATCAAATAACCTGCCTCCCATTCCTAATCTTAGGTCAGCTCATGGAGGGAAAGTCTAGATAGTTTAAGTAGAGTCCCTACACTCTCTCTTAAGCCTTCCTATCAATTTGTGTGATTTAAAACAATCCTCACCTTGCCTTGTGCCCTACTGAAAGAATAGACAGGCTTGAGACTTCTATCTATTTTTTGTGCTCAGGACAGAAGACATCAAATTGAGGGACAAGGTTTCTGGAAATCGCAGGAAGGAAGAGTGCTGTTGCACTCAGGTCCTGCTTGTGGGCTTCCTCTGGGCATCTGGCTGGCCACTGTGAGAACAGGACACTGGACTAGATGGGCCTCTAGCCCAGCCCATGCTTAGCCCAGAGATTTATTTTTTAGTGCTAGAACTGGAACTCGCACACAGATCCTTTTTCTATCTCCCCCCCCCAAAAAAAGCTTTCTTGATTTCCTCATTTCAAAAAGGGTAAAAAACATTTTGTGTTTGCTACTGTTAAACCACAGTGAGTTGGAAATTCTTGCTAATCTACTGCAAATCACCTGGGAACCTTCCAGAAGATCCCAATCTACCTTTTGCCCACTCCCTGACCTATACCGTAGACTAGAAGGAGCAAATGCTAAAAGAATTATTATCAGTAGATTTATTACCCACTCTTCACACTAAGGTCACAAGGTGGGTCACAACAAATTAAAATACAACATTAAAATCAGTGTACATACTTTTTACAATAGCTGCATATCGCCTAGGCTCGGCATTGATACAACACCTCTAAGACCAGTGTACTGAGAAGAGGTAAAGGTTTCATTAGATCTGTGATAGCCCTTGTAAGCAGAAACAGTCAGGAAGGATTCAAAGGTTTCTGACATTGCCCGCTTTACATATAGCAAAATAATTTAGAGATGCACAAAATTCCACTTGAGGATTTTTCTGTACCACTTCACTTGAGCTTTTGTGTAGATAACTAGCTCAAGCAGGACTCTCCACATTTGCCTCATATTTCACTCCAGGCAGCATTTGTTGACAACTAGAGGGTCCCCACATTTTGCAATGGGTACTGAGACCCTTCACATCTCTCAAAATACCCACAGATGTTTAGCCTCAGTTGTGTCCTCCAAATTGGCCTTTTTAGAGGGAGCACAATGTCAAGGTGCTTGGACAGGTGCGTGCAACCACTTCTGTGTTGGACCCTTGCCCCTCCTGGCTAATAAAAGCTAGCAGGGTTGGAACTGCCGGCTGGGCCAGGGAAGTGATTAATGCCTCATTACGAAAGGGAGTGGTCCCTGGCTGCCTGAAGGTGGCGGTGGTGAGACCACTTCTGAAGAAATCTTCCCTGGACCCAGAAAATTTTAACAATTACAGGCCGGTAGCAAATATCCCATTCCTGGGCAAGGTCCTAGAAAGAGTGGTTGCGGACCAGCTCCAGATGCTCTTGGATGAAACCGATTATCTGGATCCATTTCAATCGGGTTTCAGGCCCGGTTTTGGCATGGAGACGGCCTTGGTCGCCCTGTATGATGACCTGTGTCGGGAGAAAGACAGGGGGAGTGTAACTCTGTTGATTCTCCTTGATCTCTCAGCGGCTTTTGATACCATCGACCATGGTATCCTTCTGGGGAGACTCGCTGATCTGGGAGTTGGAGGTACTGCTTGGCAGTGGTTCTGCCCCTACTTGGCGTGTCGTCTCCAGAAGGTAGTGCTTGGGGAGTTTTGCTCGACACCCTGGGCTCTCCAATATGGAGTTCCGCAGGGGTCAGTGCTATCCCCCATGCTTTTTAACATCTACATGAAGCCGCTGGGTGCCATCATCAGGAGTTTTGGAGTGTGATGTCATCAGTATGCTGGTGACACGCAGCCCTACTTCTGTTCATCCTTTTCAGGTGAGGCTGTCAAGGTGCTGAACCGATGCCTGGCTGCGATAATGGACTGGATGAGAGCGAATAAATTGAGGCTCAATCCAGACAAGACTGAGATGCTGTTAGTAGGTGGTTCTCCTGATCAGATGGTGGATGTTCAACCTGTCCTGGATGGGGTTGCACTCCCCCTGAAGGAGCAGGTTCGTAGCTTGGAAGTTCTTTTAGAACCATCCCTGTCATTAGAGGCACAGGTAGCCTCGGTGGCACGGAGTGCTTTTTACCAACTTCGGCTGGTGGCCCAACTACGCCCTTATCTGGACAGGGAAAACCTTGCTTCAGTTGTCCATGCACTGGTAACCTCTAAACTGGATTACTGCAATGCACTCTACGTGGGGCTGCCTTTGAAGACGGTTCGGAAACTACAGCTCGTGCAAAATGCAGTGGCCAGATTGATAACAGGGACCAGGTGGTCCAAACATATAACACCGATTCTGGCCCGCCTGCACTGGCTGCCGATATGTTTCCGGGCCCGATTCAAGGTGCTGGTTTTAACTTATAAAGCCTTATTTATTTATTTTATTTTATTTATTAAATTTTTATACCGCCCCACTAGCATAGCTCTCTGGGCGGTGAACAACAAAGCAATACAAGTATATACAATAAAATCCAATAAAACATACAGCAGAGTACAGAGAATGAAAGATCTAAAAACAATTACAACACACTTTAAAACTAAATTAAGTTAAATTAAAAGCCCTAGAAAAGAGGAAGGTTTTAACCTGGCGCCGAAAAGACAACAGCGTCGGCGCCAGGCGCACCTTACACGGCTTGGGACCACAATACCTGATGGAACGCCTCTCCCGATATGACCCTACCCGTACGCTCCACTCAACATCAAAAGCCCTCCTCCAGGTGCCTACTCAGAGAGAAGCCCAGAGGGTGACAATGAGAAAGAGGGCCGTTTCAGTGGTGGCCCCCGAACTATGGAATGCCCTTCCTGATGAGGTTCGCCTGGCACCAACATTACTATCTTTTCGGCGTCAGGTAAAAACCTCCTCTTCTCCCAGGCATTTTAAACATTTTAAACATGTTAAACATTTTAAACATTCAAACATCTAAATTATTTAATATGTTGACATTTTAATTATCTTAATGCTTTAACATTCTTACTAATTTTACATCTTAACATCTTAATATTTTAGTATTGAGTTTTGCAGTTAGTTATGTGTTTAATTATGTTTATATTTTTTTGTTTTAATTAATTCATTTTTAACTTGTGTTATATGTGGCTTTTTACTTGTATTTCAGATGTTTATTTGTTGTGAACCGCCCAGGCTATGGGGCGGTATAGAAATTTAATTAATAAATAATAAATAAATAAATAAATAAATGGCCCCTTTGGAGGACGCCGAGGAGGAGCACTCAGGGGCAGTGGCAGCAGACCCAGGAGAAGGAACAAGCAGAATCCCCAAGGATGCAACTCCAGCTCCTCCCCAGCTAGAGAGTGTCCAGAACATGGCTGAAGCCCCTCAATTGGATTCAGGGAATGAACTGGAGGCTCCCCTCCCCTCTGCAGAGCAAAGATGCCAGTGAGTATTGCAACAACACCATAGGTCTGGCCATTTAAGACAGGCAAGCTCCTAGAAGGCGGGAGGCTGATCACCTGCCCCTGTCTTAGGGAGTGGGCTTCAAAAGGCAGTTCATGACTGCAGCAGGCTGCTGACTACAACGTCGGTCGTGACCTCCATGCGAGACCAAGCTTCCAAAACCCAGACCCTCAGACTGAACCCTTGGCTCACTGAACCCAACTTTCCCTCCTTGATGAACATGTTTGGACACTGCTTTTGGTATGTTTGCTCAGAAACATTCCTTCCGTCATCCTGTTCCTGTTATCTGCCTAGCCTTGGCAGATTTACAACCCAGCTGCCGGCTAATTAGTTACGACTCAGCTATCAGCCCTCTGAAGCTGACACACAACCACATCCAAAGCAGACAACTGACCAATTGTCTGAACTTGGGAACCACCAACCAACAGTGCCTCCGTCTTGCTAAGATTCAGACGCAGTTTACTGGCACTCATCCAGCCCACCACCAAGTCCAGGCAGTGGTCCAGGGCTTGCACAGCCTCTCCTGATTCAGATGTTATGGAGAAATAGAGCTGGGTATCATCAGCATACTGCTGACACCTTGCCCCAAATCTCCTGATGACCACTCCCAAGTGCTTCATATATAGTAGATGCTAAACAGCATGGGGGGGGAGAGATGGTACCCTGTGGCACCACATAGCACAACTGCCAGGGGGCCGAAAGACAATGACCCAATGCTATTCACTGAAATCGACCTTGGAGATAGGAATGGAACCACTGTAAAATAGTGCCTTCGATACCAATCTCACCAAATTGGCCCAGAAGGATACCATGGTCAATGGTATCAAAAGCCACTGAGAGATCAAGTAAGAATAACAGGGTCGCACTCCCACTGTCCTTCTCCCTATAAAGGTCATCCATCAGGGCGACCAAGGCCAATTCATGGAGGACAGGGCTATCAATGGCTACTAGCCGTGATGGCTGTGCTCTACCACCCTAGTCAGAGGCAGCATGCTTCTGAAAACCAGTTGCTGGAAGCCTCAGGAGGGGAGAGTGTTCTTGTACTCGGGTCCTGCTTGTGGGCTTCCCCCAAGCACCTGGTTGGCCACTGTGAGAACAGGATGCTGGACTAGATGGGCCACTGGCCTGATCCAGCAGGCTCTTCTTATGTTCTTAATTCAGTTCCATAACCCAGACTGGGATGGGTCAAGATACTCCGTTTCATCCAAGAGTACTTGCAATTGCTGCGGCACAACCCTCTCAATCACCTTCCCTAAGAAGGGGGTATTTGCAACTGGTCGGTAATTGTCGCAAACCAATGGGTCCAGGGTGGGCTTTTTCAGGAACAGTCTGATCACAGCCTCTTTCAGAGTGGCTGGAACCACTCCCTCCCACAACAATGCATTGACCACACCCTGGATCCACCCGGTCAAACTCCCTCAGCAAGCTTTAATAAGCCAAGAAGGGCAAGGGTTGAGAGGACACGTTGCTTGCCACATCATCACAAGCACCTTGTCTATGTGATCAGGCCGTATCACTTTAGTTCAGTTTGGGGGGTAAACTCAAAAGAATACCAAGTAGCTCCTAGTGTAAACCCAGTAGAAAATCTACAATTTCTATGGAAACTCCATCCATTAGTTCTAAGTATTTCAGGGCAAAGCCCTCCCAAGGTGACTTACAACAACAATCATTTTTATATAAATGCAGAATAATTTAGCTTCAGATGCATAGCTGATGGAGCTGGTGTCCAGGCAGAATGGAGGGATTGCTGTGTTTTGCTTCCTCCTCCTCTCATGGCCTCAATTCTGATGGCAGCTGGTAGCTTGTGGGAGTGGGCTAATAACATTTTGCAAACAATCTCTTTTTTTCCTTATTTAAAAAGACAACCAGGAAATATAATGTAACCTGGGGTATGGTGGTTGTGCACCCGGGAGCATGATCAAGCTCAGCCCCAGAACTAGAGGGCAAAGGTGATCTCAGGAACAAAACCTGATGCAATCCACCAGAGTTCCAAACACATATAAGAGTCCTTGCATAATGATATCCCACGAACTCTAGGCAAGGCAATCCAAGAACAGGATTCTAGGAATGCCATCTGTTAAATATAGGAACATAGCTGACTTATATCAAGTCACACCACCAAGCTCAGTATTGTCAACAGTGACTGGCAGCAGATGCCCAGGGTTTAAGGCAGGGGAATTCCCAGACCTACCTGGAGATGCTAGAGATTGAACCAGGGACCTTCTCCATGCAAAGCAGATGCTCTACCACTGAGCTATGACTCTGTTCCTAGACAAGCTCTCTAGGAATAGACAATCAACAGGAAGCAGCTCCAATGGGTCAGGCAGGTCAGGCAGATAGGATTCCTATTACTAGAAGTTATGGAGATCCTAACAGAGCTCAGTCTGGAGTGGTCATGGTGCTGTAGTTTGCATTTACCTGACTGATGTTATAAATATGGTCAACTCATAATGCCCGGTTGATATGTGAACTGAGCACCATTTCCTCTAAAATTCTTCTATGAACTAAAATGGTAAACATTCTGTGTGTGCATGATCTATATCCTAAAGACCTGAGCTGCTTTACCTCTGAATACCAGTGGTTGGGAATCACATGTGGAGAGAGTATTGTTGCCCTCCGATCCTGCTTGAGGGCTTCTCATAGGCATCTGGTTGGCCACTGTAAGAACAGGATGCAGGACTACCTGGGCCTTTGGCCTAATCCAGTGTTCTAGGTACCCATGAAGAAGCTGCTTTGTTAACATCTTTCTCTTAAAGATGTTCATTGATTGTTGTTAAGCTCCCATGAGATTGTTTGAAATGGACATGCAGTTTACAAAGCTATACCATGTTATACATAGAGAAGGGGGAGAATTTGGTTCAGTTTTCATTTCAGTATGAATCTGCCTAATTTGCCCTTCCTGAAACAGTGTGTGGACCAAAACACAGTTATCTTTTATTTATTTATTTATTTATTTAATTTATTAGTCGCCCATCTGGCTGGTTGTCCAGCCACTCTGGGCGATGTACAAAATAAAAACATACTAATGCGTTAAAACATTAAAAATCTCAACAACAATAATAAAACCTAGTCCACCCCAAAAGCCTGCCTGAAGAGCCAGGTTTTCAAGGCCCGTCTGAAGCTCATCATAGAGGGGGCATGGCGGAGATCATTTGGGAGTGAATTCCACAAAGTGGGGGCCACAATTGAAAAAGCCCTCTCCCTAGTCCTCACCAGTCTAGCTGTTTCAACTAGTGGGATAGAGAGAAGGCCTTTTGAGGCAGATCTTGTTGGGCGGCATCGCTGCTGATGCTGAAATCCAGACTTGCAATGAAGTTCTCCAACCAAATGTGTATAAAAATGGGAATGTTGGTTAAAGTCTGCATACAAAAATGCATACATTAGTGAAAATTACATACATAAGGAAATAGCTCGCAAAATGTATATATTGGGCAAATTCGCACAAAATGTGTATATTAGAAGAATTGCGAATAAAATGCTGATGAATTATCACAAGGACTTAAAAAAAAACAATTTCGCAAACTAGTTATGTAGTGAACTGAATTCAAGACTGGAAAGATGAGAAATCGAGAGAAACCAAATTTAACCCATTTGTCCATCTCTAGTTGTGTGAACACACCATGTGCATGTTCCAGTGCGGCAAAGTGGTTAGAGTGTTGGACTGGAACCTGCGAGACCAGGGTTCAAATCCCCACTCAGCCATGAAGCTCACTGAATGACCTTTCGCCAGCCACTCTCTCTCAGCCTAACCTACCTCACAGGGTTGTTGTGAGGATAAAATGGAGAGGGGGAGAAACATGCACACCACCTTGAGCTCCATGGAGGAAAGGTGGGATATAAATGCAAGGATAAATAAATAAATGTGTATGTGCCAACATTATGTAATGGGGGAAAATGTTCTTTGGAAAGAAGAGGCATAGCTTTCTCAGAAACCCCAAACATAAAAATGCCTGAGAATACTGTGATAACTACAAATTGAACCAGGGTGGAGCTCACCTATCACTAACCTGGAGACATGAAAAAACACCCCACTGCCTGTGATGCATGGATTACCGAGTCAAAATCTACCTGGATTTCCCAAAGACACTTGTTAATTGTCTTACCTGCCAATCAGGTTGCAACCAAGAAACTTGCAAAATAACCCATTTATGGACAGTAATAATACTATAGTGTTAAGTGAGGATGCAGGCAACCAACAATACATGATTGTTGAGCCTCGGCTCTCCCTGAAGGAGCAGGGAGGGGAGAGGCATGAGTTTCAGATGCCTCAGCTACCAGAAGGCGCGGAAGACCCAGGAGTTGTTGAGTCTGCTCAGGGCCTTGGGGGGGGCAGTGAACTTGAACTCCAGCCAATTCCCACGGGTGGCGCAAGCTCCATAGAGGAGAGTGTGCCACCCCCAGTCGTTCCTGAGGGCCCGTCAGGGGACGCCCCAGAGGTTGTGCCAACTCCTCATTTGCCAAGCAGTTCCCAGGACGCTTCCAGCAGGACGCCACCTCCTGACCTCGAGCCTGCAGCCCAAGAGCAGGTGTCTTCCAATGAGCCGTTGGAAACACACACCCCTCGCCTTCTGCCCGCCGCCGTGAGAAACGGACAGGGCAGAGAAAGGACTTATGAAGGAGTCAGAGATTACGATCGAAAACGTTCCCTACATAAGCTGGCCTCTCAAAGAGAGGAGTCGCTGAGTCAACTTCCTTCATGCGCCGCAGAGCATGTCTAGAGTGTAGTTGGGGTTTCTAGTGAGTAAGGCAGGTTTCTATATGAAGCGCAATGCCCTAGATGTATCCATTACTCTAATAAAGCAAGATTTAATTGCACTCGCGTCTCCATCTCGTGGTTCCAGCTCTGGATGGGACAATGATGGGGCGAACATAAGAAGAGCCTGCTAGATCAGGCCAGTGACCCATCTAGTCCATCATCCTGTTCGCACAGTAGCCAATCAGATGACTATGAGAAGTTTGCAAGCAGGAAAAGAATGCAACAATGCTCTCCCCATGCATGTTCCCCAGCAACTGGTATTTAGAGATATACTGCCTCTGACAGTGGCTAATCAGTGTTAGCAGCCATTGAAAAGTAAGCAGATATTGTACGGTGGACATAATCATGGCAGTCCTCAGAGTAATACAGGGATTTGTGCTAGGTTTGTTGGGAACGTAACTTTCCCCTTCAACAGATTTCTAATCCAAGTTGTTCTCTCTCTTTTTCTCATTAATTTAAACTCTTGAGTGCAATGGTAAGTGATGTTTCAATACCCAGCTAGAAATGAGCAATAACATTCAAATGAAATTTGGAAAGCTGAAGATCTAATCATCAGCAACAGATGGCTCTTCCTGAATCTGATAAACAAGCTCTACTTCCTGCCCCATTCTCTGCTTTTTTCCTTCTTACCCCCTCTTTGGTTTGTTTAATGTTGGTGGAAGTCACCCATGTTTCTGTGCCATACTCTGGGGGATGGGTCCTCCTACCAGAAAGGTTTGCTCCAGGACAAATGTGGAGCAGCTTCACATGGCAACAGAACAAAGCTTGAGCGCCCAGAATCAACAAGCGGTGGGATATAATTCAATTCAACCCATGAGCACCATGGCAACCTTCTTGAGGTCTTGCTTCATCTCCCAATTTTGGACTGAAAATGCAACCTACTTGGCAGAAAATAATCTCAATCCAAGAGCTTCATTCATTCATTCATTTTGGGGGGGGGGATGCCTACAAGCAGATGTCCTATTGAGGACATTTGGAGGCTTGGTTACAAATCTGATAACAAGCTGTGGATCCAGAACAGAAAGATTGCCACCCAGATCTTCCAGCTCGACTGTTTTGCCAACCAAATGGTATTTGATTTAACCCCCAGAAGTCTGCTGTTCATTTACAAAAAAGAATGCAAAATGCATGGAATAATAAAATACAAACATCCAGAACTGAATTGCTAGATCCAGAGCTTGGAAAAGTTACTTTTTTGAACTACAACTCCCATCAGCCCCAGCCAGCATGATCATCAGACCATTATCTGATACAGTGCATCATTACCTCTGGACATGGGCCAGTTCTCTATGAATTCAGAAAACATAAGGGGGAGCGGGAAAGCCCCACACTGACCCCACCCACAATGTGAATGCCCTGGCCAGCTCTGCACCCCAGACCTCTGCATATTGAGCTGTACTTGCATATGCTTTTCCATGTGATGACGAGCCCCAATTGAACTATGTTTCCTATTGCATGGAGGAGCCTATGTATGTATGGCTACGGACCCGTAGTCTCCTCCTTCGGATTTTTGACCAAGAAATGGAGTGGAGGAAGATGGAACCAGCAGGAACATTCATGCTGAGGAAGGGCTGGGATGTCCGAGCTCACTTCCCTGCATGCCTTCTCTGGTCCTGTAGATGGCAGTTGCACAAGGGACAAAAAAGGGTCCCCTTCAGGTGCCACAGCCCATAGCTATTGTCAGAAGGTTGCTGATAGGAATGGAAAGGTCTGTTCATTTCAATTTTCTCCGTTGCTCCAGGCTTAAATTCAGTTCTCCACATCTCTGCAGC
The DNA here is from genome assembly GCF_030035675.1 of Rhineura floridana. NCBI lineage: Eukaryota > Metazoa > Chordata > Lepidosauria > Squamata > Rhineuridae > Rhineura > Rhineura floridana. The sequence continues at coordinate 7,755,931 of NC_084480.1, forward strand.
AATTTGCAATTTTTATTTTAAAAAACCCTCATGAAAATTCTCCAGCATTTTAGTGCAAATTTCTCCCAATAAACACATTTTTGTAAGCGGTTTTGACTAATGCACACATTTTACAAGCAATTCCTCATCATCCAGTTCATTTTCGTACGTTATTGTCATGGGGATATTCCTTTTTATGCATACTTTCACCTAATATATGCGTTTATGGAAACATTGGTTGGTGAACTTCACTGCAAAATTCGATTAAGTACGAATTTCAAAGAATGGATGTATGTTGGTTCTTATATTGTTTCAGAAAGTACGGATTTGATAGATTTGGCTTGAAATGAGAAACTGAATCAAATTTCTTGCCCATACCTAGCAGCTGATAAAAACAGGCAGACATTTGATACTGGTGTTGTCTGGCTCCTCAGGCAATTTGTCACTAATTGTTAATTTTAGCCTGGGTCCATAGTAGTGCTTTTGCTGCCTTTGTAAAATTGTTATGCAGGTATTAACAGGCATTTAAAATTCATCAATATTTCACAATTTTAAATGTCAGTTTTGAACTGACTGTGTAAATGCAACTTGGCGTTGAGATTTTTGTTTGTTCCTGATTTTCAAAGCTATCAAAATGGCAAGGATTGAGCAAAACCAGCCTCCCTTACCCAAATATTCTCCATGCAATTTGTAGCCAGAAAACCTGGGGAGAGGGCATCTTGCCAAATATTCTCTGCCAGAGGTGGAATTCTCCAACAGTTGGGGTGAGGGCAAAAACAATTTTCAGAAAATTTCTCAGAAAACTCTTCTGGGAAAAACTGGCTCATGCAATATTGAATGAAATTTTGTTGTTAGTTCCTGTTGACGGATAAAGAAGCAATGAAGTAGGAGAGGGGAACTTAAAGGCAGAAATTGCTTCCTTCCAGAGTATTACAATAATATGGAACATGAGGACTGGATCCACAGTTGCATGCAAACTTCATGGATTTTGAAGCTGGGAGGGCATTTTGCCAAATATTTTCTTGGAGAGTTCTGGAATTCTCCAGCAGTTTAGGATTATCACAACATATACACAATACCCCAAAAAAGAAAAGAAAATATTGTTGGAAAATTATTTTCTGAGAAATGTTGGTTTAGCCAGACTTCTGAGTAATTATGCACTGGGTTCTGCTTTCAATCTCTTAACGTTAAGGTGGTTAAGTTGCACCAATATCTAAAGACTGATGTCAAATATGAATTACTGAATCTAAAATACTTGATGAGTATTGGGGAATACTCAGATATTCAGAGAGTATTTGGTAAGCACCTGACCTTTAACGTTTTGAAGGCAAAGTTGTTTCACTTCAAGTATTCAGTGTGCAACCAGTGGACAGTTCTCCCAATGGAGGGCTGTAGAAAGTGGAGTCCCTCAAGGATCGGTATTGGGACCTGTACTTTTCAACTTGTTCATTAATGACCTAGAATTAGGATTGAGCAGTGAAGTGGCCAAGTTTGCTGACGATACTAAATTGTTCAGGGTTGTTAAAACAAAAAGGGATTGCGAAGAGCTCCAAAAAGACCTCTCCAAACTGAGTGAATGGGTGGAAAAATGGCAAATGCAATTCAATATAAACAAGTGTAAAATTATGCATATTGGAGCAAAAAATCTTAATTTCACATATACGCTCATGGGGTCTGAACTGGCAGTGACTGACCAGGAGAGAGACCTCGGGGTTGTAGTGGACAGCACGATGAAAATGTCGACCCAGTGTGCGGCAGCTGTGAAAAAGGCAAATTCCATGCTAGCTATAATTAGGAAAGGTATTGAAAATAAAACAGCCGATATCATAATGCCGTTGTATAAATCTATGGTGCGGCCGCATTTGGAATACTGTGTACAGTTCTGGTCACCTCATCTCGAAAAGGATATTATAGAGTTGGAAAAGGTTCAGAAGAGGGCAACCAGAATGATCGAGGGGATGGAGCGACTCCCTTATGAGGAAAGGTTGCAGCATTTGGGGCTTTTAAATTTAGAGAAAAGGCGGGTGAGAGGAGACATGATAGAAGTGTATAAAATTATGCATGGCATTGAGAAAGTGGATAGAGAAAAGTTCTTCTCCCTCTCTCATAATACTAGAACTTGTGGACATTCAAAGAAGCTAAATGTTGGAAGATTCAGGACAGACAAAAGGAAGTACTTCTTTACTCAGCGCATAGTTAAACTATGGAATTTGCTCCCACAAGATGCAGTAATGGCCACCAGCTTGGATGGCTTTAAAAGAAGATTAGACAAATTCATGGAAGACAGGGCTATCAATGGCTACTAGTCATGATGGCTGTGCTCTGCCACCCTAGTCAGAGGCAGCATGCTTCTGAAAACCAGTTGCCGGAAGCCTCAGGAGGGGAGAGTGTTCTTGCACTCGGGTCCTGCTTGCGGGCTTCCCCCAGGCACCTGGTAGGCCACTATGAGAACAGGATTCTGGACTAGATGGGCCACTGGCCTGATCCAGCAGGCTCTTCTTATGTTCTTACCAATCTAAGGCTGGAGTAGAACAGAGTCAATCTGGATTTAAAAACAAGAAGACTTTGTTAGTGGATCTGACACCATATTCTAGGAACAACAGTCCTTCCTTCCAATGTAAGCTGGCACATATTCCCAACATTTATTAGACACTAGAATACAGACATACTGTAGCTATAACAATACCATATTTATCATTGAAATTATGAGTCAGCTACCATATGAACTGCATTAATGAAGGAAATGAGCAAATTGGATTCAATTCCTTGTGATTAGTGGAAAACATTCTATGGAGGGAACGTAGGCTAGAAAGAATAGTCAATGTCAGGGTGGCTTCTCAAATATATGGTGTGAAATAAAATAGATTATCAAGTAAACAATGTACTAAGTGTTGGCTTAAAGCAGGGGAGGGGAACTTTATCTGGCAGGGAGGCTAGATCCTTACTTCACCCACTCCCCATAAATAGTGAACATAGCAGGGCTGGCGAACCTTTGGCACTCCAGATGTTGCTGAACCACAACTCCCATCATCCCTGCCCATGGGCCACGCTTGCGAGGATGATGGGAATTGTAGTTCAGCAACATCTGGAGTGCCAAAGGTTCACCACCCCTGGAATATAGAATAGTAGAGTTAGAAGGGGCCTCTAAGGCCATCAAGTTCAATCCCTACTCAATGCTGGAATCCAACTTAAACCATACCTAATAGGTGCCTGTCCAGCCACCCAGCTGGCGGAACATTGACTCTGCCAGGAGCTGCATGCAAGAACAAAAAAGGAAAAGCTGGCTCTTATGAATACCCCTCCTGGCAAGGAAGCGCTCCCCATTTACTTCCATTAGAATTATTTTCTAAGACCGACTTTTGTCTTGGCATAACTTTGGCCTGGATCATGACCCACAGGAGTGCTCCAAACAGGAATTAGATGTTGTGTAAGTTCCCCCGCACTCCTCCATCACACCTCCAGAATGCCCCTTTTATGGGCTTTCCACTAGCTTCTGCTGAAACCCCTTTGGCTGGGCTGGGCTGGGCTTCCCAGGCTAAGCTTGCAGGGTTCCAGCTCTGCCACAGTGGAGGGGCTTCTGCCAGCGGAGCCCACCAGAGCTGGGACCCTGCTGACTCAGCCAGGGGTCCGCCATATCCAGCTTCCCACCACCCAGCATAAAAATTAGTTGGATTACACCCCAAGTTTAGCTTTCTTAGTCTGCATCCAAGCTGCCTTCAGCCACATTCACACCATACATTTAGTTCAATATTATTCCACTTTAAACAGTGATGCATTCCCCCAAAGAATCCTGGGAACTGTAGCTTGTGAAGGGTGCTGAGAGCGGTGAGGAGACTCCTATTCTCTTCACAGAGCTACAATTGCAGACTGGTTTAACGGTCCCTCTTCCCAGCGAACTCTAGGAATTGTAGCTCTGTGAGGGGAACAGGAGTCTCCCAGAACCCTAATCATGCCTCTTCCTGGTGTGGGTGGAGCATGGAGAAAGACGTACAAATATATATGCAAACTAGCATACTGTACAAAGGTACGATTTGCATGCATTGCTCCACCCACGTTTGCATCAGGCTCCACGTACCTCTGGCATGTGGCCCCAGAGGTTTGTCTAAAAAGGAAGGTGGCCCTCTGGCTGAAAATGTTCCTCAACCCTGCATTCTACCACTCAGCCATGGCCCCTCATGTTTTTGATTGTTTTATTTTATTTCTTATATTTACTTTAAAGTCGACAAAGAGGACACTGAACTTGTCAAGGAATATCAATACCTCGGCAAAGTCATTACCCAAAATGGAGACAATAGTCAAGAAATCAGAAGAGGGGAGGGCAGCTAGGACAGAACTAGAAAAGGTCCTCAAATGCAAAGATGTATCACTGAACTCTAAAGTCAGGATCATTCAGACCATGGTATTCCTGATCTCTATGTATAGATGTGAAAGTTGAACAGTGAAAAAAGTGGATAAGAGAAAAATCAACTCATTTGAAATGTGGTGTTGGAGGAGAGCTTTGAGCATACCATGGACTGCGAAAAAGACAAATAATTGGGTATTAGAACAAATTAAACCAGAACTATCACTAGAAGCTAAAATGATGAAACTGAGGTTATCATAATTTGGACACATCATGAGAAGACATGATTTACTAGAAAAGACAATAATGCTGGGAAAAACAGAAGGGAGTCGAAAAAGAGGAAGACCAAACAAGAGATGGATTGATTCCATAAAGGAAGCCACAGACCTGAACTTACAAGATCTGAACAGGGTGGTTCATGACAGATGCTCTTGGAGGTCGCTGATTCATAGGGTCACCATAAGTTGAAAGCGACTTGATGGCACATCATGCACACATACACCTCCTTCCCTTATGTAGCCTACCCAAGGTGGTGTTCTTGTAGTTTACATGGTCATCACCCATCCAGGCACTGAAAAGACCCAGATTTGTATACTGTGGTGGCCTCAGTTACCTTGGTACCATACCCTGGGACTTCAAGGAATAGAGCTAATTGGATAAAGACTCTGCCATGGGGATGTTGCCCTGAATATTCCTCCTAAAGACAATGAACCCTGTGTGCCAAACACAGAAATAACATGTGGATTGGCATCATCACATTTTGTATCTTGAATTCCCCATTCCCTGTTCTCATAGACCCCAACACCTTTAGTTCAGACAGGCCTTTGGTTAAGCCTCCTTGCTATTTCTCATTCTACATTTATCTGTGTCGTATATATGAGATCTGATCCAGCAGAGCTTGTCAGGTGTAGGAACTGGTGGCCCCAGAAGTAGAAGCTCATCTACATTCATATGAAAGGATGCAGTTCAGTGGTGACCATTTTAACGGTGATGTTCATCCAGCTGCACCTCTTTATCAGCTATGTGCATGGGACGCTGCTTACACCTCTGGATGCCCCTTGTTAGAACAAGGACTTGGCATTGCCCTTGTACTGTAAGCTGTCTTGAGCATCTTGGTAAAGCCAATAGGTGGGAAATACACTCCACAATAAATAATATTGGTGAAGGGCTGTTGCTCAGTGATACAGCATCTGCTTTGTATGCAGAAGGTCCCAAGTTCAATCCTCAGCAGTTCCAGGTAAAGCTAGGAGACAATCCTGTCTGAAATCCTGGAGAACTGCCAGTCAGAGTAGACAATACTGATCTAGGTGGACCAAAGGTCTAACTCAATATAAAGCAACTTCCTAAGTTCCTATATACACACAGACATATTCTGGGAAGGCATTTGACAGTCCCCTGTCTAGAATGTGCTCTCCAAAGCAAAGAATTGCTGAGATTCAAGGGCTGTAGGTAGGTTTAATTACCTGCTTATCTAACTAAAACTACACCAATGGGCAGCCATTTCCTTTAGAGTTCCGTTTATCTCCAGTATCAAATTAACTTCAGCAAAAGCCAATTAACTACTGTAAATTATTCCCCTTCAATTAAACATTAGAGCAAAACAGCAGCAGTGAAGGGCTGTAACACGCTAATTTGTCATCTGTATACTTATGAGAAGTCAAGAAGAAAAGTTTAATCCTATTTTTTTCCCAACATATGAAGAAATGAGAAATTGTCTGGAAAGAACTGCAATACAAAATAGGAACTGGGCTGACATTATAATTTTGGCTTAATTTGTCAACATCGTAATACATCTCGCTATATTACTCCATTGACAAATCAATTACAGTTATAATGAAACTTTATACAATTTTACTCTTATTTAATTAGTTGCATCAATATGTTTCTTTTCCCCTCACCCCCCTTTCTTTGCCTCTGCATCATGAATGCTTCAAAGTGTAAATTATTGAGCGAGGTTAATTATTAGCAATGGTGATATACCCAGTTTAAAGCCCCCAAAGACAAAATGCACAATATTGTAATGAATTCATCTTGCAGTCTTGTGTTTTTTTCCCACTGGTGTGTCATCATTCTCTTAAATAATAAAAATGATAGGGATAATAATCTATTGCATTGCAGAAATGATATGCATTCCGCAGACACATCTCCGACAATTAATGGAGACCCTGTGTCCTTTTAAAATAAATAAATAGATAGATAGATGCTGCCTTAATATTCCATTTCTCTCATGGGTGAGAAAGGAATATAGTCCCAAGATCATGAGTTATTGTATTTGAATCAAAGTGTTAGAGAGTTTGCCATTGTTAAGTGCTTTTGACACATTCAGCAATACGTAACAGGTGAAGAATGGTAACTTAATGCAGCTTAAATGTTCATTAGGCTGTATTTGGAAGTACATTTCTGAACTTAATAAGCTGAGATGTGTATAAGCCTTGTGCTCACACACTCAGTCCTCACACCACTCTACCTTTCTCCCTTGCCACAAAGTCTTTAAATAACTATAGTTTCCCATTACCTTCAAAACAAGAAACTATGGTTGCCAGATTAGGAACAAGCCAGGATCTTAAACTTCCTACCGAGTGTGTGTGTGGGGGGGGCACACCAAGAGTGAAGGATGGGGGAAAGATAGTGTGTGCGGTCACAAGGATCAAGCATACATTGGCTGATTCATCTGAGATAGATATGCATGCCCAAACTGGGCCTCATTCAGTCCTATCTGATGTTCCTATCCTACTATGGTCAAAGAGAAGTCCATTGCTAACATGCCCTCCTTTTGAGCTTCTAGCCCTCTGGTTGCCCACTGTTGATGAAGCACAAAGTTGAACTGGTGGATCTTGGTCTGATCCAATGATCTGATTATGTTCTTTTGTCAAACCAAGAATGGAGAAAACATTTCTTAGGATTCATCTGGCAGACTCTGCACAGTTTCTGTTGCTCACTGTAGTAATTTTACTTGGTCTGGGAGTCTTTAGAGACTCTCTTGGCATTTAACAGACAATGAAAAATTGGTATCTTTTTCAAACTCTGCAGTTTTAATACCTTGCCATTTAACTCAATCTGCCTGCTTTGGAATGGGAAAAAAACACCCAGATGGTAAATGGTCCAAAGTTCCCAGTGATTTCCAGAAAATACCAATTATGATGGGTGCTCCCCAACTCAGACCACTGGGAGATACAGAACTGCACAGAGCATTGAAAATTGAGAAACTCTTCCCAATTGGACATTTGTTTCTGTGGCAGAGTATACACTTCTTTCACATTTCTAATATTTGATTTTGCTTGTTTATTTGTTTATTCATTTATTACATTTATATACCGCCCCATAGCCGAAGCTCTCTGGGTGGTTTACAGCAAATTTGCAAATTTAAGATATAAATACAAAAAATTCACCTACCAACTAATGCCCTCTAGGTGGCTTACAACATATTTTAAAAAATAATGCAATATCATTCAATTCTAACACTACAACCACTAGCAAATTTAAACAGCACTAGAAAGCAACAGAAGAGTCACTTTAATATTGCCATTGCCAGATGTCCAGTTAACAGTTTCTGTGCCTGAGTCTGAAAATAAAATAAAAAATAGGCACCAAATAAAAGGGTGTGGAGAGAGAGATCCAAAAACAAGGTGCCACTGCAGAAAAAGCCCTGGTAGCCCCAACCCCCCCACACCATCTCATCTCATTAAGGACTGATGAATAAAGTTGTTGCCCATTGTTAATCTCATATCTGGCATTTTTATTCCAGGGTCTAGGAACAAACATCCTTGATCCTTACAAATAACGATTGGGCATTCATAAACACAGAGCAAGACATTATTAAACTAAAGCTGGACTAGGGTGTCATGTGCTGTCTGGAAAAGTGTACAGCTACTGCTGAGATTGAATTACAATGTTATGGTCCTGCAGTGTTAGAACTCACTGTGCAGAGGGCTTGTCTGCACTGCAAACCTCTTCCAAGTTTATTTTTTCATTTGAATTGTCACGGTATCACACAGAGAATTACAGGGACTGTCATTTGCAGAGGGTACTGTGAATTGTTTGTTACAGAGCCCTAATCCCATCAGAGAACTATTGTTCCCAGAGTGCTCTGGGGATGAGAGAATGGTGCAAGTCTGTGGACTTGAATGTGTTTAACGGCTGTTCCATGTGTCCAGAGGATTGACAGTTATACAACAGACACATTCAGAAGTGGGCTTTCTCGTTCTTGTTGGAACAAATAGTACAGAACAGATAATACTGGATAAATAATCAGTACTGGCAATTTGCCAGTTCTTGAGGACATACCTGTCATAAGCAAGCATTCCACTGAACTTGAACTTCCTGATCTAATTGTGTTTTTTTAAACTGTTTTAATTATTATGCGTTTAACTGGCACGTTTTATTGTATAATTTGATTAGGGATAGGGCTTTGTTTGAAGTCCCTTAATCGTCCTTCTTGCACTCCTCTGAACCCATTCCAGTCTGTCCGCATCCTTCTTAAAGTGCAATGTCCAGAACTGGACGCAGTACTCAAGATGAGTCCTAACCACTGCCGAATAGAGGGGAACTAGTACTTCACTTGATTTGGAAACAATACTTCTGCAAAGCAGCCTAAAATAGCATTTGCCATTTTTGATTTGCACTGTTGGCTCATATTCAGCTTCCAATTGTTAGGGTTAAATTGAGATCCCCAGTCCTTGTAAAACTATAGTTCACTTGTCCTATTTTAATGTCCTATTTTAATGTTTAAGAGATACTTATAATTTATGTGCAGTTCAACTGACAATTTCACTTGCATGTATGACTATTATATTTTAACTTTAATTGGTCCATAACGGGTATGTGTTCCAATGATGAGTCATTCATTGGGATTATGTCAAATAATCCCACCTGAGATTCTTTAAAGATGCTGTGTATTGAACCTGGGAGCTGTCTGCTTAATAGCATGCACTCATTGAGCTATATAGCCAAACTCTTGTTTTAGTAGTAATCTGGGCTACCTTGCCATCAAATTAAGTGAACATTTTATGTCCCTTTCTAGAAACAGTTTAGATGCCATAGTCTGCTCAGTTCCTCAGTTCATGGTAAGATGAACTCACTTTTCAGGTGAATAAGAGGTCATTGTAGAAAAACAGATTCAAGCTCTGTTCTGGCATATTACACAGGCAAGATATTTGTTTATTTCCTTCCTAACCTCCGGTAGTCTATAGTATTGATGTTTGTAGCACCTTTGCCACTTTTCAAATAATACAGGTGGTAATGATGAACTGGACTTCTTAATGTTTTAACACAGCCTTCACCAACCTGGTGCCCTTCAGATTTTTTGGACTACAACTCCCATCAGCCCCAGCCAGTAGTGTTGTGGGCCAAAAGATCTGAGGTGCACTAGATTGGTGAAAGCAACTTTAAAACTTTAGTATGTTGTTAAATTTGCAGTTATTTAAAATGTTTTAGGAGGCTCTTAAAGATTCCTAGGAAGTAGCTGAAGTCACTACTGTATAAGGAACAACCAATTTTAATGCAATTCTGAATGTTCAATAATGTTTTTTGTATCATGATGAAATCAGCAGCATATGGGTGAGTACCACCTCATTTGCTTTGTGCTTTAAAGCCTTTTTTAAGCATATGCTTTGGATGGAAATGGTGTCCCAAATGTCAAGATATGTTGAAGGATCTAGGGATGTTTCTGGATGACTGTCTTGTGCTTATTGGTTTCATTGTGGGTAAAGGTCTGCTGTGGTTTGTAAACATGTTTCTGAAGATCTATAAAAATACCACAATTACCATATTCAGAAAAGCAACAGTGGTCACAGTTGAATGGATCAGTAAGTAGCAAGAGTGCCATAATCAGGATGTACTGAAATGAACCTGTGCAGAGTTCCACTGCCCTGGTCTTTTCAATGACTGCCTGTCTCTGTTTGGAAATATTTAAATCTAAAGATGTACTGATGTAAACTTTTTTAAGAATTTCAAAGACTGTAGACAAAATTAGCATTGTTATCAGCAAGAACATCCATGCTGCTTGGATTGGAGAGGTATTTGTACTCCTGTTATATTGTATTACTGGATGTCATGAAAAGTTATAGGTGTACTTCAGTTTCATTAAAAGTTATGAGATTTTTGCCTTTGAACTCAGTGGGAGTTGGATTGTGCTTATTCTTTGGGTATTTGTGAAAAAAGTAATCTTGTATTCTACCAGGTTTGGTGTTGACATATTATTGGCTCCAGTTCCATCAAGCAGTTCTGTGTAATGTATACATGAATGATATATATTAAAATACTGGAATTCTTTTGCCTATTCATATTCTACCTCTCTCTTTTTCTTTCCAACAGTCTCCTCTCCATAAGAACATAAGAAGAGCCTGCTGGATCAGGCCAGTGGCCCATCTAGTCCAGCATCCTGTTCTCACAGTGGCCAACCAGGTGCCTGGGGGAAGCCCGCAAGCAGGACCCGAGTGCAAGAACACTCTCCCCTCCTGAGGCTTCCGGCAACTGGTTTTCAGAAGCATGCTGCCTCTGACTAGGGTGGCAGAGCACAGCCATCATGGCTAGTAGCCATTGATAGCCCTGTCCTCCATGAATTTGTCTAATCTTCTTTTAAAGCCATCCAAGCTGGTGGCCATTACCGCATCTTGTGGGAGCAAATTCCATAGTTTAACTATGCGCTGAGTAAAGAAGTACTTCCTTTTGTCTGTCCTGAATCTTCCAACATTCAGCTTCTTTGAATGTCCACGAGTTCTAGTATTATGAGAGAGGGAGAAGAACTTTTCTCTATCCACTTTCTCAATGCCATGCATAATTTTATACACTTCTATCATGTCTCCTCTGACCCGCCTTTTCTCTAAACTAAAAAGCCCCAAATGTTGCAACCTTTCCTCGTAAGGGAGTCGCTCCATCCCCTTGATCATTCTGGTTGCCCTCTTCTGAACCCTTTCCAACTCTATAATATCCTTTTTGAGATGAGGCGACCAGAACTGTACACAGTATTTCTTATCTGATGTGGATGAATAGGTCCAGTAACCACATCTGGCATTCAGAGGCATACAGTGCTTTGACAGTGGAGGCAGAACATAGACAATGTGGCTAGTAGCCACTGATAGCCTTATCCTCCATGAATTTATCTAAACCTCTTTTAAAGCCATTGAAGCTGGTGGCCATCACTGCCTCCCGTGGAAGCAAATTCCAAATTGTAACTATACTCTGTGAAGAAGTACTTCCTTTTGTTTGTCCTGAATCTTCCAACATTCAGCTTCATTGGATGACCCTGGGTTCCAGTGCTATGAGAGAGGAGGAAAACCTCTTCCTGTCCAATTTCTCCACACCATGAATAATTTTATACATCTCTGTCACGTCTTCTATTGCATTTTCTCTAAACTTGAAAGCCCCAAATGTTGTAATCCTTCATTGCTCTATCCCCTTAATCATTTTGGTTGCCCTTTTCTGAACTTTCTTGTCCTAGAATGAGGACATTTGCAATGATTTCATCTTTGTTCCCCTCACTGAGGAAGGATAACTCATATAACACTGAGCTCAGAGCGATCCTGAAGCAGCAGTTACGGACTATGCCTGATGGTCGAGCATGCCTCCCCAGAGCTTTGTACCACACAGCAGTGAAATGGTTCCACGACCATGGGGGTCACTATGGCAAACATCCGCTAGTGGATTCGATCACGCGCTTCTGGTATGCTCCCGGAATTCAACCAGTATGTGGTGCAATAGTGAAAGCATGTCACATTTGCCAAGCAAACGGCCCTGCTTTACCAAATAGGGCCCCGCAAGGGGGTAGACCCGTACCGGCTGCACCATTCTTACATATTCAAATTGACTTTGTTGATCTCCCGAAAGCAGAAGGAAAGAAACATCTTTTGGTCATGGTATGTCCCCTAACAGCATGGATAGAGGCATTCCTAACAGCAGGGATAGAGGCATTCCCAACCACAAATGCCACTGCCACAACGGTGGCTAAATTACTACTGAAAGAGATAATACCGCGGTTCGGGGTTCCAGAGGTAATAGATTCAGACCGAGGAACACATTTCACAGGACAGATTTTGACAAAAGTTGAAGAAGGTCTGGGAATCAAACATCTATTCCACACTGTTTATCATCCACAATCGTCCGGGGCAACGGAAAGACAGAACCGGGAAATTAAGACTGCATTGGCTAAGTATACTCAGGAAACAGGTTTAAGGTGGCCTCAGGTACTCCCTCTCGTTCTTTTCCATTTATGTACCCGCCCTACCCGAGCCTTAGGGCTCTCACCGTATGAATTAATGTATGGCAGGCCTCCGACAAAAGGGAGGAGCTTGCCAAATGTGGATGTTTCACTATTGGGGGGGGATCATATAACTGTATCCCAGTATCTTTGTCTGCAGAATAGACTCCGTGAATTGTGGAAAGCTGCCGGATCCACCAAGACGGTGCCCCTTGAGGACCAGGTGCATCCATACTGCCCTGGGGACTTTGTGTGGGCAAAGAAATTCGTGAGGGGCGATTCTTTGAAGCCAAGGTACACGGGACTGCATCAAGTCCTTTTAACTACACAAGCAGCCATCTTCCTGGAGGGACGGAAGTCGTGGATACATCATTCCCACGTAAAGCCTGCTGTGGTAGCGGCACCTCCACCTCCCCAGGTCCCCAAAGTACGTTTGCAGAGGAACAAAGAAATAGGCCAATGGCAGGCAGCCCAACTCTCTTTCCAGGACGCAGACATCGAGTAAACATCAACACAGAAATGCTCCGACAGAAATGGAGGGTGCCTGCCTATTTGTGGGTTGTGGGCGTTTTGATCCACCATGCCTGGCCCCTATGTTGCCCCCCAAATGTGAAAATATGCAGTGACAATGACTATTATTATCTGAAAGATTTTGGACGAACAATTCTGAAAACACAGGACTGTCCGGATCCCTTCCTGTACGATGTGGATCAGATAAAGGAAGGGATGATGAAGGCTGACATTGCGGGACGTTTATGTCATAAAGCGGCTGTTATATTGCAACATAATTACACAGGCAGATGGATAGTACATTGTATCCATTAAAAGAATATCTTTCCTTTGCTTCACATCCCAGCTCACAGGAACTAGAAGGGGGGTTGGTTCTAAGCGGGCCCATCGCCAGATCAGTCTGTGTAGGCAGCGGAAGCCAGCCGACGGGAGGGATGATGTGTGACGGCTTGATTTTCTCTACAAACCCGGGTAATTGGACATTCCTAAATGGCACACACAGAGCAGAGGGCTTAACTTGGTTATCCATCTGGCAGCATTTGCTGCGGCTGACTTTTGCAGACCATCATCTGGTGCCTTTCCTTGCGGACTTAGTGGATCACCAAACCCCAGCTGGACTCTGGTGGCTTTGTGGACACTCAGCGGTAAGGAAACTACTAGTATCAGGCTCTTGGACCTGCACCTTGGGAAGGGTGGTGCCGGGGCTTCGGGTTTCCCCCACCCTGCCAACTCTGCGCCGTCGTAACAAGAGAAGCGCAGGGGAGGCAGTATTAAGAGGTTTTTTTCCAATGTATGGAGCAGCCAAAACATATCAGGAACTCGTAGAACTTTCTCAAGCCTTTGAACGTTTTATGAATGATTCGGCTATTTCCTTTTCGGACCTTACAAATGAACAGGGACAAATTAGAACTGTAGTTTTGCAAAATCGGCTCGCCTTGGATTTTTTATTAAGCTCTCACGGGGGGATTTGTTCGTTAATCGGGAGCGAATGTTGTACCCATATTACGGACAGCAAAGCTGATGTTATCAAACACATTAATGATATTGGTAACATTTATCATGAGGTAGAGTGCATTGGGAATTTCTCTTTGTTCTCTGGGTTTTCTGATTGGTTTTCTGCATGGCCAGACTGGCACAAAATTTTATTTTACATTGTTATGGTACTTGCCTTATTGATTTCGGTTTGCTGTTGCTTGCAATGTATTCCAAATTTAATGCAATTGGCCTAAGTCTGTTTAAGCAAACTCACTCTGTCCTTTTCCCGAAAACCGCAACCGACTTACATGGAAATGGCTTTGAGACCGATTTGGCAACCCAAGCAAGGTAATACAGCTGCCTGAGAGACTAGTTAGTCTCTCAGGGCTGAAAGGGGGGACTGTTAGGGTTAAATTGAGATCCCCAGTCCTTGTAAAACTATAGTTCACTTGTCCTATCTAAACCAGCTTGGGCTTTATGGGAAATAGAACCAAAGTGGCCTTTATTTGACTTTTGATATAAAATGTCGGTTTATTTCCTGGTGACCTGACCCTTACCTACATTCCAGTGGCTCGCATAATAAAAGCCGGTTTAAGCTGGAAACTTCCCTACTATGCATTTCTTGTACCACATCTATGCTTATGACCTTACTTATTGTTGCAAATGTGCCTTGCATAGAAATGTCAAGAGCTGTTCCGCTGCCCCACAAACCTTGACTTGTAAAACCCTTTGATATGTAAGCAAAGTAATATCATGTCTGTCTCCAAGTTAAAGGGGCGCCCGGTTGCAGCTGGGCCTCCCCTCAATAGTTACCTTTGTCTGTTGCTGCATAGTGCTTATCTCAAGGACATGCGAAGTATGCAGACATAGAGTCTGAGAGATAGTCTTGATGTTTCCACTTTTGTCCTTCCCCCTGTACCCCTTTACCTCCTTACATATGCCCCAAAGCTATAACGTTTAGCAATTGCTTCTTTTGTATTTTATGACGTGAGCCCGATATTGTAAACTTCGGGGTAAACCTATATAAACCCTTGGACACCAATAAACGAGGTTCCCATGCTGACCTGCTTCGGCTTGTAAGTATTGGGTCCCCTTTGCAAAGGTTTTTGTCTCGTGTTACTTGATCTCTGACAGTGGGTTCATTTGCACTCAACTCCGCACTCTTCCCGGGTGTAATAAGCGAGTTGGGGTTGACAGGACGACTTGCGTGTTGGCTTTGGACCTAACACAATTAACGACAATTCCAAGATCCTTCCCACATGTAGTATCGCTGAGCCAAATATCCCCCATCTTGTAATTGTGCATTTGGTTATTTTTCCTAGGTGTAGAACTTTGCACTTATCTCTATATAATAATAATAATAATAATGATAACAATGATGATAATAATAACGATAGCACTCTTGATTATAAGCCATGTAGAACTGTAATGATCTGTCACCGAAGATATAATCTTGTCATGTAGGCAAGACTTCCCCTTTTCACAAGGGTTGCCAGTGTTATTCTGATGTGTATGTATTCATTCTGTTGCGTAAACCCAACTCTACTGTCCATCTTTATTTAGGACAGGTTCACATGTTCATGTCTCTTGCTAACTGCAACACTAAAGGGTGACCTGCACTCATGAGCAAGCCATCCCAGATCTGCCACTGTGGATGGCATGATCAGATTGTCATATATCACTTCAAATGCCATGCTTCCGGATGGAGTCAATTTACACTTCCAACTGCAAGTGTATAGTCATCTAGTCATATTCATCCATGTGTGAATCAGACATTGGCATATCATTGAAGACAAATGCTGGCTGGTCATATTGATGCCAATACTGACATTTCAGACAGGTTCCTTTTTTTTTTTTAGCCAGGCAAGATGGCCCCTGCACTTTGCTTTCTTGCATAACCAGCACTTCAACCTCCTAAATTCTTTGACATTTTAGGAAAACTCTGACAATCAGTTGGCTTTGTGAACTATGGCTCTTCAATTTCCATTAGAATGTAAAAAAAAATGACAATAGCTGAAAGGTTAGGGCAAAACCTATTAGAAAAGAAAAGTTGAGGTAAATCAGGTGATCTCATTGAAGGAAATAAGGAAAGATTGGCTTCCTTTTGGGATTAAGTCTAATTAAGGTGAGCAAGCAGCTGTGCCTGTTTGGAATAACAATTGTGCTAGCATGTCACTTTTTTTCTGCTTAGTTGAAATTTATATAGTTTGGGAATGGTGGATGTAAGAAAATTAGAGCTCATTTAGAATCCGTTGAAAGGACAGTGTGCCTTCATTATTAGTTTTGCATCTGAATTTTCCCGGGGCTGTCCTCTCACCGCAATAGGTAATGGATTTTTTCCCAGATGTAATTGGATGAGTTTAATTTTTTCTTTCATTACCTGTCTAAGAGCCCTCTGCCCCCCTTTTCCCTTTGTGTTTTATTAGGACTGTAACCCCTATTTAAATAAAAGCTTTGACTGTGCTTATATATGTTCAATCAGCACTTTCTGATTGAATAGTTGTGGCCGTGCAGTGGTATCGCCTAACATTTTTTTAACCCACTAATTACATTTTAGCCATGGTTGTATACCAGAGAACTGGAAAGAAATGGGGTTTGTTTTTAATACCTTGAACTCTGACGGGTAGTTTGTAAGTCCAATGGGCAGCATTCCTTACAGAAATATATCTGCATTTTCTGCTTCTCCAGAACCTCAGGTGACTTACTGGCTAGCTCCCATTCTGCCCTGCAGTGTTTGCTGCCCACCAGAAAGACCGAGCTGGTGATTATATTTGGATGGGACATGCTGGGAAATTGTTGGAGTTAGCAAACAAATGAACTGCTCCAGAGATAAGCAACTAACATTATTGAGGTTCCTTTAACTTTTTATTTTGTTTCAGAGTTAATGACAGGTGTTTTGCTTAATTAAGATCTTCCTTGGTTCTGGCAAAAAAACCCCCCACTGATTTAAGGTTGGATCCCATGCTGGTAGTCATGCATAGAACAGGTCCGTTAAAATCAAGTTAGTCAAATTGTGACTAATGTGAGCCCCATTGATTTCAGTGGGTCCACTTTAGACATTACTAACGAAGCAATCCAAGCCTCTTTTATGCTGGTCTGGGGGCAGGGTGGGGATGTTGGATGGAGCCAAGGTTTCCCTCTGTTCAGCTCTCCTGGTTGAACTGGTCTCCCCCTGGCAAGCAACAGTAAGTCACCACTGCTTCTTTTCCACCCACAAAATAGGCCAATCCAAGGACAAGGAGGACATGTAAGAGCGGTCATATAATGGGACTTATCTGTACCTAATTGCTATGACAGCCTGGAGCTGGCACAGGGATCAGGCCCCATCACCCTGCCCTCCCCCCAGCTGTGGATGAGGTGGTGGTTCCACAACTTTGCATAGCCCCACTATCATGGGGTGAGGGTGAGGGTTGCAGCCTTAGTCAGAATCCAACTCTAGAGATATGTGCAATCTCAGAGAAGTGTTGGCTAACCTTCAAATGCACTCATCATCCCTAGGAATTCCTAGACGAGGCTTGCCAGGGCAGAGTGACTTTGAATGCCACTTTTGAAACAGTTTGGTGCACACTTTAATCATCTACTAGAGCTTGCCTAGAAGGCTTCATAATTACTAAGTCAAAACTGGCCCCTAAGATTTGCATGTTTAGCCAGTCCACTGGTAATAAAGCATTATATCATGAAATAAATACATGCAAAATAAAATAAGGAGCAGGTATGCAGTTTCTGAGTAATCCTTGATCCATCTCTGTCACTAAAGGCTCAGATGAGCTCTGTGGTCATTAGTGCTTTCTTCCAGCTTCAGCTGGTATGCCAATGGCAACTGTTCTTGACCACGATAGCCTGGCCACACAGTGATCCATGCCCTGGTAACATAAAGACTGTAACACACTTTATGTTGGGCTGCTCTTATATCTAATCTGGAAGGTGCAACTAGTTCAGAATGCAGCTGCAAGATTGCTTATAGGAGCAGATGACTGGTTGTCAATTTGCTACCTGGCCAGGTTCAAGGTACTTGTGTTAATTCACAAAGCCCTAAACAACTTGGGCCCAAAGTACCTTAAGGGCCACCTGACTCCCTATGTTCCATCTCCATCAGTGAAATCCTCTGATGTGGCACTTTTGGTAGTTCCACACACCTCTGAGTTTTGGTTGGCCTCCACCAGGGTCTGAGCCTTTAGTTTGGCAGGTTCTGCCCTGTAGAACTCCCTACCAATAGAAGTTTGGCAGAAACCAACCCCCCCTTTATTTTCAGGCATTTTTAAAAACAGAACTTTTTAGACAGGTCCTTACCAACCAATACAGTATTACTGATGCTTTTATTTTTGCTTTTAATATTTTTATTTTTAAGCCTTTGTATGTTGTAACCTGCCTTAATGTTCTCTCTCTCTCTCTCTCTCTCTCTCTCTCTCTCTCTCTCTAGATAGATAGATAGATAGATAGATAGATAGATAGATAGATAGATAGATAGATAGATAGATAGATAGATAGATAGATGGGGAGAGAGATAGATAGATAGATAGATGGGGAGAGAGAGAGAGAGAGTTTTGAAAGCAACAAACAGAAATTCACCCAAGCTTGCTCTGGATCCCTGTAAGGATTCCGTTAATCACCTAAAAATATACGCACATAATTGTGATTAACAAAACAAAGGTTTTTACTGTATTACCGAAATGTTTCAGCTTCCACCTTCATTAGCTGCTAACATACAAATGCTGTTACCAAGGTGGCAGCTATACAGCTTGAGGATGAAATGCTCAGAGGGGCTTCATTTGTACTGCCCAAACAAACATTACTTATATATATTGGTTGCTTCATCCACTTTTGCCCTGCCCACCACCACCACGTGGCCCCTGGAAGGTTGCTCAGATGGAAATGCAGCCACCCCGGATCTAAAACATAGCTTACAAACATCAGCTTAACCCTGGGGCCTGATTCTCGTGTTTACTGGGCCAACAATCTTCTTTACAGACTAATGGAATGGGTACAAGACTCTTAAGTTACGTAACTTATTATGCGAGGCGAGCACATAATTGAACTGCTATTTCGTGCCATTTCCCCCTGGCCATTCACAGAGAGGAAGCCAAAAACAGAAAGCCCCCAATGCTGGGGTAGATGGGGAGTGAATTTCACCAAAGTTTTCATGTGTTTTGGAGTATCTCACTGATAAAGAGATGGATGAGATTCTTTCCGTTTTTTGTTTTTTACTTTGGGGAAAAAACACCTTGTGGTTGTGTGGAACAAGCATAAGGCACATCAGAATCTCCTGACCTGGATGTATTTCCTGCTGGGAGTAGGCTACAATGGATTTATCCTCCAAATGGGGGAATTTATTACAGCATCTACTTCATGCATCACTTCACAGAGAGGCCCCCATATGCATGGAGATTCAATTTCCTTAATACTTTCCCCCAGCGGAGGCTGGTCCATAAGGACACGTGGGGCACTGCCCTACCAAGATCAGTCTGTCCTCAGCCAGTCCCCACTTGTTGTTGTTGTTGTTGCTGTTAATAATAATAATAATTAGTTGCTTTTCTCCCCAAAATGAAACTCAAAGCGACTTACAAAAAAAATCTCAAAAGCACTTGCCGAACCCTTTACTGACCACCAGTCTAGGGGGCACTGGCTATCATCTCCCCTCTCTTGTCCCCATTGTTGGCTTTGTGGAACTCAACTAGGACTGCTTCACACTGCACTTTATTCCATTATTCTGATGATTTCTTACCTGGTAATTTGTGCCTTATATTTGATCTTTTCACGCGATGTACAAGGTAGCTCTGGAATTCTAGTGGAATGCAGTGTAAGTTCCGTGCAAATTTCCATGATAAATGATACCAGAAATAATCTGTTAGCAAGGCTGGGCACCCAGAAGATTGCAGGAGTTTTTTGCTAGTTGCAGCTGCTCACATGACAGGCATCCCAGCATGCAGCGTGTTCCTGTGCTTTAGTCATGCAGGGTTTGTTTGTTTTTTGCCTGATGAAAGTTGTACCGGTATTCTGGCATTGGCACAGGTAGCAGCAGCATTTCCCACTCCCACCCCTGTGTCGATATAACTAAAATAATTTTAAAAGTCAGATCCTAAAGCTTGTATGGTGATGGAACAAGATCTTAGACCTCCTAAACAGTAGGCAACAGAGTGCATGTGTATAATGGGTGAGGGAAGAAAAGAAACCGTGTGAAAGACAGTTGCGCAAAACGCCATTATATCAGCTGAAAAAAATGCTGTTCCTTAACGCAAGAGGTACTGCAGTGTGAAAGGGATTTTAGAAATCGGGACAGAAGCACTACCTTTTTAATCCATTAAACTAATGCAGTCAGCCCCATGTGTGAAAGCAGCCAGGGAGGAAGATGGAGAGAAAACTTTTATTAGTTGGCTCTGCCTTTCGTTGGGTCTGGGTCTGGGTCTGCCTGTCACCGACTCCTGCCTCCCTGCCTTCTGCCCTACTAATGCTAATGAACACCAGCCTCCACTGTTTCCCCCTTAAAAATGGTGGGAGGAATCATGCAACTTGGGCTTACGTTCATATGGGCCTCTACATCTTGCATTAAGAATGTTAAGAACAGAGCTTGGAAAAGTTATTGTTTTGAACTACAACTCTCATCAGCCCAATCCAGTGGCCATGCTGGCTTAGGGCGGATGGGAGTTGTAGTTTAAAAAAGTAACTTTTCCAAGCTCTGGTTAAGAAGAACCTTGCTAGATCAGACCAAAGGGCTATTCTTCACAAGCATGAAGTATGAAGGCAATAGCCCCTCCCTTGTATTCTCCAGGAACTGGTATTCAGAGGTATGCTGCCTTTGATCGTGGTAGTAGTAACGGATTTAAAAAGGGATTAGACAAATTCATGGAGGATAAATCTCAACGACTACAAGCCACAATGGCTATGTTCTACCTCCACTGTTGGATACCAGTTGCTGGGAATCACAGTTGGAGAGACTTGGGTCCTACTTGTGGGCTTCCCATAAGCATTTGGCTGGCTACTGTGAGATCAGGATGCTAGACTGCCAAATAGATCTGCTCAAATTGCATCAGTTAAGAAGAACCTTGCTAGATCAGACCAAAGGGCTATTCTTCACAAGCATGAAGTATGAAGGCAATAGCCCCTCCCTTGTATTCTCCAGGAACTGGTATTCAGAGGTATGCTGCCTTTGATCGTGGTAGTAGTAACGGCCTTTGGCCTGATCCAGCATGACTCTTCTTACGTTCTATGTTCTTATTTAGTATATCAATAAATGCCTAGAAGACTCCACCATGTAAAGAGGGTCACTGGCCTGGTATGCACTGGGTTTTAGAACCCCATCTCCCCATCAGATGCCTCACAAAAGCAGACCAAGATGCTTCAATATAGATATTTAGAAATGTGCAGATCATATGAATTGCAACATTGTCAGAGAGCTACCAAACATCACTATGCAGTATCTGCAAATTAGGATTTCCTTGTCACATAGGATTTTCTTGCTGCAACGTTGACACCAAATCCATCTCCCTATCACTGCAATGAACTCACCTAATACAAAACAGAGATCTCTGTCTGCACCTTCCAGCCTTGGGGTCTGCTCCCCTCCACACCTCATGTTTGAAATGGTAATTGGAGTTCAGTGCAGTGTGTGAAAAATAGGACATCTGTCTGTTGAATGAGAACGTAGCCATTTCATTCTCCAGGTATCTAGTTTTATTTTGTTACCAACTGATGCAATTTGAGCAGATCTATTTGGCATTTCAGCTCTGATACATTTCCATCCATCACATTATTACAAAATGACTAAACAGTGGGTGGTTATGAGAGATCACTATTGGAACAAGCTTACAGAAAGGTTTTATTACCATCCCATTGTGCAAACAAACACCTTATATCCCTCCATACATATTTATAGACCATCAGTACTTTTATCCTGAGCAATTCTAATGTGACAAGCAGCTTCAGACTAACAACCAGCTTCAGTGTGAGATCCTCACAGCTAGAGAAAGACACAGCTTCAAGGATAATGATAAAATAAAGTTTTTTACTCCCCCCAAAGCCAAAACCCAATCACATTGCCTACAACACTTTGTTGATTTGCATTCATCAGCCATGCTAAGGACAATGATTGACTTTGCATGGTTTGATTCTGTAATTCAAAGGAATGCAAAGTTATTTGCATGCCAAATCTATGCTGCCCAGAAACCCAGCAGAATTTTTTTAAAAAAATCCTGTGTGATGTCACCTTGATATTTTGGTTCTCTCCTTAGGGGGAGGGGTCACATTCAGCTATCAAGAGATTAGTTCAAGGGTTTGTTTTTAGCATTTAAAGATGCAAACAAGTTGGGATCAAGTTACCCAAGGGACAGCCCCATCCCGTATCTCTCAGAGAGCTTCGACTATGAGGTGGTATATAAATGCAATAAATAAATAAATCCCTGGCCAAGAACTGCACTTCTGTCTTGATATTTAGGTGGCTACTCAAGACTGTTTTTCATAGGTCTCAGCATCTTGGCCAGCTTCTTGGACGTTTGGACTAAAACCCGGAATGGATTCACTGCCCCACTGACACTGGAACCGCCAGTCTCCACTGGTCCTGAGACTTTCTAGAGCTACATCTGCACCCTACATTTACAGCATACAGAGTGGCTCAACAATCAATCCTTCTTCCCTGGGTACTACTGGAGTTGTAGCTCTGTGATGGCAGTGGGGGTCACTGAGCAACTCTCAGCACCCTTCACAAAACTACAGTTCCCAGGGAGAACACAACTGTTTAAAGTGGTATAATACTGCTTCAAATGTGTGGTACAGCTGTGGCCATGGATTCTGTCTCCTTGGGCATGGGCGGGGGGTAGCAACAACTTGGTCTGGGAACTCCAAGGCCTGACTGTTGACTTGTGCTCAGTTTGATAGCCCTAAAAAAAATGACTTCTTTTAGGGAAATCCAATTTTTTTTCTGCATTGAGTAAGTTTTCTATATTTTTATAACTATTCTTTTTTCTTCTTTTTTTCCCGTTTTTGTTAAGATAAGGAATATTTCTCCCCCTCTGTTTGAGGCAGCTTTTGTTCAGATTCAGAGAAAACATGACTTCTCAGCAATTTTTTTTCTCGGCTTGTAGTTTTAGTTAGTCGTTCTAAATTAGCAAATGTAAAGAAATGATGACTGCAGAGGTTTATTTGTCTCTCATATCTTTATGCATTTTTATCTTTCAGCGAGTTTTAATTCGTAATGTACAGAGATTGCGTTGTTTGTGTTAGTCTCTTAACATACTTGCAGGAGTGCAGTCACATCTGGGTGGCAGTGAGGCGGCGGTTTTCTGAATGCCAAACTTCTGGGGCAAAATCCCTGGCTTGCTTAAGAGTTAAGAGAGTTGATATATGTGCATGTGGGTGGCACCAGTTCAGACTGCACAGGGAGCTCATATGACTGAGTACAAAGTAAAAATCCCTCCGGATAGAAACATTCTAGCACAGAGGCGGAGAATCTGTGTCCCTCCAGATGTTGCTGGACTATAACTCTCAGCGTGGCTAGGGCTGATGTGTGTTGAAATCCGCCATCATCTAGAGGGCAAATCACCCCTCCAGCTTTCCTTACTCTGCAGCTTTCCTGGTTGTCCATGCTTCCATTAGAATCCAAAGGAAGGGTTTACAGGCGGCCCTACCATTAGAGAGGGTGAGGCAACTGTCTTGTGCAGCAGAAGATGACTGCAAATTAAAGTGTTGTAGGCAATGTGATTGGGTTTTGCCTTTGGGGGAAGTAAAAAACTTTATCTTATCATTATCCTTGAAGCTGTGTCTTTCTCTAGCTGTGAGGATCTCACACTGAAGCTGGCTGTTAGTCTGAAGCTGCTTGTCACATCAGAATTGCTCAGGATAAAACCATCCACATTTATTTATTTATTTATTAGATTTATATCCTGCCCTTTCTCCCAGTAGGAGTCCATTTTGACTAACACTTGATATTTTGCACACTATTTCATGGCAGTGGTTCTTAAACCATTTTCCCACAGACTATTTGAAAATTACTGAGGGGTCTTGCTGGAGGCACTTAATATTTTTCTGCCTGTTGTAGCAATTGCAACCTGCTGTGCTAGGTGCAGCATGATTTGTAAATGCATTTGTACAAACATGGACCACCTGAATGAAGCTAGCAGGCCACAGTTGGAACCCCCTGTTTGATGGCGTTTTGGTTGGCCTAATTAAAGTATTGCCCTAATATGCAGGTAATATATGGATGCTAGTAATGCTAAAACTGCTTCAGGGATGCGACTGTTATAGGATCACTAAGGGGCACGCTTTCCATCTGCCTTGTCCCGTCGCCTCTGCGCTTTTTGACATCTTTCTGAGGACTGCCCTTTGCCAGTCTTTTAGGTGTTTTGTTATGTTTTTAATGTTAAGTTTTCATTGTCTTAAATTTTTGTCATTTATATTTTTTTACTTGTATTTTGCACTTGTGCTTTTTTTTTGCGTGAGCAGCCTTGGGGGCCTTTTTTGGCCAGAAGGCGACATAGAAATAATCTATAACATAATATGACATGACATGCAGAAAATGACTCTCAAACAGATATTTCAGTACTTTTACATTTTCTTTCTTCACTGAGATGATAATGATGATCAAATTTATGACCTGCCCTTCACCAGTAGTGCTCAGGGCAGGTCACGACAATATAAAATAGATTATTACAACCAGTTTAAACAAATTGTTTTCACAACCTTGGATTTTCCCTTTCTCACTATGCTCCCCCCTTTTTCTGTACCGGTTTGTACGCCTTTTGTCTCTCTCCCAATCCTTGGATGTGGTCTTTTTTTTTTTTTTTAACTTCAAGCCTGATGTCATACTCTTGCTGCAATTTTGTAACATTTTGGTTAGTCTGAAAAAAGTTAATCCCGTCATCATTTGCATTTACACCCCACCTTTCTTCCAAGGAACTCATGGTAGCGTCCATGGTTCTCCTCCCTCTCCCTTTCATCCTCACACAATCCTGTTAGGTAGGTTAGGCTGAGAGACTATGACTGGCCCAAGGTCAGCCAGTGAACTTCATGGCTGAGTGGGGATTTGAACACTGGTCTCCCAGGTCTTAGTCCAACACCCTAACCACTACCCCACACTGGCTGTAGATTTTTGAGGGGGGGTTCTTTTCTTTTCTTATGGACCAACCTTTGCTTTTCAAAAATATAAAAAGCATTAATCAAATATTCCCATAAAAGACAACTCTAAAACAACAAAGGATGTTGTTTTAAATGAGAGGCAAGAAGAGTATAAAAGCTGGTGCTAGAATGAGTGCAGTGTTGGCATATTTGGCCCTGCATATTATATATACTCACCCTGAAGAATTTGGAAAGTCAACTAAAGCGATGAAATTTAACCTTGTATTAACTACCTAATGCATTATTACAAGTGACCCACCCAACCCTGGTCTCCTTTATCATGTTAAATTGGCAGAAATACTCTGCCACTGAATGCATATTGTGTCTGCAGAACCTAGGGAGAGATAAATATAAGCCCAATGTGTCATAGTTGGATCAAATGGCCATCTGGCTATACCCTTTGTGAGTGAGGTTAATGTTGTACTGGGAAAGTTCAGGGAAGAGATATATTAACACATACACACACTATGTTCACGCGGATGTACACACACACGCAGTCTCTCATATCTCATTAGCAATATCTCGTCCTGCTAACACATTAGCAGCACCATTCCTTTGTTATTGTATCAGCATTCATATCATTTCAGGACATATTGTTCCCTAATACCATGTTACAGTTGTATCGTATTAGCAACTCTCATATCAAATTAGGAGAAGCAAAGATTAAGAAGGCATTCTGATTCAATTAGCAAGGTGGCAGAATCCCTCTCTTTCTGAGTCACTTCCCTTAGTGGGCTTAAATGGCAACTTGATGAGACGCCTAGGCAAGGACTTTTCATTCATTAGACGTATGTACAAAGCTGCTTTATATACTGATCATTGGCCCATCTAGGGCAGTACTGTCTGCACTGGTGGAAAATACTTTCCCTAGGCCTTAGGCAGGTGCATTTTCCAGCCCAGGTACCTTGGATGTTGGGCTGCCAACAATCAAACTCTTCTGTGTGCAAGCTCGTATGCTATGACTCAGCTCTAGCCCTAGAAGTAGGGGGAAAACAATTTGACAACTGTCTTTGCAAAGGAGATGGAAAGAAATTTGTGCCCCCTCCAAGGAACTTACAAGCAAAGAACTTCCACATCTGACATGAAACCCAGGGGCTCCTCCACATTATTATTTGTTGTTGAAGGCGGCTTACATATGGTTCCCAGGCGGTCTCCCATCCAGGCACTGACCAGACCTGACCCTTCAGCAGGGAGCTGGCCTTATGTGCCTTCAGACCATGACCTGTTTATTCAACATCCATCCTGATCTGCTTGCACAAAGATTTTGAGGGGGGGGTAGGGACATCACAGAATTCTGACAAAAATAGAAACTGGAGTGGAAGTTGCTAGTGTTTGCTAATTGTCCAATTTCTGGAAAAGAAATACATCCAGCAAATATGATTGGTATTTGTTGCTGTTGTTGCTTTCAGCCTGCAAAGGGCACGTCATTGATTAGGTACCCTGCATTTGCATTCCATTTCCTTTGCATTGAAATGAAAGAGGTAGGATAGCACAATGATAACATAACTTATGTAATTTGTGTAATTGCTGAAAATACATTAAGTTATGTCATTTCACCACAGCAGACAGTAATATGAATGGAAACAATGCTGTATATTCATTGAAAATAGGGTGAACGGAAAGCAATGCCTTCTATAACCCCACGTGGAGATTAGACTGGGCCGAACATCTCTTCTGATTTGTTTGTGGGGTGTTTATGACAATGAGCATTCGTCCTCGTTCATCCACTCTTCAATGCAGTTTCCTGTCACTTTCCAAACCACAAAAAGTCAGATTCTTTTTAAAAGTGGGCTTGTTGTGCTAAGGTGACAGAACACTTTACGCCACTTTAAACACTTGGAACACCCTACCCCAAGAAGTCCACTCTGCTCCCTTCCTGTTGGTTTTCTGGAGACTTGCAACGATCTTGTTCCGGAGAGCCTTTGGGAGGGACTGAAGGTAGAGCCTGACACTGATTTTATGATTTTATGCCCTCTACGTTAAATTTTACCCTTGTAGTCCCCTTTAGTACCACTCCCTACACACACACACACACACACAGAGTATTTTATGTATTTTAATTGTATTTTAATGTTTTTGTGATTTTATTGTTTACAATTTTATTATGTACGTGTTTGATTTTATTTTTATAAGCCACCCTGAGTGCCCTATTATAGGGTAGAAGGGCGGGATAGAAATATTTTAAATAAACAAATAAATAAATAACCACGCAAACCTAAATTTGCTGCATGCAGCCGAATCCCTCCTGCAAAACAGCAAGAGTCTGGAGGCACCTCTACCTACAGAGCTAATAAAGACTGTTAAGAAAGAGTTTTTATTATTATTTTTACAACTGTGGTTTAATTTAAAGTTGTTTTTTTTGGTTTTGGTCCACATGGGATGCATGTGCTCCTTGATCTGGGGTATACTAGCGTATTTAGTCTCAAAGTAGATTTTTTTCCCTCTCCTGCAATCTTACACATGTACTTTTAATACACGACCAACAATCGGACTCATGGACTCATGTGTAGCCTGGAGAAGGGAAGATTCAGAGGAGACATGAGAGCTGTCTTCAAATACATGCAGGGCTGAAATGCAGAAGATGGAGCACGCCTGTTGGTCCAGAAAGAAGGACTTGGCTTTGCAAGGAAGCAGATTTTGGATAAACAGGAGGGGGGGGCATCTTAATGGGAAGAGCAGTCTGACAGTGGAACAGGCTATCTCAGGATGGAGAAGGGGCATAGCTCAGTAGCAGAGCATCTGGTTTGCATGCAGAAGATCCCAGGTTCAGTCCACAGCATCTCCAGATAGGGCTGGGAGAGACTGCTTCCTGAAACTCTGGAGAGCCACTACCAGTGAGTCTGCTTTGCATGCAGGAGATCCCAGTGTAGCTGCGGTATGTGGAACCTTTGGCCCTCCAGATGTTGCTGAACTTCAACTCCCATCATCTCTGGCTATTGCCTATGCTTGTTGGGACTTATGGGAGTTGGAGTTCAGCAACATCTGGAGGACCAAAGGGTCCACTCACCTGGTGCAGGCAATACCAAGCTAGGTAGACAAGTGGTCTGACTCAGTATAAGGCAGCTTCCTATGTTCCTGAGTGGTGGACCTTCTCATTCTGGAAACAAGTATTCACTGTCCTTCTCTATGATAACCCTCTGGGTAAAGCTAATCAAACATCACCTGTACCATCTGCAGTAGCATAGTGGCAAAATCAGAAGTGCACAGTCTCTTCATGATAGTCATGCCACACCCCTTCACAGCCACACCCCTTTCCCCACTTTCCCTCGTCTCTCTTGCTCTCCCTGTCATCTTGCGAGTCCACACTCCATTACAACAGACATCCCTAGGAGCTGGTCAGCATAAAAGGGGAGGCTGTGCATTAGCTACTGAGAAGTGTCTTCTCAGTGGCTGACTCACCTCCTTTCAGTCTGATTGGTTCCAATCAGCACCAAAGGACAAGGACTCTTCTCAGTGGCTAGCACATTCCCTTTTCATGCCGATTGGCTCATACATAGGGACCTGGCTAGGACCGTTCCCCAAAAAGGACTGGGTTTATGACCCCCTGTGACCCTCCTGCAGTAGTATAGTAGCAAATTCAGAAGTGCAGGGTCCCTTCATGTTAGTCGCGGCCACACCTCCCCCTTTTTTGCTGCTGGTTCAAGAATGAGATCCTTGTTAATGCCTTCTCCCACAACAAAAGATATCCCTAGGGGCCAATCATGAAAGGGGAGAGTGTTGGCTGCTGAGAAGAGTCTTCTCCATGGCTGACTCAGCTCCTTTCACTCTGATTGGCTCCAATCAGCAGGAAAGGAAAATGAAGTGTGTTAGAAGACTCTTCTGAGTGGCAAACACATTCCCCTTTCATGCTGATCGGCTGATAAGATGCTGGAGACATTGGGACCCTGCTCCCAAAAAAGTAAAGGGTCTAAGACCCCCCGAGATCCTGGACGACTATAGCCATGACCATCTGAAACCTTTGTCTCTGTGTGTCTCCTAAGAATTCGACAGGCTTGAAAACTGCTAACATGTAGAAGTATCTTACCTTTTTCCAATGAACATATGTGGTTGACTGTAAGAGTGGGGGGCAAATTTGGTTCACTTTATATTTTAATGTGAAGCTACTTAATTTGCATTTCCCAGAACAGTACCAGAGCAAAAACACAGCTATTTTTCTAAATGTGCACTTTTCCAAATTTCTAAATGTTGCAATGCACTTCTCCAGCGAAATGTGGAAAGTCTGCATAAAACACATATATCAGTGAAATGGAAATGGACTGCCTTCAAGTCAATTCTGACTTATGGAGACCCTATGAACAGGGTTTTCATGACAAGCGGTATTCAGAGGGGGTTTAACATTGCCTTCCTCTGAGGCTGAGAGGCAGTGACTGGCCCAAGGTCACCCAGTGAGCTTCATGGATGTGTGGGGATTCGAACCCTGGTCTCCCAGGTCGTAGTCCAACACTCTAACCACTGCACCACACTGGCTCTCTATAGCAGTGAAAAGAACATAAAAATTCATTATATTAGGCAAATATTTCTAAAACGTGTATATTAGAACTGCACACTCAAAAGCTGACACTTTTTCATGAGGACACTTTTCTTAAAAAAAATAGCCAACTATTACAGAAGTGTGATGAACTGAACGTAAGACTGGAAAAATAAGAAGCTGAGATAAACCAAAATTGACAGATTTGTCCATCCCCAGTTGGCCATAAATAGGGTCTCATTTCCATTGTGTTCCATATGAACGCTATACAATAGAAACTCAGAACATTAGTATGAGTAATGACCTAAAAATATTCCACTTGTTAACCACGTAATCAATTCTCTAGTCTCTCTGGACGGCTTGCCCATTTACACCCTCCCCTTGGTATATTTCTGTAGTATAATTTAAATGCCTGCATTATAATCACCATCTCCCCCCCCTTCCCCCCTTGCTTGCTGGCTTTGCTCATTTAGCACTGAGATAAGTATTCATTTATATTGGACTGGAATGGCAGAGTATGTACTTAACGGGTTTTGTGCACTAAGTAGTTATTCCACAGAGTGGGGAGGTTAAAGTGTGACAACGCTGGACTTTGATAAAGAAGCGAGAGGCATCTGGTGCCCAGCTTTGGGTACTGCCGGCTTGAAATGGCAATGCTGAGGAATGTTTTAAATGCAAACACTTGGCTGTGGGCATTGTCTGGCACATGCTGTGCAAGATGTGACACTCGTCTTCTGTCTGTTGAAGGCATTCAGGGACATCTTCTGGATTCACTGGGTGGAGCAGATTTGAGGAGGGTGGCAATGGGAAAGGAGAGGAAGGGAAAGTCCTAGTGTGCAAATGAAACTCCACAAGTATACTACTGGATATGTTTACTACCACAGCCTTCTTTCTCCACCTATAAAAAGCATGCCTGCGGGATCAGACCTATGCCCACCCAGTCCGCCAATAATCTGTGTCCAAGAACAGACCACCAAATATCTCTGAAGTAAATATCTCCAGGAAACACACAAATAGAACAGGAAGGCAAAAGTTCTCCACTGTCTGTCTGTCTGCATCCACCTAGTACTCAGACAGTTATTACCCAGGTTTGGCCCTATCATTAGGCAGAATGAGGAAGTCACCTCAAGCAAGAGATGCTCAGGGAAGGGAACAGTGAAATGATGGAAGAGGTGTGGCAATCATGATGATGACAATCATTATTATTATTAATTTGCATTCAACTCACTTTTACTCAGAGGAGACCTATTGAAATTCATGGACCTAAGTTATTGGCCATTCTGAGTAAAAGTGAGTTGAATACAACCCTACATTTCTATCGCACCCTTCCTCCCAAAGGAGGCCAGGGTGGCAGACATCAAAATGTTAAAACAATCATATTTTTAAAATAATGTAAAACATTTTTTTTTAAAAAAAACACAATTAAAACATCTAATTATGTACGCCGCCTAGAGTGGCCGTTCATTCGGCCAGATAGGCGGCCTAAAAATAAAATTTTATTATTATTATTATTATTATAAACATTTTAAATATGAGAACATCTAAAAACATTTAAAATGTTCTTAATGTACTGTTAATTGAAATCAACGATGTCAGACAGAGCTGTGTGCCAGACAACCCAGCCTTCGCCCCTAAGCCAGCCTCTCGCCCTTAGTTAACAGTGGAAGATGCTGCCCATAAGAACATAAGAACATAAGAAGAGCCTGCTGGATCAGGCCAGTGGCCCATCTAGTCCAGCATCCTGTTCTCACAGTGGCCAACCAGGTGCCTGGGGGAAGCCCGCAAGCAGGACCCGAGTCCAAGAACACTCTCCCCTCCTGAGGCTTCCGGCAACTGGTTTTCAGAAGCATGCTGCCTCTGACTAGGGTGGCACAGCACAGCCATCACGGCTAGTAGCCATTGATAGCCCTGTCCTCCATGAATGCCCAATCACCAGTGTGGAAGACAGAGTCAACTGCCAGTCCAGCTGACATCTCTCTATGGCATGAGAGGGCCTTGAGCAGCAAAATGTCTTGAGCTAGTCCTGGTACTTCTTCTGATTTAGGTATCATGACTAACGAGCTGCTGCCTGATTCCTTTAATTGGAGATTCCTGGCAGTGGTGCAATTAAGATGGAGTGGTGTCTTATGGGATGTGTGTGTCTCTTTCAGTGGCGGCTGGCGGCTCCATGTCAGCAGGGCAGTGGAATCTGCTCCAGGTTTTAGTCTGAATTTTCAAGGAGCTGTCCAAGGAATCCACTGCCCCTCTGACTTGGAGCCACCAGCCACCGCTACTCTGTTTATAGGGTGCACTTTATGGCAAAGTATAAAGTTTATGGTATACTTTTTGTATTAGGTGTGGGGAACTTTGGCCCTCCAGATGTTGTTGAACCACAACTCCCATCATCCCTTGCCATTGTCATGCTTGCTGAGACTGATGGCGGTTGTAGTTCAGCAACATCTGAAGGACCAAAGGTTCCCCACACTTGCTTTATGTGGAGCACTACCACACTGATTTCAAAATGGTAAGACAGCTATGCTGAATTTGGGGGCCCTCTTCCTTGTGCTGCTGAATGGAGGCCTGAACTTCTGCCCCAAATTCCTGCCCTGACAGCACAATTATGGCACTGTCCTGGCAGCACCTAGAGGATGAACTAGAGACCATCCCCATGTGAAGCATGTAGTACTCTGCTAGTGAGAACTCCTCAGTCTAAGCCCGTGGCCACCAGCACCTCTTGTGGCTGTGAATCCCATAGATCAGGGCTGTGGAACTGTATTTGTCTGGTGGGCCACATTACCTCGTGGGCCACCTTTGACGAGTGGGAAATCCCACCTGTCACTCTCACCAGATGTCATTCCCAATGGTCAATCACCTGATGACATTTAGGAATCATGTGACAACTTCAAACAGGCTTGCTGTTCAGCAATCAGTGGTTATAGCTGACTGGCGGTTGCAGTGAGCTCTTCTAAAGACTGTTTGCAGGTGCAGTTCAGAGTCAAACCGTACCTCCAAATGGGCAAACCCGTTGCTCACAGTGAGCCCTTTTGAGGGTGTGCCATCAGCACCAATCAGCTGATCAATGCCGTCAGTGAGCCCCATATGATCTGGAGGTCACTTGAAGTTCTCAGTTGTTCCTTTGGAACTGCATCATTACCTGCCCTACAGTTAAAGTCTCATATCAACCATCTCTGACCGTATAATTGGCGGGCGAGATCTTGTTGGTGGTGCTGCTACCAGAAATGCCCAGTTGGTGCTGTCCTGTGACACAGCCTTTCCTGTGGGGGCTCCCCATTTGTGGAATGCCCTCCCCAGTGAGGCATATCTGTCTCTATTGACTTTCAGGAGGAATTTGAAAACATTCCTGTTTACCTAGGAATTTGATGGCTGAAGGGGGCTGTTCCTGTCAACCTGAAGATCACTAGATGAAAGACTCTTTTTAACTGTAACTGTGCTTTAGAATGTTTTTAACTGTTTTTAGAATTTATTTATTTTTTTGGTGTTGTTAAATTGTTTTGTGGGTACATTTGCTGCCCTGGGGTCCTTCAGGAGGAAGGGCAGGATATACATTCAATTATTAATCATAAAACTGATAATATGTCACATGTGGAGCAGGTGAGAGTGGCTTAGGGAAAATGGCCTCACAGGCCAAATTGAGATCTGTGCCGAGTCTAATTAGGGATACGTGCTGGAGATTCTCCACCACTTCCACATGTGAAAAAGCTCTTGCTTTTGTCTGTCTCAGAGCCACAGCCCATTAACTTCACTGAGTGATGCTGAGTTCTAGCAATATGAGAAAGGGGGGAAAAAACTCACTCTCTACACGACCCATAACTGTATAAATTTTAAAGATGTTTTGTTTTAGTGTATTTTAAAGCCTGCTTTTATGATGTTTTAAAAAGTTTTTAGTTTGCCGCCCTGGGCTCCTGCTGGGAGGAAGGACGGGATATAAATCAAATAATAAATAAATAAACTAATAAATACATAAATAAATAAATGCCTATAATGCCTCCTCCCTGATCTCCCCCCCTCTAATCTCAGAAGCCCCAAGCAGTCTAGCTACTGAAGGCACTCCAGCTCCTGGGCCAATGTCCTTTCTACCTTTCTGTCCCATTTACAGCTCTAACCTTCCAACACTCCTTTTGAGAAGATTCCTTTGTCCTAGGCTGTGAGCACACTAGTCTCATACAGCAAAGTGTTTCCATTGGCCACACCTGGAGGAGGGGTAACAGGTTGATCTGCGGATCAGTAGTGAAATCTCTTTGAATACCTTTGAATTAAAAAATGCCCACACAGTCAAGCTGCTCCCATCATCTTTTACAGTCAAAAGTGGAAGGGTTTGATTAGCATCATATGCCTCTGTTTTCAGAAGAGAGGTGAAGACGCACTGGAACCGGCAGAAGATTAAGTATGTCTCTATCCCCAGGCTGCATCTGCACTGGAACTGTTTTTAAGATTTTTAAAAGATGTTTTTAAAGATGTTTTCTTTTGTTTAGATTATTTTTAACTGTTTTTAGTTATGTGTTTTAAAATTGGTGTAACCTGCCCTGGGACCTTCGGGTGAAAGGCAGATTTAATAATAACAACAACAACAACAACAACAACAATAATAATAATAATAATATGTTTTTAAATATGCTTTTAGTGTTTTATCATTTGTTGTCTGCTACCCTGAGCTCCTTCAAGGAGGAGGAAGGGCGGCATATAAATTTAATAATAACTAAATAAATAAACCACTCATTTTGAAATGGGCTGTTGAGAACTGCCAGCGGTATTCTGAACATGTCTGCACCAGAGACTTATGTAAGAATAGCATTATGATGCTTGCCACTTTCTTTTCAGTCCTCATAAGTCCTGAGATGGAGTTAGGGTTTTTTCTTCCTTTTTCACTGCTGATGCAGACAAAGGAAAGAAATAGCATGTTGGCAGGTGAGGAATAAGAAGTTTTCATAAATGATCAGATTAAGAGCATAAGAACTTCCAAGCATGGTCAGGACAATGGTCTTTTCTAGCTCAGCGTCCTTTCTTCTGAATATCAGCCAATTAGATATCACAGGGAGGCAGACAAAGAACAGCACTGTTGCAATATCCATCCCACTGTCAAAGCTGATCTCCACGTTCCGAATGCTCAAATGGGGTAGTTCTACTGGAACTGTACCAGCTTGCGTTGCAAGACAGCTAAGGTTGCCAACTCTGGCTGAGGAAATTCCTAGAGATTTTTTTTTTTCAAACTGAGATCGAATGTCTACACGTTGCTTTGCCTGTCTAAATTCACAGACCCAATGTCACATCTTTAATTTGACTTGGAGAACCAGACCTTTACAGGCCAGAGAACAGAGCCCCTTTTACAGTATTTATTTTGTTTATTTTATATTATTTTTGCTCTTTTTTCTTCTCTCAGTGTACTCTGTTTTCTTTCTGCATGTCATTTTGTTGTCATTGTGTGAAAAATATGAAAAACCTTTAAAATAAAAAGTACTTAAAAAAAAAAAAGTAAACCCTAGGGAGAGTCTTCAAAGACAACCACTAGTGGAGACAATTTCTCTCACCCTCTTAAGTTTGTTCTGTCCTTCATCTCTGCATTTAGATAGCCAGCATGACATCTCCACAGATCCTTGTCACAATTGCCTTACTATCTCATCATTGTTATGGTAAAAATCAAGCAAGCCATGCTTAATTCTCTGTTACAGAAAGGTAACAGAAAGGTTAATGGGAAGAATTTCCTGAGTCTCTTGTTGGAGGCATCAGACCCAACTGAAAAACAACAACAACAACCCTGAGCATTATACAAGTCCTTAAGCAAAAGTACTAGTGATTTTGATGCCAAAATATTTTCTGCTACGCTTGTTGCTTCTGTCTACCCACAATATTTTTTTTTCCAATTTCAGATTCAGGCAATATTCTTGGAAGCATTTTGTTTGCACATTCTTGGCTTGTGCGGCTTAAATAGTGGGAAATACCGTGTTAAACCTACCCTACTTTAGTTATTGTCACCTGATTTTCTTGGGATGAGTCTCTTGGTAAAAAATAATGAGCTTTCTGGCATTCTTTTCTGTAGTTTCTTTAATTCCTTGTGTTTTATGCTTTCAGCATAGCTTCTCGCTGCTTTTCTTCCCTCATACTTGACTGAAAACCCTTGAGGGCAAGCAATGCATTCTGCAATAACTGTATTGACTCTGTGAAGCCAATTTTTGAATGCATTTTCCTTGCACCATTCATCATTAAAAATTACACAAACACCTTCTCTTTTTTTACTGTGCCACTGTCTGACAGTCCTTCACCACCACCATGGTCTGTCATGATTTAAATATTTCTATTTAAAGTTAAGAAAGAAAGATTGCATGACTGACCAGTATAGTACAGAGAAGCCTTCTTCTGGCTCTGTCAGCAGGCAACTGCGACACACTTAGCTACAGAGAGATACAGGGAACTGTTCTTGAATACTCAGCTCCTCCTCTCTGTCACTCCTGGCTGTCTCTGCACCTCTGCCAGTCTTCTAACTCCATTGTGCAACATTTATCCAGGACTGGTTTCCATGGTTTTTACCTCTCTTATTAACCCCCTTTTGTATCTCCTGCACCTTCCTGCTTAGGCCTCTTGAGATGACAGGCCAGTTTGAGGCCACAGTGATGGCTTGTCTCCTCTCCAGTATTGGCCTCGAAAAGTTCTTAGAGGTCAATTCCTGGACTCCAGGCCAGGGTTGGCAATTCTCCTGGAAACAGAGTTCAATTGCTGGTCATTCCAGGGCAAATTGGAGGGTGGCAACCCATGGACCTTGGGCCAGTCACTATCTCTCAGCCTAACCTACATCAGGGAGGGAAGAAGGGAAGAATATATATCATCATGCCTTTCTGACCTCCAGTGGGTAATTTGGTCCACGCTGGTTTAATATCTGACTTTTTAGGTGTAACTGACTTTTAATTTTTTGTAATGTTTTATAGCATATGTTTTATTTATTTTGTTTTGTTATATAAAACATAGTTGAATACTGCAATTTCGTTAAAAAAGAAGCAGTTTACACCTATTAAACAATTCTTTTTATAAAAAATCACAGATAATTGGCTGACTATTACAGAAGGTGTTTCTTAGTTATTATTATTTATTAAATTTATATCCTGCCCCTCCTCCCAGAAGGAACTCAGTGCAGCAAACAAAAACACTAAAAATATCTTTTAAAATCATATTTAAAATTAAACTTTTAAAACATATTTTTAAAATCTAAAAACAATTGCAACACAGATGCAGACTTGGATAAGGGCTCTATTCTTGTTGAAAGAGGAAGATCTTCAGTAGGTGCCAAAAAGATAACAGAGATGGTGCCTATCTAATATTTAAGGGGAGGGAATTCCAAAAGGTTAGTGCCACACACTAAAGGTCTGCTTCCTATGTTGTGTGGGTTGGACCTCTTGATAAGATGGTATCTGCAGGAGGCCCTCATCTGCAGAGCATAGTGATCAACTGGGTATGTAAGGGTTAAGATGAACTTTCAGGTATCCTGGTCTCAAGTTATATAGGGCTTTATACACCAAAACTGGCATCTAGTTGCCTGCATAAGCCTGACAACACAGAAAACTTTTCAGCAAAAATTTAGAGATTAAAACAGAAGGCATCTACTTAATCACTATTCCACAGGACTGGGCTGATGACACGAAAGGCTCAGTTGCATGTTGATGTCAAATGAGCCTCACCAATTTAAGGGACAACCAGATGTGCTCATGCAGATGATCTCAGGGACTGAGTTGGGATATAAAGGTTCAGATTCTTTAAGGTACCCTGGACCTCAGTTGTTCAGAGCTTTGTAAATTAACACAAGGACCTTAAACCTGGCTCAGTAGTGAATGAGCAGCCAATGAAGCCATGTTCCAAATAGATTGCACATTGATTGTATATGGATTGATTGTAAATTGTGAGGCATGAATGAATGAATGAATGAATGAATTATCTGTGAGGGTGGTGATCATAATCATCGTCCTGTACTTAGAAAACTAGTACATCATCTTTCCCAGATGTTCTAGATTTCTATGACATGCTGAGGGGGAAATGCACATCACTTGTGAGTAGGATTGCCAGGTCAGAAGCATCCCAAAACCTGAGATTTTAGGGGCGGGCCCGAGTGATGTCACGGGGCGGGCCCGAGTGATGTCATTAAGCATGATACATTAAGCATCAACCACAGTTGCTTGGAGCGTACAATTAAAAAAATATCTGACTGGAAATTAAGCTAGACATCTTAGCTAAAAGATGGAGCCTGGGTAGGGAACATTTCATCTAGCCTACTTGCTTTCGGCAAGAAGGGTTTAAGTGCCTTCAGGCCAGGCCAGTCACCAGAAGGTCACTGTAGGAAGAAAGGAGCCTAGTGTTGTGGAGATGTTAGATGGGAGCATTCGGGAGTAAAGATGGATGCCCCTGAAGGCTGCAATTCTAAACACACATACTAAGGGACTAAGCCCCCATAGAACTCAACAGGTCTTACTTCTGAGTAGATATAGTTTGGATTGTGCTGTTGGTAAAGCTTGACTAGGGAGCCTCTGCAAAGACATCCATATCCAAGCAGGGTTGGCAACCCCCTGCCTGGAATGCCCTGTCCTTATCTTTTAATGTGGCTGCTCCAAACTTCTTTACAAATTTGACCCTTCACTTCAGAAAGAGGTCTGAGAAATGAGTAAGAGTAAGAAGATTCTCTACCCTTTCTGCCTGCATAGATGCCCTCATCCTTCCCCTGCGCCCTGGAGAAGCTCTGAGTCAGGTGGGACACAGTGTCATCTTATACTCTCCCCTTTCATGGGGTGTATGATTTGTCCTGGCCCAGAGCAGATTTTGGGGTGGGCACCCCCAATTACTTATTTTTCCTGTATGTCTTTTTCTGCTTTGATTTTGTATAGATGCCCTCTTCTGTGCCCTGTGCCCAGGAGAAGCTCTGGGCCAGGTGGGACGCAGTGGCATCTCATACCCCTTTCCTAGGGTATATGATTTGTGCTGTCCCAGAGCAGATTTCAGGGTGGGCACCCCCAGTTACTTATTTTTTCTACGTGTTTTTGTCCATTTTGATTTTGCATAGATGCCCTCTTTGCGCCCAGCAGAAGCTCTGGGCAAGGTGGGTCGCAGTGGCATCTCGTAGAGGACACCCTCCCCTTTCCTGGGGTATATGATTTGGCCTGTTCCAGAGCAGATCTTGGGGTGGGCACCCCCAGTTACTTATTTTTTATGATTTTATGACATCATTATGTATTTATGATAATATCAGACGCTTGATGATTTTGATTGCATAAATGTATTGTTATTCTTGACGGGGAGAGTCCCCCGATCACAGTGGTATATCATACAGGATACCTCAACATATATTTTGGGGTTCAGAGACATGAAGTTGTTGTAGTTGTCAACTCTTCTTTTTTAGTGTTTTGAACTTTCAAGCAAAGAAGGAACTGGGGAACAGGAACCAACTTCAGCATTGTATCAGTTAAATAGATTAAACAGTTGCAGGGGTGGCTGACGTTTTGGTGTATATCTCGGGAAACAGACCACCTAGAAACTTTTTTTTTTTTACTTTGAAGTTGAGAGTCCGGAGATTAAGGGGTGGTAGCTGGAGAGCCGGAGGGCCCCCCCAAAAATGGAAACTCTGGCCGAAAACCGGAGACCTGGTAACTCTACTTTGGAGTGAGGATCTGGTAGGAGCTTAATCTTCTGTATACCCAACTGAACTCATCTGTATGATTTTTTTTCCTAAACATGCATACTTGTACACATATATGGGATGGGGAACATCATCATAAAATTTGGAGAGGTGCAAATTTCGAAGGACAGATGGCTATTTCTTCACATACTGTTTCGGGAAGTGTGAATGAGGTAAGAAGACTACATTAAAATGCAAACTGAATCAAATTCCTCCCCCATCCCTAGCCGGATGTGATGTGTAAGAGGTTGTGTCAGAAGTGTGATGGAAGAGGTAAGATTTGAGGAGGGGTTTGAAGAGAGATCATCATATATGTGTTTGGGGAAATAATATAGGTGTGTGTGTGTGTGTGTGTGTGTGTGTGTGTAAGCAGAAGATCTTTGGATGGCTGCGGTTGATAGTGCTGGGTGATGCCTTATACCTTATCAGACTATCTGCCCATTTACCACTGTCTACCCTCTTTTAAGTGGAGATGCCACGGACTGCCATGCATGCAACAGAGAGGAGCTCTACCAATGGACATAAGAAAATAAGAAGAGCCCTGCATCATCATGTTCTCTTCTTTCTCTGACTTCAACTACCCGGACATAGACTGGCCGCATATGTGTTCCAGTCATGACAAAGAAGCAAAGTTTCTAGATATTCTAAATGACTATTCCCTAGACCAGTTGGTCATGGAACTGACCAGAGGGACGGCAACCCTGGACTTAATCCTCAGTGGGGACCGGGACCTGGTGCGAGATGTAAGTGTTGTTGAACCGATTGGGAGCAGTGACCACAGTGCTATTAAATTAAACATACATGTAACTGGCCAATTGCCAAGAAAATCCAACACGGTCACATTTGACTTCAAAAGAGGAAACTTCACAAAAATGAGGGGATTGGAAATTACAGGCCAGTTAGCTTAACTTCTGTCCCTGGAAAACTGGTAGAAAGTATTATTAAAGCTAGATTAACTAAGCACATAGAAGAACAAGCCTTGCTGAAGCAGAGCCAGCATGGCTTCTGCAAGGGAAAATCCTGTCTCAGTAACCTATTAGAATTCTTTGAGAGTGTCAACAAGCATATAGATAGAGGTGATCCAGTGGACATAGTGTACTTAGACTTTCAAAAAGTGTTTGACAAGGTACCTCACCAAAGACTTCTGAGGAAGCTTAGCAGTCATGGAATAAGAGGAGAGGTCCTCTTGTGGATAAGGAATTGGTTAAGAAGCAGAAAGCAGAGAGTAGGAATAAACGGACAGTTCTCCCAATGGAGGGCTGTAGAAAGTGGAGTCCCTCAAGGATCGGTATTGGGACCTGTACTTTTCAACTTGTTCATTAATGACCTAGAATTAGGAGTGAGCAGTGAAGTGGCCAAGTTTGCTGACGACACTAAATTGTTCAGGGTTGTTAAAACAAAAAGGGATTGCGAAGAGCTCCAAAAAGACCTCTCCAAACTGAGGGAATGGGCGGAAAAATTGCAAATGCAATTCAATATAAACAAGTGTAAAATTATGCATATTGGAGCAAAAAATCTTAATTTCACATATACGCTCATGGGGTCTGAACTGGCGGTGACGGACCAGGAGAGAGACCTCGGGGTTGTAGTGGACAGCACGATGAAAATGTCGACCCAGTGTGCGGCAGCTGTGAAAAAGGCATATTCCATGCTAGGGATAATTAGAAAAGGTATTGAAAATAAAACAGCCGATATCATAATGCCGTTGTAGAAATCTATGGTGCGGCCGCATTTGGAATACTGTGTACAGTTCTGGTCGCCTCATCTCAGAAAGGATATTATAGAGTTGGAAAAGGTTCAGAAGAGGGCAACCAGAATGATCAAGGGGATGGAGCGACTCCCTTACGAGGAAAGGTTGCAGCATTTATTTTTATTTATTTATTTATTTATTGTGCTTTTAGACCGCCCTTTAGCAACAAGCTCTCAGGGCGGTGTACAACAGAATAAAACCACATTAAAATACAGGTGAGAGTGGATACAATACAACTATAAAAACATTTTAAAAACAAAATTAAAACCAAAACTAAAATAAAATTGCAATTACAGTAAATTTAAAATTAAAATTAAATTAAATTAAAATGAAAATGAAAATGCCTGGGCAAAGAGGTAGGTCTTTACCTGGCGCCGAAAGAGGTAGGTCTTTACCTGGGGCTTTTTAGTTTAGAGAAAAGGCGGGTCAGAGGAGACATGATAGAAGTGTATAAAATTATGCATGGCATTGAGAAAGTGGATAGAGAAAAGTTCTTCTCCCTCTCTCATAATACTAGAACTCGTGGACATTCAAAGAAGCTGAATGTTGGAAGATTCAGGACAGACAAAAGGAAGTACTTCTTTACTCAGCGCATAGTTAAACTATGGAATTTGCTCCCACAAGATGCAGTAATGGCCACCAGCTTGAACAGCTTTAAAAGAAGATTAGACAAATTCATGGAGGACAGGGCTATCAATGGCTACTAGCCGTGATGGCTGTGCTGTGCCACCCTAGTCAGAGGCAGCATGCTTCTGAAAACCAGTTGCCGGAAGCCTCAGGAGGGGAGAGTGTTCTTGCACTCGGGTCCTGCTTGCGGGCTTCCCCCAGGCACCTGGTTGGCCACTGTGAGAACAGGATGCTGGACTAGATGGGCCACTGGCCTGATCCAGCAGGCTCTTCTTATGTTCTTGGTGGCCATCCACACTCGTACAGGAAACACACTACCAGGACATGAGCGCAACAGCACTCTCCCTGTCAAGAACAGTAAGGTTGGCCCAAGTAAAATGGCCCAGCCTAAAGGGATTGTGGGGAATATTCTGCATAGTTCTTGGGATGCTCTAAGCTGTGAAAAATCAGGGCGTCTCACATAGTCCAGCTGCAGCTCATTAGTCAAGAGGAGAGGCAGCTGAATTCTATCTGTAGTGCCAGGAGGCCTGAGTGGCCATAAATTAGTAGACCTCTCCTTGTGGTGAACTTTCAGACTATTCCATTGTCAAGAGGTGTCATGATTGGCTAATTGGCCCTCTTGCTGTTGCTGGGCAAATTCCCATAAAAAAGGGACACGCTTTCATCAAATTGCCCCATTCCATCTTGACTTACCTGTGTGATGTCTAGTGGTATATGGAGC
Organism: Rhineura floridana; assembly: GCF_030035675.1. Lineage (NCBI taxonomy): Eukaryota > Metazoa > Chordata > Lepidosauria > Squamata > Rhineuridae > Rhineura > Rhineura floridana. Next base: position 7,798,246 of record NC_084480.1, read on the forward strand.
CAAGGGGGGACCAGCTCTTATACTTTTCCTGTTTGTGAGTATTCTAGCTTAGGCTAGGTAAGCTTTGTTATTTTGTGTTAGTGTTGAACTTTGTTACTGTATTTGTACATATGTTGATTATGCCTAACTCTGTTCCAGAATATTGGGCTTAAAAGGATTTGTATGCTGCTCTTTTAAATGCATTTTTATTATACTTAATTAACTACCTCATATTACTTGGTGTGTGTTACTCGGGGCTCTAGCTCTGAAACCAGTACCTTGACCACAAAGCTATCGACTACTGGATTGGGTTTGGCTGGAAGCTCCAGAGCAGTGAGTGTATGTTTTGGCTCTTGCTCAATTCTGTCAGTCGAGTTGGTGCTCTGAGTTCCCCTTGTCTCAGAGAGGGAAATCAAGTTAAGGGGTGGTGGAAGTCTACCTATTTTACTGGATTGGCATTGAGATTAACTCAGCCCTGGTAAGGAGAGGCATGGGGTGTGCCTGGTCCAGGACAATTGCTCTGGGATTTAGGGGGTTGGCGCTGGGGAGGGATTTTTGACACTCCCCATACCTGTTTCCCAAAAACTGGTCTTCGGAGGCATCCTGCCTCAGATGCTGGAGGTAATATAGCCACTACGTCATGACAAGTAGCTGTTGATAGGCTTATCCTCCTTGAAGGTGTCGAATCCTCTTTCAAAACCATCCAGATTGGTGGCCATCTCTTTATCTTGTGGTAGTGAGTATCATAGTCTAACTGCACAATGTGAAATAGTATGTCACTGAACTTTGGGTCCATCCCTTGGGTAACCTTCGGAAGGAATCAGGGTCAGAGAGGACTTGGAAAGTAAAAGAAAGGAGTTTGTGCCAGATCCAAGAGCAGACAAGTGACTCTTTTGAACCACCAGACTGACTTGACTACGATATTGCCCTGCCAGCAATGTGTCTCCTTCTGGCAATCTGAACTATAAGCCAGACGTTCCTTCCCCTCCTACATCTCCTCTGCAAGAAGTTTGCATCCCAGACACGTTTTCCTCCTCTGCTTCAGTTGCTGGATATTTCAGCCTGCAAGTCAGAGAAAGAAAGATGTTTTGGCCTGGGAATGGGGCTCAATCATTTCACCTGTAACACACTGCCCAGTTTTCTTATAGATTTCCATTACCCAGTTGCTTTAATAATCTTTCTCCCGCACTCCCTCTTTCTCACACTTTCTGGGCTTTGGTTCCAGTTATGCCTTTGCCTTTTTGATAGACTATAGATCTGTTTATCCTAGGTCATAAATCCTTACTAGCATGATCCACAATAGGTATTTCGGGACTTTGTCTTCTGGGCCCATCAAAGACTTTGGTGCTTCTCTTGATAATATTATCTCCTGCTCTTAAAAGGGAAGGGGGAGAAAAATCTTTACCAGAAACATTTTTTCTGTAAAATTGAAACCCTTTATCTTAAAGCCATAGATCTTCCCTTTGACCTTGTGGTCTTCAAATATGAATAAAGACTGCCGGTGAACAGGATCATTCCTCCCCCTCCTTCTCAGATTCCCTGATCAGCTTTCAGCACCTTTGGTTATATTTTGTAGAACTTGAGAAGTTGACGGCCAGTTATCTATTCACTGTAGTTATTTCCTTTGCATAATGTTAGCACAAAATTAATGCATAATATGTCTGAAATATGCTTGCACCCCTGTCCAGCAAAATAGCATGCATTTTCTTCTATAACATGAGATAGCAATGGTCTATTACTCCTAACAGTAACATTGGTTCACTCCCCTTGAGAAATCCATTTCCTAATGCCATTCAGTTTCTTTCAAATATGAAATGGATTTTTCACCAGAATATTTAGGCTTCTGATGATATACATTGGAATGGAAACCATGCATATTTCCTGATGGGCAAATCTGTCAATTTTGGTTTGCCTCAGTTCGTCCTTTCATTTTCACTCTTTTTTACTTTTTTACTCATATTTCCACATCAGTTTTGTTTTATTGAAATCCTCATGAAAATCCAGCATTTTAGTGCAGATTTCTCCTAATATGCACATTTTTGTCTGTATTTTTGTGTAATATACACAGTTTTGCAAGGCAATTTCCCCTAATATAGTGCATTTTATGTTATTTTCACTAATAAATGCGTTTTTATGCACACTTCACTCTATAATAAATAAATAAATATATGCATTTTTGTACATGTTACTTGTCAGGAGAACATCCAATGAAGGAGAATGTTGGAAGATTCAAGACAGAAAAAAAGCAGCACTTGTTCACACAGTGTTGAGTTAAATTCTGGAATTCACTCCCACAAGAGGCTGTGGTGGATGCATTTAAAAGGGGATTAGACAATGGCAGACTATGCTCTCCCTCCTCTTTTGGGGTCAGTATGCCTCCAAATGTCAGTTGCTGAGGGCTGTTGTACTCGGGTCCCACTGCCAGGCTTATTCCCATCTGAGTAGGGTTGCCAGGCTCAGGGCCTGAGAATGATTCTGTATCTTTAAGAGAAGAGAAAATTCAGCCAAGTGCATGTTTTCTTGCAAGCCTGTAATGGGAAAAACCACAAGGGGGAATTCTCCCTTCCCCCTGCACAACTGTTAAAGATACAGAAGACCTCTTTGTTGCCAGGCCCAGCCTCCAAGAAGTCTTCTGTATCTTTAAAAGGTGTGCAAGGGGAAGGGAGAATTCCACCTTGTGGTTTTTCCGATTACATTGTTGCAAGAAAATCTGCACTTGGCTGAATTTTCTCTTCTCTTAAAGATACAGAATCATTCTCAGGCCCTGCGCCTGGCAACCCTACATCTGAGTATCTGGTTGGTCAGTGTGAGAAGATGTTGAACTAGATGGGCCCTTGGCCTGATCCAGCAGGACTCTTCTTATGATCTTATGTGCTAAGAACTGATTTATTTTGTCTGTTGAATCCACTGCCTATTAACTGGGTGTACATGATGGACAAATATGTCAATATTGGTTTCCCTCAATTGTCCCAGTCTTCAGTTGGCCACATTTCTGCATCACTTTTTGATTTGTTTCCCCCCAGATATCCTCATGAAAATTCTTCAGCATCTTAGGGCCCTTTTCTCCTAATATATACATATTTTTGTGGCATTCTGCCCTACATACACATTTTGCAAGCGTTTCCCCCCAATATAATACATTTTGTATGATTCACAAATATATGCATTTTTATGCTTATTTGTCCCTAATCTGTACACATTTCATTTGGTTGGAGATTTCGCAAAGTGCAAATTTCATATTAGAGCTGTGCTTCAGTTTTGCAGTTTCAGTAAATGTGAGTTAGGTCAGTTTGCATTTTATATGTGAACCAGGCTGAATTTATTCCCCATCCCCAATATTTTATTTATTTATAAAAATATTTACATACCACCCTCTCCCTAAACATCAGGTTAGGGGTGTGCACAGCGACATAAAAAAGCATTTAAAAGTAACACAAAAGCATTGTGAAAATGACTGGCCACTCATGAGACACTTTGAACAGCTGCAGAGGCCTGCTGCTTGTGTTCAGGGAGGTATCTCTGTCTCTGTATACAGGAGGCAGACTATATCTCTGATCCTTTAAATTTTAAGGTTTTGTTACAATTGGACCAGCTTGTGTCAATCTATTTCCAGATGGGAAAAGGAAAACACCAGAAAACCATAGGAGTGAGCAAAGATTGTTTAGTGTGTTCAGTAAAGATGGGAAATATCCCATTTTCTTTTGTGCAGACTGTCTGTAGGCATTGAGACACAGCCAACCATGCCTACAATCCCAGGCCTTCCAACAGCAGCCAGTTCTCTCCCGTCTGCATTCTTAAATGTCCATTTGCTTGCTATGGTAATTTATGTCACTCTCCATTGTATTCTACACCTAATGCACAGCTGGTGTTCTAATGTAGATTTCTTCGCTCTTGCAGTCCCGTTATCCTCTTTGGAAATGACAACAAGCAGATTCTTCTTATTTTTTTATTTTTTTTTACAATTATTTCCCCATAGTCTCTGTCGCTAGTCATGCCTGAATGATTTTCTTTTGCCAAAAATGCACGCAGCAGCCATGCCACAATCCTGCTCAAATATGTAATTATTCAATTTCCTACTTAAGAGTATAGATGGGGAAGAAGTTCATTTAAGTTCACATTTAATCTACATAGTTTGCACAAAATGAGAGAAATGCAGTCACTCTTTGAAATTTGCACTTCTCCAAATTTTGCAGTGCAATTGTCCAGCCAAAAATGCATATAGAGGTGTAAAGTGTGCATGAAATGCATCTATTAGTGAAGACAACATAAAAACGCCTTATTTTAGGGAAAATAGTATTGCAAAATGTGCATATTAGGCAAAAATGTGTACAATGTGTATGTTAGGGGAAATTCAAACTAAAATGCGGATGAACTTTCATGAGGACTTTTTCTTTTTTTAAAAAAAAAGCTGACACTTAAACTGATGTGGGAATGTGGAGAACTGAATTTAAGATTAGAAAAAATGATAAATTGAGAGAAACCAAAATTGGCAGATTCACCCATCTCTACATAAGAGACAAGGGTGGTTCAGTTTTGTGACACAGTATTGGCCAAATGAGCTCTGAGTTCAAATGCGACACTCAGTCAAGAAGTTGATTGATTTTAGGAAGTCATCTTTTAGCCTAAACTATTGGGCATGGTTGTTGTGAGGTTAAAAGAGGGAGGTAATGTGGTATAGTGCTAAAGCTAAATCCTATGCTCAGTAGATGGTTTTTTCCCCCCAAGCTATTTTTCTTTTCTAAAAAGTGCACAATGTAGTTATAAAACCTGGCAGGGTTGTAACTGAGATGTTACAAGCTTTTATCTATCTTTTGATATATTGGAGGCTGGATCCAGATGAGACTGACATATCAACTTGGTACCAGGATACCTAAAATATTGTCTCACCCCTTATATACCCAACTAGTCACTGTGCTCTACAGAAGAGGGTCTCCTGGAAACACCAGCATATCAGGAGGTCCGTTCCATATGATATAGGAACTGGGCCTTTGGTGTGGTGACACCTATATGTCTAGCAGCCAGATTTCATGAGGTCCTTTGGATCCCCTCTGTGACCATCAGCTGTTGAATGAGGAACAGATGAGAATGAAAAGGTTTTTTTTAAAAAAAAATGTTTTATTTGAATTTCCATAAACACATAGATACATATACATATTTGTTACAAAGACAAAAATAAAGCCCAACATCACTCACAAAAATTAGAAGGGAAATAATTTTCTGCAATTGCAGCTCCTTTCTCTGCAAGATGTGCTGCAAATCAAATCAGCAGGGGAGATGTCTCAGCAGACTTGCAGGTCTAAGTAATCCATGCATTTTCAATTGCATGCATGCAACTTTCAAGATTCAATTGCATTTCTGAGTTTCTAGAGAGGTAGCCATGCTAACCTCTTGCAGCAGACTAAGACTATTGCAATGTGGGAAAACATTTAAAGATGCTGTTCTTTACCTGAAATCTCAAGTGGTGCAGTCCAGAATGTTCTGATCTCCATCTGCACCTCATTTTGTGTAACTGGAGAATGGGCCCATGGGACGTCACCATCTTGCCTCCTCCCCTTGCCCTAGTATTGTTCTCATTCCAGCCTTTATTTGCAAAACATTTGGTAGCTTGAGGTTGAGAAACTGCTTGGAGGAGTGCTTTGGCTTTAGGAAAAAATTAAATTAAATAAAAAAGATAATAAAACAATGTAAAATAAAAAGTTTCACCACCAGCCACCACATAAAATAGATGTGAATCCGCTGAAGGTCATTAGAATTGCACCCCATCCCTACAAAGTCTGAAATATCATCTCTTCTATCTTTGCCATGGATGAGCATCTAGCAAAGACAGGGTGTTTGTATACAACGTTATGGGTAATAAGTGTCAGAAGAGCCTAGACAGACCAAAAAAGTCCTCACAAAAATCCATTCACATTTAATTATTACTAGGGGCTGCACCCCTGCTCCCTTCACTTGCCAACCCCACTTTGAGTGACATCAGCTGATTGGCAGCTGGGCATGTTTTTTGAGAAATGGCTTAATGGGCCAAATTTGATTCCTTGGCAGGCCAAGATTCGCCCATGGACTAGAGGTTCCATACCCCTGGTTTAGCATCTCGCATAGCTGCCTGTGACCTATGAGAGGTGATTTGTGTGACATGTGATAAGAACATTGATAGAGCAGACTATAGTCCCTAGTCCTGGGCTTCAGGCAGTGCCATTATAATTTCCCACAATGCCCTTGACTTAGCACTATTCTAGGGTTTTGTGGGTAATTAAAATGACACTGCCCAGTTGTGTGCTCATTGGCTGCTCCATCTGAATCCTGGTTTCATGGGGGAGCCTATGAATATATCTCAGCCAGTGTAGAAGCCAGTTTAAGTCTTCACCTGAATGCATGCTGGGGCAGAGCCAGTAGGGATAATTCCACTCCCTGCTCTGTGTGGTCATACTACATCATACCAGACTGAGCTGGTAAGTAGGGATGAAGGGAGAAATTTGATTCATTTCAAATTTAAAGGTGAACCTACCCAACAACATCAAACCATAACACAGGCATCCTTTGAAATCTGCCCATCTACAAATATTTCAGTGCAGTGCAGTGCAGTGCGGCCGCATTTGGAATACTGTGTACAGTTCTGGTCGCCTCATCTCAAAAAGGATATTATAGAGTTGGAAAAGGTTCAGAAGAGGGCAACCAGAATGATCAAGGGGATGGAGCGACTCCCTTACGAGGAAAGGTTGCAGCATTTGGGGCTTTTTAGTTTAGAGAAAAGGCGGGTCAGAGGAGACATGATAGAAGTGTATAAAATGATGCATGGCATTGAGAAAGTGGATAGAGAAAAGTTCTTCTCCCTCTCTCATAATACTAGAACTCGTGGACATTCAAAGAAGCTGAATGTTGGAAGATTCAGGACAGACAAAAGGAAGTACTTCTTTACTCAGCGCATAGTTGAACTATGGAATTTGCTCCCACAAGATGCAGTAATGGCCACCAGCTTGGACGGCTTTAAAAGAAGATTAGACAAATTCATGGAGGACAGGGCTATCAATGGCTACTAGCCATGATGGCTGTGCTCTGCCACCCTAGTCAGAGGCAGCATGCTTCTGAAAACCAGTTGCCAGAAGCCTCAGGAGGGGAGAGTGTTCTTGCACTCGGGTCCTGCTTGCGGGCTTCCCCCAGGCACCTGGTTGGCCACTGTGAGAACAGGATGCTGGACTAGATGGGCCACTGGCCTGATCCAGCAGGCTCTTCTTATGTTCTTATGTTCTTAACAATAATGGTTACAAAAATGTTACTGTTATGGTAACTTGTGCACATAATGCATATATTAGGGGAAATAGCATACAAATGCATTATATTAGAAAACACTGCTTTGCAAAATGTATATATTAGAGGAAATTGCATACAAATGTACATATGTTAGGATAAATTTGCACTAAAATGCAAATTTTCATAAGAACTTTTTTTAAAAAATCACAAACTAATTTGGAAGGGTGTACAACTGAATTAATGATGGGGAAATGAGAAAGAGAGAGAAATCAAAATTGAGAGATTCATCCACCCCTACTGGTAAGACAGTTACAGCCATTCCTGGATTGGGATAGCTTGACCACAGTTGTCCATACATGGGGAACTTGAAGGTGGACAGAATAAGTCTCAGCAATGGGGCCTTCCCCAAGATTTCCCACAATGCCCTTGACTTGGCACCAGTCTACTGACGCTGGGCCTCTTGAGACCCAGCAGGACAGGAATGCTAGTAGGTGCTTGTACATTACAAGTATGTCTGGTGAGTCAGGTGTCAGTGCCAGATCCTATGAAGAGCATCTTCATTTCTGAAGCACACAGGATTCAGTTTGTTCTTTGGTGCCTTCTTGTTGCATCCATATAAATGCTCACTTTCAATTAAGCCAATCTTTGTTTAAAAAAATAAAAATTAAAAATAACCACAGTGTGTCATTTTTAAGAGCTATACATAGTCAAGGCTCCTGTTTAATTATTATTATTTCTTAAACAACAACAACCAAAAAGCCTGGGAGTTATTTTTAATTTGTAACAGAAGCCCATGATAGCGAGCAACCAGCTGGATATAATCCTATTGCAAACTGCATTGCTAGCGGAAAAGAAAGATGTAAATTTATCCTTCGACTGCTTAATAACTGGGATCTTTTTTATTAAAACACACACATACACACACCATATTTTTTGGCAAGAAAACAAAGAACAACCATACTTTGCTCGTGACTGATCTCATTTTTCCTTTTAGTTATTGGATCTTGCAGGAAAAGGAAGATTACAGTGTTTAACTGTCTAAGATACGCTGTGAGAGATTTCAATGATATTGTCATGGTGAATAGTTAGCTATTAAAACTCTTTCATATTACATGCGTTCCAACACATTGTTACCAGAAACTGCTTTAGTGCAAGAATGCTTTGTTAGGAATCGGATACGTTGACGGATGTCAGACAAAAGAGCTATAAGTCTGGTGACAGACTGAGATAGTTTTTAATAATATAGATTGCTAGCATAACAGAAATGCATTTTGATGATCAGTAGGAGGAACCACACTATGTATCTTTCTTTTTTAAAAAAAGAAAAAGTTACAGGTAATTAATAATTACAAATATAGCTTTAAAACAATCTCTACTGTCATAGCAGTTTTCAGAAAATATATATTTGCTCTAATGCTGCAGTTGTCATCATGGAAATATACATACTGTGAGAGCTGTCAGGGTGAAATATAAACTCAGCACAAAGTGTTGGAACTGAAATTTAATATGAAACAACCTAGCATTGCTATAGATCCCAATTGTTTAGGGAAACCTGGGGAAGGTATGCAGAAATCTCCTTTTTTTCCCTCCTCCCCTCCCCAGGTATGGAACGCTGAGCTTCATGGAGAAGAGAGGCAGTAAAGATTTCATACAACAATTTAGAAAGAGGCCATAGCTGAGTGTTGGGGTAAGGCCGTAGCTCACTGGTAGAGTACTTAGTTTGCATGCAGAAGAACCCAGGTTCAATCTGTATCATCTCCAGATAAGGCTAGGAAAGATCCCCTGTCTGAAGCCCCGGAGAGCCACCACCAGTCAGAGTACACAATGCTGACCTAGGGGAAGAAATAGTCTGGCTGAGTGAAGCAGCTTCCTATGTTCTTATGCTTTGTATGCAAAAGCTCCCAGGTTCAATCCTTGGCAACTCTACGTAGAGCTGGGGATGCCCCCTGTTGGAAATCCAGAAAAATCATTGCCAGTCAGCGTCAGCAGTACTGAGCTAGATAGATTCTATATTCCTAAAGAGAGTTAGAGGGCAACCCTTGTATTAATTCAACTTGGGTCCAGAATACCTTAAGGATCACCTGATCCCTTAGATCCCAGCCCGATCACTGAGAGATTTGGGGGAGTCTCTGTTGTTGGACCCCCATGGCTCAGATGCATGGCTCGTCATGACTAGAAGCCATGCATTTGGTGTAGTGGGCCCAGGCTTCTGGCACTCCCTCACAACTGAGATTAGACAGACCCCCGGCTTGTTGAACGTCAAGCACATGACTGAGGGCACAATCCAACTGGCACATATGCCGGGCCAAGAGAATACAGGATGTGGCAGAGGAGGGAAGGAGCAGGGAGGGTGTTAGGACTGTGACAATTGTGCTGCCAGGTATTTATTTATTTATTTATTTATTTAATTTATTCCCCGCCTTTCTTTACATGATAGAAACCCAAGGCGGCTTACATACGGTTCCCAGGCGGTCTCCCATCCAGGCACTGACCAGACTTGACCCTGCTTAGCTTCAGCAGGGAGCTGGCCTCATGTGCCTTCAGACCACAGCCTGGGACCTGGGATTGTGCTGACAGAAGTCCCCCACCCTGGTGTAGCCACAATGCAGCCATAGCATAACCGGGGAGTGAACTCAGCCAGCACCCAGGCTCAGCTGGGGCCCAACCGGCTCAGCTGAGACCAACATGAGTGGAGCTGGCAGAAGGCCCCAAAAGGGGGCAATCTGGGGATGTGTTGCAGGCAGAACTGAGGGGAGGGGACTTGCACCTATCCAACTCGGTCCTGCAGCCCCCTGTCCCAGCAGCCAATACTCCAGGGAAAGGGTGGCAGAAGGAAACATGACTTCCTTTTCCTTCTGCCAAGCTCTGCCAGTGCAGCCAGTGTCCTCCCTTCCGAGTTGCTCCTAAACGAAAGCGGAATGTGACAGCGCCTTTTGCCGCCTTCCCTTCTGCCTGCTCCATTTCTGCCAGCCTCGGCCAAGTAGGATTGCTCCCTTCAACTTTCTGATTCCAGCAGGCATGTTAAAGTAGTGTTTGGTTTTATGATGATTTCATTGTTTTGTTGTTTCAGTTTATGTATAGTTGTTTTTCTGCACACTGCTTAGAAATGTGAATGATTAAGCTGTATATAAATGTCTTAAATAAAATAAAATCACAGAGATTATTGGCTGAAAGAACGTTTTTAACTGTAACTGTTTTTAGGTTGTTTTTAATTGTTTCTAGGATGCTTTTTTCATTGTTTTGTCGTTGTGTTTGCCACCCTTCGGGAGGAAGAGCAGGGTATAAGTTGAAATAATGATAATAACGATAATGATAATATATTTATAGTGGTGTAAACTAACCAGTAGAGAGCCAGTGTGGTGTAGTGGTTAGAATGTTGGACTACAACCTGGGAGACCAGGGTTTGAATCCCCACACAGCCATGAAGCTCACTGGGTGACCTTGGGCCAGTCACTGCCTCTCAGCCTCAGAGGGAGGCAATGGTAAACCCCCTCTGAATACCACTTACCATGAAAAACCAGTTCATAGGGTCACCATAAGTCGGGATCGACTTGAAGGCAGTCCATTTCCATTTTAAACTAACCAGTGCACAAAATGGGAGAAAGACAATGAAGTGAGATTGTCAAGGTGGGAGAGAAAAGTGAGGTGGTCTCATTTCATATTAGGCCAGCCTCAAACATAAACAATGAAAAGAAATGGGATGTTGTCCTTCCCCAACCCACCTCGGATTGAGCACAGGGTGTAAGCAGCTGTTTCTATGCTCAGAGAAGGCTCCCAGTTCTATGCCATCATGCTATCCACATGTTCAGCACATTAGTTCATGCTTTAGTTATTTCTCGCCTTGACCAGTGCAGTCTTCTTTTGACTGGTCTTCCACGAGCTCATTTCAGTCCCTTGGTTTCTATTCAACACTCTGCTGCCAAGGTCATTCATTTGGCCCATCGTTTTGACCATGCTACTTCACTTTTGAAGTCCCTTCACTGGCTTCCTATTTATTTCAGGATTTAGCACGAGCTTCTTAACTTGTTACCAGATTCTTCCAAGCTACACAGGAAGCGGATTGGACTGTGAATGACGAACCCAAATGGTGTTTGCATTTTGACAAATTTGTAGGGCAGTACAATATCTCAGAGAGGAGGTCAGGTCTCCAGCTCCCCTGGTGCATTCACTATAGCTGCCCAATTTCCCTGCTTTTTAAAGTTTGATAGAAATATCTGTTGGCTATAGTGAATTAATTCTACTTCCGGAATACACAAACATCGGCAATTTCTGTTCTCACTTTTGTTGGAAAGCTCCGACATCTCTGTGACATCCAAGGTCTTTCCCAGCTATGTTGTCTGCATTGTGGGGAAACTAAGGTATGAATTAGTGCTATGCTGAAATCTGTCCTCCACTTTCCCCAAAGTTGTCCTTCTCTGCAAAAGAAGCTTCAATTTTTCTGCCTCACTCGCAGGCTGCTCTAGAATGTCTTTAGAATTTCAGTGAGCTCAGAGCCAGGAGCTGACTTTGGCATTGTGAGGTGGCTGTGGCTGGTGTGTGTGCGATTTTCTTACCAGTAAACATTTGTCCGGTAAACCCGATGCCGTGGCTTTTCCCCTAGTTATGTCACCATGCCATTACAAAGGCTTGCAAGAATGGAACAACTGTGACATGGCTTAAAATGGACAGTGCTTGTGTCACCTCCATGAGTCACCCAGAGCCACTGCAATGCAGTTGCGGTGTTTTTTCAGTGGTTTGCCTGTCCCCTGATGTCCCTCTGCTCTCTGGGATAGCAAGTGGGTCCTCGACTGAGATCTCTGTGAAGTATAGACAAGGGAGGAGATGATGGCTTCCAAGGTTACTCGCACAACACTGAATATCATGTATTATAATGCTTTGAATGCTTATTACGCAGCAAGGGCAGTATCAGTGGCAGGCGAGGTTGTCAAACAGCTACCTGGAGTACATCAGAGACTCTTTGGAAAGAGGCTCAGCCCTCATAGAGTGAGCAATGGGGAATTAATACTTCACAACAGACCATTTATCTGACAAATTAGGCTTTATCGGCTCACCAGCAGATCACGATTCCCTCAGATTTATTAGCTGCCTGTAATGATCTGACATACTTCTTTGTGCATTCTTTTTTTAAAAAAAACCTATAAGCTGCGGATTGATCCTCATGACAGATGTAAAAAGCATTCTGCTAATGTGGAGCCTGGTTCAAAACTGTTCTCTGGTTTTCCTTCTGCTTTTTTCTCGCCTGAACACACCTTGCTTTGCTGTCCCCTGGCCTCTTTTCCAGGGGAAAAAGAGGAGACGGAAGTTCCCTTTGCACAAGCAGAACAGCAGTACTGGATGCAACCCTAGTAGTAGTAGTAGTAGTAGTAGTAGTAGTCATCAATGGATCTTTTAGAATTATGAAAGAATTTGACTCCATGATGATGATGATGATGATAAAGATGAAGATTGAATTTCTTCATGGAGCCACATTGTTTAGTAATTCTAAAAGATCTGTTGGTTACTACGACTATCCATATAATCTTAGTTGACCACCCTTCAACAAGAGCTTTCAGGCAGTAAACACCTGACGATGCAAAAAAAATAAAATAAACAGCAATAAAACTATTAAAAACACAATATTGTAAGAATAGGTTATCATAAGGAAAACAACAACAGCATTTGAAACCTCTATGCACAGTCCTACCTTCAGGTTCTTGTGCTTGTCCAGCTAACAGCAGAGAGCATCCTTGAAACATGCTTGAATAAGCTCCAAGTAGAAGGACCCTGGCCATTGCAAGGTTATGGCAGATGGGTTGGTTCAATTCCTTGTCCCTTTCAGATTGGATTAAAAGTTCCAGTTAGATCATTACATAATTGATATTTTGTTACTGAATCCAGAGAAGCCCCAAGAACAACTGATCTTCCAGTTGTTGATTAGTTTCTCTCCAAGGTCTAAATTGCTATATAGTCAGTATATTCAAAGCTCTTCTATTTTAGATTGCAGGGAATTATTATTATTATTATTATTATTATTATTATTATTATTCATCCAGAAGAAGGAAACAACCTTCTATTTTGGGTGATGGGAAATGAAGATATATGAAATAGTGCAACTGCAGCTGGAGATGCATGAAGTTACAGTAGACTGAGCATGAACTATTTACAGTGGCAAAACTGGTTAGCATTTGCCAACACATCAAGGTGAGACAAAGGTCTTAGGAGGGGAATAGCATGTGTGTGTGTTTGTATGTGTGTGTTTGTTCAGTCTCCAGTGCAGAGATCTATGTTGTCATTTCTTTCAGCAAAAGTCCTGGATTTTTTAGAGGAAAAAAAGCAGAGGGCATGCTCATATTAGACTAGCTATGCACTTTGATACTGTGTGGGCAATGCTGTTATTTCCACCAAGGACCTTGTTTTGGCAATCATTTAATGCAGCTCTTCCCCAGCTTTCTATAGTATGAGAGGAGACAGGAGGGCCCACTGGCATTTGTGAACCACAAAGGCTGATGCAAATTTGGAGGTTCCTTCCTTCCTTCCTTCCTTCCTTCCTTTTTTTCTGGAGGTCCCCATTCTGATATCTAAGGAATTTCAAGGGAGGCCAATATCAATATTTTTTTTTAATGGAGTTTATCCTTAGGTGGCCACTCCTCCTCATGCCCTTGTTGACTCTCTAAGCTGCCTAAATTTAAACAGTAAGCATCTTTGGTCTGGAATATTTATATTATTACAACTACCACTACTACTAGGCAGGAATCTTCTACCTTCTCTGTATTTTTGGTAGGCCCTCTCTCCACCCCAGGACAACCCAGGGGACACCCGACACCACCCATATCTAGCCCTGGATCCATTTGAGGGGCAAAGCTAATATTTAGTTAATTGTTTAAAAACTCTGTCTAAATCATCCCAATTCAGTTTGCAATTCGAGCTTGGGCTGAATTCACAGTGCCTGCTAAACACTTTTTTCTTTAAGCCTACCCAGGCACGCAATTTTGTTATGCATATTTGTTTTAAAACTGCTGGTTTTATCTAAATGTTATGTCTAGTTGTTTTCAAAACTTAATTTTATTGGTATTTGATTATGATTATTTTATTTAGAGGTTTTTGTTGATTAAACAGTATATATGCAAATCTATCCTAATATTTTTGCAAAGTAATCTTCCCTAATATAATTCATGTTAATGTACATTTTACCCTAGAATGTGTGCATACACTATTACTTGGCTGGAGAACTTCATCGCAAAATTTGGAGAAGCAAATTTCAAAGGATGGCTGTGTTTCAGTCCACATATTGTTTTGGACAAAACAAAATTATCCTTCATTCATACACTGATGTCCGTGAAGAAGGGAGGGAGGAAGGGAAAAGAGAGTGACAATATTATAATACCCTGTGCTAACATGATTTTTCAGTTATCTTGACTCCAAACTGATTTTCATTATCATCATCACCACCACCACCACCACCACTCACCCTTCAGCCTCAGAGAGGCTGCAACAACTTAAAAAGACAGCATTAAAAACATATTACAGCCAAGAGAATAGGATGGGTCCTAAAATATATTTCTCAGGTTTCCACAGCCAGGGTAAAGATGTGCATCTTCAGTACATAATTAAGGTGTCAGATGCATCTCTGTGGGGAGGAAATTCAGCAGGTTAGGAGTTGCCACAGAGTATGTCCTCACCCAGGCCACTTTCCCCCTGAGTACCAAGGGCAATGGAACTATCAAGAGGGTCCCCACTGCTGATCTTAACACCGCAGAGAACTTGTAGGGAAGGAGGAGGTCTCTTGGGTGTTTGAGGCCTAAGGGTGGAATCCAACTCACCTTTCCACCAGGCTGGGGTGAGTTGGATGCCGTGGAGCACAGCCCTCCACCATGTTGGAGATGTGGCTCCACCAGAAGCTTGCTGATGCCACTGGGGGTCTACCAGGGATGGCCACCTGGAGGATGGAGGGCTGGCACAAACCGGCACAAGCCCTGAAAACGGGGTACTCCAGAGGCGTGCCAAGAGGAAAACTGCAGGGGAGACTTAATGAGAATTCCTCCTCACATTCAGACCCCTCCCCCAGGCCTAATCCACCCTCAAAATATTTTTAAATCGGCTCCATTGTGGCCTTTGAGGAATGGTTACTCCCCGGGAGGCCTGTTTCCTGGAGCCGGCTCTTCCTGGCTGATTCATGTGTGTGGCTCCCAATGGAGCCAGTGTTCAGCTGGGATGGTGGCTGCCAAGTGGGAGGAGCTTTCCACTGGCCCCTCCTTCGCCAGCCCACCCTCTGCTGGTTTCCCAGCAGTTGGACTGCTCTGCCTGTCATGTAGGGCTTTAAACACTACTGTGAGCAGTTTGAACTGAGACCAGAAATGAACTGGCAACCAATCTATCATGTCCTTCTGAACATGAAATTTGGAAACAAGACAATGGACACAACATAAGAAGAGCCTGCTGAATCATGCCAATGACCCATCAAGTTCAGCATCCTGTTCTCACAGTGGCCAAACAGTTGCCCATGGGAAGCCCATAAGCAGGACCTGAGGGCAAAGAGCACTCTCCCCTCTTGTGGTCTCCAGCAACTCCTGTTTGGAAGCATACTGCTGCTGCCTATAGAGGCAGAACATAGCCATTATGGCTAGTGGCCATTGATAGCCTTATCCTCCATGAATTTGTCTATTCCTCTTTGAAATCCATCCAAGGTGATGGCTGTCACTGCCTCTCGTGGGAGCATAGTTTCACTATGTGCTACTTGAAGTACTCTCTTTTGTCTGTCCTGAATTTTCTAACATTCAGTTTCATTGGATGTCCATAAGGTCTAATGTTATGAGAGAGGGAGAAAAACCTTTCTCTATCCACTGTCCCCATGCCATGCATAATTTCATACACTTCTCTCATGTCACCTCTGACTCGTCTTTTCTCTAAATTCAAAAGCCCCAAATGCTGCAACCTTTCCTCGTAGGGGAGTTGCTCTGTCCCCTTGATCATTTGCTTGCCCTTTTCTGAACCTTTTCCAGTTTTATAGTATCCTTTTTGAGGTGAGGTGACCAGAACTATGCACATTATTCCAAATGTGGCAGCACCATAGATTTATATAACGGCATTATGATACTGGCAGTTTTGTTTGTAATACCTTTCCTAATGTTCCCTAGGATGGCATTTGTCTTTTTCACAGCTGCCGCACATTGGGTTGACATCTTCATTGAACTATCCACTACAACCCCAAGGTCTTGTTCCTGGTTAGTCACTGCCAGTTCAGACCTCATGCGCATATATGTGAAATTAAGATTTTTTGCTCTAATATGCATAACTTTACACTTGCTTGCATTCAATTGCATTTGCCATTTTACTGCCCATTCCCTCAGTTTAGAGAGGTTCTTTTGGAGGACTTTGCAAGCCCTTTTTGTTTTAACAACCGTGAACAATTTAATATCATCAGCAAACTTGCTGTGCTCATCTCTAACTGTAGATCATTTGTGAACAAGTTTAAATACTGATCCTTAGGGGACTCCACTTTCTACAGCCCTCCGTTGGAAGAACTGTCCATTTATTTACTCTCTGCTTCCTGCTTCTTAACCAATTCCTGATACCAAGAGGACCTCTCCTGTTATTACATGACTTCTAAGCTTACTCAGGAGACTTTGGTGAGGTAGCTTGTCAAAAGCTTTTTGAAAGTCCAAGCACATTATGTCAACCAGATCACCTCTATCTATATGCTTGTTGACATATGAGGTCCAATTGTTGATCCCTCCTCCATCCTGCATACTTCCTTTTCATCATTTATCCATAAAAACAGCCCAATCATTTATGTTCTGTCATAGGAACTTGCTCTGCAGAACTGAGGGGAGGGGGAAGCACAGATAACTTCCAAGACCAGCAACCATTTGGGTATACTTACACTGCAGATCCTTATCAGTTGTGACAATGTGCCACACTTAATGATAGGAGAAATATCCATGTTTGATGCCATATGTATCATACTTAGTGGTGATGGATTAGCAATCAAGAAAATTAATTCTGCTTTTGCAAGTACATCTGAAGTTTGAAATTCAGGAAATGGGGTGGTGAAGCAAATATATAAGATGCACAGTCAAAGAGAATGTGCAGGTGTCCTGTGGTGGCTGGCCCCCATTTCAGTGGGGCAGTGGAATCCTTCCCCGGGTTTTACTCTGACCTTTCAAGGAACTGTCCAAGGTGCTGACTCCAGTGCAGGCACCACTCTTAGACATTGTGTGTGAAAGGCAGTCACATCCAGAGTTGTGCCATAAATATGGATCTCACCATGCTTAATTTCACTCTTCCCACTAAACGGGTGGAAAGCTTCAGACCTATCATGCTGCAGGCTTATGAGCATAGGCCCACCAGCGTGTCTGTGCTGTTGTTTAATGGCAGATCAGTACGCAATAAGACCACACTCATCCATGATTGGATCATGGTGTACATTACCGAAACCTGGGTGGGTGAGCTGGGAGGAGTTAACCTGACCCACATTTCCCCACCTGGATACTCAGGGGGAGGGGCTGCTGTGGTCTACAGAACTTCCATTGTTGTCACCAGGAAACCACTCTGTCTTGGAGCTGCACCTGGTGTTGGGCCAAAGGGACAGTAAACTAGAGTTGCTGCTGGTGTACCATCCACTCTGCTGCCCAGTAGCTTCTCTGACTAAGCTGGCAGAGGCTATCTTAGCCATGGTGTTGGAGGAGCCCAAAACAATAGTCCTGGGTGACTTCAATGTCCATGCTGAGGCTACCTCTAGTGGTCCGGCTCAGGACTTCATGGCCTCCATGATGACCATGGGACTGTCTCAAGTTGTCACTGGTCCAACACATAGGGCAGGGAACATGCTCAATTTGGTTTTTGGTCCAGATGGAGGAAAGGATGGTCTGGAGATGGGGGTGGATATCACTCCATTGTTGTGGTCAGACCACTTCCTGGTGAAGTTTAGACTTGCAGTTCTGATCCTCACCTGCAGGGATGGTGGACAGATTAAGATGGCTTACTCCTAGAGACTAATGGGATCCACTGGATTCCTGAATGTCCTGGGGGAGTTCCCAGTAGATAGAGCAGGTGACCCTGCTGAACCCCTTCTTATGCCATGGAACAATGTGATGCATCAGGCTCTTAACACAGTTGCCTCTGAGCGCCGTCTCTGGCATTGTGGAGCCCAGATTGCACCTTGGTGCACCAGTGAACTAAGGACAATGAAACAGGCTGGAGGACAGCTAGAGAGCAATTGGCCAAAGACATGCTGATCAGGCACGAGTAAAACATCATTACCATGCCTACTGGGTGGTGGTGAGGTCTGTGAAGAAGGCTCACTTCTCTGCCACCATTGCCTCCACATGTAGCCATCCAGTGGAGATTTTTCATATTGTCGGGAGTCTGTTGACATCAGTTCCAGGAAATGGTGTTTTAGACTCTTCAGAGGCCCACTGTGAATTGTTTGCAAGGCACTTGCAAGGCATTGTTTTCATGTAACTGTTCCCTTGTGCCCTCCAAACCTCTCTATCTGGCCCTTGAGACTCTCCCCAGCCACAGCTGCTCTCTCCAGGCCATATCCTTCACCAGCTCTACTCTCCACCATCTTTGCCTTGAATGTGTCCTTGAACTATGACAATGCCTGTTGCTTCACCTAGATAGAGGAGGATAGAGAGGTGTGTATGGATTGTGCAACTGTGCACTGGAGCCAGATGACGGCCAGATCCTTAACCATATTGGGCCAATTCAGGCTGATCCAGGCTTCAGACAGATAGGGTCAGGACAGCCCCAAATCGCCGCACCAGGTCAGCTCACCTGGAGCGATCCAGGGCTGTCAAATGGTGGGGCAGCCAGGCAACAGGGAAAAGGAGAGGCAAGCAGCGTCTGCAGCGCCTGATTCCCCAGCACTACCTGCAGGGAGCACACTGGTGAAACAGCATCCAGCAGAACTCAACTCTCTGTTCACGAACTGGCGAACAGAGGGTTCAATCTTGTTCTCTCTCCTCTTCCTGCGAGTATCAGAATTGGGGCAGGGGATGCAAACCTTAGTAAAACTAGCCTATTATATATTGTGGTAATCACTTTTGCCTCTGGCTCCACCTACCACTAGCATCTGCCCGCCCTCCCAGGTTTTCCCAGAAGGGAATGCAGCCCTCAGCTGGAAAGGGTTCCCCGCTCTAAATATAAACCTGCACTCAGTATGGAAGCACTCATGGACATCTTTAGGATACCCAACACTCCCCCACTCAACCATGGCATAGATATGCGGGCCAGGGCCCCACATTTTGGGCAATGTGAAATGGCAGGCGATCACCCCAGATGGAAGCTTACCTTGGCTCCCATTCCAAAGAGGCACCACTGCCTGCTGCAGAAAGGAATGCAGGGGCCCAGTGCGAATGTGGTGAGGTGGCACAGCTGGGTTGGGTTGGTGAGGGGCCCTTCCAAGCTTCTGAGGCCCTTGGTCAGTGCTCGACCTGACCAACCGCCAGCTCCAGACATATAGAAGGCTCCTCACTGCAGACATGCAGCCCCAATACCGGGTGGGGGAGAAATTTAATTCTGTTCCCATTTAAAGCTGAATTTATCAAATTCGCATTTCCCAAAGCAATATGAAAACCGAAACGCAGCCCACCTTCAAAATTCACACTTGTCTGAATTTTGTGATGAAGTTCTGCAATGAGCCAGTGTTTATAAAAATGCATATGTTAGGGGAAAATGTGCATAAAATGAATATATTAGTGAAAATAACATACAAAAATGCATTATATTAGGAGAAATTGCTTGCAAAACTGGGTACATTAGTCAAAATTGCATGCAAAAATGTGTTCAGTAGGAGAAATTAACATGCTGAAGGATTTTCATGAGGATTTCTTTCTTTCTTTTTTTAAAGTTAGCAGATCATCGCAGAAAGGTGGAGGACTGAATTTCAGATTGGACAAAGTGAGAGAACTGAAATTCGCAGATCCTTTCATCCCTAGTCAGGAATGTGATGGAGGGGGCAGGTGCAATGAGTGGGCTCCTCCTCATGCAGTGGAGAACATAATACCTGGACAGGGCTTTGTCTGTGTGTGTGGGGTAAACAGTTAGTCTTTATGGGGAGAAATTGTACTTGAACTTTGATTGAGCTTTTTGACAGTGGCCTTTCTGAAAACTTTCCACCGAGGTTACACAGCTGCAGGCATCAGTGAGAGTGATGACTTTTTCAGACAGACAGAACAGTCTGAGAATGAACAGTGTAATGGGGAGTGTTGGGATGCTCTCGGACGCAAATGGGGCTGTGTAGTGATGACACATTGTGCATCTTTATGGACAGTTTCACATTGGATTGGCATTCCTCAGACCCTCACAGCATTTTCCTGACGTCTGCCTTAGCAGTGCAGGTTGGTGAGCTGCTTTCTGTTTGTATATCCCCCCCTTATTTAACTTGATGTCATAATCTATGGACCTTTAATAATGTGGCACACGCATACACACACCTCTCTTTTTGTGGTCATATAGAAGTGATATGAGAGCCAGTGTGGTGTAGTGGTTAAGGTGCTGGACTATGACCTGGGAGACCAGGGTTCGAATCCCCACACAGCCATGAAGCGCACTGGGTGACCTTGAGCCAGTCACTGCCTCTCAGCCTCATGAAAACCCTATTCATAGGGTCGCCATAAGTCGGAATCAACTTGAAGGCAGCACATTTACATTTTTAGAAGTTCCATTTATATCCTCTTCCGCCAGACATATTTATTTTCCCCAGAGATTATTCATTTTATATAGGCCCGATTATTGAGATTAGAAATTTCCAGAAGAGTTTGCATTTGCTGTAAAATACTGATTGGTTTAGCCTACTGAGCGGTTTGTTTATAGCCTTTTATTTTCTTAAGCAGAGTCCATAAGTCTGGCTTTGAGAAGAGAGAGCTGATAAACCATGAACGGACAATTTATGGAAGATCCAGGGACTTGGGCTGCAAGGGAAGGAGTGGAAGGAAAGGATTTTTAAAGCAATGACCACTATTGATTGCTTCGTACTATGGATGGCGCTTTACCTTCATCTGTGGGATAATTGGGCCTGGGGATTACAAATCCATGGTAAGAGAAGGCTTTTCGTTACCAGACACTTAATGCACAATTAATCAGATGGTAAGGATAGTGTCTGTGTTGCTGTCTAATAATGCGCTCATTCAGCTAATTTGTACTTCAAAGTCAAAGTCGATAATTCTGACCCATCTAGATGCAATTGGGGAAATTTCTATTTCTCTGGCAACTGAACAAACAGGGGGAAAGCTCCCATGTACTCATGGTAAAATCCCATTTACACACAGCTGCTCATATCCTACTGGGCCACGTTCAAGAGGCCCTTGATATGCAAAGTCCTGAACAATTTGCAGGATACTTAAGGACAGTCTGAGCCCTTCTATCCCAGCCCGATCACTGAAACCACCTGGAGGAGTGCTGCTAGTTTGTCCCTTGTGCTACAGAGGCCAAACTGGCCTCAACCAGCAGTTGGGCATTCAGCGTTGCCAGTCCCATGCTGTGGAACACTCCTCCTGCAGAGATTCGGCAGGCACCCTCACATTTGACTTTCAGGCATCTCTTGAAGACCCTTTTGTGCCAACAGGCCTACGCAGCTGTTTTTGAGTAGCCAGTTACTTTAATGATTGTTTTGTATTGCTTAATGTTGTTGTTGCTGCCTGCTGCTATTATTATTTTTGTTATTGTTTATTCACCCAGAGGTCCCAGGGCAGGTTACAACAATTCTCTTTGCTGTTGTTCCAGGATTCTGTCTAAGGACTATCTTCTCTTATGTGTGGTCACCTGCCGTTCCAGGCCCCTCACTTTTTCTTCCAACAGTGCCACCAGCTTGCACTTGTTGCATTTGTACACCATATTGTTCTCAGGCAAGAAAACCAACATTGCACACACCTAGCGGTTCACCACCACTGGTGTGTCCTTCCCGTCCATAGTCTCTACTGCCTTTTGTTTGTTTCTTTCTACTTGTATTGGAATGGCCTCTGCTTTTCCTGGCCTCCTTCAGGGTAATAGGAGAGTCCCACGGTTACGTGGTGTACTGTACAAGGGGAAACTCTTTTTTAGGGATCTCGCCCTTGACCTCCCCTGCCAAACTCCTGTTAGCTCTCCCTGTTTGTTCGCTCTGTTCGCTCGCTCTCTGACAGCTGGCTCGCTTATATCTCCTCTGGACCAGATGACACAGCTCCCTCTGCTCTGCTCAGTTGGGAAACTTCAGTGAAAAGCTTCCCCAAACTGGGGGAACAAACAACATTAAAAGCACAAAATGATGCTTGTCTAGGGAAAAGACTGATTATGCATAAAAAAAAAATGCTGTCCTCACATGTTTCTCAAAAGGGAAAACAATAACCCTTTGGATACAGATCTAACTGTGCTTCAGATTGTATCTGGCAACTACCTGGGGGAGAGACATTTTTGCTAGCATTATGAAAACTTGCTGGGTTTCCCCCACAATCCAGAAAAAAATAATAATCCAATTTTACTACAGGTGGAACATTAGTAGCAACTCAGGTCTCAGGTCTCTGAATAATGCATTTGGGGCTTTTTAGTTTAGAGAAAAGGCGGGTCAGAGGAGACATGATAGAAGTGTATAAAATTATGCATGGCATTGAGAAAGTGGATAGAGAAAAGTTCTTCTCCCTCTCTCATAATACTAGAACTCGTGGACATTCAAAGAAGCTGAATGTTGGAAGATTCAGGGCAGACAAAAGGAAGTACTTCTTTACTCAGCGCATAGTTAAACTATGGAATTTGCTCCCACAAGATGCAGTAATGGCCACCAGCTTGGATGGCTTTAAAAGAAGATTAGACAAATTCATGGAGGACAGGGCTATCAATGGCTACTAGCTGTGATGGCTGTGCTCTGCCACCCTAGTCAGAGGCAGCATGCTTCTGAAAACCAGTTGCTGGAAGCCTCAGGAGGGGAGAGTGTTCTTGCACTCGGGTCCTGCTTGCGGGCTTCCCCCAGGCACCTGGTTGGCCACTGTGAGAACAGGATGCTGGACTAGATGGGCCACTGGTCTGATCCAGCAGGCTCTTCTTATGTTCTTACGTTCTTTATGGAATCATAGAAGCCATCTAGTCTATCCTATTGCTTCATGCAGGAAATCCAAATAGATGTCTCCCTAGCTTCTGTGTGAAGACCACCAGTGCAAGAGACTAAGTAACTGGTTCCGTTGTCAAGCTGTATGGGGATTAACGGCAGGACACAAAAAGTGGGCTTTTCAAGCCAAGGTGGTTGCTGTAAACCACCCAGAGAGCTTTGGCTATGGGGAGGTATACAAATACAAAAGATAAATAAATAAATAAGCCATCTCAACCTGTGGACCAGCATTTACGCAAAAGTGTGTGCACTTGTATAGGTCAGCTGTTGTGCAAAAGGGTAGACAGATTTTACACTCATTGAATGCATTGTGTGAACACCCCTTATATGAGAGCCCTTTGTGAATTTGAAGAGTGCTACCGTGTCTCCCTGAGAGAGCTTAGCTACATTTATGAAGACGGGAGTTCAACTCTTAGAGGAAAACAAGCCCATCTAAATTTGTCAAGCTCTTGGAAAGAATCAAACAAAATAACCAATTAGAACTCCATGACAAACCCCTTAATTGCTAGCATCTAGCACCTGTAGCCCATTATGCTTATAGCTGTGCTTATGGGCTTTGAGCTCACTCTGTCACTCCCCCCCCCATTTTATTTTCAGAGCACACACAGGTAAGAATATCATATACACCTGCCTCCCAAGCTCCAACTGCTGTGAATTTGTTCAAGCCAGCCTCATACACACCCTACTGAGTAACCTGTGCATAGCTAGTAACAGGCACAAAGGTACAGTCTAAATGTTAAAGGCAACCAGAAGCAAAACTGCTTAGGCAAATACATAAGTAAAACTCTTCACTTAGTTATAGACTGGTGCACAACTTGCTTGACAAATTCTATTTGCAGTTCCATTTCTTTCTCTGTTGCCTTTTCATATTTCCATGGATGTTATTTACATTTCAATTTTTATTTTATTTTATTTTATCAATAAAAGGCACAACGTATTTTCATGTGTGGGAGATAGGGTTGCCAGGCTCAGGGCCTAAGACTGATCCTGTATCTTTAGGAGAAGGGAAGGTCAGCCAAGTGCAGGTGTTCTTGCAACACTGTAATGGGAAAAACCACAAGGTGGAATTCTCCCTTCCCCCTGCACAACTTTTAAAGACACAGAAGACCTCTGGGAGGCTGGGCCTGGCAACCAAGAGATCTTCTGTGTCTTTAAAGATTGTGCAGGGGGAAGGTAGAATTCCACCTTGTGGTTTTTCCCATTACAGTGTTGCAAGAACACCTGCACTTGGCTGACCTTCCCTTCTCCTAAAGATACAGGATCAGTCTCAGGTCCTGAGCCTGGCAACCCTAGTGGGAGATTTGCTGCTCAGGGCCAAACGTTCTCATGAGCTTTGTGGTCTAAAGTTGCCTGAGCAGTCATTCCCATGAGTGTCATTTGCAATTGGCATGCAAGAGTTAAGATAGAATGCAGAATGGTTTATCTGAAAAGACCATATCAAAATATTGTGAGAAAGCAGGAATTGCCAGTGTACATAGTGCTTTGTGAATGGAGACCACATATGACTTGCAACATATGTGAATTCGTTGCAAGTATGGTGGATTTAGTTGGACAGTGAAAAAGGCGGATAAGAGAAAAATAAACTCATTTGAAATGTGGTGCTGGCGGAGAGCTTTGCGCATACCATGGACTGCGAAAAAGACAAATTATTGGGTGTTAGAACAAATTAAACCACAACTGTCACTAGAAGCTAAAATGATGAAACTGAGGTTATCATACTTTGGACACATCATGAGAAGACATGATTCACTAGAAAAGACAATAATGCTGCGGAAAAAAGAAGGGAGTAGAAAAAGAGGAAGGCCAAACAAGAGATGGATTGATTCCATAAAGGAAGCCACAGACCTGACCTTACAAGATCTGAACAGGGTGGTTCATGTCAGATGCTCTTGGAGGTCATTGATTTATAGGGTTGCCATAAGTAGTAATCGACATGAAGGCACATAACAACAACAACAAAATGGTGGATTTGGAAATGAGCCTTAGAATTTTTGGACCAGGATTTAGAGGTGAGAAAGTTGCAATATTTGACCTGAATTCATTTTTGACAGTGTCAAATTGATTCTTCCTCACTGTTGTCTGTCCTTCCTCCTCATCACCATTCTTCTTGTCCAGGGTTAAAGTACCATGATAAATAAGTAAGCGATGGCTCAGCTAGACAGATAGAAACCTCATTGTTCCCAATGTGGAAATGTTAAAATCATGCTCCTCAGGCTAGCCTCACTGCTATATATTCGTGAAATAGAGGGTTGACCGCAACAAAGTCATTGCATCAGCAGAACGACTTCCACTTGCGCAATGGAAGATGCCCTCCTTCTCTACCACCTGGGCCACTTCAAATCTGCTCCAGGGGACTGCAGAAAGCAAAGGGGAGTGAATGTAGAGATGTGAAGGCCTGGAATAAAACCTGGGGGGTGTCATTTTTTCAGAGAAAGAGAAAGAAATGGGTAAATGGGGGGGGGAGAACCTCTTTTTTGTTTGTTTTATTCTTTCTGGACCTCCACATTTCTAGGGGGAGGAGAGGGAGAGGGAGAGGGGGAGAGGGAGAGGGAATTATGTTGTGCAAATGGAAGTCATTCTGTTCATTTAAGGACTTTGTTGGATGCAACCGAGAGATTCTGAAGGACTTATTTTATTACTGAGGTACAGGTCCTGCTACTTGTTTGTGTAAATACCAGAGGAGCAGTATATGCTGCGTTCCAGAGTCTAGATATTATATATATGTAGATATGGTTGAAAGCAAAGGCAAGGATGGCCAGCATGGTTTCCTCCTGATGTTTTGCACTTCAGCTGACCAATAACCAGGGATGATGGGAGTTGCATCCCAAAACATATGGAGGGAACCACGTTGGCTACCTATAGTTAAAGGGGTATATGAAGATAATCATCCTATCTCTAAAAAGGATGGGCAGATGGCCCAAGTCTAAGCAAGGAGGGGAACATCCCACCTTTTGCTCTGGAACAAAACCAGCCTAGATGCTCTCTATCACTAATGGGTGATGAGAGTCCAGCTTTTTTCTCCCCTGCTAGAGAAGCAGTGGGTATGGTTACCCAACTTCTGCATCCCACTCCCACTATCCAATGGTCAGCAGAATGCATAGGTGAGGCCCTCAGAGCATAAACTCTAGAACCCACCAAGCTGGTCAGCAATGGTTAGAAGGTGGTTGGTAATGTGGTCTTCACCCAAGAATGCCTCAGGGTGCTTGCCACTGTGGTCCTGAAAGTTGACTTACACACCCACAATCAACACCAAAGAACAGTCCCTTCAAACAGCCCACCACCCAGAAAGGCAATTATACTTCATGACAGTATACCGTAAATGACAAATGGTGCCAATTAAGTAGCCAATTAAGGACAGCCCATTGTGCTGTAGGGTGGTCAGGTGAGGCACTGCACGTGCTGAGGAGGAGGTGTTCCTGGTAGCTCCAGCCTTATGAGGCCAGCATTAGTCCCACTCTGATTGGCCCTACTGACATCTCACTCCCTGCTCCATTCAGGAGGAAGCCTCTTGAGACTGCCTCCTGTATAGGATGGGGCAAATCCACCCCCCTCCATCTAAACGACAGGACAGCATTGCCACAGAATTCCCTGTGCAATGAGTGCAGCTTCTCCTGTTGTTTCAATGGAAAAATCACATCCATTTGTGGTCATATAATTGCCCATTCAAGGGAAGTGAAACGGAGAAGCTTTTTGCCATTGGTGAATCCCAATGTGTGGGCAGAGCCTCTGGGTCTGCAACAACATTACTGGCGTACTTTATGGTAGTTTCTCAACTGTTACATTTTTGGGGAGAAAGATGTGCACTATGGGGACAGCAGCAGAAATATTCCTGGTGTGTCTTGGATCTGCTGGAGTGGGGGTGGGGAACGGGCAGCTCATTAGTTTTCAGGGAATTTGTCAGGAGCTGGAGAGGAGCCCAAAACTACTCTGGCAATGAGGTCAGAGCTTAACTGCTTTTCCATTGTACTACTCAAGGTCATGCGAAGTTGATGCATGAGATTGAGGCGCCGTAAAATGTCCACTGGGACAGCAAGTTCGTCACGCATTGTTACAAGTTTGAGAACCGGCCCTGACTACATTTTAATTCACTTGTCACTGGGCAAAAGGGTGCCAGGGTACAGGGTGGTGTTGTGGGTGGGGGAGAAATGAGATAGCCCTTTGCTTCTTTATTTACTCAGTTTTGGAGCATGGTGGGGGATATAAACATAGATAAGAGATTTATTCTTTTCCCTCCTCTCTCTCTCTCTCTCTCTCTCTGTCTGTCTCTCTCTCTGTCTGTCTGTCTCTCTCTTTTCTGAATGCAAGATGCATTGCCTCTGATGAAAAGTCACCCTGCGTCATTGAATCCTGACGTGCTCCCTGACAGCAGAAAGTGACATGGCTGTTTGACATCCCAGGCTACAAGGTTGCCAGGGCTGTAATCACTAGTTAAAATTGAATCTTGTACATTGCACCCTGCCAGCGCAGTTCAGCTCCTGATAATTATTTGGCTCATACTATATTTGGATTTTATTTTCCCAGTAGAGATACAGAGTGCCTGGATTTATAGTTCAAGTGCTGGGTTCAGATTGGAACAGGGTAGGGTTCATGTGTGTGTTAACAGCCATGTGGAAAAATCTAATAAATCTTGGGAGGGAGGTGGGTTTTTCTTGCCCCCTCTGCAATAATCTCTCAAGAAACTACAGCTAGGGAGAGAAGGACTATCTCAACTCCGATAGCAACAGCCTATCGCATTCCAATACAGACTTTCCAAATCCATCCCTTCAGAAACCCCCTCCCTCCATTCTGTCTCTGAGTTTAAATGTATTTATTTTAAACATTCCTCTCCTCTCCTCTTCTGGCATCCCAGACAGTTTACAAAAACCAAGCATGAAGCACCAATAGAAGAAAGGTATACGCAATGCAGCCAAAGTTAATTCATTTGTAAGTAGTGATGTCAATGACATTCGTATTTGTGGACTCAGAAAAATGAATGTACAGTAGCCTGCAACTGTGCACACAGTTTTAACTGCTGATGTCGATGGCATATGTGTGGGCTCAGGAAAGAAAAGAGCCTCAAAGGCTCAGAATGCAAGGATTACAACCCCCAGCCTTCTTCACCTTGGATTTTCATCTGAGCCATAGAAGAATTCCCCTTTCCGCTAACCAGCCCACTAAGTCTCCTTGCCCCCATACATTGAACCTTCCCCCAAGCATTCTTCTAATTTATTTCTAACTAATTCTAACTTACCAGGCTGATGCTACATCTTGATACAGAATTACAGCCATCAGCCTCCTGGGGAATAAATGGCAGCCAACTGTGGCTGCCCTCTCCACTAGAGACAGAGAGAGAGAGAGACAGGCAGAGAGTGGTGGTCTGTTTTGATCTGGTGAAGGGCCCCTGCAGCAAGTCAGGTCAGGACTTGCAGCACCACCAATAGCTCCATGTAAATAATTTGTTGAAACAAAGTTTGAAAGCAAACTGAGCCTATTTAAGCCTCTGCCATCAGATCACCTCCTCCAGGCTCTTCCCCTTGTGGCTGGTTGGCTGAAGGGCATTCTTTCATGGCTCAGATTAAGGGCCACCACTTTGGCCTGAAGACAGGAACTCCTCCTCTGCTCCATAGCCACCCTCCTGGTGTGGTCCCTGTGCCACTGGATGGGCAAGATACCGTGGGAGGCATTGGGTTGCCCCTGGGAAGGTGCTTGTGTGGGTTCTGGTTCTGACTCTCCAGGCTCTGGCAGAATGGGCTCCCGTCTGTTGGCCTTAGGCTTTGTGCTCTCTTGATCCCCAGCAGCAGCCTCAGAGCCCTGAAAGTGCTCTGGCTCCTCAGCTGGTGAATTGGCAGCCTCTTGACTTTGTGTCTTTGTTGGATTCTGGGTCATGACTAGGGTTGCCAGGCTCAGGGCCTGAGAATGATCATGTATCTTTAAGAGAAGAGAAAATTCAGCCAAGTGCAGGTGTTCTTGCAACACTGTAATGGGAAAAACCACAAGGTGGAATTCTACCTTCCCCCTGCACAACTTTTAAAGATACAGAAGACCTCTTGGTTGCCAGGCCCAGCCTCCCAGAGGTCTTCTGTATCTTTAACAGTTGTGCGGGGGAGGGGGAGGGAGAATTCCACCTTGTGGTTTTTCCCATTACCGTGTTGCAAGAACACCTGCACTTGGCTGACTTTCTCTTCTCCTAAAGATACAGGATCAGTCTCAGGCCCTGAGCCTGGCAACCCTAAGCCCTAGTGATTCTTGCTTGCCTAGATGGAGAATAGAGACAGAGTGTGTGTGAAATTAGCCTACTGTACAATGTTAACATTTCCATTTATTGCTCCATCCACTTTTGCCTCTGGCCCACCCATCACTGGCATGTAACCTCCCAGAAGGGAATGTGGCTTCAGGCTGAAAAATGCTCCCCACCCCTAGCTTACAGGAAAACCCTCCTCTGAAAAATCCAGCCAGGGAAGGGCCATGGTTCAATGGCAGAGCCCCTGCCTTGCATGCAGAAGGCCCCAGGTTCAATCCCCAATGGCATCTCCAGGTAGGGCTGGAAAAGGATCCCTGCCTGAATCCTGGACAGCCACTGTCAGTCAGTGTAGGCAATACTAAACTATAATGGGAAAATGGTCTGACTGCCTATGTTCCGACTGAGAACATAATGAAGTTTTCAGGGCACCAGGAGGGCCGCAGAATATGGACCTCTGGAGGGGTGGACTTGTAGAATGAAAGGACACTCGCTGTGTCCCTTGGCTACCTCAAAAAGAAGGAAAGGGCAACAAAAGTTCTGCATTTGTACTACCCTTTACAGGATTCAACTGCTGTTGTCTGTCTATATGTGTGGAAAAGGCTCCCCGTTTCAGAATCGTTCAGCAAGTATGTGGTCATTGGTGGGGCTGGGCAATGGGGAAGAGTCTGGAAGTATAGTTCCGCTCTTCCTCTCACATTATTATTACTATTATTACTGTTGTTGTTGTTGATATTGATATTATAGATATTATTGATATTGATATTATTGATATTGATATTATTGATATTGATATTAATATCCCGCCCTTTCTCCTAGTAGGAGCCCTAACAGGGCTACCATTGTCAATATATCTCATGAGAATTGCTTTACGCTGCAAGATCTAAATCAGGGATGGGAAACTTTGGCCCGGGAGATCAAATGTGCCCCTCCAGGCCTCTCTGTTTGGCCCTTAGAATTCTTCCCCAGGCCATGCCCCATACTTACCAGAACCCCATCTCCCCAAACCACACCCCTCCCCAGCCCTGTTATGTACCTTCCTGGAATGTTTTTGCCTGGCTGGACTAGGTCCCTGAATGCTGATCTTGCTTGCCTGAATGCAAGATAGGGAGACTGAATAATAATAATAATAATAATAATAATAATAATAATAATAATAATAATAATAATAATAATAATAAAATTTAATTTCTGTGTCGCCTATCTGGCCGATGGCCACTCTAGGCGACGTACATGTAAACAGTTAAAACACAATGTGGTAAAATACAGTAATACAATATAAAACAATACAGCAGCAACAACAACACTAATACAGGGTAAGAGGCATTTCAGTCGTAACAATTAACCCTCCCCGGAAATCCCAAAGGCCTGTTGAAAGAGCCAGGTCTTTAAGGCTTTACGGAATACATTTAGGGAAGAGGCGGGCCGTAGATCTTCTGGGAGGGAGTTCCAGAGGGTGGGGGCCACCACTGAGAATGCCCTCTCTCTAGTTCCCGCCAATCTGGTTGTTTTTGTCGGCGGGATTGAGAGAAGGCCCTGAGTGGCTGATCTTGTCGGGCGGCATAATTGGTGGCGTTGAAGGCGCTCCTTCAGATAAACTGGGCCGAGACCATATAGGGATTTAAAGGTTAATACCAACACCTTGAATTGGGCCCGGAAGACAACTGGAAGCCAGTGTAGATCGAACAACACTGGTGTGATGTGATCCCGGCGGCGACTATTCGTAAGTAGTCGAGCCGCTGCGTTTTGTATAAGTTGTAATTTCCGGACCATTTTCAAGGGTAACCCCACGTAAAGCGCATTACAGTAATCCAACCGAGAGGTGACCAGGGCGTGTACTACCAGTGGGAGCTGATGAACAGGAAGGTAGGGTTCGTATGAGGTGTAGTTGATACCAGGCTGCCCGGCTCACTGCCGAAATCTGAGCCTCCATGGACAGCTTGGAATCAAGTACAACCCCAAGGCTGCGGACCTGGTCCTTCAGGGATAAACTCACCCCATTGAACTTCAGGTCAACATCTCCCAACCTTCTCTTGTCCCCCACGAGCAGCACCTCGGTCTTATCGGGGTTCAACTTCAGCTTGTTCCTTCCCATCCATCCACTCACGGATTCCAGGCACTTGGACAAGGTCTCCACAGCCAACTCTGGTGAAGATTTAAACAAGAGATAGAGCTGAGTGTCATCAGCATATTGGTGACACTGCAGCCCAAATCTCCTGATGATTGTCCCCAGCGGCTTCATATAAATGTTAAATAGCATGGGAGAGAGGATAGAACCCTGTGGCACACCACAATTGAGAGGCCAAGGGTCTGAAACCTCCTCCCCCAATGCTACCTGTTGATACCTATCGGAGAGAAATGAGCGTAACCACTGTAATACAGTGCCTCCAATTCCCAATCCCTCCAGGCGATGTAAAAGGATACTGTGGTCAACAGTATCAAAAGCCGCTGAGAGATCGAGGAGGACAAGAAAGGTGAATTCTCCCCTATCTAATGCCCTCCTCATATCATCTACCAGAGCGACCAAGGCTGTTTCAGTTCCGTGACCAGTCCTGAAACCCGATTGGTATGGATCCAAATAATCCGTTTCATCCAAGTGTGCTGACAACTGGTTGGCCACCACTCACTCTATGACCTTGCCCAAGAATGGTAAGTTCGAAATTGGGCGAAAGTTATTGAAAACTTGGGGATCCAAGGAGGACTTCTTCAAGATGGGCTTTACAATTGCCTCCTTGAAAGCTGATGGCATCACACCCTCTTTCAAGGATGCATTTACCACCGCTTTAATCCCCTTGCCCAATTTCTCTCTATAGCTCATAAGGAGCCATGATGGGCAAGGATCAGTTAGGCAAGTGGTAGGCTTCACAGTCGAAAGCACCTTGTCCACATCCTCAGAAGGGATGCAAGTGTGTAGAAACTAGCTTACAGGACAAAAGGTACCATTCATATTTATTGCCCACCACTAGCATGTGGCCCCGGAAGTTTGCCCAAAAGAAACTGTGGCTCTCAGGCTGAAAAGGTTTCCTCACCACTGACCTAAATGATCTGCTTTATTTACTTCTTTGCTCCATGTTACTAATCCTCATGAAGGAGTTGCCCCAATGTGCCATACAGAGTTCTTCCCCATATCTTCCCAAAGGTGGCATTTCTGTCATTGCTACGTAGAATGAGAAGGAGCCTTATTGTTGGCTTGATATATGTCTGGTGCTTAAAGAGTATTGACACTGACATTTCAAATACTATATCTCTTGTCCTCAGCCAGCATTTAACAGGCAGTTGTGCCTTAGGAAAGTCTTGCAGCAAACTTTGAAAGGGTTATAAACTTTCTAATTCCCCTTTTGATTGCCATAGGGAAACTATCTTTAAAAAAAAAAATCCTCTTCTACAAAACCATGGATGAATAAAACTTTATCCTAGAAATGGGCTGAGGATGCCACAAATATCTATGATATTCTGCTCCCAGTGCCAAAGTGGTTTTGGATCAATACGGTCTGAAAGCACATGAGGCCACTACCTTGCTGAAGCTACATAGGGTTTGGACTTCTTGAGAACCACATTTATGCTACCCTGGGTTCCATGACAGAACAATGATGGGACAGCAATGTAAACATAATGCCATGAAATACCCCAAACAAGTTGGAGGACAACACAAAATGAAACAATGCCTAATTAATGTGCTTTACATGCCCTAATGGTCGCGAAGGGACTTAGAGCCAGGCTGGGGGGAGTTGGATGCAGCAGCCCCCCCCCCCCGGCTGAGCTGGCAGGCTCCTGGTGTCACCGGACTCTGCCAGAAGAAGCCTACTACCATGGCACTCTTCCAGCATCACCGGGAGTCCACCATGGATGGCCAGCCTTGTGGATGGATAGCCAGGGGAAGTGCCGCGAAAATGCCCTCTTGGGGAGGCCTGGTGGGTCTAATTAGGCCTGTAGGCTAGAGGGTTCCTATCCCTAAGACAGGAGGGCTTCCGTGAGAAATGAATCCAGATCATCAATTGTCTAAGCAGGAATACTGGGTTTTTTTCAAATACTTCTCCAACTTTTCACCCCTTATCATCTCTGTGGCTCTCCCTTTATTTATTGTACTTTTTATTTATTGTACTTAACTGATGCCTCCTTATTGAATGCCACAGATCTACTGTCTTAAAATATTTCTATCTCTCTGTGTGTCTGTCTATAACACTAAGATCCCACTTTATAGCCCAGAGAGGGTCTCAGTGCGCCTAGAAAAGATTCTTGAAATAAAATCATGCTCAAATAGTCTAGTAAAGGAACCGAAACGGCATAGTATGATTCTAGATTTAGAATTTTCACAGAGTTTTACACAAAGCAAAAATTCAAAGTGCATATAGATTTTCCTACTCAGGAAAAGTATCCAGGGAATTTTGTGAGAACCCAACAAAGTTTGTACAGTAAGACTTGAGAAATTTTGTCAGGGAGTTTGCATGCCGCTAGGCAAAGTTTTCCGTTTTCCTTTCGGTCTGCATTGAGGGACATCATCAACACGCCTCCAAATAAGTTTTGTTAAAATTTGTGAAATTTCTTGGGCGTATGTGTCAATCATTTGTAATTCTAAAATTGATGTGTCTGCAAGTAAGCAGGTGAAACTCATGACTCATCTCACAGACGGTTTCCATGCAAAGCTTGGAGTATTTAAAAGATGTTCGTCTTGTTGTTTGTTTGCTTTTCATATCCAGCTCGGAGAGCCTTTGAAGAGCATCAGTGAAACATTTTGATTCCAGACCAGTGATGGTAAAATGCTCAATAGGTGATTGAAAAGGACTGGGGCGGGGGGGGGAGGAGAGAGAGAAAGAGAGAGAGAGAGAGAGAGAGAGAGAGAGACTGCAAAGAGAGATTTGGCAGGCCTTTGCTCTGGGTGAAATGCAAAAGACTGCACCAGTAGATTTCAATAGATTTCCTCTACCTGCCTCTAAGCCTTTCTGCACGCTGGGAGGTCTTGAATATGAGTGTGAATAAGAGCCATCTGTTTATCTCATGAATATAAGAAAGAAAATCAACGGCAGCCTGCTTTGTTATCGTATTTCAATATTTGATCTTCCAAAGCTACTCTGGGTTTTGTTGGGAACAGTAGAGGCTCAGATCTTGAAACAATATAGTTCTTCTGGCTAGTAGCCTTTGGAATATACGTATTTGCTGATCCAGATAGGATTTAACAATGTAGAAGATAAAATAACAAGCTTGCCTGCCCCCCCCCCCTTGCTCTTTGCCTGTCTTAAAATAAATGGTAGACAATAGCTGGCCTGACCTGAGCTGTCTCCTTCCTTGTCTCAAAAAAGATTTTCTTTTTTCAGCCTGTTCCATTTAAGTTCCTTTTGAGTTATTTGCAACTTGACAATCCCCCCATTCACAAACTGTTGCCATGGTAAATAATTATATCATAGATGAATTGCGTATGATTCTTCTTCGTGTATTGTAAAGGAAAGTGAGGAGGGTGGGAGGAGAAAGAGAGGGAACAAAACTTTTGAAAGATAAAAAAAACACAGCCCCAAATCTTTTAAAATTGCAGGGGAGTTGGTTGAGAAATGATTGCTTCCTTGTTAACATAATTAGCTCCATGAATTATAAATTGGTATTAGAACTTGCTCTTCGTGACAAAAGGAGTAATTATATTTACTCATGCAAAATTAAACAATACCGAGAAAGGGGGGGGAAATTAATGGCATGCACCAAAAGCTTTCTTTAACACAGTCAAATTCAGAGATGGAAATAATCCAGATGCTGAAATGATTCAGGATGCAAGGAAACTTATTATGCTTTCTTGAGCACAGAGATGGTTGGAAAATGAAATGTATCCTGGGTGGCCTGCCTTCCTTGTTTGTGCATTTTTGACTCTCTCTTTTGTCACGCCTATAGCCTGTCCTATCCCAGAGTCTATATGTGGGTGACAATGGGCTAAGTGCTCACTCATCCTTGGCCACCTTAAATAGGTGAACAGCTTGACTTTGCCTCCCCTCCGCAACTCTGTTTCTTCTAAAGCAGGTATAGTTGCCCATAGTTATACAGAAAGGACCATACCTGTGTGGTGGAGCAACTGCTGTACCTGCAGAAGGTCCCAGGATCAATGCCAGTCATCTCTAAATAGAACTGGGAAAGACTCCCTGTCTCACACCCTTAAGACCCACTGCCAATCAGTGTAGACAATACTGATCTAGACGGACCAATAGTCTGGCTCGATACAAGGCTGCCTCCTATGTTTGCTCATCTGTTTGTTTAGTTGAAAAGATATCATGGGTACACTTCCAGCAAAGGCTCTGAGGAAAGCTCCCCCATAAGTAACAAAGTGTAAAGACCATGTAAATATAAAACTTCTTATTGAGACTGTAGAGCCACTTGTAAAACCCAGCAGAGTGATAAAACAAAGGTGAAACTCAGCTACAAAATACACTGGAAGAAATAGGCAAATCACATTTTCAAAAGTCTTCACTTGCTGCCAAATGAAGTGGAAGTTCTAAGAGCTTCTGAGAACTTGGAATAGCACAAGGGTGGGAGAATTAATCCAGTCTGTGTCACTGGATTTACCCAGAAGGCCATTCTGTCACATTTCCCCATTAATCCGCACTAGCTGTCTGGAGTACCCACCAGTCTGGAGTAATCTGTATTAGCTGTCTAGATCCCTTTCTCCAACATGGGCTTGATAAGCCTCCCAAAGGATGCTTGAGGAATTTGTTCTGTGAAAATTTCAATATGGATTGATCCAATCTGTACCTCCAGGACTAACAGGCACATCAACGTACAGTTATCCACCATGCTTCTCATTTCCAATATTCCAACTCTAGACTTTAAGAGAAGAATCAAGATTCATTCAAATACGTGTCTTTTGAGAGAAAATACATTTAGAAATGTGAAATGTGTAAATTTTAATTTATATATAGGTTTTCTTTAAAAAAAAAATACACTGGGCTGATTACAAAAATAAGTTAAAAAAACCAGTTTAAATACAAAATAAGCCATAAAATCAAAAGCCATGTAAACACAACAGAACCAAAACTTACTGAGCCCACTCAAAAAAATAAAAAATAGGTTTAAAAAACAGAGAGGCCCACACATTACATACAAATAGGTGAACATTATACAATATCAGTGTGTGTTTTATACACAGACACATGCCCTGTGCCATTTCTTGACACTGCAATCCAAACTGTGACTTGGGAGCACCAGGGCTTAACGGAGAGCACCACCACCGCTGCACCTGCAGCCCTACTGCCTATGTCAGCTAAAGCAAAAGGCAGGGACGGGTGAGTCTGAGTCGGTGTCACTGCTGTCATACAACAGCATCAGGCCCAATTTGGGCTCCAGGCTGGCACAATGATTTAACACCTCACCGCTTCTTGTTGTAACCTGCTCTGTGACCTGAGG
Organism: Rhineura floridana; assembly: GCF_030035675.1. Classification (NCBI taxonomy): domain Eukaryota; kingdom Metazoa; phylum Chordata; class Lepidosauria; order Squamata; family Rhineuridae; genus Rhineura; species Rhineura floridana. The sequence goes on from NC_084480.1 coordinate 7,835,124, forward strand.
ATGAAGAGTTGGTAAGAAATTTGATAAGCAAACAAAGAAATAGAAAACATGGATTGAAGAATGATGGCACTAGGGAAGGGTATTCCATAACCAGGGTGCTACTTTTGAAAATCTGATGGTTACCCATCTCCCTCTACATTTTGGGGGGGGACTAATTCCACCCAGATGGCTTATCTTCCCCCCCCACCCCATTGGCTAACTTTGGCAGGTGAGTAGGACCACCCAACTGTCCATCAGTTGATGCTATAATGGCATAAGGTGATTGACAACTGTCCAAGTTCAAACAAGGTTCTTGTAACCTCCAACCACCTCATAGGGTATAGCACTGGGGATGGCGGGGGGAGACATTTGATTCAGTTCACATTGAAAGGCAAACGTACCTATTTTGCGCTTTCTGAGACACTATGCTATCCGAAACACAGCCATCCTTCGAAATTCTCACTGCTCCAGATTTTGCAATGTCATTATCCAGACATGTAATGGGTACAAAAGTGCACATGCCAGGGGAAAGTGTGCATAAAATGTATATATTAGGTGAAAAGGACATACAGAACTCTGTTATATTTGCTAAATTTGCAAAAAAAACCGTGTTTATTAGTAGAAATTCACTGATGAATTTTCATGAGAACTTTCTTTTTTAAAAAAATATCGCAAACTGGTGTGGAAATGTTTCAGTGCCAATCAGCTGAGTATATCTGATGAGGTCACATGGAGCGTGGCTTCCAAAGTATAATTAAAGGTTTAGGTGAGTACATATGGGAGGTGTTCTTTCAGCTAATCAGTCCCCAAAGCCATCAATGATTTTATAGGTTAAAACTAGCCTTTCAAATTAGGCCTGAAACAGACTGGGATTAATGTGGAACAGGTTAGAATGAATTTATGAGCAGCTGGTGTCAGTGGGGCAGTGGAATCCACTTCAGGATTTAGTCTGAATTTTAGTATGAACTGTATCTTCAGCCCTGCCTCACACGACATCTGGGGCAGAATGGGGGCAGCTGGTGTCGGGCAGAGGTTGGATGGAGGGTGGCAGAGCTGGGCAGAGGGACACCTCTGCCTATTGTACCACCACCGAGTCCGACACAGTTTTTCTTTTATCGCTCTGTGATTTGTGCCTCCCTAACATTAGCCAGCAATTGTCTTATATCCACACAACATATTAAACCAAGAGATTTCTCCCTAGCCCTCTAGTGCCTACACTTATTACATCAACCAAAGTGTTAATTTTCACATTTACTGCACTTTCTCTCTCTCTCCTTCTTCCTTTCTCCTTCTCTTAGCTGTGTGTATATGTGCTGAAAGCCTTACCTGCCAACTGTTGGAGGGGGAAAAATGGATTTCAATTGAATACCCACACTTTGGAATGAAAGAAAACCTTGTATAAACTAAACCCAGCGCCCACTCACCAATACATACATTACTGTGAAATCAATTATAGCCTGGCTCTTTCGCAAGTTACTGATTGTAGCAAATTGAATGGCCTCCATTCCAGCATAATTTGGAGAGGTTGATGTAATCAGAGACCTTACACCACCGTGAGAGACAACGTTCGTGATATTCAGGTGGAGGGAAAGAAAAGGCGACCGTGGTTAAGCCTTCCGCTTACCGGCTGGAATGCTTTCATATAAGTACAAATGAAATTGTTTTGATGAAGGCAGAGATGGCTTTGAGGGGACAAGGGGAGTGATGGGATCGGGTGGGGGAAGTGCTTCAATAAGGTTGTTTGATCTAGCGATACTGCATTTCTGTATTGCTTCTAATCCTGAACATAATTGGTTGCAAATGAAACACTTTAACATAAAATCTCAGGTTTTGCCCTAGAGCTTCAGTTCAGGTTTACATGTGCTGCGTATAAGTCAAGCAAAACACATTAGGTTTCTCTCTCCCCCCCCAAAAAAATCTTCTAGACATGGGTAATTCTGATAGGCTTTTATTTCTTAAAAATAAAATAAAATGAGCAAGTGCTGGGACTGAAAAAAGTGACTTGTTATGACTAGCTATGTTTATTCAACAATGGTGTTACCCATTTGCCCATTTCCTCTTCTCCTCTCTATGTCCCCCCCTCCGTTCAGAGGGAGAACAGTGGAAAGACTGTGTTTGCCCTCAGTCATGTAGCTAAATCTGATTGACTTTGTAGTGCTGGGATACCTGAGAGAGGAAGTTCTAGGCTTAATGGACAATATAAAAACTGACAAATCACCGGGCCTGGATGGCATCCACCCGAGAGTTCTCAAAGAACTCAAAGGTGAAATTGCTGATCTGCTAACTAAAATATGTAACTTGTCCCTTGGGTCCTCCTCCATGCCTGAGGACTGGAAATGTAACGCCAATCTTCAAAAAGGGATCCAGAGGGGATCCCGGAAATTACAGGCCAGTTAGCTTAACTTCTGTCCCTGGAAAACTGGTAGAAAGTATTATTAAAGCTAGATTAACTAAGCACATAGAAGAAGAAGCCTTGCTGAAGCAGAGCCAGCACGGCTTCTGCAAGGGAAAGTACTGTCTCAGTAACCTATTAGAATTCTTTGAGAGTGTCAACAAGCATATAGATAGAGGTGATCCAGTGGACATAGTGTATACATATGATTTAATTTTTGATATCATTAATGTATGTTTAAATTGCTTGATATGTGGTTTTAATTGTATATCCGATGTTTTACTTGTTGTGAACCACCCAGAGAGCTTCGGCTATGGGGCGGTATATAAATTGAATAAATAAATAAATAAATAAATAAATAAATAAATAAATAAATAAATACTTAGACTTTCAAAAAGCTTTTGACAAGGTACCTCACCAAAGATTTCTGAGGATGCTTAGCAGTCATGGAATAAGAGGAGAGGTCCTCTTGTGGATAAGGAATTGGTTGAGAAGCAGAAAGCAGAGAGTAGGAATAAACGGACAGTTCTCCCAATGGAGGGCTGTAGAAAGTGGAGTCCCTCAAGGATCGGTATTGGGACCTGTACTTTTCAACTTGTTCATTAATGCCCTAGAATTAGGAGTGAGCAGTGAAGTGGCCAAGTTTATATATAAATTTATATATACGCTCATGGGGTCTGAACTGGCGGTGACTGACCAGGAGAGAGACCTCGGGGTTGTAGTGGACAGCATGATGAAAATGTCGACCCAGTGTGCGGCAGCTGTGAAAAAGGCAAATTCCATGCTAGCGATAATTAGGAAAGGTATTGAAAATAAAACAGCCGATATCATAATGCCGTTGTATAAATCTATGGTGCGGCCGCATTTGGAATACTGTGTACAGTTCTGGTCGCCTCATCTCAAAAAGGATATTCTAGAGTTGGAAAAGGTTCAGAAGAGGGCAACCAGAATGATCAAGGGGATGGAGCGACTCCCTTACGAGGAAAGGTTGCAGCATTTGGGGCTTTTTAGTTTAGAGAAAAGGCGGGTCAGAGGAGACATGATAGAAGTGTATAAAATTAAGCATGGCATTGAGAAAGTGGATAGAGAAAAGTTCTTCTCCCTCTCTCATAATACTAGAACTCGTGGACATTCAAAGAAGCTGAATGTTGGAAGATTCAGGACAGACAAAAGGAAGTACTTCTTTACTCAGCGCATAGTTAAACTATGGAATTTGCTCCCACAAGATGCAGTAATGGCCACCAGCTTGGACAGCTTTAAAAGAAGATTAGACAAATTCATGGAAGACAGGGCTATCAATGGCTACTAGCCATGATGGCTGTGCTCTGCCACCCTAGTCAGAGGCAGCATGCTTCTGAAAACCAGTTGCCGGAAGCCTCAGGAGGGGAGAGTGTTCTTGGACTCGGGTCCTGCTTGCGGGCTTCCCCCAGGCACCTGGTTGGCCACTGTGAGAACAGGATGCTGGACTAGATGGGCCACTGGCCTCATCCAGTAGGCTCTTCTTATGTTCTTATGTTCTTATTGTTTGCAATCTTGCCATAGTAACAATGCAAAATCATCAAATGTGTTGGGGAAGAGGGGAGAGAGGGGGGTAGGCGTAAGAGCAAGATGGCAGATGCATTCATTTCTAAAGTGAAATTTGGTATTCTATCATATAAATATAGAAAGCTGCCTTATACTTAACCATTGCAGAAGCCAGCTCTCCAGGGTTGCAGAGAGGGGAATTCTGAGCTCTACCTGGAGATGCCAGGGATTGAACTTGGAACCTTCTGCATGCAAAGCACTGAGCCATAGGCCTTCCACCCTTATATCATGGCTGTTTACATGGGATTAACCCCAATGAATCTGATCTAACTAAGGCACCCTTTAAACATGCCTTTATCCACATTGCTGTAACTGCCTTCTCAGTTGCTCTATCTACCATTGGGAGATCCATCACTTACATCAGGGGTAGGGAACCTGTGGCCCTCCAGTTGTTGTTGGACTCTGATGCCCTGGGAGGGCTCTGCCAGCTGTAGCAGAGTGTAGAATAGGAATGGCCAACTTGGGGCCATCCAGATGTTGTTTGATTACAAGTTGCATCACCCCTGACCATTGGCCATGTTGGCTGGGGCTGATGGGACTTTGAGTATAACAACATCTCGAAGGTACCAGAATGGACAGCACTACTGTGTTAGACAATACTTGGCTGGATGGGCAAGAAGACGGGCCCAGCAAAGGACAGCTTCCTATGTTCATGTTATGCAAACAGGAAAGTGAGGATGGGGAGCACTTAATTTAGTTCTTCATTCAAATCCAAACTTCCCAAAACCTAGTGGTGCCTGGCGGCTCCATGTCAGTAGGGCAGTGGAATCTGCTGTAGGATTTAGTCTGAACTTTCAAGGAGCTGTCCAATGCCGAAGCATTTTGGACAGCTCCATGAAAGTTCAGACTCAAACCCAGAACAGAGTACACTGCCCCACTGACATAGAGGCACCAGCTGCCACTGCCAAAACCAATATAAAACCCAAAACACAGTCTGCCTTTGAAATTCTCAGTTCTCCAGATTTTGCTATGCCGTTGTCCAGGCAGAGAATGCATATAAAAATGATCATATTAGTGAAAAAACCATTAAAAGTGCATTCTGTTTTGGGGAAATTGCTTGCAAATATGCTTGCATTAGGTAGGTGTGTGTGTGTGTGTGTGTGTGTGTATATATATATATATAATATATATATATATATAAGAAATCAGAAGAAGGCTAGGATTGGGGAGGGCAGCTATGAGAGAACTAAAAAAGGACCTCAAATGCAAAGATATATCACCAAACACTAAAGTCAGGATCATTCAGATCATGGTATTCCCAATCTTTATGTATGGATGTGAAAGTTGGACAGTTGAAAAAGCTGATAAGGGAAAATGTGGTATTGGAGGAGAGGTTTGCAGATACCATGGACAGCAAAAAAGACAAATAATTGGGTGTTAGAACCAATCAAACCAGAACTATCACTAGAAGCTAAAATGATGAAACTGGGGTTATCATACTTTGGAGACATCATGAGAAGACATGATTCACTAGAAAAGACAATAATGCTGGGGAAAACGGAAGGGAGTAGAAAAAGAGGAAGGCCAAACAAGAGATGGATTGATTCCATACAGGAAGCCACAGACCTGAATTTACAAGATCTGAAGAGGGTGGTTCATGACAGATGCTATTGGAGGCTGCTGATTCATAGGGTCGCAATAAATTATAATCTACTTGAAGACACGTAACACACACACACATTCAGGTATACACATGCTGTGTATGTGCAAGCAAGCCATGTGGATGGCCATCTTTCACATAGTTCCAGCCTGAAAGAAGTTTAATCCATGCCACTTAGAATTCAGAGAAGGCCAGTCATATAGTCCTAAGGAAGTGCACATAGGGTTGAAGCTTTTAAAAAAAAATCTGTAAAAATTGCATTATCCCAGGGTTTTAAACTGCACAGAGAATGGAGGCATCAGTATAAGTGGAGCACATTCCTTGAAATGGCACCAGGTTTGTGTGAAATGCCCTCCAACGACATCCCTCAAGGGTGGGGAAAGAAGGAAGGACAATAGCATTTGCTGATGAATTTCCAATTCTACAGAGGGGAAAAACAGCAACATAACAGGATATAACATACTGTATATTCTCTAACCCTAAGAGAACCATGTCTCTTGAAAACAAATGTCTCCCAAACTCATAAAGATGAAGGCCAATGGCCATGAACACAGCAGCTGTTCGTTGCCTCATGAACCCTCTGCTTCTTGGGGATAATCACTTAAAGATCCCCAAATCCAGTTTGAATTTAAATTAGCTTCATATTTTCTTTTGTGATTATTCCATTACCAAGAGAGAGAGAGAGAGATCTGATGATTAGCCCATTAAATGGGGTGTAAGGGGAGGGGACCCAGTAGGACAGCAATAGCCTTTAATATTTTCAATTAAGATGTAGTGGTACCAATAAAAGAAGCTTACATTTTCCATTTTATGGGCACCTATGGAGAGCATTATGATACAAATAACTTGGAGCAAGGTAATCATTTCAAAATATATCACAGCAAAGGACTGTAAACCGGGCAGTGTGTTAGCAGGAGGGGATGTGAGGAAAATGTAAAGTTTTCTCCGAGTGTTTTTGGTGCTTGCTCGCTCTCGCTCTCTTTCAAAGGGCCCAATGTATTTTGTCTTCAAGCTGCTTTATCCTTACACAAACTGCTTCCCACAGTCAGGCATTGGGGAGAAATTTGATTCAGTTTGCATGTAAAGCCAAATCAATCAGATTTGCTCTTTCTGAAACAATGAGAGAACTGAAGCAGAGCCACCATTCAAAATTTGCATTTATCTGAATTTTGTGGTGCAGTTCTCCAACCAATTTCCAAAAATGCTTATATTGGGGAAATGTGTGCATTAAAAATGAATATATTCATGAAAATAACATACAAAATGCACTATATTAGGAGATATTGCTTGCAAAAATATGTACATTCATGAAAACTACATACAAAATGTGTTGTTTATTAGGAGAAATTTACGCTGAAATGCTGAAGAATTTTCATGAGGATTTTTTTTAAAAAAAAATTGCTGAAGAAATGTGGAATACTGAATTTAAGATGGGGAAAATGAGCAACGGAGAGAACCGAAATTGACAGATCCTTCCATCCCTCACATTGTACCATTGCAATGTTGCTAAAGAGCCAGCTTCGTCTTGCAAAGCTGGATCTGCACATGACAGTATAGTGAGGTAGGATTGAGAGGGAAGAATAATGAGGTGGTTGAATTGATTGTTTTACTTCAGAAGATGGCAGGTGGGGAATCTCAGGGATTTATTTATTTATTTATCCCTGCAAGCAGAAAGTAAGCAGAACAGGCAGGTAGCTAGCTGGCTAGAACTAGGCCCTATCTTGCACTATACATTTAAATCAGTATTATGCCCCTTTAAACATACATGGCTTCCTCTAAAGAACCTGGGGAAATGTAGTTTGTTAAGGGTGCTGAAAGCTGTCAAGAGACCCCTGTTCCCTTTTCAGACGTACAATTCCCAGAGTGGTTTAATAATCAATCCCTCTTCCCATAGAACTCTGGGAATTGTAGCTCTGGAAGATGACTAGGGGGGTGTCCTAACAACTCTCAGCACCCTTCACAAACTGCAGTTCCCAAGATTCCTTGGGTGAAGCCATGATTGCTTAAAGTGGTATCGTACTGAGCCAAGTGCAGGTGTTCTTGCAACTCTGTAGTGGGAAAAACCACAAGGTGGAATTCTCCCTCCCCCCTGCACAACTTTTAAAGATACAGAAGACCTCTTGGTTGCCAGGCTCAGCCTCCAAGAGGTCTTCTGTATCTTTAAAAGTTGTGCAGGGGGAAGGGAGAATTCCACCTTGTGGTTTTTCCCATTACAGAGTTGCAAGAAAATCTGCACTTGGCTGAATTTTCTCTTCTCTTAAAGATACAGAATCATTCTCAGGCCCTGCGCCTGGCAACCCTACATCTGAGTATCTGGTTGGTCAGTGTGAGAAGATGTTGAACTAGATGGGCCCTTGGCCTGATCCAGCAGGACTCTTCTTATGATCTTATGTGCTAAGAACTAATTTATTTTGTCTGTTGAATCCACTGCCTATTAACTGGGTGTACATGATGGACAAATATGTCAATATTGGTTTCCCTCAATTGTCCCAGTCTTCAGTTGGCCACATTTCTGCATCACTTTTTGACTATTCTGCAGAATAGTCAGTGCCATTATTCCACAATTATTTTTGGATATTTTTTAGTGTAAATTTTGCAAAGTGTTGCTGTACTTCACATATTCACAGAAATAGAAACAAAAGAAAATGATTTCCTATAGGAAACTTCAGTGAAATTGCAAATTGCAAAGGAAATCAGACACATTGAAAGTGACCATCTGAACTATATCAGCTGTCTTAATAATGTTGCTTCCTCCCTGCTAAAACAAGATCAGCACAGCACATTTTGTCTTTCTATTACCTGGGCTGATTGCAGGTGTTGCCACCACTCACCATATGCTCAGAGGCACATGTTACCAAATTCTTCCAAGCTACAAAGGAAGTGGATTGGACTGTGAAAGACCAACCCAAATTGTGTTTACATTTTGACAAATTTGTAGGGCAGTACAATATCTCAGAGAGGAGGTCAGTACTCTTGCTCCCCTGGTGCATTCACTATAGCTGCCCAATTTCCCTGCTTTTTAAAGTTTGATAGAAATATCTATGGGCTATAGGTACGTTCTTAAACCGCAAGGTTTTTTTGCTTATTAGTGATTTTCTCTGGTTTTTAATCCGGGAGGTAAGAAATGGGATCCTCTGCAAGTTTGCTGAAAATGGATTGATCATTTGCATACTTATTGAGTTCAGTAGGATTTACTACCTTTCAATCATGCTTAGGATAAGTGAAACTGACCACAGGGGATGGGGAGGGGAGGAGGAGGAGAAGGAGGGAGTGGAGGAAAGGCAGAGGGGGGAGGGGAGCAGACAGGAGGGAAAGGGGAGGAGGACAGATTTGATTATTTCCATGTTTATTGAGTTCAGTGGGATTTATTCCCCTGCATTCATGCTTAGGATAAGTAAAACTGAATGGGGGGATGGAAGGAGGGCTGGAGTGGGCAGGTGAGGAGGAGGAAGGAAAAGGCGAGGGGAGGAGGAAGGGAGAGGAGAGGGGAAGGAGGGGAAAGGCCGGTCTGATCATTTGCATGCATATTGAGTTCAATGGGATTTACTCCTATGCAATCATGGTTAGGATAGGTAAAACTGACCATGGGGGAGGAGGAGGGGGAGGAGGAGGGGGAGGAGGAATGGGAAGGAGCAGATTGGAGGGGTGCAAAGGAAGGTGGAGGGGAGGGCAGGTTTGATCATTTGCATGCTTATAGAGTTCAATGGTATTTACTTCCGTGCAATCATGCTTAAGATAGGTAAAACTGACCATGGGGAGGAGGAAGGGGAGGTGGAGGAGGGGGAAGGGGAGGGAGGGGCAAAAGAAGGGGGAGGGAAGGGGCAAGAGGGAGGGAATAGGAGGGAGGAGAGTGGGTTTGATCATTTGCATACTTTTTGAGTTCAATGGGATTTATTTCTGTGCAATCATGTTTGAAAATGGAAATGGACTGCCTTCAAGTCAATCCCGACTTATGGCTACCCTATGAAAACGGTTTTCATGGTAAGTTGTTTCTTACTGAGCATGCCCAACATTATCATTGAGTTCAAGCCAAAATTTCTTAAATTAATTAAAAATCAGCCAGACATTTTTTAAGCTTTTATACTGCAGGGGATGAAGGTCAGAGTAATAGGATTACAGGTCCTCTGTGAACATGGTTGATTTTAAATGAATTTCAACAATTATGAGAACTCTGAAAGAAAAAAGTCCAAAAAGCGTCTGGGTTTTCTCTCTCTCTTTAGAATTTGAACTCTCAATTCTTTCTGTTTCGTTTATTGCCATGAAAATTTAGAGGGCTGTTAAGCAAGCATTTCTGAGTGCAGGACTATACGTTTTGTAAGGTTTTGTTTTGAAATGAGCTTATGGGAAGCATCAGAATGGCATGGGGGTATTTTCAATTTAACATTGCAGAATGTGAAAAATCCATGCTGGATATAGTATACAGCCACTCTTGTGGCTATATAATTAGTAATTTATGCATACACACTACGCCTACTTAAGAATTAATCCAGATATGGGATTAGATCAGGAGCAGGTTCTTAGGCTGTGGCATACCGTGATGATTTTCCAACCACCTCTGGTAATGTGATTAGGGATATAACTGAGGAACCTTCTTTCAGAGGCTGTGTACACACCATACATTTAAAGCATATTTAAAACACAACTCTCCCCAAAGTATCCTGGGAACTGTCATTTGTTAAAGATACTGGGAATTTATAGAATCACGGAATCATAGAATAGTAGAGTTGGAAGGGGTCTATAAGGCCATCAAGTCCAACCCCCTGCTCAATGCAGGAATACAATTTAAAGCATCTCCAACAGGTGGCTGTCCAGCTGCCTCTTGAATACCTCCAGTGTTCGAGAGCCCACCACCTCCCTAGGTCATTGGCTCCATTGTTGTACCTCTCTAAAAGGAAGTTTTTCCTGATGTTCAGCTAAAATCTGCCTTCCTGCAGCCTGAACCCATTACTCCGTGTCCTACACTCTGGGATGATCAAGAAGCGATCCTGGCCCTCCTCTGTGTAACAAACTTTTAAGTACTTGAAGAGTGCTATCATATCTCTCCTCAGTCTTCTCTTCTCAAGGCTAAACATGCCCAATTCTTTCAGTCTCTCCTCAGAGGGCTTTGTTTCCAGTCCCCTGACCATCCTTGTTGCCCTCCTCTGAACCCGTTCCGGTTTGTCTGCATCCTTCTTAAAATGTGGTGTCCCAAACTGGACACAGGACTCAAGATGAGGCCTAACCTGTGCTGAATAAAGGGAACTAATATTTCAGGCAAGTTGGAAACTATACTTCTGTTAATGCAGCCTAAAATGGCATTTGCCTTTTTTGAAGCTCCATCTCACTGTTGGCTCGTATTCAGCTTGTGATCAACAACAATCCCAAGATACGTCTTGCAGCTGTGTGAAGGGTAAACTGCAGTTCCCAGAATTTTGGGGGGAAAGTTATGTGCTTTAAATGTATGGTGTGTGTGCAGCCATAATCTTACAATCCAGATCTATTTTGCAGAGGGTAAAACTCCATGTGGTTTGGAGATGGAACCATTCCACAGTCTAAAGCTCACTGTGCTTGCGATGCACCTCTGGAATGCCTATTACTAAAATGAAAAGTTGCCCTAGCCTAGTGAAGAAAGGAAGAAATCTGAACCAGTGTATATGGCCTCAAAGGATCCAAACCAATACCCTGATACATTAATGCTACAATATACAATTCTTTCTGGTGTTTTAGCACTCTGTTTTCCCCAAATCCCACACTATTCAGTGGGACATCTTTGGGGGGGGGAGGCATTTTGCAATTCAGAGAGACTTCATCAAGATCTTGAGTAGGAGATCTAAAGGGAATGTAATTAAGATTCCATTTTAACTAATGCAGGTTGTACAAATTCCAGTTCATAATGAGGTCCTTTTATATTCCTGGAAAGATGTTATACAGGGCAATTTTATGCTATTTGTCATACCTCTTTCAGGCTGCCCCAGGCACCATTCACATCAGGAATGGGTTTAATATGGCTCTATTTACTTACATTCTTGCCAGAAGTTGTAACAAACAGGGACTTATAATTAAAATATTAACTTGAATGCATTATATTTGAGTCCCCTCCCCAGCAACCCAATATATCACTGGATGAAAGAATGTTTTGGACTGTTTTTAGAACACTTTTGTTTATTGTTAAATTGCTTTGTTGATGTGTTTGCAGCCCTGGGGTTCTTTCGGAGGAAGATTGGGATATAAATTAATTCAATAAATAAATAACTCAGAAGGAGCATTACTGGGATTGTTCTACCTGACAGTAGTCACACCCATACCTGCTTAGTCTCGACCAAGTACAGGCTACTAGTCATTGTGGCAACCAGGTTTGCTGATTTTGCTGCCCTCCTAAAGCTACATATAGGGAAAAGTAGTCAAGTACCTAGCAGACCACATGACTCTGCTGTTGGGTTGCTTTCTGCCTGATGAGTTAGAAAGTTGGGCAGAGCTGATCTAGTTCCTGACCGAAAGAGGGAATAGAATGCATTTGTCCTATACCGGTCCATTGTGAGTAGATCACTTTCATAGGTACCAGCTGCTTCAATGTAAGAAACCTTGGATAGGAATGAAGGTTCCTACTATCTGCCATGCTTCAAGAGTTCCATGGGTTTGTTCTGCCCTGAACATAAGATAAGAACATAAGAAGAGCCTGCTGGATCAGGCCAGTGGCCCATCTAGTCCAGCATCCTGTTCTCACAGTGGCCAACCAGGTGCCTGGGGGAAGCCCTCAAGCAGGACCCGAGTGCAAGAACACTCTCCCCTCCTGAGGCTTCCGGCAACTGGTTTTCAGAAGCATGCTGCCTCTGACTAGGGTGGCAGAGCACAGCCATCACGGCTAGTAGCCATTGATAGCCCTGTCCTCCATGAATTTGTCTAATCTTCTTTTAAAGCCATCCAAGCTGGTGGCCATTACTGCATCTTGTGGGAGCAAATTCCATAGTTTAACTATGCGCTGAGTAAAGAAGTACTTCCTTTTGTCTGTCCTGAATCTTCCAACATTCAGCTTCTTTGAATGTCCACGAGTTCTAGTATTATGAGAGAGGGAGAAGAACTTTTCTCTATCCACTTTCTCAATGCCATGCATAATTTTATACACTTCTATCATGTCTCCTCTGACCCGCCTTTTCTCTAAACTAAAAAGCCCCAAATACTGCAACCTTTCCTCGTAAGGGAATCGCTCCATCTCCTTGATCATTCTGGTTGCCCTCTTCTGAACCTTTTCCAACTCTATAATATTGTCAGCTCTTCGCTGAGATAGCAGTGTCGGTGGGGGTGCAGGCAGGGCTGGAGATTCCTTGGTAATTGCCAGGCCGTAAGTCCTCAGCCGGCAGCTTGGCTATAAATCTGCCAGGCTAGCAAAGAGGAAGCAAGATAAGGGCAGAGGCCGTTCAAAGCTTACGTGCCAAGCCAGAAATCCAGAAGAGACGTCAGTGAAGGTCCGGGTCTAGTTTGCCGAGAGATCAGTCCAAGTCAAGGTTCAGGGGATAGGAAGACACACAGTGGTCACGCCTGACGTTGTAGTCAGCAACAAGCTGAAGCCAAGGATTGACTTTTAAGGAGCAGGTTTGTCAACAGGTGTGAGCCATCAGCGTTTTGGCCTTAAGTGGACAGGCCTGCCCTTCTTCTGCCTGACCTTCTGTTGTCTACGTTCTGCAGGTGAGGGGGGAGTATCCTGTTCCCTGTCTGCGTCTGGCTGAAGGGCTTCAGCTGTGTCTGGGGTGCTCTGCAGCTGAGGGGGAGAAGGAGCTGGGTTCTCAGGAGTTTCCTCCATTTCTCCTTCTGGGTCTGCTGCTCCTGGGTCTGCTGCTTCTGGGTCTGCTGCTTCTGGGTCTGCTGCTGTTACTCCCGAGTCATCCTCGTCTGATGAGTCCTCTGACTGGGCCATTACAAATATCCTTTTTGAGATGAGGCGACCAGAACTTTACACAGTATTCCAAATGCGGCCGCACCATAGTTTTATACAACGGCATTATGATATCGGCTGTTTTATTTTCAATACCTTTCCTAATTATCGCTAGCATGGAATTTGCCTTTTTCACAGCTGCCGCACACTGGGTCGACATTTTCATCGTGCTGTCCACTACAACCCTGAGGTCTCTCTCCTGGTCGGTCACCGCCAGTTCAGACCCCATGAGCGTATATGTGAAATTAAGATTTTTTGCTCCAATATGCATAATTTTACACTTGTTTATATTGAATTGCATTTGCAATTTTTCCGCCCATTCCGTCAGTTTGGAGAGGTCTTTTTGGAGCTCTTCGCAATCCCTTTTTGTTTTAACAACCCTGAACAATTTAGTGTCATCAGCAAACTTGGCAACTTCACTGCTCACTCCTAATTCTAGGTCATTAATGAACAAGTTGAAAAATACAGGTCCCAATACCGATCCTTGAGGGACTCCACTTTCTACAGCCCTCCATTGAGAGAACTGTCCGTTGATTCCTACTCTCTGCTTTCTGCTTCTTAACCAATTCCTTATCCACAAGAGGACCTCTCCTCTTATTCCATGACTGCTAAGCTTCCTCAGAAGTCTTTGGTGAGGTACCTTGTCAAACACTTTTTGAAAGTCTAAGTACACTATGTCCACTGGATCACCTCTATCTATATGCTTGTTGACACTCTCAAAGAATTCTAATAGGTTACTGAGACAGGACTTTCCCTTGCAGAAGCCATGCTGGCTCTGCTTCAGCAAGGCTTGTTCTTCTATGTGCTTAGTTAATCTAGCTTTAATAATAATTTCTACCAGTTTTCCAGGGACAGAAGTTAAGCTAACTGGCCTGTAATTTCCGGGATCCCCTCTGGATCCCTTTTTGAAGATTGGCGTTACATTTGCCACTTTCCAGCCCTCAGGCACGGAGGAGGACCCGAGGGACAAGTTACATATTTTAGTTAGCAGATCAGCAATTTCACCTTTGAGTTCTTTGAGAACTCTCGGGTGCATGCCATCCGGGCCCGGTGATTTGTCAGTTTTTATATTGTCCATTAAGCCTAGAACTTCCTCTCTCGTTACCACTATTTGTCTCAGTTCCTCAGAATACCTTCCTGCAAATGTTAGTTCAGGTTCAGGGATCTGCCCTATATCTTCCACTGTGAAGACAGATGCAAAGAATTCATTTAGCTTCTCTGCAATCTCCTTATGTGACCCTCTGGACTTTGTTTTTCTGATTTCTTTTTACCAATCCCCTCATTTTTGTGAAGTTTCCTCTTTTGAAGTCAAATGTGACCGTGTTGGATTTTCTTGGCAATTGGCCATTTACATTTATGTCTAATTTAATAGCACTGTGGTCACTGCTCCCAATCGGTTCAACAACACTTACATCTTGCACCAGGTCCCAGTCCCCACTGAGGATTAAGTCCAGGGTTGCCGTCCCTCTGGTCGGTTCCATGACCAACTGGTCTAGGGAATAGTCATGTAGAATATCTAGAAACTTTGCTTCTTTGTCATGACTGGAACACATATGCGGCCAGTCTATGTCCGGGTAGTTGAAGTCACCCATTACTACCACATTTCCCAGTTTGGATGCTTCCTCAATTTCATATCTCATCTCAAGGTCTCCCTGAGCATTTTGATCAGGGGGACGATAGATCGTTCCCAGTATTAAGTCCCTCCTGGGGCATGGTATCACCACTCACAACGATTCTGTGGAGGAGTCTGCCTCTTTGGGGGTTTCGAGCTTGCTGGATTCAATGCCTTCTTTCATGTATAGAGCGACTCCGCCACCAATACATCCTTCCCTGTCCTTCCGATATAGTTTATATCCAGGGATAATCATATCCCACTGGTTTTCTCCATTCCACCAGGTCTCCGTTATGCTCACTATATCAATGCTCTCCTCTAAGACCAAGCACTCCAGTTCTCCCATCTTGGTTCGGAGGCTCCTAGCATTAGCGTACAGGCACTTGTAAGCAGTGTCTCTCTTCAAGTGTCTTTGGCACTTGTGGTTAGGCCTGTGGTAATTTTGCTCTTCTGAATTTATATCCTGTGCCCCTGTTCTCACAATGCCTACCCCTTTTAAAATTTCATCATTTCTTTGGTTTTTATCCCAGGGGGGAGGTTTATTCCGAACCGGACCTTTCTCAGCTCCTGTCGGGTTTCCCCCCTCAGTCAGTTTAAAAGCTGCTCTGCTACCTTTTTAATTTTAAGTGCCAGCAGTCTGGTTCCATTCTGGTTCAAGTGGAGCCCGTCCCTTTTGTACAGGCCCGGCTTGTCCCATTATGTTCCCCAGTGCCTAACAAATCCAAACCCTTCCACCTGACACCATCGTCTCATCCACGCATTGAGACTGCAAAGCTGGGCCTATCTGGCTGGTCCTGTGCGTGGAACCAGTAGCATTTCAGAGAAAGCCACCTTGGAGGTCCTGGCTTGCAGCATCCTACCTAGCAACCTAAATTTTGCTTCCAGGACCTCACGGCTGCATTTCCCCATGTCGTTGGTGCCAACGTGCACCACGACCACTGACTCCTCCCCAGCACTGTCTACCAAACTATCTAAACGACGGGCGATATCCGCAACCTTCGCACCAGGCAGGCAAAACACCTTGCGGTCTACACGCCCATCACACACCCCACTGTCTATGTTCCTAATGATCGAATCACCCACTACAAGGATCCCTCCAGCCCCTGGAGATATATCCTCGGCACGAGAGGATAGCTGCTCATCCCCCAAGGAATGGGTCCCTTCTAAGGGATCATTTCCCTCTTCCTCAGCTGGATGCTCTCCTTCCCCGAGACCATCGTTGTCCATGATAGCAGGAGAGCTATCATCGTTGGAGTGGGACACAGCTATAACGTCCCTGAAGGCCTCCTCCACACACCTCTCTGCCTCTCTCAGCTTTTCCAGGTCCGCCACCTTGGCCTCAAGGAAATGAAGTCGTTCCCGGAGAGCCAGGAGCTCATTGCACCGAGAGCACAGCCACGACTTCTGTCCAACAGGCAGATAGTCGTACATGCTGCAGGCGGTGCAAAACACTGGAAAGCCCCCACACCCCTGCTGGCTCCTTACCTGCATAGTTTTGTTTAAGGTTTATTACATCAATGGGTTGGAGACTGCGGTTTAGTTGAGGTCAGGGAAAAGACAGGCAGAGTGGGGAGCCCTGGCCTCCTCGCCCTGCTGCCGAACTCGCTCTGCTGCTTAACTCGCCTTGATGCTTTGTCAGCTGGGGCTTTGACGCTTAACTCTTTAGTATTCTCTCAGGCTTCCTTCCTGAGCGAGGGGCGGGGCTGTTTAAGCTTTTGGCTGCTTTTAATCTAAGCAAGGGGCTGCGCCTTCCAGGCAAGTCTTTTTTGTTTGTTGTTTTTCCACCTAGAACAGCCTGACCTTCCTTTAACCTAGGGAAACAGAGCTTGTGGTTGTGTTTCAGGAAGGCTGAAGCTGCCCTTTTTAGCAAGGACTGAACTGACTCTCTCCCTGTATGTATCGGTGGAGTTTCCTTTTTCCCCTTCTCTCCGACTGGAATTTAGCCTTATTTACAGTGTCCCCTGAAGCTTTCCTGCTAGGGTGGTGTTGCAAACTAGCTTTCTATAGGCTTCCTTCTCCTAGGATCTGTCTCCTAAGATATAGGTTCTTTCAGGATTTGGCTCCTAGCTCAGGGTGACCTTAGGCTGCCCTTATTACTTGTTGCTCTGAGCTGTTTTAATTCAATTAAATAATGGAATAAATGGGAGCTACTTACCCTCTTTTTGCTCTGCTGCTTAACTCGCCTTGACGCTTTGTCAGCTGGGGCTCCCTCTAGCTCGTGGAGCAGGCTCCCTCGCTAGCGTGCTCTGACTTTATATGTGTGGCTGGTTCCTCCCAGCTACTGCTGCCAGCCAATGATGTGTTACTTGAGGCTGATGGCTATCAGCTGGGGCTTAACTCTTTAGAATTACCTCAGGCTTCCATCCTTCCTGAGCAAGGGGCGGGGCTGTTTAAGCTTTTGGCTGCTTTTAATCTAAGCAAGGGGCTGCGACTTCCTGGCAAGTCTTTTGTGTTTGTTGTTTTCCCACCTAGAATAGCCTGACCTTTCTTTAACCTAGATGTGCTCTGCTGGATCAGGCCAAAGGCCTATCTAGTCCAGCATCCAAGTTATCTCACTGGCTAACCAGATGACCCTGAGAAGCCTACAGTCAAGACCTGTGTGCAACAGTATCCACCTGCAATTCCCAGAAACTGGTATTCAGAGACATACTGCATCTGACAGTGGAGGTACAACATAGTCATAATGCCTAGTAGTGACTCTTATCCTCCACGAATTTGTCTAATCCTCTTTTAAAGTCATCAAAGTTGGTCTCCATCATTACCTCTTGTGGGAACAAATTTCATAGTGCAAGTATTCACTGAGTGAAAAAAAAAATACTTCCATTTGTCTGTCCTCTGTCTCCCAAAATTAACTGCATGCCATTATTGAATTGCCAATGCTGCTGTTGCGCAGACCAGACAGAACTGCTTGCCTGCTGAAGATAATGTGGGAGTACCCTGTTGCTGTTTCAAAACATAGGTGTGAATACCCTAGATTCACGGGCTTCTATGGAAGTAAAGACACTTTTAGAAGGCCAATACATTGCAACATCCCTGTATTTGATAGTAAATCCACTGGAGCATTGACTATTGACTCACTGTTCCTGATTTAAAAGGGGGAAACTTTGTGGGTTAAGAGAGGTCAATTGGGAGTGAAAGTACACTTGAGTAACCTCTGCCCCCCATCCTGTCTTCCAACTGTAGTCCTTGGGTGAATCCTAATTTATTTGGTCACACAGGAAAAGATCTTGAAACCCAGAATAACAATATCAAAGTCACTTGTCTGTCAAGGGCACAATTCTGAAGCACGTATTGGGCATAATTACTCAGTGACATGCCCATATAAGTAGAGGGAATGAAAATAAAGAAGGGACATTAATCAGGACGATAATCAGTCAATGATGCAACAATGGCAGTTTCACTCTACTTTGTTAGAACACCTTGCATCCAGAAAAAGATCCAGGTAGTCACCCATTTTGCACAATTATATCAAGAAAAATGAGGTAATGATTCACATTTGGCAGCCAGAGGGTTCCCCTGAACTGGAAAACAAAAAAGAAAACTGATATAGGGACACTAAATCTTGATATACTTATTAATTCATTCATTCATTAATTCATTAGATTTATATCCCGCCCTTCCTCCCAGTGTACTTATCACATCAGGACTGCCAGGAGGGAACAACCATCTCTGAAAAAGTTTTGTTGAGCTTACAGTGAACGGCAGTTACAACTTTTGGGTACTGGGGAGATGCAAAGGAAATTTGATGGCATTCAGGATTAAGGATTCAGGGCAGGGACAATGTTTCCTAATCTCATAACCATGGTTAATACTAGAACCCGGGGCCTTCCAATGAAAGCTGAATGTTGAAAGGTTCAAGACAGACAAAGGCAAGGACTTCTTCACACAGCTCATAGTAAAACTCTGGAATTTGCTGACACAAGAGGTAGTGGTGGCCTCCAACTTAGACGGCAATAAAAGAGGATTAGACAAATTCATTAGAGGATAAGGCTGTCAGTGGTTACTAGCAATGGTGGCTATGTTCTACCTCAACTGTCAGAGGCAGTATGTCTCTGAATGCCAGTTGTTGGGAATCACAGGAGGAGAGAGTGCTGTTGCATTCAGGTCCTGTTTGCAGGCTTCCCATAGAAATCTGGTTGGCTACTGTGGGAACAGGATGCTGAACTATGATGGGCTATTGGCCTGACTCGGCAGACTCTTCTTATGTTCTTATATTAAAAGACAGAGAGTGCTACTCTGGATTGTGCAGCTTCTTACCCCATCAGCTAATGGCCTCCTCTTGTCTTAACCCTCTGAATTCTCCCCTCTTCCTGTCAGCATTAATTGTGAAAAGCATTGTTTGCCACTAACTCGGAAGCTAGCCAGTTCTTCAGCTTTAAACCATAGTTTGGGACTCATTTCTAACCATGGTTTCAAACTCTGGTTAACAATCACTATGGTTGATGTTTGATGATGTGCAGCCATAATGCTTTGGAAAGTTAGCACTGAAAAGTGAGTGGACATGAAAATTCGAGCAGCAGTGTAGAGGAGAACTAGAGGATAAGAACTGTAAGTCAATGTCAGAGCTTCTGCCATGCATGCAGAAGGCCCCGGTTTCAATTCCCAGCATCCCCAGGGAGGACTGGGAGAGAACCCAGTCTGAAACCTTGAAGAGCTGCTGCCAGTCAGTGTGGACAGTACTGAGCTAAATGGACTACTACTCTGATAAGCCATAAGGCAACGTTCCATGTTCCTATGTTCCATATGAACCTCAGTGGGGTAATGAGAAGAAAAACCACATCAGCCTGAGATGCTGCATCTTCATTGAACCTATGCTAAGTCTTAATAAACAGAGCATCTGGGCACCTTTGATGAATCAGCCTCATGTATGCAATGCATGGGTGATGCTGAATGACCAGTGACACCAAATGCCCGACTTCTAGTCCAGGCCAGTTGTTCTTCTGTAACCACAAACAGAACGATCATTTTGTGCCACAGGTTTTAGTTTACTAGAGGTTATGGTGATGTAGTGGTTAAGATGTTGGACTATGACCTGGGAGACCAGGGTTCGAATCCCCACACAGGCATGAAGCTCACTGGGTGACCTTGGGCCAGTCACTGCCTCTCAGCCTCAGAGGGAGGCAATGGTAAATCACCTCTGAATACCGCTTACCATGAAAACCCTATTCATAGAATCATAGAATAGTAGAGTTGGAAGGGGCCTATAAGGCCACCAAGTCCAACCCCCTGCTCAATGCAGGAATCCAAATCAAAGCATTCCCGACAGATGGCTGTCCAGCTGCCTCTTGAATGCCTCCAGTGTCGGAGAGCCCACTACCTCTCTAGGTAATTGGTTCCATTGTCGTATGGCTCTAACAGTGTCGATGTTTTTACTAATGTTCAGCTGAAATCTGGCTTGCTGCAACTTGAGCCCATTATTCCATGTCCTGCACTCTGGGATGATCGAGAAGAGATCCCGGCCCTCCTCTATATGACAACCTTTCATGTACTTGCAGAGTGCTATCATATCTCCCCTCAGTCTTCTTTTCTCCAGGCTAAACATGCCCAGTTCTTTCAGCCTCTCCTCATAGGGCTTTTTTTCCAGTTCACTGATCATCCTTGTTGCCCTCCTCTGAACCTGTTCGTTTGTCTGCATCCTTCTTGAAGTGTGGAAGTGCTTAGGGTCTCCATAAGTCAGAATCAACTTGTAGGCAGTCCATTTCATTCCATGGTGGAGAAAAGAGACATGGTACATGGCTGCTGCTTTTGGAAGCTGTCATCCAGGTTCCATAGCTACTTTCAGTATCAGATCGAATGGTGGCAGAAAGATCTTCTTTGATGTGGTAAAAATGCTCTTTTTTCTTTTTCTTTTTGGACAGGTTTGTATACATAATTTCTTGCAACCCTGAAAGTTGTTCTCATTTAAATTGTCTCCTCTCAATGCCTAGCTGTGAGCCTTTGGGGGGGGTACTTTGTTTCCTCCCATTTATCAGGCAGTTAAATACCTCATAGAACAAAGCCAACTAATTGTCCATTAGCCTCTTTGAATTGCTCACCTATTTACGGATGTCTACTTTGCACAGATTTCCTCATTATAACGAGGGATGGGGGGATGCTCTTCCCCACACTTGAGCACGGCATCCTGGGTTCTGAAGGAATGAGCATTTAAACTCCAGGAAACTCTGTTTAGATCAGGATGTTTTAATCGAGTCATCCACAGCCAGGCTCTCAGTCTTGTCTAACTACCTGTGGTTTACAAGCATGGAGATTCCCACTGCTTTACGACAAACAATCAGAACTCTGAAGGAGTTTGCTATTGGACAGAGGGTGGGGGTGGAGTGTCACATTGCTGCCAGATGCTTCTCTTCCCTTCTTCATGAGTCATCTCAGCCTCCAAAACATCTTCCAGATACGTGAAATGCTACTGATGCACCAGAAGACTTCAAGCTGTAATAGGTCAGGAGACCCTGATCACAGTGGCCACTATGAACATCCTTCATAGATGTTAAAATGAGTGTTGGTTTATGTCACCTATAAGGGGAATACTCATTTATTTGAAATTTTTGTATACCACAAGATGTCACAAAGAAACCTCTAGCATGGTTTCCATTGAGCGGAAATGAGGCACCTAAGGCTTTTCAGATGTTGCTTGATGGAGTCCATCAACAGCTATCAGATCACAGGTTCCTCATCCCAGCCATATAGCAACACAAAGGTATCTAGAAACATCATACCCATACAATTTAAACAGCAATAATAAAACCACCGTAAGCAATACAAAAATACAGAAATACAATATGTCAAAATCAATTTAAACGTGGCCTCTAAAGCTCAGTCCTGGGTCCAGTGCTCTTCAACATTTTTATTAATGACTTGGATGAGGAGGTGCAGGGAATGCTTATCAGTTCTGCAGACGATACAGAATTGTGAGGGACAGTTAATACCCTGGAAGACAGAAACAAAATTCAAAGTGATCTTGATAGGCTGGAGCACTGGGATGAAAACAACAGGATGAAATTTAACAGGGATAAGTGCAAAGTTCTACACCTAGGAAAAAGAAACCTAGTGTAGAGTTATAAGATGGCGGATACTTGGCTCAGCAATGCTACATGCGAGAAGGATCTTGGGATTGTTGCTGATCACAATCTAAATATGAACCAATAGTGTGATGTGGCTGCAAAAAAGGCAAATGCTATTTTAGGCTGCATTAACAAAAGTATAGTTTCCCAATCACATGAAGTACTAGTTCTCCTCTATTAAGCACTGGTTAGGCCTCATCTTGATTACTGTGTCCAGTTCATGACACTGCACTTTAAGAGGCATGCAGACAAATTGGAACAGGTTCAGGGGAGAGCAACAAGGATGATCAGGGGCCTGGAAACAAAGCCCTACGAGGAGAAACTGAAAGAACTGGGCATGTTTAGCCATGAGAAGAGAAGACTGAGGGGAGATATGAAAGCATTCTTCAAGTACTTGTAAGGTTGTCACGCAGAGGAGGGCCAGGATATGTTCTCTGTCATCCCAGAATGCAGGACACGGAATAATGGACTCAAGTTGCAGCAAGCCAGATTTCGAAAAACTTCCACACTGTTAGAGCGATATGACAATGGAACCAATGACCTAGGGAGGTGGTGGGTTCTCCAACACTGGAGGCATTCAAGAGGCAGCTGGACAGGCACCCATCAGATATGCTTTCAATTGGATTCCTGCAATGAGCAGGTGGTTGGACTTGATGGCCTCATAGGCCCCTTCCAACTCTACTATTCTATGACTCTGTGATTCTATGAATTCCCAACACCCTTAACAAATGTCAGTTCCCAGGATTCTTTGGGGAGAGTTGTGTTTTAAATATGCTTTAAATGCATGATGTGTGCACAGCCTCTGAAAGAAGATTCCTCCATTAGATCCCCATTCACATTACCAGAGGTGGATGAAAAATCATCACCACATGCCACAGCCTAAGAACCTGATCCTGATCCAATCCCATATATAGATTAATTGGGTTGGATTCAATGGCCTTAGAGGCCCCTTCCAAATCTAAGATTCTATAATTCTATTAAAATATACAATGTTATCTTATACTGGGTGAGAAATAGTTGACAAATTGAACATAGGGCTGCATTTTACAACTATAAACCTTGGCTCAAACCCTGCAATGCATGGCCGGGGGGGGGGCAGAGGATTCAGCACATGACCTGAGAAGTAGACTGTCACTTAACCTATTTCAAAAAATCTTCATCGAGAGTCAGTTTCCTTGCAAAGTATCAGCAGTTTGTATGACACACATGCTCAAACATGTACAATTGTCTGCTGCTTTGGCAAGAACAGCTACTTCCTAGGAGTTCATAAAGCACATTTTTGGTAAAATTTGTATGTGCATTACATATTTTCATTACGAACTTATTATCCTTTGCAGTCTATTTATTATTTATTTGGAGAAATGCTACGCCACTTCTGGGGCGGGGGGAAGCTCCCAGAGCAGCTTACAAGATCAATAATAAGACAGTTTGTGCCCTCAGGCTTACAGTCTAAAAGTGGTGACACAAAAGGAAAGGGTGTGGGGAGGGAAGAGGTGTGAGAAGCAAATTCAGGGAGCAATCCTCAGTAATGGAAGCCAGCATCATTTGCGCCATCTTATGCTAAACTGGTGTCATGTCTGCTGGATGCAAGCCCCATTCAGAAGCTGAGCCAGCAGAAGGAAAGCAAGCCTTTAAAAGGGTTAGATTTACACCACCGTTTTTGCCGGTGTACATTCTGCCAGGTTGCTAAATCACCAGGCTGAGTTGAACAGAGTTAGGGTCCCCTCCCCCATCTCATCCCCAGAACACCCCATTTTGCAGACTTATGCTGACCTTGGCTGAGCTGACACAGCCCAGGCTGAATCAGGAGGAGGGACTTATGCCAGTTTATGTCCAGCTGAACTGGGGTTGAGGACTTACACCAGAGAAGACCCGACTGAGCTAGGGTTCAGCTGGCTGAGCCCAAGATCTGCCAGATCCTAACTTGCTCATCCTGGCAGATCTCGGGTTTGGATTCCTCCCTAACCATGTCTGTGCAGAAGTAGTTTTCATTGAAGTCAATTGAGCTTACTCCCAAGTAAGTGGGGTTATGACTCCAGTCGTAGGCACTAGTTCAGAGTTTCATAGTCTAGTTCACTAGTTCAGTTCACTAGTTCACTAGTTCAGAGTCTTTGCTGCAACCTGATGGAATTGTGACTGCCATGTGACAGATGAGTACATGACTAACATTGGCACATCACTTGTAATGGAACTACTCTGAATTGCAGCATTTGGTCATCTGGAAGACTAGAAAGGCACAAAAGGCATTATCCTGAATAAACCTAGAAAAAAATGGAGTAATCAGGCTTTCTCTTCTGCCATCAGTCATCAGGATGCAGTGGAGTTAAACAGAAGCCGGGTGACCATCAGCTCAGCTAAGAAGAGAGCTGCAAAGATCTTCCAGCTATCCTAAATGTCTTTGCAGAAGCATATGGAAAGCTTGGGCTCTCACTAAATATTAAAAAAACCAAAAATGCTTATCAACAGGTGCAAACTAGTCCCTCTGTAGCACCATCAATCCAGCTTAATGGTGTGACATTGGAGAACGTTGATCACTTCCCCTATCTCGACTGCCATCTCTCTGTAAAAGCTGACATCGATGCTGAGATCTGCAAGTGCCGCATTCTCCCGAATGAAGCATAGAGTGTTCGAGGATCGGGATATTCGCAGGGAGACCAAAATGCTTATTTACAAAGCCATTGTACTACCGACCTTACTATATGCCTGTAAAACATGGACCATTTATAAACG
Source organism: Rhineura floridana (assembly GCF_030035675.1). Lineage (NCBI taxonomy): Eukaryota > Metazoa > Chordata > Lepidosauria > Squamata > Rhineuridae > Rhineura > Rhineura floridana. The sequence goes on from NC_084480.1 coordinate 7,859,988, forward strand.
CCACTCCCAACTTCTTAAAAGATTCCACCAACGCTGCCTCCAGAAAATTCTGCAAATTACTTGGGAAGACAGACGGACTAATGTTAACGTCTTGGAAGAAGCAAAGACTACCAGTGTTGAAACAATGATCCTTCAACATCAACTTTGTTGGACTGGCCAAGTTGTTCGAATGCCTAATCACTGTCTTCCAAAGCAGCTACTTCACTCCCAACTTAAGGATGGAAAACGGAACATCAGTGGACAGCAAAAGAGGTATAAAGATGTTCTTAAAGTGAATCTAAAAAAATGTAACATGAACATTAAGAAGTGGGAAGTCTTAGCTCATGAACGTCCCAAATGGAGGTCTGCTATTATCAAAGGTGCTGTGGACTTTGAAGAAGCACGAATACAGGGCAAACGGGACAAATGAGCTAAGCGGAAGGCCCATCAAACAAATCCTCATTGCGACCGTCTTCCATCTGGAAACCTATGTCCTCACTGTGGGAGGCTGTGTGGATCCAGAATTGGCCTGCACAGTCACTTACAGACCCACTGTTAAAGACCTTATCTTGGAAGACAATCTTACTTGGCCACAAGTGTTCGCCAATGATGAGGTAGTCACAGGTCCATCAGGTTGCAGCAGATTCACACTGGATACAACCCTAAGGATTGATGGACTACACTGTTCACATTTGCCCTTCTCAAAAGGTGGTGCTGGTTGCCCAGTGAGTTATTCGTTGTGTGATAGGTCTAGAGATTGTCCAGGTTTTAAAGGCTGGAAAAAGCAATGGATCATTTTGAAATGTATTTTCCCACAAAAATATGTATTTTATTGGAGGGGAGGGGAGTTGTTTTTTTTAAGCTAAGAAGTGTGAAATTCAATGGGTTGCTACTTTCAAATCTCCACATTAGTCTAGGGGAGGCAGATCAGGCCAAAAATCAAATTATTCCTCCGTTGTGTCACTGGCAACCCCTCCCCTCTCAGAAATTCCATTAGGTTCCATGAGAAACCCTTAACTATTTTGCCCAGCACAAACCTGCAAAAAACTTTCCTGTAATTTTCATTCAAGGCAAAATTTGGTAGCAACTCTGGTGCAAAGGAAGCTTCTTTTTGAAATACTTTCTCTTCTGAGAAACATTACCCTAATGTCTTCTTCCAGGCCATTGATTCTATTCTGAACCCATTAAACAAAGAGAGTGGCGGAAATTATAAATCACAAGCAAGAAGGCATTGGCACAGAAAACGATGAATGGTTTAAGTGAGGCTCTTCATGAATTTTTGGGGGGGAGAATGAGACCATTAGTTAAAAAGCCAAGTTGCCTCTTAATTTCTGATAATTTTTCATCTGCTCAGGTATTTTTCCTTTACAAGAGATTGATGTGTGAACTACATCACTGCATCATAGGTACTCAGTAACTATACAATTATATACAATAATAAACCAGTCTCTTTGTGTGGTCTGTGCCGGTGGTGAAGACATTGTATGTTAGTGTCAGCTTCTGAGATTTCCTTGCATATTATTACCATCAAGAGAAACATCTATTTATCCTGCCTTCTGGCCAACACAGATTTGCAGTGAGTGCTAATGCCTCTCTCTATTCTATGTTTCTATTCCCAATGGTCTATATCTAAAAAGCTAATGGAATTAATTTATGACTGAATTTTGCACACCCTTACCTGAAAATCCTAGCTCTTAATCCCAGATGTGTGGGGTGATCTGGTCAATGTATATCAGTTCCAAGTAGGAAGTAGGGAGAAATTTGATTCAGTTTGCATATAAAGCTAAATCTATCAAAGCCATACTTCCTGGAACAATATGAGAACTGAAACATGGCCATCCTTTCTCTGAATTTTGTGATGCAAAACCAAACAATAGTCAACCAATTTGCCAACCAACTAATATTTACAAAAATGCATATATTAGGGGAAAGTGTGCATAAAGATGAATATCTGAATGAAAATAACATCCCAAAATACATTCTTTTAGGAGAAATTGCTTGCAAAAATATGTACATCTGTCAAAACTGCATACAAAAATGTGTTTAGTAAGAGAAATTTGCACTAAGATGCTGAATATTTTTAAGCTGTGCCCACTTTTTGCTTCTGGTGTTGCCCTCTGCTGGCACGCAGCTCCTAGGAAGTTACTCAGCCTTTGGGCTGGAAAGCGTTTCCCTACCCCTTCTGTAAGGTACAGAATATCAGGCCCTGTGATTTGCAGGCAGTATTGAAGCCTCTGGATGAGCTGGGCCTAGTATTAAAAACAAAGCAAGGCCAGGGACCTAGCCTTTTGTCCTTGACTCAAAAATGTGTGTCTGGATGCTCACAGCCCCTACCTGGCACTGAACATTTTGAAGTGGTTCCCTGGCATTGGTACAACAGCTAGGGCTCAACCATAGCGGTCCTCAGAGTTTGCTACCATCGTACTGCCATCAGTCCATTAAAAGGCTTCTTTGGAACCATGTTTTTAGACAGGGAGCAATGTTTGTGTTGTGGGAGCCGAAATGAAAAGACAGCAGAGCTGGCAGTTTATTGCATAGCCTAATGTCTCCAGCTAGCCAACTGTTGCATCATTTTCCAATCAATGAAATCTTGAGTGCTAGCAGATTGCCTGAAGGTTCAGTGCACAAAATACTGTTGGTGCTTTATGTGGCTCAGTGAAGGGGATGTAACAGACATAAAGAGGGCAGCAAGAAGAGAAGGCCGGCAAAGAGACATGCATGAGACTGGCTTAGGCCTGGCTGACATAAAGGAGGGAATATTGTTATTTTACTATCATTTTTTGAGGACAAGTAGCAATGTGTACATTGCCCTCAAACAACAGGAACAACACTAATGAGTAGGGTTGACTTTGGAAAGTTACCCGCTTCGGCTGGTGAGACAGCTGCAGCTGTTTCTGGACCAGGATAGCCTGCCCACTGTTGTCCACGCACTGGTAACCTCCAGGCTGGATTACTGTAATGCGCTCTATGTGGGGCTGCCCTTGAGGTTGGTCCGGAAGTTGCAGCTGGTGCAAAATGTGGTGGCAAGACTGCTCACTGGGGCAAGATATTGCCAACATGTCACCCCCCTGCTGAAAGAATTGCACTGGCTGCCCATTTGCTACTGGTCCAAGTTCAAGGTTCTAGTTTTGGTGTACAAAGCCCTATACAGCTTGGGATCAGGATACTTGAAAGGCCGTCTTATCACTTATATACCCAGTGGATCACTGCGCTCTGTAAATGAGGGCCTCCTGCAGAGACCATCTTATCAGGAGGTTCATTCTGCACAACATAGGAAATAGACCTTTAGTGGGGTGGCATCTGCCCTGTGGAATTCCCTACCCTTAAATATTAGACAGGCCCCATCTCTGTTATCTTTTCGGCGCCTATTGAAGACCTTCCTCTTTCAACAAGCCTTTTAAGTTGAGACCTTATCCCAGTCTGCATCTGTGATGAAATTGCTTTTTAATGTTTTCAACCTTTTTTAAAAGCTTTTTTAAAAGATGTCTTGAAAACTTTTTAAAAAAATATTTTAAAGATGTTTTGTTTTAAAGTCTGTTTTTATGATATACGGTTTGCCTAGTAAACACTGCAAGATGTCACCCTAACAGTCGGAAACGACTCGCGCTACAAGTGCGGGGACACCTTTACCTTTACCTTTCCTAAAGTGTTGTTAGTGCATTTATTTGCTGCCCTGGGCTCCTGCTGGGAGGGAAGGTGGGATATAAATCAAATAATCAATCAATCAATCAATCAATCAATCGATAAAGTGCCATATTTGGTCATTTTCTATCACTTCATTCCCATTGTGCCCAAGAAGCTCAGAGGAAGTGTGAGAAAATTTGTAAATTCTCTGATGCATGCCTGGTCATGACTAGATGTCACACACTCAGGGTGGCAGGCCCAAGCCTGTGGAACTCCCTCCTTGCTGAATGTCAGGAGCATAACAAAGGCTTTCTTATCTCAGCAGACATTTGAAGGCAGTGCCCAGGTTTCTGTTTGGTTTTATGGTCAATTTTTTAAAATTCTTTGCATGGTTTATTTTTATGTACACCACTTAGAAATGCCATATATATATGCAGTGAATACATAAATTTTGTAGCCCAATCTCTTCCTGGTTCTAGGACTACTGATGGTATCTCATCTGATGTCAACAGCTGCAGAGACTAGAACCAGGAGCCCACAGGTGAAGGAATTGCTTCTGCATGAGGCAACAGTTTGGGAGGGAAGATTCCCTGGGCAAAAAACCAGCAGCCCTCAAATATTATTTATTTATTTATTTTTAAGACCTGCTCTTCACCCGCAGGTCCCAGGGCAGGTTACAACAATTTAGAATTCAGTATTAAAAACAGTTTGTTTGTTTTCAGTTATTTTTTTTATCTGCAAATTTAACACAGAAAGGAAAGAAAAAACAGAAAAATAATAAAATAAAATAAACAAAATTTCTGAAGATTTAAAAAAATTAAAAAACAAACAAAAATAATATATGAATCCATACAAATACTACGACTACTAATGAACCACCATTAGTTCACATTACAAATAACAGTACCCTTCAATACATGCATCATAACTTAAGCATATAAGTTGATATAAGTCCTCCAGATATCTAAACAGGTATCCACTCAAAATTCACATCTATATGAAATATGTTTCAGTGTAGGCAGGGCAGTGAGTTCCTCAGTCCATTCCATAATAGACAGTGAGTATTTATCCTTCCTGGCTCAAAGTGCAAGTCTCTTAGCAACCATAACAGCTTGCAAAGTCCACTTCTGTTGTCCTGCTGTTGACCCTCATTCTATAGAAAAATAATTTAAAAAGTGCATGATCATCTGCAAATATCAAGGATTTCATTAATTAATCTGGATAACACCTTCAGACCAGTTAGTATATATCACTGGACAAGCCCACACCTGAAATAAAGGCTCCTTCTGCTCCCAAGTGACTAACCAGCCAGACTAGCCATGAGCTATAGGGCGGTATATAAATTAAATTAAATAAATAAAATAAAATAAGATCTTTGAAAGCTCCTGACCCCCCAAAACACCTTGCAAGTAAACCAAACCAAACTATGTAGGGGGACATTTCTAGCCCAGCTTGCTCCCTGCAGTGTTGGATAGCTTCTTGAAGGGATCACAAACACACACACACACACACACAACCACCTGCAAGGGAAGGTAGCAGGACCATACCAGTTGGTTATTTTTTGTTTGTTTCTATTTTGAGGATCACATAAGAAATTATAGGAAAATTCCACCTTCAGTCAGGGAAAGTCTTGCATGAGGAGATTTGGGGGGCTCTTTCAGATGAAGCTTTTGTTGTACACTTGTCCTGCCTTATTCACTGATTTTTTTCAGAGGGTCTTACTCTTGAATTGCTCTTGCTCTTAAAACAAGCTGCCACTGGCATACCGCGAAATAAAAAGGCAATTTCTCTCCAAAACTTGGAGGTGCTGGTAAAGTACACCTCTAGGGGTGGGGTAGTGCACCCATTTTTCCAACACTGACTACAGGGTTGGGTGGAATGCAGGGGAAAAAATTGACACAGCCATAATGGTTGCTTTAGAGATGTGTGGGGTGATAAACTGTCAACTCAGTCTTCTATAATCTGTGCTCATTTCTAACCTGTTGACTACAGAGGTGACGGGGAAATGAAACATAGAGAGTCCTGAGTTGACAGAATGATCAGAACCACTTCAGATAGCTGGTGGGGGGCACGCCACATTTTAATGCTCCTCCATGTGAAGAAAAAGAAAAGGTGACTGCCAGTAGAAATCTAGCATTACAGGGTCCATGCAAGGCTACACATGTCCTTCCCTCCTCATGTAGTTTGTTTTATTTGCAGAGTATTTTTTTTCCCCATTGGGAGCTTTCAAGAATGTCCACATCAACCTGTAGCTTGCCCTGCCGCCTCATTCTGTTGCAGACCAGACTTGGGTAGGTGGGGAGGGCAGACATTTGGTTACAGTGTAATTTTTTGTTTTTTTGTAAGCATTTTGGGGACAGAGCATGATTGCACTTCTTTTTTCCTTTTTGCTCATTTCCCATTATATCTGGGTGAGTGGGGGATAGTGAACAATAAATTAGCCTAGTTAGAGGTGTAGGCGAAGGCTTTTCCTTGTCAGCTGTGTCAATAAAGCACAGGCATAACATCAGTTTCCCATTACACACATCATTCACGCTCATATATTACTTAGTGTAATGGGAAAGAGGAACACTGGAAGCCGAAAGCAAAAGCAAAATTGAAGCAAAACCAGCCAGTAGCAGCTGAGAGGAAGAAAACAAAATAGAATAATAAGCAATAGCAACCAAGCCTTTAGTCAGCATTTCTAGAAATAACTGTTTTTCTGTCTCAGAAATCATCTGTTCTGCCGGAGCTTCCTGAAATTAAAGATATTCCTTTTCCTTCTACCAAATCTCTTACTTGCATGCATCCGCCTCCCTGTAGCTCAGGATCATTCATCTACCGGCAGCCCTCCAACATTCCACAAGTGGACGGGATTAGAACAGTGGCGCCTGGTGCTCATTGGGAGAGAAGCCAACAGTAAGCAGAATGAGAGCCAATGACAGGCGGAGCCAAGTCATGCTAGGTTTGGCCTTATCCTCCTCTCTGCTGAGTTCTACAAGAGGAAGACCTGAGTCTAAGGAGGAAGAGACCCAGTGCCTGCAAGGGGAAGAGGACCATCACCGCCCAGGGAGGGAGAGCCATCTGCCTGCTTGTGCTGCTGCTGCTGCTGCTTGGCTATCATTACCGCCCTCTCCTTCTTGGGCTCCTGCTCTGCACGTGGGCACCTTGCAGGACCAGGCCCCAGGTATTCAGCCAGCTGTGGCTGATACTGTTCCACCTGTCCCTTCTTTGGAGGGGATACATAAGCTGGCTGGCTGAGGTGGCTTGGGAGACCCAGTGCCTGCATGGGGAAGAGGACCATCACCACCCAGGGAGGGAGAGCCATCTGCCTGCTTGTGCTGCTGCTGGATGAGGGCTAATAAACTGAGGCTCAATCCAGACAAGACTGAGATGCCACTAGTGGGTGGTTCTTCTGACCAGATGGTGGATGTCCAACCTGTCCTGGATGGGGTTGCACTCCCCCTGAAAGAGCAGGTTCATAGCTTGGGGGTTCTCCTAGAACCATCTCTGTCACGTGAGACTCAGATAGCCTCGGTGGCCCGGAGTGCCTTCTACCAACTTTGGTTGGTGGCCCAGCTACGTCCCTATCTGGACAGGGATAACCTGGCTTCAGTTGTCTATGCTCTGGTAACTTCCAAATTAGATTACTGCAATGCACTCAACGTGGGGCTGCCTTTGAAGACGGTTCGGAAACTGCAGCTTATGCAAAATGCAGCGGCCAGATTGGTAACAGGGACCAGACGGTCCGAACATATAAAACCGATTCTGGCCCGCTTGCACTGGCTGCCTGTATGTTTCCGAGCTCAATTCAAGGTGCTGGTTTTGACCTATAAAGCCTTACGCGGCTTGGCACCGCAATACCTGATGGAACGCCTCTCCCGATACGAACCCACCTGTACACTACGTTCAAGATCAAAGGTCCTCCTCCGGGTGCCTACTCCAAGGGAAGCTCGGAGGATGGCAACAAGGGAGGGGGCCTTCTCAGTGGTGGCTCCCAAATTATGGAAGGATTTTCCCGATGAGGTGCGCCTGGCGCCAACACTGTTATCTTTCCGGTGCGAGGTCAAGACTTTCCTCTTCTCCCAGGCATTTTAGCATGTGTTTTATACTGTTTAAATTTTTAAATTGTGTTTTAAGTTGTTTTTATAAGATCTGTTTTAAATCGTATTTGTTTTAATGTTTTTAGTTACTGTTAACCGCCCAGAGAGCTTCGGCTATGGGGCGGTATACAAGTATAATGAAATCAATCAATAAATAAATAAGATGCTGACAGCCAGGGCCACCACCATGGACTGGTTGTAGGTAAGAAAGCAGGCAGGTTGGGGGGGGATGGATGACGGCTGACTGAGGTTGGGGGCGGGCAGTGCTCCTTTTGCCCTAGTGGATCAGCCTTGACATCGTGCCTCAGCAAGGTATGGAAGAATCTGTCAGTTTTGCTTCCCTCACTCATTTTTCTAATCTTAAATTTAGTTCTCCAGGTTTTTGCAGCAATTTGCATTTTTTTTAAAAAAAAAGCCTGGAAAATTCTTCAGCATTTTATTGAGAATTTCTCCTAATGAACACATTTCTGTGTGCAGTTTTGACCAATTTACCCATTTTTCCAAGCAATTTCTCATAATGCATGTTTGTGTTATTTTCACTGACATATGAATTTTCATGGACATTTTTTTTAAAAAAGCCTTCATGAAAATTCCTCAGCATATTAGTGCAACTTTCCCCTAATGAACACATTTTTGTATGCAGCTGGACACATTTTTGAAGCGATATCTCCTAATGTAGTACATTTTTGTATGTTATTTTCATTTCCATATTGATTTGTGCACACAGTTTTTCCTAATGTATGTATTTTCAACAATAATATTTGGTTGGACACTGCACCACAAAATGTAGATGCGTGCAAATTTTAAAGGCAGACTGCGTTTCAGTGCTCATCTTGTTTTTGAATTTGTGAATTGGGTAAATTCAGCTTTAAATGCATACTGAATCAAATTTCACCCGCATCCCTAATCTCAGCCTAGCAGCATGACCCTGTAAACGTCAATTGATGACAAAGACTTGGAGGATGGCAACAAGGGAGAGGGCCTTCTCAGTGGTGGCCCCCAAATTATGGAATGATCTCCCTGAGGAGGTGCGCCTGGCGCCAACACTGTTATCTTTTCGGCGCCAGGTCAAGACTTTCCTCTTCTCCCAGGCATTTTAGCATGTGTTTTAAATTGTTTTTATATTGTTTTAAATTTTAAAATTGTGTCTTAAATTGTTTTTACAATATGTGTTTTAAATTGTATATTTGTTTTAATGTTTTTGATTGCTGTAAACCGCCCAGAGAGCTTCAGCTATGGGGTGGTATACAAGTGCAATCAATCAATCAATCAATCAAGACAACAGAGCCAGATATCCCACAAACTGGAAGTGGAAATTAAAAATACATGCAAGCAGCAGTCTCTCTCTGTGTGCTGCCTGTTTCCACCATACTGATCACACCTTTCTGATTTTGAGGGAGACCCTCTTGAATTACTTCCCCCAAAACACCCCAAAGTTCTCCCTCCTTCCGGCTTCCCAAGCCCTTAGTGGTAGAGCTAAGGAGTTTCTTTTCATGGTTCTGATGCCTCACATACCTCACAAGCCGAATGCTGGACTAGTACCAAACACCACAGGAAGCTGCCTTACACCGAGCCAGACCATTGGCCCATCTAGCTCAGTATTGTCTACACTGACTGGCAGCAGCACTGCAGGATTCCAAACAGGGGTCTCCCCCAGACTTACCTGGAGATGTGAAGGACTAAACCTGACACCTTCTGCTTGCAAAGCTTGTGCTCTACCAGTGAGCGATGACTCTTCCCCTGCTCTGATACAGCTGGCCTCATCTTATGTTCGGATCAATGACTCTCTCTTTTCTTTCAGACATTGCGAGTGGTCTGTTTAACTACTGGTGGCATCCTATCCTGCACTAATTCAGAGTGGGTGAAAGGTTATGCCAATTTGGTCCACATGCAAGACATAGTCTTACTTGGTCCCTAAATGACTGACCTCACCTACTCAGCTACCCCAGCATGGATGATGGGTGCTAAGAAATAGCCATTTCCCAACACTGCCGCCCTCAGCTGACCCATGGCTATAGAGTGCATCCTTATGCCAGTGCCTTTGCCAGGGACATAAGATACAGAAAGCTGCCTTAAACTTAGTCAGATCATCTAACTTGAGGTTGGTCCAGAAGCTGCATCTGGTGCAAAATGCAGTGGTGAGACTGCTCAGTGGGGCAGGGTATCGCCAACATGTCACCCCAGTGCTGCTGAAAGAATTGCACTGGCTGCCCATTAGCTACTGGGCCAAGTTCAAGGTTCTAGTCTTGGTGTACAAAGCCCTATACAGCTTGGGACTAGGATACCTGAAATACCATCTTACGCCTTATATACCCAGTTGATCACCGTGCTCTGCAGGTGAGGGCCTCCTGCAGGTACCATCTTATCAGTAGGTTCATTCTGCACAATATATGAAATGGACCTTTAGTGTGGCAGCACCTACCCTGTGGAACTCCCTCCCCTTAAAGATTAGACAGGCGCCATCTCTGTTACATTTTTGGCACTTATTGAAAGCTTTCCTCTTTCAACAAGCCTTTTAAGTAGAGACCTTATCTCATTATGTTGGAATTGCTTTTCAAAATGTTTTTAAACCTTTTTAAAAGATTTATTTATTTATCTATTACATTTATATACCGCCCCATAGCTGAAGCTCTCTGGGCAGTTTACAGCAATTAAAAACAATACAAACAAATACACAAATTTTAAAACACAAAAAACAATTTAAAAACAATTAAAAACAATATAAAAACACATGCTAAAATGCCTGGGAGAAGGGGAAAGTGTGGACCTGGCGCCAAAAAGATAACAGTGTTGGCGCTGGGCACACCTCGTCAGGGAGATCATTCCATAATTTGGGAGCCACCACTGAGAAGGCCCTCTCCCTTGTTGCCACACTCCCAGATTCCCTCGGAGTAGGCACCGGGAGGAGGGCCTTAGATGTTGAGCGTAGTGTACGGGTGGGTTCATGTCGGGACATAAGAAGAGCCTGCTGGATCAGGCCAGTGGCCCATCTAGTCCAACATCCTGTTCTCACAGTGGCCAGCCAGGTGCCTGGGGGAAGCCCGCAAGCAGGACCCGAGTGCAAGAACACTCTCCCCTCCTGAGGCTTCCGGCAACTGGTTTTCAGAAGCATGCTGCCTCTGACTAGGGTGGCAGAGCCCAGCCATCACGGCCTTTCCTGGTGCCTGCATTCTCATCTTTTGGGTACCAGCATGACTTTTCTATTTCCCCAGGCTTTTTATCCCGCAGGCACGGAAGATATGGCTATCAATGGCTACTACCAGTGGCAGTATGCTTCTGAAAACTTGTGGGCTTCCCATAGGCCTCTGGCTGGCCACTGTGAGAACAGGATGCTGGACTAGATGGGCCACTGGCTGGATCCAGCAGGCTCTTCTTGGGTTCCTATGGTTTGTTTTTTAAAAACCAAACACATTTTAGATGTGAAAGTTTTTCTGCTGGCTTACCTTTTAATTGTTGCAATTTAGTATTTTGCTTTATTGATATTTGTAAGCTGCTTTGATACATTCTACTGAAGGGTGCAATATAAAAAAATAAGGAAGTGAATGAATGATTTCATTGCTTATTTTATTTACCTATTTAATGGTATTTTTCAGCTGCTTTCCCAGACAATTATTAATAAACAAGCTCATAGAAAGAAAATAAAACATTATACCTAGACGATAAACCAATAAAACAATCTCAGGCCTAGAAGGCTAATATAAAAAGATATGTTTTCCAGACCTTTCCAAATCCCTGCAGCATATTTACCTAATGCAGATCTGAAGGCAGGGAATTCCAGAGTCACAGCACCACCACAGAGAAATGTCATGCCCTTGTGGCCACCCTCTGTGACCATGGAGAAAACCTGTTCCTTCATTAATAATGTTTGTGGTACAGTATCTGGAGATGTTCTGCTACTTTTATTAGGAGCATAATAAGAGCCTGCTGGATCAGGCTGGTGGTCTATGCAGTCCAGAATCCTGTTCCCCATGGTGGCCAGCCAGTTGCCCATCTGCAAGTCTGCAGGCAGGACCTGAGCAGAAAGGCATTCTCCCCTCCTGCGGTTTCCAACAACTGCCTTTCAGAAACATACTTCCTCCAACATCAGAGGTAGTAATATTCTTTTGGCTTGACTAGACATCACACCTGAGGAGGAACTCTCAAATTTGGTATGCATTTCCATTTAGGCAGAATTTCACTAGCTATTCTGCTTGAATCTGCGATGATTTGTCAAGAATGGCGCAAATTAGAACTACGCCTTCTCAGAACAAGAAAGCACTAAATACTGCTGAATGATAGTCAGATGATAAACCATGCCACTTCTAGACACATTTGTGATGGAAATGAGCAAATGTACTAAGGTGTGTGCCTGATTACTCAAGTTTCTCAAATTTCAAGCTCTGAAATATCAAAGGAATTTCCAGCTCTGTGTTTATTTGCAATTTGCTGAAGAGGGCAGGAGGTTAGAGTGGGGTTTTAATTTTGGTTTGGAATGCTGCTTAATAATAAAAAAATGGGGCAGCATCTTCCTTGATTTCCTAATGGTCTTGGAAGAAGGTGTAGTGATTGCTTAATAGCCTGTCAAATGGGTGCCTGATTAGTTTAGTCAATCTGGCATAAATTTCAGCTATTATTTGCAAGAAAAAGGAGTATGAACGGCACAGCTCTCCTTATAATGTACACTTCTCAAACGAGCTATCCGATGAATCCCCTCTTTCCTTTCTGCACCCCTAATAACCTGGCAGGGAGTGAGCGAGATGATGAAAGAGAAATCTAAAATCAATGCTTAATTAATTATTCCATCTGATCTCTTCTGTTCCCCAATTGGACGAATTGGAAAGAGGCCATTTTCATCTACCGAGCTAGGAAAGGTTCATCAAAACGTGAGGCAAGTGTTTTGTTTCCATTCTGCCATAGCTTATAGAGATCATTTCAGAAAGGGCAGCCATCTTTTCCTCAAAGATGTCCTCTGCCACAGTCACAGCTGAGTTGGTTTTGAAAGAGAACTTCCTGGGAGAGAAGAACCCTATCTTTGAGGAAGCCATAATCGTTTGGCTCCCAGCCCTTTGCAATGTTGTTGCCACCACTGGGAAGGCCTGCTCGTGTGTGCAAAGTGAAGAGACAGGCTGGTCGCTCTCCTGCTCCCTCATGCTGGCACACAAGCAGCCTTTCCCACTGCTGCCAGGTAAACCCCATTGTGCGTGAGGGAAAGGCTGTCACAACCCTCAGGTTCGACCCCTTGTCTTCAGTGAATGAGTCTGGGAATTTGGAGTGGGAGATGGAATTACCTTCAGAGCCAGAGCCAGATGTCCCTACTAGCCTAGATGCCTATTGTTCACCATGTCAGAAGCCAGACTTTGTCCTTCTGTTCAACTGAACCCTCTGCCTCCCAACTTGGTAGGACCAGTCAGGTGGTCCCCCGAGAGGTGCCATTTTTATTTATTTGTGTAGACAGCAATCCTAACTATGGGAAACCAGCATAATTTACAGCTGAGTTAAGGGATGCCAGATCCACCCCCGTTCAGGAGCGAGGTTTCTGCTAGCTGAACCAGCCCAAGCCTGGCATTCGGAAAACAAGCCTTTAAAATAGTTTGATGTACCCCATCTTTTTTGGCAATGTAATTTCCGCGGAGTTGCCAGATCATGTAACTGAGCCGAACAGAGTTAGGATCCAGAGTAAGTCCCCTACTGACTGCTCCTTCCCCCATCCCACCCCCCAGAATGCCCCTTTTTTGAGACTTACGGCAGCCTCAGTTGATCCAGCTTTTGCTGAGCCCTAGCAAGCCAGGATGAGGAATGTACACCAGTGGATCTCTGGCTGAGACGGGGTTTACGCCAACATAACTCTGGCTGGATTCAGCCTGTTGAGCCAGAGGTCTGCCAGATCCTAATTTGCTCATCCTGGCAGACCTTGGTTTTGGATTGCTCCCTTGTTCAGTGACAAATTGACCACTCTGACCGTGGAGGTTCTACAGCCATCCGTGATGAGAAACCACTGAGAGAGACATCCTCCATGAATTTGTTTAATCCCTTTCTGAAGCAAGCTGAACTTGCTACTTGACACTGAATTGATGTGTGTGTGTGTGATCATACTTGATATCTTCCCCCATCTTTTCTTCCTTTTCACCTCTTCCTACCTTCAGAGAAGGGCAAGTATGCCTTGGATGCCGGAGGTCCCCAGTTCAAACCCTAGAATCTCCAGGTAGGGCTGGGAGACACTCTTTGTCTGAAAGCCTGGAGCACTACTGCCAGTCACTGTGAAGCATACTGAGTTAGATGGACCAATGGCCTGACTTCCCATGTTCCTATATTCTCTGTACCTTCTTCTCACAATCACCATCACCAGCATAAGAAAGATCTTGAAGTTCATGTTGATTGCTCTCTCTCTCTCTCTCTCTCTCAGTGAGCAAGGGACACAGAAAGTAGTGACTAATATCAGAGGCACAAGTGCCGCTATGTTTTATTCATAAGCCTTGTCCCTCCAGTGAAATTAAAAGCAAAGCAAAGGGTCGGATCTCTGAGCCCTCTTTCCTAGAGCCTGTAAACCAATAAAGGGCTTTATATTAGCTATCGATATCTATCTCTGACTCGGCTTAATAACATCTTATTCCCTGTTTTCACCAACCATCAATAATATTTCTGCCTGCCTGCTCAGGTCCCTATCTCAGCGTGCAATTGCATTATAAAGGTCTATCAGTCCAATTTGCTTCACATTCTTATTTTTGGAAAAGGCTGGCTGGCTTTTGTAATGAGCGCAGCTGCCGAGAAGTCTTGACAGAATTTGTGGCCCATCTGGCTTATAATCTCCATTCAATATCTCATGAGCCTAAACTCCCCAACCAACTGATAAGTCTCGGCACAGAGACAAGCAGAGGCCGTAATCTGCAATGTGATTTCTCATTAAGGGTAGGAACATCTCGGCAAGTCTCTCATATCCTGGATATCATGATGGAGGAAGGGGAAAAAAACTTTTTTAATAAGGTCCAAACTGTTATATCTATTTTTGACAATACAAAAAAAAAAATGAAACAGCCCAAGTATTTGGACTGGCTTGTGTCATAATTGCTAAACTGGAAAGAGAATATATTCTGCTGACATGGAAATCATTGGGCTCTCAGATAACTGATGGTGTCTTTTACTTTCCTCTGTGTATCAGCTGTGGTAGCTAAATGGAATTTTCATATTCAGAGGCAGTATACCCCTAAAGTTCAAATGATGGTGAGAAATAGCAGAAGGCAACTGCCTTCAGACTATCAGTGTAAGCTTCCAAGGCAACTGGTTAGCTACCTATGGAGACAGGATTGCTGATGAGATGCATCTTTGGTGTGATCCAGCAAGTCTCATCTTAAATTCTTACCTACATAAAACCACATAGCTAGAGGGGTTCTTGTAGGGCATCTAGTCCAACCCCCGATCAATGTAGGAAAGCTAGTGCATCCCCAGCAAATGCCTGTCCATTCCCAACAGACAGCCATCTACTGTGTTTGATTGTGGATTTGGCCAATGATCCATGCTTGGATATCAACTTTATTTATTTATTTATTACATTTATAGCCCACCTTTCTTTTCATGAAACCCAAGGCGGTTTACATATGGTTCCCAGGCAGTCTCCCATCCAGGCACTGACCAGACCTGACCCTGCTTAGCTTCAGCAAGGAGCTGGCCTTATGTGCCTTCAGACCATAGTCTGGGACTTGCATGTATATGTATTTAAACTTATTAGAGATCTGCAGGCAGAGATTTAGCTGAGCAATCAATAGTTGGCATTAATGCAACCTACACCAAATCCTGTTTGGCCTTGCTACACCTGTGCTTTCTGTCCTACTCACTTGCACACTTCCTACCTATCCACCATTCCTTCATTCCTCCTTAATCCCCCTCCAAGTGAGCTTCAATATGCAGACTTTAGAAAAGATTATCAGCCCTGATCCACATACCATTGGCCAGACAAATGAAGCCTTTCAATTGACATGCCTGTTTGAAGTTCTCTGTTTGCATGTCAGTTTATGGCGTTGTATCTCCCTTAGTGACTGGGCTAATAGAGCCCAACCTAGTATGCATGTTCAGGATGCTGTCCTATATTTTGAGTTCTAATACTGGCTCATCCACTGCACCCATTTTCAAGGCCCACTGCAAACTGTGTCATATATTGTGATGCAATATTTGCTACGAAGGCAGCAGAATGAAATTGGGCACGCTTGGTGAGGACAGAAATCCAAGTTCAAACACTAGCTCAGCTCCCGCAACCTTTTTTTTTTTTTTTTTTTTTCAATAATTTTTATTCAGATTTTCATAAAACATACAAGACAAAATCATAAAACATTCAAAGACAAAAAACAAAATCAAAAATAGTTAAACAAAAAAAAAAAGAAAAGAAAAAAAAAACAAAAATAAAAAATAAAGAGTAAAATATTGACTTCCCATTTGTCAAAGATCAAATCAGTTATAAGTCTGTAATATATAACAATCCTGTCTCTTAAGTCATATTATAAAATCACTTTCCTCCAGTAGTTATCTTACTTAATCATCAAATCTCATAAACATTACTTTATTCTTTCCACAAAAAGTCAAAGAGAGGTTTCAATTCTTTAAGAAATATATCTATCAATTTTTTTTTCCAGATAAGCATATCGATTAATCCATCTCATTACTAATTATGATAATCTTATTGTCATAACCATAGTCAAAATAAACATTTCAATTAATCCATCACATCAGAATCTGTTAGGTTCAGTAATTTCAGTAGCCATTGTTCTATTATCCCTATTAGTTCCATTTTCCATCTTCCATCTTCAGTAGTCTTGTTAAGTCCAGTAATTTCAGTATCCAATCTTCCATTATCAGTATTCCATAATAATCTTGCTGTCAGAGCCATAGTCATATAGTAAGAGTCTGATGGGAATTACCTCTATCCCAAATATTTTCTTGCCATCCATTCTAAATAGGTTGCTGAAATACTGCTGTAAAATCATATCTCTGTTCTTTTTTTCAAAATACACTGGGTCATCTCTTGAAAGTTTTTCCATTGTCACATGGCTGCAGTTAATTCCATAGATTTTCTCTATATTGGGCTCCATCACATCATTCCAGTCCAGAAGATTATCCATGCCATTGATAACTTTATCTCTAGAATCTTCATTAATTTCTTCAGAGATAACATTGAGTTCCAAACAATAGATTTTATTTCTAAAGTCCATAGACTCCAAATCTTGTTCCTGTTCCACGTTTGTTCCAATCTCCGGGATCTCCTCTCTCACAGGGACCCCTGTTCCAGTCTCCAGGGTCTCCTCTCTCACAGGGACCCCTGTTCCAGTCTCCAGGGTCTCCTCTCTCACAAGGACCCCTATGTCTTTAATCTCCTGTGTCTCCAAACAATAGATTTTGTTTCTAAAGTCCATAGACTCCAAATCTTTTTCCTGTTCCACGTTTGTTCCAATCTCCGGGGTCTCCTCTCTCACAGGGACCCCTTCCAGGGTCACCTCTCTCACAGGGACCCCTATATCTTTAATCTCCTGCTTCATTTTACTCAATTCAATTTTCAGCTCCTTACAACCCTGTCGCAGGTTTTGTTTCGTTATCTCAATCTCATCCATTATTTTCTGAAACATAGTTATTTCCAGATTCTCAGCCACTTTCTTAATTGCCATTTTAAAAGAAAAATATAGGAAAACCACTTCTTATTTCAGCAACAATTGGGTTAATACTCCAAACTTGGTGACATCACAGTATAAACAGAGCAGACAGCCTTATCTCTCCATGCTTAAGTAAACAAAATGCAGTTCCCAGGATCGAAACAATTAATGGCGGTCGTCAGGAAACAGATTCGTCAAAATAAAATAGACCAAAAAGAGAGTAGTCTCAGACAATATAATATTCTTCAAAATAAAAATCTGGAATAGAAATCCCTCTTCTGTGTATATCTTTAGAATGCAAATCCAGGACAGCTTTTTGCAACAAAAACAGAGATAAGCTATTAATTAGTGAGTAGCAGAGAGAAGTTATGGCTCCCCAGTGAGATGTCAAAAACCGATCAATCTGGCAAATCTCTTTTAAACAGCAACAATTTAAGTCAAGTAAAAGAAAAATATAGAAAGAAGGGTGCTTGCCTGTTAGTGCGTTCTCTCTTAGAAGATAAGATGAACGTTCGCTTTATCAGATAGAGCTTGTTGTTGAAAATCCGTCCCACCTTCGTCGGCTGGACCTCGTCCCATAAATTAATGAGATCTGGTCGTCCCAACAAAAATAGGCTTTGAGGTTAATCTCTTCGTTTCTCCCTACCCGGGAGAAGTTTAATCAGTCAAAAAAAAAAAAAATCTGACTGATATATCTGAATAAGCTTCTTTTGAGGCAGGAGCCCGTCTCAAAAGCAGGCACAGGCTAAGTCACCCTTCCCGGAAGTGACCGCAACCTTTTTTTGATGGAAGGAGAGAAACCATGCAAAATATATTGTGATGCAAGGTCTGAAGCGAGACCCCGAAGACATTGTGGTTTCCTACCAAAGTGTGCATGAAACAGACATTGGATGGTATCTTCCCCCTTCTGCCTCTCCAAAATATAATTCTGCTGTCCATGTGATTTGTCTGCTGGCATGGAAGGTTTTCCACACACACACCCCTTAATGTGACAGGGCTGCCTTTAAAAGTCTTGCCCTCTCTCTCTGCTGCTACAGGGACATCGGCACAAGACAGAAAGGAGCTATTTGAAAGATAGACCCTGCCAGCTTCTTGAAGTCAGGGATGGTCCAAGGTGTCCCAGTGCTGAATCCCAGGTGCCTTCTGATGCGGGATGAGATTGTGGGGGTCACCTCTCCATCAGATTTCATCCTGCTTGGTTGGCACTTCCTTGCAGCTTGTGTGGCTGGACTAACTCTGGGAGCAGCATATCAGCTTGTTAGCATGTTAGCTCCCTAACTCATTAGCACTCTCCTCATTAACTACTTGGCTCCATTTAGCACTCTGCTCATCTCCCTGCTTTGCCCTCTTGCGATTCTCTTTCTTTTGCAGCACAGCCAGTGGAATTGAGTTTATTAGAGGCAGCAAAAAGGTCAGGGATTCTGAAGATTCCCTCTTGTTCCCAAGCCACAAAAATGCAATTCTTAGCTGCACCTTTTCTTTTCACTTCCAAAATGAATGGTGATTCAGTTTGTCAAGTTAAGTCCAGGGTTTTATCAGTGGGATGACACTTTGTAGCCTTCACTCAGGACCCATCTGCACTATGCATTTAAAGCAATAATACACCACTTTAGCAGTCAAGGCTTCCCCTCAAAGAATCCTGGGAACTGTAGTTTGTTAGGGATGTTGAGAGTTGTTAAGAGACCCCTCTTCCTCTTACAGAGCTACAATTCTCAGAGTGGTTTAACAATTGATCCCTCTTCACAAGGAACTCTTGGAGGTGTAGCTGTATGAAGGGAATGATGTGTGTGTGTCCTAACAACTTTCAGCACCCTTCGACAAATTACAGTTCCCAGGATACTTTGGGGGAAGCCCATGACTGTTAAAGCTGCTGGGAGCTGTCATCAGGAGATATGGAGTGAAGTGTCACCGATATGCAGTTGATACCCAGCCCTATCTCTCGGATTTGGTATAGAATTTTCCATTAATTTGCTTATTCTTCATAGCTGTGGATCCAATTTGTATGTAGCGATTTCCCACAGCTATTTCTGAAAACAGGTTTGTTTGTTTGTTTTAAAAAAAATCCGCCTCTAAAATATACATATTAAGAGCAATACTTTTATCAACATTTCCTGTCATTTATCAATATTTCCTTTCAAAATCTTGATATTTTCTTGAAGATTATTGATAATTAATATCAGTGTTTTTGTGAGGGGAAAACAGATCAGTAAAAATAGTAGCTGCCGGAGAAAAAACAAACTTCAATTGATACCAGCTTGTTAGGTCGACGGAATGCTTTTGAACCAGCACTGATCCTATTCCTCATGGTTAGTAGCCATTAATGGCCTTCTCTGTCATGAATAAAGGGGGGATTAAACTTGAGGCTAACATTAAACACAAGAAGAGCCCTGCTAGATCAGGCCAAAGGCCCATCTAGTCCAGCATCCTGTTCTCACAGTGGCCAGCCAGATGCCCCAATGGGAAGGCAGCAAGCACAACCCGAGCGCAAGAGCACTCTCCCCAGTTGTGATTCCCAGCCACTGGTCTTCAGAAGCATCCTGCCTCCGACAATGGGGGGAGGAAGAAGAATGAACAATTAAGCGGCTAGCACATTTGAAGCAATGAAAATCACAGGCCAACCCTTAAAAGGCTTAAAATGTCTACGTATTTATTTATTTATTAATTTATTAAATTTATTTATACCCCGCCTTTCAGCCAAAGGCCCCCAAGGTGGCTTACAACAATAACAACAAAAATAGACACAAACATAAAAATACTTCAATGAAAGCAATACACTTTACAAAAATTAAACTAAATAACAAATAACATTATTAAGAAAAAATATACAAATAAACAAATTTACATAAACATTAATTGGTATACTTGGTATACTCATGGTCAAACTGGATCAGTTCATGGTCTCCAGCTTGGGTGATGTGGGCCCCAGAGTGGAAACGGGGGAGGCTGGTACGGAATCTGCTTCTCCTCCACACCTTTCCTGGAGCAACTTCTCCAGGCAGGCTGGTCCTGGGCCACCATAGTGCAGGAACATGTCTGGATCCAGACTGTCCAGAATGCCCAAGAGGAGATCGGACTCAGGAGCTGAAGAGTCAAGGCTGTCTGAATCCAGGCGGAGGCGGAGGCTACTGCGGCCACCACCGACTCAGGCGACTGCTGGGCCTGTCCCTGCTTCAGCGCTGCTGCCACCGGTGTCCCTTCTATTCTAAGTATGCAGAAGATACAGGTACACTGCCTATGAATATGGGGGCTCAGTTCTAGAAAACAGCTATGGACAGACCTCTTTTGCATAAGATTAGAACTGGACATAAATTGGAAATAAACATGCTTGATGTGGGGGGGGGGACATCCAGAAAAGCAAACAAAACTAAAACAGCAAGAAAAGGAATCAAGATAGCTGAGAAGAGGTTAAAAAACATGTCTGTTTTGTTAATGGGAGAAACGGCCATGGAAAGTGTTCGGGGATTCATTAACTCAAAAATAGCAGTCTAGACTGACAAGAGGTAGGTGAAACAATTCTGACCTTATGGACAGCTAGATATCAGAGTTCATCTTATTTGTTTGCAGGGTGCCCCCCCCGCCATTAAAGTTAGGAAATAAGAATAGGAATTACTTTTGCTAGGATGCCTTGGGGGTCTTTTCTGCTACTGAGGGAATGAATGGAGGGGGGAAGAGGAAGGAAAGAAAACAACATTTCCTTCTTGCCCACAAGTAAGCAACAGAGAAGGTAAATTCTCTTACAACTGTACAATAGCTTAAGGTCAATTGTATTCCCTCTCTGAAGACTGCAAGCCTCTCCACAAAAGGTATTAAAATTCATAACACATGAAAATTAGGAGCTACTTCTGGAACTAGTTTCTCCTTCCATAAGTACAAAATTTCACCGCTTACATTTAGCATTTAAAGGAAACCATCCAGATAATTAAAATTCCTATAAATGAAATGTCAGAGTTAAATGCTCCCCTCCCCCCCCTTTTTAAAAAAAGCCCAATGTGAAACCTTTATTCTAAAATAACATGTTTTAAATACCTGATGTCTTTGCAAGAGAGTGGAATAATTAAAGTTCACTAAATAAAATGGGACTATTGGTGTTCCTATTTCTTTGTGTCATGAATAACCTTTATGAAATTCTTTTTCCTCTCTCTTTCCACCATCTTAAAATGCAGCCATCATTTCTAAGAGCAGTCCAGGAACTGTGGATATAGCCAGAGGGGGTCAGCAAGAAGAAATTACTTATATATAAAAAATGGAGAAAAATAATCATAATATAAAAAGCTTTTGCTCCGGGCCTCTTCTCAAATGCTCCTTTGTTTTCATTTCTGTGGTTGGATGCATGTGAAATGCAGAAGAGGATGGCAAGCAATTAAAGTGGATGTGAAGAGTCGCTGTGATGTGAATTGCTGCATTACAAGTGGGAAGATGCATGAGCAGGAAAGGATCCTTCCTGGTTCAAATCTCCCCTCAGCCCTGAATTTGCCTGGGAGCCTTAAGCAAGCTAAGATTATCTTAGCTTCAGTACAATGCTGTTTTTGTTACTACATTTATATCCCACCTTTCTTCCAAGGAGCTCATGGTTCTCTGCCTTCTTCATTTTATCATCACAACAACCCTGTGTGGTAGGTTAGGCTAAGAGATAGTGACCAGCCCAAGGTCATATTTGGCTTTATGGCTTAGTGGAGATTTGAACCCTGGCCTCCCAGGTCCCAGTCTGACACTCTAACCACTACACCACACTGGATCCAGTGTTACCAGGGAGAATCACACTGTCCTATCTCATAGGCTTATTGTAAGTAAACACAGGAAGGAATATAGGAAGCTGCCTTATACTGGGACTGTGTGCACACCACACGTGTAATGCACATGACTTTACCCAAAGAATCCTGTGAGCTGTAGTTTGGTAAGGGTGCTGGGCATGGTAGCTCTGTGAGGAGGAAACTACAGTTCCCAGGATTCTTTGGGGAAAGAGATGAGCATAAATGTACGGTGTGTAGCCCGCATCAGAGCATTGGTCCATGTAGCTCTGCACACTGATAGGCAGCATTTCTCCAGGATTTCAGACAGGGAGTTTCTCCTAGCCTCATCTGGTGATATTTAGGATTCAAGCCGGGATGTCCTGCAGGCAAAGCTGTTGCTCTACCAGTGAGCTACAGCCCTTCTCCTTTGCGGCAGAAGCTCCCAGGTTGAATCCATAGCATTTCTAGATAGGACTGGGAGAGATCCCCCCTCCCTGAAAAAAAATCAATAAACAAAACCTAGAAGAAATCATTAAAGCATTTCAAAAACTGAGCTGGTGTGTATTGAGATGGTCTGATTCAATACACTGAATGCATCTGTAGAAGGATGGCTCCAAGCTTGAAGGGGACTGTGATGTTCCTATATTAATGTATATATGGTAAGTGTTGGTTGTTTAGAAGATACATGGTAAGTGGAGTGAAAGAGGAGGGGGAGTGAATAGGCAGTAGAATGCTAGATGATTGGCTGAGTGTTTAAAATGGCTGAACGTATAAAAGGAAGAGTGAGAGTGGAATCTGGGGGGACAAGAGAAAGAGTGGGTTGCTTGGTGGGGTTTGAGAGAGTGGTTTGCCAGGAGAGAGTGGAGAAGGAGGGGGGTGGAGTTCAGATTAGTATTGAGTAAAACCTTATGCTTATGTGCCTTAATAAGAAATCTTGTTAATCTTGTTAGCTTTGTTAACTTTAATAAATACTTAATTTGGTTTACCAAAGGCCTGATCCTTGGCTGGGGTTTCACAGACCAGAAGGGAGGGTAAGGTAATGACCAAGGCTGAAGGGGAACTGTAACAAATGGTGGCAGCGGTGAAGAGAATAACAATACCAGTATTCAGAGTCTCTGGGAATACTAGTATTAGGACGTGACTGGTGGTTGCCTAGCAGGGGGATCTGTTGAGATCTGTGCTAGAGCGGGGAGAGAAACAATAAAAAAGGACAGTCCGGACTGGTGGAGTCCCTGGTGGTGCCTAGTGACAGGCAGTAGCCACGCGCAGGTAGGAACCTGACAGGGAGAGCCAGGGAAGGGCGTCACAGGGACCTTGACAGCGGGCACTCTGGTAAACCCCTCTGATCCCAGCATTCTCCAGGTGGGCTTCTTCCCCCACTACACTCTCCCACAGAGTTCTTCTATCCCCAGAGCCTTACAAATAACCAGTGGTGGTTGTGGGCAGTAGAAACCGCTCCGGGTTTCAGTCTGAACATTCAATGATCTGTCCAGGGTGTTGAAAAAAATCCTAAAATAGATTCAGCACCTTGGATAGCTCATTGAAAGTTTGGACTGAAACCCAAAGTGCATTCCACTGCCCCACTGACATGGAGCCACCACCCACCTCTGCCATAACTCTGAAACTCTTTCAGTCAGTTCCAATGGCCACAATTTTTATTTTTCCACAATGTCCCTGATGTAGCATTGTGCAGAGAACTGCAGACAAATTACCAGCCACCAGGTCTCACACAATTTGTTTAAGATGGGCCCAGGACTGACACCAGCAGCAGACTTTACTAAGGCTCTGGAACCCTGGCAACTCCCTGAAGAAGGTGTTGCATGGCGATGCCAGGTCTGCTTCCCCATCTTTGTGCAGCTAGCAAAGGGTTACCCACTTGCGTAGGCAATTATGTGTTTCCCCAGTCTTCCAGTGCTGTGCTGCAACATAGGGCAGGTAGAAAGGGGAGCTGTCTTTCATTTCTTCCAATGCAGAACACATGGAAGAAATAATCTTGAGGGTAAATATTAGGAGGCAACCGAGGTGGGCAAATGCCCTCACCCAGAGCTGTGCTTCCCCCACCCCAATATTTTTGGGAAATTGTCTTCTTAATTTGAGAGATGACAGACAGGCACAACCTCCATTTAAAGAACAGCAGCTTGTTTTAAGAATGGGAACAATATAAGAAGAGGTCCTGCTGAAAAAAATCAGTGAATAAGGAAGGACGAGTGCATAATAAAAGCCTCGTGTGGAAGATCCCCCAAAAGTCTGCTCATTAAGACTTTCCCTGACTGAAGGTGGATTTTTCATAATCACATTACCCTACAATTACTTATGTGATCTGGAAATAAACAGCCTATATAGTAATATGACTCTTGAAGTAATATAACTCCCCACTCGATGGACCGTCACCTTGTAGTGGTGAGTGGCTTGCGTGTTCCAATGAATCTTGTGAGCGATGCTGTCAGAAGTCATGTATTCCCGGGAGGGTCACGCATGGTGATAAGGTCAAGGGAGAGGAACCAGAAAAAAAAAATCCAACAATGTCCTCAACAGCAGAACAGGCGGAGGAGGACAATGTGTATGTTACAATGGCTGTGAAGGCAGATGAAGGCTGCAGCAGATAAAATTCTTCCAATTGTCATGGTATCCATGCCATGGGATCCAAGCCTTTTTCTGCCAAGATTGTGTGTTGATCGTTGTGAGCCTATCTCCCCACATACAATAAATTCACACACAGACATCTTCCAACCAAATTATCTTGGAAGACAATCTTACTCAGTCACGAGTGATCACCAATGAATGAACAAGGCTTAAGGGTAAGGTAAATACCAAGGCTGAAGAGTGACAAATGGTGGCAGCGGGGAAGGGAAGAATAACACCACAAGTATTCAGAGCAAACCAGAAATATATGTATCTGCATTGATACAAAGGGAGTGGGACAGCTTGAGCACGCAGTTACAGAGGTAACCTGATTGAGAGAGACTCAGGCAGAGTCTCTGGGGATACTGGTTATAGAACGTGACTGGTGGTGCTGCCTAGCAGTGGGATCTGGTGGGGTCTATGCTAGAGCGGAGAGAGAAACCATAAAAAAGGACAGTCCGGACTGGTGGAGTCCCTGGTGGTGCCTAGTGACAGGCAGTAACCACGAGCAGGTAGGAACCTGACAGGGAGAGCCAGGGAAGGACCGTCACATGGCTTAGGGCGGTATATAAATAAAATAAAATAAATAAATAAATAAATAAATAATAACAAATGACTCTTGAAGAGTTAACTATTAGAACTTTGTATTATGAGCCAGAGTTAGACTCCACCTCTTGGATTTTCCTTTGCTTGGTCTTTCAGTTTCAGTTTCACTTGTGTTCTCTACCCAGCCACCAATAAAGAAGCATATTCATTTCCCTGCAGTAAAAAGAAAGAGTTTGTTTATTCTCTTTTTCTTGTTATGGGTAGAGAAGGATTTGGTACCTATTGATAAAGGATGAACTAAAACTTAAATCAATCAATCAATCAAGTTTATTTGCGGTCAAAGACCCGAAATACAATATACAGTTGACTTTACTCATAATAGAAAACCAAGAATATATATATATATATATTTAGAATAGCCTGGTTGACTAGAAGGGAGGGAGGATCTTCCTTCGAATCCGTTGGGCAGTAAAAATAAACTTTGCGACGGATAAGGTTATTGATTTGTCCTTGCCGTCTAGAAGATATTGCAATAAAACTATCCTGGACCTGCCAGGAAGGTTTATTAAAATAGGATTTAAGTATCTGGAACGTGCCATGCGATAATAAGGGCAAACAAAAAAGACATAAGACAAGGACTCAATGTCTACAGTATTACAGGGACAAAAACGGAGATCAAAGGGGGTACCCTGGTATCGACCCACAATAAGCGAGGGAGAAGGCGTTGTGGGATTTAGGTGTAGTCAGGTATTCCAGATAGGGGGCTGAATTGGGGAAGGGGAAACTTAAATTGGAGTATAAGGGAGAACAAGTTTTAGTCGCATTTGTCAAGGAGCTTTGAAGGTAAGTGTCCTTTAATCGAGTCTCTATGGTCCATCTGGCTGTCTCAGGATCCAATGAGGATAAATAACCCACTGAGAAGTCTAATAAAGCCAGTTTAGCAAGGAGGGCTTTGGACCATGAACCTGAGAAGGGATCACGCCAAAGAAAATGTAAGTAGCCAGGGGGAAGGTTCATATAGGCTAGTTTGACCCAATATCTAAAAGTTAATACCCAAGCATGGAATTCAAGGGAAGGTAAACCAGCCTCCAGCCTGAGGGCTGCGGCCAGAACACAACGTGGGACTCCAAAAATTAGTCTTAAAAAAATTGACAGGATTGATTTGATTTTAGGATTAAAACTTGGGGCCCATAGGGGGCACCATGCAAAAGTTGAGGAAAAATCTTTGATTTAAAAACCTGAGAAGTGGCGGGAATGTACTGTCCACCTCTAGTATAAAAAAAAGCTTTCATTGTATTCCTGGCAGTTTGCATCGCCAAATATATATGGGGGGACCAGGATAGGGAGGAGTGGAACAAGACCCCCAAGTACCTGGGCATTTTTTTTCTCATTAATTGTCCATTCGGAAGTTGCACAACGGCGGGAAAAAGCCAAAATTTTAGTTTTGTCAAAGTTTATGAGTAATGAATTTAGAGAGCAGTAGGTCATGAAGGCACGGCATAATATTTTAAGGCCTATTGGAGACAAGGCAAGAAGGGCTGCGTCGTCTGCATAGAGGAGCAGAGGACACTTTTGGTCAGCTACCTTTGGGGGATGGAAAGTGGGAGAATGACAGCATACACTGAGGTCACTTAAATAAAAATTAAGTGCAGGGGTCAAAATACATCCTTACTTGACGCCATTATATACAGGGATAGAATTTGTTAATGTCCCATCGGAACCACAGCGAACACGGATGGTAGTTGTTTGGTGGAGACGATAGATAAGGTACAGAAGTCTCTTATCGATGTTAGAGTGATAGAGCTTGGCCCAGAGTTTGTCTCTTGGGATGGCATCAGACGCAGATTTAAGGTCAACAAAGGCCACAAATAAGCCATTACCCAAGGGGACCATGTATTTTTCTGCCAAATGATTCAATAGGATGCAGTGGTCCAGTGTGGATCTCCCTTTCCTAAAGCTAGCCTGTTCCCAGCCTATAATGTTTTCATCCTATAGCCAAGAGGTTAGCTTTAGATTTAAGTAGCTGGCATAAAGCTTGCCGACTACCGAGAGGAGGCTGATTGGCCTATAGTTCAACGGCTTGTCTCTGACTCCTTTCTTGTAAATAGGAATGACAATGGCTTCAAGCCAGGTGATGGGAAAATGCCCGGTGTTATTAATTGAGGTAAATAAATTTGCTAGGAGAGGCGTCCACCAGGCTTGGTTGGACTTTAGGAATTCAGGGGGAATAGCATCTGAACCAGGCGCCTTTCCGGGTTTCAGAGTGCCAATCAGAAAGGAAATCTCACTCTGTGTAACCTGCAGCCAAAAGGGTTGGGTAGGAGAGTCTGCAAGAGGGAGAAATATCGAGGACTGGCCATTCTGAGTTGCGAATAGGTCAGCGAAGTATTGCTCCCAAGTGCTAGCAGGAATATTACAGGAAATAGGGTTGGAAGAGGTCAGGGCATCGGTGACAAGCGACCAAATTTTTTTTGAGTTTTTAATCTGGGAGGCATTAATCAGAGCTTTCCATCCCTCTAGAGTAGCCTGTCACATCCCGGTTATCCATTTAGTTCTCCAGTGCTTCAAGGATAAAATTTTATCCTCAGGAGCACAGTCGACTTCCGGTGAGTCTTTTGTGGGGAGCAGGAAAGAAAAATTTAATGGAAGATGGTCACTATCTTGCCTGAACCCCATGGCAAAATTAAAGATATAATGAATCAGGGGGTTAGGGATCAAAACATGGTCAACTACGCTGCTGCCATGGCCTGAGACAAAAGTAAACTCTGCACTATTGTCAACCTGTGAGAGGCCATTCAGGATTGCCAAGTTAAAGCGACTGGCCAGGCGGATGAGGCAGATTCCCCCATAATTCACCTTCACATCCTTGGATGACCAGTCATTTTTAAAAAGGAGGTCTTCCGTGTCAACAGCTCCCCAACTAAAACTTAAAGTGATCTGGAAAAAATATCTACCCTAATTTACCTTTTTTTCCCTTTTAAAGCACTCACTGTATTCACAATCCTCAAATGCAAATAAAAGATCCTCAAATGCAAAGATGTGTCACTGAACACCAAACCCAGGATAATTCAAACCATGGTATTCCCAATCTCTATGTATGGATGTGAAAGTTGGACATTTGAAATGTGGCGTTGGAGGAGAGCTTTGTGGATACCATGGACCGCAAAAAAGACAAATAATTGAGTGTTAGAACACATGAAACCAGAACTATCACTAGAAGCTAAAATGATGAAACTGAGGTTATCATACTTTGGACACATAACGAGAAATGTATATATCTAGAAAGCATTAGCCAATAGGAACAAGAGTTTGTTTGTTTTTCCATTCCTTCCTTCCCATTTGCTATTTGCTTTGGGACCTTTTGTTCAGGGGGGTAAAAAGCCTAAAGGACCCACTGTGAAGAAAGCTCACACCCAAAAAAGGGAATTAGTCTCCATTCAAATTGTGTGAATTAAATGGGTGTGAACCCCTCTTTGAATATTCAGCTCCAGATTTTTGTTCTTATCTACGTAGGACTCGTCCAAACTGACCTTGATAATCCATGTTGTCCATATACGCTTTGTCATCTGACAGTCCCCACTAGCCTGTTTGTTTGCTCTTTGTTGATACAAAAACAACCCTTTTTTTGCGCCAGCACATGCAGCAAGGAAGGCCTGTACTTCTTCTCACTTTTTCCCAGCTCCGCTTCTTGCCCTGGACATTCGCACACATGTGCAAAAGTGATTTGACGAGAATGACGGAAGGGGTGTGGGGAAATGGCCAAGGACCGCCCATGAACCGCCTACATCGCTAAAGTCCGGGGTATTGCATCCTAGCACTATGTTGAAGCAGGTGATTCCCGATTTAAAAAAAGGAAATCGCATTTTTTGCGATACTGCAGATGCAGATTTAGATGCTATAACATCCACGAAAATGGGCGACGTCGTATGGCCCATGGAAAATTAATGAAGACACAAGGTGATCATATCGCTGATTAAACAGTTGTTTGGACGAGCCCGTAGTGTCTCTAATGAATTTAAACATCCAGACTACTGGTAACGCCCTGATCTTTTTCATGGATGAGACTTACAACGTTGTGTTTCTTAAAAATAAATAAATAAATAAATAAATAAATAAAAAACCCATTCTTAAACAAATTAGAAAAGCTCTGTTTCGCATAATTTAAGGCAGAGTGAATTTTTGAATAATTATGACTAGTGCTTATTAGATACGCCACTTCCTCTTAATCCTGACACAGTCCCACTCTGTTTAGAAGAAACAGCAATAGTCATGCCAAAAAAAGAAGAGCCTGCTGCATCAGGCCAAAGGGGGCCCATCGAGTCCAGTATCCTCTTCTCACAGTGGTCAACCAGATGCCCTCTGGGAATCCCATAAACAGAAACTAAGTCCAAGAGCACTCTCCCCTCCTGTGGTTTCTACCGACTGGTATTCAGAAGCAGACTGCCTCTGACTGTGGAAGGAGAATAGCCATTGTGAACAGTAGCCACCGAAAGCCTTATCCTCCTTGAAACTCTTTTCATTCAGCTGCTTCATCCAGGCAATTATAATCCTGATAGAAATAGGAGGAGGGCAATGGGGTAGGGGTGGGTGGAAGAGGCACAATAAATAAATGCCTGCAAATGAATACATGAAATAAAGAGAATTGCTTTTTTTCTGTAAACTGAGTTGTGTGGTGCAAGGAGTGCATTTCTAAACCTCTAATTTTGTTTTTATGACATTTAATGTTAAGATGTTAATGTTTAAGATGATCTGTTCAAAGGCTTTGCATTGCTTTAAATGTGTAATTTTCTTTGATTTTTTATAACACTGTAAACCGGTTAGAGGCTTCTTTTATTTATTTATTTATTTATTATAGTTGTATACCATAGCCGAAGCTCTCTGGGTGGTTTACAGTAACTAAAAACAAATACAATTTAAAATACATCTTTTTAAAAAACAATTTAAAACACAGTTTAAAATTTTAAACAGTATAAAACACATGCTAAAATGCCTGGGAGAAGAGGAAAGTCTTGACCTGGCGCCGAAAAGATAACAGTGTTGACGCCAGGCATACCTCATCAAGGAGATCGTTCCATAATTTGGGAGCCACCACTGAGAAGGCCCCCTCCCTTGTTGCCATCCTCCGAGCTTCCCTTGGAGTAGGCACCTGGAGGAGGGCCTTTGATCTTGAACGTAGTGTACGGGTAGGTTCGTATCGGGAGAGGCGTTCCATCAGGTATTGTGGTCCCAAGCTGTGTAAGGCTTTATAGGTCAAAACCAGCACCTTGAATCGAGCTTGGAAACATACAGGCAGCCAGTGCAAGCAGGCCAGAATCGGTTTTATATGTTTGAAGTATAAAGCAGTGTGCAAATTAAATGATGATGATGATGATGATGATAATAAATGCCTTCCTTACACACCCTCATGAATCCTTTATTCTCAGGCACTCTGAGGCCATCTTTCTCCCACATTAAAAGAGTTTTGTGCTGAAAACCACCCTTTCAAAAGAGTTTTGCCAATGAAGAGTTCCCAGTTGGTGAAAAAACAGTTTGTTTCCTTGCATGCCAGGAAATGTTTCCTAGAAGGCATGTGTAGGGTACCACAGACCCTCCCACACCACACACCCCTGCCTGCCACCCCCCAGGCCATGCTCCTGATCAGCCCTGTGACACACCCTCCTTGAAGATTTTTGCCTGGCTGGGATGTAGCCTACTGTACAAATGTAAAAGTTACAGCTTTTGCTCCACTCACTTTTGTCTCTTGCCCTGCCCATTGATGGCATGTGGTCCCCAGAGGTTTACCAAAAGGGGATTCACCCTTCCAGCTGACAAGAAAGATTCCCCACACCTGCTATAATGCAATGGGTTTTCACCTTCCAGAATCATAGAATAGTAGAGTTGGAAGGGGCCTGTAAGGCCATCAAGTCCAACTCCATGCAGGAATCTAACTTAAAGCATACCTGACAGATAGCTATCCAGCTGCCTCTTGAATGCTTCCAGTGTTGGAGAACCCACCTCCTCCCTAGGTGATTGGTTCCATTGTCATACCGCTCAGTTTTTCCTGATGTTCAGCCGAAATCTGGCTTCATGTAACTTGAGCCCATTATTTCGTGACCTGCACTCCAGGATGATAGAGAAGAGATCCTAGCCCTCCTCTGTGTGACAACCTTTCAAGTACTTGAATAGTACTATGATATCTCTTCTCAGTCTTCTCTTCTCAAGGCTAAACATGCCCAGTTCTTTCAGTCTCTCCTCATTGGGCTTTGTGTCCAGTTCCCTGATCATCTTCGTTGCCCGCCTCCGAATCCGTTCCAGTTTGTCTGCATCCTTCATAAAGTGTGGTGTCCAGAACCAGATGCAGTACTCAAGATGAGACCTAACCAGTGCTGAATAGAGGGGAACTTATACTTAATGCAATTTGGAAACTTCACTATCATTGCAGCCTAAAATAGCACTTGCCTTTTTTGCAGCTGTATCACGCTGTTGGCTCATATTCCATTTGTGATCAACAACAATTCCAAGATCCTTCTCGCATGTTATATTGTTAAGCCAAGTATTTCCCGTCACATCAGTTGCATTCTATCAGAAAACATGCCACATGACTCTTTGCAGTGAATGACATAAGACTGAATAAACAGTGTGATGTGTCCTCCTTACACACAGAAAATGCCTCCCCCCAAATATTCCTCAGATTGTTTTGGAATGAGAAGAGCTATTTTCTATCAACACAAACACACATAAACCAGGAAATGGCTCCTCTTCTTTTACGTCAAACTTAATTCGATTGGACCCTATTCCACATTATTTGGGCTGCCACAGAATCTTGTCACTCTCCTGCCCATGAGATCCCCAAAGCTCCTCTGAACCACCCTCCATCCTTCCACTCCTCATCGCATTACACAATTACATCAATGAACATCTGCACATAAATTCTGGGTAGTTGAGATTGCAATTTATATTGTCATGTTTACACTGACACATCATGATGCCAATATGTAATTGGGTCCATATGATATTTATGGATGTGTTATTCAAGGTGCAGGTGAAAACTTTGGGTTGACCACTGAAAAGTGGTCAAGTTTCCGTAGAAGCAAAAATAAATTTGACTGTGGGTGAGCAGCTATTGTTCCAGGTGCTAAGGATCAATAGTGTAGTGGCAAATTCAGAAGTGCAAGGTCCCTTCATGATAGTCACAGCTACCCCCCATTTTCGATGCTAGGCTGAAAATGAGATCCTTGTTAATGCCATCTCTCACAACAATAGAATCCCTAGGAGCCAATATGAATGAACGGGGAGAGTGTTAGCTAGAGAAAAGATCCTTCTCAGTAGCTAACACACTCCCCTTTCATGCTGATTGGCTCATGGGATCTGGTGACATAGGGACCCTGCTGGGACCGTTCTCCCAAAAACGTAAGGGGTCTAAGACTCCCTGAGACTCTGGACAACTATACCCCTGCTAAGGATTAAACAACACCACTGTTTTTTATTATAACATGTAGAACACATTATTCAATGTTCAAAGTTCTGTGAATGAAGTCACTATGATTGCCAGAAGCTTTGCATCCAGTGCTGCTGTTGGGAAATAAGATCCAGCCTGCTCCTTCCAGGATTGAGACTGGAGAACAAAGCAAGAATGAGTGTTCCGATCACCACAACAGTTCCCATTGCTGAAGAGGCAAGTAACTTTTAAAATTGAACAGTGGCTTGTCTCTTCAGCAGTAGTAATCTCTGTGGCAATCACAGCAACTGGTTTCTGACATGTGTGGTTCTCTCACAGTACATGTACTCCCTTTTTGGGGATCTCAGTATAAATCTCTAGCTAGCTATTTGGTCCTGGATGCATCCATTGATTAATACAATTAGGAATTTGAGGATCTGATTCCAAATGAGCTTTCAAGTTTGTCCAAGGGATAGAAAAAAAACCCTGTATTATTATTTTTCAAAGCTGATAGTCATGTTATTCTGATCCTGTCACCACAGGGAGAGAGCCTGTGCTTATGGTTTATGGAACATGACACAGATATGATTACATTTGCTCTCTGATTGCTACCTCAACATCAAGAAAAGCCATGCTGCAACACTGCAGCCTTGACTGTTGTAAAAGCACTTAAACAATATTGATCTGCCTTTATTGGAAACACACTGGGCTGCCATGACACTGTACCTCCCAAACAAGGACTGGAAAGGGGGCTTCAGACAGTGGAAATATATCAGTACAGTTTGTTTTGTTGTTACAATTAGGATATTTCCTTGGAAACTAATAGGTGCAGTTGTAGGAGTGTCCTGAGTTTAATCCCCTGCTAACCCTGGGACTATTGCACTATAACAGTGGAAATGTTTTCACCTTCTTAATTGCTTTGGAAGGCAGGATGCTATTCTAGGACATATACAAAGGGTCACAACTGAGGGAACACATGTTTTGCATCTCTTTCAGTCCCCAGCATCTCCGGTTAAAAGAATTAGGTGGCACACGTTGGGAAAGACCTCTAGTAAGACTCTGAGGAGATGTCATCAGTCAAAGTGGAGTGCGCTTCCAGCAATATGCTGATGATACGCAGCTCTATTTCTCCTTCTCATCTTCTTCAGGTGAGGCTGTTGCTGTACTGAACCGCTGCCTGGCCGCGATAATGGACTGGATGAGAGCTAACAAACTGAAACTCAGTCCTGACGAGACTGAGATGCTGTTGGTCGGGGGCCCCTCTGCTCAGATGGTTGATGTCAGACCTGCCCTAGATGGGGTTACACTCCCCCTAAAGGAACAGGTCCGTAGTTTGGGGATCTTATTAGATCCGCTTCTGTCACTTGAGGCCCAAGTAGCCTCGGTGGCACGAAATGCGTTCTACCAGCTTCGGCTGGTAGCCCAACTACGACCCTATCTGGACAGGGAGAACCTAGCCTCAGTTATTCACGCTCTGGTAACCTCTAGATTGGATTACTGTAATGCTCTCTACGTGGGGTTACCTTTGAAAACGATTCGGAAACTTCAGCTAGTGCAGAATGCCGCGGCCAGAGTTCTTACTGGGACGAAGAAATTCGACCACATAACACCTGTTCTGGCCCAACTGCACTGGCTTCCAATACGTTTCTGGGCCAGATTGAAAGTGTTGGTCCTTACCTATAAAGCCCTTAACGGCACTGGACTGCAATATCTGATGGAACGCCTCTCTCGCTATGTTCCTACCCGTTCACTCTGCTCGATGTCTAAGGCCCTTCTCCGGGTCCCAACTCATACAGAGGCCCGGAGAACAGTAACAAGATCTAGGGCCTTTTCGGTGGTGGTCCCTGAATTATGGAATGCCCTCCCAGATGAGATATGCCTGGCGCCTTCTCTGTCATCTTTTCGGCACCAGGTAAAAACCCACCTCTTCACCCAGGCATTTTAAGCTTTTTATTTTAATTTAATCTTATGTTTATTTTCTTTTACTCTGTTTTTAAATATGTTTTATAATTGTATGCGCAATACACACTTGCTTGTATTTTAAATATTGTGGTTTTATCGTGTTGTACACCGCCCTGGGAGCTGTTAGCTATAGGGCGGTTTAGAAATGCAATTAAATAAATAAATAAATAAATAAAGTTGACCTTCTCAGGCAGTGATTGTGGGTGACCATTTGGGCTGTGTGTGTGTGTGAGAGAGAGAGAGAGCTTTTCTTTATAAAAAAAACTCAGTAATTTTCTTAATGAGGGGGCTTTCCAGGACAAGCAGCACCCTTTCCTTTAAAAAGGGAAATATAACACCCCCTGTTGCTGTTTTTTCTAATGTTAAACAATATCTGCCTTCATCCCCCCCCCCAAAAAATGCATCTTTGTCCTTCCAAAGATCCTGGTTGCATTTAAGCATAAGAACATAAGAATAGTCCTGCAGGATTGAGCCAACCAGATGTCCATGGGAACTCCACAACCAGGACCTGAGCACAGCAATGCTCTCCCCACTTGTGATTCCCAGCAACTGGCATTCAGAGGCATACTACTTCCAACACTGGAGGTAGAACATAGTCATTGTGGCTAGTAGCCACTGATAGCCTTATCTTCCATGAATCTGTCTAATCCTTTTTTAAAGCCCCAAACTTGGTGGCCATCACTACATCTTGTGGGAGGAAATTCCATAGTTTAACTATGCATGTACAGCCAAACACTTGTAGGCCTCCCTGTTGCTGATGTTGCGTTCAGCACATGGATGTCACTGTGGAGCCAGTGGTGTATGTGATGCTGGGGGTACACTGGCCCCCTTCTCCACGCACTGAAGTTATGCATGGAGAACTTAAGGAGCATGTTTCTTTTGTAAATGTAAAATTAAGAGTACCCAGCTTCTTATGAAGAGTGGTTTGTGGTTCATGCTGCCCATCACGTCAATGCAGCAACAAACATTTTTTTGCAAGAGCTTTATCATTGCACAAAGGGGTACAAAGGATGATTTTGTTAATTCTAAAGCAAGCCCTATTTCCACACACACACACACACACACACACACACACACACACACACGGTGCATTTCCCCCCCCCCAAAGACACTCTTGTACATTTTCCATAGTCTTCAGAGACAATAAATTAGCCCTAAGGAAGGCTTAGATTTGGGTTATTGCCACTGAACTGCTAATGCTGACAGTTAACAAACTGGAGGGACTGCAAAGAATGCTGGATATTTCTAATGTTATAGATTTTAACATAATTATCAATGCATTCCTTTCAGCTATTATGCCATTTTAATTGCATGGAGCTGATTTCTCTGTTTTTTATGGGGCTATATCCGCATCGGGAAAATGAAAGCACCAAATTGAAAATGAAAGAATTATGCTAAGGCTTCCTCTGAATTCTGGAACAGCATTTCCTACTTTATACATGATTCATTCCCCTGCTTGTGCTTTCATGTCGCCGGGTACAGTAGAGCAGTGGTTTGCCTCTCTGGTTTCTTTGCTTGAAAGGGCAGAGCCATTCTGAATGTTTCCCTTTCCCGGGGGTGGGAGTCCTTTTGGAATTTCTCCCTACAAATATGTGTATCATTTTATGGGCTTATTGAATGAGTACATTCTGCTCACCAAAGTGGCCATCTCACTTCCTGAGTGTTAATTATACTTGAAAGGCAGTGTTGTGTAGTGGTTAGTGTGCTGGGACTTGGACGAGGGAGACTTGGCTTTAAGTTCCTGCTCAGTGGTGAAGCTCTAGGTGGATGGATGCAAAAGATGATGGGTCTCCTGCACTATAATAGTCAGTGCCAGTCCAAGATATTTTGCAGCCTGAGGCAAAGGGCAAGATTAACTAACTAGGCTTGCAGTTGAATCGTACTCCCACCATGGTGAAGGGAATCATGGAACCACAGAATCATAGAATCATAGAATAGTAGAGTTGGAAGGGGCCTATAAGGCCATCAGGTGCAACCCCCTGCGCAATGCAGGAATCCAAATGAAAGCATTCCCGACAGATGGCTGTCCAGCTGCCTCTTGAATGCCTCCCGTGTCGGACAGCCCACTAGCTCTCTAGGTGATTGGTTACATTGTCGTATGGCTCTAACCGTTAGGAAGTTTTTCCTGATGTTGGCTCCCATCTTTGCCTGCTTGCTTCTAGTAAAACATATTTCCATATGTTTAGGTGGTGTGATCTGTGGGACAGATCATCTAGCTGGGAAATGCTTTTAAATGGGACTGGCTGGAGCTAACTTCGGAAGTGTCACTATTCTGAAAGAATCAATAGGTCTTATGGAGCCCATTATCATAACCTCATGTCCCTGGAACAGGAGCAAGGGATAAGCATGCTATTGTTAAATTAGGTGGTGCCATCTTAGCAAGGAAAACAGAAATGTAATGTTTGCTAATTGAACTATAAAACCCATGTCTCTCCTGATGTTGTTGGACTACAACCCCATCATAGAATCCTAGAATCGTAGAGGCCATCAAGTCCAACCCCCTGCTCAGTGCAGGAATCCAAATCAAAGCATTCCCGGGAAAGAGTCCTCCACTGTACGTGAGAACAGCAGGCTAGCTTAGGGGGTGAAGAGCAGGCCTCATGGCACCCAGCTCTGTCCATGCTCCACCCTTCAGCATCTGCTACTTAAGACAGTTTCCTCACTCTGCCTAATGATAAGGCCTGCCTTGTTGATAGTCATGCAGAATAGGTAATTCTATCAAACTTCAAAAGAAGATTAGATAAAATCATGGACCTGATGGCTATGTTCTAGTCCAAACAGTAGTTTCTGCAGGAGAGGAGAGCACTATTGTGCTCAGGTCCTGCTTGCGGGCTCCCCAAAGGCATCTGGTTGGCCACTGTGAGGACAGGAACATAGGGAGATGCCTTATACTGAGATTGGCCATTGGTCCATGTGGCTCAGTATTGTCTGCACTGACCATGAGAGGATCTCCAGGGTTTCAAGCAGGGATCTCTCCCAGCCATGCCTGGAGGTGCTGGGGATTGAACCTGGGGCCTTCTGGATGCAACACAGATGCTCTTTCAGTATGCTATGCCTTTTCCCCAATGGATGATGGACTAGATGGGGCACTGGCCTGACCCAGGAGCCTCTTCTTGTGGTCTTATTTTCCCAAGCAACACCTGATGGAAATCCCTCTCTTATGTCACATTAACAATATCACCGTTTGCATATGGCCACCCTAGCTCCTTGCTTTCTGAAATCTTGTTCCTTATGGCAGAAAACAGTTTCTTCATTATTTGAAGTCAGGATGGCGTGTTTGAATCTTGACTCCAGTATCATTTGTTTTGACTAGAGATGTGAAGGCTGGGGATGGGGATTAGAAAAAAGGGGGAAAACATGTTTTCCTCTTTTTAGCCCCATTTTTTTTCCTTTTTCCAGGGGAAAACAACCCCAGAAAAATATGGGGGGAAAGCTGTTTTTTCCTGATCTTTTTCCAGTTTTTTTTCCCTGGGCCTTCACATCTCTAGTTTTGACACACTGAATATTCCTTGGAGTCTTGAAACCAGGAACACTTCACAGACTTACAGACAGCACAATCCTATTATGCATATCTTCTCAAAAGTAAGACCCAGACCCATTGTGTTCAATGGGACTGACAGGAAATGTCTATATAGAATTTCAGGCTGGGAATTCCCCCCATGCCCTCCCCAATCATTACTATCAATAATCATGATGGCTTAGCAGCTGAATACACAAGCCATTCAGGGATGAACAGTTTCCATTCTGTTACTGGTCAGTTTTGGAAGTCCTGGTATTATCATAGATTCAAAGAGGGGATAAAAATCCGCACACATAAATAATGAAACTTGCCACCAGGATTGCTTGATTTTCAGTGCATGATCACAAAAACGACTTGGCCTCAACAGGAACTTGTAAGACCCCCCCCCCATTTTTCAACATGATGTGACACACACGCACACACACTGGGCTGATCTCCATCCTCCATCCATCCCTATTTGGATATTTCCCTCAAATGCAAGAGAAGATGGTCTTTCTGTGGAACTAAGTGCCCGTCACCATCAACCTTAACTTCCAAGGAATTTTAGCATGATTAATGGGATTGCAAAGACTGCCAAAGGAATTAATAATAATTAGCTGCTTATTACCGAGAGCAGCCAGAAATGCAGATAAACCACCTGCTTTTTCTTTCACAATTCATGTCTTCCCTTTGCTTAATCATATAATGAAAAGAGGGTATCTTCCATTGGTGATATCACTCTCACAACGACAGGCACTTTGGGTTGCATGGGAGGGTGGATATTTAACTTTGAAGGTCTCATCTGCACTACATATTTAAAGCATGATCATACCACTTCAAACAGCCATGGTTCCTCCAAAGGATTCTGGGGACTATAGATGATTAAGTGTGCTGAGAGTAGCTAGGAGACATAGTGAACTTAGACTTTCAAAAAGCTTTTGACAAGGTACCTCACCAAAGACTTCTGAGTAAGCTTAGCAGTCATGGAATAAGAGGAGAGGTCCTCTTGTGGATCAGGAACCGGTTAAGTGGCAGGAAGCAGAGAGTAGGAATAAACGGACACTTCTCCCAGTGGAGGGATTTTGAAGGAATACTGCATTTTGGTTCTCATACTGTTTTGGAAAGTGCAAATTGATAGATTCTGCTTTAAATGCAGACTGAATTGAATTTCTCCCTCATCTCTAGTCAAGAGCATATGGCAGAATATACCCACATTAAACCCTGGTCTGGAGGGGCCCAGACTTGCACTTGGCCTCTCTGCTAGGGATGGAGGAGGAATTTGTTCGGTCTGCTTTTTGCAGTGGATCAACCCAGTTTGACAGTCACAGACTTGTTTGTGCATCAGAATATAATTCCCAGTAAGATTATGCACGTCTACAGATTTTACGATGAAGTTTGTGTGCAAAAAGTCTGGTGGTTTAATTCTCACAATGAGCTTTATGGCTGAGCAAGGATTTGAAACCAGTTCCTAGTCTGACACTCTAACCACTACTGGGTGGTCATCCCTCCCCAAACCTCGAAAGTGTATATTTTGTTCTTGTTATTCTTGTAGTTGTTGTTGTTGTTGATGTTGTTTACTTGTCGCTTTTATTCATAGAAGTGAACCCAAAGTAACTTCTATCTATCTATCTATCTATCTATCTATCTATCTATCTATCTATCTATCTATCTATCTATCTATCTATCTATCTATCTATCTATCTATCAATCAATCAATCAATCAATCAATCAATCAATCAAACAAACAAACAATCTATCTATCTATCTATCTATCTATCTATCTATCTATCTATCTATCTATCTATCTATCTATCTGTCTGTCTGTCTGTCTGTCTGTCTGTCTGTCTGTCTGTCTGTCTGTCTGTCATCTCTCAAATCTTTATTGCATGGCCATAGGCCGTCGCATCACAATTACAACACCAACACACATATTAAAATCCCAAGATAAAATACCTAATACATAATATACATAAGATCCATAAAATGCATAAAATGGTTCATCAGGGCCCATGGACAGCCAGACAGGAAGCTATATACATATTGTTTACCATTAAACAATCACCGGGCAATTATTCACCCACTCTGTTGATCAATTACATGCCAACTCTGCAACACGCTTAGCTCAGAGCTTTTGTGCTGCCAGGGCGAAGTGGGCAACCCTATATGTGACCGTACAATCTTTGTCAGATAGAAGGAAGGAAATTATATGAGGAACCTAGTAAGCTCCCTGCTGAGACAGCAGACCACTCAGAAATTTAATCCGAGGGTGAGAGTACAAAGGACACTCCAGCAAATAATGGGGCAGATCCTCAACCACCGCTGTTCCACAAATACACAACCGCTGGTCCCATGGGAGCTGAAGGTAACAGCCTGACAGGACTGCGTTCGGCATCGTCTGAAACCTGAGCACTGTGAAAGCTTGTCTTAAATTTATTGATATGGGGTAGGTCAGGTATCTTGCTTGCAGATGATCCTGTTTAATTTCTCCGTACCACTTGGAGAATTTAGCATTAATAATCGCCAATCTATCTATCCAGAAACAATGCAGGAAAATTGTCTCCCGCAACCTCGCTCTATTGGGCAGATTTGAAGCCTGGGCTGGAATATGATACAATTGATAAAAACTAGAAAGTCTGGATAGCCAGAATTTATCCTTTGAGGCCAGTTCGTAGAAGGATTTCAATATTAGCTTTGCTGGTGCATTTTTTATAGATCCCCAGAAAGTAAGAAGGGCACAGTGGACACGAGCTCTGACTGGAGGTAATCCTGTCTCTGCTCGAAGTAGCGTCACCAGAGTACCAATAGGTAAACGCAAGAGGTTTTTTAGAAAGTTATTTTGGATAGCCTCAAGGTTGGAGAGATAAGAATCCTCCCAACCCCAGACTGCTGCCCCATACAAGATCTGTGATAGAACCTTACTCTGAAAAACGTTTAGTGCTGGGGCAGTCTGTCATCTATCTATCTATCTATCTATCTATCTATCTATCTATCTATCTATCTATCTATCTATCTATCTATCTATCTATCTATCTATCTATCTATCTATCTATCTATCTATCTATAGGACATAAATATAAAAGGAAGTGGAACAGCCCATCCCTTTAAAGAGGCTACAACATTAAAAGCCCTCCAAAATTAAGAGCTAAATGCCTGGGAGAAGGGGATTTATTTTGCTTGGCACCTTAAGATAGATAATGATGGTGCCAGGCTTGCCCCACTGGGGAGAGCATTCCATAAATATTATAGAAAGATGCATTGAAATAATGTGCACAATTTAAATGCACTTTTTCATGCATTCTTTTTTTTAAAAAAATGGCACAAAATGGGATGGAATGGACTTCGGATTGAATGCCAGCAAAATTGAAATGGGTTGAATTTAGGCTGCTGATCTGCCTTCTCATTGCACATATCTAGAGAGGATTCAGAGCAGAATTGATTCATTCCTGTCCATTCAGCTTTTCACAGCTGAACCCCCTAGGTTGCAGACATCTTGATGTGAAACAGTGGCATTTCTGACCTCATCTGGAGATTCCAGGCACACACTTAATTATAAAATAATAATTAATATCTGCCGATTAAATGGAATTAGATTATTCTCAATTTTTAGACTCTATTCTAGTTGTCTACACACACAAAAAACGCACACATGCACTCACACACATGCTGTCCTTCTTCCTTTTAAATAAATATGTATAAATATATGAACTGCCAGCCACCGTGTGGAAGAAAAATAGGAGGATAGCAAACTCACCCCCCGACACACATTATCATCCCAGTACCTGGAGCCTATATAGACGGAACATTGGTTGAATTTGACCTTTCTGAAATCATAAGCAATTCTTTCTCTTTGTCATAGTGATAATGGAATGGATCAGATACTTCCTGAAGACATTATAATAGAGTTCAACTGCCTGTGTTGCACGCTAATGACAAATGTAAAATCCATCGCTTCTCTACAGTTGTCTCGGGTAGAAAAGACACAGAGAGGGAGAGTTTTCCACGTGGCAGCCTGGATTCTACAATGTTCCTCACGGTTCCCAAATAGCCCAGCTAATGGAATGCTGGTGTCAATTCCTTGCTTAATTTTTTCAGGTCATGCTACTGGGGGCAGATATGAAGCTTTCCCAAATGATTTAAAATGCATTTTACTTTAAGCTAGGGGTTCATAGCAACCCTGATCCAGCCCATAATAAGCTGCTTCTCACCATTTGATAAACTTGGCATGCCTTTCCTTGGAGCACAGGACCTCCGAGACAGATCTTAGTAGCCCAGAATGTTCATTTGGGAATGGGTAGACTTTAAGGTTGCCTGGTCCTGTTTGGGCTTGATTCATCTGTTAATTAGGCTCTAGGCTAGTAATGGAGAATGTGGACTACAACTCTTATCAGCTAACTGGAGCTGATGGGACTCAGTCCAGTTACATCTGGAGGTCCACAAGTCCACCCACCCCTGCTGAAGACTCTCTGCCCCTCCTACCTCCAAATTTTTCTTTATTCAAAGCCATGGGAGCCTGCCTTTTCCTACCCTATTCTTCAGAACTGAGGCAAGCAGAGATGTGGGATAGAATCTTCTCATTTGTATCACCCACTAGTGGGATGCTGTCTCTAGGGAGGCTCACCTGGTGCTGACACTGATGTCCTTCCAGCACCAGAATTTTTATCTGCATAGTCTTTTTTCTATCTTTAGATTTTGTGAATCGTTTTATTTCCTTCTGCTGCTCTTTGATGCTCTTCTGGAGGTTATTCGGCTAAGCGAAGGATGAGTTCCACATATAGATTGATAATACCCAATAACTTCTGTTTGCTGGTCTCTGACAACATGGGTCTGTTCCAGAATCATCACATTAACCCCGTTCATTTTTATTCTATTCACTAAAAGACTTTGAAGCACTATATACTGCTGATGCTGGGAGCTCTTGTGAAATGTCTTTATGAGACTGTAGGCTGGAAATCAAGCTGATGCTTCACAGGCTCCTCCCACCAAAAGCACATGTTAATTGGAACATCTCTGTCAAGTCCCCACACAGCCAGCCACTGTAGGGAAAGCCAACATAGTGCCATCCAGATGTTGCTGGACTCCAACTCCCATCCGTCCCGGCCACCATGGCTAAATGTCATCATCATCATCATCATCATCATCATCATAACAACAACAACAACAACAACAACAACAATAACAATAACAATAATAGTTGTTTATCATTATTATTATTATTATTATTATTATTATTGGCTGTCCCTATGGGAGGCAGCATTCCCCAACCTGGTGGCTTACAGTAGTTGTTGAACTGCAACTCCCCTGACTATTAGTCATGAAGGTTGCGGAGAAAACATCAGGAGGGCACAGGATTGGGTGTGAGGTGAACCCAGTGGAGGACTATCAGTAAGAAGATAATACAGAAACAAAGACAAGCCAAACAGCAATGGCTGTTTTACACAACAGACCTTTTCAGAATCTGCAGTCTTGTTTTGTGTACTCTCGGCAGTGACCTTCACTTGCCTTTTGCAGCTTCAGTTGGCTCTAGATGTCGAGCAGCTAACTAACCCTAGCCCTAAAGGACAGTGGCTCTGGCTCCTAGGCCTCCTGCCTTGTCTATGTACATAGATATATACTTTTATCCTTGAGGATTTCACTGTATGCATCCTCCCATCAACTGGAAGAGGTCAAAGGAGGATAAGACTATGTTGAGTTTATTTATTCCTTCAGGTTTTCATTCGTATTTTACTTTCTCTCTGGCCAGATTTCTTTCCTCTTTGAAATGTAGAAAAAGAAAACCATAGCAAGCAATCCTTCACACTTTTAGGGAGAAAAATAAAACCCAATCCATCGCTCTTTTGCACTTCCAGCCACTGTGAAATTCACTTACTCTGAAAAATGGATTTTTTTAGGTCATCATATTGAAAGTCTCTCTCTCTCTCTCTCTCTCCTGATTTCTTCTTTTCTTCTCCCTACACAGAATAGTTCTCTCCATTTTCTGCTCTGGGGTCTTTGGGATGGTCCTCTCATAACTAGGTATGGTGGAGAATTTTAATTCTGTTTGCATTTAAAGGCAAACCTAATTCTCACTTTCCAAAACAATACGACAACTGAAACACAACTGTCCTTCAGAATTCACACTTCTCCGAATTCTGGAATGCAGTTCTTGAGCCAAACAATGTAGACAAAGAGATGCATATACTGAGGTAGGGTGTCCATTGAAATGTATATATAAGTAAAAATAGCTTACAAAAATGCATTATTTTGGAGGAAATTGCATTGCAAACATGTGTGCATTGTGCAAAACTGCATACAATCATGTGTACATTAGGAGAAATTCACACTAAAATTCTGCAGCTCGTTGCAGAAACGTGGAGAACTGAATTAAAGTTTGGAAAAATGAGATACTGAGAAAACAGAAATGGACAGATTCACCCATTCCTATCCATAAGATCCATCTCCATCTTCTTATTTTATATTGGATGGGCAGCTGAATGTGTGAACTCATGTCACTGCAAAATCGAAAAGCAGTGTGAAAATGGCCTCTCAAAATTCTCCACTCTATTTGTGAGCAGAGAAATTGCTGCTGTTTTATTGGCTTTGCTTTATAGCATGGTTTTTACAGTAATGCCCTTTTCTTCTTAATGCCGTGCTTTATGTTTTTAATTCTGCAAGTCACTGGAAGAATTTTTGTGTGTCAAGCTACTAATAAATTGAAATATTTATAATTATTATTAATAATAAACTATGAACATGAGAGTGCCTTATACTGAGTCAGACCTTTGATCCATGTACCTCTGTATCCTTTGCACCACCCTTGGCCACGCTGGTGTTCTGCAGATGTATTAGACTACAACTCCCATCAGCCCCAGCCAGCATGACTATCGTTGACAAAGGTTGATTAGCATTGGCTGCCAGCACCTCTCCAGCAG
Source organism: Rhineura floridana (assembly GCF_030035675.1). Classification (NCBI taxonomy): domain Eukaryota; kingdom Metazoa; phylum Chordata; class Lepidosauria; order Squamata; family Rhineuridae; genus Rhineura; species Rhineura floridana. The sequence goes on from NC_084480.1 coordinate 7,904,968, forward strand.
GGATGGAAGGATCTGCCAATTGTGGTTCACTTGCTTTCTCATTTTTCAAACATGAAATTCTGCTCTCCACATTTCTGTAACAATTGGCAATTTTTTTAAACAAAAAAACAAAATTCTTACAAAAATTCCTCAACATTTTCATACAAATTTATCTTAACAAATACATTTTTGTATGCAGTTTTGACTAATGTACACATTTTTGCAAGCAATTACTTTTATTTATTCATTTAAAATATTTCTATCCCGCCCTTCTACCCTCTAATAGGGCACTCAGGGCAGCTTGCAATAAAATCGAGCACATACATAATAAAATTGTACACAATAAAAATCACAAAAACATTAAAATAAATTATAATACATAAAATGCAATTAAAATACATAAAATAATACATATACATACACATATATATGCATATATAGGGAGTGGTACTGAAGGGACTACTGAGGCAAAAATTAATATAGAAGGCATAAAATCAGTGTCAGGCTGTACCTTCAGTCCCTCCCAAAGGCTCTCCAGAACAAGATCGTTTTCAGAAGTCTCCAGAAAACCATCAGGGAGGGAGCAGAGTAGACTTCTTGGGGTAGGGTATTCCAAAGCTTGGGGGCCACAGCTGAAAAGGCTCTCTCCCGTGTGCCTGTCAGTTTAACGTCTTTCACTCCAGGCATGCAGAGGAGACCTGACACAGATGATCTTAAATCCCAGACAGGTACATATGGGAGTAAGCGGTCCCTCAGGTATACTGGTCCAAGGCCGTTTAGGGCTTTAAATGTCAGAACCAGCACTTTGAATTGGGCCCGGAAACAAATTGGGAGCCAGTGGAGTTGATAAAGCCCCTGTTGATATCACCCCTGTGGGTGATATGCTCCCTGCGCCGTGCTCCAGTTAACATTCTGGCTGCTGCATTTTGGACCAACTGCAATTTCCAGACCATTTTCAAAGGCAGCCCCACATAGAGTGCGTTACAGTAATCAAGCCTCGATGTCACCAATGGATGTGTCACTGTGGCCAAGTCAACTGCCTCCAGAAATGGACACAGCTGGTAGACCAGTTTGAGTTGGCCAAAAGCTCTCCTGGCTACCACAGCCACCTGATATTCAAGCAGCAGGGCAGGATCCAGGAGGACTCCCAAACTGCAGACCTGCTCCCTCAAGGGGAGTGCAACTCCATCCAGGACAGGTTGCAACCCCATCCCTGGAGCAGTTTTTCCGTTGACCAGCAGTACCTCCATCTTGTCTGGATTAAGTTTCAGTTTGCTAGCCCTCATCCAGCCCTTCACAGCCTCCAGGCACCGGTTTAGGATGAGCACTCCCTCCCTGCAATCAGGTGGTAGGGAGAGATAGAGCTGAGTGTCATCAGCATTTTTCATACGTTATTTTCACTAGCATAGTCATTTTTTATCCAAACTTTCCCCTAACGAATGCATTTTGTACACATCACTTGTATGTATGAATTCTGAAGGATGGCTTGTTCCAGTTCTCAGATTGTTTCACAAAAAGTGGAAATTTCATAGATTCTCCTTTAAATGTGCAGTGCATGGAATTCTCCCTCCTTCATTCCTACTATCCAGTGTCTCAGATGGGAATAGTTCCCAGCCAAACTTGGAGATGCTGTGGATTGAATCTGGGCAGTTGCTCTACTATGATAGGGGCATAACTCAGAAGTTGCACAAGAAGCACAATGGCAACAGATAGCCAACTCATTAGCTAGTCAGGCAACTAGCTCTCTCTCTCCCCCCCCCACTTCCAGGATTGGATTCATTTCATTATGTTTCTTTAATTATCCCATGTCATGTACCAACACAGTATAAAATGACACCCTGTAACACTTTGTGACGTGTATTAACTATGATAAATTACAACTGCAACAAAGGCCTTCTTTGGAGAGAGAGAGAGACTGGCTGACTAATGGGAAACCAGGTATTTCAAAGAGTCTATGAATATTTTGGATTAATGGATAATCTCACATCACATGTTTAATAATAGGATTACCAAGAAGCAGGCAAAGGATCTTTCCTCTGACATTTATCCTAACACTTATGCCACTTTTTATTTACTGTATCAAATTAATAACTTCTCCATTGACAATTAAAAAGCCACCTTCTATCCAACTGATCATCTCTCTCTCTCTCTCTGTAATTTAATAATCATGTTAAGTGATGACATTCAAGCTGGAAAGCAATTCATTCACCTTCTCGGCAACAAGTCTCAGATTCCAAAAATGCCATCTCTCGGAATCATGATTGTTTTATTGGATATCACAGGCACTGGGATGAGGAAGTCTCTTAGAAAGGTTTACACTCAAGGAATGTGATGATGGAAAATATAGTTTTTTCGTGTTGTTGCTGATCTGTCAATTTACTGTACACTTAAAGGCTTTGATGTTTGATTGACCTTATACACACAGAACACAGCGATCAGGGAGTGTGTACAAATGGTGTGAAACTTTGAATAGAGGGCTCAGCACTCCCTGCTCAAGGTATCTGGCACATTTTTGGCCAAGTCTAGCCCTCTTGAGCTGGACCAACTCAGTATGGGGTTCACATCCTCATTCCCTGCCAAGTCTTCTTCGAACAAACAAATATCCTTATCTTGGGGAGTGGGAAGGGCTCATTACACCGAGTCGATGCCTTAGTGGTTCTCTTCTTAGCTGGACAGGATGTGCACAGTATCATATCGTGCTGGGTGTCATGGATAGAGAGAAGTCCCCCCTCCCCCACTTTTTCATAATACTAGAACTTGTGGACCCCTAGTGAAGCCACCACAAAGAAAAGGGCAACCAGAATGATCAAGGGGATGGAGCGACTCCCTATGAGGAAAGGTTGCAGCATTTGCGGGTTTTTAGCTTAGAGAAAAAGCATGCAAGAGGTGACATGACAGACATGTATAAAATTATGTGTGGCATGGATACAGAAAAGCTTTTCTCCCTCTCTTTACACTAGAACTTGTGGACATCCTCTGAAGCTGAATGTTGGACGATTCGGGACAGACAAAAGAATGAACTTCTTCACACGGCACATAGTTAAGCTACGGAATTCGCTCCCATAGAATGTAATGATGGCCACCAATTTGGATGGCTTAAAAGAGGATTCAGCAAATTCATTGAGGATAAGACTTTCACAGTCGCAATAGATATGCTTTGCCTCCACTAGTCTGAATGCCAGTTGCTGAGAATCACAAATGGGCAGGGGTGTAGTCGTCCAGGGTCTCAGGGGGCCTTAAACCCCTTACTTTTTTGGGAGCCAGGTCCCAGCAGGGTCCCTATGTTTCCAACATCCTATGAGTCAATCAGCTTGAAAAGGGAATGTGTTAGCCATTCAGAAGAGTCTTCTAACTTGCTTCCTTGTCCATTCCTACTGATTGGAGCTGATCAGAGTGAAAAGAGTTCCTATTAGTTCCTACTTCAAAAAGCCAAGTTGCAGAGTGTGAGAATTCTGTAACTGCAGAAGAACAGACAGTGAATCCTGATGAGAGCATCCCATCTACATCATCAAGCAGTTTGGTCGCAGCAAGGGATAGATGTGTAGATGCTGAATTTAGGAATTCAAGAAATATCTCCAACAGTGAGATGTGACAGAGAAATGGTGAAAGTGATTGAGAAGCAGAAAGCAGTATTCAAGCCTGGTCAGATTATTCCATAATCTTAAAAGGTTGTATAATCTTAGAAGGGGGTGTGGCTGTGAAGGGATGTGTCTGCCACTGTTATGAAGGGAGCCTGCACTTCTGGATGTGCCACAAAACTGCTACAAGTGGGGAGCGCACTGTTGCACTCAGGTCATGCTTGACACCTGGTTGGCCACTGTGAGAGCAGGACGCTGGATTAGATGGGCCTCCTGTGGCATGAACTTTCAGCGGGGCTTCTCTTATGATTTTTCATATACAGGGATGAGAGGAGTTCCATGGTCCTGAAAAGTGTTAACCACCCTTGGAAGGGACTGATCCTGCTCAACTCAAACCTCAGAGTGGGTTTTTGACATGCTTAGAGTCATGGGATTGTATCTAACAAAGTGTTTCTCAGAGGAGACCCATTGTAATTAATGGACCTAAATTAAGTGATGTCATTAATTTCATTGGGTCTCTTCTATGACAGAGTTGTATCCAGCTCACGGAGCACAAAATCTCCATATCCCATACTTCTCTTAAGAACCATCAGGTGGGCATTGTCCTGCCTTGGTCTGGTCTTGGCTTGATTCCTGAGCCACAGGCAAGGAGGAAGCTAGATCCCCAGGACAGGAGGCTAGCCATTCTGGAAGGTTAAGGTAACAAGCAGATATCAGGGCAATCCAGAAGCACAGGGTCTTCAGAAGACGAGGCCAAGATTGTTGTTATGTGCCTTCAAGTCAACTACGACATATGGCAACACTATGAATCAGCGTACAGTGAGGAAGTCCAAAAGTCAGTGTGATTTAATAGCAGGGTCATGAGGCAAGATCATGCATAAGAAACTGCCTTATGCCAAGTCACACCATCAGACCATCTAGCTCAGTATTACCCACACTGACTGGCAGCAGCTCTTCAGGGTCCTGGACATGGGTGCATTCCTGACCTACCTGGACACACCATGGCTTGAACCTGGTACCTTCTGCGTGCAAAGCATGTCCTACTGCTCTTATCCTTTGGAGAAATCCAAAAGTAGGCAGGATTCCAGGAGCAAGGTATTGGCAGGCATCAGCCAGAGTAGGAAACAGGGGCAGCCAAGTTGCACATAGCAAAGTATGTGTGCTGTTCCAGCATCGAAGAGTGTTCGATGGGTCCCTCATGGATGGACTGCCTTCAAGTCGATCCCGACTTATGGCAACCCTATGAATAGGGATTTCATGGTAAGCGGTATTCAGAGGGGTTTTCCCATTGCCTCCCTCTGAGGCTAGTCCTCCCCAGCTGGCTAGGGCCGGCTCAGCTTGCCACAGCTGCACAAGCCAGCCCTTTCCTTGTCCACAACTGCCAGCTGGGGGGTAGCTGGGCTCCTTGGGACTTTGCAGTTTGCCCCCGGCTGCACAGGTGGCAGGGCACGTAACCCCTGAGCCACTCACTGTGGGGGTGATCTTTAGCTGCCCGTTGACACCCAGGAGACACGAGTGGGGATTTGAACTCACAGACTCTGGACTCCCAGCCAGGCTCTCCTCCCCACTGTGCTATACACTTAGCCTCAGCTGCAATTGGCTAGCCCAAACTTCAAGGGTCCCTCCTTTTGAGGTGGGGCCCTTAATTCCCCACTCTGTCAACAAGTGGCAGCCTGTATCTCCTGACATGGATGTTCCCAGGCCCTGGGAAGTAGTTGGCCTCTGGTTCTGATTCTATAGGTGAGGGAGCTATTGCAGGTGAGTTAGGAACCTTGTCCTCTGGCACAGATGGGCCTGGTGTCACTTCTGTGGAGATGTCCGGCATAGCACTGGAATAAGGAGGCCTGATAAGGTCTTCAGAATTCATGTCACTAGGCTCTTCCTCTTCTAAGCAGCCCTGGCACAGGTCTGGGCCAGCCATGAGAGGCATGCAGGCCAATCATGTATGTCTCTGACCTAATTCCCACTGTTTTCACAATTTCAGCCTTATCAACCCCTACTTCAGTCTTCAGTAATACAGCCCTCCCTCACAAGGATGTTATATGGATGTCTGAGATGATGTTTGCAATGCACTTTGGGCATGCTGGAGCCCTATATGAATGCTTACTTTGTTGGTTACATGATTACATGTCATTTCATGTTATCAAGGCAGCAGAAAAGTCTCCATTTAATAGCACCCTAGGAAAAGGTCTCCTGTTTGCATGAATGACAGCTGTATATATGTATAATACCAGACAGCCAAACAGCCAGAATTGGGGTGGAGAAGAGCGAGATGAACCACAACGCAACTTTCAATTGGAACTGTGAAAATCAATACATGCTCAAAAGATAGGGCAGTTGACCAGAAAGGATATTGCAAGATACAAAGACCCAGATATGAAATACCATTGCTGTGAGGTTCATTTCTCGATCTTATTGCATCAGTTCAGTGGAGAAAACGCAATGCACATGAAAAGCAGGGAGTGCCAGCCATTTATTACTGCAGCCCTTGAGGTTCCAGAGAGATCTGATTCCAGACTCAATAAGCTTTAAGCTGTTGATTTGCTAGTGGCAGCTTTTATGAGCCGCGGGCTAAAGTGACGGGTGGACTTCCATCCCAAATCCCATTCCTAATTGACCAGAAACGATCAAAGTGTCTTGTGGTACTTTGAAGATTAACAGACTTATGTTTTGTGGACTCAAGTCCTCTTTGTCAGATGCATGATGTGAAATCTCACTTGGCAGGTATATAAAGGGTGGGAGTTGAATGGCAATGAGATGTAAAAATTACAGTCAGTGATAATTAGCTTTTAAACATATGTATTAATTTGTTGTTGTTATGTTCCTTCTAGTTGATTACACACATATTTAATCTTTTACAGTAGCAGATTGGCGGTAGTTGCTGAGATGACTGTATTAACATCTGCAGCGAGGCAGGGGACCATTCACAAGATAGCACAGATATCCTGAATTGCAAGAAAAGATCATGGCTACCCCTCAGGAAATTCCTGATAGGTTTAAAATAGATTGATTACAAAGACATCTACCAGATTTCCTTATTAATTCCTTTTTTTCTGCCACATCTTCTAGGCCATGGGTTCCCAAACTGTGGTCCACAGACCACCAGTGGTCTGTGAGGTTCATTCAGGTGGTCTGCAGTGGCAGCGTGTCTGCAAAAATGCAATTAAAAAGTCATGCAGCACCTAGCACAGCATGTTACAATTGCTACTGCAGGCAGAAAAATCATTATGTGGTCCGCCAAGACCCTCAGCAGTTTTCAGCCACTGAAACTAGGCTTCACGGCAATTGTGACTCAGAGTGTGATGACACTGCTGCTGCTGCTGCTCCTCCTCCTTCTTCTTCCTTCATTTATATCCCACCTTTTGCCCAGAACTGGGACTCATAAGAACATAAGAACATAAGAAGAGCCTGCTGGATCAGGCCAGTGGCCCATCTAGTCCAGCATCCTCTTCTCACAGTGGCCAACCAGGTGCCTGGGGGAAGCCCGCAAGCAGGACCCGAGTGCAAGAACACTCTCCCCTCCTGAGGCTTCCGGCAACTGGTTTTCAGAAGCATGCTGCCTCTGACTAGGGTGGCACAGCACAGCCATCACTCAAGGAGGCTTACAAAAATTGTGCATGTGCAGAAAGGGTGAGGGAGGAGCAACATGTCCCATGATGTTCACTGTTGTGTCAAACACTGGTGTGAATAAAATTTAGTGCAACATGGTATATATTGGTCAAAAAGCCACAGTTCCATAATGCAACAGGTACAGCAGTGTGAAATAAATGTTGGAAATCAGGACAGAAGTACTACCATTGTCATCAGTAAAACTAACACAATAAAACCCATGTCTGAATGCAATCCAATACTCTTAGGGTTGCTGATCTCACTTCCTTCTCTCTCATTCACACCAGACATTTATTCCACTATTATTCCACTTTAAACAGTCATGGTTTCCCCCAAAGAATCCTGGGAAGTGTAGTTTGTAATGGGTGCTGAAAGCTGTTAGTAGGCTCCTGTTCCCCTCACTGAGCTACAGTTCTCTGTTTTCTGGGAAGAGGAAATGACTGTTAAACCACTATGGCAAACTATAAATCGCATATAGCTCTGTGAGAATAGGGGTCTCCTAACAACTCTCAGCACCCTTCACAAACTATACTTCCCATGATTCTTTGGGGGAAGACATGACTGTTTAAAGTGGAATAAAAGTGGAATAAATGTCTGGTGTGAATGTTTTATTTATTTATTTATTTATTAGATTTATTAGTTGCCCATCTGGCTGGCTGTCCAGCCACTCTGGGCGATGTACAAAAACATACAAATACATTAAAATATTAAAAATCTCAACAATAATAATAAAACCTCACCCACCCCAAAAGCCTTCCTGAAGAGCCAGGTCTTCAAGGCCTGGTGGAAGCTCATCATAGAGGGGGCATGGCGGAGATCATTTGGGAGGTAATTCCACAAAGTGGGGGCCACAATTGAAAAAGCCCTCTCCCTAGTTCTCACCACTCTAGCTGTTTTACCTGGTGGGATACAGAGAAGGCCTTTTGAGGCTGATCTTGTTGAGTGGCATCCCTGATGATGTTGGCAGCGCTCCTTCAGATAGACTGGGCTGAAACCGTATAGGGTTTTAAAGGTCAGAACCAACACCCTGAATTGGGCCCAGAAAACAATCGGTAACCAGTGCAATTCCTTCAGCACTGGAGTGATGTGATCTCGCCGGCGGCTGCCTTTAATCAGGCGAGCCGCCGCATTCTGTACCAGTTGCAGCTTCCGGACTGTTTTAAAAGGTAACCCCACGTAGAGTGCATTACAGTAGTCTAGGCGAGAGGAGACCAGGGCATGTACCACTGATGGGAGCAGATGGTTGGGAAGGTAGGGGTGCAGCCTCCGTATCAGATGGAGTTGATACAGTGCCGCCCGGCTCACAGCCAAGACCTGAGCCTCCATGGACAGCTGGGAGTCAAGAATGACCCCCCAGGCTGCGGACCTGGTCTTTCAGGGGCAATTGTACCCCATTGAGAACCAGGTCAACATCCCCCAACCTTCCCTTGTCTCCCACAAACAGTACCTTGGTTTTGTCAGGGTTCAGCTTCAGCTTCTTCCTTCCCATCCAGCCACTCACCGACTCCAGGCACTTGGATAGGGTTTCTACAGCCAACCTCGGTGAAGATTTGAATGAGAGATAGAGCTGCGTGTCATCAGCATACTGGTGACACTGCAGCCCAAATCTTCTGATGATAGCCCCCAGCGGCTTTATATAGATGTTGAACAGCATCGGGGAGAGGATGGAGCCCTGTGGCACCCCACAAGTGAGAGGCCAAGGATCTGAAACCTCATCCCCCAATGCCACTCTCTGGTACCTACCAGAGAGGAAGGAACGGAACCACTGCAATACAGTGCCCCCTATGCCTAACCTCTTCAGGCGGTCCAGAAGGATACTGTGGTCAACAGTATCAAAAGACGCTGAGAGATCCAGGAGGACAAGGAAGGTGCATTCACCCCTATCCAACGCCCTCCTCATATCATCCACCAAGGCAACCAAGGCTGTTTCAGTCCCATGTCCAGGCCTGAAGCCTGATTGAATTGGATCCAGATAATCCGCTTCCTCCAGATGCACTTGCAACTGCTTTGCCACCACCCGCTCAACCGCCTTGCCCAGGAATGGCAGATTTGAGACTGGGCGAAAGTTGTTCAGATCTTGGGGATCCAAGGAGGGCTTCTTTAGAATTGGTTTTATTACTGCCTCCTTGAGAGCTGATGGCATTACTCCCTTTTCCAGGGACGTATTTACCACCACCAGGTAGTGGTCTGACCATGACAACGGGGTGATGGATGTACCCCCAATTTTCATATCACTCCCCTCCTCTCCCGAGACAAACACAAGGTCGAGTGCATGACCAGCTACATGGGTGGGCCCCGCTGGAATAAGGTGCAGCTCCCAGGAAGCCATGGTTTCCATGAAGTCCCGAGGCGCCCCAGTAAGGATGGCCTCCGAATGTACATTAAAGTCTCCCAATACTAACAAGTTTGGGCACTGTGCATGCACATCCGAGACCACCTCCAGTACCTCGGCCAGGAAGTCTGTCGTGCAGCAGGGTGGACGGTACAAGAGCAGAATCCCTAGACTGCCCTTTGGGCCCAACCTCCAGTACATGTGGCCATTTCTCTCTCTCTTCCACTCCTTTGGATAGGAGATCCATTTGGATCTTCTCTTGAGATGCAGCAATAAACAAGCTTTGTTGCATATGCACCTCACTTACCCAGAACTAGGGATCTTTCCTATCAGACATGCATTTCCTTTAACATATGCAGGTTTGTTTGTTTCCCCTAAAGCCAAAGTCTCAGTGTGATTGTATCCAGGTAAAGTGTGCTCCTTCAACAGGAATCCTGTTGCAGTTCAGCTTCCGCCAGCATTCCGTTCCAACGCTAACACTAAAAACTTTCGTTTTTGTTCCAGCAAATTTACCCAGGCATGTGATTTTGGAAGGTATACATGTTTTAACATCACTGATTTTATTTTATCTGGGTATTTGTTTAAAAAAATAATATGAAACTTGCTTTTAAGACTTGTTTTTTTACTAATATTTTAAATGAATATTTTGACCATCTTATCATCCACTTAGAGGTCTTTTGTCCTAGAAAGCCCCATATAAATGTTATTAAATAAATAAATCTAAATGAAATACGTAATTTGGAACTTTTTTTGTTAAAGAATACTACAGAATACTGCAGACATGGAACTGGGTAAAAGGAAGAAGACAGATTTACCCACCCTCAGACTAGTGTGTATTAACCACAACATCTTTGCATTTATTGTCTGCATGTGTGGAAGTGGAACTTTGTACCCTGCTCCCCTGATTTGTCTCCATCTCTTTCGATTCCCTTCATTGTCTAACTCACCCTGTATTGTGTGTGCAGGTTGTCAATGTTTGAAATGAATGTAGGGTTTATTAGCCCAGGAGAATGGCTCATGTAAACAAGCCCTCAGAGATATTGGCACAATCTTCCAAGTACAACCAATTGCGTTGTCAGCTGAGAACGGTGCTCTCATTGAGAAGACTGCAGGGACCGTGGCGTGTTGAAATAACACTAGACAACTGGAAGGATCCAGCTCTCAGTTTGAAAACACAGCACTCAGATGAATAGCTGGAGATTACAGATCTGTATTCACTTGAGGGTGTTGTTATGGTATAGTTAAACTGAAATAAATTGCACACTTTTAAACTTGCAAGTTTCCTGGTGGGAATACTTGGCTGCAGAAACACGTTCTAAATATTCGAGTAAACGGTAGGATAAGATCCTTGTGGAAATTGTTTCTCAGCTGTGGAAAAGGAGGCATTGTTCTTTAAATATTGAATGGCTTTCCAAATGACAATTCAAGAGTGTCATTTGCTTGGCAATAATAATAATAATAATAATAATAATAATAATAATAATAATAGTTACTACTACTAGTAGTAACCAACATCACAAGTGGAATCACAATTGGGGAGATGACTTTTGTTGGGCCTTCCCTCCATGCACCTTGCATGATATATGATGTTGAATTTCCATGCAAAATATTGCACCATGTCCACATGCAAGCACTCTCTCACTCTCTTTGAAGGCACGAGCCACCAAAATGATTTGGTTCAGTGCCTAGATAATGGTCTGAACAAGGCTTAGTCATTTCCGCCTCCCGGTAAGACGCTAAGCGCAGATAACATTGTCGCACCTGCAGCGGTCTGTTCTCTGCTGAGCTCTCTGGTGGCCTCCTGCCTCTCAGCTGATGTAATGCTCTTTGGCTCAATGTGAGTGTTTCTCTTTTGTGCTCTGCCTGTGTATGTATATGTGTAGCCTCTTTATTGCCAGAGAGAAAGATAACCCATTTCCAATCCATCTGCCCAATACCGCAAGAAAGCAAAGGCAATAACAATTATCTCTGGCCTTACATTTTCTCCCTTCTCCGAATAGATCATGTACAGTAATGAATTGTAACAGCTCCTTCGTGCGGACTTCTCTCCCATATAATTAATGTCCTAAGATATTCTATTTACGGGTGAAGCTGTTTGAATGAAGAAGTGATTACTTTTGGAGTAAACAGAGCAGCTAACCGCATTTCACAAACAAAGAAGACAGCGGTTCCTATGAAAGGCAGCCCTTCTGAAAACAGCTGTCAGGTTTCTCTCTCTCTCTCTCCTCCACCCAAACTTTCCCTCTGTACACTGTGTTTATTATATTCATTCAAATAATTGATTAGCTCGGGAATGTGCAAATCAAAATATTCATGATTTTTCATGGAGGAAAAAATGGAAAAGTGTAAACACTTCATCGAGTATCCCCCCCCCTTTCATTCATTCCAGTGTTTATGAAATTTGGATCTAACTGACTCTTGTGGAGCCTATTATTTATGTAGTATGCACAGTATGTCTTATAATTGGGCCATATACAACTAACGTGTTACAGTCGCAGAAGCCAGCAGAAGGATTTCTGCTTCCCACTTTTGCCCACATGCCCTCCTCAGATCTGCTGCAGAGAGTCAGGAGAACCCCAAGAAAAGTGTGCAGGAGGAACAGAGGGGAATTTCTCTCAGTCGAAATGTCCTTAGTGCTGCATTGAATACAACCCATTATTTGAAGTTTGACTTCCAGGATGTAAATTCTACCGAGGAGGTTTACCGGTCTCATTCAATTACAGATGTTAAACAAATTATTATTATTGTTGTTGTTGTTGTTAAAAACAGATTAAAACATGCTTTTTATTATTATTTGTTTCTTATTTTATTTTTATCCCGCCCTTCCTCCCAGCAGGAGCCCAGGCCGGGAAACAAAAGCACTAAAAACATTGAAACATCATAAAAACAAACTTTAAAACACATTGAAACAAATGTCTTCAAAAAGGTTACTTAAAAAAGCTATCAAAAATCTTCTAAGATTAAAAACATTTTTATAAAGAACGTTTAAGAACATATTAAAAAGCAATTCCAACACAGATGTAGACCGTGCAAATGACAAACAGTAATACAGTACAAGGATAGTAATTTTTTTTTGCTGTCAATTATCGTGCCATAATTATAGATGGGTGAATCAATCTATTTCCTGTCCAAGTCCCTTTTGCATCTGTCCACCCCCAAAGGTACATTCTCTCCTGTGATTCCATCCAGTTCCCACAACTATCTGCAACTGAAAAGTGCAGGACACATAATAATGGGTTCAAGTTACAGTTCAGATTTCGGCTGAACATCAGGAAAAACTTCCTAACTATTAGAGTGGTATGGCAATGGAACCAATGACCTAGGGAGATGGCGGGCTCTCCAACACTGGAGGCATTCAAGAGGCAGCTGGACAGCCACCTTTGGTGTATGCTTTAATTAAGATTTCTTAATTGAGCTAGGGGTTGGACTTGATGGCCTTATACACCCCTTCCCACTCTTTGATTCTAGGAAAACTCTGCATGAACATTCATTTTTAAATGCATGTTTTGAAGTGTATGTCTAACAAAAACCACAAATTTCTAAAAACCAAAAAGGTCACATTTAAGAATGTGTTTCACTTTTACATTTCCTTCTTCTTCCAAAGCCAACTGCACAATATTTGGGAAGTGAGAAAGCGGGTGGGTAACTTTAGATCTGACCCAAACATGAGTCGAAGAGGTTCAGCTCAGAGCAGTAAGTACTGAAATTGGCAAACATCAAATTTCTCAAACAAGAGCAACCCCCTTGCTGGGAAGCTAGCATAACAGCTCTGCCCCAAATGGTGGCCTGCTTCTGATTGTTATAACATGGTCTCACTCCTTTTCACAAAGGCAAGCTCAGATTTGTCTCCAAACGTCTGTGAGGTTCTCCGCAGCCATGAGGTATTTAAGCAGAAGAAAGAAAACTTACCATTTTGATTGCTTGGCAATGCAGTGGGCAAAGCACATTGCAGAGTGTCTGCTTGTGGGTCATAATGTATTGCCTTCCATTTCTAGGACTGGGGCAGGCACGTGGCATCCTTGGGCAGTTGCTGGACCCCAGTATGTCAAGGACTCTCTGCAGCACAGACACTTACCCTGCTTCCCCCCAGTCCCCCACTGAATGGCTGAGTCTGGAAACTGCCTGTCCCTTAAATCCTCCTCAATGCCCCTGAAGGAGTATTGCTCAGGCTTTACCAAGGGAGGTGTTGAGCTCTCCAACCCTGGAGGCCTTCAAGAGGCAGCTGGACAGCCATCTGTTGAGTATGCTTTAATTTGGATTCCTACATTAAGCAGGAGGTTGGACTCGATGGCCTTAGAGGTCCCTTCCAACTCTACTATCCTATGATTCTAGGCACACTGTTGTGGAAAGATAACATGGTGGCTCCACACTAGCTGGCACTCATCACAGTACTCCTGCTTTTTGTTGGTGGATAAACCTGGATCACAATGAAATAGGATTATTTATTTATTTATGCTGATGGGCCCACCAAGAGCCAGCTTTGCCCAGTTCTCTTAGGTCTACGTTGGCAGACATTGCTTCACAAGGGAGCCATTGTTCCACCTCCTCCTGTTACACAGATAAGGTTAATAAGCATGTAGGGCTGGATTTTCTCTCCAGTGGCCTGCAGACTATGGAACATTTTTCCTAGTGAGGTCCACCTGGCTTCTAGGGCGGTGACGTGTCCTACTTTAGAGTGGACAGTCCTATATTTTGAAGGACAGTCGTCTTGGAAGATGTTCTCTGTATTGGGGAAGGGCTGTAGCTCAATGGTAGAGCATCTTCCTTGCATGCAGAAGTTCCCCTGTTCAATCCCTGGCATCTCCAGGTAGGGCTGGAAGAGACTCCCTGTCTGAAAGCCTGGAGAGCCACTGCCAGTCCATGTAAACAATACTAAGCTGGATGGACCAGTGGGCCTGATTCAGTATAAAGCAGCTTGCTATGTTTCTTTTTATTTATGTTTTTCTGTACTGCCATGACATAAAATAACAGGGAGGTGTACAATATTTAATGTGAAAACACAACTTAAAAATAAAAATACAGAAAATCATTAAGGTGACTGGCTAATCAAAAATTAAAATTAAACAGCAGCAGAAAAAATGGAAATGGACTGCCTTCAAGTCGATCCCAACTTATGGCGACCCTATGAATAGGGATTTCATGGTAAGCGGTATTCAGAGGGGGTTTACCATTGCCGCTAGTCCTCCCCAGCTGGCTCAGCTTGCCACAGCTGCACAAGCCAGCACTTTCCTTGTCCGCAACTGCCAGCTGGGGGCAACTGGGCTCCTTGGGACTATGCAGCTTGCTCACAGCTGCACAGGTGGCAGGGCACGTAACCCCTGAGCCACTCCCCGTGGGGGTGATCTTTAGCTGGCCTTTGACACCCAGGAGACACAAGCGGGGATTTGAACTCACAGTCTCTGGACTCCCAGCCAGGCTCTCCTCCCCACTGTACTATACCAGCTACTAAAAGCTGGCATAAAAAGGTCTTCAAGGGATGCCTGAAAGTCAAAAGCGAGGATGCAGATGGAATCTGTGCTGGAAGAACGTTCCCCAGCATGGGACCAGCAACGTTAAATATCCCGCTTCTGGTTGAGGCCAGCAAGAGACAACTATTTGATGGCTGTCCAGGGAAAGTCTGGCTTAAAGATAAGGAACCCTCAAAAGAAGGAGCAGGGGAGCCTTGAAGTTGCCAATCAACAGTTAGCAACACCTGGTCAGCAAACAAGTTACTCCACTAAGGTGAGATGAGCTGTATTTCTCTTTAAATTATAGTGCTCATTTTTAAATTTGCATCTATACATATGCATGGCTATATGCACATTTTATGTAAATTGGCTCCAGATTTGTCCATTCTTTTTTTGTCCTGCCAGTCCTTTTTGGCAATGCCTAACTGGCCACCACACTGGTTTCTTCTACACTGCCCTTCCAATCCCAAGCAGAACAAACACCAAAGCCACAGCTGTTTAAGAAGACATTTTCCAGGGCCTAATTGGCTGTGGATTTTAAATTGCTGCATAGGCTCTGCAATTTCTCCCTGCTAGCTGCTATTGCCATTTTACGCAATTGGTATGCTATGTATTGCTTTGTATTTTTATTGTTTTAATTTTAATATTTTAACTGTATGCAGCTTTGAATGCCATCAGCAGACAATGAGGCTGAAAATGAAACAAACAAATAGTACGGAAACTGTTTGTTCTCTCGTACACAGCTAAATGATTCATTCTGATTAATCACATGGTACTGGCTGGCCGGGACTGTACCATTTCAGAGTGTAGGTCTGCATGCTAATAGATGTAATAGATGGAAGGGTGCTAGACCTCGCTCCCTGAAAAATGCCAGTATTCTTGATATGATGTTAACTTTTCTCTAAATGCCTGCAGAGGCTTAGCCTGAACAACGCAAATGTTACCCTATGTGAAAGTCAGTGGCGGCTGTACTTTGATAAATATAAAAATAAAAGTTCCCTCCCCTCAAAGGGGAGCCCTTTGCATTTAGATAACTGGCACACAACAAAGGTTTTTAACTTTCTTCATGACATCTTATTTTCTACCTGTAGGAATGTTTTTTCCTACAGTAGACACCTCCACATACCAGAGATGGAAATAATTAGTTACAAAAAATGAATTACTTAAATTTTATTACTTTTTTGAGGAATGAGTGGGTAATTTCTTTACATTTTGATTGTAACAGAACGAGGAGTAATTGTAATGTTTCCAGCATTACTTTTGGGCATTACTGGGGAGGGGGAGCAGGGGAAGTCTTCTGCTCCTCTGATTCATGGATGAAAATCATGTGCCTTAAAGTGGGCTTCTGCACAGCATCACTTTTCCCTCATGCTCTGTGGGTGTTCAGGAGGTGATGAGGGAGGAGGTGGAGAGCAAGATGGGGTGGAATGGAGAAAACAATTGTAAAAAAAATAGACAGTGGTGGAGAAGAATTGAGTGGAGGGAGAAAGGAAACGGAGGGCAAGGACGTGGATGAAGGAGGAGAAGGAGGCAGCAGCGGAATGGAGATAAAGAACTGTGAGAGACAATGATGTGTGTGTATTAATATTGTGTTTGCAGTTGCACATGAAGTGGCCTCCCCTAACCTCCCTGGCTACCCTGCTGCATTTTGCAGTATTTCAACTCCTTTGAAATGTGGTGTTGGAGGAGAGCTTTGCGCATACCATGGACTGCGAAAAAGACAAATAATTGGGTGTCAGAACAAATTAAACCAGAACTATCACTAGAAGCTAAAATGATGAAACTGAGGTTATCCTACTTTGGACACATCATGAGAAGACAGGATTCACTAGAAAAGACAATAATGCTTGGAAAAACAGTAGAAAAAAAGGAAGGCCAACCAAGAGATGGATTGATTCCATAAAGGAAGCCACAGAGCTGAACTTACACGATCTGAACAGGGTGGTTCATGACAGATGCTCTTGGAGGTCACTGATTCATAGGGTCGCCATAAGTCGTGGTCGACCTGAAGGCACATAACAACAACAACATTTTTTGCATCCCAGGGGAAGATGTTTTCTTGGGTGGGTGTGCATTACTTGGTGGCAGGACGGGGTCCAGGAGGTGGTTGAGTGAGAGACATAATGTTTGTTGGTTGAAAGAGAGAAAGAGAGAGAGAGTTGTGTTTGGTTTGATGCACAAAGATCTGAGTGGTGGCCTCTGCCTCCCTCCCCACCTCCCTTACCACCAGAGAGACCACCACTGCTATCTTGTGGATAAAAAGAATTATTCTATTACCTCTCTCTGTGTGTTTATTTTTGATGTTGTTTTAGGCTACTTAGGTGTGCAGCAGCCAAGGCCAGCACCTTGTAGGCCTTTTTTTTTAAGTAACTGAAATGTAATTGAAGTGATTACTTTGGGGAAAAGTAAAGCAATCAATTCCTTTCAGAACAATTGGAATGGTCATGGTAATTCATTCCTTTTTGGGACCATGTAACAGTATTTGTAATTTATTCCTTTTTAAAAATATTCTTCCAAGTTCTGCCCCACACACACACCTGCAGCTAGATGTGTTATAGCCTTAACAGCAGATATGAGCTTACTTTAAACATCTCGAATAGCTTTGCTGTGAACCACCTTGCAAAATAATTGTCTGTTGTGGAAAGACAATAACTCGGTGGCAGAGCACACACTTTGCAAGTAAAAGATCCCAGATTCAGTCTCCAGGTAGGGCTGGGAATGTCCCCTTACTGAAACCCTGAAGAGCTGCTGCTGGTCAGTGTCAGCATAATTTGAATTTATTGATCAACGTTTATATACCTCGGTTTACATTGAATTTTTTTTTTTAAACTATTAAAACAAGCTCCCACCTGGAGGTAGATGGACTGATGGTCTGACTTGGGATAAGACAGTTTCCTATGTCCTATGTTCCATAGTTCACAGTTGGAAGAATGTAAAGCGAAGGGACATCGCTCATTGGTAGAGGATTCTGCCTTGCATGCAGAAGGTCCCCAGTTCAATCCCCGGCGTCTCCAGGTAGGGCTCGGAGAGAGACCCTGTCTCAAACCCTGGAGAGCAGCTGTCAGTCAGTGTAGACAATACTGAGCTGGATGGACCAATGGCCTGACTTAGTGTGATGGCCTGACCTGTGTTCCTAACAATGGTGAAGAATTCAATTCATTCATTTCTTTATTAATTGGAAAGGCTGCTATCTTCAGGGATGAGGAGTTCAGTTCACATTGCATACTGAACTTCAGATACTATACTTGTAGATTTTTTTAAAAGCAGCATAAGAAGCTGCTTTTATCAGCATGACTGCAAGTTGGGCATTTCAGCCCGCATCCAGTGTCTGGCCATAGCCCAGTGTCTTAATTTGTCTTTCTTGGGAATAGAATGCAATAGCCAAGTTGGCACAGTAACATGGCTGGCTGGCATATGCTTAACCAAAAGAGTTGTAGCCAACTAAATTTTACTCGTAGACCCACTGTATGGACCTAATTTCACTGAATCTACTCTGAGTAGGACTAATGTTGGATACAATCCAATATAATCTGGTTTTGATATAATAATGAAAATAACAACAATAATAGTTGCTTTTCTTCACAAAAGTGAACCCAACGTGACTTACAACTTATTTACTTAAAATTTAGTAGAGTTGCTACACACACACCAATCTGCAAAGACATGTGAAGTAAATCTTAAGGGTGGGTGAATCTGTCAATTTGGGATTCTTTCAGTTCTCATTTTCCAATCTTAACATCATCTCTCCACATTTCCATGTTAGTGATTTTTTAAAAACGAAAATTCATCAGCATTTTTTCCAGAATACACGTTTGTATGGAATTTTGCCTAACAAACACATTCTTGCAAATCATTTCCCCCTAATGTAATCAATTTTAATGTTATTTTCACCTTTTAAGATGAGACCTATCCCAGTCTGCATCTGTGTCAGAATTGTTTAATATGTTTTTTAATAGTGTTTTTAAACCTTTTTTAAGGTTGTTTCTTTTAAATGTTTTTAATGCTGTTTTGTTTTAATGTATTTTAAGATCTGTTTTTATGATGTTTTAAAGTGTTTTAGTGCTTTGTTTGCCACCCTGGGCTCCTGCTGGGAGGAAGGGCGGGATACAAATTAAACAAACAAACAAATAAATAAATAAATAACATATGCATGCTTATGCACACTTTACCATAGCATATGGAATTTTGTACACATCACTTGGCCAGAGAACTGCACTGCAAAATTTGGGGAACTGTGAATTTTGACGGATGGCTGTGGTTCGGTATAGTGTCACAAGTGTGAACTAGGTAGGCTCAACTTTGAATGTGAATTGAATTGAATTTGCCCCACATTCCCAGTTCTTTTTCAAGTGAAACATCTGGGGGGGAAATGAAGGAAACTGAAGAGCCTCGGTAGGACTGGTGAGATTTCTCATGGGCCTTTCGTGTATCTATAGATTTTCAATGCATTTTGTAAGAACTGCTAGACAGCTCCTCTGCAAAACAGCAGCCTAGAGCAGCCTTTCTCGACCAGTGTGCCTCCAGATGTTGTTGGACCACAACTCCCATCAGCCTCAGCCAGCATTGCCAATGGTCAGGAAAGATGGGAATTGTGGTCCAACAACATCTGGAGACACACTGGTTGGGAAAGGCTGGCCTAGAGAGATGGTAGAATCTCCTTCCTTGGATTTTTTTTCTGGGGTTGGGGGACTTGGGACAGATATTTATTTTTAAATTTACATCCTGCCCTTCCTTCCCAAAGTTGCCCAGGCTGGCAAACTGCAGGTTATAAAAAAAAATCTTAAAAAACATATTGGGTGGTAGTCAATATTAGTCCTACTCTGAGTAGACCCATTGACATTGATAGAAATAACTAATTTAGGTTCATTAATTAAATGGGTCTGCTCTGAGTAGGACTTAGTTGAACGCTATCCTTAAAAACAATCTTTAAAACAATTACAATACAGATGCAGTGTGGGAAATATCTCTACTAAAAGGCTTGTTGGAAGAGGATGGCATCTCTTAGGGATGCATTCAATACAAGATCTTCTGTTTTGTACCCTTTAAATGCTCCAATTCTGACTGAGAGAGACAGAAAGCATCTCACAGACTGCAGCAGCCAAATGGAAGATGTGTTTTTGTTCCACAGGGCATCATCTGCACCAGCTGTGCCAAACGGGAAGCCTCCCTCCGGCTGAGCTCATAGAAGACCTGCTGAGATTGTCTGCGCTGGCAGCCACCTTTGGCGCCTATTACGATGCTGCAGCTGTGTTAATAATCTTTGGCGACTCCATTGTTTCCAGTTTTGAGGCTGGAATGTGCAATCTGCAGAGGATATGAGCTTACTTCCAAATCCCCCTGGATGAATGTTCTGCATCTTAATAAATTATTTGTGGAATATAAAACCTTGCTATAAATTAAGGCCTCTGTTCCAATGTGTGTGTATCTTGGAGAATGCCAAACAGCTTTCTGGAGGGCTCATGTATTTTGTATGTTTCTAGTTTGTATTAATCCAAATGGAACAGTCTGATTGTAGATGTCGACCTTGGGAAGAGCAAAGCCACAACAGAAGCATGAAACAGGTCAATGATACAGACCTTCCCATCACCAGAACACACCTCCTTGCATCAGCAATGGCAGGGAGAGGTGCTGTTGGGTCTCCACAAGGCTATAATGCAGTGGTATTTTTGTTTACTTTTTTTACTTTGGCTTGGTGCTGATGACCACATTTGCATCATGTTACACATGAGTGCACAGTGAAGAGCGCACAATGTTAATGTAAATTCACACACACTTTGGCCCCATTGGGCTGGATGCAGTTGGCATCATTTTGCAGAGTAGCTTCCATGGAACAACATATGTATGCATGGGTATCCTAGCCCTCCTTGAGTGAAACGGTCAAGACAGAGTAGGTTCTAAGCTCAGATTTCAACATCAGTTAACCCTCTGCCACCTCACCCAAGGCCACAGATGGGTAAACCAGCTTGATAATGGTACCAAGGAAGCGAGGGACCCCTGGGCGCAGCAGCCGCTCCGCCACGATGTGTACCCGGAGTCGAGCTGGCTGGCCCTCGCTGACCCTGAGCATATCCAGCATCTCCGTAGCCTCATGGCAGCTAAGGAACCCGAGCGAGAGGTGAATGAGAGAGGCAGAGTGCGGGGGAGGAGGGCGGCATGCAACGTGCTCGCCAGGATGCCTCGTGGCTTCAGCAGCAAAGATGTGTTTGGTTTCCATGCCAAAGCTGATCCATCTGTGAGCAGTTTCAGCACCTCTGCTGAGCAACTAGCTGTCCTTGCCCTCCCCAGTAGCCACCATGCTATCAGGCTACCAGCTTCCATTCCAGCTGGCCATGATAAGAACTGTAATTTAAGAACTGGTGCCTGAGTGTGCTTTTTCCCCCTTGTTCTTCCCTGTTCCTTTCCCCTCATGTGTCATGCATCTTACATTGTTAGCCTAAGAGCAGTTATTTAACTTTTGTAAATTGTATTTTGTAAATTGTATTATTTTATTGATGTATTTTATGTATTGTTTTTATATTTGTGTTTTTTGTAAGCTGCCTTGAGGGCCTTTGGCTGGAAGGCGGGGTATAAATAAATAAATAAAATACTACTATTACTACTACTACTACTACTACTACTAATAATAATAATACCGACATGGAAGGCTTTAAAAAAGAGATTAGACAAATACATGGAGGATAAGGCTTCCAGTGGCTACTGTTCCTGACTGCAGTATACCACTCCTAGCATTGGACATGGTGTGCCTCATTTTAAGGTGCTGGGGAACACAAGTGGGAAGAGAGCTGTTAACACTCATGTCTGGTTTGTGGGCTTCCCATAAATGTCTGGTTGGCCACTGTGAGAACACAATGTTAAAACTAGATGGTCCTTTGGTCTGATTCAGAAGGGCCCTTTTATGTTCTTAAATCAGTCTATTTTCAGTCCATGTTGCTTTCTTATGTGTGAACTCCTAAGTCCATTGTGTCCCATGTGTGCAATCAATCAATCAATCAAATTCACAAAAGTGGAAAAGTCAGTAGGTAACTAAGTCTGAACCCCACGTCTTCTTGGCACATGCAAAGCAGGGCAATTCATATTGGGAGATCCAAGTTCCTCAATCATCCCCCCCCTTGCAGGTCACTCCCATTCTAGGATAATTCCAGTCAAAAGATGAAGGGTGAGGTGAAGGGCACCAAATTTGGCAACACTTGCAAAGAAGTAAGGAAACACTTTGCATAGTGGAAATGCACTTTGCACATGTGCTGGGGCACTCTCAGTTCTAGCTGCCAGAATGTTTTAAAAGAAAATGTTGCAGCTAGGGATGGACAAAACTGTCCTTTTGGTTTCTCTCAGTTTCTCATTTTTTTTTCACTCTTACGTTCAGTTTTCCATATTTCCACAACAGTTTGCATTTTTTTTAAAAAAAATCCTCATGAAAATTCTTCAGCATTTTAGTGCAAATTTCTCCTAATTACACATTTTGTGTACAATGTTGCCTAATACAGACATTTTTGCAAAACGTTTTTGGCCTAAGTGTAGTGCGTGTTTGGTGGTTAGTATCACTAATACATACATTTATATGCACACTTTACCACAATATGTGCATTTTACATTCCTTGGCTGGAGCTGCATTGCAAAATTTGGAGAAGTGTGAATTTGGAAGGATGGCTGTGTTTCGGTTTGCATTGTTTTGGAAAGTGCAAATTAGGTAGGCTCACCTTTAAATTTATTTATTTATTTATGATTTGATTTATATCCCTCCCTTCATCCCAGTAGGAGCCCAGGGTGGCAACCTGGCTAAAGGAAGATGAAATACTGGGGGAGAGGGGACCCAGTGTTCCATCTCCCATCTATGCATAGGGTTATACTACAAGGCAGCCCTCTGATTTTGCCACAATCACACAGGTTTGAAAGGAGAGACTTCCAAACAAATAAACTCTTTTGGCTGTCAAAAGCTATGCCTGATGAATTTTTGTCCACATTTGTTAAAAGTTATGGGTGGTGTGTGGGGGAAGTGACAACTCTAGATAGGAATACTCCTATCGGATGGGGGATTTTTGCAATTTCTGACCTGTCTGGAGCCTGAAGTGAAAATCTGCTCTGCAAACATCACTCGAAAACAATAAATGACCGTTACACTGCAAGCGACTGAAATGAGGTATTGATGGCTCAGTTTATATGCACCAGAAATATAACTCCATCAGCTTGAGTTATATTTAGGTTCCAAATCTTCCCACCTTCTGTTGTTTACCCAGCACAGTTGAGAACCTCATTAAAAAAAGGAACCGAGAATTATCCAAGCTTTAAAAGAAGGTTTTACAAGATGTCGTTGGTGGTGTGTGTGAATCTCAATATTGTCTCTGATGTAAGGAAATGGGGGGGAAATCAAAATCCATCCTGCTAGTTAATAGCAGGTCAATGCATATTCTACCCACAATGCATATCAGCACGTTATGTTGCCACTTGTTAGAGACTGTCTATTTCCCTATGTTACAACAGAAGGATTTTGGTGGCCTTTGGAGACTTTGTGTAACAAAGTGGTTAAGGGGCAGCTCATACAACATCCTGTGAATCAGACTCCATGTGTTCAGAAGCCTCCAGTTGACTATAGCAGCTGTGGCCAATAGCTGCTACTGACACCTTCTAGGCATCTTAGTGCCAGCCCTGCCACTTGCCTACTCACCATTTGGCAAAACCTGATGTCTTGTGGCAAACAGGAATATGGGAAATGATTTCTTTACATTGTGCCTTCGCACTTCTCTCTGCTGAAAGGAGCCATGTCACTGTGCTCAACGGATGTGAATGCATGAGGCTTCCCTTCCAGCTCTTTCGGCTGCAGTGCTGTCACCCCCTCGCAGCCTCCAGCAACACTCAGCTTCTTCTGGAAGACTGGCACACAGAAATTGCAACAGAAAGAAGTCCTTGTTGACCTCCAGATGTTGTTACAGCTCCCATCATAATTGACCATTGGCCTCAGGCTGGGTTTGATGGGCAATGCAGGGCTTAAAATTGGGGAAGACTGAGGTCAGTGATAGGGCAAGGGTCAGCAGAGAGGAGCCAACCCCCTTTGGCTTCTGTGAGACAAATTAAACAAAAGTGCTTTTGTCAGCGCCATTGGGGTATGAGGATAAACCTGCTCCCAAGCCTCCCTGAAAGAAACTAAAGTCAGCAGAAGTAGGAGGCAGGTTATGCCCCTTTCTCAATGGAGCCCTAATTATACACCCCCTTGTTTTTCTCCCATGCAACTGAATGTCTGCCACTTGGACCCAGAGCTTGGAAAAGTTACTTTTTTGAACTACAACTTCCATCAGCCCCAGCCCCCATGGCCACTGGATTGGGCTGATGGGGGTTGTAGTTCAAAAAAGTAACTTTTGCAAGCTCTGCTTGGACCTAAGTGGGATAAAGCCAAGTGTTGTACGCCACATCCACACTACACATTTAAAAGACAATGGTACCACTTTAATATGCATGGTTTCCCCCAAAGTATGGTTTCCCCCAAAGAATTATGGGAACAGTAGTTTGTTAAAGGTGGTGAGAATTGTTAGAAGACCCCCCCAAATCCTCTCACAGAGCTACAATTTCCAGCATTTACCATCTTGAAATGTAGTTGCAAAATGGAGGGTGCGGCACATTCAGATAATCCCTTAGTTGAAGAGAATCTCAATATAGGGACACAGAACAATCCGACATAGGGACAGAGGGCATAGAAAGGTGCTTTATACTGAGTCAGACAATTGAACCATCTAGTTCTGACGGGTTGTGGCTGTCCAGGATTTCAAATGAGGTCTTTGTTGGTCCTACCTAGAGATTCTGGGGATTGACCCTTAGCCTCTCTGCATGCAAAGCGGATGTTCTACTGCTGAGTCACAGCCTTTCCCCAGCTTATTGGAAATGCTAGCCATCTAAAACCTGGCACCGTAGCTAGTTCAGAAATCTCTGGGTGGTTTAGCAACCAAGGGTTCTGACCTGCTGCGGAGTCCTCTTGGGCCCTTTTTGCTGCTGACACCACCACCGCAAAACCTGTAGTGGGTTCCCTGCCCCGCTGGCATTGGAACCACTAGTCTCCACAGGTGTAAAGCAAGGTTGGTGAGGGGTGTTATCTTTGGAGAAAGGGTGTGTCTGGGTAGCATTCCAAGGGCCAGATGGGGAGGCCTGGAGGGCCACACTCGGGTCTTGGGCCTGAGGTTCCTCATTCCTGATTTAGCACAACAGGGAAGGCCTCTTAGAATGCCACTGCAACTCCCTGTGAGCTCCTGAACAGTGTGTCAGAAGCCGCGTTGCAGGCTAGCTGGATCTCTGAACAGGAGTGCTCCCCCAGGAGCCAGGGATATGGTTCTGCGGTACAAATTCTCCGTCTACTGGCAGATACATTGCTGAACAGCATTAAACTCCCCACCAGTTCCCTGTGCAATGGAACTTTCCATATAATTTCCCTATCTTTATTGCTCTCTGCGTGATTGTCTTATGCTGGTGCCAGCAAATGTTGCCACGGTTTCTCTCTGCCCAGAAGAAATACACTCAGATCTAAAAAGTGTTTTATAGGCCAAATAAATTATAAGCGAGTCTTTCAGATAGTTGCTAGGCAAATTGATTTCTGTGTACAAATGTCCTTTCCTTGATTTGTTGGTAAAATTTTAATGTTCCACATGTAAAAAGTATTTAAACACACTACTAGGACATGAACAATTTATTCCTGCAATGGTCGATCCCTTCTCTTTTTCTTCTTTTCTTTTTCTTCATTGCTGGCATTTTGATGGGGCGGGGAGACTTCTTAGAATAATATTGCAGATAGAAGAGGTCAGGTTCATGAAAAGCAAACTCTTTAACTTTTTTTTTTTAAAAAAATACACATTTGCAAGTGGTGAAGACATGAATATTGATACCACGGTGAACAATTCTTCCTTGTTTTATGGGGGCGGGGAAGCAGTGGTGCTGGAGCGATAATATTCTGGGGGGAAAGGTGTAATTTGTCTTAAAGTGGGCAGTTCATTTCAGAATTGGCCATTCCCCATGGCTCCAGTTGGAACACAGATTGGAACCCCCCTTCCTTCCTGTACCCAGCCACAGGAACACACCATCTCCATTAACTCAGTGAGATCTCATGAGTTTGCCAATCGTGTTGCTAATAAATACAAAGGTCTTGCCTTGACTCCCAGAGAAGGGAGGCTGCTACAGTTTACTTTCTCTTTAAGAGACTTCTGGCAACCTTCAGCAGCCTAGGTTCCTTCAGAGCCCCATGCCTGCTTCATGGTTTTAGAGGAGACCTGGCAAGACTGCCATCTCTACAGGAAGTCTTTTAATTTATTTATTACATTTATATATCACCCCATAGACAAAGCTCTCTGAGTGGTTTACAAAAATTAAAAACATTGAACATGAAAACAAATACACAATTTTAAAACCATACAAAGTTTAAAAACCATGAAGCATGTCTCAGATAAACAAGTTAAAAGACCTGGGGACAAGCTCAGCACATGCGGTTAGAATGCCTGGGAGAAAAGGAAAGTCTTGATCTGGCACCAAAAAGATAACAATGTTGGCGCCAGGTGAACTTCATCACGGAGATCATTCCATAATTTGGGGGCCACCACTGAAAAGGCCCTCTCTCTTGTTGCCACACTCCCAGCTTCCCACAGAGTAGGCACCCGGAGGAGGACCTTTGATGTTGGGTGTAGTGTACAGGTGGGTTTATGATGATACCTAGCTCTATTTCTCTGTAACATCTGAATTGGGAGAGGCTGTGCAAGCCCTGGACCGCTGCCTGGACTCAGTGGTGGGCTGGATGAGGCCAATAAACTGAATCTGAATCCTAGCAAGATCCATCTTTGTTGCTAGAGGCCCAGGTGACCTCAGTAGCTAGGAGTGCCTTTTACCAGCTTCTGCTGGTGAGACAGCTGCAGCCGTTTCTGGACTGGGATAGCCTGACCACTGTTGTCCACACACTGGTAACCTCCAGGCTGGATTACTGTAATGTGCTCTATGTGGGGCTGCCCTTGAGGTTGGTCCGGAAGCTGCAGCTGGTGCAAAATGCGGCGGCGAGACTGCTCACTGGGGCAGGGTATCGCCAACATGTCACTCCATTGCTGGAATAATTGCACTGGCTGCCCATTTGCTATCAGGCCAAGTTAAAGGTCCTAGTTTTGGTGTGCAAAGCCCTATACAGCTCGGGACCAGGATACCTGAAAGACCGTCTTATCCCTTACATACCCAGTCGATCACTGCACTCTGCAGGTGAGGGCCTCCTGCAGATACCATCTTATCAGGAGGTTCGTTCTGCACAATATAGGAAACGGACCTTTAGTGTGGCGGCACCTACCCTGTGGAATTCCCTCCCTTTGAATATTAGGCAGGCGCCATCTCTATCTTTTTGGCACCTCTTTCAACAAGTCTCTGCTATCTTTTCGGCGCCTTTTGAAGACTTTCCTCTTTCAACAAGCCTTTTAAGTTGAGAGCTATCCCAGTCTGCGTCTGTGTCAGAATTGCTTAATATGTTTTTTTTAATAATGTTTTTAATGCTGTTTTGTTTTAATGTATTTTAAGATCTGTTTTTATGATGTTTTAAAGTGTTTTTAGTGCTTTCTTTGCTGCCCTGGGCTCCTGCTGGGATGAAGGGCGGGATGCAAATTAAATAATAAATAAATAATAAATAAATAAATAAAATGCTGAAAATTTTTCATAAGGATTTTTTTTATTTTTTTTAAAAAAAAACATTCACAAATTGCTGCCGAAAGGTGGAAAACTGAAATTTCAGTTTGGAAAAATGAGAAATGGAGAGGGCCAAAAACTCATCCCGCTCATATAACACCTGTTCTGGCCCGTCTGCACTGGCTTCCTATTTGTTTCCGGGCTAGATTCAAAGTGCTATTTTTGACCTATAAAGCCCTACACGGCATGGGACAGCAATACCTGGTGGAACGCCTCTCCCAATATGAACCTACCCGTACACTACGCTCAACATCTAAGGCCCTCCTCCGAGTACCATCCCATCGAGAGGCTCGGAGGGTGATGACTAGAACCAGGGCCTTTTCAGTAGTGGCCCCTGAACTGTGGAACAGTCTCCCTGATGAGGTGTGCCTGGCGCCGATGCTACTATCTTTTCGGCGCCAGGTGAAAACCTTTTTATATTCCCAGGCATTTTAAAGTGTATTTTAAACAGCATTTCCGTATTTTGGATGTTGTTTGGTTCATTATTGTTTGTTCTTTTATTATTATTATTATTTATTGTATTTATTGTATTTATATATTGTGCTTGTTTTTATCTTTTTGTACACCGCCCAGAGAGCCTTCGGGCTTAGGGCGGTATATAAATTAAACTAACTAAATAAAATAAAATAAATAAATCCATCCCTATTTATAATGCATTCTCTCCCTCCCCAACCAGATCATTTATAGCAATTTAATACATGTTGAGCAATTTGTAGCAAGTTTCCATGCCCACAATCCACATTGACAATGTTTGTGGGTACAGCTGGCAGAGCTCACATCCTGGTTAGCCACGACACAAGCTACAAGTTGCACCAATACCTAAAGATATTGTGGAGGGAGTGGTGAAATCCACACCGGAGAGGTGTTTCTGTGGTATGTGCAGCAAATAAGTGAGCATTGAAAGGATGAGGTGCTTGGAGAGTGATGAAAGCCCTGCAATTTTTCATGCAGGGTCTCATTCAGCCTTCCTTAGCTGGATGCCACTCTGCATCTCCAGTCATCCCTG
Source organism: Rhineura floridana (assembly GCF_030035675.1). Classification (NCBI taxonomy): domain Eukaryota; kingdom Metazoa; phylum Chordata; class Lepidosauria; order Squamata; family Rhineuridae; genus Rhineura; species Rhineura floridana. The sequence goes on from NC_084480.1 coordinate 7,933,603, forward strand.
ATCATTGGCCGTGCTGACTGTGGCTGGTGAGAGTTGGAGTTTAACAATATTGGAAGGGTTCCAGGCCAGGGCTTTATCCTGTGCTGGATCATGGGAGCAGATAATGGGTGGTATTCAGTGCTGGTCCTACTCAGAGTAATCCTATTGAAGGTAATAGGCATCATTAACTTAGATTCATTAATTTCTACCCTGAGTAGGACTTAGTTGAATGCAACCCAATGATTCCTTTACCGCAGGGTTGGGAAAGCTGTGGCCCTCCAGATGTTGTTGGACCTCAACTCCCATCACCCTGGACTTTTGGCCATGCTGGCTTGGGGTCGATGGGAGGTGTAGTTCTGCAACATCTGAAAGACTTCACAGCAAGCAAAAGACACTTGGCTTGGTAGGTGTAGTCGAGAGTCTAATGATGTCACCAGGGTATGTAATCATTTGATTCAGAATATGCATCTTCTCAACTTGTGATACTGAAGGTGAATGTTATTTCCCCCAGAATTCTTCTCTGGTTTGGATTACAAGTTGTAACCCTACCTACCCCAACTTAATTTCCCACCTCATCACTAACTGCAATGGCTATGGAGATGGCAAGGGAAACACACAGGTCCTTCTCTTACACTCTTACATCCCTGGTGCTGCATGGTGGACCCTGTTATGGCACATGAGATGCTGAGTGGAAGGAATTTGGAGCCTATCAAGCTCCCAACAATATCACTGGGAGCATGATGGAGCCTGGAAACAGCTTGTAATTGATCTGAAATAATGAAGCTATTTAACAAACTTTTAAAGAAAAATAGCTCTGTTAGACAAGGGCAATTTCTAGGTAAGCTCGTCAGAGTGGTAGACCTCGATAAAGAAAAGGAGGAGGGATGTGATCAGAGGGCACAGGATGTTAAAGATATGCACATGAATGAATGCATGAATGCATGCATGCATGCATGAATGAATGAATAAGCACACACAAACACACCAAGTCATCCTATCTGTCCCCCAGGGACAAGCCCAGCCAAAATAGTCTGATGCTTACAATTCACTCTGCTTTATAGAGCTTAAGTGGCTCATTCAATGGTGTTTCCAGGATATCCCTTGCTCAGTTGTATTCCGTTGCTCTTAATTATACTTTCCCGCTGCTCTAAATAGCCCCCACCTTTGTTACTGATGCTCTTGACTGTATCTTTGCTCATGCAAGTGCCCTTCTCCACTGATCCCTTTGTGCCCCTTTGTTAAATATGAAGCAACAGCAAAGTTTGAATGGCAACAAGTGAGGTTTTAATGGCACACCATTCAGAGGACAAGGTTAAGGTGACATTTCTCTCCCAAGTTTCTCATTTTATTATTGGCGCTTAATTTATCACAGTAAAGAGGATGTTACAGTCAAGTAGTGGAAGGTGTTACCTACTGGAGCATTTTCCAGCAAATTTACTGAAACCATTTGTTTATTGCATGCCCAGTAGTGTTCCATCATGCATTAAGGGGAACAGGGCAAGGATTAATAACAGCCTGCTCCCCACCAACCTCAGCAACCTCCCTCCCCTATCAAAAATATTTGAGCCACTTTATATTTGTGGCAAGTGACTCATTAAGTTTAAGTCATTAAGTGGTCTCTTCAGTACACTCCCTATATGTATGTGTGTGTGTATACATATTATTATAGATCCTCCGTGGCGCAGAGTGGTAAGTGGCGGTATCGCAGCCGAAGCTGTGCTCACGGCCGGAGTTCGATTCCAATGGAAGGAGGAAGTTGAATCTCCAGTAAAAGGGGTCGAGGTCCACTCAGCCTTCCATCCATCCGTGGTCGGTAAAATGAGTACCCAGCATACGCTGGGGGGTAAAGAAAGGCCGGGGAAGGAACTGGCAATCCCACCCCATATATACGGTCTGCCTAGTAAACGTCGCAAGACGTCACCCTAAGAGTCGGAAACGACTCGCACTACAAGTGCGGGGACACCTTTACCTTTTTATACATATTATATTGTATGTATTTTAATTGCATTTTATGTATTCTAATTTATTTTAATGTTTTTGTGATCTTTATTGTGTACAATTTTTATTATGTACATGTTTGATTTTATTGTAAACTGCCCTGAGTGCCCTATTATAGGGTAGAAGGGCGGGATAGAAATATTTTAAATAAATAATGAATAAATAAATGGGCAGAAGCTGTAATTTTCTCTGGATCTCTTTGGTCAGCTATTATTTTGTTAAGCGGTAAGAAAGGAAGAAATGCAGCCCAAATGATTTTTGACAGTTCATGGAAATGGAGGGTGTGTGTGCACGTGCGTGCGTGCGCACAAGAGAGAGAGAGAGAGAGAGAGGAAAGCTGCTAGGTGGAGCAACCATTTTCCAGCATTGGTTGGAAAACAAATTTCCTGGTAGACTTTTTTGGAGAGGAGACAAGATGTGATGTGACATGTCCCCAAAGGCAAGACATCTCTTCCAACATTCCAGTTGTATCCAAGTTTTCACATGCCTTGTGTTAGTTATCTGTTATCATTTTTTCATTGCTGCTGCTCACCACATGATCTCTCTAAGCATTTGTGCCTGAGCTGGCTTTTTTCCTCCTTCCTCCCAGTCCCTATTCCTCTTGTATTGTTTATCTTAGTTTGTACTATTGATATTTGTACGCTACTTTAGGAGCCCTTTTTGGCTGAAGAAGGGGATAAAAATGCCTAATAGCTTTAGTAATAAATTACAAAAACCCTCTAACATACTATGAACATCTCCTCCTTCCAATTGTAGATGTGGGTGCGAGCTTGAGAAATAATAATTGCTGAAGACCATTTTGCAGTTTCATGGAAGAGGTGAGATTCGACTGGGATTTCTGGGTTCATAGTTCCATCTCTCAGCTCTTATGCTACAAGATCTCTAAAACCAAGAAGTATTGATTCTTATTTTGCTCTTAGTCTTCATGACTATTTCATTGGTCAGAGTATTCACCACCAGCACAAGCCAAAGTTTTGACATTGGTAACACTTTAATAAACACATTCCTCACCCGATCAATACTTTCCAGGAAAAAAAGCTCTGCTGCATCATCTGTTAATGGGGAAAAATTATTTGCTTTCTTTTTTAAAAAATACCCCACTATGGTCAGCTTTCACAACAAACAAGATCATCAGGACTGTTAATAAAATGATCTGCTCTCTGTACAAGAAAAGACGAGCAAACATTCTCCTCCCTCCTTCTGATTCAATTAAATAAAATGGGAAAAAATCTTGGCCTGTTTGGAAAAGGAGCAAAGCATAGCATAGGCAGAAAAAGAACTATGTGAAAGGTAGGCCATTGAAAAAGGCAACAAGGTGTCAGCAGTATGCTGATGATACCTGTAGAAAATAATGCTTGGCCGCAGGCAATAAGAACAATGCTGGTGATTTAGTGTACATTCCATACAGACGTACGTTACTGTTTATGTAAGCTGGCTTGGCTATCCCTTTGTTTGTGTAAACTACCTTGGCCTGAAAAACCAGTTTTGCAAGTGCTTCCAATGGCGCTGAGTGAAGGAACAACGCCTGTCTCAGGAATGTGGCGAAGGGCCCAAAAGGCCTTATATGGAAAAGATCGGGAATAAGGAAGTAGGCTGAGCAAACGGTTAATGTATGCATGATGTATATGGTGCCAAGAGTATAAATACCTGGCTGCGTCCAGGGAGGGGCAGACTCGGCTTTGTTCGTTTCTCCACTTGCAAGTGCTTCAATAAAACTCTAGCTTTACTTTTAAGACCGTTTCGTCTTTCCTTGAGTAATACTGAAACCTTGTACTTGGGAGCGGATCCTCGCCTAACAATCAAAGAAATATTGTGGGTGTTTGTTACAAGTGGCAACCACGAAAGGACAGGCAACTGAGCGCCCCACGGCGTTCCGGAGGCGACGTAGCCGAGTGGAAAGAGCGCTCCGGGCCCCCTTGAGGCCTGTTCCGCGTGGTTGACGGGTGTGCCGGGACGTCGGGGTGAGCAGGCCTCTCCATAGAAATCGAAATGAGTAAAGCCAGACTACGGAAGGGGTAAGTCGCCCAGGACAGGGCTGAAGACTTTGTGAATGAAAGAGTGTGTATGAGGTGTGCATGAGACGGGACAAATCCTAACGGTTATCCCGAAGCGAGAGCGGACCGGCCAGTAGTGCATTTTCCGTGTCCTCACGAGAGGCCGGGCCACGACAGCAGGGAAGCGCAAGTTGTCTGTCCTTTCCCGTTTTTGTCCGTAAGTCCTTGTCTGATTTGTGGGAAAAGAAGAAGAGGTTACAGGGACCAGGAGGGGTCACCTGAGGATAACAAGAGGTTACAGGGACCAGGAGGGGTCACCTGAGAATAAGTTACAGACAGACAGGGTGGGTTTTATCACCTGTAGGACGAGCGTTTCATTTCAGACACCAAAAATACCCCAAGCATGGGACAAGGTACGTCGAAAGCCGTAGCCAAAGGGACAGCCCAGAAGACAAAACGAAGGGGTGGGCAGCTGTTAAAGGGAAAAATGAGTAAAACACCGCTTGAATGTGTCCTGAGCGATTTCTTGAGTTTCAAAATCGGGGTTATTTCGGCGGGGGGTCCGGTACCAACACCGGAGAAATTAGAACAGTTTTGTCTCATTGATTGGGTGGGGTTGGGAATTTCGTGGCCACCGGGTGGGACTTGGGACAGTAAGAAAATCAGCCGCCTGATTTCCACTCTGTATGATGCCTTACCAGAGACGGCCGACTCTTGGCATTATGCAGAGGGGTGGAGGGCGGTAAGCCACAACCCACCAACAGAATGTGCGCTGGAAATGGTCGTGACTCAGTCTAAAGGGGTGAAATCTGTCCTGCCGGACAGCGATGATTTTAATGATTTGGCCATTAGGAGGAGGGTCGTGATTATCTTTTCTTGCCCAGAGACATCACTAAAATGGGTCCAAGCTTTACCTCTGACTCTGACCATTATGCGAAACACTCCCAGGGGAAAGACTAAATTGACACCATTTGAGTCCCTTTTCGGACGACCCCCCCCTTGAGTCACGACCCCAGACAGAAAGGGTTCCTATAACAGGGGATGTGGGTGCAAAACAGTTAAAGGAATATGTAATTGCCTTGCAGGATGTTCTCTCCTCTCTCCACAGGCATGGTCGAGAATTCCAGAGGCTTCCATTAGATCTGGCAATTCACAGCTACCGTCCAGGTGATTGGGTCCGGATCAAACAGTGGAAAAAGGAGCCACTCCTACCAATTTGGGGACCAGAGAAGCAAGTCGCCCTTGTGATGGAGGCAGCAGTAAAAGTATTTGGAAGCGACAAATGGATCCATGTTTCCCATATAAAGAGAGCATCTGAACCACTTACCATTCAGGAACCAGAGAAGAGGGTAGCAAAGGAACCTCCAACTGGCGGGGTGAACAATCAAGAACCCAAAGCTAAGTGGTCTTCGAGAGTCGTGCCGGGCTCTGACCTGAAGCTCAAGTTCTCCAGAAGGAGGGACAGTCTATAATCATGGTTCCAGTATTGCAATCTAGACTAGGGACGGTTTTCTCATGTTTCCTACTTTTAATGGTATTGATATACCTGAGTTTCTTCCATCAACCTCGGCTCCAGGCTGAGCAGGTGAGGGATATTAGGTCCACACCCATCGCAGTGGAAAGGACAAATGCATTTGTTGAACTTGCCCATCAAGTGTCCAAAGTATTTAATCTTACCAACTGCTGGATTTGTGGGAGTCCAAAAGGTTTTCCAGAGTGGCCGTGGATTGCATTCCTGATAGCACCCCGGTGGCTCTTAAGTAATGCAAGTGAAGTACATGTTAATTTAAGCACCTGGACAGAACCCCACATCTGGAGATTACATGAGGCTGGAGTAGGCAAATATTGTATCCAACAGAACATCACCGGGGGAGAACAGGTGGGGCACAGTAAATGTAATTGGACTCTGGGATGGCGGGAGTATTGTTTCATTTCTACTTGCCCACTTACAAATTGTACTACGTACGCCTCCAAATGGAATAACACTCACGTTCAATTTGAAAATGGAACATGGTGTCCATGTATTCCCGATGCACGCAACCAGAGTTCATGTAGGACCAAGTGTTCAGCTTCAAACATGGATACTTTAATACATGAATGTCAGGAAAGGAATTCGACTACCCCTATAATTCTAATGGATCAGGGTTGGTTATGGAAGCACCTTAATGGGATGGTTATTATGGGATTTCAAAATTATTGGGCGATGTGGAATCAAGCTAATAACAACACCAAATGTAGTTATAAGAATGAGTCCCGATTATGGAAATGTAGTTTCATTTTAGGAGAAGGATATCGTATTGTCACCGGCCCTCTTGGTGCAAAGGATACATATTACATCCCATATAATAAGAAGTCCCCAGTTTTATATAACACTACTAGACCTGCGCTGAAAGGCCATTATTGGGTTTGCGGCCAAAAGGCATATGCTATTCTTCCCCTGAATTGGACTGGCACTTGTTACGTCGGAATTATACAACCATTGTATACCATAAAAGGAGACAGTTTAAACCCTCTAATTCCAGTGTTCGATGAAGAACAACCTGATAAGAGAAAATGGTCCATAGATGTTAGCTTAGCAAAAGGACAAGGTAATGGATGGGGTAATACATGGCCACCTGAGCGAATTATTGCCACATATGATCCAGCCTCCTGGGCACAGGATGGTACTTATGGATACAGAACCCCCATTTACATGCTGAACAGGCTAATTCGGTTACAAGCTGTGGTAGAAATTCTCACCAACCAGACAGCACACGCTTTAACATTGCTCGCTGATCAGTCTACTCAAATGAGAGAAGGAATACTCCAGAACCGGTTGGCCCTGGACTACTTATTGGCAAAGGAAGGAGGAGTTTGTAGGCTCCTCAATCTAACGGAATGCTGTCTCAAAATAGATGACAATGGAAAGATTGTAAAAGATGTGGCGAATAAAATGAAGAAGCTTGCACATGTGCCCGTGCAAACCTGGAAAGGGCTTGATCTTGGGGATTGGAATTCGTGGTTCAACTGGTTCGGAGGAATGAAAACAATGGTTATACTAGTTATGTTAATTTTAGTAGGATGTATGCTTTTACCCTGTTTGTTACCAATAATTATGAATGGCATCCGTAGTATAGCAGATAATGCAGCAACCAAGAGCAGTATACAACTATATGGAAAAATAATGTATCAAAGGATATATAGAGAAGACCCTGGGGATAATTCTTCCAAGGAGAAAAAGGAAGAGCCCATTTAGTAGAATTTGAAATGGGCTCTTGAGGGGGGAATTGTAGAAAATAATGCTTGGCCGCAGGCAATAAGAACAATGCTGGTGATTTAGTGTACATTCCATAGAGACGTACGTTACTGTTTATGTAAGCTGGCTTGGCTATCCCTTTGTTTGTGTAAACTACCTTGGCCTGAAAAACCAGTTTTGCAAGTGCTTCCAATGGCGCTGAGTGAAGGAACAACGCCTGTCTCAGGAATGTGGCGAAGGGCCCAAAAGGCCTTATATGGAAAAGATCGGGAATAAGGAAGTAGGCTGAGCAAACGGTTAATGTATGCATGATGTATATGGTGCCAAGAGTATAAATACCTGGCTGCGTCCAGGGAGGGGCAGACTCGGCTTTGTTCGTTTCTCCACTTGCAAGTGCTTCAATAAAACTCTGGCTTTACTTTTAAGACCGTTTCGTCGTTCCTTGAGTAATACTGAAACCTTGTACTTGGGAGCGGATCCTCGCCTAACAATCAAAGAAATATTGTGGGCGTTTGTTACAATACCTAGCTCTATTTCTCTGTAACATCTGAATTGGGAGAGGCCGTGCAAGCCCTGGACCACTGGCTGGACTCAGTGGTGGGCTGGATGAGGCCAATAAACTGACTTTGAATCCTAGCAAGATGGAGATGCTGTGGGTTGGTGGTTCCCAAGTTCAGATAATTGCTTAGTTGCCTGCTGTGGATGGGGTCATACTCCCTCTGAAAGAGCAGGTCCATAGTCTGGGGGTGCTCCTGGATCCATCTTTGTTGCTAGAGGCCCAGATGACCTCCGTGGTTAGTAGGCCTTTTACCAACTTTGGCTGGTAAGACAGCCAGGGGCGTCACTACCAGGGTGCGGAGGGTGCATCCCGCACCCGGTTGTCACCATGAGGGGGGTGACACCCAGAGCCGCCCTGCGCCATTGCCTGGCAAGGCTGCTCCAACTCCTCCTTGGAGGCAGGCGAGACCGTGAGCAGCGTCGGTGGGGCGAGGGAGGCGCGCCGGCGTTCCCAGGCCTTCTCCGGCTGGGTGCTCCTCCAGCGTGTGCTCTCCCAGGGGCATGGACGGGGGTGGCTGGCCTTGAGCGCGCATACACAAGCGCACACACATGCAAGCCCAGCCACCTCATCCATGCCCCTGGGAGGGCATGCGCCGGAGGTCCACACCCCCACACACACACTCCTGCTAGTGACGCCGCTGAAGACAGCTGTGGCCGTTTCTGGACCGGAATAGCCTGACTGATGTTGTCCATGCACTGGTAACCTCCAGGCTGGATTACTGTAATGTGCTCTATGTGGGGCTGCCCTTGAGGTTGTTCTGGAAGCTGCAGCTGGTGCAAAATGCGGCAGTGAGACTGCTCACTGTGGCAAGGTATTGCCAACATGTCACCCCACTGCTGAAAGAATTGCACTGGCTGCCCATTTGCTGCCAGGCCAAGTTCAAGGTTCTGGTTTTGGTGTACAAAGCCCTATACAGCTTGGGACCAGGATACCTGAAAGACGGTCTTACCCCTTATATACCCAGTCGATCATTGCGCTCTGCAGGTAAGGGCCTCCTGCAGACACAATCTTATCAGGAAGTTCGTTCAGCACGACATAGGAAACGGACCTTTAGTGTGGCGGCACCCACCCTGTGGAACTCCCTCCCCTTAAATATTAGGCAGGCGCCATCTCTGCTATCTTTTTGGCGCCTTTTGAAGAACTTCATTTTTCAACAAGCATTTTAAGTTGAGACCTATCCCAGCATGCGCCTGTGTTGGAATTGCTTTTTAATGTTTTGTAAACCTTTTTTTTTCAAAAACAAACATGTTTTCAACTTTTTTAAAATATGTTTTGAAAGCTTGTTAAAAATGTTTTGTTTAAAATGTTTTGTTTTAACGTATTTTAAAGTCTGTTTTTATGGTGTTTTAAATCTTATGTAGATGGTGTTTTACAAGAAGTTTAATGCCCCCACTCTCCAAGGATCTTTGTATGTAGAAGGTCTCAGGCTCAGGCTCCAGCATCTCCAGATGGGAATGTCCCATTTGAAACCCCAGAGAGCTGGTGCCAGTCACTGTGAATAATACTGAGCTAGATGGTCTGATTTGGTATAAAACAGCTTCCCAAGCACAAAAGCAGGACTACAGCTAAACATCAAGAAGACTAAGGTAATGACAACAGGAGATTTATGTAACTTTAAATTTGACAACGAGGACATTGAAGTTGTCAAGGATTATCAATACCTCGGCACAGTCATTAACCAAAATGGAGACAATAGTCAAGAAATCAGAAGAAGGCTAGGACTGGGTAGGGCAGCTGTGAGAGAACCAGAAAAGGTCCTGAAATGCAAAGACGTATCACTGAACACTAAAGTCAGGATAATTCAGTCCATGGTATTCCCGATCTCTATGTATGGATGTGAAAGTTGGACAGTGAAAAAAGCGGATAAGAGAAAAATCAACTCATTGGAAATGTGGTGTTGGAGGAGAGCTTTGCACATACCATGGACTGCGAAAAAGACCAATAATTGGGTGTTAGAACAAATTAAACCAGAACTATCACTAGAAGCTAAAACGATGAAACTGAGGTTATCATACTTTGGACACATCATGAGAAGACATGATTCACTAGAAAAGGCAATAATGCTGGGGAAAACAGAAGGGAGTAGAAAAACAGAAAGGCGAAACAAGAGATAGGTTGATTCCATAAAGGAAGCCACAGACCTGAACTTACAAGATCTGAACAGGGTGGTTCATGACATATGCTCTTGGAGGTCACTGATTCATAGGGTCACCATAAGTCGTGGTCGACTTGGAGGCACATAACAACAACAACAGCTTCCTAAATTCTCTGTTCTTATGTTCCATCTTCAAATCCAAATGGAGATAAAAATGCCTGTTTTTACACAGATACAGTAGCACCTTGTTTGCATAGAGCTTTGGGGTGTGTGAGATGCTTTGGAGGCATTGAAAATAATGAGTCATGTTATAGCTTTAACAGAGACTAGGGAAACAACAGGTGAACTCATCTATTATGAAACTCCTCACCTGGCGCTTACTTACCATCTCTTGCAAAGAGATTATGCTTCATCCCTAGCCAACATGCTTTATGTACCTCGTAATGTGTATTTTTATCTGAATGAATTTTTTATCCTGAAATATAAATATTTTTCACTGCATAAATAAGCTAAAGCATATTTCTGGAAAAATGCATTTATTGAAATCTGTTCTTTCTAAAATTTATTTATTTATTTTTTAACATCACCTTGCCAGAAAAAAAAAAGTAGCAGCATTTCATTTGATTTGGGAAGAGGAAAAGAGAGACTGCAGGCTTCCTGCAAACAAATAAACAAAAAAATTAACACCCAGTGGCACCCCCATCAAAAAGCTATCTCTCACTGCAAACTGTGCATTTGCAGGGGTTCTGTGTGCAGTCAGAAAATGGCACTAGAGTTGAATTTTAAATCAAGTGCTCATATTTCTTTGGGGACTTACAGATGAGGAGAAGAAATTGAATATTTACAGTTTAGTGCATAATTCATTTTCTGTGGATAACTTCGAATACTCTCCCCCCTCCCTTACATCCCTCAGGAGGAATGTTTTTATTTATTTATTTATTTCAAGGAAGGGTGTGTTTTTTTACCCTGCTGTTCATCCAGAGAGGCTTCTGTTGGAAATGCAATAGAAGTCCTGTGTTGCTTTAAATAAACAAGTGATTGCAGAAGATGGAAAGGAAACAGATGAAATGAAATAACAGATCTCCATCATTTCAAATGGCCTTTGTCATTAAATGTTACCTGCATTGATTGACAGATAAGTGCTTACCCTTGGCTCCTGTTGTAGGTCTTTGAAAAAGAAATATTTGTTTAACTGGAGTTGTGGCTAGAGGTTCACCTAATATGAAAGTGGATTTGAGAGTTCTTTCTCAGCCTCCAAAATGACAGTATTGCATAGAAACTTCTCATCCCATGTCCAGAACAGAAATTAATCCAGAAAATATGTTGTTTCTGCAAATGATATATAATTGATTATGATTTTTTCATTGTGTTTCTAGGCTGGTCTTTGACCGTAATAAAGCAATTCAATTCAATTCAATTCAATTCATTGTGTTTCCTTTGCACTGAAATGAATGGGGCGGAATAATGTAATGACAACGTAACTTACACAATTTCACCACAGTGGACAAGATGAATAACATATTTTTTGGCAGAAGACAAACTGCAGCAGAACTGAAATAGTGCTGCGTGCGACAAATGCAGGGCAGAATGGCCACTGGGCTTTGCTTAGTGTGGTGTCAAACTCTCTTCTCCTGTTCTCAGGGAACTTTAAAATGTCTTTACCATTTCTACTGTTGCAGGGTTTTGAGCTTACTTTAGCACTGCAAGGCACTAAGGGTGTGTTTTTCTTTCCATTTAACATTTTTGCCAGTGTTCTGTAGCCTCTCCAGCTGGCTGTGCTTCCTGATTTGAAAAAAAAAAATGGTGGGAGGAGTAAGCTTGTGATGCCTTCCTTTTGATTTTAATTAGAGCAGGGGAGGGGGACCTTTTTGGCTCAATGGGCCAGATCGTTATCAGGATCAGCCTCACAGGCCAAATTTGTCAGGTGAGTGGGGCCACCAACCCATCAACCACATAATGTCACAATGACATCAGGTGCAAGTTGCTTTGATGTCCCCAAGTCAGGACTTCAAGGACCTCTACGATGCACTGCTAAAACAAAGGGTGTTTCCCACTCTACTTAAGCAGGAGATTCCATGCAATCCCTTACTGGGAACAGGCACGTGCAACCAACAGAGGTTTTAACCCCATCCTCCCACTAATCAGATGACATCACAAGTGATGTCAGCTGATGGGTGGATGGGCATTGTTTAGGGAAAATGGCCTTGCAAGCCAACATGGATCCTCTGGTGGGCCAAATTTGGCCCACAGGCCAGAGGTGCTCCATCCCTGAGTTAGAGTGTGGGCATGTTTGAAGGTTCCAGAGTTCAGACCACTGGTGAGATGGTTTGTAGAATGAAAGGAACTACACTCACAAACACCCCTTGGCACCTCAAAAGTAAGCATATCACAGACCCTGCACTCCCTCCACGAGAATTTCACCAACTTTTTTTCTCCCCTTCTGGGAATTTTTAAATGCAATTTCTTTTCTCGTAATTTTTTTTTTAAAAAACCATGAGAATATTAGTTTTGCCAAAGCAACATTTGCAAGAAATGTGGAAGATTCCCTTTGACTAAAGCATGTGTGGAATCTGAAGGAAACCCAAAAGAGTTCTGATGGTGAGTGAAATGTTAGAGAATAGTGGAGAGAGTAAACATGGGAAAAAGGAAGGAGAAGACGCTCTTGGGAGGGAAGGTGAGATCTCAATGTAACCTGAAATAAAGGCTAGAAAAAGTAAAATCCATTGTACACAGTGAGACTTACTTCTGAGTAAGAATGCATATGGTTGTGCTAGAAACCTGCTCCAAACAGGAGCCCCAGGCTCTGCTTTCTGATGCCAACCATCCCAGACTAAGGCAAAGTCTGAGGAGAACTTTGATGTCATAGATTTTATACCCAACTGCCAGTAATGGAGTCATAAAGCACAGACTGTCTTTTTAATGGGCAACTGGTAACAACTTAGGATCTGCTATTGGTTCTAATTCTAGCTCACACGTCCTCTCCCTACAGTATCGCTCCCTATTGATCTGAGGTGCTGGAACATTCCTCTTTATGCCTCAGCCTTTTCTGGGTCAGCAGCACCCCAAGCTCAGAGCCCTAGTACAAGAGTTTCCCTTTTCTAAGCCCCACACAACCACTACTTCCCTGGCGGTGCCATAAGAACAAAAGAAGAGCCCTGATGGACAGGCCAAAGGCCCATCTAGTCCAGCATTCTGCTCTTACAGTACCCAACCAAATGTGCCAATGGGAAGCCCACAAGCAGGACCTGAGCACAAGCGTGTGCTCCGCACCTGTGATTCCCAGCAACTGGCATTCAGAGGCAATCTGCCTCTTGTAGTAGAGGTAGATCCCTTGGGTCTCATGCCTCTGGTGTAGCAATTCAGGCCTGAAGCGGAACTCCTGTCCTTCTTCCTTAAAACATAATGGCTTCAGAAGGTAGTTCTGACGATGCCATTTTTTATCTTCTAAATATGCCTTGGGATACTGACCAAAATTCTTGGCTCCCCTCCCCCTTCTGCCCCTTAACCCACATGACATTTGGCACTTGTTCTACGCCTCTCCCAAATCCAGAGGTGAGATGTTTCCCCTTATCAAGGCCATTGATTGTCGTATCCAGGATGGGACTCAGGAACCAGGCCAGTTGATGAAAGCAATTCAGTCTTTATTAAAGTAATATCCAGACACAAACTACGTCTTCTCATGAAGTTACACTACAAAACATATCCTGCGACATACAGGAGAGTTGACAGAACGAGGGGTCCCTATCTCTCCTGTCCCTTAAGAAGGGGGAAAACGGGCGCGAATTCTCTCACTCCGCCTCAGAGTGCTCTCATCCACCACCCTTCTCTCCCCCCTCCTTTCTCTTCGCTTTAGCTGCCTCCTGGTGTGCGGTGAAGGAGGAAGCACGTCCCCCTCCCCTTCTGAAGGCTCCGACTCTGGTATGGGTGAAAGCGGGGGGGCAATGTGTAAACTGTCTGGCAGTTTCTCTTTGCTTGTCCCTGGCTCAGGAGGCCCTCCCTCTCCCTCTAACTGCTCTGAACTCAGGGGGGGAGGAGGCGTGGGAACTTCAAGGGAGTCTGTGAGCCTTACAAGGTCTTTACTGCTAGACAGTTCTATCTCTGGGATTTCCTCCCCCCCTCCTCCTGCTTCTTCTTTGCACAACTCTGGATAAACGACCCCCTCCCTTTCTTCGTCTTCCGAATCCTCAGGGCCCCAATCCTGCATCCTGACAGTGATTCACAAGAAAAAATATCTATCAAGGCCACACAATCAATGGGAAGCCCAATCAATTTTTTTTTGTCTGTCAGTGGCCTGAGGGATGCCTTTGGTAGTTTAGAATGAGTCAGCTGTGAGCTGACCTGACCCATGTCTTTAGATCCTTCCTCAGGCACATCCCCTTTTATTCTCGTCTCCCTGTGCTGTTTCTCACCCAAGGGAGGTGAGGTGCACAATCACTCCTCCGCCTACCTGCTTCATGGGAGTGGATGAGCATTCCTGAAACTAGGATAGCAACCAAACTGCAATATGAGGATCCCTGATGGGTTGGGATCAGCATATGTGGCAGTTCCTCCTCTTAAAAGACAAACAAACCCTTAAGACCTGCTCAAAAAGAGGACTCCTTCAAAAAAGAGGACTGCCCTATGACAGCCTTTAAATGGAGTACTGTCCTCTGTGAAGTACACAAATGCTACCAGTATAACTAGTAAGGGATCCTTTCTTGCTGAGATTGATGAAGAATTGGGAAAGGATTGCAGAATAAAGTTCTCAGCTAGGGAGGTGGGGATTCTGACTGTGATTGCTGGAACTCCTTTCTGTAACCATGCTGAGGCAAATTTACTGCTTTAAGCAAGAGCCAAATGGCATAGTCTGAACGATGATACCTCTCTGCAGTCTCCCCCAAACTTATGAAGGGAGGTGGAGCAACCATCCGGGAAGTCCATGCACGTTGGTACTGTTCAAATAAAGCCTGTATGCATTAAAAATAACAACACGTTTCCAGATTGCCTATTACTGGATTTTATCTGGGAAAACAACTTTGCAAAAATCACTTGATGCACATGATTTTTTAAATGCTCAGGTTATATTTGAATGTTTGCATTTTTTAAAAAAGATTCCTCATGAAAATCCATTAGCATTTTAGTGTGAATTTCTTCTAATATACATGTTTGTCATCAATTTCCTCTATTATAATGCATTTTGTAGGTTATGTTCACTCATATATGCACATAATGCATAGTTTCCCCTAGTCTGTGCACTTTTGTACGCATTACATGGCTGGAGAACCAGATTGTGCATTTTGGAGAAGTGCAGCTTTTGAAGGATAACTGTGTTTTGGTTCATGCATTCTTCCAGAAAGTGCGAACTAGGGCGGCTTGCCTTTAAATGCGAACCTAATGAAATTTCTCCCCCATCCCTCTTTCCGAGAAAGGCAGAGCTTGGAAAAGTTACTTTTTTGAACTACAACTCCCATCAGCCCCAGCCAGCATGGCCACTGGATTGGGCAGATGGGAGCTGTAGTTCAAAAAAGTAACTTTTCCAAGCTCTGAGAAAGGGTCAGCGTTAGAGTGAGTGAGGAAGGGAAGACAGACACATTTTTGCTTCCTTCAACACACATGAGCAGGATCGGAGGGGCATCACCCAACCAAGCCCATAATAATGACGGCAATGATGAAGATAGCAATTAGGTGCTGTCCTGCATCAGTCGCATCAGTGATGGAAAACTGACATTTGAGTAATATATTACATTTCCCTTCATGGGCAAAAGAAGAAGACGAAGAAAAGTGCAAGAGAAAACCTTTCTGCAAAGGTCGTTTCGTCTCACTGATAACCTGATATACAGCAGATAAAAAGTTTCAGCCTGATTTCATGCCTGTCATAGCTCCTATATCACTCTGCGTTTATGGAATATTTCAAAGTCGCAGATGTTCATTTCCACCTCCGATGGATCTCAGGCAGCGCACTGCTCTTGATAACAGAAAGCCTTATGAAACAGGAAGCGGCAGGAGCACATTTAACCTATTCTGAACAGATTGCATTGGCTGGCAGTCAAATATAATATTGATCTTGGAACATCGCTCTTGCCTTATAAATTTTCCAGGTGCTCCTAGGCCAGCCTATTTTGCTGACCTTCTTATACCCTGTGTTTCTCAACATTAAAACACACACACACACACACACACACCAGGGTTTGCCAAGTTATTTCCCCCTTTTATTTATTTATTTATTTATTTATTTATTTATTTATTTATTTATTTATTTATTTATTTTATTTATTAACATTATTTTTACTCCGCCCTTTTTCCAAAACTGGAACTCACGGCGGCTTCCAGATAAAAGCACACATATAATTAAAAACATACAAAAGCCTAGATTAAAATCAAATTAAACAATTTACAGTATTAAAACCATTCATACATACAGTTAAAATAATTCAAGCTCAGTTTAAAATAATACAGTTAGACAATAGCAATGCAGCACCCTTTAAGTCCTGTCCTTAACAGCTTTCAGTTCCAAAGGCTTGTTGAAATAAAAAAGTCTTTGCTTGCCGACGGAAGGACTGCAAGGAGGGGGCCATTCTTGCTTCCCTAGGAAGGGAGTTCCAAAGCCTCAGGACAGCCACCAAAAAGGCCCTATGTCGTGTCCCTACTAGTCGTTCGTGTGAGGACGTAGGTATTGAAAGAAAGGCCTCTCCTGAGGATCTCAGGGCCCAGGCAGGCTCATATAGGGAGATATGGTCTGACAGATAGCCTGGACCTGAGCCATATAGGGCTTTATAGGTCGTCACCAGCACTTTGAATTGTGTCTGGAAACAGAGTGGCAACCAGTGGAGCTTTTGTAACAGGGGAGTCGTATGGTCCCTGTAACCAGCCCCAGTTAACATTCTGGCTGCAGCACGTTGCACCAACTGAAGTTTCCGAACAGTCTTCAGAGGCAGCCCCACCTAGAGCGCGTTACAGTAATCTAAACGGGATGTAACTAAGGCATGTGTCACCATGGCCAGATCAGACGGCTCAAGGAACGGGCGCAGTTGGCGCACTAATCTTAATTGTGCAAAAGCACTCCTGGCCACCGCAGAAACCTGGGCCTCCAAATTTAAAGCTGAGTCCAGGAGCACACCCAAACTGCGGACCTGCATCTTCAGGGGGAGTGTAACCCCATCCAGCACAGGCTGAATCCCTATTCCCTGATTTGCCTTTCGACTGACCAGGAGCACCTCTGTCTTGCCTGGATTAAGCTTCAATTTGTTCGCCCTCATCCAGTCCATCACTGATGACAGACACCAGTTTAAAACCAAGACAGCTTCCTTGGAGTTAGGTGGAAAGGAGACATAGAGTTGGGTGTCATCAGCATACTGATGGCACCGAACCCCAAACCCCCGGACAACCTCTCCCAGTGGTTTCATGTAGATGTTAAATAGCATGGGGGACAAAACTGAGCCCTGAGGGACCCCGCAGGCCAACGGCCAAGGAGTGGAACAGGAATGCCCCAGCACCACTTTCTGGATTCATCCCTCCAGGAAGGAACGGAGCCACTGTAAAACAGTGCCCCCAAGTCCCATCCCGGCAAGGCGGCTCAGAAGGATACCATGGTCGATGGTATCGAAAGCTGCTGAGAGGTCCAGCAGAACCAACAGGGACATACTCCCCCTGTCCAGTTCTCTGCATAGGTCGTCCACCAAGGCGACCAAAGCCATCCCCATCCCATAATCAGGCCTGAAACCAGACTGAAATGGATCTAGATACTCCGTTTCATCCAGGAATCCCTGGAGCTGGGAGGCCACCACACGCTCTATTACCTTGCCCAAAAATGGGACATTGGACACTGGCCGGTAATTATCCATTACGGAGGGATCCAGGGAGGGCTTTTTCAACAAAGGCCTTACAACTGCCTCCTTTAGGCACACTGGAACTCTGCCTTGTTGTAAGGAGGCATTGATCACTCCCTTCACCCACTCAGCCAGTCCCTCTCCGGCGCTTTTAATAAGCCAGGAAGGGCAGGGGTCTAAAAGACATGTGGTGGCTCTCACCTCTCCAAGGATCCTGTCCACATCCTCAGGCTGTACAAATTGAAAAGAATCCATTATTATTGGACAGGCAGGAGCCAAAGTTACATCCACTGAGACTGTATCAACTATAGCATCCTAGTCGGAACGAATCTGAGTGATTTTATCTGCAAAGTGCCATGCAAATTCTTGGCAGCAGTCTGTCGAATGGTCTATATTATCCCTACGGGGGCCAAGTTGTAAAAGACCTCTGACCACTCCCCGCAGACACAATAGTGGCAGAAAAGAATGCTTTCTTTGCTGCCCGTATTGCCACGGAGTAGGCCTTCAAATAGGCTCTAGCCCGTGTTCGATCAGACTCACTCTGAGTCTTCCGCCAACGTCGCTCTAGTCTCCATCTCATTCGTTTCATCACCGCCAGCTCCTTGGTAAACCAGGGGGCTGGTCTGGCTCCACTGCTGCTGGGGGGGGGGGTCTAGCAAAACAGAATCTTCTTGCAATTGTTTGAAAAATTAGAACATATACAGGAACATAGAACATAGGAATTGGTTCTTATGTTCTAATATGCTTCTGAATATCAGTTGCTAGAAACCACAGCTAGGGTCTTACTTCTGTGCTTCCAATGGGTATCTGGTTGGCCACTGTGAGAACAAGATACTGGACTAGATGGATCACTGGCCTGATCCAGCAGGCTCTTCTTATGTTCTTAATATAGGAAGCTACCTTATACTGAGTCAGACTATTGGTCCATCTAGTTCAGTATTGTCTATAAGGTCTGGCAGTAGCTCTCCAGGTTTTCAGACAGGGGACATTCCTGGAGTTGTTGGGGGTTGAACATGGGACCTTCTGCTCTACTGCTGAGCTATGGCCCTTCCCCAGTCAGGAGCTTGGGACTGCCACACTTCAGATAGTGTATTAGGTCCAAGATACCTTATGATCTAACCCCCTGCGTCCTGGGGATCAGAGCCCTTTCTGGACCTGTGGACTCTTACCACATGCCCTCCCCAGCCACACTCATCACTCCTTGAGTGTTTTCACTTGGTTGTAAAGTCTGCGTAAACTCTGATAATGACTCTTGCTTTCCTGAAAGGAAGATAAAAGAGGTAGGGTGTGTGTGTGTGTAGAAACGAACTTATAGTGCAACGGTCAAATTTATATTTGTTGCTTTGCCCACTTAATTATTACTGATATTTAGTTATTTACTATGCCCTTTGAAGAATTTATTTATTTAATGGATTTTTAAAGTCTATCTGCCTGTTATAAACAGCTCTGCGGCTCATTCAAAGGAAGCCGTATACATTTTCTAAATAAATAAATAAAAATAAAGTCTTCAGTGGGCAAAGTTAATAAAAGCTGATATTGCAGTTTCAAACAATTTCAATTGAAAGTGAAATATGGAGCCTCCTACTCAAAAGAAATACCCAAGTAAGATTCCATAAGTTTTATGTGTGGTTTTTTTTGGGGGGGGGGGGTTGTCCCATCTATCCATCTGTCCGTCCATCCATTTCGTCCATCCATTCTCATTCTCATTCATTTATTACGGTCAATGACCAGCAGTCAACACAACACCTTGCAGTGAACCTTGCAGTGTATGTTGTCCATACACAAGGATGGTTGGGTTTCAGCATTCCAAAGTGAGTTTGGGATTTTTTTAAAGGCCTCATGAAAATTCATAAGTGCACAAAAACAACACATTTTTGCAAAGCAATTTTCTCCTAATATAATGCATTTTTGTAAATTTTCACTTATACATTTTATGCACACTTTAGCGTGTGCATTTTTGTACGCATGACTTGGATGGAGAATTTGCACTGCAATTGGGAATCCTGAACAATTCTTGTGTTTTGATTTGCCTATTGTTTCAGAAAGTGTGAATTAAATGTGAACTGAATCAAATTTCTCCCACATCCCTATAAGACAGACCATCAATATCCCTTCCAGCATCTAGTCTTTGAATAGTCCATGAATCACTCTTCATATCTGAAGCTTATTGGGAAGAAAACCAAAGCAACGGTGCATGATTTCTCTTCAATTAGTGCAAATGGCTTACTTAGTTTACTTGAGTCTGGGGATACGTTGAGAGTCAGAACATCCTTGTGTTTGTTGTTAATACCACCGTGCTTTGTCCTATAATGTAGCAGCTCTTTACTTCCATTGATATTAATGGTCTATAGGGAGAACAGGCAGAAGAATCTGGCATCTTATATAAAAATGAATATATTTATATTACTGCAGAGGTTTTACAGAAGAGCTTCTGCTGCAATATAAATATATGTTTGCTGTAATATAAAGACCATCCTATGCATTCTTCTGTGTATACATGTATGCATATGTGCCTATATGCATACACACACAAATTAGGGCCAAGTCAAAACAGAGAGTGCTTTTTTCAGTAATTTTATCCACTTTTGAATTCTTTGGTTTTTTGGGGGGACAGGTTGATGCTGGGAGAAGGCACACCATCTCTGACACTCATTGAGGAATCCCATCACCTTGTACCTGATAATCCAGCTGCCCTGAGTTCAGAGTTTGGGAGGGTTATAGGTAATAAATATTAGCTTATATTAATAAATATCAGCTTATATAGGAAGTGCCTTAGAGTGAGTCAGGCTATTTGCCCGAGCTCAGTATTGTCTTCACTGGCTGGCAGCAGCTCTCTGGAGAAGGCATGGATTGAACCTGGGATCTTCAGCATACAAAGCATATAAAATAATAATAATAATAATAATAATAATAATAATAATAATAATGCCCTTTCCACCAAAGGATGACACACCAAACATATACATTAAAATAACAACACCACATAAAATAATATAACTCCTAATATCAACCATCTTATAAGGCACCCAACACCATCACCACAAACAAATTGTGTATTCTCCTACAAAGTCCCCACCCCAAGCCCTCTCAACCACAATCAATTAGCCCATTTGTTTACTCCAGCAAATAAAAAAGAAGGTTTTGAGACCCTTCCAAAAGTGGATAAATCCTCCTCCAACTGAAGCGCCGCAGGATGCAGAACCAAATCCTGAAACATATGCAACCTTGACAGGGTGGTTTGCGTTGGCGGAATGACCAGTAATCCCTGGCCTGCAGATCTTGTATTCTTGGCTGGAACTTGCCATGTCAGCTGGTATGCCAGATAATGGGGAAGATTGGAATTCAGGGCCCTAAAGGCAAGGACCGGATGTTTGTACCTGGCCGTGTGCTCTGCCACTGACCTAGAGCAGGTTTGGGGAACCTTTGGCCCTCCAGATGTTGTTGAACACTCATCAGCCCCAGCAAGCATAGCCAATGGCTATGGATGATGTAGTTCAACAACATCTGGGGGGCCAAAGGTTCCTACCACCTGGCCTAGAACCATTACACGCTCCCCTGGTACCACTGGTTCATCTAGAGTTAACTGAATGTGGAAAGGTCAAAAAGGGAGGAAGAAACAAAGTATTCAAAGTGCTATTCATATCTCTGAAGGGAGATTTTTTAAATCTATTTGCTGCTCATAAATTACCGAGTTAAGTTCAAGATATTGTGACTAGTGTATAGTGCCATGAGAAAGTATTTGCCCCCTGTCTGATTTTCTGCATTGTTGCTTTTTTTTTGGCACTGAATGTTGTCAGATCTTGAGCCAAAAGCTAATATTAGAGACAGTGATCCGAAACACACAAATAAGTCCACATCAGAATGGTTGAGGAACAAGAAATTTAAAGTTTTGGAATGGCCTAATCAAAGTCCAGACCTAAACCCCTTTGAGATATTGTGGCAGGACCTCAAAGAAGCCGCTCATGCTTGAAAACCCACAAATGTCACTGAATTAAAGCAGTTGTGCATGAAGGAGTGGGCGAAAAGTCCACCACGGCAATTGAAATTACTTGTTCCTCAACCATTCTGATATAGACTTGCTTGTGTGTTTCGGCTCATTGTCTTGCTGCATGACCCAGCTGCGCTTCAGCTTCAGCTGACGGACAGGTGGACTGACATTCGCCTGTAGAATTATCTGAGATGAAGCAGAATTCATGGTTCCTTCAATGATGGCAAGTCGTCCAGGTCCTGATGCAGCAAAACACCCCCAAACCATGACTCTGCCACCACCATGCTTGACTGTTGGTATGAGGTTCTTCATGTGGACTGCAGTGTTTGATTTTCACCAGACATAACAGGGCCCATGTCACCCAAAAAGTTCCATCTTGGACTCACCTGTCCATAGAACATCGTTCCAGAACTCTTGAGGATCATCCAGATGCTTTTTGGCAAACTGTAGATGAGTATTCATATTCTTCTTAGTGAGCAGTGGTTTCTGCCTTGCTACTCTGCCATGAATCCCATGTTTGCACAGTGTCTTTCTGATGGTGGAGTCATGAACACTGACCTTGGCGGAGGCGAGAGAGGCCTGCAGATCCCTGGATGTTGTCCTGGGGTCCTTCCTGGATGATTTTACGCCTTGATCTTGGAGGGATTTTGGCAGGACGGCCAGTCCTGGGAAGATTCACTACTGTCCCAAACCTTCTCCATTTGGTCAATATGGCTCTGACTGTGGTTCAGTGGAGTCCCAGTGCCAGGCTTTGTAACCCTTTCCAGACTGATATGCATCAACAACTGTTTTCTGGAGGTGTTCAGAAATTTCTTTTCACCGTGGCATGATGTGGCTTTGGAACCTGTGTGATGGCAATTTCAATCTGATGGCAAGGGCCAAAGTGAGTCAGATTTATGATGGGCACGGCTGGCCCAAAGCAGGCCTGATTGTTTACCAAGGTATTCAAACTTGTGGCCCTAATAATCTCTTTCATTGGATTGAGTTAATAGGGGGGCAATTACTTTTTCACACAAGGGCACTGGGTGTTGCCTAACTTTCTTTAATAAATAAATGAAATAAGTATCAAAAATTTGTGTTAGTTTTGTGTTAGTTCACTCAGCTTCCTTCTCTAATATTAGGTTTTAGTTCAAGATCTGACAACATTCACTGCCAACAAAAGAAACATCATAGAAAATCAGACAGGAGGCAAATACTTTTTTACGACACTGTATATTTTAATGAGTTGGTCATCTATAAGTATTCTTCGGAATAAATAAAAATCTGTTTGAACTTAACTATAGGCTGCCATCTCAATGATGCATCTGTCCCAACCCCAGCACACTTTCCCTGCCATTGCTCTTTCCACAGACCTTCCACAGTCACCCTCTTTTCCTACTTTCCTAGTGCTCCCCAATTGTCACCTTCCTCCCTTTTCTTTCATTCTCAGCTGATTCTCTACCCTCGCCTAAGCTGTTCATACCTTGTCAGCCAAGGCATTATTTAAGTAATAGTTGTGTGTCCAAATGGGCACCCGGTCCTAGCTTTTGGACACCCAGTGGACATAAATGGACACATAAAATTTAATCATTGAATCAAGAACACACATTCAGATTGGAAGCAACTGAAACATTGTCTAGGGGTATGAAATTTTTAGTGAAATTGAATACAAACAACAGAACATAGGGGCACATTACACAATAATTCTTTGGATGATTACAAACCACCAGTCTTTCCGAAAAACCTTTAAACAAAATTTCTCTCCCTATACACTGTGATGTTTGATTCTCTTGTATCTTCATTCTTTTTTTCATAAGAATTTTGCTGCAGCAGGGTGTGGCTCACAAACAGCAAGTTTTTAATTTTTAATTCATGTATTTACAGGTGGGTGGGCAGGCTAGTAAAATCTTTGCCAGGCTAATAACTGTCACCGTGTAAATGAATTTGCAAGGCTGTATTTACTCCCTATTTTTTAAATTCACCAAATCCAAATGTCAGAGCTTGTACATAGTAGAGAGGCTTCCATGTGCAAGCTATTTGACTAAAAAAAATGGACATTCAGTAACAATTCCTTAAAAAAATGTCATGTTTCCAGCTGACCTTCTGGCTATTCTTCATGTAGAGCCAAGTTCCCTATCTCAAAAGCTAACCCCAGTCTTTTTCCATTGTTCCTCTGTACCAGATTCTTTCATCCCCAATACATCCCCAACCAAAGCTTCCTCTGCCAGCACAGTCACAGAAGGGATGAAGAGGAGATATCTTCATCTTTCTCCCTGTCCCAATTCCATGTATGAGAGGTATGCTTAAAGAGACCAGGAAGCAGCCAATCCACCTGAAGTGATCATGAAGATGTGCTTTGCCAGGGGGAGGTCAGAATAGATGAGTGACTTCTGTTCATAATTATAATTTTAATGAATATATTCAGTGTGGAGGAGGAAAAAATTAGTGGATCAGTTAAATATAAGAACATAAGAACATAAGAAGAGCCTGCTGGATCAGGCCAGTGGCCCATCTAGTCCAGCATCCTGTTCTCACAGTGGCCAACCAGGTGCCTGGGGGAAGGTCAGTTAACTGATCTTGTACAGTCATTGAAAAGATGGCTGGGAAGGATGTATGAAATACTACAGTTGAGGAATATTTCATTTTTCTGTGCAAGGAGTGATAGGGAATTGGTGAAGTGAGTGTGAACATCATATTATATTCATTATATTGTTATATTTTTAATCAGAATCATAGGATAGAAATATATGTTGCTATGCCCTTATCTAACACCCTGCCAAAACAGAAACCTATTGAAATAGGATGCAATATTTATTCTCCAAGGTTATGTGAAACCCATCCCTTTTTTTCTGCAGCAATGTCCACTTTTCATCCTCCAGTCTCAAACAACTTCAGAAAACCTGTTAAGAGTCTTGGATAGTCCTGATTTTAGGAAATGCAGGTTTAATGATACACACCCCAGTGCATTGCTTTCAGTGACAAAAGAACATAAGAAGGGGTTATTGTATCAGGCCAGTGGCTCATCTAGTCCAGCATCTTGATCTCACAGTGGCCAACCAGATGCCTCAATGGGAAGTCCACAAGCAGGACCTGAGCACATGAGCACTCTCCCCTTCTGTGGTTTCCAGCCTTATTCTCCATGAATTTGTCTGATCCTCTTTTAGAGCCATCCAACCTGAGCCCCATGCCAGTGGAGAGTGGGTCCAGAGCTAAAAAGTGGGTAGAGCAATGAATATGAATATTACCTTTCCACAGAAGGCTAGTTCCTACACATACTTGCACATGACTCTATTCTCCATCCAGGCATGCAAGAGGCATCATCAGTGTTCAAGGACACATTCCAGTCAAAGAGGGTATAAAGCAGGGCTGGGAAGGAGGGTGGCCTGTGTGGACAGAGGTGGCTGAGGATAGTCCTAAGGGCCAGATAGAGAGGTCTGTGGGGCCATATTTGGCCTCCGAACCTGATATTCTCTACCCATACATTACCCATAACTTGTCAAGGATTATCATTACCTTGGCACAGTCATTAACCAGAATGGAGAAGAATGCTAGGACTGGGGAGGGCAGCTGTGAGAGAACTAGAAAAGGTCCTCACATGCAAAGATGTATCACTGAACACCAAACTCAGGATCATTCAGACCATGGTATTTCTGAACTCTATGTATCGATATGAAAGTTGGACAGTGAAAAAAGCGGATAAGAGAAAAATCAACTCATTTGAAATGTGGTGTTGGAGGAGAGCTTTGCGGATACCATGGACTGCAAAAAAGACCAATGATTGGGTGTTAGAACAAATTAAACCAGAACTATCACTAGAAGCTAAAATGATGAAATTGAGGTTATCATACTTTGGACACATCATGAGAAGACATGATTCATTAGAAAAGACAATAATGCTGGGAAAAACAGAAGGGAGTAGAAAAAGAGGAAAGCCAAACAAGAGATGGATTGCTTCCATAAAGGAAGCCACAGACCTGAACTTACAAGATCTGAAGAGGGCGGTTCATGACAGATGCTCTTGGAGGTCACTGATTCACAGGGTCGCCATAAGTCGTAGCCGACTTGGAGGCACATAACAACAAAACATCAGCCTGAGAGATCATTTATTTCTATGCCACCTTTTGCCCAAAGGCCCTCAAGGCAGCTCACAAAAAAATAAATTATGTGCTTGTTGAGGCTTTCCAATCCTGTGGAGTGAACCTGCACGCAAGGGCGCACATTGCAGATGTGTATTTTGAAGTCTGCTAGTGTCCACCATCCCGTGCTTTTATTCTTCGAACCCTCATGTCTGCATACGTGATTGAACCCATGCAGGCTCAGTGGTGATTTTTAATTATCCCACCTTCCTCCAAGGAGTTCATCTTATATTCAAAAAAACCCCTGTGAATTATGTTAGGTGAAGAGGTTAGTGTCAAGGTCTCCCTGTGACTTTCACAGCTGAAGGGGAATTTGGACCCAGGCATATACTGCCAGACCCTGATTTGAGAATGCTTTTAAATCTGCTGAGGCAGTTTCCATTTGTTTTGTGCTGCTGGGACATTTTTTCTTACAGGATTCTTTTGTGTTTGTTGTAAGTAATCCTGAGTTAGGGAAATGGGAATGGGAATTGCTGATATTCACTTATTTGTCCCATGTCTGGAACGAAAATCACTCCAGCGAATACAATCAGCATTCACTGTTGTTGTTGTTGTCAGTCTTTGAATGATAGGTAATAGTTACATTTCCCCCCATTTGCATTGCATTTCCTTTCCACTGAAATGCATTAGGTGGAATAACATAAAGAGAACATAAAGATAAAGTTGTGCAATTTTTTTCCAGTGGATGGTTAAATTAATAAAGTAGGTTTTGGCAGATGAACTGCAGCAGAACAGAAGCAGTGCCAAATGTGGCGAATACCAGGCGGAAGAGAAAGCAATGCTTTCTTAAACCCTATCCTGAGTAATGCATGTGCATTGGAAAGGTTGGGTATATAAATAAATAGTTGTGCCCCACAACTGATCCAGTAATGGCCCGTGTCTACCCTTGTCCCGCCCAACAACAACCCTAAACATACAATCTTTCCCAAGCCCACGTTCACAGCTTGCCAATTTGTGTTTCCAAATGGCAAACCATGAAACTTTTAACGAGGGACAGTTTCTTTCAAGAACCCGCTAAAAACACCCCCCCCCAAAACCCTATTTATATTTTTGTTCCAACTGGTTTTCTTGACAGACAGTTGTCCACAGCTCAGTGCCTGCTCTGTTCAGTGTACTTTAATTCTGAGCTTTCAGGTTTTTCAGCAACCCATTCAGAAGTAAATTCTCAGGGAAAATTGAGCTTTGTCATGGATGGATTACTGCTGTAATAGTTGGTCACATATCTCGCATGAAACCTTTCAAAAGGAAGGCAAATGAGAAGGAAATGAAATTCATTTCATACTTCTTCAAGCACGCTAAAAGACTTTCTATCCAAGTAATCGGTGAAGTACCACTAGTTTATTGGAGATTCACATAACTACCATTACATTATACCTTGTCACAATCTCATATATTGGGTGACTGCCTGCCTTGTGCTGGCAGTTGCTGCAGTGTTCTCCGTAGGCTTCAAGCAGAGAATATGGGCTCTTTAATCAAAATGTATGGGCCTAAGGAATGGCATAAATAAAAGTACTTGAAGGAAATAGGGACATTATGGGTCATAAGGTCAATGAAATGGGGGGAGGGAGGGAAGGACGTCAAGGAGACATTGCCTTTGCCATCTGATGCATTGATAAATGGTTAGAAGGGAAGCAGAGAGGAGAAAAGAGGGACTGTAATGAGATCTCTGCCCAGCATCCAGCTACTAGGAGGAAGATGCTTCTTGCATGGAAGGGATTTATAATGGAATGACTAGAGTTGACTAGCCTAGGTTGGGAAGGCAGTAGCTCAGTGTAACACACCCACTTTGCATGCAGAACGTGAAATCCCCAACATCTCCAGGTAGGCCTGGGAGCGACACCTGCCTGAAACTTGGAGAGCCACTGCCAGTCAGTGTAGACAATAATGGGCTAGATGGACCGATGGTCTGACTGAGTATAAGGCAACTTTCTATGTTCCTATACTGATACAGGATTGGTTGGAATTGCCTGAAGAAGGATCTCCCCCCCCCCCCAAGTGCCATAGCTCCTGTTTGGGGACATTCATTTCAGGATGAATTAAAAACTGAATCAAAGGAGAGCAGAGGAACAAACAGATGCGAGTGGCCCTCCCATTAGGCTAATTTACAACTGATTGGGGGGTGGTTACTTCTCTCCAGTGGCAATGGAACTAATTTCTGTTCTGGGGTGGGGGGCACCATTTTCTTTACTGAGAATACCTCGGACATTGTGTTGTGGCAGAGTCCCAATCATTTTTTTTAAAAAAAATGGTGTGTGCCAGCAATGACCACCATTTTTCTTTCGACTGCCATCCCCCTCCCTCAGAATGCCCCAGACCAACAAAACATCCGAGGCCTTCTAGTGAGCAACATGCTGGCCAATAGAAAAAGCTGCAGAGATAAAATTCCCACCATAAGTGGGGGGTGATTTTGCCCTCACCCCTCCCCTTTGGCAAAGAAGACTCAGGAGGTTTAGTCTGGAAGGGAGGGGTTAGAGGGGGAAACTCATGATGACCTATAGCCACTGAGAAGGGAGGTGAGCAGACTTATAACCCTGCTCTGCACGTCAACCCCTCCTCCTTGCAACCTTTTTGCACCCTCCTGCCCTATATGCATTATGGGCAATTCTGGTTGTCCGTTTAGGGGCCGAGTAGGAATTTCTTTGTTGGGACCCATTTTGCCTTCTCCTTACTGTTGGGTTTAGTTTGTTTGGCTTCAGGGAGAGATGCGGCTGTTGCTGCTTATGGCATTGCATCAGGCAGGTGAGGAACTGAGAATAGAATCACTGTGAACAGTAACATTTTGAGGGGGGGTCCCCCACCTTCTTATTTACAACAGGCACATGTAGTCTCCCACTCACATTTAAACCAAAGCTGTCCCTGGCCACATCCACACCAGACCTTTATTTCACTTTACACAGTCATGGCTTCCCCCAAAGAATCCTTGGAAGTGTAGTTAGCAAAGGGTGCTGAGAGTTGCTAGGACACACCCTGTTCCCCTCACAGAGCTTTAATCAGAGCGGCTGACAGTTAAACCACGCTAGCCACTGGAGTTCTGTCAGGGGAATAGGAGTCTCCTCTCAACACCCTTCACAAACTACACTTCCCAGGATTCTTTCGGGGAAGCCATGACTGTCTAAAGTGAAATAAAGATCTGGCATGGGTGTGGCCCCCTGATTAGGCAAGCCAAGCAGCTGTGAGTCTGGCGTTTAGAACCCTGACCGTTGGTTCTTACTGAGTATGCCTGCACATCATTGACTGCAGTGCTAAATTTCTTAAATTAATTAAAAATTGGCCAGGCATTTTTAAAAATTTTAAACTGCAGAAGATGGTCAGAGTATGGAGCAAGATCAGTAATAGCATTACAGGTACTCTGTGAACATTGGCTGATTTTTTAAATTAATATCAAGAAGTCTGGATTTTTTCTCTTTTTTGCACTTTGAACTCTCGGTTCTCTTTGAGTGTTTTGTGTATCACCATGGAAATTTAGAGGGTTGTTAAGCAAGCATTTCTAAGTTCAGGACTCTAAGCTTTGTAAGGTTTTGTTTTGAAATGAGCTTATGAGAAGCATCAGAATTGCATGGGGAGTATTTTCAATTTAACATTGTGGAATGCAAAAAATCCATGCTGGCTATATTATACAGCCACTCTTGTGGCTGTATAATAACATCCAAACCGATCAGTATGTCTCATGAGTCTTCTTGGCAGGTGTGGGGGCCATTAGTTTTGCTGCTGCTGGCCACAACAAAAGCAATGGATAAAGAAAGAGGGAGAAAAGGGAAGCAGGAGACAAATGCGAGCAAAAAGAATAGATTATGAAACAAATATACTATTAGTGAATGAATGAATGAATGAATGAATGAATGAATGAAGGAAGGAAGGAAGGAAGGAAGGAAGGAAGGAAGGAAGGAAAGCTAGGTTTAATAACAATAATGGGTGGAAAAAAATCTTGCAAACCCCATCATGCATTCAATTTCAGTCCACCCTTCCTCCCAAAGGAGCGCACCCAACATGATGTGTGAAGATAAACAGATAACTCAGTGGCAGAGCTTTGCATGCAGAAGACCCCTGGATCAATCCCTGGCATCTCCACGTAGGTCTGGGAGAGAGACCCCTGCCTGAACTCCTGGAGAGTGACTGCAGGTCAGTGTAGACACTACTGAAATAAATGGACCAATAGTCTGGCTGAGTCCAAGGCCACTCCCTAGGCTCGCTAAGAACTCCAGTAAACATCTTGAAAGAGGTGCATGGATCAAATGTGCTACATCATATACATGTCTAAAATGGTTCTACAAGATAGGGGTTGTCAATGTGATGCTCTGCAGATGTTGGACTCCAGCTCCCATCATGCTTGCATAATCAATAATCAGAGAGGGTAGGATTTGTAAACATCTGGAGGGCACCCCATTTACTAACCCTGCTATAAGAAAATGCTATAGCTATTAATAATTGGCCAAAAATGCAAGGGAGCTAGCTGGCACTTGCGGGGCAGAGAGAGGAAGAAGGAGTCGTTTCAAGAGGAAGAGAAACAATTGCAACCCTTAACTATGTATTCTGTATGTGCCTTGAAGCCATTGGCATTAATTAAGATTCTATGACTTGCAAACAATTATGATATAATTAAAGTAAAATTCTTCCTACAGTAAAACAATAAGAAATGACTTTTAGAAACTGTTGGAACTATTACAATGGTGCATCAGAACCAAAATGAGCAATATTTACTAGTATTAACACTATTAAAATGGCGTTTGAAGGCAAACTTAGACCATTATTACTCAGAAAAAACATTCACATTTGAAGATATAGAGCAGCACTAATTAAATCCCCCCCTCTCTCTTTCTCTCTCTCTCTTGTTATATGTTTGGGGTGTTTGACGGAATGGCGCCTTTAACAGAATCTATTTTAATGGCCTTGAATTAGCACGACTTCAAAGACAGAGAGCACTTAGCAGGAGGTTGATATCTACTGGAAGAGCTTTATTATTAGTAGTATTTTAAAGGTCATGAAGTTGCATTTAAGACCTTCTTTTTCTGGCACGAAAAAACAGGCACTTGAGTATTTTAATATCTTGTATCCTGGAAAATTGCATCAATGCGCCAAGGAACACTAAACAGCTGCCATTTAGGGGCTCCTTTAATTCACTCCCTGTAGCGGCTGTCTCAATGTTTTACATTTTACATCTTCTTGCTTCCCTCCCCTTACACCCCCCCGGGCTAACTGTACAGCACTTGGTTGGAAGTGTTGTATCAAGAATCTATATCAATGAAAGTGCCCAACATTCCGTCATACTCTTGTGTGACCAAATAATGGAACTCTGTCATACTCTTTTGTGACCAAGGGATGTGTCTGGCTATTCAGCCAGGAGTAAACTCGATTCTCAGTGGCTGAGGGTTATAAAAAGCCAGCCCAGATTTAGCTCAGTGGGATGTCTGAGCAAAGCCATTTCTTTCCTCCCATATAAGTGAAGGGTTGCCTTTTAAGTCATTCCAGTGGATGAAAGTAAAGGGCACCACTTGGGGGATATCATCATAATGGGATCACTCCAGGTACTAGGTGGGCCAGCCTTAGGGTTGTGAAAGAGATTGGTTTCGTTTTAATGCAAGCCTCCCAAATTCATGCTTCCTGAAATAATATGAGAACTGAATGCAGATGTCCTTTGACATTTGCACTTGTCCGAATTTTTTCAATGCACTTTTCCAACCAGAAAATTTGTACAAAAATGCATAAAAATACATACGGGAAAATAACATGCAGAAATACGTGCATACGAGGGGAAATTGCTTGCAAAAATGTGTACATTAGGGAAAATACACTAAAATGCTGATTTGTGTGTGTGAGAGAGGCCTTTTTTTTAAAAAAAAGGCAGATTGATGTGAAAATATGACAAACTGAATTTAAGACTGGAAAATGAGAAATGGAAAGAAACCAAAACTGACAGGTTCACCAGTCCTTAGCTAGTGTTTGCTGGCAAGAGCCCTGTAAAGGCAGAGCAGTGGATTTCCTGTGATAAACATTTCTAGAGGGCTACCTGTTTAAGTCTCCTGCAGCAAAACTACACAGAGTTTTGTGGCACCTGAAAGACTAACAAATGTATTGTGGCATGAGCTCTTGTGGACCCAATTTATTAGGCTATCAAAGAACAAGTAGAAGCTTATCCCCAATCTTGGTGCTGTAGAACCATAGTGCTAAGATCAGAGATAAGCCTTTGCTGCTGCTCCCAATGTGGGTTAGGAAGTCAGCCATTGGAACCTGATGGTGTCACTGATTTCAACACTTATGGATTAGAGCACATGATAATGGCAAGGCCTCCCTGGCAAAGATCTCTCAGAGGGGTGGATAACTTCATTGGCTGCATGGGACAGATCTTGCTCAGGATCTAGCCTTGTGGGCCAAATTTGACAGGTAGACAGGATTGCCCACCTGTCTGTCACCTGACATCACAATGATGTCCAGTGATTGGGTGTTTGAAGTCCCGAAATTGGGACTTCAAAGCACCAGACCAGACTAGGCTTTGGGGAATGCGCACCTGATCCAGCAGGCTTTCAATCTACCTGAAGCCTGCTCTTTCTTGCCGATGCACAATCAGAAGCACACTTTATGTCTCCCAATTGTGCTTTGCAGAATGCACAACTGCCTGCCCTACACCTGATGTCACATATGTGGAAGAGAGGTGTATGCATTGGGAAATAGCCTCATGGTCCAAAGTTGAACCCCTGGCAAGCCAGGTTTGGCCCACGGTCTGGAAGTTCCCCACCCCTGCTCTATGGTTGTGGGTATGCTGAGATGATGTTGCCCATATAAGATGAGGCAGAAAAGATACATTTTCCTAGTTTAAACCATTGTAGCGGACAGACCTGAACTGGGAGACTGCAGGAAGTCACTTTTAAGTATTTCTTAGGTTGCAATTCAGATGTGCAGTATAATAAACTTGTGGCCCATAGTTCAATACATTTTCTTACATCAGAGCAATTGAACCAAAATAGGTTTGATTAGGGATGCTTGTAGAATTCAATTTCTACCCCAAACAGCAAGATTATGTATTTTCCCCAATGGTTTCCATAATGGTAAAACATTCATCAGGATCTGTTATTCTTCTGGAATCCAGAGGAGTGCATTAGCTATTCCAGACAGCTTGTTTACTGAGCATTCATTCTGACTTGTGAAAGACTCTTCTGATGTGCCAACCCCTAGATCAATGGGTTGAGCAGCCACAAGGGTGAGGCTCTCTCACAGTGGTTCCACGGTTATGGAATTTTGTTCCATTGGAGGAGATTTGTATGTTGCAGGGTTTTCAGAAGGCCCTGAATACCTATCATGTTCAATTCCAGGCATGATGTTCATTAGTTAGGTTGACTTATGCTTTTTCTGGCACTATTAAAAAATAGTTTTTTTAAAAAAAATAATGGTTTTGTAATTTTCAGGAGTTTTTGTACAATTGTTCTGTTCATTTTTTTTTTGTAAACTACATTGGACAAATATTCGCCCAGAAAAGCAGCCATAGATAGATAGAAAGACAGAGTCATACATTGACTAGCTAGCACTAGAATTTGCACACCCAGCCTCTCACCTTAAATTGAATGGAATTCCACAGAAGGTGGGTTCAGAATGATAGCCTCACCAACAGAATTACTACATGACAAACCTGCTGGATTACTGCTGGGCCCCTTATATTTGATTTTATATAATTAATTTATACTCACCAATGAGATGATGCATGGTATATGATTCAGGCTATGCCATTTGATTGGCTAAATTGAATGCTTCAGAATTCTGAGTTTTTGCCAAGTTCCTTTGTGTCAGTTTCACATTCTCCTTCGTAAATATGAGGCAAACAAATTAAACAAAGGTGAAGCAAATTAAAGCAAATTACACAAACACAAGCTCAATGAAGGCAAGTTGAATTAATTAAGAGGAATTAATCTATTCTAAATCTGAGGAGAGGTTCTCTCCAGATACGAATACAAATTCAAATATTCATTAAAGGCAGCGAATGCCTGAGTTTGATTCATGGTGTTCTTAAAAAATCCCATTAGTTTTTGTCAGACTATTGTTTCAGAGTATTTTGACTTCTATTATGAAAGCTATGAAGATAATGCAAGGAAACCTGTGAGTTGTCCATCTGTGTGGCATAGTGGTTATAGAGATGGATTGATTCCATAAAGGAAGCCACAGACCTGAACTTACAAGATCTGAACAGGGTGGTTCATGACAGATGCTCTTGGAGGTTGCTGATTCAAAGGGTCGCCATAAATCGTAGTTGACTTGGAGGCACATAACAACAACAAAATGATGCAGAAACTTGGCCAATGGAATTTAAGAATAGAGAATAGAGAGCAACTGAACTTGACAGATTTGCACTTCTCTACTCCGAATACTAGGTGGATTTTTTAAATGGAACAATAGAAGTTTTCTAATGCAAATGCATATTTTAGAGAAAATAACATACAAAATGCATTGTGTTAGAGAATTTTAATGGAAAGTTAATGGACAGCGGGGTCCTTTTGGGAGGAAGGGCAGGGAATAATAATAATAATAATAATAACAACAACAACAACAACAACAATTGCTTGCAAAACTTGTATATTAGGCCAAGCTGAACACAAAAAATGTATATAAGGTGAAATGTGCACTAAAGTGTTGATGAATTTTCATGAAGACTTCTAAACAATAAAAATCCACAAACTGATCTGGAAAGGTGGAGTACTGAACTTAAGACTGGAAAAATGAGGAATTGAGACAAACCAAAATTGACAGATTTGTCCATTCTTATATGTCCAGCATTTGTCTGAAAGGGGCTACTTGAGCCTTGATTTACCCTGGGCTGCTATGTGGGAGGAAGGGCAGAATAGATATTTAATAAACAAATAAATAAAGGTATGCACGTAGGCCTCCCTACCATCAAATGTTTACCCACGACCATTAAACATTGTACAATAATTGATTGCCATTAAACAAAGTGCAAAATATAAAACCACAGCCACAGCAGAACCAATTCCTAGCAATTAAAGGTGATGAGTTAGGAGGTAAGAATCATAACAGGTCTAAGATAAATTATTTCTTTCAGGTATATTGTTACCTCTTCAGGTATTAGACCCCCTCAAAGACGATACTGAAAAGGCTCTTTTAGTTATTCTACAACCCCTTGACAAAACTGTTCTTCTCTACTTAAGTATTGTTAGAAAATTTAGAGATGGCATACATTTGTTAGAGCCAGACAAAGTCAGATCCAGCGACCATGATCACGGTGTACATGGCCCATTGATGCATATAACTCTTGCATATTCACATTTTTTATTCACCTTGCAGTGGTGAGTGGGCTTACCAGCTAGGTTGGTAGGGACTAGAGAGAGGGCATTTTCAGTGGCGGCCCCCACTCTCTGGAACTCCCTCCCATTCGATCTTCGCCATGCCCCTTCCCTGGATATATTTCGCCGGGCATTAAAAACTTGGCTTTTTGGACAGGCCTTCAGGAATTCCGGGGAGGGCTAACTTTTTTGGGATATTTTATTATCTATTGATCGCCCTAACTGATTTCATGCTGCTGTGATTAATGATCGTTCTGATTTTATTGTATTTTATCTGTATTGTATTGTAATTTACTGAATTTTAGTTTGTATGTCGCCTAGAGTTGCTTCGGCCAGATAGGCGACACAAAAATTAAATTTATTATTATTATTATTATTATTATTATTATTATTATTATTATTATTATTATTATTATTATTATTATTATTGTGTGTTCCAATGAACCCTGTGAGCGATGCTGCCGGGAGCCATGCACTCCCAGCAGGGTCACCCATGGCGGTAAAGTCAAGGGAGAGGAACCAGACAAAGAATGATCCAAGAAAGTCCTCAACGGCAGAACAGGCGGAGGATAACAATGTGTATGTTACAACGGCTGGAAAGGCAGATGAAAGCTGCAGCAGATAAAAGACTTCCAATCATCGTGGTATCCATGCCATTGGATCAAAGCCTTTTTCTGCCAAGATTGTATGTTGATCGTCATGCACCGATCTCCCCACATAAAACAAATTCACGCACAGGCATCTTCCAACCAAATTATCTTGGAAGACAATCTTACTTGGTCACGAGTGATCACCAACCATTCACATTTTTTATTCCGTGCGTAATAGGGATGTCAAAGGATTCAGATGAAAACAGAAGCAGGAACAGAAACTGCTAATGTTCGCTTATTTGTTCTATGTCCAGAATGGAAATCAATCCAGTGAATATGATTGCCATTCACTGTTGTTGCTGCTTTGAATCCGCAAACGATATGTAATTATGTTTTTCCCTATTTGCATTCTGGTTCCTTTTCATTGAAATGAACGAGGTGGAATACCATAATGACATCATAATCTATGTAATTGATTACATAAAATTACATAAGCTACATACTTTCACCACAGTGGACAAACCAAATAATGTAGTTTTTAGCAGAAGATGAACTGCACTTGAACAGAAACAGTACTGCATGCAATAACTAAAGGGTAGAACAGAACACAATACCTTCCTATGTCTCTGCTTGCACTTTGTCCAAAGATAGCAGATAAGGAGACAAACCATCTGTACTTGCACACCAAACATATGTCAACCAGGGGACATGGACAGTACATGTGTTGGGATCATGGAGGTGGTGTAGGCAATGGTTCCAAACCCCAGAATAGGGCTTGTGGTTTTAGTGAATGTCATCACTTACAGCCAATGAGGAGGCAGCATAAGAGGAAGAAGAATGGCAGGAAGAGAAAACGATTTGTATCAAATACACTTCAGTTCTAGCTATCTCTGTCATCATACTGTGTTGCCTTGAGAGGGATGTTTTATTGTTTAAAGGATAGAGAAGCTGTGCAACTGGGCATCATTTTCTGAAAACCTTTGGCATGACTTGCATAATTTACACATTGGACTGGAATGCACTCTGCACTCTGCATGGGGTTCTCTTTGAAGAAAAATGGGAAACTTCTACTGATCCAGAATGCAGCAGACAGAATATTGATAGAAGGAATCCTCAATGCAGTCCATTGCCTTGGCTTCCAGTTAGCTAGTGGACACCATTCAAAGTGCTATTGTTAAGCACTGAAGTTCTAAATGGTCATGAACAAACCATTTATACACTCATGTGTTCTGGGATCATCAGAAGAGGCCATGCCTCAAGCATCTCAGATCAGACAGCTTTCACTGCCTCTAAATGCCAGCTGCTGGGAATCACAAGTGGGGAGGGTGCTTTTGTGCTCAGGTCCTGCTTTCAGGCTTCCCATGGGCATCTTGTTGATCACTATGAGAACAGGATGTTGGAGTAGAATGGCCTTAAAAGGGAGTTAGGGAGATTCATGGAGGATAAAGCTATCAAAGGCTACTAGATATGATGGCTATGTTCTACCTTCACAGTTGCAGGCGGTATGCCCATGAATAACACTTGCTGGAATCAGGTCTTGCTTGCAGGTTTCCCATGGGCATCTGGTTGGCCACTGTGAGAACAGGATGCTGGACTAGAGAGTCCACTGGCCTGATCCAGCAGGCTCTTCCTATATTCTTGTTTTCTTAACTGCTAATGATGTGCTGAAATATTCTCTTCCATTTTAAAAACCACTCCCCATCAATTAATGAGGAAAGGAATTACATCTGAACATTATGAAAGGGAAGAGGAACTTCAGGGTTTGTGTCATGCTTATCTTGCTTTTGAGGTGGGCAAGGGGTGTCTGTGAGTGCCCTTTGCTCTATTCTACAAATCATCTCACCAGTGGTCTGCACTCTGCAGCCACCCCAGATGTCCATATTCCAATTAAAGTTCATGGGAAGATATCATGAGTTAATTCCTCTCATAGGACTTTTTCAAATCAGGAAGCAAGGACAACTGGGGAGGCTGAATACTGCTGGGAAAATGTTTACTGGAAAGAAAAACACATACACATATCACCCTTGGCCACCTCACATCATTTTTGTTAATTTCTTTTACATGTACTGCCTTTCATCAAGGAACTCAGGGTGGCATACATTTGGTTCTCAGGTGGTCTCCCATCCAGGCACTGACCATACCTAGACTTGGTGGCCTCATGTGTCTTCAGACCATAGCTTGGCACCAATGATTAAATGAGCTTACAGCCCTATAGCCATCAAAACTCCATAGCAATTCTAACAAAATTTTCAAGAGTTAGGAGAATGAGGCAGAAAACTGGACACCTCTTTTACAGAGGAAGAAAACGTACAAAAAATAGGAAAATATTTTTGTGCAGCACTAATAACTTCAAGGAATAGGGTCATTGTGCCATCTTCATTATATGCCTAGGGAAGCTGGCCAAGCCAGCTTGCAGGTGAGTTTCCAGAGGCTAGTTAAGCAGAACTGTTTGTTTAGACAGGCCTTGACAACATAATCTGGTTGCTGGACTTATGCTGTCAGAGGCTGATTTTCTTCTGTTGATCTTGATTGTTGATTGAGATTGAAATGAAGCTGATTCAAATCATCTGTTGTAATATTCTGTAAACAGCTATGGTTACGAATTCAAATGAATTCATGGCAATTTCAAAATAAATATGGCCCCGATCCAGAAGAGTCATGTGCACCTAATCTTTATTGTAATGGATTTCATTGTGTCTAACAATGAACTGGGTGGCAGCCTAAATATTTTAATAGATGTAAATAAATATATTCTGTACCACCAGGTATGGTCTCTGAAGTTTCAGGCAACACTCTGAAGTTGCATGTTCCAGCATGGTGGTGTTGGAGTAGGACCTAGGAGGAGCAGTGTTCAAATCTCTGCTCAGCCATGAAACTGAGTGATGATCTTGGGCCAGTCATAATCATTATTAATTATCATCAAACTTGTTAGTTGCATGTTACACAGAAAGGTCTCCAAGCAACTTACAATGTATTTAAAGGCATAAACATAAAGAAAGAATACTTTGGCATTTGAGCAGCAAATGGTCTCAAAATAGAAGCCCACACAGATACCTCCCATCTAGTCTGCCAGAAGGTTGGAACATCTTGGCCCAAGGCAATAAAGTCTCCCATTTTATGTCCCTTCTCCAGCTCTGCCACCTGACCATATCAAAAGCCCCACTCTGGAAGTCAGCTACCTGGGTCTGGTAAGGCTTCTGTAACCATCTGACTATAACACCTGATGGTCTTGTAAGTCTTCCAACCATGTGGCTGCATCACACCACTTTACCCATAAAGGAAAAGAGGAAGAGGAAATAGAAATGGGAGAAGGAACTGCCCTCTACTCATAGCACTCTCTACCCTCCCCAACTGCCTGAGCTTCCTGAGCTGAAGAGGCCCCATGGAAGAAATTCTCTCACAATATTTTCCTGTGAGATTTATTTATTTATTTATTTAATTACATTTCTAAACCGCCCTATAGCAATAAGCTCTCAGGGCGGTGTACAACAAGATAAAACCACAATTAAAATACAAGCAAGTGTAGATTATAAAACATATTAAAAACAAAATTAAAATACAACTAAAAATAAAAAATACAATAAAATTAAATTTAAAATTAACATTAAATTAAGGTTAAAATGCCTGGGCAAAGAGGTAGGTTTTTACCTGGCACCGAAAGGATAACAAAGAAGGCGCCAGGCGTATCTCATCTGGGAGGGCATTCCATAATTCAGGGGCCACCACTGAAAAGGCCCTAGATCTAGTTGCTGATCTCCGGGCCTCCTTATGAGTTGGGACCCGGAGAAGGGCCTTAGCTGTCGAGCGCAGTGAACGGGTAGGTACATAGCGAGAGAGGCGTTCCATCAGATATTGCGGTCCGATGCCAAGGGCTTTATAGGTAAGAACCAACACTTTGAATCTGGCCCGGAAACATATTGGTAGCCAGTGCAGTTGGGCCAGAATAGGTGTTATATGGTCGAATTTCTTCGTCCCAGTAAGAACGCTGGCCGCAGCATTCTGCACTAGCTGAAGTTTCCGAATCGTCTTCAAAGGTAACCCTACGTAGAGTGCATTACAGTAATCCAATCTAGAGGTTACCAGAGTGTGAATAACTGAGGCGAGGTTCTCCCTGTCCAGATAGGGTCGTAGTTGGGCTACCAGCCGAAGCTGGTAGAACGCATTCCGTGCCACCGAGGCTACCTGAGCCTCAAGTGACAGGAGCGGATATATGCATTATAATCAGAGCTTGGAAAAGTTACTTTTTTGAACTACAGCTCCCATGTGCCCCAGCCAGCATGGCCACTAGATTGGCTGATGGGAGTTGTAGTTCAAAAAAGTAACTTTTCCAAGCTCTGCATGGCATATACATTCCAGGTTGCCTAAAGTAACCAGCACATAAATGGTTGTGTGTAATATAACTGTATAAAAGTATGAGTGTACTAAGTGTACTAGGGGCTTCACCCCTGTATGCTTTGCATGCCATCCCCACCCCAGGACCCCCACTCCCTGGCACCCAAAGCACTCCAAACCATAGCATCCCCAAACACCCACAGCATCTCCAGACACCCCAGGCTCCCACAAGCACACACACACACCAGACACTCTCAAACATACACATCAGGTACCCCCAAACACACACACACAGAGGCAACTCCCAAAGCCACCCCCACCCATGCCCAGGCAACTCCCCAAACTGCCCCCTACCCCGCAGAAACTCCCAAACCTTTCCCCCACCCCCAGGGAACTCCCAAAATGGTCTCCTACCCCCAGGAAACTCCCAAAACTTCTTCCCACCTCCAGGCAACTTTCCCCCCCAGGCATCGCTGCTGCCCTGTTAATGAGGTTTACGTGCCTCCCAGGCAGCAGCGGCTGCTGCTACTGCCACCATCCCCGTCTGATCCCAACTCCTTACCAGCCTCTGTTGCTACCCCTGAATAATTTCCTGTGGAAAAGAAAATACTTGCAGAAGGGAGGTAAAATAATCTTTTCCCTCCCACCCTGGATTATCTCCCTGCCTTCTTTATCCTGCCCCCCTCCTTGCTCACCCTGCCTCCTCCCACATCTCCTAGGGACAAACCCCACCCACCAACTATTGCACACATTCTGCTTCCTTCCCAAACCATTTGCTTCTTCATCAAGTGAAACGCATGCATCTTGGAGGGTTGTTTCAATTTTTAAAAAAACAAAACCAAACTGACACTGCCAGCCCACCTCAATTGCTTATGTAACTCCTGCATTGTCCCCGCCACCTGCTCGGCCCCCCTGCTTGCCTGCCTGCCTGCTCACTTCTCTGTCCCACCTTCCATCCTCCCCTACCTCCCATCCCCCCCCCACTTGCAATCCTTGCTTGCCTCATTCCCTTGCCTCGCTTGCCTGCCATCCTGCCTGGGTCTGGTCAACAGCTGGATGGGAGACCACCTGAGAACCACATGCAAGCCTCCTTGGGTTGCATGATGAAAGAAAGTTGGGGGATAAATGTAATAAAATAAATAAATAAATACATCATCATAAATAAATAAATACATAAATATTGGAGCTTTTTTTTTTAAAGAAACATCTGATAATGCATAAGTGGCTAATACATAAATGAGTGCTCGATGCAAGAGGAAGTCCCCTGCATGCAAAGCTTGATCAGGTCAGCACTGCCAAATGCCATGTATAAATCTGTTTAAAACAGATTCCTCCTCTGTCCCTAATTGTGACATCAAGGCCCAGCCCAGCATTGAGCAGTGGCTGAACAAATTCTTCCAACCTCCCACAAGCAGGGTGCAAAGTTGCTGGTCTTCTCCCTTGGTTTGTCTTCAGCACTTTTAGATTTCAACAGGTCTCTTCTGTCAGTGAAACTAAAATGGGATTTTCATCTAAATGCTAGGGGGGGAATCCTGATGCTGTTCGAAAGCGGGACAGACTACCTCAGAAGGTGGAGGACTCTTCTTCATTCAAGGTTTTTAAACAAAGACTGGTGACCACCTATTAAGTCTGCTTTGTTGATGGATTTTCTGCATCAGCAGTAGGGATGAAGGAGAAATATGATCTGGTTCACATTGTGAAACTATATGAGAATCAAAACACAGCTATCCTTCAAAATTCACACTTCTCTGAATTTTGCAAAGCAGTTCTCCAGCCAAGTAATATCTACAAAAATAATAACAAAATCATATATTAGTGCAAAAATGCAAAATTGCATTATATTAGGGGAAATTGCTCTACAAATATGTATATTTTAAGCAAAATTGCACTCATGTTGAGGAAATTTGCACTAAATTGCTGTGAATTTTCTTGAGGAACCTTTTTTTTAAAAAACCCACAAATTAATGTTCAAATGTGGAGAACTGAACTTAACATTGGGGGGAAAAGAGAAACCAAGAGAAACTGAAATTGACAGATTTGCCCATCCCTAACTTGCAGGGGCTGGACTTGATGACCTTTGAGGTTCCTTCCAATT
This sequence comes from Rhineura floridana, assembly GCF_030035675.1. Classification (NCBI taxonomy): domain Eukaryota; kingdom Metazoa; phylum Chordata; class Lepidosauria; order Squamata; family Rhineuridae; genus Rhineura; species Rhineura floridana. The sequence goes on from NC_084480.1 coordinate 7,975,669, forward strand.
CTATGATTCTGTGATCCTCCATAATTTTAAAAAGTTAAATCCTTCCCTCCATACACACACAAAAAGAATGTTTGACTTGCAGCTAGCTATGATTTAGATCATCTCTAATATTTAACTACCAAAAGAATGTCATGACCACAGAAAAGCTGGCTTATTTGCAAACTTTTCACATGACATCTCTAGAAATGAAGAATCTTCTAAATCCATTCACTCTCTGCAAATGCACAACATCCATCAAATTTTTTTTCTCCCACTTCCCCTCTAAATGTTCTTTTCAGCTTTGTTGACGGGCTCCAGCCTAGAAACCAGCAAAATGGAATTATCTGAAAGAAAAGAAGTCCTCGACTGGGATATGATTGGTGCTGAATCTTATTTAGACTGAACTTTTATATTATCATGATTTCATGGCATTTTAATTTATACTACATCATTGGGCTGTTAACTTGCTTCCACTACTCAATTAAGAAATGGCAGCTGATATTGTTTCCCTTTTAATGTGATTCACTTGCTTTTCCAGGTATCATAATTATGAGAAGGCTCTTCCTATTTGCCTAATGTCATTTCTTCTTCCGATTAAACCCAGGCATTTTCAAGTACTACTGTGCCATCAGTGGACTTCAAAGGGAGGACAATGATCCCATGCATTAATAGCAGGACGGTTAGAACTGGCTTGGACTAGGAGGGAATTAAGGAAATAATGGATGCATATGTATTCTGTCTTCCAAGCTTCAAAAACACAACAAAAAAGCAGATTTCTTGATGTAGTTTCATTAATCTACTTGCATTTACGTTTATTAATTGGATAAGGTACGCCTGAAAGATTGACAACTTGTTCTTCAAATTACTGTTATTGCAAGTACCATCACGCCAACTAATTCTACTGGTAGTGTTACTTTTTTATTATTCAATAAAAATGAATATGAGTAAAAATAAAATCCAGAAGTGCGTTATATTAGGAGAAAATGCTTGCAAAAATGTGTATGTTAGTCAAAACTGCCTACAAAAATTTGTAGAAGGGACAAAAAATTGTCACAAAAATTTGTAGGAGAAATTTCACTAAAAATGCTGGAGAATGTTCATGATTTTTTAAAAAAAAATGCAAATTGATGCAGAAATGTGGAGAACTGAATTTAAGATTAGAAAAATTAGAATCTGAGAGAAATGAAACTGACATATCTTTCCATGCCTGATTCCTTCACATTCTCTCTCCCCATGCACATTCTGTGTCTCACTTAATAAAATTTCTGCACCTTTCCCCTCTGCCCCTTAAGAACATAAGAACATAAGAAGAGCCTGCTGGATCAGGCCAGTGGCCCATCTAGTCCAGCATCCTGTTCTCACAGTGGCCAACCAGGTGCCTGGGGGAAGCCCGCAAGCAGGACCCGAGTGCAAGGACACTCTCCCCTCCTGAGGCTTCCGGCAACTGGTTTTCAGAAGCATGCTGCCTCTGACTAGGGTGGCAGAGCACAGCCATCACGGCTAGTAGCCATTGATAGCCCTGTCCTCCATGAATTTGTCTAATCTTCTTTTAAAGCCATCCAAGCTGGTGGCCATTACTGCATCTTGTGGGAGCAAATTCCATAGTTTAACTATGCGCTGAGTAAAGAAGTACTTCCTTTTGTCTGTCCTGAATCTTCCAACATTCAGCTTCTTTGAATGTCCACGAGTTCTAGTATTATGAGAGAGGGAGAAGAACTTTTCTCTATCCACTTTCTCAAGGCCATGCATAATTTTATACACTTCGATCATGTCTCCTCTGACCCGCCTTTTCTCTAAACTAAAAAGCCCCAAATGCTGCAACCTTTCCTCGTAAGGGAGTCGCTCCATCCCCTTGATCATTCTGGTTGCCCTCTTCTGAACCTTTTCCAACTCTAGAATATCCTTTTTGAGATGAAGCGACCAGAACTGTACACAGTATTCCAAATGCGGCCGCACCATAGATTTATACAACGGCATTATGATATCGGCTGTTTTATTTTCAATACCTTTCCTAATTATTGCTAGCATGGAATTTGCCTTTTTCACAGCTGCCGCACACTGGGTCGACATTTTCATCGTGCTGTCCACTACAACCCCGAGGTCTCTCTCCTGGTCGGTCACCGCCAGTTCAGACCCCATGAGCGTATATGTGAAATTAAGTTTTTTTGCTCCAATATGCATAATTTTACACTTGTTTCTATAGAATTGCATTTGCCATTTTTCCGCCCATTCACTCAGTTTGGAGAGATCTCTTTGGAGCTCTTCACAATCCCTTTTTGTTTTAACAACCCTGAACAATTTAGTGTCATCAGCAAACTTGGCCACTTCACTGCTCACTCCTAATTCTAGGTCATTAATGAACAAGTTGAAAAGTACAGGTCCCAATACCGATCCTTGAGGGACTCCACTTTCTACAGCCCTCCATTGGGAGAACTGTCCGTTTATTCCTACTCTCTGCTTTCTGCTTCTTAACCAATTCCTTATCCACAAGAGGACCTCTCCTCTTATTCCATGACTGCTAAGCTTCCTCAGAAGCCTTTGGTGAGGTACCTTGTCAAACGCTTTTTGAAAGTCTAAGTACACTATGTCCACTGGATCACCTCTATCTATATGCTTGTTGACACTCTCAAAGAATTCTAATAGGTTACTTCCGTCTTCTTCCTGCATATCTGTCTCCTTACTCCCCAACCCATTCTGGTTCCTTAGTCTCTAAGAAAGACGAAGAGAGCAGGATGTTCCTCCTGTGTCAGTCTTGTTTCCCTCCTGCTTCTCACTTGCGGGAACTTGTCTGGGCACTCCAACAGGCCAACCTTTTAACTGCTATTCTTGACATCCTCCCAGCATGATACATTCATCCTCTTCAGGTCCCAATGCCTCTATGTTGCATTGGAGTGGCTAGGAAGCTACATGAACATGAACCCTGCTGTCGGGATCTCCTCACAGTAGAATACAAGTGGGCAAGGTCAGAAAATCTTTCAGGTTTTGCTGCAAATCAGGAAATCAGGGAGAGAACAGAAAAACACAAGGGGATGAGACAGAAGAGGGATGGGAGGAGGGAGCACCTAAGCACAAGCTATGAGAGGGTTTCAGAAGAATTTCCTCATGTACGCAAAAACTTCCTGCTTCTGTCACACTGGTGGTATGTATCCCCAGTGGCCATATGTTCAGCAAATGCAAGAAGGAGCTAAACACTCCTATCAATATATGTACATAGAGATCCTCCATGCAAGGAGGGGTCCTCTATGTCAAATATGGATAAACCACTGTCGGAAGCCTGATCTTGTCCGCAACACAATTTTTTTCTGGTCCCCCAAGACCCTTACATTCTGACAGCATTGGCCAAAGAAAAATAAAGTGGACTCAGTGCTGGGGTGGATTAAGTGGGCTAAATCTCACCACCTAGCCCAGTGCCCTGCTGGGAACACAAATTGCCCCCTATCTGCTGCATGGATCAGTTGAGGCTATGTATTATTTTATTTATCTATTTATATTTATTAGATTTATATCCCTCCCTTCCTCGCAATAGGAGTATTTATTTATAAAAATATTTGTATACTGCTATTTCATTAAAAACATCAACGTGGTGTACAACATGTTAAAAACAACCACCACCATAGAATGAAAAGGCCAACTGTTGTGAAAAGAAAGCATCTTCCTAATTGCCTGAACAAGCCTAGCAGAACAGAAATATTTTTAGCAGGTGCTTAAAAGTTAAAACTGAAGGCACCTCTCTTTGTATGCACTTCTGTCTGTTTGTACTCTATGTGTATCCTTTCCTCCAGTTGCAGGGGTCCTGAGCAACCCAGGTGTTCTCTTGTTCCCTGAGAAACCCTTGGTGGGGACCTTTCTCAAAGAGTTTGGTTGCCCTCCTTATTGCGGAATGCTGTGAGGTGGCCACACCCAATGTTGGCGTGCAACCTCCGGATGGCTGGCCAATAATGAATGTAAATCTCCAAAAATGTTAGCTACCCATGTTCTCTGTGCATAAATTGGTACGTGTGTACCATGTGTACATTCCCCTTCCCGTACCTGCCACATGCGGGGGTAGTGGTGGAGAGAAAGGCTGGCAGGCACAACCTTACTCACCCTTGGTGTGTGAGGAGTGTTCATCCAAGCACTTCAGTGACAATAATTATCAAGCCATGCCAATGGTTTGTGAAGTGAGGCCAGCTAATCATCAGGTTTAGTATAACCTCTGCTCTTGTCTGTAGAGCACAGCACACTTGGCGCATTGCTAAGGAGTGAAGTAGGTCTCCCTTCGCTTAAAGCACGCATACACAAATCTATCTTACTGTACTGGATAAAGCTATTAATGATGCCTGAACACCATTTAGCCAAAATGTGTTATCTGGAGCCACAGAACCGGGAAGGATGAGTACAAAGTAGCAGATGCCTGATGCTTAGCTATTTGATCTCCCCAGCCACGTTAACGCAGGATGATTCTGAAAGTATGATCAGGGACTTCATTTATGATAAAGATGCCCCAAAAGACATTGAATATCTAAAAAATTGTAAATTTGCCACTTGGTATGGCAAAATTAAATTAGATCACGAAAGGGCCTCCTATTTGCGGGCGCTAATCTTCTTCCCCATAAGGAGCGCCTTCACTCGGCTCAGATTCCAAATGATGCCCACTGAATACCTGGCTGGCAGATATACAAAAAAAATTAGAAGATAGTTTGTGTATATGTGGATCAGGACATATTGAAGGAATGGAGCATTATATCTTATACTGCACTGTATACGATTCACCAAGTTCATCTCACCCTTCCAGACTATATTAGCAGGCCAGTCAGACGAATTTAAGATTAAATGGCTGCTGGCCAATATAGATAAATTTGTTACATACAGGGTAGCTCGGTTCACATTAGCCGCAGCGAAGATCAGAATGGCCTTCTCGAAACATATTAGCACCAACAGCAAAGGGGGGATCACCTGAGTACACTCCCAATTCAAACAAATGTAGCACATTTTACTACTTCTGTCACTGCTTTTATCAGCTTTTGAAAGCCCAGGGTTTTGTCCACGCAACAGTGGATTGAAATCCAATGTTCTACAAATGTTTTAAACATGTTTTACTATATGTTTTTAAATTATTACTTATATTGTAGTGGCCATTGGCTAAAAACAATAACAATAAAGATTCAGATCCAAGTATAACCCAGGTTCTAAGGCACACATTTTCAGTCTGAGAGCCGCATTCCCTTCTGGGAAAGCTTCTGGGGGCCATGTGACAGTGGTGGTCCCAGCCCTAGGCTCCTACTGGGGGTGAGGGATATAAATTTTAACAACAACAATTATTGTTTTAGTATTATAATTATTATTATTGTGGGGGAGAGCAACACATTTTACCTTTGTACAGTAGGCATGTAATTTCTGTACAGAAATGTTAGAATGTGAGGTGAAAGCTGCTCTTAAAATACTTGGAAGAAATAAACCACCAGGAACAGATGGCATACCAATAGAGTCGCTACAAGCTACTGAGACCAAATCTTTCCAAATTTTGACAAAGAATTGTCAACAAATATGTGAAACTAAACTATGGCGCACAGACTGGAAGTGTTCAATATACACCCCAATTCCAAAGAAAGGGGATCACAGGGAATGCAGTAATTATCAAACTATTGCCTTAATATCCCATGCAAGTAAAGTAATGCTCAAGATTCTACAACAAAGGCTCTTACCATATATGGAGTGAGAAATGCCAGACGTCCAAGCTGGATTTAGAAAGGGAGGAGGCACCGGAGATCATATTGCAAACATACGTTGGATAATGGAACGGACCAAGGAGTTTCAGAAGAAAATCACCCTGTGCTTTATAGATTACAGCAAAGCCTTTGATTGTGTAGATCATGAAAAACTATGGAATGCTTTAAAAGAAATGGGGGTGCCACAGCATCTGACTGTCCTGATGCACAACCTATACTCTGCACAAGAGGCTACTGTAAGGACAGAATATGGAGAAACCAATTGGTTCCCCATTGGAAAGGGTGTGAAACAGGGGTGTATTTTATTACCCTAATTGTTTAATCTATATGCAGAACATATCATATGGAAAGTGGAATTGGATGAAGATGAAGGAGGTGTGAAAACTGGAGGGAGAAAAGCAAAAATTTAAGATATGCAGACGATACCATACTACCAGCAGAAACCAGGAATGATTTGAAACGAATGCTGATGAAAGTTAAAGAGGAAAGCACAAAAGCAGGACTACAGCTGAATGTCAAAAAGACTAAAGTAATGATAACAGAAGATTTATGTAACTTTAAAATTGACAATGAGGACATTGAACTTGTCAAGGATTATCAATACCTCGGCACAGTCATTAACCAAAATGGAGACAATAGTCAAGAAATTAGAAGAAGGCTAGGAGTGGGGAGGGCAGCTATGAGAGAACTGTCTGATTGGCGAACAGGGACAGGGGCATGTGCAAGTCAGGGGAGGATGTGACAGGGAGGGTGAGGGGCCAAACTGTAGAAAGAGTGGGCGGCAGACGCTGGAATGGTACTGTTGGCAGACCATGCCAGATGAGGGGAACACGGGATAGATGTGTAATACCCATCCCATGTTCCGGGTCTGTTCAGAACCAGACAACAACTGGGGGATGCAGGATTCCTACCGACCTTCGATTGTTGTTGTGTAATGCCAGGTCTGTAGTACAAAAAACATCACATATCCATGATATAATCTTGGATGGGCAAGCAGACCTGGCATGTATTACGGAGACCTGGCTGGATGAGGCCTCTGCTCCCATTCTTGAGGCCATGTGTCTGCCGGGTTTCCGTTATGCACAACAACCGAGGGTGGGAAGGCGGGGAGGGGGTGTGGCAGTCATCTATCGGGAGTCTCTAGTTTTTACCAGACCTCCTCTTCATAGGACTAAGTTTGTTGACTGCATGTACTGGAGGTTGGGCCCGAAGGGCAGTTTGGGGATCCTGCTTGTGTACCGCCCACCCCGCTGCACAGCAGACTCCCTGGCCGAGGTGCTAGAGATGGTCTCGGCTGTACGCGCATTGTCCCCAGAGCTGTTAATTCTCGGGGACTTCAATGTATGTGCTGAGGCCACTCTCGTAGGAGCGCCTCGGGATTTCCTGGAAACCATGGCTTCCTGGGAACTGCACCTTAGTAACATTGGGCCCACCCTTGTAGCCGGTCATGCTCTCGACCTTATATTTGTCCTGGGAGGGGAGGGAAGTGTTCTGAAGTTGGGGGTGGCTTCTTCCACCCCTGTGTCATGGTCAGACCACTACCTGGTAAATATAGACTTCTCGATACCACACACCCTCCGTAGGGGAAAAGGACCTATTAGAATGGTCCGCCCCAGACGCCTAATGGATCCAGAAGGATTCCTGACTGCGCTTGGGGAATTGGAACCTGCTGAAAGCCGCACGGTCGATACCCTGGTGATGGAGTGGAATGAGGGGATCACTAGGGCTCTGGACCGCGTGGCGCCGAAACGTCCTCTCCCCCTGAACAGAACTCAGTTAGCACCTTGGTATACTCCACGGTTGCGAAATCTGAGACAGGAGGTGAGACGACTAGAACGCCGGTGGTGGAAATCCCGTTCCGAAGATGTCCGGACACAGGTTAGAGCAGCAGTAACTGCCTACCAAGTGGCAGTAAAGGCAGAAAAGAAGAGGTTCTTTGCTGCCTCTATTGCGTCCGCAGAGTGCTGTCCCAGGAGGTTGTTCCAAGTGGTCCGAAGCCTGGTCGGTCCAGTTGCTCAGGAACCCTTGGAACAGTCTAAGACCTCCTGTGACAAATTAGCAAAGCACTTTGCCGACAAAATCGAACATTTACGGAGCTCAATTCCGTACGCCGTGGACACAGTAAATGAAACAGAGTTGGCCAGTTGCAATCCGGTCAAATGGGATCGGTTTCGACCTCTTCCTTCTGAGGATGTGGACAAGGTGCTCTCGACTGTGAAGCCTACCACCTATCTAACTGATCTTTGCCCATCGTGGCTCCTTGTGAGCTGCAAAGAGAAATTGGGTGAGGGGATCAAGGCGGTGGTCAATGCATCCTTGGAGGAGGGTGTAATGCCATTAGCACTCAAGGAGGCAATTGTAAAGCCCATCTTAAAGAAGTCCTCCTTGGATCCCCAAGTTTTGAATAACTTTCGCCCAATTTCGAATCTACCATTCCTGGGCAAGATCAATGAGCGAGTGGTGGCTAATCAGTTGTCGACACACTTGGATGAAATGGATTATTTGGATCCATACCAATCGGGTTTTAGGACTGGACATGGAACTGAAACAGCCTTGGTCGCTCTAGTTGATGATATGAGGAGGGCATTAGATAGGGGAGAATTCACCTTTCTTGTCCTCCTCGATCTCTCAGCGGCTTTTGATACTGTCGACCACAGTATCCTTTTACATCGCCTGGAGGAATCGGGAATAGGAGGCACTGTACTACGGTGGTTCCATTCCTTTCTTTCCGACAGGCATCAACAGGTAGCATTGGGGGAGGAGGTTTCAGACCCTTGGCCTCTCAATTGTGGTGTGCCACAGGGCTCTATCCTCTCTCCCATGCTATTTAATATCTATATGAAGCCGCTGGGGACACTCATCAGGAGATTTGGGCTGCAGTGTCACCAATATGCGGATGACACTCAGCTGTATCTCTCGTTTAAATCTTCACCAGAGTCTGCTGTGGAGACCATGTCCAAGTGCCTGGAATCCGTGAGTGGATGGATGGGAAGGAACAGGCTGAAGTTGAATCCTGATAAGACTGAGGTGCTACTCGTGGGAGACAAGGGAAGGCTGGGAGATGTTGACCTGGTGTTCGACGGGGTGAAATTGCCCCTGAAGGACCAGGTCCGCAGCCTTGGGGTTGTTCTTGATTCCAAGCTGTCCATGGAGGCTCAGATTTCGGCAGTGAGCCGGGCAGCTTGGTATCAATTACACCTCATTCGTAGACTGCAGCCCTACCTTCTTGCTCATCAGCTCCCACTGGTAGTACATGCCCTGGTCACCTCTCGGTTGGATTACTGTAATGCGCTCTACGTGGGGTTACCCTTGAAAACGGTCCGGAAATTACAACTTATACAAAATGCTGCGGCTCGACTACTTACAAACTGTCGCCGCCGGGAACACATCACCCCAGTGTTGTTCGACCTACACTGGCTTCCAGTTATTTTCCGGGCCCAATTCAAGGTGTTGGTATTAACCTTTAAATCCCTATACGGTCTCAGCCCAGTTTATCTGATGGAGCGCCTCCAGCGCCACCAACCATGCCGCCCAACAAGATCAGCCACACAGGACCTTCTCTCAATCCCGCCAACTAAAACAGCTAGGTTGGCGGGGACAAGAGAGAGGGCATTTTCAGTGGTGGCCCCCACTCTCTGGAACTCCCTCCCATATGACCTTCAGCATGCCCCTTCCCTGAATGTATTCCGCCAAGCTTTGAAGACCTGGCTCTTCAGACAGGCCTTTGGGACTTACGGGGAGGGTTAAAATTTTACCACGAATAGCCTACTACTCTGTACTGGAACTGTTTTATTGTTTTATTGTTATATTGTATTTTATGATGTATTTTATTATGATGTAATGTATTGTTGTTAAATTGTAGGTCGCCTAGAGTGGCCATTGGCCAGATAGGCGACCCACAAATTAAATTATTATTATCATTATTATTAGAAAAGGTCCTCAAATGCAAAGATGTATCACTGAACACTAGAGTCAGGATCATTCAGACCATGGTATTCCTGATCTCAATGTATGGTGTGAAATTGGACAGTAAGAAAAGTGGATAAGAGAAAAATCAACTCATTTGAAATGTGGTGTTGGAGGAGAGCTTTGAGCATAGTATGGACAGTGAAAAAGATGAATAATTGGGTGTTAGAACAAATTAAACCAGAACTGTCACTAGAACCTAAAATGATGAAACTGAGGTTATCATACTTTGGACACATCATGAGAAGACATGATTCACTAGAAAAGACAATAAAGCTGGAAAAAACAGAAGGGAGTAGAAAAAGAGGAAGGCCAAACAAGAGATGGATCGATTCCATAAAGGAAGCCACAGACCTGAACTTACAAGATCTGAAGAGGGTATTTCATGACAGATGCTATTGGAGGTCGCTGATTCATAGGGTTGCCATAAGTCATAATTGACTTAAAGGCACATAACAACAATAACAGTAGGCTAGTTTCTACTCACACTCACACACCAATCTGTATCCTCCATCTAGGCAAGAAAAAGGCATTTTCAGAGTTCAAGGAGACATGCCAGCCAGGCTAAAAATACAAAAAGTGTGCAGAGCCAGTTTGAGGCAGGGTTTGGCTGGTGGGGGAGAGTCGTCTGGGAAGAGCCCTGAGGTCCAGATTCAGTCCCCTGTCCTGAGGTTTCCCACCTCTGTTCTAGGGTGATTTCTTGAGTATGCCTTCAGGGCATCACTGGCAGTTGGATAAGCACAGTGAAAATGTAAGGATTGCTCTTATGCCAAGAAACTGGCACTGTACCTGTACAAAGACTACCATTGAAGGGTTTGCAACAGCGACAACATCCTCAGTCCTTATTGTGTTGAACACAGCCGCCTTAGTGGGGGATTCTGAATGGCAATGCAATTTTGCCAGCTTGATCTGTGCGTTTGTGTGCCATTGAAATTTGTTTCCCACTTAATATATGGGTAATTGTTTCTCTAGGTGGGGAGGAGGGGTGGGCTGGGGAGAAGGTTGTTAATTAAATCTGAAGACGAGATTCTGCTCTTTGCAACTGAATTAAAAATAAAATACCAATTGAAGTTTAATTAGTGTCTTTGCTTACTTGTGCATTCAAACTTGAAAGATGACTTCGCGCTCAGTTGTAAGCTCCCGTAGCTAAGAGACGATTATGGAGCCAGAGTGCTGTTTGCCACATCGCGTATCAAACACCTTGTGCCTGTGCTGAGACTTGTATACTATGGAGGCAGACGGCAACATGTCAAATCTCCAGGCCTGATTTGGAGGAGATGCAAGTTTCACAGGGCCATGACAGTGCAAAGGAACCCCAGTGTGTAAAGAAACATAGCTTGAAAACAAACAATAAGAAATATAGCCACAACAATAATTACTCCTTCTCTACCAGCGGACTTGCAGACCTTTGTAACCACGGAGCTGAATCAATATTCAAACAAGCATTCAGGCCAAGCTGAAATGTCTTGACTTTGGAAAGTGTCTCATCATCTGTAGAATATCACACAGGAGTATATGGATTCACAAAGCTCTTTCATAATTTGATGACTGTAATATCAAGCAACAACCTGCACATGCAAATGGACCATCCCAGACAACAGATAATAATAAAGAGAAGACACTTGTATCACTTCACGGCATACACTGTTTTCAGTGATGTCTGTTCATACGTGCTGCTATGAGTCATCAAGTGCCAAGGGAAGGGCTATAGCTCAGTGGTGGAGCATCAGCTTGCATGAAGAAGATCCCCAGCATCTTCAGGTATGACTGGAGAATACTCTTACTCAAAACCCTGAAGAGCTGTTGCCAGTCAGTGTAAGCAATACTGAGCTAGATGGACTAATGGCCTGACTCTAAACAAGGCAGCTTCATATGTTCCTAAGTGATGTACGTCAGAGGTAGGATGACTTTTGTCTCTCATGGGCTACTTTCCCACCACTGTCTTAAAATTTCAAAGCAAGGCAGCCTGCATAGGGTCGTTTAAAAGATGAGTCTTGGCAAATCTGTGTCAAGTGCCTCTCCAAGGTTTCAGGTTTCTCCCAGTTGGGGACTGAACCTGGGTCCTTCTGCATGCAGATCAGATAACCCAAAACTGAGCTACAGCCCTTTCCCAGTAATAGATGAGCAGATTCAGGTGATAAGGTGATACCAGCACCTTGAATTGTACTTGGAAATGGAAACCAGTGTAAATATAGAGTAATGGGGTCTCATGTTCCCAGCACCACCCCTTTAGAGATGTAAGGGGGGAGAATCTCACCTCTTTATTCCGGATATGAGCACAACTGTAGTTGATGGGCTAGTGCTGGTACCAGGACTCAACTAGAAGACATTTTGATACTTCCTGCTCAACGATTTGAAGATCACTTCATGATTTACTCTATGCATTCATTTATATGCATTTACATTCCAACCCAAGATCTACTGAAGCTGCCCTCTTAACCACACTATCTATGTCTCAGGTTCACACGGTGAAGGCTTCTCTGACAAACACTTCTTTCCTCCACAGGCTCGCCAGAGGCCAATCCTGAAAATCTTTTGGACTGCACAACTTGCAGTTCAGACTGGTCTTTGAGCATCAAAGCAAGTCAGGAAATGATGAAGAAATGTCATATGTTTGACTAAATGTTATTTTGGCATTGCAGGAGGAAGTTGTTCTTTTCCTTACACACCCCTAAGCACACATCCAAATCAGTCAATCAGTTCTCTGGAGATGCAGGATAATGCCATTTTTGGTTTTTCATGTAGCCATCAATGAACTCTAGAAGCAAGCTGAACACTTTTGAGAAGCAAAGCAACTTAAGGGTTCTCTAAAACAGCCTTAGATTCTACTGCTACAACTGCTGATTTTTTTTTAGAAATGGGTACCACATTTCTAAAATCCAGAGTCCCCATGTTAATCAGAACAGTACTCCTTTTTTGCCCTGTTAATTTCTGCCTTTTCACTCAGGAGTTAAGGTTTCCACCACACAAGAACAAATAAATAATATTACAAAAGAAAAAAACTCTTATGCAGAGTAAGTTTAAATGATGCGCCATTTAAAATGGGAGTAATTTTTTTCTTGGTCAGTTTCTTGCAATCTACAAGGTAATTTTTTTCAATTTATTTGGAATTAGTCAAGTGCGCCACTGAAAAGGCAGAGTGAATTGATGTTAAATAGTTTTTGGAAGATGTAATTGTCTGATGATTTGTAAATAGCCAAGCTTATCAAAAAAGTAATTTAAATGTTATGCTGACAATTTGGTTCAGTTTGGTGTACTCTGTAAAGTTGCAAATCCAATTTTTAGCCCACATGAGCATCCCAAATCTCTTTGCACTGTTAAATGATTTACAAAGTATTGTTGCCTTCCCAAAACAACTGTATCTGAACTTTTGCAGACCTTTCAACCTAGAAGACTTTTGATTATATTCCACAAGGAAAATTTATTTCATTTACTAAACGGCACAATGGGATTAATGGTTAACTGTCATGTGCTGATATATGATGAAACCACCCTAACAAATTTTGCTAGCCTTACCAAAATATTTTCTACTGGCTGCCCATTACCTACCAGGCTAAGTTCAAGTTTCTGGTTTTGGTGTACAAAGCCTATACAGCTTGGGACCAGGATATCTGAAAGATAAACCCAGTCGATCACTGTGCTCTGCAGGTAAGGGCCTCCTGCTGATACTATCTCATCAGGAGGTCCACTCTGCACAACATAGGAAATGGACCTTTAGTGTAGAGGCACCAACCCTTTGGAATTCCCTCCCCTTAAATGTCAGACAGGTGCCATCTCTGTTATCTTTTCAGCACCTACTGAAGACCTTCCTCTTTCAACAAGCCTTTTAAGTAAAGAGCTTATCCCAGTCTGCGTCTATGTTGGAATTGCTTTTTAAGATGTGTTAAAAGCTTTTTTTTAAAGATATTTTTAAAAATGTTTTGTTTTCATATATTTTAAAGTTGTTTTCATAATGTTTTAGAGTGTTTTTAGTGTTTTTGTTTGCCACCCTGGGCTCCTACTGGGAGGAAGGGTGGGATATAAACTAACTAACTAACTAAATAACTTCCTCAGCTGTTTCATGAGAGGTGGAGCCTCCAAATTTACTTTGAATGCAACTAAATTCAGGTCTGAGAGGAGGATGTCTGGACTCATTCTGAGAAATGTCCCTCCTCTTGTTCAAACTCCCTTGTCTTCCTCTGAGGTTTTGCCTTAGCAACTCTTAAAACTAGTTTGAGTTTTGCTTAAGGCCAATGTTTTATCCTCCATGAATTTGTCTAATCCCCTTTTAAAGCTGCGCAAGTTGATGGTCATCAAAGTTACTTTTTTGAACTACAACTCCCATCAGCCCCAGCCAGCATGGCTACTGGATTGGGCTGATGGGAGCTGTAGTTCAAAAAAGTAACTTTTCCAAGCTCTAGTCATCACTGCCTCTTGTTGGAGCAGATTTCTAACTATGTGCCAGAGCTTGGAAAAATTACTTTTTTGAACTCAGACAGGAGCTTATGCACTTTCAGGTTTGCAATGCAAATGATAAACCTAAGTACATGGAAATCAGTGGAAGGGTATATTTAACTTCAGCGGGAATTTAGTGCATTGAAGACTGCAACTACTCTCAATAAACTAATTTAGCTACTTTACTTCTTAGTGTTTTTATTGGGGACACAACCACTCAGAACATACTAGTGGAAAACACAAAAAATGTCTATATCATGTGTACACACACACACACACACTTCCTTTCCTCCATCTGCCTCCACCTCTGACTCCAGTAGATCAATGTGCTTGAAGAAAATGTCAGAGACTCCATTGAAGGTAATAGGTTTAGATCACCATTACACTTTCTATTCAATGAACTGAGACTGTTTGGGCCATTTCTGTTGGAAAATTCACCTGTTTGAAAAGATTCATTTTCTTCAGTGCAGTAGAACATAAGGACAGTCCAGCAATGCCTGCAGTATTTTGGGAGCCTCACATTCCTTCCCTCTCTCTCTCTCTCCCCCCCATTCTCCTGCATTTGCAGTCTGGTTAAAAGTAAACAAACATAAAAGGGGACAGATTCTTATCCATGTGCTCAAGTATGGCCCATCTGTGCTATACATTTAAAGCAGTACTATGCCACTTTAAACGGTTATGGCTTCCCCCAAAGAATCCTGGGAACCATAGTTTTTTAAGGGTGCTGGGAATTGTTAGGAGACCTCAAAGCCAGCTGAGACAGGGCAAGTCCTGAAAAGGGGGTGTTCTGGAGGAGTGCCAGGTGTGTAGCATGGTGGGATAGGGCAGCAGAAGACTTACCCAGAGCTTGGAAAAGTTACTTTTTTTGAACTACAACTCCCATCAGCCCCAGCCAGCATGGCCACTGGACTGGGCTGATGGGAGCTGTAGTACAAAAAAGTAACTTTTCCAAGCTCTGGACTTACCCCTATTCCAGACTCCATTGGGCTTGATCAGGTAACCTAGCAACCCAGCAGAAGGGTAGTGTGAGTCAACCTGGGGTCAGCTCAGCTGGCAGTAGCCTCCCTCCTCTTTGTTATGGGGAGGAGTTGGCCTTACAGAAGTTAAGGATGCTGGTCCTAAGAAACTTGTGCCTAGGATCTCATAAAGCACATTCAAAATGGATAGCCCCACCTCTGCTGGTCAGCTGACAGAAAGGACTTCCTCATTCGACTTTTGATGATATCCCATTACACACTCACAAACATATTTCTTTTCTGGTATTTTACATTAGTTGACACTGAAGGAGCAGGTTCTAGCCTTTGTGGACAGTCATTGTTACAAAGAATTTGAAATCGATTCTTAATGCCTTCTTGGAATTGCTCAAAGGAAATAATATCCTGAGTCAGCCATTTCCTTCTGAAAGCATGGCACACCTGTCATTCATCCTCATTCCCTCCCCCCAACTCTCGTCGAAGCCTCCTTACATATTTCTTTTTAGGTGGCTGTTGACAGAGACAAGGTTCATTTCAAATCTTGTTCAGCCTAATTTGGATTGGCAACATGTCCTTTTGGGAAAGAGAATAAATAAAACCAGCCAGGTTTGTGCATATTTTGGGGAGCTTTTTCTTCGTGTGTTGTTGTAGGATCCTGTCCCCAGGGTTTGGAGAAGCTGTCAAAAATGCCACCTCATTATACGAGTTGCTACTTGTTCAACTGTAGTTAAGATCATGTCAGGATTTCCATTATAAGAGAAAAAAGCTTGTTCTCCTTTGGTGAGTAAGATTTCCTGTTATTTGTGGGATGAAAAGCCTTTAAATCTTAGGTCAAACTAGGTCTCAGTCCTATTTGTCTAAGAAAGAAGCCTTGCCTTGTTTCCAACAGCAGCCAAGCTAGGAAGGTCCCAAGCAGAACATGATAGTGACAGCTCATCTCTGTTTTCTGTTTGCAGCACAGTGGGAGAACATTGGCTTTGCAAGCAAAAGGTCCCAGGTCCATTTCCTGGCATCTCCAGATACAGATGGGAATGTCCCCCTTTCTGAAATCCCGGAGAGTCCTGCCAGTCAGTGTGGAATGGACATTGGGAACCTTTTATCAGCCTAAGGTCTGCATACCCTTTTAGGAACCTCCCGGGGAGGGTTGCATACCAGTTGTGGGAGGGACCAGAGGCAAAAGCAGAAGGGGCAATGAATATGAATGTCACATTTGTACAACAGGCTAGTTTCTGCACACACTCACACACCGCTTTTTTATCCTCAGCCCCTACAAGGGGCATGAAGCGAGGTCTGTAACACATTCCAGACGGGCAAAATCACTCAAGGGTGTGACTCAGGGCCAGTGAGGGGTGTAGCCTAAGGAGAGTCCCAAGGGCCAGATAGAAAAACTGAGAGGGCTACACTCATCCTCCAGAACTGAGATTCCCCACCACTAGTGTAGACAATCCTGAGGTTGATGGTTCAATGGTCTGACTCACAAGAAGGCAGCTTCCTATGTCCCTGTGTTCCCAGCATATAATTCTGATGTGTATTGTCTTTGAACATGATTGTCATCACTTTGTCACCAAGAGGTAGGGACTGACAACTCTTTTTTTACTCTTGTGAACCCATTTTCCTTGGGGGTAATCAAAGACCAGGTCTGTGTGGCTTGTCAATGGTGGGCAGAGCCACACACAACATTGTTATGGATTAATTCATCTGGAATCAAGAGCATCCTCCTTCAATTTTCACCATGCCTACCTCAAAGGAGAATTCCCAGTCATATGCAGGTGTACCCAGAAGTAAAGCCCATGGGGTTTGACTGGATTACTCCCAAAGAAGAATACCAAGAATGGGGGGGGGGGGTTAGTGCAACAGTTACTCTTCTGGAAAGCAAGTGGAAGAAATTCTTTCTGTGCTACACACACGGCAAAAGCCTACCAATTTGTTCACAAACAGCTGGGAAGAAAACATGTTTTCCACTAAGCCATACAACCATCTATTGTTATAAAAGCAACAAACAACATTTCACACAAGTGCTGTGAATCTCTTTTAGGCTCTGGTTAATTACTAAAATAATGTATATGTTATTGTGATTAACAAAACAGGGATTTTATTTATGTGGCAAAATGTTCCAGCTTCCACATTCATTTATTCATTTATTTATTCATTCATTCAAAGAAAACACCAACCCTTCAAATTGTCCTGAAACTACATGAAGGACAACAATTCTAAAAGCTAAGGAAGGCATGAGAAACAAAGTGTGTGTGTGTGAGAGAGAGGGGGGGGAACTCTGATGGGGTGGGAGAATGGAGCTGCTTCAGAAGGTGTTGAGGACCACATGCAAGCTCTAGGCTAGAAGTTGCCCGCCTGTGACCTGGGGGCTGTCCCATTCAAGGACAAAGCCCTTGTGAACTTGCCACTATGGTAATGTCCTGCTCAAAATACCGACACTTGCTCTATATGGTGCTCCCTTTGCCAAGTAACAAAGACTGTCATCCAGATCCCAATAAGATTTGCTTAAACTCAGTTGGAGAAGGTGTGACCTCCTGGTGCCCTCCAGATGTTGATGGACTCAACTCCCATCAGCCCCAACCAGCAGATAGCAAATAGTCAGGTTTCATGGGGCCTGTAGTCTAACAACATCTGGAGGAGCCCTGCCTAGCTAACCCCGCGAAAAGAGTTACTTTAACATGGGCATAGATAAGATTGCATTTTGACTGGTCTAGAATGCCAAATTTAATAAGGATATCAACAAACTGGAACTAGCCCAGAGGAGGGTGAGAAAAGTGGTGAGGGGCCTGGAGACCAAGTCCTAGGAAGAAAGGATGAAGGAGTTGGGTATGTTTACCCTGGGGAAGAGATGATTAAAAAGTTCTATGATAGCCATCTTCATATACTTGAAGGGCTGCCACACTGATGATGAAGTAAATTTGTTCGCAGGGGGATGCCTTCAACTGGGTTCAGAGTCAACCCATTGAACTTAAATTGGCCCAAGTTAGTCATATCTAGTAATTTCAGTGGGTTGACTCTGAGTATTACTAATACTCGATACCACCCTGGTGTTCTAGAGCGTAGGGCCCAAACCAGTGGGTTCAAATCACAAGAAGAGGGATATCAACTAAATCAGGAGTCCTCAACCATTTGGGGACCTGGGAGCACATTTGGAAATCTAAGAAACTGTTGTGGGTACCACAGAATGCCCATTTCCCAGAACAAAAACTGGCAGTGCTCAGAACTACCCCCCCCAACAATGCAAAAGACTGTTCCACACATCCCAAATACAGATAAACCACAGAGAAAAGCAGGTAGGAACATAATCCACCCCCCAAACAGGCATCCTCTCAAACAACAAAAAAGCCCAAAGCTCTTTTTAAAAATGGTAGTGGCAGGGGGCATTGGTGGGATCAAAGGAGGGTGTCTGAGGGTGCCATGGTGCTGGTAGGTGACACACTAGAGACCCCAGAACCAAACATTAGGAAAAAACTTCCTGATAGTATGGGCCTGATGGTATACACTGTCTCACAGTGGGACAGATCTCAAAAGCCTCGGAGAGTGGTGGCCTCTCCTTCATTAGAGGTTTTTAGAAGCTAAAATGATTTCCTGCATAGGCAAGGGGTTAGACCAGATGACTTTTGAGGCTCCTTTCAGCTGTTTGATCTTGTGCTTTTACATGGACTTGTGAGTACAAAAATCTCAGGTTGTTCATCAAGAATGGGTGCTGTAAGTGTGTTTAGGTGGCTGCTTTTCTTCACAATAGCATGGAAGCCAAGAGCAGGAAAGGTCTGGCTCCTTACTTTCGTGTTTATTGCTGAAGAAAGCAGCCACTTGAACATGCATGCACTATGAACAACTGCTCTTTGTCTCAATTAACCAGGGAAGGACAGAGTGCTATAGCATTTATTTATACCTGACTTGCCAATCACAGGGTCTGTTCATTGAATATCCTTCTTTCTTTCTATGTGTCAGGGGAGCTCTGTGCCCTGATTAGTCTTGGGGACACGAACTGCTGAATCTGTGTCCAGTTCTTCCATGTGGTGC
Source organism: Rhineura floridana (assembly GCF_030035675.1). Classification (NCBI taxonomy): domain Eukaryota; kingdom Metazoa; phylum Chordata; class Lepidosauria; order Squamata; family Rhineuridae; genus Rhineura; species Rhineura floridana. The sequence continues at coordinate 7,994,750 of NC_084480.1, forward strand.
ACCTTTGAACCACAGCTTTTCAGTTAAGTACCTTCAGGGCTGGACTAAATCCACTCACCAAGACTGGCTATTGGTTCCTCCCTGAGCAGAAGAAGTATGTCCTCTTCCCTCTGATCCTTACTTGAGTAACAAAGGTCCCATCCACACCACACATGTAAACCACTCTTCTACCACAACGTCCCCCTCAGGAATCCTGGGAACTGTAATTTGTTAAGGGTGCTGACCTCACAGACCTACAGTTCCCAGCACTCTTAATAAACTACATTTCCCAGGATTGTCTGTGACTGTTAAAGTGGCATAAGAGTTCTTTAAATGTATGGCATGGGTGTGACCAAAGTCTTTCTGAGCATTGATGCCTTCCTGTGTTCTTCAATCTCAACTCCTGTCTCCCTAAGAACATCCCGGTTGGATTAGGTCAAAGAGGGCCTATCTAGTGCAGCACCACGTTCCCACAGTGGCCAGCCAGATGCCCATGGGAAGCCTACAAGCAGGACCTGAGGACAGGAGTACCCTCTCTACTCTTGTCCCCCAGCAACTGTTATTCAAAGGTCTACTGCCTCTGATCATGGAGGCAGGACACAGACATCTTGACTAGTACACATTGATAGCCTATTTATTTATTTATTTATTGCATTTGTATACCGCCCCATAGCTGAAGCTCTCTGGGCCGTTTACAACAATTAAAAACATTAAAAACAAATGTAGAAATTTAAAAACACATTTTTTAAAAAGCCATTTAAAAAACACATGCTAAAATGCCTAGGAGAAGAGGAAAGTCTTGACCTGGCGCCGAAAAGATAACAGTGTTGGTGCCAGGTGAACCTTCTCAGGGAGATCATTCCATAAATTGGGGGCCACCACTGAGAAGGCCCTCTCCCTTGTTGCCAGACTCCCAGCTTCCCTTGGAGTAGGCACCCGGAGGAGGGCCTTGCATGTTGAGCGTAGTGTATAGGTGGGTTCGTGTTGGGAGAGGCGTTCCATCAGGTATTGTGGTCCCAAGCCATGTAAGGCTTTATAGGTTAAAACCAGCACCTTGAATTGAGCTCTGAAACATACAGGCAGCCAGAACGGTAGCCTAGAAGCCTAGTAGGCAGTGATAGTCCAACCAGCTGTGAATTTATCTAATCCCTTTTTAAGCCATCCAAGGTGATGGTCATCACCCATTACATCTTCCATAGTTTAACCATGCTCCTCAATTCCACTTTCCAGTTCTGACTTGCTTTTTACCATGGCTCTTGGTCCCTAGCTCCTGCCTCACTTCAGATTTCTGCCTGTAGCCCAGCCCTGACACTTGCATTGATCACGAGAGTAGACCTGACCTCACTCACCATGAGGTTCTTGGATGAAGTACCAGAACTTCTGATCCCTCCATGCTTAGGGACATAGGAAGCTGCCTTATGCTGAGCCTATTGGTCCATCTAGCTCAGTACTGTTTGCACTGGCAGAAGCTCCCCGGGGTTTCAGATAGGAGCCTTTCCCAGCCCTCCCTGGAGACTCCAGGGGTTACACTGGGGCCATCTGCATGCAAAGCAGATGCTCTACCATTGAGCTACAGCCCTTCCCCAAAAAGTAGTTTCATCTACTACTCAAGGACCAAACAGTTTCCTCTCTTTGTTTTCAAGCCAACAAGTTCCAATCCTTAAAAGAACAGTTTTGCAAGGCAGCGCATTGGGGAAGATGTATTAAGAAACCCCAGGCAGCCTTGCAGTGTGAAACTTGTGCAATATTAACATAATACAGAGTCCATTTGTTATGGCATTATCTTAATTTGATCCATTTTCCACCCTGTCCACAGCCTATATGCTATTTCGTTGTGCCTTTGTGTCGGCGCATAAAATGAGTGCACGTCGCCATAATCGGAACTTCATCATCTTGCCTATTACTTACAAGCAATCTGCTGCTACAGTTGTTTCTAGGTGTTCCTCCAAGCTAATTTAACATCTGTTTGTACTATAGAACTATATCAACCTACAAACGGCCAACGAAACCTCGCCTTCCCAAGAATTACCGTGCAGATAAATGGAGTTACATTAGTAATTGCAAACAGTCCTCTGTGCTTCGCGGCAACTTGGTAAATAAGCTTCGTTATCAGGGCCCGGCGTTACATTCTGCACGGCTCCTGTGCCGAATATTTAAGTTTATTTACAAGAACATAAATGTGTGCTTTTTAAAATGAATTAAATTGTGCTTGAATTGAATTAAATAATCCCAAATCGTTCTTCACCCATGATGGGATTGTGGTGATTGGGGATTTATACAGTATACATTGGGAGTTGTGTGTGAAGATGAGAGAGTGCTCTTGAATAATTAAAAGACTCTGGCTCTTTGAAATGCAAAACCAACTGGGATGAGACCCCAATCTTGCAAATAAACGTAGTTTGCAAACAGAGAAGAAGGAGGTGGAGGAAGTTCCACAGAGGTGAAGGGCTCAATAACTTTTCACCTTTAGGCTCTTTTGCTATACGTTATCCCACGGCATGGGGGAAGGTGGGGATTAAGAGGAAAACTCTTTAGCTAGGGTCCCTGACATGAGCTTAATAATAAGGATTGCTATACACCTCACTTATTACAGTAGGGCTCACTCCCAAATAAATGTATACAGGATTGTAGCCATGCACCCATATGTTTACTCAGAATCAAGTTGGGGAGAGTCAAGTTGCCCCGTGCTCCCCAAGGCTAATATTCCCTATTTTTACTATGAGTTAGACACCCTTACCCTGAAACATACAGGTCCTCAAAGGGCTGTGTAAACATGAGGGGGTAGCAGGGACAGCATGCTAACTCTGCCATCTCACCCCCATCACCAATTTAGTCATCTTCCAATTCATAGAAAGGAACTGCCTGCAGCAGGGTACCTTTTGTATCTGTGGATGTTCCCTGAGTGTCCTGGAACCTTGCATATTTGAAGCTGGGCTCTTGCTTTTGTCCCTGCACATCAGATTGGGTTGGTGAGCAATCGCTGTTGCTGTACTGTAGACTTGTGCAGCAAATACAAGATTCACCTTGTATGTGTAGCATTTGGAAGCAACCCAATTTATTTCAGATCCACTCTGTGTCATTTTGATTTGATTTGTTATTTGGGTCCAAATCTGATCTCTTGCACCCAAAGCTCTGTTTCACTCCCATTGGCAAAAATGGCTACAATGTTTTTTTATTCTTTTCACATAAGTCAATGAAATTTGCAGGCAAAGAAGCTCCTCAAGAGTGGATTAAGCCTCCCATATTTCAGGGAGATCCATCCAAGGGTTTTCGTGCAGGGGACCTTAAATTTAAAAAGAAAAGAAAAAAAATCCTTTATTTTCTGCTAGAGTTTGGATGCAATTCTGTCAGTTTTCAGAAAGACTGGTGAAGCAGTTCTCCATGAGGGCAGATTGTATCATTCAGGGGTGGGAAAATAGAAATCACATTCCCTCACCTATTTGTTGTTGTTGTTGTTGTCAACCTGTTTGAGGGAGGTACACATGGGAAAGAAACCTGCCAAATTTCAGACAAATAGGTCCAGGGGCTATCATGATTTTACCTTCATTATTTAAAAAAACCATGGAAAATCACATTTTCCCCCACCCCTGTCCTGTAAATACCCGCCATGAAGAGCAAAGTGATAGTGCTATGGTTTTAAAATGTTTGTTAGGATAAGGAATGACTGGGAGCGGGGGAGCAGACCACTCCATTAATTTAATTCCATCACTTACCCTCTGCTCTCACAGCCAAATGTTGCAGGGGCATGATGACCCACATTAAGAACAATCCTCCTTATTTACTTAAACATCCCTCTGGCAATACACTGTGATTTGAGTGACCTCAGAGTAAAATTCACTATGATTAAAAACTAGACCTATCTGTAAAATCAAAATATTGCACAGCTCCTCACCCTTCCCTTCTCCTCTATGTTCCTCTCCCTTCTCAAGCTCTAGACATTTCCTCAGCTGGCTTGGTTTCATTTGTCAGAAAATAAGGGAAGGGGTGTTTATGCATTTAACTTTCTTGGGGAAAATGAGGTCATAGAATTACTTAGAAACTTAGGGGTCACTGATTCATCTCAATTTGCCTTGTTCATGGTGCAATCCAACTCAGTAGAATTAAGATCATGTCCAGAATCACCCCAATTTGTCTTGATATTCAGGGTACATCCACTTCTTCTATATGCTCAGTATTTGATTAAGAACAGAAGAACAGAAGAAGAGCCTGCAGAATCAGCCAAGTGGCCCATCTAGTGCATCATCTTCACACTGGCCAACCAGATGCTTGTGGGAAGCCCACAAGCAGGACCTTAGTGCAACAGCAATCTCCCCTCCTTTTCTTTCCAGCAGAGGCATACTTTCTTTTTCAGCACAGGGAGACCTTTGCCATCATGGCTAGTAGTCACTGATAGCCCTATCCTCCATGAATTTTTCTAATCCTCTTTTAAAGCCATCCAAGTTGGTAGCCATCACTGTTGCTAGGGGCACCAGTAGGAAAGGCACATTGCCTTCACATCCTTCTTGAGGGCTTCCAAAATGTATCCAGCTGGCTACTGTGACCACTTGAGACGGATACTGGACTAGATAGGTATTTCGTCTGATTCAGCAGGGCTCTCCTCATATCCTTAACTCATGTGCTCAGACAGACTCACTGAGAAATCAGGATTATAGAAACATAGAACAATAGAGTTGGAAAGGGCCTATAAGGTCATTGAATCCAACCCTCTGCTCAGTGCAGGAATCCAAGTTAAAGCATCCCCAACAGGTGCCTCTTGAAGGCCCACCTTCCCTCTGGCCTGCCTCTCTGCTTTCATCTTAGTCCAGTCTTACAGCACAAACCAAACCCTAAATCTGCTAGGATGAACATGTTTGGAATAGATGGATATTGGGTCATCTTGATCTGGACATGCAACCCTCATTCCAGCTCAGCTGGGGCTGTGTTGGCATAACTCCCTCAACCCAGCAGAACTTCAGCTGGTGAGTTTATTCTGGGGTAAGTCCCAAAACAGGGGTGGGATGGGGCCAGGATAGGCTTACATCTATTTGAAACCTCTTTCATCTCAGTCATGTGACCTGCCAACCTGCTGGACGTTATGCCAGCACAAAGGGTGGTGTAAGTTAAACTGTTTCAAAGGCTTGTTTTCCCTCTGCCAGGCTTGGGCAGTAGCCAGGCTCCTGAACAGGGTTTGGAATGGCAGTAATTAAGCTAGCATAAATTCCACTGGCTTCCTAGATTAATGATTGTTTTGTAAGTATGCCTCTCTCACACCACTCTTTTCAGTAGAACCTTTGAGTGGGCAGAGCAATAGCTTGCTTTGATCTCTGATGGTTTTATCTGCTGCTTCATTTCTTTTTTGTCATTAACAATAATGTTAATTATTTTTAATGTTAAGTACTTCCAAATTCCACAGGTGGCAGGGACCTTTTTAGAGGGGAAATGCCTCTCCAGAGATGCAGCCTGATGTGAAACAGATGTGCAGCATCTAAAAACAATCAATGTTTTTCCCCTTCAAAACTATTGTTTTACTCCTATGCAAATCTATGCGGATTTCATCCATTTGGTGAAAGCAGATTCAGGGATCTTTTAAACCAACTATGCAAGATTTAGATTAACCTTCACCAACCTGGTGCCCTCCAGATGATTTGGACTACAATCCACAACAGCCCCAGGAAGCACTGTCCAAGACATCTGGAGAGTGCCAGGTTGGCAAAGGGTGGCCTAGAAAAACCCTCCAAGATTGTTAGCCCTCTCGTAACATATAAGAGAACTTGAGGGGCAGGGCCTGCTCTGTCTATGGAATGCTGTCCCCTGGGATTAGGGTTGCCAGGTTCAGGGCCTGAGACTGATCCTGTATCTTTAGGAGAAGAGAAAGCCAGCCAAGTGCAGGCGTTCTTGCAACACAGTAATGGGAAAAACCACAAGGTGGAATTCTCCCTTCCCCCTGCACATCTTTTAAAGATACAGAAGACCTCTTGGAGGCCGGGCCTGGCAGTGGGGAGGGAGAATTCCACCTTGTGGTTTTTCCTATTACAGCATTGCAAGAACACCTGCACTTGGCTGACTTTCACTTCTCCTAAAGATACAGGATCAGTCTCAGGCCCTGAACCGGGCAACCCTACCTGGGATGCCCTTGTTGTGCCAACTTTGTCCTAATTTCACCAGCCTAAGATGTTTTTGTTTTCCTGGGAATCTGGACAGCACCAACAATAGGATGTTTTTACTCTGACTATGTTTTCAATAGGTTAAGCATTTTTATTATTTTTATTGTATTTTCTTCTTGTGGTAAATCACTTCAGGACTCTTTCCTGTGGGAAGCAATGCATCATTTCATGCGAGAACATGAAAGGCCCATCTAATCCAGCATCCTGTTCTCACAGCGGCCAGCCAGATGCCCCAATCCATGATTCCTTGCAGCTGGTACTCAGAGGTATACAGCTTCCAACGGGGGGGGGGGGGTAGCCTTCCTGCGACTATTTCTGTAATTTGTTTAAACTGTTTTTAGTACCAAATTTTAAATTCTTGTAACCCACCCTGGGACCTGCTGGTGAAAGGCAGGTAATAAATTTAATCATCATCATAATGGCTAGTAGCTATTGATAACCTTATCCTTCATGAGTTTGTCCAATTGCCTTTTAAAGCCATCTAAGTTGTTGGCCACAATTAATGCAAGTTTAACTGTGCACTGTGTGAAGAAGTACTTTCTTTTGTTTAAACCTAACCTAACCTAACCCAGAATGTGTTTGTGTGCCCCTGGTAGGGATGAAAAGACCTGTCAATTTCGGTGCTCTCAGTTTCTCCTTCTTCCAATCTTAAATTCAGTTCTTCACATTCCTGCAGCAATTTGCAATTTTTTAAAAAACAAATCATCATGAAAATTATCCACCATTTTGCTGTTAATTTCTCCTAATAAACACATTTTTGTAGGCAGTTTTCTTTATTTCTTACGTTTGTATCTCACCTTTCTTTCAACTCTCATCTAGGCACTGACCAGCCCCAGACCTGCTTAGCTTCAGCAAGGTGGTGGTCTCATGTGCCTTCAGATTATAGCAAGCAATTTCTTATACTATGCATTTTTATGTTATTTCCATTCATATATTTATTGTTATGCATACTTTCTCCTAAACTATGCATATCTGTAAATGTTGATTGCAAAATTGCAAAATTCGAGTAAGTGTGAATTTCAAAGGATGGCTGTATTTCTGTTCTCATAAGTGTGGATTTGATAGATTCAATCTGAAATGTAAACTGAGTTGAATTTCTCACCCATCCTTAACCCCTGGCCTTCCAGATTAATTCCCCATAACTATGCCCCCTTTCTCTGTTCTCAGGGAGGCAAAATGGGGAACATTTCATTTCAGTCCAAGTAACATCAGGTGCTCTCATATAATCAGCCATGAGCTTCCTTTCCACACATGCATTCTACATGTAGAGGATGAATTGGATTATCCACTTATTCTGCATAGATTTTTGGTTTTGCTCCAGGTCTATTTTTCTGACCCCCCTGCCAATTTAATCTGATTGTGTTTCTTGCAGTATCTTATGAAGATATTTAGAACTGAGAAAAGTTCATCAAATCAGATATCTGCAATTTTATTCTGCTAGAGAGGGAGAGGAAAGAAATAGGTCTCAAAGCTCTGGGGGATTAGTGGAGAAAGGCCTGACAGAAGTCCATGCAACATGTTCTGAGCAATAAACAAGACTGTTATTAGTGCATTGAAACCCTGAGCTAAACAGCACCATCATGTTCTATTTCCTCTAATAGGCAGGATCAGATAATTGGGACAAATAAAGAGCTTAAAACAGTCTCTAACTACCATTCAATGCCACTCTTAGTAGAGGCGTAGAGACAGCCCAGAATGTGGCAGCTCTCTGCAGTCACACTGGAAGCTAGGTTTTGCATAGCAGAAGAAGATGTCCCCATTGCTAATGGAAAATATCAGAAGCAAAAACAATGGCCATAGTTGTCCAGTTCTCATTTCTGTGCTTAAAAGGCAATAATTAGGCAATTTTACACATTCAGCAAATACCTTGCTGAACTGTTTTGGGAGGGATGACCTATGGGACATCCTAAATGTTCCTAAGAAGGGGAAATTCTTCCAAAGCTCCAAAGAAATTAAGCAGCTCTGCATTCCAATGGAATCTAATTGCGGAGCAGCCATGCTAGCGTGAACATGGGAAGGAAAAGGCCCAGAAGGTTTATGCCAAGGGTCACTAGTAGCGGCTGGTGGCTGCATGTCAGTAGGGCAGCAGAATCTTATCTGAGCTTTGGTTCAAATGTTCAAGGAGCTGTCCAAGGTGCTGAAGCACTGGAGCGTATTCCACTGCCCCACTGACAGGGAGCCACCAGCCAGCACTGGGGGTCGCCAAACGTTTGGGGCCTTGGGCACATTTACAAAATGGAGAAACTGTCATGGGCATCACTTACACACCATAAACTATTGTGCTGGAAATTAGAGAGTGCTTCTTTCAAGCCAAATTTCAGCATGGGGAGTGGGGATGGTTAAGGGGCCTGTAGGCACCAGGAAAGGCTTCTGCCGACACACTCATTCCCAGAGGCATCACATTGGAAAACCCTTTTTTTAAGCCAAAAGTGGGCAGTCTGTCACTCTGGGTCTGCATTCAGCCATCAAACTAATTTATGCAGTCTTCAGCCTGATTTCAAAAGCCTTCTGCAAGTGATCAGTTGAGACCTCTCACAATATATAGCCAGTGTAGTGTAGTAGGTAAAGTGTAGGGCTGGGATCACAGACCTTGGGCCAGTCACTGTGTCTTAAGTCTAGCCTAGTTCACAGGGTTATTGTAAAGATAACACAGGGAGGGGGAGAGCCATGAATTTCACCTTGAGCTCCTTGGAGGAAAGACGGGATTATACATTGATAATAACATAATGTTTTAAAAAATATTGATCTGTCCTTCTCCTGGCCATTCATTAAGATGGGAGGGAGGGGAGAAACTCTGGCTCTGCCCACTGCTAAATCCAGTCCCACCCCCATCTGCCATGTGCCCCCAGACCTATTAAACGCAAGGGATTAAACTAAGAGGATCCTCGGCGTGGGGGGGGGGAGGTTGCCCATCCCAGCTTTAAGCTATGATGTACAAATGGGTATTTGAATGTTAAAACGTTGCAAATGTTTGCACTTGTGCTAAATAAATAAAAATTCAGCTGGAAAAGAGAAATTTCCACCCCTTCCTTTAATATAACATGGACCATTTATAAGCGCCACTCCCAACTTCTTGAAAGATTCCACTAACGCTGCCTCTGGAAAATTCTGCAAATTACTTGGGAAGACAGACGGACTAAAGTTAGCATTTTGGAAGAAGCAAAGACTACCGGTGTTGAAACAATGATCCTTCAACATCAACACTGGACTGGCCATGTTGTTCGAATGACTGATCACCATCTTCCAAAGCAGCTACTTTACTCCCAACTTAAGGATGGAAAACGGAATATCGGTGGACAGCAAAAGAAGTTAAAGATGTTCTTAAAGCAAATCTAAACAAAAATGTAACTTGAGCACCAAGAACTGGGAAGTCTTGGCTCATGAATGTCCCAAATGGAGGTCGGCCATTATCAAAGGTGCTATGGACTTTGAAGAAGCACGACTACAGGGCGAAAGGGACAAATGAGCTAAGCAGAAGGTATGTCAAACAATTCCTCATCACAACCATCTTCCATCTGAAAACCTATGTCCTCACTGTGGGAGGTTGTGTGGATCCAGAATTGGCCTGCACAGTCACTTACGGACCCACCGTTAAAGACCTTATCTTGGAAGACAAGCTTACTTGGCCATGAGTGATAGCCAATGAATGAATGAATGACAAGCATTAGTGCTCTACTCCCAATGCTAAGTGCATTTGGCTGAATGGGTTTAGAAGCCACCATGCCATTGGGAGCCCTGTATTATCAGGGTTCCTGATTGTGATGAAGCTTCCAACCCAATGCTCATTGAAACCACTCTTCAGACCTTCCTACTGAACATGGGAAGCTCAACATGACAAGAGCAGGTGCAACTGGCATGCATGAGGACTCTGGAAGCCGTGCTGGTGCCCATTTCCCAAGCACCCTGCACAGGTTTTCTTCCCCTTGTTTTAAGGGTAAAGCTTCATCCTCCTCAGCCGTATCATTCATTTGTACCCTACTTTTCCATCTGAAAGGAAGCTGAAAACAGATAACAGCACAAAAAGCAAGCCAACAGCTAAGTATCAGAAATCATTTGGCTACAAAAATGCTACAAACTTATGCACTTCCAGTGTAATACTTCAGAAAACACCAAGTCAGCAATATACAACTGATAAACAAGCTAGCGACAAACAGGTCTGCTTGAGAGGCAGCTAGGTTGATGGCTATGTTCTAACTCCACAGTTGAGACAGGATGCTTCTGAATACCAGTTGCTGGGAATCACAAGTGAGGAGAATGCTCTTGCACTCAGGTCCTGCTTGCGGGCTTCCCATATGCATCTGGTTGGCCATTGTGAGAACAGGATGCTTGATTAGATGGGCCACTGGTCTGATCCAATGGGCTCTTCTTATATCCTTATGTTCTTATGGATGGAAAGTACAGAAGCACACTAACTGCAACTGCTCAGGCTCCAAGCTAGATGAAGCCCACCATAAGTGTATGGGCCTTGGGAAATTGAGCAGAACACGGAAAAGTTTTTCTCCCCATCTTATAATGCTAGAATTTGGGGCCATCCAATGAAGCTGAATGTCAGGCAGACAAAAGAATGTACTTCTTCACACAGTAGATAAACTATGGAATTTGCACCCACAGATGGCCACCAACTTAGGTGGCTATTAAAGAAGATTAGACATATTCACTGAAAATAAGGATATCAGTGGCTACTAGCCACAATGGTGATACTATCTCTCCACTGTTGGGGACAGTATGTTCCTGAATGCCAGTTGCTGGGAATCACAAGTGGAGAGACTGCTGTTGCACTCACATCCTGCTTTCAAGCTTCCCATTGGCGCATCTAGCTGGCCACTGTGAGAACTGGATGCTGGACTAGATGGGCCTTTGGCATGACCCAGCAGGGCAAATTCGTATGTTCTTAGTGCTAGGTGACTCTTTCCTCAGTCTAGAAATTCACCCACACTGTAGCTTGGTCACTGCAGATCTCTTATGTTAAACTTGTTATGTTATGTTATATTAAAAAGTCGTGGCCCATGTCTAACCCAACATGTGTCTTGCCTCTTATTTTGGGTGTGGACACAATTGAGTCTGGCCTAGGAACGGATGGATCTGTCAGTTGTGGTTTCTCTCAGTTTGTTATTTCCTGTACAGTTTCTCCCAGTTCAGTTTGTCACATTTTCACATTACTTTGTGATTTATTTTTAAATTCCTCACAAAAATCCATCTATATTTTTGTGTCCACTTATACTAGTAGTACACATTTTCCTTCTTCCTTCTTCTAAAAACAGTTTGTGTTTTCCAAAGCAGCAAACAATAAAACTGAGCATTACAAAATATAATTTTAAAGCAATTTAACTAATACAAAAATATTAAATAATATCATGAATAATATAATGTATTTTAACATCTAATTTTGCTAATGTATACATTTTTTTATCCACACTCTCCTGTAATATATACAGTTTTGTACATATTTTTTCCCTACTGGATAAGTGCGGAGTTTGAAGGATAGCTCTTTTTCATTTCACATTGTTCCGGGAAATGCAGATTGGATAGTTTTGCATTAAAATGCAAAGCGAAACAATTTTCTCCCCTAGTCTTTTCTATTTGAAACCAAACCACCCCCCTTTCTGCCTCGTTTTGAGCAATGACACTTACTTGGGAGTAAATACCATTGCATTTAGTGGAATGAAAACTTCAAAGCAAATATGGACAAACTCTGGCTGCAAGCATATTTTATCATGGAAAACAAAACCTTCCTTCCTTCCTTCCTTCCTCCTTCCTTCCTTCCTTCCTTCCTGGGTTCTACGGGAAGTGATGGGCTGCTCTATTTTCATGTTTGTCTGGACTTTCCTCTGCCAGCAGGGGGCTTCAGTGACTTCCTCATACTTTTAACATTGTGACAGCATTAATCTCCACACTGGATCATAATTGCTGCTTACCTGGGGTTTGATGCACACTGAATAGCCGGGTGCTGCTGTGAGCAAGCGCTTTTCACATTAGTGTGTGATCAAGCTCAGGTTTTGCTCAAAAGGCAGGGGGTGAGGGGTGGAAGAGAAACTGCTAGCAATCTGTGAAAAGCCTTTAAAAAAGCCTTAATAATGTAAAATGTCACCCTTGATTTCTGTAAACTACAAAGCCCCCCCCAAAAAACCCACCCCTCACTATCATAATAAATACCATGCATGTCACTTCTGTTTTCCATTCAAACCTAGCTGAAAGAGATCCATGCAAGGTATTAGAATGATTCAATTAGAGTTCTGGAGTACAGGAAAAAGGCTGGATTTTTTTTTATTTTCTTTTTTATCAACCTTTCCGTTCATTTCTCCTCACATTACTGTTTAGTTACAGGGTTTAGTTCTAACCTCTGCAGAAAACATGAATTGTTGATCTGCCGATGTAAGACAACTCTCACTCTTTCCCCCCAGATAAATTTCACATTTCTGAGCAGACTTGTTGTGTGAATTGCTGTTAAGTCTGCAAATATTCAAAAAAAACCAACCCATTTTTAAAAGGTATTATATAAAACATGGAGAGGAGGCTTCTGTTGCTCAGCTGATTTTTTTTTACACAAGTGTAAACATTTGCAACATTTTAACACGCAAACCTAACATGTTCATGATTTGAAATTTTAATTATATTGGAGGACACTTTTAAAACTGCGAAGCGAAAGTTGTGTTCATGCATGTATCATTTTTTACCCGACCCTCACCCAAAGGTGGGTTACGACAATTTTAAAATGAAGACAATTAAAAAAACAACCTAAATTTGCAAAATACGGTGGGTCCTAAAAATACATGTCTCAGGTGCCAAAGGCCAGGGTAAAGAGGTGCGTCTTCAGCATTCGATTAAAACTGTACAGTGAAGTTGCCAGGTGCATCTCTGTGGGAAGAGAGTTCCTCAACTTAGAGACCAGCACAGAGAATGTCCCCTCCCAGGCCACCACCACTCTGAGCTTCCTATGGTGGCAGAACTAATGTGATGTGGGTCCAGTGTAAAGAGCATCAGACCCTCCAGACCACCTCTCTCCCCCCCGGTTACCAGCAGCAACCTCTGTGTTAGGAAGCCAGGTGACTGGCAGCAACCTCCCTGACTGCCTTATACTGAGTTTTGTTGGAAGTGGGGCAAGAGCCACTCTTGTTTGGGTTCTTTTGTTTGCATTCCAAAGGGAGGGAAGATAGAGTGAGGGTCCTCCAGCTGGCTAGATTTGCCTACCTTTAGCTGTGCTCTTCTCTACTTGACTTCCTTCCGTTGTAAACTGGTATGCTCAGGAAGCTGACCTGTTCCTCCTTCCTTTGTCTTCTTCGACTGTCCGAAGAGAGAGGAGACATCTTTGCCTTTGCTCTCTCTCCTGAGCCATGAGGGCAATACTAAAGTCTGGCAATACTAAAGTCTGGGCATTGCACCTCCAACTTAGTTAGCTAGAACTATGCATGCCTTTCCTATCTACTTTGTATTTCTATAAATACAGTGGGGTTTTTTAGTTTTACTAAGGCTTAAGTCTCAGTGATCTAAATGCAAGGTAAGAGCCTGCTACTTAGATAAATACACATACTGGCGCACACGGAGTTCATACCGCTGATGATCTCTGCATATTTCCATAACAAGTTTGGCCATTGCTCACCTAAGCTCAGTATGTTTCCACGGACTGGCAGCCACAGTCCAGGGTTTCAGGCAGAAGTCTCTCCCAGCCCTGCCTGGAGATGCCAGGGATTGAATGTGGGACTTCCTGCATGCAAAGCAGATGCGTTAACCCCTGAGCTACATCCCTTCCCTACCAGCCCCTATTGGAATGCACAGAGCTTCCCCTTAACTTCAGTCTTGGAAATGAAGTGTCTCATGCAAGCGAGAGATCTTTGTGATCTTATGGTGAAAGGCAGGTAAGACATGGCAATGTTGATGGCGACGTATTCTGAAGCTACTGCCAGTCAGTTTAACTGGGAGGCTGTAATTTTTTTCTCTTTCCACAGCATGTATACATTTATAAATGACCTCCCTTGGTCATTATTTTTTGATCATAACAATCCCTAATGGTGAGCCTTTCCTTGTAGGGAACTTGCTCCATCTCCTTGATCGTTTAAAAGCATAGGGGTGCATTCCACGAAGTCGTACCCCGAGTACACTCATGGAAATGAAAGAACCTATGTTAGTCATATCTATTAACTTCAATGGGTCTACTCCAAGCAGGAATAGCACTAAATACTGCCCACAATCTACAATTATGTTACACACACACACACACACACACACAGAATTCATTTTATTTCCCTCAAGTTTATTTAGACACCCACCAATATGCAGTCATCAGGATTTGTTTGCTTTTTTAAAAAAAATGAATCCAACATGGCTGCTTGAGGCCCACATGGCCTTTATGGCAAGGAGTACCTATTAAAAACATAAGAACATAAGAAGAGCCTGCTGGATCAGGCCAGTGGCCCATCTAGTCCAGCATCCTGTTCTCACAGTGGCCAACCAGAAGCCTGGGGGAAGCCCACAAGCAGGACCCGAGTGCAAGAACACTCTCCCCTCCTGAGGCTCCCAGCAACTGGTTTTCAGAAGCATGCTGCCTCTGACTAGGGTGGCACAGCACAGCCATCATGGCTAGTAGCCATTGATAGCCCTGTCCTCTATTGCCAGCTATGTAACAACCTGGGCTTGAGATTGGCTGGGGGAGATGGGCTGCTTGCTGTCCTGTCAGCCAACAAAATGCCTTAGGCAGAGAAACGAGGCAGGCTTCCTACGTAGTTCCCTCCACCCTGGAGGCTCAAATGGCAGCTTCGATAATGAAGTAATTCTTTAACATGACAATTTCCTTTTCCTTCCAGAACTGCTGATAGCAAAATGGTCTGTCTCACAATGTTTCTTCTTGAAATCCCAGAAATATCAGAAACTTGGAGCAGGGCTTTCAGTGTGGCTCCTCCTGTTCTGTGGAATAGCATTCCTGTTGAGATACGATGGGCACCCACTCAAGATCATTGAGCGAGTGGTGGCTAATCAGTTGTCGACACACTTGGATGAAACGGATTATTTGGATCCATACCAATCGGGTTTCAGGACTGGACATGGAACTGAAACAGCCTTGGTCGCTCTGGTGGATGATATGAGGAGGGCATTAGATAGGGGAGAATTCACCTTTCTTGTCCTCCTCGATCTCTCAGCGGCTTTTGATACTGTCGACCACAGTATCCTTCTACATCGCCTGGAGGAATCGGGAATAGGAGGCACTGTACTACGGTGGTTCCATTCCTTTCTTTCCGACAGGCATCAACAGGTAGCATTGGGGGAGGAGGTTTCAGACCCTTGGCCTCTCAATTGTGGTGTGCCACAGGGCTCTATCCTCTCTCCCATGCTATTTAATATCTATATGAAGCCGCTGGGGACACTCATCAGGAGATTTGGGCTGCAGTGTCACCAATATGCGGATGACACTCAGCTCTATCTCTCGTTTACATCTTCACCAGAGTCTGCTGTGGAGACCATGTCCAAGTGCCTGGAATCCGTGAGTGGATGGATGGGAACAGGCTGAAGTTGAATCCTGATAAGACTGAGGTGCTACTCGTGGGAGACAAGGGAAGGCTGGGAGATGTTGACCTGGTGTTCGACGGGGTGAAATTGCCCCTGAAGGACCAGGTCCGCAGCCTTGGGGTTGTTCTTGATTCCAAGCTGTCCATGGAGGCTCAGATTTCGGCAGTGAGCCGGGCAGCTTGGTATCAATTACACCTCATTCGTAGACTGCAGCCCTACCTTCCTGCTCATCAGCTCCCACTGGTGGTACATGCCCTGGTCACCTCTCGGTTGGATTACTGTAATGCGCTCTACGTGGGGTTACCCTTGAAAACGGTCCGGAAATTACAACTTATACAAAATGCTGCGGCTCGACTACTTACAAACTGTCGCCGCCGGGAACACATCACCCCAGTGTTGTTCGACCTACACTGGCTTCCAGTTATTTTCCGGGCCCAATTCAAGGTGTTGGTATTAACCTTTAAATCCCTATACGGTCTCGGCCCAGTTTATCTGATGGAGCGCCTCCAGCGCCACCAACCATGCCGCCCAACAAGATCAGCCACACAGGACCTTCTCTCAATCCCGCCAACTAAAACAGCTAGGTCGGTGGGGACAAGAGAGAGGGCATTTTCAGTGGCGGCCCCCACTCTCTGGAACTCCCTCCCGTATGACCTTCGACATGCCCCTTCCCTGAATGTATTCCGCCAAGCTTTGAAGACCTGGCTCTTCAGACAGGCCTTTGGGACTTCCGGGGAGGGTTAAAATTTTATGACGAATAGCCTACTACTCTGTACTGGAACTGTTTTATTGTTATATTGTATTTCATGATGTATTTTATTATGATGTAATGTATTGTTGTTAAATTGTAGGTCGCCTAGAGTGGCCATTGGCCAGATAGGCGACCCACAAATTAAATTATTATTATTATTATTATTATTATTATTATTATTATCATCATCAACAATAATAATAATAATAATGGCACCATACCTTTAAGTATAAGTTCATGGGTAATACTTACTTATCATGGTGGAGCTGCTCAGACGAGGATTTTCTAATGTATGGGTTTATTATTATTTCGAAGGAAGAAAGATGAATGATTGAGAAGATTCTTGTATGACAATCATCATTAGGAATTCCAGAAGTAGAGATTTGCATTGTTCTGCCCTATGAGAAAAATTTGTAAGCTAGGATCAGCTTAGGACCAACATGCCTTAAGAACCATATCGTTTAATATTTCATTTCATTTAATATTTGTATCTCCCTTTTTTTTCCTTGAAGGAAGTGGACTGTCTTCAAGTCGATCCCGACTTATGGCAACCCTATTTATAGGGTTTTTATGGTAAGCGGTATTCAGAGGGGGTTTACCATTGCCTTCCTCTGAGGCTGAGAGGCAGTGACTGGCCCAAAGTTACCCAGTGAGCTTCATGGCTAGGTGGGGATTTGAACCCTGGTCTCCCAGGTCATAGTCCAACTCCTTAACCACTAGACCACACTGGCTCTTTCTCTTTTTTCCTTAGGAAGACTTAAAGTGGCTAATGATGCAGCTCTAAACCAATCAGTATAACAATATCAAAATAACCAGCAGTATGAAAATATACCTAACAGTGAATAGAAAAGAATTCAATAAGCATACCAAATTCATTTGAACAAATCAATACATTTCAATTGCAATTTCTTTCATAAAGGCAATAATGCCATTTTCGTAACATATCAACGTTTAACTAACTAATCCAATGATGCAAAGCAGTAAAATAAAATAAAAAGGCTCAAAGCAACGATATAAAAAAAAACTTTCATAGAAAAAAATTAATCAAGGTGAACCAAGACAGGGTTCAGGGATTTGCCTGAACACACAAATGCTAAAGTGAGAATGGCGAGAGGGTTGCACAAGTAAGCCCATCCCCAACATCCTCATACACATTGATGTCACCCCATTCAGCCCCTGAGTTTCCCCATGCTGCATGAGAAAGGTCTGCATGGGGCATCTACTCGCATCCACTTCAACATGCTTAGAATCTTCCATGTGATTTAGGACTCTATCAGGATTCTACTCTCATTCCAACAAAATAGTCCATGCCTAGAGAGTTATCAAATACCTGGGCTGTATTCAGATGACTGGCTAGGAAAACCTAGAAAAAGAAATCCTCCCCAAATTACTCCTTGGGACTGAGGATGTGTCAGGAAATATAATAACAGAGTTTCACAGTGGAAAATTAAAATATATTTCTTTATTTCTATACTAGAAGACTAAAACTACAAGTAGCTAGCTGCAAGCATTGCAGAAAGTGTGGGTACATAATTAGAGAGTCTGGTCTTAGCCAGTAAGCCAATAGATAAATAGACATGTATTGCTGGCTGCAGTCAGGACATATGAATTAAACAAGCTCTACCTTATGTCACATGGGTTAGGTAGGCACATAGCTGGCACTGACTTAAACATAATTCTTAAAGCAGCACATAGCTGGCTTCATCTTATACACAATGGCTAAAGTGGCACATAGCTGTCTTTAGCTGGTTTTAACAAGTATATTTCAAATGTGCTTATTGTTGTGAGGCAATTTACAGTGCCTTAGTATGTCTGGCAAATAATATAATAGTATACTGTATCAGTGACTGGGATCAAGGCAAATGCACAGTGCCTTACACATGCAAGCATACAAGGTTGCCAGGTTCCTGGCCTGAGACTGATCCTGTATCTTTAGGAGAAGAGAAAGTCAGCCAAGTGCAGGTGTTCTTGCAACCCTGTAATTGGAAAAACCACAAGGTGGCATTCTCCCTTCCCCCTTCACAACTTTTAAATATATGGAAGACCTCTTGGTTGCCAGGCCCGGCCTCCAAGAGGTCTTCTGTATCTTTCAAAGGTGTGCAGGGGGAAGGGAGAATTCCACCTTGTGGTTTTCCCCATTATCGTGTTGCAAGAACACCTGCATTTGGCTGACTTTCTCTTCTCCTAAAGATACAGGATCAGTCTCAGGCCAGGAACCTGGCAACCCATACTCTCTCTGGCCTTAGACAAAAGGTTTGAAGACTTCTATAATTCCTGTTTAGTCTCAGTTAAAGAGACTAAAAAACTTTTATAATATTCTTTTTGGCTTCAGAAAAAGAGTCTGAAAACTGAACCACCACAGTGGGAAAACTCGTGTCTCTTTGGCTCAGTCACTAAAGACAGGCCCCGAACAAAGGGTTTGCAAGCTATTTATAGGCTTTTCTTATCTTTCTCACTATGTCCTTACATGTCTCTTTAAAGGGTTAACTGCTTGCACTGCAAAGCTTCTCAAAGCTTTGACAGCATCACAGCCTATAACTAGTTAAAAAGATAACATGACTCTTTAAGAAACTGTCAGTAGTGCGGTATGTCTCCCTTCAAAAGCCTTAGAGGTTTGATTCTCAATATGCATTTTTACAAAAGGAGGGAGAATGTGCGGAGACTATTGGCAGACTTCCTAGCCAGCTGTTCTCTAAGTGTAAAATGGGAGGAGCCCAGTTTTCAGATAGGGGAGGAGGGGGCAGAGAGCAAAATAAGCTTAACCCTTACAGCAGCTAGGCTGCTTACACTTCTAACTGCTCTTGTCTCAACTTTTATACATTTTATGTAACCATAGAGACCTTGAAAGGGTCAAAAACATACCACAGGCAGCCCACAACAGGGGAAAAATAAGCATGAAAAGGTCCTATTTGGATTTAATAAATATGAATTAATATTGAATTAAGTAGTTCCAATTATTAAATTGTACTTATTTGTATTTGATTAAATAAGAATGGTTTGCATGGCAGTCTGCAGTCTTTGTCTCCATTGACTTTCATGGGGGAAAGAATGTCTGTACCCCTGAAAAGGACTCTGTTGCCTCAAGAGTATGGAGGAATTCCATCCCTAGAAAAACCCTGTTGCATAAAGTGTGTGTGTGTGTGTGTGTGTGACCAGCAACAACCCTATAAATGTGAATGTGGTTAGCCATGTTGTGAGTACAGGCAGGCCCCGCTTATACAGCAGGTTCCATTCCGGACTGCCGCCGTAAAGCGGAAATCGCCGTAAAGCAGAACCCATTGAGAATAATGGGCGCATCGCACGAAAATGCCACGAAAATGCCGCAAAAGTGCAAAACTGGCTTTAAAGTGGGGAATTGAAAGCCGCCGCATTAGCGGAACGCCGGAAAGCGGGGCCCTACTGTATTTTTGAAGTTAATGAGCAGAGGGAAGGGTATCTGGACATGAATCAATGCATCCAATCAGCTTAGAAAAAGAACACACATGGAAGGAAGGAAATGTCATCTTTTCTTAAGTGTCGCTCCCATGTGTTGAAAAAAAAATCACTATTTTGTAATGGGCAATATACTGGGAGAGAGGGCAGGATTTAAATAAATAAATAAATAAATAAAATCCAAGAAGCAATCCAAACCCACAATCTGCTGGCGATCTGTCAGATGTTCAGCTCAGGTTCACTAGCAAAAGTCCTCAACCTACACGTCTCTCATCTCCTCAGTCAGAGCTCAGCCAGCTCAGCTTAGGATGGCACAAGTCTCCCAAAAGGGGTGTTCCAGGGGCTAGACGGGGTGGTGGTGGGACTGGGCAGAGAGAGACTTATGTTGGATCCTAACTCTGTGCAGCTTAGTTATGTGCCCTGGCAACCTGGCAGGACCAGCATATATGCTGGTATAAGTCAAACTCTGTTTTAAAGGCTTGTTTTCCCTCTTGGGAATTTAAGCCAGCGTAAAATACATCAGATTCAAACCCATTTCAGGATCGAACCTACTGGTGGCTGAATTTGCACTGGCAAAAAACAAAGCTTGGAAAAGTTACTTTTTTGAACTATAACTCTCATCAGCCCAATCCAGTGGCCATGCTGGCTGGGGATGATGGGAGTTGTAGTTCAAAGAAGTAACTTTTCCAAGCTCTGGCAAAAAGGGTGGTGTAAGTCAAGCTCTGTTTTAAAGGTTTGTTTGCCCTCTGGTAAGCTTGAGCCGATTCAGCCAACAGCAGCTTCACTCCTGAACGGGGTTTGGATCTGGTGTACTTAAGCCGCCATAAATTACACTGGCTTCCCATAGTTAGGGTCACTCTCTACGAGTGCTGAAATCAAGTGATGTACTTATGTGAAACAGGGTGAGGCACTTTGACAACTGTTGCAGTTGTAAGGCAGTGCACACTCCTCAAGAATAATAGGGTACTCAGAGCAGACTCAGTAAAATTAATGGTCCTAAGTTAGCCATGCCCATTAATTTGAGTGGGTCTACTATGAGTACAACTAGTATTAGCTACAGCCCAGTATTGCCATCCACAGTAAGAGATGCACCCATTTGATATATTGAAGAACAGGTAAGCATTGTTATGCAGAAGTCCAGCCAGGTACACCACTGTATCCACATTAGTAGGACATGCAAAAGCCTACTTCAGCATAAGAATTCCCTTTGTTGAGTCAGAGCATGCATTTTTCCCCCTTGCACTCATCCAGATACCAACTTTCCCTTGGGCTTCTTATAAATATGTCCCTGTTGTGGTTACCAAGTTCTCACAAAGGAGAAAAAGGAAAGAAAGGGAAAATATAAAATATCAGTTTGGCACTATGAGGTTCCTCTAAAATAGATTACCCAGTCTAATGTTGTGGAAAAATGACTACTATAAATCAGTGAAAGAGGTCAGGAAATTAAATCTTACGTGTTCTATCTAGAAAAGGGAAAGACTTGTGCAATGAGAAATGGTACATTTGTTGACATGAAAAATAATTTGATATTTCAACTCTGGTCTCCAAAGCAAACTCAATGCTGAAATGTAGGCGGCTGACAAACGGACTTGGAACACAGGTTGAGATGGGACCACAGCTGGATGGAACATGGGGGTGAGGGGAGAGCTGCACAAGTATCAAAACAATGAATTGCAGGCCATGATCTGAACTGGGAACTCTGGTTGGAAGTGGGGGCAGAGTGAGATTAGAAAATCGGACAGTTGCTGGAGTACCTTCAGCAAAGCAGGGGGTGGATGGGTGGTGAGCAATGTTCAAAAGCCACTGGGGCTAGAACTGTGTGTGGCTGCCTCATGCTATCTGCCTCATATAATGTGTCTCTGGTTCAGAGATCAACAAGAAGTCTTTGCTCTGGGCAATGAACACAAGAAGAGCCCTGACTAGCCAGATGCCTATGGCGACCCTATGAATCAATGACCTCCAATAACATCTGTTGTGAACCACCCTGTTCAGATCTTGTAAGTTCAGGTCTGTGGCTTCGTTTATGGAATCGATCCATCTCTTGTTTGGCCTTCCTCTTTTTCTACTCTCTTCTGTTTTTCCAGCATTATTGTCTTTTCTAGTGAATCCTGTCTTCTCATTATGTGTCCAAAGTAAGATAACCTCAGTTTCATCATTTTAGCTTCTAGTGATAGTTCTGGTTTAGTTTGATCTAACACCCAATTATTTGTCTTTTTTGTGCTAAGCTGGCATAAAATGCATCAGATCCAAACCCATTTCAGGACTGAAACCATTGCTGGCTGAGTTGGCCCAAGCGAGTTAGGATCTGGCTGATCTCTGGCTCTGCCAGCTGATCCCTGGTGGAAGTTCCCAATCCCGGCTCAGTCAGAGATAATTCTGTGTAAATCCCTCATCTCAACTCAGTTGAGGCCAGTGTAAGTCCCCCAAAAGGAGCATCCAGGTGGTGTGGTGGGGACAGGACCAGACGGAGGAATTACACTGGATTCTAACTCCATTCAGTTCATGCATGTGACCTGCCAACCCAGCAGAATTCACACATGCAAAAAGGGTGATGTAAATCAAGCTCTATTTCAATGGCATGTTTTCCCTCCGCCAGATTTGGGCCAAGTTAGCTGACAACAGCCTTTCTCCTGAATGGGGTTTGGATCTGCCGTACGTTATGCTGGATTAATTTAAACCAGCATAAATTACGCTGGTTTCCCATACTTGGGATTACTCCCTAGCATCGTAATCCTACATTGAGGAAGCCGGCGTAACTTAAGCTTGCTGAAGCTATGCCAGCGTAAAATATGCCAGATCCTGTCTCCATTCTAAGCCTTTGGGAGAGAGCCCAGCGGAAAGAGAATAAAATTAGCAAAAGACAGAGGAATTTATGTTTTTACTTAAACCACCTTTCCTCCCACTCATTATGCTGGGATGGGAAGTCACATGATTGCACTGAACAGATGCAGGATATGGTGTAAGTCCCCCTCCCCTCAGTCGCTTCCCCATCACATCCTGAAATGCTCTTTTTGGAGACTTACGCCGGCTTAGCTGGTCTTGGCTAAACTGGCTGAGCCCCAGCTGAGCCAGGATGAGAGATTTATGCTGGCATAGGCCGGCTAAGCCAGGAACCAACTGGCTCAGCCAGAGATCTGCCATATCTACGTCCTCTCAGCCCAGCATAAATACCTCTAGGATCACACCCCAAGTCTCTTTCTCCCCACCCCTGCCCTGAGCCATATGCATGAGCACACAGACACACACTCCAGGGGTAAACACCTGTTTCAGAGTGGTTTTGCTGATAGAAGCAGTATCCTAGGAGTGGGGGGAGCTACCTTGGAAACAGAACAATCAATATAACTTTTTAAAACTTGGCAGCAAATGTTAAAAATATTGTATTTTGCAGTCTACCTTCCAAAATGTAACCCTGGCCCACCCAACTTAACAGCTGAACTAATGCACAGTCACTTCTGAGGAGCCACATGAATCCCTTGGTATTAACATCCTTTTCTAAGGTATTTCACTCCTTTTTGCTGTACTGAAGAAAAAAAAATCAGACCAAATTACAGCACACAGTTAACTGCAATAGGAAGCCACTTCCTTGTTAGGGGATACTTGACCCCCTTGGCAGAGCTTGGAAAAGTTACTTTTTTGAACTACAACTCCCATCAGCCCAATCCAGTGGCCATGCTGGCTGGTGCTGATGGGAGTTGTAGTTCAAAAAAGTAACTTTTCCGAGCTGTGCCCCTTGGATGGTCTGAGTCAGCAGTGGCACTAAACTCTCAGGCTAGTCCTGTTTTTGTCTCATCCTTCATTAAAAAATCCAGAGATTAAATTTTTTAAAATGCTATAAAGAAACCTTGACATTTCTAGTCCTTTTACTCCCACTGGCTATTTCCCCCTTGCTTTTAGAACTCAGGTATAAAGAGAGAAGGGGAACACAAAAAATTGTCCAAAATATGGAAAACTAAACAATGGCCCACAGACTGGAAGCGTTCCATATACATCCCAATTCCAAAGAAAGGGGATCCCAGGGAATGCAGTAATTATTGAACTATTGCCTTAATATCCCATGCAAGTAAAGTAATGCTCAAGATTCTACAACAAAGGCTCTTGCCATATATGGAGTGAGAAATGCCAGACATCCAAGCTGGATTTAGAAAGGGAAGAGGCACCGGAGATCATATCACAAACATACGTTGGATAATGGAACGGACCAAGGAATTTCAGAAGGAAATCACCCTGTGCTTTATAGATTACAGCAAAGCCTTTGACTGTGTAGATCATGAAAAACTATGGAATGCTTTAAAAGAAATGGGGGTGCCACAGCATCTGATTGTCCTGATGCACAACCTATACTCTGGACAAGAGGCTACTGTAAGGACAGAATATGGAAAAACTGATTGGTTTCACAACAGAAAGGGTATGAGACAGGAGTGTATTTTATCACCCTAATTGTTTATATGTAGAACATATCATATGGAAAGCAGGATTGGACCAAGATGAAGGAGGTGTGAAAATTGGAGGGAGAAATATCAATAATTTAAGATATGCAGACAATACCATACTCTTAGCAGAAACCAGTAATGATTTGAAATGAATGCTGATGAAAGTTAAAGAGGAAAGCACAAAAGCAGGACTACAGCTGAACGTCAAAAACACTAAAGTAATAACAACAGAAGATTTATGTAACTTTAAAGTTGACAACGAGGACATTGAACTTGTCAAGGATTATCAATATCTTGGCACAATCATTAACCAAAATGGAGACAATAGTCAAGAAATCAGAAGAAGGCTAGGACTGGGGAGGGCAGCTATGAGAGAACTAAAAAAGGTCTTCAGATGCAAAGTTGTATCACTGCACACTAAAGTCAGGATCATTCAGACCATGGTATTCCCGATCTTACAATATAAGAAGTAAAAGCAATAAAACAATTAAAATCAATATGAATATTTAATATGGTGGATGTGGTATCTCCCATCTTCAACCACAAATCCACACACATTCCATGGTCCACCTGAAGGAAGCTTCTGATTTAGAAGACCAGATGGCAAAAGTCATCTGTTTTGGGTTGGAACAGCTTAACAGGTATGTCCAAAAGAAAGTACACCCTCATGAATAACCTTCAAAGAAGTATCAGTGAAAGCATCACCACCATCATCTTGGATCTTGTGTTGTTGGCAAAATTGCCCTATCAAAATTAGCTAAAGACAAATTAGCTTAGACCAAATCCTTTCATATACTCTCCAAAAGCCCTCCGCCTTCCCTTTCCTTGGGCATGCATATTTTGATTTGAATATTGAAAAATTCAGCTCCACTTATGAATGGAGTCTATTTGAGATGGACATTCCAATCACACACATACTTGTTTCTTCTCTCTCTTCACCCCCCCCTCTTTTACATCAAAACTTCATGAACCACATTTCATTCACAAATTGGATGAAATGGCAGCTGATCCCCTGGAGGTGGTTATGGTTGTCTTAGTCAATATAAAACACCACTCTCTACTTCACACACACACACACATGCTCTGCTGCTCTGCAATCTGTAGGAGGATGAGGCAGCTGAAACCAACAGCCAGATTATCAAATTCATATTTGGGGAAAGCCTTGGAGAAATGCAAAGGGCCAGATCATACGCACCTGATAGCTGCTGTTTGTTGAGATAGAGGAAATTAATGCGAGGGTGCTAATAAGTGACACAATGGGTAGGAAATGACACATCTAGTGAAAATCTATGCAACCTTTACAAGAAGGGATGGACAAATCCATCTATTTCAGTTCTCTCTGTTTCTCATTTTTTCAATCTTAAATTCACTTCTTCATATTTCTGCAGCAATTTGCCAACTTGTTGTTTTAAAAAATCCTCATGAAAATTCACCAGCACTTTAGTGTTATCATAATAAACACGTTTGTATGCAATTTAGGGTTATATACACAGTTTTACAACACAATTTTCCTTAATATAATGCATTTTTGTAGGCTATCTTCCCCAATATATGCATTTTTATGCATACTTTACCCTAGTATATGCACTGTTGTACACATTGGCTGGAGAACTGCATTGCAAAATTCAGAGAAGTACAAATTTTGGAGGATAGACGAAGGGTTGGAGAGAAGGCAAAGGACAGAATGGTTGAGGAAGCTTCTGCAATTGTTTGGGCTTCAGAAAATACACAAATTGTTATTGGAAATAGCTCGGCTTATTTCCTGAGCCTATCCAAAACGAGTCAGGGGAAAGTTGCCCGTCTCTAGTATAGAAAACATTGTCCTAAAGAGCTTCATTTTCCCTTTGTGATGTCTGCACATGGCTATATCTAATTGGCTACATAGGGTTGTATACAACTCAGTTTTACTCGGAGTAGACCCACTGAAATTTATGGACCTAAGCCAATCACTTCCATTAATTTCAATGTGTCTACTCTGAATATGATTAACGTTTGGTACAACCCATAGTGCTGTGATGTTAGTGTGTCTAGCGCATAATCCTTGATTCACTGGCATTACTCAATGAAACAGCGACTGATATTCCTGCTTTCAGTTTGGGCAAATTAGCCACACACACCCTTTCCTTGAAAGAGACTCAAGTTGTTCTCTCCTATAGGGAGGGGGAGTTTGACACGTGGGCCAGTGGGGGGGGGAACAAGCCTGTTCTTTAGGACTACTCAACCCATTTAATTATCTCTTTTCACCAAGCAGCACCCTCCCTCCCTCTACAGTGAGGGCATTGCTAGTAGCCTTTTCTAGGCTGAATAGGAATGTTTGAGGAGCCCAGGCTTGCCACTTGGGACTCCTCTTTTTTGCCTACTTGACATTGTACAGTTTCAATTGTTGTGATTTGGTTTTCTTTGTCCATTTGGCATTCAGGCAGGTAAGTGAAAGAAAAACCTTATTTTACAGCCACCCTGAAGCGTTATTTGGTTGGGGGCTCTCTTGAGTCATCACCCACAGCCTTAGGGGTACTTGAGCCTAGTGTGCACACCCTGGTGAATGATGGACAATGGGGCGCAGGTGTGCACAGGGTGGGGGTTCATAAACCCAAGGCTCACTTAGAAAGGAGTGAGAATTTTCTCCCAAAGCAGCTGCTTACATGCCCAGGGGAATGGAGAGTTGCTTCCCTCATTTCCATTAATTCAGACACACCTGCCTGTCCTTATCAATTTGGCATGCCAGATTGCAGATCTCCCTACTGTTATATTTGAATAAATATAAGCTTACATCATATATATTGTCTCTTGATTTTTCTTTCAGGGCATGTTGGCAAATGCTATGTCTGCAGTGTATAGAAGCAAAAATGTCATTTCTGTGAAATGTACCTTCTTAGCTCTTTCTGGCATGAGGCATTTGGAAGAGCAGCACCCTGTGAAGTATGTATATGTATTCCAATGGCCTCATCAGACTGTCACTCTCTCCCATTCCTTTCCCTTCCTTCCTGAAAGGAAGGTGAGAGGCTGATGAAGTCACTGTTATCATCAAGGCAGGGCAATTTATATATTTGTATGGAAAGAACAGGAGGTGAGAACGGAAGAAGTGAATAGCTGAATAAGGTTGTAAGTTGCAACACTGGCCTACATCACATAAACTGCCCTTACTGAGTCCAAACATGTACTGGCCGACTCCCATATAGAAAGAAATCCAACTCTTTTTAGCTTTTCCAAGGGCCAGGAAATGCCTTCATCAAAATCCAGCCAACAGCCAAGCACCACCCAATCTCATTTTGTTCATAAATGGAAAGGCCAGAGGTGGAACTCCTTGCAGTAACTGAATGAGATTCAAAAAATTATAGAACTGGAGAGCTTTTGAAGGTCACTATGCACACACACACATATAGTAAAGAGTGTATTATTCTTCAGTGATAACAATTCTACGTGTTTTTGAGCTCCTGTGCTATATCTCAGACAAACATTGCAACCTGAGGATATTTATGTTTCATTTGGATGTTATAAAACTACTTTCTAGCTGTTGCAAAGCCACCATAACTCCAATCCATGGGAATGGGGTGATGCATTAAATCAGATGTGGCTGCATCACTGAGATCAAGTGAAGTCAATTGCAAGTGAGAGCAAGTGAAGACAATGTAAACAAATAGCTAATTTCACAAGGAGTGCTGAAATGTCATCTAAAACACTGCTGAATATGTTTGTGAAGAACTGTAAACAGTTTTCAAGCTAAGTTACAACAAAACAAACAGTGGATTTGCAGTCCCACCATTAAGGGGGGGGGGGCACAGCGGAATTTTGGGGTCGGTTCACATTTTAAAGGCTGATTTGCACTTCTCAAAACAATACATGAACCAAAATGCAGCTACCCTGCAGACTTTGCAATGTAGTTCTCCAACTAAACAGAATTCAATCAGCACATTCCATCAGTGCCAGAATTTCTGTATGTGCAACGAGACTTTCCCCCTCTCCTTCCCTTCACCAACCCCACACCCTTCAAAAAACTATTCCATAAGAACATAGGAAGAGCCCTGCTGGATCAGGCCAAAGGCCCATCTAGTCCAGCATCTTGTTCTCGCAGTGGCCAAGCAGATACCTTTTCTGGGAAGCCTAGAAACAGGACCTGAGCTGCAACAGCACTCTCCCCATCTGCAATTCCAAGTAACTGGTATTCAGAAGTGCACTGCCTCTGACAGTGGAGGTAGGACATACATAAACATTGGAGCTAGTACCTACCCACTAATGGGTTTATCCTCCATGACTTTATCTAATTCTCTTTTAAAGCCAACCACATTGGTAGCCAGAGGGTTGGGGTAATCCCTAGGATAGATTTATATTTTAGGGATCTTGTGAAGGGAGTTGAGGGGGAATGTCCTCTTGTGCTAGTTGAAATCCTTGCACTGACAGAGTATATTCATTAGCGCTACTCTGGATACAATCCAGTGTTTGTGTGTGTGTGTGTAAATATGAATAAAATGCATTTATAATAGTGAAACCAACATACAAAATGCATAGTATGTGAAAACCACTTGCAAAACATGTGTATATCAGGAAGTGTACATGCAACAATGTCTGTGTTAGGAAAAATGTGCACCAGAATTCTGACAAATTGTCTTTTAATAAGGCCTTTTTAAAAAAAGAACTTTTAAAACAAAACAAAACTGCAGACTGATATGGTAATGTGGGAAACTGCTTAAGAATGGGGAAAATTAGAAACTGGGGAGGGGAATGAGAAACTGGGAGAAACCCAAATTGATAGATTTGACCACCTCTACCAACAACGACTTTTTTTGGCCAGTTGAATTTGTTTCAAATTACACTCTGGAAAGTGGAAGTGGAAAGGGGGAAAGAATGAAGTGATTACAAATGAGGTCTCCAAAGGAAAAGGTAGAAATATTTAATGCAGATAATTATGCAAACAAGATTTTCATAGCCTAAGTTTTAATAAAATTAGGTTTAACAAAGCTGTCCAGAGTGGTAGCCCTGAGGAGTTTATCAAGTGGAGCATTCGGCTGAGGAAAATTGAGCTTAAGGCTAAATTGATTTAGGAATGAAGAGCTTTAGAACTATGCAAGGTCTATTGGCTAGGGATAGGCAAGATTGTGTGTGTATGTCTTTAAGGAACTATGTTCCATGTTTTGCAAAGCAAACGTTGGTAGAATATGATGAATGGAAACAAAAAAAAGCAGACATATGTAATTATTTAATAAGTATCCCCACTTCCACCTCAATCTAACTAAGTGCAACTGTTGTTAACACCCAACTGCACTTCCTTCCCCCAGCCATCACACAATCTAGAAATCAAAGCTGGGAAGAACCTTATCTTATATTGCATATTTGTGCTACAACAGGGGTGGGGAACATTTTTCAGCCCAAGGGCCACATTTTGTTCTGGGCAACCTTGTAGGGGCCACATGCCCATTGTGAGCAAGGCCACAAGCAAAAGTGAGTAGAGTAATAAATATGGCTTTCATGCTGAGGTGTCCTTTAAGGGACCGGCTCAGGACTTCATGGCCTCCATGACAACCATGGGGCTGACTCAGTTTGCCATTGCCCCAACATACAGAGTAGAGGATACCAGGACCTTTTCAGTGGTGGCTTCCTGTTTGTGGAATTCCCTCCCGAGTAAAGTGCATCTGTCTCCATCACTATTGACTTGCAGGAGGAAGTTGAAAACATTCTGGTTTACCCAGGCATTTCATGGCTAAAGGGGACTGTTCCCGACAACCAGAAGATCACTGATGAAGAATGTTTTTAATCTGTAACCGTGTTTTACAATGTTTTTAACTGTTTTTGGAATGCTTTCCTTTTTCTTGTTGTTCATTTGTTTTTGTTGATATGTTTCCTGCCCTGGACTCCCTCAGAAAGGAAGGGCAGTATTAAGGTCAGACTTATGGAATCCAATGGATTCTTGAATGCTCTGGGGAATTTTCCACCAGACAGAGCATGTCAAGACCCTGTCATTTCACAGTAATTCAGTACAGAATGGCGTGATGAAAGACCCATCAATGCAATTCCTTCTGAGTGCTTTCTCCAGGACTGAGGAGCCTGCACTACACTTTGGTATTCTGGGGAGTTGCAGACAATGAGGCTGGCCAAATTATGGCTGAGGAGCAAATGCACAGACCTCACTGCAAAGGTGACAAACACACATAAGAGCACATAATTGTGTATTGGGTAACGTGGAAGGCATACTTTGCTGCTCACAATGCATCCTCAAGTAGCCAGCCAGCTAGAAGTGGTTTGTTGGGTGAGGCAGAACTGGTACCCTAGCTTCCCAGCAGGTGGGTCATTGTTGCTTACTGGGAGGTAGAGAGAAAAGTGGCAGGGAGGTCAGCATGGTGCAAACACACTGGCAGGAGTGTTGTGGCACCCATTCCATGAAAAACTGAAAGTCCAATGGTAATTTGTTTCAGGTGCTTGCAAAATACCCATTCATTCTCCTAGGGCTTTGCTGCCTGTTACTGCCAGCTTGTTGCAACTATCCTCACTCTGTGGACACAGCTGTATTTATTGCATTTTTGTATTATTGTAATATATATTGCAATATAATATTTTATATTAATATTAATATTAATATATATTGTTGTTAAACACCTTGAGGTTTTTTTTTAAAATGAAAAGTGATATGGAAATGCCTTAAATAAAGAAAAAAACCCTATAATCTACTGCCTGAATACTGCCCTCACAGCTTTTTGCAGATTGAACAGAAAAATAATAATCAATTTATCCAACCAACCCTGGGCAAGACCCCAATCTGAAAACTGGCACAGCCAAAGATAGTCAGGTAGATCACAGGTAGCTAATATAGTGTCCTCTAGATTTTGTTGGACTAGAAAACCCATCAGCCCCAGCTGACATGGCTAATGGACAGGGATGGTGGGAGTCAAACAACATCAGGGAGACCATCATGTTGGCTATCCCTAGTTTAGACAGTGTTGAATGAGATGGATCAAGGCTTTCCATATAAGGTAGTTTCCTGATTTTCCTTCTTTCTCTTCCGCAGGTAACTTCAGGATTCACGGGGAGAAAAGGGGGCAATGCAGCTCCTGGGCTGAGAATGCTGAAGTGTTCTTGACCTCCTTTTGGAGGACCTGGAGGCCATGCCTGATGTGGTTGAATAAGAACATAAGAAGAACACTGCTAGATCAGGCCAATGGCCCATCTAGTCCAGTATCCTGTTCTCACAGTGGCCAGCCAGATGCCCCAATGGGAAGCCTGCAAGCAGGACCTGAGTGCAACAGCACTCTCACTAACTGTGGTTCCCAGCAATTGGTATTCAGAAGCACACCTTATCCAACAGCTCAGGTAGAACATAACCATTGTAACTAGTAGCCCCTGATAAGCCTTATCTTCCTTATCCTTTTGTTTAATCTTCTTTGAAAGCCATTCAAGTTGGTGGTCATCACTACTTCCTGTGAGAGCAAACGTGAACATCTAACTATGCACCTTGTGAAGAAGTACTTTCTTTTGTCTGTTCTGGATCCTCCAACATTTAGTTTCATTGGATGTCTTGAGGACAGGGTTGGCCCCACTCCTTGCCTCACTCTCAGTTGTATTTCTGTCTCTCCCCCTTTCCCATCACACTTGACACCCCTTTTGCTAGGCCTTTAATATTTGTTAGCAAATATCTAAGGTCACAATTGGGATGACTGATTGTCTTTAAACCTGTACTATTGGGTCCTCCTTCTCCCCATAAATCATTTTTTTCTGAAGAAGAAGAAGAAGAAATAATTTAATTCTGATCAGGGATGGAGTTGTGCTTTATCTGAGCAAGGCTATTTAAGAGGCGACAATCATGTGTGTTATAGAAAGTCTTTAGTGGCAACCTTTCCCATTCTAACTAGTGCATAATATTGGCTTTGCAATCATTTAGTAATTATATAAGGAGGACATATTTATTACAAATTATTGATTTTATAATTACTGCTGCTGCCGTTCACATTATTCCACAATGAAAACCTTTTAATATACAATGCTCTTCACCCCCAACTGGCACAGAGATAGCGCAGAGCAATTTACACAGTAACCAAAGTTAGATTTCTATTGACATTCCCTTCCCCCTTTTTGGCCAACCACCTCAGTGATTTGCTTTGTGTGTTGGGGGGGAGGAGAGGAAGAATGAGAGAGAAGAAGAAAATATTGCTAATGGCACTTAAATCAAGACTAATGTTTGGTCTTCCAAGGTCATTCCTAGAAGATTATTAGAGTCAGCCAACAACAAGAGAGAGAGAGAGAGAGAGAGAGAGATTTTCCATTTAATTGTGAAGTTAGTTTACTGCTGATATGTCTCTGAATGAAAAGTTATAGCTTGAGATTTGCAGGAAGCAAAAGAGACACAGAAGGCCACTGGTAGACATGGGGTGCCATGACATGGCACAAAGATAAAGCCTTGATGAAGTGGAGTTGTGTGTGTGTGTGTATGTATGTGTGTGTATGTGAAGGGTGGCTCCCCATGCCCTCTTGGAGATGGAAAATGCATATATTATACTGCTGTATGAAGGGATGGGGGGGAAATTCAATACCGCTTGCATTTAAAGGCAAACCTATCTTATTTGCACTTTCCAAAACAATACAAGATCTATTCCAATGTTTTCATTGCAGGTCTCCAGCCAAGAGTGTGTACAAAAATATGTATACTGTGGTAAAGTGTGCATAAAAATGAATATATTACTGAAAGTAACAGTAGTAGATGCATCAGGGAATGCTTTCCAAGAAGTGTACATCAGGCAAAATCGCATGCAAACATGTATATATTATGAAAAATATAAAGAAATTTCTTTACATTAGGAAGTGTTGCTTTGCAAACCAAACAGAAAAGTTTGTATTAGGCAAAGGTCAGAGAACAACCACCCATCTGGACAAGGGGCAGTTTTATAGGAAGGGATGCACCAGAAGGCACTATGATGAGGGCATGAAGCCTGGGGTTAGCTCTGGATGGAGGAAACTCATTACAGAGGTGACCAGATCTCCCCGGGCAGATAGTTCCAAAGCATGGGTGCAATCACAAAAAAGGTGCTGCTCCCCTAAATAAGACCCTTTATCACTTCACCTGGGTGTAAGATGGAAACTGGAGAATGTCCTCATCAGCTGACATAACAGAGAGGTGGTTGCTGGCTAAGGTGATTATCTCCATGTATATTATGGTTCACATGGACATCAGAGGACATCCATTTGTATGGAGGAAACATGTGGTCAGATTGTGTGTCAGAAACAATCTCTTAAATGCACAGGAATGTTGTTTGAGAGCAGAGGATAGAGACCTACTTACTGTTGTGCCAGTTCCAGTGTGTCTCCACTTCTCTTTTCTGAAAATGGGGGCACACAACGCTAGTCAAACTCTGCCTTTTTTTACTCTAAAACCTGGTTGGATCAGCTTGAGTGTGTTTTATTTTCAAAATCAGCTTCAGACAGATTTCATAGCTGATTGGTAGACCAACCCGTTTGCTTTCCAGGTATGGCTAATGGAAACACTTTTCTGCAGGCTCAGACAGAGACAGCGATTGGCCCAACACTTCACTGTGGGTGGTCCTGAAAGGTCTGAAGTCAGCAGTGGGGAAAGGGAGGTGTGGCCAGCAGAGCACTGAAAAACCATTCTGGCTGCGTTTGAAGCGGCTCGTGGGCCCACAGATTAAGCTTTGTCTTCTGTCTAGTACCTGCAATTTTTATTATTTTTAATTACACTGTAATATTAATTACATTAATATTTTATTATTTTTATTACACTGCTAAAGACCAATTCATTCAGAAAATCAGTTTGGTAACTGTTAAAAAAAATTAAATGCCTTCCTTTGCAATATTTATAGCACTGTTTTTTAAGGCATTAGTAGAAGATGCACAAACCATAAAGCTAAACTAACGATTAACTCTGGGTGCTAAATTTTTGTATTTTCATTTGTGAGGAGCGATATTGGAAAGTGAATAATATGGCAAGTGGCTGGCTGCAGACATCACAGATCGTGAAGCACCTTAAATCCAAACTGGTGAGCGCATGTCTAATTGGAAAGTGAGATTTCAATCAAAGGCACATTTGATGAACCACTTAGAGTACATCCAATAAACAGAGTGAAATTTAGCTGAGAAGAGTTCAGTTTTAGGAGACCAAATCCTATTCAGTACAGGAGGTGGAAGAACAACAACATGTTGAAGCAGAAGAGGAGACTGTTGTGGAGAACAACAATGAAGTGGAGGAAACTCCGTGGAAAAGGGTGACAGGAGCTGAAGAATACACCCTTTGCCAGTGAAACTGCAGAACCGCTTCCAGGCACTTAAGGGTGAGCCTAGAAGACAGTCTGAAGGGGAAGAATTACAGGAGACTCCACATGACAGTGAGCGACAAGCTGAAGCTCAGTCAACCAGAGGCAATGAAACCACTCCCCATGACAACAAAAAGACAAGAGTCATCATAGTAGTGGGAGACTTCCTGCTGAGAAGATCCATAGACTCGCCAGATATGATGCCTCCCTGGAGGACAGATTAGAAATGTGACGGAAGGGTTGCCATTGCTCATAAAGCCCACTGACAGGTATCCCTTTCTTCTTTTCCATGTGGGAATGAATGATACTGCCAAGTGGAGGTATGAAGAACTCATGTCAGACTTTGAAGCTCTGGGAAGGAAACGCAAGGACTTTGGGGCCCACGTAGTTTTCTCATCCGTCCTTCCGGTACTTAGAAGAGGAGTAGAAAGGGAAAGAAATGTATTCCTGGTGAATGACTGGCTATGAATGTGGTGCCAACATGAGGCATTTGGATTCTGGGACCATGGGCTACGCTCTCTGGAACATGGACTACTGGCAAGGGATGGGTTGCACCTCACAAGGACTGGGAAGAATGTGTTTGGCCCCAGCATGGAGAACTACTTCAGGAGAGCTTGAAACTGAATCCTAAGGAGGAGGAAGAAGTAAACTTTGCAGTAATGACTAATAAAGGCTTGTGCACAATAAGAGGAACCGAGGGAACGGCTCTAATGTGGCCCAGAAATAGTCTTCATAAAAATGTAGGAAGAAAGCCAGGCCATAAATCACATGGTCTTTGATGTCTGTATACTAATGCCCAGAATATTAGAAACAAACAGGACAAACTTGAACTGGATGGCTCCCATGACTGGAATACAGCAATTGAAGGATATAACCTGTTCAAAAAGAACAGAAGGAATACAAAGGGAGGCAGAATCAAATCATATGTTAAAAATATAAATCCCTGCACAGAAATACAGAAGGATGAGCTTGGTAGCTCCACCGAGAGTATTTGGATTAAAATTAATGGGGCAAATAATAAAAGGAACATGAGGGTTGGAGTCTACTATCAAGGAGAAGACGAGGATGAAACATTTGAAAAGCAAACAGCCAATGTTTCAAGGAGGCATGATGTAATAGGAATGGGGACTTCAATGATCCTGATATTTGTTAGGAAACAAATTCTGCCGAACACGGCCCCTACAAGAAATTCCTGACTTCTCTTGGAGATAACTTTCTCCTGTAGAAAGTGGAGGAAACAACTAGAGGATTTGCTATCCTTGACTTGATTATTATTATTATTATTATTATTATTATTATTATTATTATTATTATTTGATTTTGATTCTAACCAATAGAGATGACTTGCTGAATGAAATTTACGGGAACTCTAGGGGAAAGTGACCACCCTATACTTGAGTTCTTGATTTTAAAGGAAGCAAAAGCTAACAGCAGCAATACGAGTACCCTGGACTTCAGGAAAGCTGATTCTTAAAAACTCACAGCGGCGTCACTAGCGGGAGTGCGGGGAGGTGCAGACCTCCGGTGCGCGCCCTCCCAGGGGCATGGACGAGGTGGCTGGGCTTGCGCGCATGCACATGCGTGCACTCGACGCCAGCCACCCCATCCATGGCCCTAGGAGGGCATGCACCGGAGGGGCACCCAGCCGGAGAAGGCCTGGGAACACTGGCGCACCTCCCTCGCCCCGCCGATGCTGCTCCCGCGCTTGCCCACCAGCCCGCCTGCCCGCCTCCGAGGAGTTGGATAAGCCTTGCCGGGCAATGGTGCAGGGCAGGGCGGCTCTGGGTGTCACCCCCCTCATGGTGACACCCGGGTGCAGGCTGCACCCTCTGAAAACTCAGAACAATTGTAAGTAAGGTTCTGTGGCAAGCAAGCATGATGAGAAAATGATTGCAAGATGGGTGGGCTTTTCTAAAAGATGACATTCTAAAGGCACAATGGCAAACAATTCCTTAAAGGAAAAAAGGGGGAAAACAGCAGAAGAAGCCAATGTGGCTTCACAGAAAGCTTAGTTGTGGTTATGTGCCTTCAATTACAAGTTATGGTGACCCTATGAATCAGCGACTTCCAATAGCATCTGTTGTAAACCACCCTCTTCAGATCTTGTAAGTTCAGGTCTGTGGCTTCCTTTATGGAATCAATCCATCTCTTGTTTGGCCTTCCTGTTTTTCTACTTCCTTCTGTTTTCCCCAGCATTATGGTCTTTTCTAGTGAATTATGTCTTCTCGTGATGTGTCCAAGGTATGATAACCTCAGTTTCATCATTTTAGCTTCTAGTGACAGTTCTGGTTTAATTTGTTCTAACACCCAATTATTTGTCTTTTTTGCAGTCCATGATATGCACAAAGCTCTCCTCCGCCACCACATTTCAAATGAGTTGATTTTTCTCTTATGCATTTTTTTCACTGTCCAACTTTCACATTCATACACAGAGCTTGGGAATACCATGGTCTGAATGATCCTGACTTTAGTGTTCAGTGACAGATCTTTGCATCTGATGACCTTTTCTAGTTCTCTCATAGCTGCGCTCTCCAGTCCTAGCCTTCTTCTGATTTCTTGACTATTGTCTCCATATTGGTTAATGACTGTGCCGAGGTATTGATAATCCTTGACAAGTTCAATGTCCTCGTTGTCAGCTTTAAAGTTACAGAAATCTTCTGTTGTCATTACTTTAGCCTTTTTGATGTTCAGCTGTAGTCCTGCTTTTGTGCTTTCCTCTTTAACTTTCATCAGCATTCATTTCAAATCATTACTGGTTTCTGCTAGTAGTATGGTATTGTCTGCATATCTTAAATTATTGATATTTCTCCCTCCAGTTTTCACACCTCCTTCATCTTGGTCCAATCCCACTTTCTGTATGATATGTTCTGCGTATAAATTAAAGAAATGGGTGATAAAATACATCCCTGTCTCACACCCTTTCCGACTGGGAACCAATTGGTTTTTCCATATTCTGTCCTTACAGTAGCCTCTTCTCCAGAGTATAGGTTGTGCATCAGGACAATCAGATGCTGTGGCACCCCCATTTCTTTTAAAGCATTCCATAGTTTTTCATGATCTACACAGTCAAAGGCTTTGCTGTAATCTATAAAGCACAAGGTGATTTCCTTCTGAAATTCCTTTGTCCATTCCATTATCCAATGTATGTTTGTGATATGATCTCTGGTGCCTCTTCCCTTTCCAAATCCAGCTTGGACGTCTGGCATTTTTCGTTCTATCTATGGTAAGAGCCTTTGTTGTAGAATCTTGAACATTACTTTACTTGCATGGGATATTAAGTCAATAGTTTGATAATTATTGCATTCCCTGGAACCTGTCATCCTTGCATCTCTTTTATAGAGTGTGTTGCTTCCATCTTCCTTTTATTTTATCTCTGTCAGTTAGTGTGTTCCCCTGTTGATTATTCAACATCCCTACTCTTGGTTTAAATTTTCTTTGCACCTTTAGGAGAATGGCTGAACACATCTAGAATTTTCATGAATTCAGTAGCAATGCAAGTGTAAATTAGAAATTGGTGTAGTGGTCAGTGGGATTGAAGGAGAAATTCAATTTTGGTTGCATTTCAGTGAGAAACTACCTAAGTCACACTTTTTGAACATGTATGCAAAATGAAACACAGCTAAAATGAAATGCACACTTCTCTTAATTTTGTGATGCAGTCCTCCAACCAAGCAATGGGAGCAAAAATGCACATATCGGGGGAACTGTGCAAAAAATGCAGACCTTCATGAAAATAATATAGCTCCATGTAAAGAATGTGCATATTAGGAGAAATTTGTACTAAAATACTTAGAAATTTCCACAAGGAAAAAAACATGAATTGCTGCAGAAATGTGGAGAACTGAATTTATGGCTAAAAAAAAAAGAAAAACCACTACTGAGAGAGACCAATTTTGACAGGTTTATCCATTTCTAGTTGAGGCTCTCCAAGCACTATTAGGTTCCTTTGTCGCATGGAGAGGTTATTTCAGAGAGTGCCCATGGTGGGTGTATAGCCAGAGAGGGACAGATGATATTGGCATACCCCCCTTTTTATGGGTTGTATCCATTGGTCGCATAGTTAGTAGGCATCTCAAACCACCAAATTTCTATCCCCCCTACCCTGCAGTTCCATGTACCACTGGAAAACCATCTATAAAGGGTTTGTGGAGCCTGACTCTGGGGTTGTGTCTGTCATATGAGATTGCAATGTGTTGGGGGGGGATCACTCAGAAGCAGGTAGAGGGATCTAGCATCAGCAAAGTTCCCACTGAAGCAAGATCCCACTGCCTTATTTTAAGCGATTCTTCCCTCATGTTTCAGCTGTATACAACATAGGGCTGCAGGAGGGAGAAGAGACAGATTGATGGCGTGAGCTGCCTTCCACCTGCAAAACCGTTGGATGCAACCCTATGTGTGATATTCTTCATATCTTGTATGCATTGCAAAAATGTCAGTAAAACATCCAATTAAGGGAGACTAAGGGCACAAGCCGCCTCTCCATTTGCTGGGGGTAGAAAATGGAACTCTGGGAAGCTGTCTTATATTGAGCCCGATCATTACTCTATCTCAGTACTGTCTACATTGAGTGGCAGCAGCTTACCAGGATTTCAGATAGGAGACACTCCCAGCAGATGCTCTACCACTGAGCTACAGCCTTCCTCCTGCACTGGCTGCATGTAAGAGTTTATTCATTCTTAACAGTTCCAGCCTGGAATGCAGGAAGCTGTTTTATGCCATGGCAAGCCATTGGTCCATCTAGCTCAGTATTCTCTACACTGACCAGGGAGCTGCTGTCCAAGGTTTCAGACAGGAGGAATTCCCAAGCTTACCTGCAATTAGGACCTTCTCCATGCAAAACAGATGCTCTATCATGGAGCTATAGCCCTTTTCTTCATTATTCAGGTGAGCAAATTGTGTGGAGGAAAGAACATTCCATGTCAACCTTTCCCCCCCCCCTTGCTTTTTGTCCCCATTGGCAGAGGGCAGAGTTGCTCCTGATCCCATGGGAAGAGCCAACGGATATGCCATTTTGTAGATCTGCAGGCTCTATGCAGACTTTTGGATGAGCACATAGACGTCAGGAGGAGAGAGACACTTTTATTTACAAATTCCAGACATCTGAGCAGGGCTATATTAAATCATCATATATGCTGTTAGTTACTGTTTACAGCTGAGATGGAGTTTGCCAGGGGTGAGAATGTCACTGAATGAGTCCTTCATCCCCTTCCCCCATACAGTCCCAATAACAGTGATCATAACATGCACACAATCCCCTTGTTTCTGGCAATTTTGCCAGCACTCAGGTTTGGCTTTTATCTTTTCATTTTGGAGGAAATCACCTTGTTGTCCTCAACCGCTCAGCAGTAGTTGATTTGGCAGGAGCTCAATGCATTAGCTTCCTTCAAAAGAGGAAGGCTTCCAGGCTGCAAAAGACTTCATTGATTATGTAGGCTGAGCTCATGACTTGTAAGTCATCTAAGCCCAGGCCAAGGAGTAAAGACATTGGTCCTACAACAGACAAGATTTATCAACATCTCAAGTTGATAAGAACATAAGAAGAGCCTGCTGGATCAGGCCAAAGGGGGCCCATCCAGTGCAGCATTCTGTTCACCCAACGGCCAACCAGATGCGTGTGGGAAGAACACTCTCCCCTCCTGCAATTTCCATCAACTGGTTATGCTTTGGGATCTTCAGGTCACTCCTTAATGTGTATGTATCTCTCTTTAAGTGCATTGCAGTGGAAGTGACCTTTTACAGGGGATGGGGGAGAAATTTGATTTGGTTTGTAAAGCCAAATCTATCAAATCCACACTTTCTGAAACAATATGAGAACCAACACAGAGTCATCCTTCAAACTTCACACTTACTCATATCTCGTGATGCAGTTCTCTAACCAAATAATGTTTACAACAATGCATGTATTAGCGGGAAATGTGCAAAAAAGTGAAGATATTAGTGATTGTGTACAAAAATGCAATATACTAGGAGAAATTGCAAAAAAAAGTGCACATTGGTTAAGACTGCATACAAAATGTGTTTATTAGGAGAAATTCATACCAAAATGCTAAAGAATTTTCATGAGTTATTTTAAAAAAAGAAATAGCAAATTGCTATGGAGAACTGAATTTAAGACTGTAAAAAAGAAAAACTGAAAAATGGAAATGGACTGCCTTCAAGTCAATACTGACTTACAGCAACCCTACAAATAGGGTTTTCATGGTAAGCAGTATTCAGAGGTAGTTTACCATTGCCTTCCTCTGAGGCTGAGAGGCAGTGACTGGCCCAAGGTCACCCAGTGAGCTTCATGGCTGTGCGGGGATTCGAACCCTGGTCTCCCAGGTCATAGTCCAGGATAGCAAATTGCTGCAGAAAAAATGGAGAACTAATTTAAGATTGTAAAAAGGAAAAACTGAGAACACTGAAATTAACAGATCCTTCCATTACCACCTTTGAATTTTCTCCCATCACATTCCTTATCTGGGAGGTAGGAATGGACAAATCTGTCAACTTCAGTTTCCCTCATTTTCTTGTTTGTGCAACTCATTTTCTAAGCAAGTTGTTTTGGGTCCAGCTATTTCAGTAGGGTTATTTATTATTAGCATTTAAACAGGGGAGGGAGCCTGTGGCTCTCCAGATTTTGTTAGATTACTACTGCCAACATCCCTGACCAGTGCCCATGCTAGCCAGGGTTCATGGGAATTGGAGGCCAAATATGTCTGTAGGACATAATCCTACTGAATACAGCCACATCCTTTAGGCTTGGGAGGCGTGTCTGCTGATCACAAATGGAAGAAAATGTCTTATAATGAGTCAAAGCATTGGGTCCATCTAGCTCAGTAATGCCTACACTCTTTGGCAGCAGCTGTCAGGCAGGAGTCCTTCCCAACCCTAACTGGAGATGCCGGAGATTGAACCTGGGACCTCCTATATGCAAAGCGGATGCTCCACCTCTGAGCTACATCACTTCCTGTTTACAGCTCTGACCCTTCCCTATTTACAAACATAAGGGAGTTTCAGTTAACCACACATCTATGTCCATTTGTGGATTTTTTTAAAAAAACAAGTCCTCATGAAATGTCATCAACATTTTATTACGCATTTATATATATTCACATACAGTTTTGCCTCATGTACACATATCAGCAAGCAATTTTCCCTTACACAATGTGTTTTTAAATGTTATTGTCACTAATATGTGCATTTGTATGCACACTTTCCTATAATAAACACATTTTGGTCAGGGAACAGCATCACAAAATTCAGAAAAGTGCACACTTTGAAGTACAGCTGTGTTTAAGTTTGTGTGTTATTTCGGGAATTGTAAACTGGGAACTACTGATTTCTCTCCCATATGCATCTGAGGATGGCTTTGAACGGGATTGGATAGTTGGTTTAAAACTTGGATGGCCTTAGAAGAGGATTAGTGAAAACCATGGAGGTACTTGCATCCACCCCCATTTCTTCTGTCTGAGGCAGGCAGTGGAGAAGAATGGTGGTCAAGTACCTTATGGTCACCATACATGGCTAGTGAGCTACTTCTGGCTTGGTTGTGCAGCCTGGTCATAGCAATACTACGAGAGAGAAAGAGAGAGAGAGAATATATCAGAAGAACATAAAAAGAGCCCTGCTGGATCAGACCATAGGGCCAACTACCTGAAAGACTACCCCTCCCCACATGATCAAACCCAGACTCTGCATTCACCCTCTGAGGCCCTTCTCCATGTGCCCACTTTGAGGGAGATGTGGAAGGTGGCAACACAAGATCAGACCTTTTCAGTGGTGGCTCCCAACTTGCAGAATGCTCTCCCCAGAGAGGCATACCTGGCACCCACCTTATCTACTTTTAGGCACCAGGCCAAAACATTTCTTTCACACCTCAGCTTTTGGCCCTTAATTTGGAGGGTATTAGGTATACTCATGGCCTCTTTCTTGTTTCTCTTTTATTGGGATAAGCCTTTTGTAAATATTATGGATGTGGATTTTTTTTTAAAAAAAGTTTTAATTTTGTTTTGTTTTTTATACTTGGTTTTAATGTTTGTATCATTATGTAAGCCACTTTCAATTACTTCACGTGAAAAACAGAGACTAAGAAATCATGATTGTCATCTAGTTCAGCACTCTGTTCTCCCAGTGGCCAACCAGATGCCCATGGGAAGCCTATAAGCTGGAACTGAGTGCAACATCACTCTCCCCATTTAAGATTTCCAGCAACTGGTATTTAGAGGCATACTGCTGCTGACAGTGGAGGTAGACCTGGACCAAGATATTGAGGCAAAGGACAAAAGGGCACTCCACATTCCACATACAGAAACCAACCAGAACGGAAATTGAGTCTTCAGTGAACACAGGGGAGGGGAAGTATCCTCTGCCACACTTGAGGACAGAAAGGACCAGCCCTCCCATTAGGCAGCTGTGATGTTCCTGTATTAGTGTATATATGGTAAGTGCTGTTTGTATAGGAGATACATGGTAAGTGGAATGAAAGAGGAGGGGGGAGTGAATGGGCAGTAGAATGCTGGATGATTGGCTGAGTGTTGAGAATGGCGGAGAGTATAAATGGAAGGATGACAGTTAAATCTGGGAGGACGTGAGACGGTTGTTTTGGTGGGTTTGTGAGAGTTGTTTGAGAGGTGGATGTCAGGAGAGTGTGGAGAAAGAGAGAGTGGGAGTTCTAGTTTATGATAAGTCAAGTATCATAGAAATAGATGAAACCATATGCTTATGTGCCTTTATAAAGTAATCTTGTTATCTTTGTTATTTAATAAATACTGTATTTGGTTTACTAAAGGCCTGATCCTTGGCTGGGGTTTCACAGACCAGAAGGGAGGGTAAGGTAAATACCAAGGCTGA
Source organism: Rhineura floridana (assembly GCF_030035675.1). Lineage (NCBI taxonomy): Eukaryota > Metazoa > Chordata > Lepidosauria > Squamata > Rhineuridae > Rhineura > Rhineura floridana. The sequence goes on from NC_084480.1 coordinate 8,038,062, forward strand.
AGAGTGACAAATGGTGGCAGCGGGGAAGGGAAGAATAACACCACAAGTATTCAGAGCAAACCAGAATTATCTGCATTGATACAAAGGGATTGGGACAGCTTAAGCACGCAGTCACAGAGGTAACCTGTTAGAGAGACTCAGGCAGAGTCTCTGGGAATACGGGTTATAGGACGTGACGGGTGGTGCTGCCTAGCAGGGGGATCTGGTGAGGTCTATGCTAGAGCGGGGAGAGAAACCATAAAAAAGGACAGTCCGGACTGGTGGAGTCCCTGGTGGTGCCTAGTGACAGGCAGTAACCACGAGCAGGTAGGAACCTGTCAGGGACAGCCAGGGAAGGGCATCACAGCAGCCCTCTAGCACCACTACAGAACCTTCTGCCTGAGGCAGCCACCCCACTTCTCAATCCCTGCATTCCTTACATCCTCTTGAAAGCTATTACTTTAATTCCATCAATGGAAATGAGTAATAGAACATGCATCAACGTATGTCATTGGCTCACTCGGTATCTTCTTGTAAAAAAAAGCACAGTCCTTTCCCTCCATAAAGCTACAGATGGAGAGAAGCTTATTAAAAAAAAGTGATGACAGCAACAGCCAACAAAAGGAGGACCCAGCTGCCTCTGCCCTTTGCTGATGAATGGGGCTCTAAGTCATTCACTCAGCTGTTTTATGACTTGTCTCTAAGTTCTGATGAGTTCCAAGCAGCGGTGCCTCACTGAATCCCTCATAAAGGGCCAACAATTGTCCTGCTGAATAATAAGAACGGCTAATGACACCAATTAAGAGCTGTAAATGCCATTTACACTTGTTTGTTATTTTTCAAGTCAATAAGGGCTGCGGATGGCAGAAGAGCCCAAGAACCATTTCAACAGGAGCGGTTTTGCGAGGACATTTTAATTGAAATATGACACAGTGTAATAAAAAAGAGATTACAAAGCAATTGCCTTGCTGATTGGGTCAGCTGGGGAATATTGTCAGATATGCGTCAAGATAAACTGCTCTTCGGGAAGGGGGAAAGGGAGGAGGGGATCCGGGACCAATTACAATGGGACTGACAGCCAGGCAAAAACTAGAGGCATTTGCTGGGTTTTGCAGGATTGGCATTTGGGGATCAGGAACGACACTTTCTGTTGTGATCTCATCCAGATCCCAGAGACCACTTCTTCCATTGCATTCCTCAGAAGGTTAAGCATGCCATCGGGTTAGGGCTAAAGTGGGAAGGAGGTTTAATCCTCCTGTTTACCTCCTTTCCTGTGGGGAAAAACAATGGGAGAGAGCTATTAAGAACATAAGAAAAGCCCCGCTCATTCAGGCCAGTGGCCCATCTAGTCCAGTATTCTGTTCTCACGGTGGTCAACCTGATGCCTATGGGAAACCGCTAAGCAGGACATGAGTGTAATGGTGGTCTCTCCACTTGTGATTCCCAGAAACTGGTATTCAGAGACATCGGGCCAAGTTCAAAGTTCTAGTTTTCGTGTACAAAGCCCTATACAGCTCGGGACCAGGATACCTGAAGGGTATACCTGAAGGGCCTCCTGTAGATAACATCTTATCAAGAGGTTCATTCTGCACAACATAGGAAATGGATCTTTAGTGTGGCGGCACCGACCCTGTGGAATTCCCTCCCTTTCAGTATTAGGCAGGCACCATCTCTGCTATCTTTTTGGCGTCTTTTGAAGACTTTCCTCTTTCAACAAGTCTTTTAAGTAGAGACCTATCCCAGTCCGCGTCTGTGTTGGAATTGCTTTTTAATATGTTTTTTAATAATATGTTTTTAACCCTTTTTTAAAAGATATTTTTAAAGCTTTTTTTAAAAATGTGTTTAACGTTTTGTTTTAATATATTTTAAGGTCTGTTTTTATGATGTTTTAAAGTGTTTTTAGCGTTTCTGTTTGCCGTCCTGGGCTCCTGCTGGGAGGAAGGGTGGGATATAAATAAAATAATAAATAAATAAACAAATCCTACCTCCACCAGTAGAAGGAGAACATAGATACCATCTCTAGAAGCCAATGATAGCCTTATCCTCTGGGAATTTGTCTAACTCTTTTTTAAAGGCATACAAGTTGGTGGCCATCAGTACCCCTTGTGGGGGCAAATGACATTGTTTAACTAAGCACCCTGTGAAGAAGTACTTTATTTTGTCTGTCCTGAACTTCCAACATTCAGCTTCGTTGGATGTTTCCAAGTTCTAGTACCTGGCCGCATCTGGTTGTAATAGATGTGATCTAGCTCAGTGAGGGGAATACAGTTCTCAGTTTGTTATGAGAGAAGCCATTACTAATAAAGTTGTATCATAATGCTTTAAATGTATGGCACGGATGTGGCTCAAGAAACAGAACCCAGACCAGAGATATATGCTTTGATAAATTTATTATATTTTAATGGTAGTTCTTATTTTACTGTGTGACCTAACTCATGGGTTTGGTGTGGACTGAACAAACACATACAACTAAAAAGAAAACCTCCTGAAGAAGTTTTGAAACTCATTTGATTTCATCCATAATTATTTTGATTATTCCAAAGGTAGGGACCCTTCCAGGAGACTGGAAACCAAGCCCTATGAGGAGAGACTGAAAGAACTGGGCAAGTTGAGCCTGGAGAAGAGACGACTGAGGGGAGATATGATAGCACTCTTCAAGTACATGAAAGGTTTGTCACATAGAGGAGGGACGGGATCTCTTCTTGATCGTCCCAGAGTGCAGGACATAGAATAATGGGCTCAAGTTGCAGGAAGCCAGATTTCAGCTGGACATCAGGAAAAAACTTCCTAACTGTTAGAGCCATACGACAATGGAACCAATTACCTAGAGAGGTGGTGGGCTCTGTGACACTGGAGGCATTCAAGAGGCAGCTGGACAGCCATCTGTCAGGAATGCTTTGATTGGGATTCCTGCATGAGCAGGGGGTTGGACTTGATGGCCTTGTAGGCCCCTGCCAACCTTACTATTCTATGATTCTATGATCTGCTCACATTTTGTTTTGCGCAAAATCTGGCTACAGTTCTGCGATATGTGGAATACCTTTGGGAAATTTTGTTTTGACTTTTCAACATTCTTTTGTCTCCATTTAAAATTCTTTAAGACACCCTCTCTCCCCCTCCCTATGGCTTTGCTTTAAGCACATACTTCTGAAGACTCCAACTTATCTGATTATTTTCTCTGTGTTAATCCTAAGTAAGCCTAGGAAGTTTGTTGGCATGGCTTTAGCTTGAGATGTTCTCAAGGACTTTCTGAAAACTCAACACACTTTACAGGATGGCTCACCTTTATGCAGATTCTTGCTGACACCCCCAAATGACTTGTAATAGATTGATGAGGCAAGACTTCCTTTGCAAAAAGCCACACATCAACTCTTGCAGAATATATTGGGTACAATCCAGATCCCACAGAAGTCAAGGCAAAACTTCCATTGATTTTAATAGGTCTGGATCACACCCCTTGGTGTTTATCTACATGAGCAATAATTCCATTTTCTTAATTATATTTTCTACTGAATTGCTTGTACGCCGAAGTTAAGCCCATTGACCTGTGGTTTCAAGGATCACCTCTGGTGCCTTTTATGAAATTGCTCTTACATTAGCTACCTTCCAGGCCTCTGGTGCAGAGGCTAATTTTACTGGTAGGCTACACACTGCAGTTAGTAGTTGTGCAATTTCATACTTGAGTTCTTTCAGAACTCTTGAGTAAATAGATGCCATCTGGCCAGCACTACTTTCCATTGTTTAGTTTATCAATCTGCTGTGTAACCTCCTCTGTCGATACATCCCATTGGCGAGACTTCATTAGATTTGTCACTTTCTACAGAGATGGTTGTTTGTGGGCAAGAGGGCACTGAGGTGATGTGATGGAGACCTGGGAGGTAGGAAGAGGTTGGAAATTACCAACATAACAAACTAGATGGCACTGTGATGGTGTCATCTGGCGGCAATGACAGGGAGAGGAGAGGCAATGTGGGTCACAACCATAGATCCCAGTAAGCATAGCACTGGGCTGAAGATAGCTGTGACTGGAGATCTTGCGTGTGAAAAAAAAGATGGAGCATAGTTATTTAGATATTGCCATTACATCCATAAATTGTATCATCTCACTAACAGAGCAATGAAAGCACATACTGTAGGTGATCTTTTCAAATACCAAGGGTAAGGAGACCTTAGACTTCTGGGACTAGTGACTTCAATGTGTGCGTGTGTGTGTTCCAAAGGTACATAGGAATCTGCCTTATATTGAGTCAAATGATTGGCCTATCTCACTCAGTATTGTTTGCCAATACCAAGCATCAACTCTCCAGAGTTTCAGACAGGGGACGTTTCCAATCCTATCTGGAGTTGATGTTAATTGAACCTGGATATTTTGCATGCAAAACACAGGGATATAGGAAACTGCCCTATTCTGAGCCGCTGGTCCATCTAGCTTAGTACTGTCTACACTGACTGGCAGTGGCTCTCCAGAGTGTCAAACAGGAGTCTTTCCCAGCTCTACTTGGAGAGACTGGGGATAGAAGCTGTGACCTACTGCACGGAAAGCAGAGGCTCTACCTTCTCTCTGGCAGAGCATGAAGCAGACCAGGAGACAGTGTGTTGAACGTAAGGACCATGCTTTCCCCCCATCATCCTTGCAGGCATTTAATAAGGCACAACATATGGGAGATGGAAGGAGGCACATCTTGGCTTTACTTTCTTTTGTTTTCAAGGGAGGGAGGTGTGGAGAGAAATTCACTTATGATGAGGCTATCAATGGCTGCTAGCCATGATGGTTATGGATTATCTCCAGTGTCAGAGGTACTAGTTGCTGAGGATGATGAGTGGAAGAATCCTTTTGCCCTCAGGCCCTGCTTGCAGGCTTCCCAGAGGTATCTGTGTAGCCACTGTGACAATAGGATGCGGGACTAGATGGGTCTTTGAACTGATCCAGCAGAGCTCTTTTTAAAATGTAATGGATATTTTGACAGCTTTCCCACCCAAGACACCATCTTTATTTCTGCCTCCATTGCTAACTCCCTCTCTTTTAATATAATTTATAATCTCCCACTGTCTCTCTTGCTTAATTTGATGGAATTCGAGCATTCTTGCTTCTATCACACCTGTTTGTCCTAGTTTAGGAGAGAAAGAGATTTAAAACAATGCAATGCTCAAAATAGTAAGTGGCGAAAGTTGTGCTGTGAGGCTGATCAGTTGAGGCTGAGTAAAACATCATAACTGTGCCTACTGTGTGGCAGTGAGGGGGACAAAGAAGGCCCACTTCTCTGCCACTATTGCATCCCCAAGTAGCCATGCAGTGGAGCTTTTTCATATTGTCAGGGGTCTATTGACAACAACTCCAGGAAATTCAGTTTTAGACCCTTCAGAGGCCCACTATGAATTGTTTGCAAGGAGCTTTGAGGGTAACCTCAACTATCTAGATGACAATGCTGTGATTGGTAGGAGCCAGCATGGGTTTGTCAAGAAAAAATCCTGTCAAACTAATCTCATCTCTTGTTTTGATCGGGTCACTAGCTTAGTAGATGGTGGAAATGCTGTAGATGTCATCTATCTAGATTTCAGCAAAGCGTTTGACAAAGTCCCCTACGACCTTTTGATTAGCAAACTGGTCAAATGCGGACTAGATTGAAATGCTGTCAGGTGGATTCACAACTGGTTGGAAAACCGTACTCAAAGAGTGGTCGTCGGTGGCTCTGCTTCGGACTGGAAGGAGGTTTCGAGTGAAGTGCCACAGGGTTCTGTCCTGGGGCCGATACTCTTCAACATTTTTATCAATGACTTAGATGACGGGGTGGAGGGAAGGCTTATGAAGTTTGAGGATGATACGAAACTGGAAGTGATAGCTAACACAATGGAAGACAGGAATAAAATCCAAAGGGACCTGGATAGACTAGAAAATTGGGCTGAAACTAATAAAATGACATTCAATAAAGACAAATGCAAGATTCTGCATTTAGGCCACAAAAACAAAATGCACGGGTACAGGATGGGAAATACCCGGCTTAGCAGTAGTGCATGTGAGAAGGACCTTGGAAGTGTAGTGGATCGCAAGTTGAACATGACCCAGCAGTGTGATGCTGCGGCAAAAAAGGCAAACGCGGTTTTGGGATGCATAAACAGAGCTATAGTTTCCAGGTCGAGGGAAGTAATAGTCCCACTATATTCTGCATTAGTCAGGCCTCATCTGGAATACTGCGTTCAGTTCTGGGCACCTCATTTTAAGAAAGATATAGACAAGTTGGAGCGGGTTCAGAAGAGGGCGACAAGGATGATAGCTGGTATGGAGAACAAGTCTTATGAGGAAAGGTTGAAGGAACTTGGCATGTTCAGTCTGGTGAAGAGAAGGCTAAGGGGTGACATGATTGCACTCTTTAAGTACCTGAAGGGCTGTCACATAGAGGAGGGTACAGATTTGTTCTCTGCTGCCCCAGAGGGGAGGACTAGGTCTAATGGTTTTAAGTTGCAGGAGCGTAGATTCAGATTGGACATTAGAAGGAACTTCTTGACAGTAAGGGCAGTTCGGCAATGGAACCGACTGCCTAGGGAGGTGGTGGGATCCCCTTCGCTGGATGTCTTCAAGCAGAGACTGGACAGCTATCTGTGGGAGATGCTCTAGCTGTGGATTTCCTGCTGTGAGCAGGGGGTTGGACTCGATGGCCTACAAGGCCGCTTCCAACTCTATGATTCTATGATTCTAAAGTTGTTCGCCTCCATAGCAATACATCTACCGTAGTCCCCAGTGAGTGTCCAGTGCACCATCTGCTGCAACGTCTTGGGATCAGTTTCAGCTGAGGCAGCCTGATGATGTGGACAAGGTGCTTGTGATGATGTGACCAGCAACATGTCCTCTTGACCCTTACCCTTCTTGGTTTATTAAAGCTTGTCGAGGGGGTTTGACTGAGTGGATCCATGGTGTGGTCAGCACATCTTTGAGGAAGGGAGTGGTCCCAGCCACCCTGAAAGAGGCAGGGATCTGACCACTTCTGAAAAAGCCCACCCTGGACCCACTGGCTTGTGACAACTACAGCCTAGTCATAAATATCCCCTTTTTAGGGAAAGTGATAGACAGGGTTATGGCACAGCAATTGCAAGTACTCTTGGATTGAACAGATTATATTGATCTATTCCAATCTGGGTTCAGGCCTGGTTATGGGACTGAACCAGCCTTGGTCACCCTGATGGCTGAACTTTATCAGGAGAAGAACAGGGGGAATGAAACCCTGCCATCCTTACTTGATCTCTCAGCAGCTTTTGATACCAGTGATCATGGTATCCTTCTGGGCCGGCTTGGTGAGATGGGTGTTGGAGGCACTGTTTTACAGTGGTTCTGATCCTATCTCCAGGGTCAGAGAATAACACTGGGTGATTTTCTTTCAGCCCCCTGGCAGTTGTGCTGTGGGTGCCACAGGGTACCATTTTGTCCTCGATGCTGTTGAACATCTATATGAAGCCCTTGGGAATGGTCATCAGGAGATTTGGGGTGAGATGTCAGCAGTATGCTGATGATTCCCCGCTCTATTTCTCTGTAACATCTGAATCGGGAAAGGCTGTGCAAGCCCAGGACTGCTGCCTGGACTTGGTGGTGGGCTGGATGAGGGCCAATAAACTAAGTCTGAATCCTAGGAAGACAGAGGCGCTATGGCTTGGTGGTTCCTGAGTTCAGATAATTGTTCCGTTCCCTGCTTTGGATAGGGTCACACTCCCTCTGAAAGAGCAGATCTGTAGTCTGGGGGTGTTCCTCAATTCATCTTTGTCACTAGAGGTCCAGGTAACCTCTGTGGCTAAGAGTGCCTTTTACCAGCTTCGGATGGTAAGACAGCTGTGGCTGTTTCTGGACCGGGATAGCCTGACCACTGTTGTACATGCACTGGTAACCTCCAGGCTGGATTACTGTAATGGCTCTATATGGGGCTACCCTTGAGGTTGGTCCGGAACCTGCAGCTGGCGCAAAATGTGGCGGCCAGACTGCTTACTGCGGCAGGGTATCACCAATATGTCACCCCATTGCTGAAATAATTACACTGGCTGCCCATTAGCTACTGAACCAAGTTCAAGGTTCTAGTTTTGGTGTACAAAGCCCTATACATTTTGGGATCAGGATAAGATTGTCTTACCACTTATATACCTAGTTGATCACTGTACTCTGCAGATGAGGGCCTTCTGCAGATACCATCTTATAAGGACATCTCTTCCACACAACATAGGAAGTGGACCTTTAGTTTAGTGGCACCGACCCTTTGGAATTCCCTCCCTTTAAATATCAGAAAGGTGAGGTCTTTGTTATCTTCTCAGTGCCTGCTGAAGACCTTCCTCTTTCAACAAGACTTTTAAGCAGAGATTTTATCCCAGTCTGTGTCTGTGTTGGAATTACTTTTTTAGATGTTTTTAAAGCTTTTTTTTAATGTTCTTTTAAAATATGCTTTGTTTTAATATGTTTTTAAAGATGTTTTGTTTTAATATATTTTAAATTCTGCTTTCAAGATTTTTGGAGTGTTTTTGATGTTTGTTTGCTGCTCTGGGCTCCTTCTGGGAGGAAGGGTGGGATAAAATTTAAATAATAATAATAATAATAATAATAATAATAATAATAATAATAATAATAATAATAATAATAATAATAGTGGATTCTCCTGCACCCAGGATTAATCAGGATAGACTTTAGTCACTTATTTGGTCTGTGTTTAATGCTCTAGAACAGTGGTTCCCAACCTTTATCAGCACGGGACCCCCTTAATAAGCTGAATTTTTTTTGGTGACCGCCTCCCCCCGGGGAGGCAGGCTGGCTGCCAGGAAGGAAAGGGGAAAGCAGCCTTTCTTTGCAGGCTTGCTTCTTTTTGCTTCACAAGAAGCCCTCTCCTCTCATTCTAAGTAAGGGCGCTGTCAGTAGCGGCAGTGCAAGGAGACAGGAATCAGTGCTAGTAATCCCCTCTTCTTCCTGGTAGCCCCACCCTCAGCGTCCTTTGGCATCTGCCATGTATTTTATAGGCAGATGCCTGCCCTTAGTGCGCCTGAAAGACGCTCTGGCGCTTCAGCAAAAGGCCTCCCCTCTCGTTTGGAGCAAGGGGGAGGTGTCATCTGCAGCGCCAGTGGGAAGCAGACAGTGTAGGAGTGAAGACTTTTTTAAAAAAATTAAGAAATAATTCATTTCTTTAGTGTTCACGACCCCCTCTGGATTACTTTGCGCCTCCCCTCGGGGTCCCGGCCCCCAGGTTGGGAACCACTGCTCTAGAAAATGCAAAAAGCAAGTAGATATAACAATACAAAGCAGATATTAGGGATGGAAAGATGTGTCTGTTTTGGTTCTCTCAGTTTCTCACTTTTCTAATGTTAAAATCAGTTCTCTACATTTCTGCAGCAATTTGCTATTTTTTAAAGAAAAAATCCTGATGAAAATTATCCACCATATTAGTGCAAATTTCTCCAAATAAACACATTTTTGTGGGCAGTTTTGATAAAGGTACAGATTTTTGCAAGCTATTTCTTATCATTTAAACTGAATCCTAAGGGGGAGGGAGACGTAAACTTGATGGTAACGACTGATACCAGCTTGTGCACAGTAAAGGGAACAGAGAGATCGGCTCTAATAGGGCTCAGTAACTCAGAAAAATGCAGTAAGGAAGCCAAGCCATAAATTACATGGTCTTCGATGTCTATATATAGTAATGTGCAGAGCATGGGAAACAAGCAGGACGAACTTGAACTCTTAATACAGGAGGGTAATTACGACTTGATAGGGATAACTGAAACTTGGTGGGATGACCCCCATGACTGGAATACAGCAATTCAAGGATATAACTTGTTCAAAAAGAACAGAAGGAATAAAAATGGAGGTGGAGTTGCACTATATGTTAAAAATATATATCCCTGCACAGAAATACAGGAAGATGAGCTTGGTAGCTCCACTGAGAGTATCTGGATTAAAATTAATGGGGCAAGTAATAAAAGGAATGTGGTGCTTGGAGTCTACTATTGACCACCTAATCAAGGAGAAGATGAGAATGTAACTTTTGAAAAGCAAATTGCCAATGTTTCGAGGAGGCATGATGTAGTAGTAATGGGGGATTTCAGTTATCCCAATATCTGTTGGGAGCCAAATTCTGCCAAACACACCCCCTCCAAGAAATTTCTGACTTGTGTTGGAGATAACTTTCTCCTACAGAAAATGGAGGGAGCAACCAGAGGATCAGCTATCCTGGACTTGATTCTAACCAATAGAGATGATTTGGTGGATGAAGTGGCAGTTATGGGAACTCTGGGGGAAAGTGACCATACCATACTTGAATTCTTGATTTTAACAGAAGCAAAAGCTGAGAGTAGCCATACGCGCACCCTGGATTTCAGGAAACCTGATTTTAATAAATGGGAGTTTCTAAAAAAGGAAATTCTAAAAGTGCAATGGCAAGCAATTCCAACAAGGAAAAGGGGGGGGGGAAACAGCAGAAGAAGCCAATGTGGCTTCACAAAAAGCTTAGAGATGACCTGAAAACAAAAACAGACACATACAGGAAGTGGAAATAAGGCCAGGCCACAAAGGAAGAGTACAGGCAGGTATCACGGAATTGCCGGGATGGTATCAGGAAGGCTAAAGCTGAGAATGAGCTGAGGCTAGCAAGGGATGCTAAAAGCAACAAAAAAGCTTTCTTCAGGTATGTCCATAGTAAAAGACTCAGAAAAGAAATGGTGGCACACACAGCTACTCAATGAGGATGGCAAAATGATAACAAATGACAAAGAAAAGGCAGAAGTGCCCAATTCCTACTTTGGCTCAGTCTTCTCCAAAAAGAGGGTCTATGACCCCCTGGGGAAACATGAAGTAGAAGGGGCAGGATTGGAGCTTGAGCTTGACAGACAAACGGTCAAGGATTACCTAATCACTTTGAACGAGTTCAAATCTCCAGGGCCCGATAAACTGCATTCTAGAGTATTGAAGGAACTGGCTGAAGAACTCTCAGAACCGCTGTCTATTATCTTTGCGAAATCATGGAGGACTGGTGAAGTGCTGGATCATTGGAGGAGAGCTAATGTTATCCCTATCTTCAAAAAAGGCAAAAAGGAGGAACTTCAATCCCTGGAAACACTCTGGAGCAGATTATAAAGCAGTCAGTCTGTAAGCACCTTGAAAACAATGCAGTGTTTACTAGGAGCCAACATGGATTTCTGAAGAACAAATCCTGCCAAACTAATCCTATCTCATTTTTTTGATTGGGTAACCTCCCTTGTAGACAGCGGGAATGCTGTGGTCATAATATATCTCAACTTCAGCAAAGCTTTTGACAAAGTGCCCCATGATATTCTGATTAGCAAGCTAGCTAAATGTGGGCTGGATGGAACAAATATCAGGAGGATCCACAGTTGACTCCAGAATCGTACTCAAAGAGTTCTTATCAATGGTTCCTTCCCAAACTGGGCAGAAGTAACAAGTGGGGTACCACAGGGCTCAGTCCTGGGCCCAGTGCTCATCAACATTTTTATTAATGACTTGGTTGAGAAGGTACAGAGCATGCTTATGAGGAGGAGGGCAACAGGGATGATCAGGGGACTGGAAACCAAGCCCTATGAGAAGAGACTGAAAAAACTAGGCATGTTTAGCCTGGAGAAGAGAAGATTGAGGGGAGATATGATAGCACTCTTCAAGTACATGAAAGGTTGTCACACAGAGGAGGGCCAGGATCTCTTCTTGATCATCCCAGAGTACAGGACACGGAATGATGGGCTCAAGTTGCAGGAAGCCAGATTTCGACTGGACATCAGGAAAAACTTCCTAACTGTTAGAGCCATACGACAATGGAACCAATGACCTAGAGAGGTAGTGGGCTCTCCGACACTGGAGGCATTCAAGAGGCAGCTGGACGGCCATCTGTTGGGAATGCTTTGATTTGGATTCCTGCATTGAGCAGGGGGTTGGACTTGATGGCCTTACAGGCTGCTTCCAACTCTACTATTCTATGATTTCATGCCTTTTTGCATGTTATTTTCACTTGTGTATTCATTTTTATGCACACTTTCCCTAATACATGCATTTTCGTAAAAGTTCGTTATTTGGCTAACTGCATCCCAAAATTCTAATAAATGCGAAATTCAAAGGATGTTTGTGTTTCACTTCTCAAATTGTTTCAGAAAGTGTGAATTTGATAAATTCTGCTTGAAATGTGAACTGAATCAAAATTATCACCCATCCCTACTAAGGATGGGATCTTCACTACAGTGCTGGTTTTATTTTCACTCTGTTGAACTTTCTTCTGGAACTACTTTATCAGGGATCATTGTTCTCTGTTTGCTATAAATACTGATTCAGGTTTTTCCCCCTGTATTTTTTATATCAATATTTTTAAAAAATATTTTCAGTGAAATATCAATATGGATATTGACATGTTGAGGAAAAATCAAGATTCATACCATATTTTAAAGACGATATTGATATTAATATTTGGGGGTGATTTTTTTAAAAAAAACTGCTTCAGCTGCAGAAAAACACTAGAAAAAAGCCCGATACACAAGGGCTGCTTTCACACATGGGGCTGATTGTGATAATTTAATGGATTAAAAGGTAGCCCTTCTGTCCCAATTTCTAAAATGCCTTAAACACTGCAGTACCTGTTGCATTAAAGAACATCAGCTTTTTCAGCCAACATACGGACATTTCACTCAACTGTCTTTCACACGGCTTGTTATCCTCCCTCACCCATTATACACATGCACGCTGTTCTCCACTGTGTAAGAGGTCTAAGATCTTGTCCCGTTGCCATGCAAGCCCTCTCCCTTTAGGATCTGACTTTTTAAATTGTTGTATCGACACAGGGGTGTGTGTGGGAAATGCTGCTACTATCTGTGCCAATGCCAGAATACCGGTACAATGTTCATCAGGCAAAAAAAACAACATCACGTGTGACTAAAGGGTGGGAACGCACTGCATACTGGTATAGAATCATAGAATCCTAGAGTTGGAAGGGGCCTTGGAGGCCATCCAGTCCAACCCCCTGCTCACAGCAGGAAATCCACAGCTAGAGCATCTCCTGCAGATAGCTGTCCAGCCTCTGCTTGAAGACATCCAGCGAAGGGGATCCCACCACCTCCCTAGGCTGTCGGTTCCATTGCCGAACCGCCCTTACTGTCAAGAAGTTCCTTCTAATGTCCAATCTGAATCTACACTCCTGCAACTTAAAACCATTAGAACTAGTCCTCCCCTCTGGGGCAGCAGAGAACAAATCTGTACCCTCCTCTATGTGACAGCCCTTCAGGTACTTAAAGAGTGCAATCATGTCGCCCCTCAGCCTTCTCTTCACCAGACTGAACATGCCAAGTTCCTTCAACTTTTCCTCATAAGACTTGTTCTCCATACCGGCTATCATCCTTGTCACCCTCTTCTGAACCCGCTCTAACTTGTCTATATCTTTCTTAAAATGAGGTGCCCAAAACTGAACGCAGTATTCCAGATGAGGCCTGACTAATACAGAATATAGTGGGACTATTACTTCCCTCGACCTGGAAACTATAGCTCTGTTTATGCATCCCAAAACCGCGTTTGCCTTTGGATTTTATTCCTGTCTTCCATTGTGTTAGCTATCCCTCCCAGTTTCGTATCATCCGCAAACTTCATAAGGCTTCCCTCCACCCCGTCATCTAAGTCATTGATAAAAATGTTGAAGAGTAACGGCCCCAGGACAGAACCCAGTGGCACTCCACTCGAAACCTCCTTCCAGTCCGAAGCAGAGCCACCGACGACCACTCTTTGAGTATGGTTTTCCAACCAGTTGTGAATCCACCTGACAGTATTTCCATCTAGTCCGCATTTGACCAGTTTGCTAATCAAAAGGTCGTGGGGGACTTTGTCAAACGCTTTGCTGAAATCTAGATAGATGACATCTACAGCATCTAGATAGATGACATCTAGATAGCATCTAGATAGACATCTAGACAGCATCTAGATATATGACATCTACAGCATCTACAGTCATGTGAGCAGCTGCAGCAAGTGAAAAACTCCAGCAATCTTCCAGGTTCCCAGCCTTGCTAACGGATTTTTTCTGGTATCATTTATCACAGAAAGTTGCACTAAACTTTCACTACATTCCACTAGAATTCCAGAGCTAGCTTGTGCACTGTGTGAAAGTTCAAATATAATGCACAAATTCCCAGGTAAGAAATTGTCAGAATAATGGGGGAAAATGCAGTGTGAAAACAGCCAATGACAAAAAAGAGAATAAACAGGAAATTGGATATTTGCTAAATTTAAGCACAGACTGAAACCTGGGTTTGTTCACAGGAGAAAGCAGCAGAGGAAATTATAATATACAATCCCTTCTTGATTTCATTTGGTTTTTTTCCTTCACACACTAGCAGCAGCTTTCAGTTTATTTTATAAAGAGCCAGTTCAGTGATATACATAAATTATATTGTTGTGGTTTCAAAGTAACCATTTCCTTGTTAGGCTGAGTGCTGGTCTAGTATGATTGGTCATTCTTTCATCAATGGGAGCTAATCACAGCTTGATGTCCTGATAGCTGCAGATCTTTATATAGCTTTTGAAATATTTAAAATATATCTTGATTTCAGCAAAGTTTTCGATGAAGTGCCCCATGATATTCTGATTAGCAGGCTAGCTAAATGCAGGTGGATCCACAGCTGGCTAAAGAATCGTACTCCTTCTCAAGGGTTTCTTCTCAAACTGGGGGGAGGTAACGAGTGGGGTACTGCAGGGTTCGGTCCTGGGCCCAGTGCTCTTCAACATTTTTATTAATGAGTTCCTTTCTTTCTTTCTTTCTTTCTTTCTTTCTTTCTTTCTTTCTTTCTTTCTTTCTTTCTTTCTTTCTTTCTTTCTTTCTTTCTTATCTCAATGCCCTTATAGGCCCCTTCCAACTCTTCTATTCTATGATTCTATGGAATTAATTTAGAACAATGATATGTGAATATTGCGAATTAATACAGTATATAAATAGCAGTTTGTCATTTGAAATGAAGAAGGCAGACTTCATTCTTGGATGTTAACTGCATGCAGGGGAAAAAATCTCACATGGTAAAGGGGCAAGATTGCTGTGGCTCCCTCATAATTGATGCATGTTCATTGCACATATATTTGTTTGCACATGTGGTCCCTTCAGACATTGAAGCAAACACATGTAAGTCAGGAGTGAAGCTTACATCTCAAGGTCACTCCTAAGGATGCTGGAGAATTCCAACAAAACCAGAAATAGGGCCAGAAATAGACAATGACGTTCCTGCCTATTTGGTAAGGGACGGGTTTGCCACACCCTATTAGTGGAAGGCTCGGGAAGGTTTGAGAAAGGTTTGTAATAGGTCAGGTGGTGCACCTTGTCCAATTGGGCAAGGGTTTGAGCAGCTATATATAGACTGCTCCTCCCTAGGCACACTCCTTTTTTGCCTTGCGGCACGTTGGAAAGGCTCTGTGATTGGTCTCGATCTCAGTGCTTCGCCCTAGCTCCTGTTCCGTGGGTGATTGTATTGGTGACGAGTTTTATTGCTTCTAATTGTTGTTTAATTTTAATTGTGTTGCTGGTGTCTTGGGGGGGGATTCCCCCCAAATTTTCCCCTTAATCCCATTCCCATTTCACCCCCCGTAGTATTTGTCTTTCCCCAAGCATTAGCTGGGGATTGAAGTTAACGTGTTTTCTCTATTTTCCTAGCTCTATACTCTGTGATTGTGTTTATTTAGTGGCTCTACTGTTGCCTGTGCACATAATAATATTATTTAAAATCCGACGTTACTTACTGCGTTGCGGTTCGGCGTGTATCGGGCGGCCCCATTGACTTGCTAATTCCTGCATTGGGTGCCTGCCGCGCTTGATTGGGCAATCGTTCGTTTGCACGGTTTCGGCGGGGCGACGCCCGTGGGAGGCCTGCCTGCATCGTGTGCGGCCGTTTAAGTCTCTGCCCTGCGTTTGCCTCCAGTTTAGCTAATCCGATTGCCTTTGTGTTTTTTGCCTATTCGCATTAAGTGAATAGGCCAGTTCAGTAAATCCCCCCCTCCCTCCCCTTTCCTCAGTCCTCTTCTTCTGCTGATCAGCTGTGAGGTCTGATCAGCTGTAGGGTGGCGCGGGAGGCTTTTCCTTGCTTCTCTCCAGCCGTTTGTGTTCGTTTGAATTTTCCCGCCTTTTTCGTGTTATCCCCAGTTGCGGTTTAAAATTCAGTAAATTACAATACAATACAGATAAAATACAATAAAATCAGAACAATCATTAATCACAGCAGCATGAAATCAGTTAGGGCGATCAATAGATAATAAAATATCCCAAAAAAGTTAGCCCTCCCCGGAATTCCTGAAGGCCTGTCCAAAAAGCCAAGTTTTTAATGCCCGGCGAAATATATCCAGGGAAGGAGCATGGCGAAGATCGAATGGGAGGGAGTTCCAGAGAGTGGGGGCCACCACTGAAAATGCCCTCTCTCTAGTCCCTACCAACCTAGCTGTTTTCGTTGGTGGGACTGAGAGAAGGCCCTGTGTGGCTGATCTGGTTGGGCGGCTTAATTTGTGGTACTGGAGGCGCTCCTTCAGGTAAACTGGGCCGAGACCGTATAGGGATTTAAAGGTTAATACCAACACCTTGAATTGGGCCCGGAAAACAACTGGCAGCCAATGTAGGTGAAATAATACTGGCGTGATGTGATCACGGCGGCGGCTGTTTGTAAGCAACCGAGCCGCCGCATTCTGCACCAGTTGTAGTTTCCGGACCGTTTTCAAGGGTAACCCCACGTAGAGCGCATTGCAGTAGTCTAATCGAGAGGTGACCAGGCTGTGTACCACCAGTGGGAGCTGATGAATAGGGAGGTAGGGTTGCAGCCTCCGTATGAGATGTAATTGGTACCAAGCTGCCCGGCTCACTGCCGAAATCTGAGCCTCCATGGACAGCTTGGAATCAAAAACCACCCCGAGGCTGCGGACCTGATCTTTCAGGGGTAAACTCACCCCATTAAACTGTAGGTCAACAGCACCCAACCTCCCCCTGTCACCCACAAGTAGCACCTCGGTCTTATCAGGATTGAGCTTCAGTCTGTTCCTTCCCATCCATCCACTCACGGATTCCAGGCACTTGGACAAGGTCTCCACAGCCATCTCTGGTGATGATTTAAAGGAGAGATAGAGCTGCGTGTCATCTGCATATTGATGACATCGCAGCCCAAAACTCCTGATGATAGCTCCCAGCGGCTTTACATAGATGTTAAATAGCATGGGAGAGAGGATAGAACCCTGTGGCACTCCGCATGTGAGGGGCCAAGGGTCTGAAACCTCATCTCCCAATGCTACCTGTTGATGCCTGTCAGAGAGAAAGGAACAGAACCACTGCAAAACAGTGCCTCCTATTCCCAATCCTTCCAGGCGATCCAACAAGATACCGTGGTCGACGGTATCAAAAGCTGCCAAGAGATCCAGGAGAACAAGAAAGGTGGATTCTCCCCCGTCTAATGCCCTCCTCATATCATCCACCAAAATGATTGTTAAAAAGGTCACTCTTGCTCAGTTACAAGAGCTTCTTGGTCATTTAGTATTTGCTTCTAAAGTTATTTCGCCAGGTAGGGCATTCCTTCATCGTCTTTGTGACGCTATGAAAGGAGTTCGTGCTCGCTTCCATTTTGTTAGGGTCACCTCGGGGATGAGGGAGGATTTAACTATGTGGCTTAC
This sequence comes from Rhineura floridana, assembly GCF_030035675.1. NCBI lineage: Eukaryota > Metazoa > Chordata > Lepidosauria > Squamata > Rhineuridae > Rhineura > Rhineura floridana. The sequence continues at coordinate 8,055,670 of NC_084480.1, forward strand.
CTTCTTGAATGATTATAATGGCCTCTCCTTTTGGCGTGAGGACTTATTATTAGAAGCTGAGCTACAAGTACATTCCGATGCTGCAGGTGGCATTGGTTTTGGGGTAATTTTCAGGTCTCATTGGTGTGCTGAGCGATGGCCGGCTGATTGGTTAACTTCTGAGATCATTTCAAACTTGACCTTTTTGGAATTCTTCCCCATTGTGGTTGCGGTTTACATTTGGCCTCTAGCATTCCAAAATCGCACTGTACGTTTCTGGTGCGATAATCAGTCTACAGTGTGTGTGGTCAATACTCAGACTTCCAAATCGCCTCAGGTGATGCGCCTGGTGAGGGCCTTTGTATTACAATGTTTGCGCTTCAACATTTTATTTGTAGCGCACCATGTTCCAGGACTACAGAATTGTGTTGCCGATGCTCTTTCACACTTACAGATGGAACGCTTTCGGGAACTGGCACCAGGAGCGGCTCAGGATTCGATACCGGTCCCGTTCTTCCTGTGGAGCCTTGGGAGTTAGAAGTTGGGGCCGCCATAGCTGCTGCGCTAGCTCCAAGCACTCAGTGAGCGTATCAGCGGGCTCTTGTGACATTCCAGGCTTTTCGTGCCAATGGTGCTTTACCTGCTGAGTGGCCAATTCCTGTATCGCATTTGCTGCAGTTTATGTTATATTTAAAAGGGCTAAATAATTCTGTTTCCACCATCGCCGGACACCTCTCTGCGCTGGCCTTTATTTCCAAGGCAAGAGGAATGCAGGATCACTCTGTAGACTTTAGGGTCAGGAAGGTCCTTCAGGGTTGGTCGCGTTCCGCTCACAGGCCCACTGACCGAAGGAGGCCAATCACGCCCGATGTTCTCCTTCAGATCCTGCCTTTATTTAGGTCTCTGTGCTCATCTCTGTATGAGTCGCACCTGTTCGCCGCAGTAACTCTGACGATGTTCTATGGTGCTTTTCACCCTAGTGAAGTGCTAGCTTCCTCAAAGCGCGATGTGTCCTATCGAGCCTTTTGCTTTGGCGATTGCACGCTAGGTGCAGATATAGTTAGGCTTTCCCTTCGAGTCTCTAAGATGGATCAAAAGGGCCGTGGCAGTATTATTTCATTGAAAGTTTGCCAGGTTCCTGAATTATGCCCTGTGGCTGCAGTGCGATTATTTATGTCGTTGAGGCCAGCGGGCCAGCGTTATCTATTTGTACATGCGGATGGTTCTGCCCTGACTCAATTTCAATTTTGGGCCGTTGTTTGGCAGGCCTTGTTGGCCAGTGGTCGTGACGCTGGAGTCTATGGGCTGCACTCATTTCGGATTGGGGCGGCTACGGCCGCCGCCCTCGTGGGCATGAGCGTTGAGGATATCCAGGCAATTGGAAGGTGGCGTTCTTCCGCTTTCAAGTCATACATCAGATATTGATTGTAATGTGTTGTTCTTTCTTCTTAGGTATGAGGAGCCTTCCAGTGCCTGCAAGGGTCGTCCTGTGTGGCCACTCGATTTTGTTTTGGGCCCATTGGAGAGCCTCTTCTACTGTTGCCGGGACACAGCTGCAGCTTTCCGTCAGCGCTATGGTTAGCTGGGAGGCTCAGAGAGGCATGCTATGGAATGCGCTCATGCCTGTGGTGGGTCGGCTGATGGCTTCGCCTAGCCAGCCACATGTGTTGGTGGTTCACTTGGGGGAGAATGATTTGGTGCAGCAGCCCGGGATGGATTTGCTGCGTAAGATCACACGGGATTTTAATACACTCATCCAGTCATATCTGGACCTTGTTTTAGTGTGGTCCGACATGCTGGTGAGACGGGTCTGGAGGGGTGCTGTGCATCCTAACAGGATCGATAGGGCCAGGAAGTGGGTGAATAGGAAGGTTAGGAATTTGGTCTTGTCATTGGGAGGGGCCTATATTCCACATGACAGGATTCGTTTTCACGCTCTTCATCTGTTTCGGGATGATGGTGTTCATCTCTTGGATGCTGGGTGTGATTTGTTATTGGAGGATCTTAGGTTGGGTTTGGGGGCTTTGTTTTCTTTGGGTTGAGGGGACCAAGCTTGAGCTGATCCCCTCTTGTGGTGTTGAATTCGGGCAGGTGAGGTAATTGGGGTTAAAATTGAGGTGGATGAGGCATTTTGGTAAAGGGCACACCCTGGTGAAACATCAAGGCGTAAGGTCTGGTGTGGATTTGGGGGTGTCCACGTGGGACCGGCTTGCGCATCATGGTGAACGCTTGTACGGAGGGGCCAGGGTGCGGAGGTTGGAACCACATACCTGACTCCAATTGCAAGGAGGGAGAAGTTGTCCCACATCCTTGTCTGGGGAGTGCAGTTCAATGTGACTGACTTGCCTCCTGGTTTGGAGGGTATAGACCCTCATAGATAGGTGGAGCCTCACCTGCCCGAAGGATTTGATATTTATTAATTGGCGAATTGGAATTTGATTTGTTTATGTGTTATATTTTAATAAATATAACATTTCAACCATATATGTGTCATGAGTCTTCCTTGGTGTGTTGGCAATGTTTGCTTATCCGTCTCATGTCCAGAACAAAAATGAAGCCATTGAATGTGATCGCTATTCACCGATTTTGTTGCTTTCAGTCTGCAAACGATATGTAATTGATTAAGCATCCCCCCTCCCTTTGGATCGTGTTTCCTGTGCATGTATGGGGTGAAATAACATAATGACAATGACATTTACATAATTAATTAAAACTGCTTAAAACTTTTCTGTTTAGGCAAGCCTTTCCAGACACACGTTTATCTGTTTTAATTCTTTTAGTTAGCAGTTGTTTTAATGGTTTTAAATATGTTTTTAATTACTTGTTTTTAACTGTTTAATTGATAATTTTAATGTTTTTTTGTAAACCTCTTAGAGGTCATGCTGTGGTACATACATTAGATAAATAAATAAATATAATAGTTCTGTAAATTGTGTAAGTCACGTAATTTTGCCACAGTGAACTGTGAAACGAATAACTTAGCTTTTGCCAAAAGATGAACTGCAGTGGAATGAAAACAGTGCTGCATGTGATGGATACAAGGAAGAATTAAAAACGATGCCTAGTCACACACTTCTCCTTTGTTCATTCATTCTACCCATAGTTAGCAGAGAGAGAAGACTTTCTAGCTGAAACTAGGGTACACCACTATGAAAGAACTCCATAAATTGTTATCACAGGATCTGACTCCTTCTGTCCAAATGTATCTTTGCTCCTATACATATATTCCATATGTACCACCCTCTAAAACCTGGAGCTGGGACTGGTTCTATGGGACACCATTGAGTGGAGGCAAAGCATGTTGCTTGCTCACACTGGACTCATCAGCGACTGTGATGGGGGACTGTTTGCATCTCCAATCTAGGGTCATCCCTCTGCCTTCCCCCTCCCATCATAATGGCAGGTATTTATTTAATTATGTATATATATAATATTGGAGGTGTCACAGCTTATTTGTTTAATATCTAGAGTGGATAGATATTTGTTTAATATCTAGAGTGTTGAGAATCCTGCCATAAGAGCAAAGGCTTGATGAAGCTGAATTCAATGAAGCTATTAGGAAGATATCCACTCACACAACAAAATTTTCTTTTCCTTTCCCCATGTGCCCCCTCCACATACAGTGCATGCTCCAGAAGGTTGGGAAAATCACAGAACAGATTTGGGGTGACAGTTGCTGAGAGGGGGCTTGGGGGAGGGCAGGGGAGGGCGGAAGTTCCAAGCAGAAATTGTTTTGCCTCATTGCAAAGGATGCCTTGTGGATATACAAAGAGGCTTAGCCTTGCACAGCTGCCATGTTCCTTGCTGAAGTGGATTGCAGAGTTCCAATCCAGATTCTCAAACCCACTCTATTCAAACACAGCAGAATGCGATCTTGTTTACCCTCCTCCGAAACATTTTTTAGAGCACAACTAACTGGTTCTGAACAGCTCTAGATGCGACCTCTTCTTTTAAATTCTTGTTATTCTGTCTTTTTCCTTTTTTTAGACTTATTCTTCTGTCTTTTCTTTAGTCTTATGATGCTGCTTGTATTTATATTTTTAATGGCATTACTGCTTTTTATATGTAAGTCACTTTGGGCCTATGATCGAGGGGTGGTATAAACATGACTATAATAAATATGAATAAATAAATGAAATAGTTTATAAGCACTTTTGCCTTTACATTTGGGCTTTCTCTCACCGCGTAGCGATTGCCGAGTGCCTGGCTTCTTGGATTTATGACCAGCGAGTTTGTTTACAAGGCTGGAATATCAGAAGAAAATATTCTGTGATTTCCCTCCTGCCCTATATTGTGATATCTTTAATTAACGTTAGAAACTTTTGTTGTTGTTCATGAGAAATAGATCAAAACACCCTGCTCTGATAGAATAATCACATGTATCCAACTCATGCTTTTTATGCGCATTATTCTAGTAAATAATAAGCTTTAAAAATGTTCTGAATATGTTACTAAATATGACTGCAAGACATATAGACTGATGATCTATTACAGTGCATTAATAAATACACTATTACATACAGCATGCTGACTGCGGAAGGCAATGGATCACACTGAGAGAAGTTATCGGTCGAGGTGCCTTTTTTGAAGGCTTATATATAAACCATACAATTTATCGAGGAAAAGCTAACGACGTGCCATTTTTCTTTCTTTTTTCCTCTTTTTAGTTTTGTTAAAAGTTTTTTGAACATGTAGCCAATCATTGTACAAGACACTGATAGGTAAACCCTATTCTTTTTCTATTTCATTTCCATCATTACAGAAAATTAATATGTTTTTCTCTCTTTTCTAGTACAATACTAACAAGTGGGATCTGTAACACAAAGTTGCAGTGTATTGCCACCTCCTAAAGCAAGTGCTCATTTCCTGCTCTGCTCTGGATCTGTCACTGAAGCAATTTGGGAGGCAGGGATAATGTTTAATTAGGGTTTTTAAAATCCACATTAAACACGTGCTTTGCTACCCTGGGTTCCTTTGGAAGGAAGGGGGAGATATAACTTTTTAATAAAAATGGGGGTTGATCCTGTGGGATGCTGCTCTCCAAGAGCCTCCCTCTGGTGTTGGTTGGGGGGGCATCTCTGCACACAGCTTGTGCAGGCTTCCATCCTGCAGGCACTGCTTTCATAAGAAAAGCTCTTGATAAGCAGCACTTGCAGGACCCAGCCTCCAAGAGGTCTTCTGTATCTTTAAAAGTTGTGCAGGGGAAAGGGAGAATTCCACCTTGTGGTTTTTCCCATTACTGTGTTGCAAGAACACCTGCACTTGGCTGGCTTTCTCTTCTCCTAAAGATACAGGATCAGTCTCAGGCCCTGAACCTGGCAACCCTAGTTGTAAACCCTGATTAAACGTGCAATTTGGATGGGGGTAGGAGGAGACTTACATGGAAGGGGCTTGTGAAGGAGCATCAGCCTTCCTGCTCTGTGCCCCATCTCTTGACAGCCCTGGCCTGACCGGACCCAGGGCTATCTTGATCTGACTTGGTGGACAATCACCCTGGTTCAGCTCTGGATCTGGGCTTTAGCCTTGATTGATAACGCTGTTTGCAACAAAGGAAAAGTATTGGTCAAGGAATCTGTTAGCTACAGTAACTTATTTGATTGACTAGGCTATTGATAGGGATGGAAATATCTGTTAATTTTGGTTCTCTCAGTTTCTCATTTTTTTCCAAGTCTGAAATTCAGTTGTCCTCATTTCTGCAGCAATGTACGATTTGTTTATTTTTTTTTTTTAAAAATCCTCATGAAAATTCTCCAGCATTTTAATGAAACACATTTTTGCAAGGAATTTCTCCTCACATAACACATTTTTGTATGTTATTTTCACTCGTACAGTACTTTTTATAAACAATTTCCCCTAACGTATGTATTTTTGTAAACATTGTTTGGTTGGCAAAGTGCATTACAAAATTGGAATAAGTGTGAATTATGAAGGATGGCTATGTTTCAGGTCTCATATAATTTCAGAAAGTGTGAGTTAGACAGATTTGGCTTCAGATGCGAACCAAATCAAGTTTCTCGCCCATCCCTAGCCATCAAGTTGTAGAATCATAGAGTTGGAGGGGACAATGGAGGTCATCTATTCCAATACTTGCTCAATAAAAGATCTATAATACAGGAGGCAATTACTGCATCCCTGGCAGACAGATGCCCCCTCTGCTTACATACCTCCATCAAAGGAGAGGGTGCAAACTTCTAAAGCAGTCTGCTCTATCCTTGTGAAGTTCCTCTTAATGTTCAGTCAAAATCTACATCCCTGCAATGTCCACCTGTTGGTTCTAGCCCTGTAACACTGGAGCATCAGGGAACAATTCTGCTTTGGCATGACAGAAATATTTGAAGACAGCTATCATATCTCCTCCTAATCTTCTTTTCTCCAGGTTAAACACATCAAGCTCTTTTATTATTTACTTATTTCATAGAATCATAGAATAGTAGAGTTGGAATCGGTCTATAAGGCCATCAAGTCCAACCCATTTTCATTCATATCTCAACCTTCCTCCCAGGAGCCCAGGGTGGCAAACAGGTGATAAAACACTAAAAACATCTATAAAACATCCTGAAAACAAAGCATCTTAAAAATATTTTAAAACATGTTTTTTTTTTAAACCCTATTCCAACACAGACTGGGATAAAGTCTCTGCTTAAAAGGCTTGTTGAAAAAGGAAGGTCTTCAGTAAGTGCTGAAAAGACAACAGAGACAGTGCTTGTCTAACACTGAAGGGAAGGGAATTCCAAACGGTAGGTGCCACAACTCTACAGGTCTACTTCATATGTTGCACCTCCAGATAAGATGCTAAGAAGGCAGAGGTCTTCACCTTCAGAACACAGTGGCCAACTGGGTATGTAAGCCCAGAGTTCTTGCCGACCTATCAGCTGAGGCTGTTACCAGGACCTATCAACTCAGGTCAGGCTATAGGAGCAGGTGGAGTGAAGCCTGCCAAGTACCATCCTTTTGAGAGTTGCATCATCACTACCACTTACAGGGATAATGCAGGTGGCTGGGAAGGGCAGTGGTGAGGTTTGTGGCTGTGCAGGCACCTTTCGTTGCCTCACCTTAAAGGCAACGCCACCCAAATCCCCAACCTCCTACAATCCCCAAATATACACGCATACACAAAAACCTTTGCTGTACAGTTTTTGGGGAATGCTGAAGACTCTCCTGTCCCCCCTGGCCTTTGGCCCTTGAGATCTACGTTTTCAGGGTGCACCCTGCTCTTGTGAACATAACTTGTTTTAATTGCTTATAGAGCTAAATTTTAGACTGCCGTAACATGCCCTCGGACCTGTTGGTGAAGGGCAAGCAGCAGCAGCAGCAGCAACGACAAGAAATTGGGGAGACTTTTGGAACACATTTAGCTAAATCTTCTAACAAGCTGATAAAATTCTAGAGGAACCTCATCTCTGTCTGCTTGTTCAGTGTCATGTGTAGATGAATACATGAGGAAAGCGGGTGGGTAGGGGTGGGTGCTTGTGTAACCAGTTGTTGCTATCAGCATTGTTAAAAAGAATGTTAAAGATGCATGTGCGTGTTTGCTGGCATCGGGTGTGACTGTTACCCTCTCCTTCTCTTTCTAGAAGCAGCTATTTGAGCATGCTCAGTAAGTGCGCTTCAGGGTGGGCTGACTTCTCTGAGAAGATTCCATTGGACCAGCCCAACTCAGGAAGATAAAGCTGCTCCAGACGGGATGGGAAGGCTAGCAAACTCTGTTATCCCCAGGCCTGCTTTGATTTATTTTTAGGATCCAAGCAATGAAAAAAGAAGATTTTATTTCCTGCACAAGAAAATAGCTGCAAACTGTGAGCTCATTGTTGTTGTTTTGTTGCACCCTGTTAATTGCTGAAAAAAGAAGGAATTGTAATGTCTTTACTGCTATGAAGCAATAGCAACCAGATTATTAACAGTATTAAGTGTATTATTATTACATCTGTTCTGATAATAAGAACATAAGAACATAAGAAGAGTCCTGAATCTTCCAACATTCAGCTTCTTTGAATGTCCACGAGTTCTAGTGTTATGAGAGAGGGAGAAGAACTTTTCTCTATCCACTTTCTCAATGCCATGCATAATTTTATACACTTCTATCATGTCTCCTCTGACCCGCCTTTTCTCTAAACTGAAAAGCCCCAAATGCTGCAACCTTTCCTCGTAAGGGAGTCGCTCCATCCCCTTGATCATTCTGGTTGCCCTCTTCTGAACCTTTTCCAACTCTATAATATCCTTTTTGAGATGAGGCGACCAGAACTGTACACAGTATTCCAAATGCGGCCGCACCATAGATTTATACAACGGCATTATGATATTGGCTGTTTTATTTTCAATACCTTTCCTAATTATCTCTAGCATGGAATTTGCCTTTTTCACAGCTGCTGCACACTGGGTCGACATTTTCATCGTGCTGTCCACTACAACCCCGAGGTCTCTCTCCTGGTCGGTCACCGCCAGTTCAGACCCCATGAGCGTATATGTGAAATTCAGATTTTTTGCTCCAATATGCATAATTTTACACTTGTTTCTATTGAATTGCATTTGCCATTTTTCCGCCCATTCACTCAGTTTGGAGAGGTCTTTTTGGAGCTCTTCGCAATCCCTTTTTGTTTTAACAACCCTGAACAATTTAGTGTCGTCAGCAAACTTGGCCACTTCACTGCTCACTCCTAATTCTAGGTCATTAATGAACAAGTTGAAAAGTACAGGTCCCAATACCGATCCTTGAGGGACTCCACTTTCTACAGCCCTCCATTGGGAGAACTGTCTGTTTATTCCTACTCTCTGCTTTCTGCTTCTTAACCAATTCCTTATCCACAAGAGGACCTCTCCTCTTATTCCATGACTGCTAAGATTCCTCAGAAGCCTTTGGTGAGGTACCTTGTCAAACGCTTTTTGAAAGTCTAAGTACACTATGTCCACTGGATCACCTCTATCTATATGCTGAGTTGACACTCTCAAAGAATTCTAATAGGTTACTGAGACAGGACTTTCCCTTGCAGAAGCCATGCTGGCTCTGCTTCAGCAAGGCTTATTCTTCTATGTGCTTAGTTAATCTAGCTTTAATAATACTTTCTACCAGTTTTCCAGGGACAGAAGTTAAGCTAACTGGCCTGTAATTTCCAGGATCCCCTCTGGATCCCTTTTTGAAGATTGGCATTACATTTGCCACTTTCCAGTCCTCAGGCACGGAGGAGGACCCGAGGGACAAGTTACATATTTTAGTTAGCAGATCAGCAATTTCACCTTTGAGTTCTTTGAGAACTCTCGGGTGGATGCCATCCGGGCCCGGTGATTTGTCAGTTTTTATATTGTCCATTAAGCTTAGAACTTCCTCTCTCGTTACCACTATTTGTCTCAGTTCCTCAGAATCCCTTCCTGCAAATGTTAGTTCAGGTTCAGGGATCTGCCCTATATCTTCCACTGTGAAGACAGATCCAAAGAATTCATTTAGCTTCTCTGCAATCTCCTTATCGTTCTTTAGTACACCTTTCACTCCCTTATCATCCAAGGGTCCAATTGTCTCCCTAGATGGTCTCCTGCTTTGAATGTATTTATAGAATTTTTTGTTGTTGGTTTTTATGTTCTTAGCAATGTGCTCCTCAAATTCTTTTTTAGCATCCCTTATTGTCTTCTTGCATTTCTTTTGCCAGAGTTTGTGTTCTTTTTTATTTTCTTCATTCGGACAAGACTTCCATTTTCTGAAGGAAGACTTTTTGCCTCTAAGAGCTTCCTTGACTTTGCTCGTTAACCATGCTGGCATCTTCTTGGTCCTGGCGGTACCTTTTCTGATCTGCGGTATGCACTCCAGTTGAGCTTCTAATATAGTGTTTTTAAACAACTTCCAAGCATTTTCGAGTGATGTGACCCTCTGGACTTTGTTTTTCAGCTTTCTTTTTACCAATCCCCTCATTTTTGTGAAGTTTCCTCTTTTGAAGTCAAATGTGACCGTGTTGGATTTTCTTGGCAATTGGCCAGTTACATGTATGTTTAATTTAATAGCACTGTGGTCACTGCTCCCAATCGGTTGAACAACACTTACATCTCGCACCAGGTCCCGGTCCCCACTGAGGATTAAGTCCAGGGTTGCCGTCCCTCTGGTCGGTTCCATGACCAACTGGTCTAGGGAATAGTCATTTAGAATATCTAGAAACTTTGCTTCTTTGTCATGACTGGAACACATATGCGGCCAGTCTATGTCCGGGTAGTTGAAGTCACCCATTACTACCACATTTCCTAGTTTGGATGCTTCCTCAATTTCATATCTCATCTCAAGGTCTCCCTGATTTTGATCAGGGGGACAATAGATCGTTCCCAGTATTAAGTCCCTCCTGGGGCATGGTATCACCACCCACAACGATTCTGTGGAGGAGTCTGCCTCTTTTGGGGTTTCGAGCTTGCTGGATTCAATGCCTTCTTTCACGTATAGAGCGACTCCGCCACCAATACGTCCTTCCCTGTCCTTCCGATTTAGTTTATATAATATATAAACTATATAGTTTATATAATATAGTTTATATAATATATGAGAACTATTTTTTTACTTCAGTTTGCATTTAATTTTGATCCTCATTTCTTTTCCTTGTAACTTTAACTATGGATGGGAATCACACGGTCAGAAAAGTCTGAACCTGACCGCTTCTCTTGTTTAATATAGGGATATCTGAGGGTTTCACTTGCAACCTCTTGACTTAGCTCCTGTCGAAATCAATGGACTAACTGAGGTCTGTTGATTTCAGTGGGTCTGCTGTGAGTATGAGTTAGACCCTTACAGTGCAATCCAAAGCCAAGATCTGCTGGGATGAGATAGTTTGGATTTGGCAGATTTTGGGCTTTCCTGGCTAAACTGGGGCTCAGTCAGTATAAATCCATCACACTGGCTTCACCCAGAGATATGCTGGTGTAAGTCCCTCACCTTGGCTCGGTCAGAGCTCAGCAAGTGGAACTTTAGCTAGTGGAACGTCATCTTGAAGCATTCACACATCCCCCAAAACTGGTGCTCTGGAAGTGTGCCAAGGACAGCACAGGGACTTGCTCCTATTCCAAACCCCTTACATCTTGGTCGCATGGACTAGCAACCCAGTGGAATTTAGTCAACTGTTGTAAGTCACATTCCTCCCAATTCCTACTGAGTAGAGTTTGGAACAGGGGAAACTTAAACTGGTGTGACTTAAATCAGAATAGGTTAGGCTGGCTTCCTGTAGTTAGGATTGCTCTGTTAGTCTGGCTGCAATTTCACTGCTATTTCATTAAACACATCAAGGCGGTTTACAAGTTCAAAACAAAACAAACAACCATGCAATAAAAGCATTTAAAATACAAGAAAAAGTCAACAGTTGCAATGGCCTGCATAAGCTTAGTGGAACAGAGAGGTTTTCAGCAGGTGTTTAAAGGTTAAAACAGAAGGTGCCTGCGGAATCTCTGTTGGCAGAGCATTCCAGAGAACTGGGCTGATGAAGCTGAAGGCTTGATTTTGTGCTGAAGTTAAATGAGCCTCACCAATTCAGGGGACAGCCAAGGCCACTCCTGCAGATGATCTCCATGACTGAGCTGGGATATAAGGGTTCAGGAAGTCTTTAAGATACCCAGGACCTACGTTGTTCAGGGCTTTGCAAATTAGACCTGGCCAGTAGTGAATGGGCAGCCAGTGCAGATGATTTAAGATGTGCCGCATGTTGTTAGCCATATACTATAATCAACAGTCTGGCCACTGCATTTTGTGCCACCTGGAGCTTCTGAGCCAGGATCAAGGGCAGCCCCACACAGAGCACATTGCAACAATCCTGCCTACAGAGGTCAGGCTATCCCTGTCCAGGAACGGCCGTAGCTGACAAACCAGACAAAGCTGGTAAAAGGTAGTCCTAGTCACAGAGGATACTTGGGCTTCTAGTGACAAAGATGAACCCAGGAATGTCCCTAGGCTACGGACCTGGTCCTTGGTCCTTCAGAGGGAGCGCAGCCCCATCAATAACAGGTGACCTGTCTATCTCCCAGACATGGGAACCACCTACCCAAGGAACCTCCATCTTCCCAGGATTCAAGCGCATTTTATTTGCCCTCATCCAGTCCACTACAGCACTACAGCCACTGATGCACATCATTCACAACCTCTCCCATTTCAGACGTTAATGGAAAATTGAGAAATATCTCTCTGTACCTCGCCATATATAAATGGAGAATTAATGAGTCAATGTAAAGATTAAATTGGAACCCCGATATTTAGTTTAGCTCCATCCTCTGCCCCATGCTATTCAACATCTATATAAAGCTGCTGGGGGCTATCATCAGGAGATTTGGGCTGCAGTGTCACCAATATGCGGATGACACTCAGCTCTATCTCTCGTTTAAGTCCTCACCAGAGTTGGCTGTGGATACCATGTCCAAGTGCCTGGAATCAGTAAGTGGATGGATGGAGGGGAATAGGCTGAAGCTGAATCCCGATAAGACCGAGGTGTTGCTCGTGGGAGATAAGAGGAGGTTGGGAGATATAGATCTGGTGCTTAATGGGGTGAGGTTACCCCTGAAGGAACAGGTCCGCAGCCTTGGGGTCATTCTTGACTCCCAGCTGTCCATGGAGGCTCAGGTTTCAGCAGTGAGCCGGGCAGCTTGGTATCAATTACATCTGATATGGAGACTGCGACCCTACCTTCCTGTCCATCTACTCCCATGGGTAATACATGCCCTGGTCTCCTCTCGCTTGGACTACTGTAATGCGCTCTACGTGGGGCTACCCTTGAAAACGGTCCGGAAATTACAGCTGGTACAGAATGTGGCGGCACGCTTGATTAAGAACAGCCGTCGCCGTGACCATATTACTCCGGTGTTAGTAGATCTACACTGGTTACCAGTTGTTTACCGAGCCCAATTCAAGGTGTTGGTGTTGACCTTTAATGCCCTATACGGTTTCGGCCCAGCTTATCTGAAGGAGCGCCTCCAGCATCATCAGTTATGCCGCCTGACGAGATCAGCCACACAAGACCTCCTCTCGGTCCCACCAGTTAAATCTGCTAGACTGGTGTGGACCAGACAGAGAGAGCATTTTCAATTGTGGCTCCCACCCTCTGGAATTCCCAGCCTCCTGACCTTCGCCATGCCCCCTCCCTGATGGGGTTCCGCCGGGCCTTGAAGACCTGTCTATTCAGGCAGGCCTACAGGATCTCTGAAGTGGATTAATTTTTATGCTGTTATTAACTGGAAGGGGGGTTTTAGACTATTCATTGATTGTGGTTCTTTTATATTGTATTTTATTGTGCATTGTACGTCGCCTAGAGTGGTCGTTAACTCGGACAGATAGGCGACTCATAAATAAAATGTTATTATTATTGTTATATAGTATTCTGTATGCGGCCAGGAACAATTTTATCATGTGGTGCAGGATTTGTGTAGCTAGGGTCTGCTTGTAGCATGACACCATTCCCTTTCTGTAGAGAAGTCTCAGGAAATTTACTCCCTAGGGGAGGAGTGGCATGGGAGAACCACATGTACCCAAGGTCAAGTGTGAACAAGTCCCGGTTAGTGGTAGACAACAGGGTAGACGGCAGGCCTCCTAGTAGCTCTCTGGGAAGTAGGGATGGAGGAGGAATTAGATTCACTTCACAGTTAAAGGCAAATCCACCTCATTTGCATTATCCAAAACCATACACAAACCAAAACACAGCCATCCTTCGAAATTGGTGCTTCTCCAAATTTTGCAATGCAGTTCTGCAGCCAGGGAGTATGAACAAAAATCTGTATACTAGGGTAAAATGTGCATTCAACTGCATATGTGAGTGAAAAGAATAAAAAAATGTATTATATTAGGGAACGTTTCTTTGCAAGAATTCAACCCCTGATTTAAGGAGGGGGCACAATTGCCTCCACCCCACCTTTCTGTAAAGAAACCTTGAGAGATTTACCTCTGAATGGAGGGGAGGAGTGGGGGAACCATGAGGTCTGAAGAGCCCAATGGTAGAGGGGTTTCCCCCAACGTGACTTTCTCTTTGCAGAGCTCTGTCTATACAGCACCTGCAACAGTGCCAGTTCTGCCGATCAAAACGGCTGAGTGGGCATATATGGGGTAAGGCGATCCTGCAAGTAAACTGGCCCCAAGGCGTTAAGGGCTTTATATACTAACCGTAATGACACTTTAAAACAGCAGCTAATGCAGATCTCTGAGCTGGGGTGTTATATACTGGCAAGGTCTTCTGTCAGCAACCATGCTGCAGCGTTTTTCACTGACTAAAGCTTCTACACCAAGCACAAGGGAAGCCCCACATAGAGTGAATAGCAGTAATCCAGTCTTGAAGTCCCCAGTGCCTGAACTCCTGCGGTCAGCCCTGGGTGCTGGGGCAAAGGCAGAGGCATCAGCGATATGCTAACAGAGCGCGTGCCTCGTTTTCTGAGCTTTGACTCCACGGTTGACCTGTGCTAGGGATAATAACATGCAAAACAGTAGTTATATAAGAATTTTAATCTTTTATAGCCATCCCATTAACAAACCCAGAATTTACTTTGCAATAAAACTCTGTCCAAAGGCTTCTGCACATGCAAGCTCTAACAGTTCCCAGCTGAGTCGCTGTGTGCTGTTGAAGATCTCTTGCAGCAACTTGCGCAAATACTGGGGTGGAGGAGGGGGGAAAGTATCTGTTTTTTACTTGTTTACTTTTCCTTAGGATAAACAGCAAAACTGTAAAAAGAGGCTAAGACGCAACGGGGAGGAAGAGTGCACAAACTGCAACAGCCTTCATGGGAAGATATAACAGAATTACAGTTGTTGTTGTTGCATAGGCTACCAGCTGTGAATCTGGAATTAGCTAGTTTGGACGCCCTGCGTTTTTTAATACAAGAGAAACTTCTGCCTAGATTGCTTCCTCACTTGCAATCCATTTCAGCAAGAATCTTTTCTCCCCCCTCTGGCTGTTTTGAGAAAGCAAATCCCACTGGGTTAGATGTTTGGGGTTTTCAAAAAAATTTCTGCCTTCAGCCAAGTGGAAGGTTTTTGGAAGCTGTGGTCCTCATTAGATCAGGTCACTACGTTTTGCTGCAGAAGGATTTCAGAGTCTGCGCTGAACAGGTGAGGAACAGCAAAGGGCTCCTATCTTGAAGACATCTGCATTTCAACTTTTGCCCTAACCAACTGCAGCCAAGCCAATTCCCTCCCGTCTCCCTCCTTTAATTCTCCTTAGTTAGAGAAGGGATGTAATCATAACAAATCAATTCACATTGATCTGTGCTAGCTTTCAGGTCTACGTTCCCGCTCCCCAAGAACAAAAAGACATTAAACAAGAATGTCATGTAACAACACCAAAACGGTGCAATTGTTTTTAAAAATTCTCTCTCTCTCTCATGCATGCACGCACACACACACACAGAGCAATCATCTTTTTTAAAAAAATGCAGCAAACATCATTCTAGACTTCTGCTAAATTCTCAGTATTTTGTTTTTTTATTGAGGCTGGCAGCTTAAGCAAGGCATTGTTATTACTGTTACATTTATTTATACGAAAAATCTCAAAATGACTTAATATAAACAGGGGGGAAAAGATAAAATCAATTAAAAGCCAAAAATTGAGCAAGCAATGTACAATACAAAATTCTTAAAATGCTGCTCCACAAACAAAAAAGAACAACATGTCCTGACCCATCCTACTAAACATGATTCCTTACAGTAGAGGCTCAAATGCCTTAGCCTGGCACCTAAAAGCTGACAATGATGGGACCAGGCATGTTTTCATGGGAAGAACATGGCTACTCAAGTCTTGTTTCCTGCTGGAAAAAGGATCACACAGCTTAGCCAAGGTCCTCCCACCCATTAGCTGACATCACTGGTGATGTTGGCTGGCAGTACCAGCTGGGAGGAATCAGCCACACATAAAAATTTAGAACAGCCTAGCGAGGGAACCTGCTCCATGAGCTAGAAGGAGCTGCTGCTCACAATGAGGATTTGCTTGACATGCCTTCCGCTTAGCTCGTTTGTCCCTTCCGCCCTGTACTCGTGCTTCTTCAAAGTCCATAGCACCTTTGATAATGGCCGACCTCCAATTGAGACGCTCATGGGCCAAGGCTTCCCAGTTCTCGATGCTCATGTTACATTTTTTTAGATTAGCTTTGAGAACATCTTTAAACGTCTTTTGCTGTCCACCAATATTCCGTTTTCCATCCTTAAGTTGGGAGTAAAGCAGTTGCTTTGGAAGACGGTGATCAGGCATTCGAACAACATGGCCAGTCCAGTGAAGTTGATGTTGAAGGATCGTTGTTTCAACATTGGTGGTCTTTGCTTCTTCCAGTATGCTAACATTAGTCTGCCTATCTTCCCAAGTAATTTGCAGAATTTTCCGGAGGCAGCGTTGGTAGAATCTTTCAAGAAGTTGGGAGTGGCGTTTATAGATGGTTCATGTTTCACAGGATTACAGTAAGGTTGGTAATATAATGGCTTTGTAAATACACATTTTGGTCTCCCTGCGAATATCCCGATCCTCGAACACTCTACGCTTCATTCGGGAGAATGCAACACTTGCAGAGCTCAGACGATGCTGACTTTCAGCATCGATGTCAGCTTTTACAGAGAGATGGCTGCCAACATAAGAAAAGTGATCGACATTCTCCAGCGTTGCACCAATAAGCTGGATTGATGGTGCTACAGAGGAATTGGTTTACACTTGCTGATGAAGCACTTTGGTTTTTTTGATGTTAAGCGAGAGGCCTGCAAAGACATTTAGGATAGTTTGAAGATCTTCCTCTGAATGTGCGGAGACTACGTTATCATCGGCATATTGAAGTTCTATGACAGAGGTTGTAATTATCTTACTTTTTGCTTTCTGCCTACTGAGATTAAAAAGTTTTCCATCTGTTCAGTATGTGATTTCCACACCAGTGGGAAGTTTCCCCTCAACAAGGTGTAGAATCATGGTGATAAAAATAGCAAATAAGGTCGGAGCAATGATGCATCCCTGTTTGATGCCTGATCCCACTTTGAATGGATCACTTTGAGAGCCATTGTTATCCAAAATTGTTGCCGTCATGTTGTCATGGAGGAGTTGCAAAATATTCACAAATTTATCAGGGCATCCAATTTTCAGAAGGATGGTCCAGAGAGCAGTTCGATTTACAGTATCAAAGGCCTTAGTCAGATCAATAAATACCATATACAGAGGTCGGTTTTGCTCCCTGCATTTTTCTTGAAGCTGTCATGCAGTGAAGATCATGTCCACTGTCCCCCTGAAAGGGCAGAAACCATTTTGGGGTTCAGGGAGGATGTCTTCTGAGATAGGTAGGAGGCAATTTGCAAGGATTCTTGCAAGGAGTTTACCTGCGGTAGCTAGAAGAGAGATGCCTCGGTAGTTCCCACAATCTGTTCTATCACCCTTCTTGAAAAGAGTGATAATTATGGCATCCCTAAAGTCTTCCAGGATCTCCTCCCTCATCCAGATTTTTTTGATGAGCTTATGAAGTTGTTGTGTAAGTTCAGGCCCACCTTGTTTAAAGACTTCAGCAGGAATCCCATCTGGTCCACTAGCTTTGTTATTCTTCATTTGATTAATGGCTTTACTGACTTCATCCAAATTAGGGGATACTGCAAGCTCATCTCTAATTTGTTGTTGCGGGATTTGAGAGAAGACCTCACCAGCCACATAAGAGTTATGATTAAGGAGGTCATGGTAATGCTCTTTCCAACGCAGTGTAATAGACTCTTTGTCCTTTAGAGTTTGGTACCATCTATTGAACATAAGGGATTTGTACCATAATTTGTTGGTCCGTAGATGGCCTTTGTGGCATTAAAAAAGCCCTGTGCATCATGAGCATCTGCAAAATGCTGGATTTCTTGAGCTTTCTTTATCCACCAGGCGTTCTTAAATTCTCTAGTCTTCTTTGGATCTCAGCCTTTGCACTGGCATAGATTTTTTTCTTAGCAGCACAGTTAATGTCCTTTTGCCATATCTGGAAGGCTTCATTTTACGCCTTGGTTTTCTTCCTTGGAGCCTACGTTGAGGAACAATATTAATGGCCATAGTGGATCGAATTAATCGGTGATCTGTCCAGCAGTCATCTGCACTTGTCATGGCCCTGGTGAGGAGTACATCATGACAATCTCTGGCACGGACAATTACGTAATCCAGGAGATGCCAGTGCTTGGACCGAGGGTGCTTCCATGATGTTTTAAATTTATCTTTCTGGCGAAATAGCGTTTTGTGATAACAAGATTATGCTCTGCACATTTAGTCAGAAGTAGAATTCCATTCAGGTTGCTATTGCCAACTCCTTCTTTCCCAATGGTTTCTGGCCAGAAATCAAAATCACACCCAACTCTTGCATTGAAATCGCCCAGGAGGATAATTTTATCCTCCTAGTTATCTGTGATAAGATGGTGTCCATCTGGGTATAAATCTTTTCCTTGATGTCTTCATCAGCATCTAATGTTGGTGCATAAGCACTTAGAAGAGTTACCTGCTGGTTTCTGGCGAGTTTTAATCAGAGAGTTGAGAGTCGTTCATTAATGCTAGTAGGAACTTCTGACAAGAGCTTCACAAAATCATTTTTAATAGCAAAGCCTACTCCATGTATTTGTCATTCTTGATCAGGCAGTCCTTTCCAGAAGAAGGTGTAACCTCCTTTTCCTTCCTTCAATTGTCCCTCTCCTGCTCTTCGAGTTTCTTGGAGTGCTGCTATGTCAATATCAAAACGTCTCAACTCCCTCGCAATGATGGCAGTCCTGCGTTCAGGACGTTCACTATCTGTATTGTCCAGCAATGTCCATATATTCCACGTTCCAAAGTTCATTTGTCTTTTGCAACCGCTAAGTGGTGACCCCACTGGATACGGTGATCTGGTTAGGGAGAGAGATGAGGCAGACTATGTTTAGGGCACCTTTTCTAGCCCCCTTCCCATATGGGGTGAGCAGAGTGGATCCTGAATAGGACTGCTCAGTCGTGGATACAGCTGCCGAACTACTCAACTGTCTCGGTCTTTGAGCCAGGACGACTGAGTCTGTATCCACCGCCCATGTGCCGGTCCATGACGAGGGGCTTCCGGATTTCACAGTACTGCCCCCGTTTCTATTCGCCGATTGCCATGGGACTTTGGTTTGGTTTGGTTGGAGGACGCCTGTGTGTGAATTTGTTTTATGTGGGGAGATCAGTGCACGACGATCAGCACACAGTCTTGACAGAAAAAGTCTTTGATGTGATGACATGGATACCGCGACGATTGGAAGTCTTTTGTCTGCTGCAGCCTTCATCCGCCTTCGCAGCCATTGTAACATACACATTGTTATCCTCCGCCTGTTCTCCCATTGAGGACTTTCTTGGACGTTCTTTGTCTGGTTCCTCTCCCTTGACCCTACCACCATGGGTGACCCTGCTGGGAGTACATGACTCCTGACAGCATCGCTCACAGGGTTCATTGGGACATGCAAGCCCACTCACCACTGCAAGATGACTATCCAGCGAGGGGAGGGATACAGGTAGTGTGTGATTCAATCATTAGTATCATAGACAGTGGGGTGTGCAATGGGCATGCTGCAGGGTGCAGGGTGATTTGCCTGCCTGGCACTAAGGTTGCAGATGTTGTCCATCATCTAGATGGCTTGATAGATAGTGCTGGGGGAGGAATCAGTGGTCATGGTGTTCGTTGGCACCGATGACATGGGGAAATGCAGTCATGAGGTCCTGGAAGCAAAATTTAGGTCACTAGGTAGGACGCTGAAAGCCAGGATCTCCAAGGTAGTCTTCCCTTGCAGGAAGCCAGATTTTGACTGAACATCAGGAAAAACTTCCTAACTGTTAGAGCCATAAGACAATGGAACCAATTACCTAGAGAGGTAGTGGGCTCTCTGACACTGGAGGCATTCAAGAGGCAGCTGGACATCCATCTGTCAGGAATGCTTTGATTGGGATTCCTGCATTGAGCAGGGGGTTAGACTTGATGACCTTATAGGCCCCTTCCAACTCTACTATTTTATGATTCTATGATTCCCTGAAATGCTACTGATTCCCCGTGCAGGGCCAGCTAGACAGGCACAGATTCGTAGTCTCAATGGTGTTGGGAGCAGGGGTTTGGATTTGTTAGGTACTGGGGGACATTTTGGGACAAGCCAGGCCTGTACAACAAGGATGGGCTTCACTTGAACCAGGATGGAACCAGATTGCTGGCGCTTAAGATAAAAAAGGTAGCAGCACAGCTTTTAAACTGATGGAGGAGGAAAAGCCGACAGAAGCCAAGGAGGGTCCAGTTTGAAACCAATCTCCCCCCTGGATTAACGACAAAATGTTAAAAACATAAATGGGGTAGTCCTAGAACTAGGCATTGTGAGTGCAAGGGCACAGAATAGCTATCTAGAGAGGCAAAAGTACCACAGACCAAAACAAATGTGCCAAAGACGCTTGGAAAAAAGACACTGTATACAAGTGTTTATATGCTAATACTAGAAGCCTCCAAGCTAAGTTGGAAGAAGCTTGGTCTTAGAGGACAGCATTGATACAGTGAGCATAATGGAAACTGGTGAGATGGAGAAAACCAGTGGGACAGTTATCTGTGGATATAAACTATATCAGAAGGACATTGCCAAGAAAATCCAACATGGTTCCATTTGATTTCAAAAGACGAAACTTCCCCAAAATGAGGGGATTGGTAAAAATAAAGTTGAAAGACAGAGTTAAGAGGGTCAAATCACTCCAAAATGTTTTGGGAGTTGTTTAGAAACACAATAATAGAAGCTCAACTGGAGAGTATATCTCAGATCAGGACAGGTACCACCAGGGCCAATAGGATGCAGTGTGGTTCACGAGCAGGGTCAAAGAAACTATTAGAGGCAAGAGGGCTTTCTTCAAAAATAAATGGAAGTCTTATCCTAATGAGAAAAATAAAAAGCAACACAAACTCTGGCAAAAGAAATGCAAGAAGAAAAAAAGAGATGCTAAAAAAGACTTTGAGGAGCACATTGCTCAAAACATAAAACCCAACAAGAAAAAAATCTTTAAATACATTCAAAGCAGGAGACTATCTAGGGAAGCAGTTGGACACTTGGGTGAGAAGGGAATAAAAGGTGTGCTAAAGCAGGATAAGGAGATTGCAGAGAAGCTAAATACATTATTTGCATCTGTTTTCACAGCGGAGGATATAAGGCAGATCCCTGTGCCTGAACGTTTAAAGGAAGGGAGTCTGAGGACCTGAGGCACATAGTGGTGATGAGACATGAAGTTCCAGGCCTAACAGAAAAAAATAAAAACAAATTGCTGGGTCTGGATGGCATCCACCCAAGATTTTTCAAAGAACTCAAATGTGAGATAGGTGATCTTCTAACAAAAATATGTAACTTGTCCCTGAGATCTGCCTCCTTACCTGAGGAGTGGAAACTGGCCAATGTAACATGAATCTTTAAAAAGGGATCCGAGGGGATCCTGGAAATTACAGCCTAGTTACCTTAACATCTGTCCCACAAAAACTGGTAGAGAGTATTGTTAAAGATAAATTAAACCAAGTATATAGAAGAACAAGCCTTACTAAAGCAGAACAGCATGGCTTCTGCAAGGGTAAGTCTTGTCTCACCAACCTATTGGAGTTCTCTGAGAGAATCAACAAGCACATGCTGTTTCTGGGCCAGGATAACCTGACCACTGTTGTCTATGTACTGGTAACCTCCAGCTTGGATTACTGTAATGCTCTCTATGTGGGCCTGCCCTTGACGTTTGTCAGGAAACTACAGCTGGTGCAATATGCAGCAGCATGAGTGCTCACTGTGGCAGGGTGTCACCAACGTTTTATCTTGCTGCTGAAAGAATTCCACTGGCAACTCATTAATTACCAGGCCAAGTTCAAAGTTCTGGTTTTGGCATACAAAGCCCTATGCAGCTTTGGATCAGGATACCTGTAAGATAATCTTACCCCTTATATACCCAGTTGATCACTGCACTCTTCAGGTGATGGCTTCCTTTAGATATCATCTCATCAGGAGGTCTGTTCCGCATAGGAAGTGGAAAGGGTAGTGTCACCTACCCTTTGGAATTTCCTCCCCTTAAATATTAGACAGGCACCATTCCTGTTATCTTTTTGGCACCTACTGAAGGCCTTCCTCTTTCAACAAGCCTTTTAAGTAGAACCTTATCCCAGTCTGTGTCTGTGTTGGAATTACTTTTAAATATGTTTTTAAAGATGTTTTGTTTTAATATGTTTTTAAGTATTTTGTTTTTAAGATGTTTTAGAGTGTTTTTAGTGTTTTTGTTTGCCATCCTGTGCGTCTCCTAGGAGGAAGGGCAGGATATAAATGAAGTAAATAAATAAATAATAGGCAGTGGTGATCCAGTTGACACAGTGTACTTGGACTTTCAAAAAATCTTCAACAAGGTCCCTCACCAAAGACTCCTGAGTAAGCTTAGTAGTCATGGAATAAGAGGAGAGGTCCTCTTGTGGATAAGGAATTGGTAAGAAGCAGAAAGCAGAGACTAGGAATAAATGGACAGTTCTCCCAATGGAGGGCTGTAGAAAGTGGAGTCCCTCAAGGATCAGTATTGGGACCTGTACTTTTCAACTTATTCATTAATGAATTAGGAGTGAGCAGTGAAGTGGCCAAGTTTGCTGATGATAAAACTGTTCAGGGTTGTTAAAACAAAAAGAGATTGTGAAGAGCTTCAAAAGGACCTCTCCAAACTGAGTGAATGGGTAGTAAAATGGCAAATGCAATTTAATGTGAGCAAGTGTAAAGTGATGTATGTTGGGGAAGCAGATCTTAATTTCACATACATGCTCATGGGGTCTGTACTGACGGTGACTGTCCAGGATTGATACCTTGGGGACGTAGTGGACAGGTCAATGAAGATGTTGACCCAGTGGGTGGCAGCTGTGAAAAAGCCAAATTCCATGCTAAGAATCATTAGGAAAGGCATTGAAAATAAAACTGCTGATGTCATAATAAACTAAAGGTGTCCCCGCACTTATAGTGAGAGTCGTTTCCGACTCTTAGGATGACGTCTTGTGACGTTTACTAGGCAGACCGTATATATGGGGTGGGATTGCCAGTTCCTTCCCCGGCCTTTCTTTACCCCCCCAGCATATGCCGGGTACTCATTTTACTGACCACAGATGGATGGAAGGCTGAGTGGACCTCGACCCCTTTTACTGGAGATTCAATTTCCTCCTTCCATTGGAATCAAACTCCGGCCATGAGCAGAGCTTCAGCTGCATTACCGCCGCTTACCACTCTGCACCACGGAGGGTCATGATGTATAATACCATTATGCAAATCTATGGTGCAACGAAATTTTAATCCTTTCTATAGTTCTGGTCACCTCATCTCAGAAAGGATATTGTAGAATTGGAAAAGGTTCAGAAGAGGGCAACCAAAATGATCCAGGGGATAGAGTAACTCCCTTACGAGTAAAGGTTGCAGCATTTGAGGCTTTTTAGTTTAGAGAAAAGGTGAGCAAGATGTGGTTATAAAAGGTTATGAAATTATGCATGGCATGGAGAGAGTGGATAGAGAGATGTTTTTCTCCTTCTCTTACAACGGTAAGACATCCTATGAAGGTGAATGATGGAAGATTCAGGACAGGCAAGAGAAAGGACATCACACAACACATAGTTAAACTGTGGAATTCACTGCCACAAGAGGCAGTGATGGGCGCCAACTTGGATGGCTTTAAAAGAGGATTAGACAAATTCATGGAGGAAAAGGCTATCAGTGGCTACTAGCTATGATGGCTTTGCTATGATGGCTTCCAAAACTCGCTGCCAGAGGAGGCAGTGATGGCCAATGACTTAGACAGCTTTAAGAGAGAACTAGATAATGCATGGAGGATAACAGTATCAAAGTCTACTAGCCATGATAGCTATTCTCTGACTCCACAGTTCAGTAAGCTTCTGAATACCAGTTACTGGGGATCACAAGTGGGGAAAATGCTCTTGTGCTCAGATCCTGCTTGTGGGCTTGCCATTAGGTCATCAAGTTGGTCACTGTGAGAATAGGACACTAGACTAGATTGGCCTCTGGCCTTATCCAGCAGGCCCTTCTTATATTCTTGTGTTCTTGTGACATCAGCTTGTGGATGGGTGGGCAAGGTTTGGGGAAAATGGCCTTGGGGGGCTATGATTTCCCAGAGGCCAAAGGTTCCCCATCCCTGCAATAAATACATGGAAGGAGATGAGAGGTGTGCTAGATCCACTCCAAACATCAGTGTGACCACACATTGCTCCCAAACTCTGCACAGTCACCCAAAAATCTCAACGGGGAGCCTCCACAGGTATATACAGCACATTGAGTCCCCATCACTTGGTCACATGGAGTAGGCTCTGCACATCATTGTTTGCATGTGTAGCACAGATAGCCAACGTGGTGTCCTCTAAATGTTTGTTGAACTCCATCAGCCCCAACCCAATGGCCAATGTTTCTACCCTTTTTGTTGTCCTCTTCTATTTCTATGCAATAACTATTGTAATAGTTCTCTTTGTCCCTACGTACTAGTCACTGTATAGTTGCATTTAGGGTTCTGACCGTGTTTCTATCTCCTTTTGCTTTTGCTTTCCTTCTCTCTCTAACCATTTTAAGAGTTTCTTCAGTCATCCATTGAGGTCTTTCTCTCATTTTAACAAGAGGTATTGTCTTTTTGCATTCTTCTCTGATAATGTCTTTGACTTCATTCCATAGGTCTTCTGGTTTCCTGTCAACTAGGTTTAGAGCCTCAAATCTGTTCCTTATTTGATCTTTAAATTCTTCTGGGATGTTATTTAAATTGTACTTTGGCATTATGATTGCTTTGTTACTCTTCTTTAGCTTTACTCTGATTTTCGATATGACCAGTTCATGATCTGTACCGCAGTCTGCTCCTGGTCTTGTTTTTGCAGAAAATATGGAACTTCTCCATCTTCTGCTACCAATTATATAATCAATTTGATTCCTATATTGACCATTTGGTGATGTCCACATGTACAGTCGTCTTTTTGGTTGCTCAAAAAATGTGTTGGCTTCACAGAATTCAATAAGTCCTTCTCCTGCTTCATTTTTATTTCCTAAGCCCCATTTCCCCACAATTCCTAGTTCTTCTCTGTTCCCTACTTTTGCATTCCAGTCCCCCATGATTATCAGCACATCTTGTTTTGGTGTGTGATCCATTTCTTCCTGTACTTCTGCATAAAATCTCTCCCTCCTCTTCTGCATTTGCCGTTGGAGTGTAGACTTGGATGATGGTTATGTTAATAGGTTTCCCGTTAAATCTCATTGATATCGCTTGCTCAGATCTTGCATTATAGCTCTTAATTGTTTTTGCTACATCACTTCTCACTATTAAAGCAACCCCGTTTCTTCTTAGTTTCTCATTTCCTGCATAAAATATTTCAATCAATCAAATTTATTGTGCAGTCATGGACCCAATACAATTGATTTTACAGATAGTAAAAGCCATAGTTATAAAATATATAAAATGTATCGAACGAAGCTTGTGAGGATTAAAACAACAACGTTAATTAGCTAAAAAGAAGGAGAGATCTTCATATGAATATGTTGAGCGGCAGAGATGAACTTAGCGACAGATAGAGTTGTTGGTTCATCAAGGCCAGCCAAGAGGTGTTGTAATAATATGGTTTTAGGCCTGCCGGGGAAATTTTTTAAAATTGGATTTAAGTATTTAAAACATTCAGCAGTGTAATAAGGGCAGACAAGGAGGACATGGGGCAAGGACTCGACATCTGCGTTCTTACAGGGGCATAAACGAAGTTCAAGAGGTGTGCCCTGGAAACGGCCTACTAAAAGTGAGGAGAATATGCAGATAAATCGGGCCCTAGAAAAAAATCAGCAGAGTTTGGGTGTGGTCAGGTATTCCAGGTAAGGAGTGGGTTTGGGGAATGTGAAATTTAGATCAGAGTAGAGGGGGGAGCAGGTTTTGGCAGCATTAGTCATTGAACTCTGGAGGTAAGTGTCCTTGATCCGAGTCTCGATGATCTGTCTGGCTGTCACAGAGTCCAGTGAAGATAGGTATTCTACTGAAAAAACCCAGCGTGGCCAACTTGGCAAGGAGGGCTTTGGACCATTAGCTGGAGAAGGAATCACGCCAGAGGAAATGTAAATATCCAGAGGAAGGGCTTGTATAGGCTAATTTAACCCAGTATCTGAAAGTTAGGGACCAAGCGAGAGACTCTAGTGAGGGCAGGACAGCCTCTAGCCTGAGGCCGGCAGCCAGGACACGTTGGGGGTCCCCAAAAATTAATCTTAGAAATGTTGATAATGTTGATTCAATTTTAGGGTTAAAACTTGGGGCCCAAAGTGGAACACCATACAAGAGTTGAGGGAAAATTTTGGACTTAAAAACCTGGGAGGCTGCTGGTATGTATTGTCTGCCCCTGTTATAGAAAAAACGGAAAATGGCTTTTGATGTATTCCCGGCGGTTTGAACCGCAGTGCGTATGTGAGGGGACCAGGAAAGAGAGGAATGAAACATAACCCCCAAATACCTATATTGCCTGACCTGGGTGATTTTTGGGGCATTAATTGTCCACTAGGACACTGAAAGGCGCCGGGAAAAGACTAGGATTTTGGTCTTATCAAAGTTTATGGATAATAAGTTTGTGGTACAATAGGCCATGAAGGCACGAAAGAGTCTTTTCAGGCCTACTTAATGACAGAAGAACAGCATCGTCTGCGTATAGCAGCAGGGGGCAATTTTGGTCGGCCACCTTTGGGGGATGGAAAGCGGAGGAGTAGCAACATGTACTGAGGTCGTTCAGGAAGAGATTAAAGAGTGCAGGGGCTAGGATACAGCCCTGTTTGACCCCGTTGGGGGCAGGAATGGGGTTCGTTAGTGTCCCATCGACGCCACAGTGAACGCGGAAAGTTGTAGTTTGATGGAGATGATAGATGAGATAAAGGAGTCTCCTATTGATATTAGATTGACAGAGTTTAGCCCAAAGCTTGTCTCTTGGGATGGCGTCGAAAGCAGATTTAAGGTCAAGAAAAGCAACGAACAAGCCGTTACCCATATGATTTAAGAATGCAGTGGTCGAGGGTGGATCTCCCTTTTCTAAAGCCAGCCTGTTCCCGGCCCATGACATTGTCCTCCTCAAGCCAGCAGGTCAGCTTTAGGTTTAAATAGCTGGCGTAGAGCTTGCCCACGACCGATAGAAGGCTGATGGGCCAGTAGTTTGATGGATCATCTCTGGCTCCTTTTCTGAATATGGGAATGACAATAGCCTCGAGCCAGGCCAAGAAGGTAAAAACGTACAATCAGCAGTAGGGAGATAGAACAAGGAGTGATTACTTTGGGCTGCAAACAGGCTGGCAAAGTGTTGTTCCCAAATGCTGGGAGGGATGTTACAGGAGTTAGGATTGGGAGAGATTAGGGCGTCAGTAATTTAGAGTTTTTAAGTTGGGAGGCATTTATCAAGGCCTTCCATCCGTCGAGAGTTGCCTGTCTCTTTTTAATGGATATAAAATGTTTGTATTGTTTTTTGGTGGTGTAATATTCTGGAGGGAGCGAGTTTAAATTTTCCCTCCTGTATTGAAGATATATCTTTCTTAGGTTTAGCTTGGCATCAAGGCAAGCTTTATCAAACCATCTTGGGAGGCCTAGTGTGAATTGTGACTTAAGGACTGGTGGTTTGGATTTTAGAGTTGTGCTCAAGGCAGAGGTCAGTAAGGAGTAGGCAGTTAGAGAGGAGAGGGGGTCAGGAGCATCTATTATGCGGTTTTCAAGACTCAACCCCTGGGGGGAGTCAAAATAAGAAGTGGTCTTGTGTAACATTCCTGCTGAACATTTTGTTCTCCAGTGTTTGAAGGATGGTATTTTGTCCTCAGGGTCACATTTGGTTACCAAAAGACCTTTCTCAGGGAACAGGATAGAGAAATTTAGGGGGAGGTGATCGCTACCTTGTCTGTTTCCCACAGCGAAATTGAAAACTCCGCGCTGTTATCGGCCTGAATTAGACCGTTCAAGATTACTAAATTAAAGCAGCCAACCAGGCGGGTCAGGCAGATATCCCCATAGTTCACCTTAGGGTCTTTAGAAGCCCAATCATATTTAAAAGTGAAATTTTCAATGTCTGCAGCCCCCCCAGAGGCCAGAAGAAAAACATGAGGTGTTATTGGGGTCTATCCTTGCGTTAAAATCCCCCATAATTATGGGGTAGGCTCTGGGGTAAAGGGATTCAAGGCCCATTATATATTGTTCTAGGGCCTCCCAGCCTGAAGTGGTTTCTTTCCTTGAAGGAAAGGGTGGAATATAGACATTGATCAGTAAAAGGGAAATATATGTGAAGGCCATTAGTGCAGCTATGGCTAAGTTCCCACAAGCGGGGAGTTTTTTTTATGTTTGCATGGAGAATAGTGGAGGACAATATGGCCAAGCCAGCTTTTGGCATGCCTTTTCAATTTGGGAGCCTGGCAGGAAGGTCGATTGTTGAGAAGCCATCCAAGAGAAGATTTTTAGTGGACCAGGTTTCCTGTAGGAAAATTATCTCGAAATTATTGAAAAAGGCAAGGATGTCTGGGTTACCTTGCTTAGATGCCCATCCTGCAATGTTCCAAGACAGGAAGTTAAGCTGAGCTCTGGTGTGAATGCTTGGTTTCTCAGGCTCAGGGGGGGCGGAGAAGGGGGAACCTAATTTTACCCTGGTCGGGTTTGTAGGTTTAGTTTTTATGAGATTGCCTTGTCAATTTATTTCAGAGATCTGATTAAGTTCACAGGTCAGATCTACATAGACAGCCCCAGTTTGTGTTGGAGGGATAACAAGCATTGCTTATTTTATGTCCAATACCCTTGAAAGGGAGGTCGATGGTGCAGGGCCCAATTCCTCAGGGCCCAGGAATCTAGTTTGTAGCCAGTCTATTCCAGACTGTAGAGGTCTGGACGGGAAATTCTGAGGATATTCCTTTACAGGTCAAAAGCACTCTGCCGCTATAGTGATTGGGTTTATTGAAGGTCCAGGAGTGGTGGGGACCTTCGCGGAGGTGGAGGTCACCAGAGGCTGTTCAGACTGGCCAGTAGGCGGCTCCAATTTCCAGGTGCCTAAGGTTGTTAGGGGGCAAGATGGTTTCAATATTTGCTCCAATGGCCTACTAGCATTGTCTTGGAGCATAATGTGAATAAGTGTATCTCTAAGGCGAGTAAGTCTGGTGGTTATCTCTTTCTGAGACTGTAAAGGTAAAGAGGAAAATGACTCTAGGAGGTCTGTTTCTTCCGGAAACTGAGTTGTTTTAAAATCAAGGGAAGGCTGGAAAGGCACGTAGTTTGGAATCGGTCCAGTGTTCGGGGGGCTTTGGGTAGCCTGGAGATTGTCTGGAGGGATAGATAGATATTTTGTAGTTGCCTGATTGAAAATGTCCCATTCCCGTACATTTTAATTCACTCACACCAAGTATTGTACTGTTGATACGGTCCATTTCCTGCTTGACAATTTTTAACTTTCCCTGGTTCATGCTTCTCACATTCCATGTTCCTGTTGTGTACGTTGTACAACTCTGGACTTTCCTTTTGCATCTGTGCACATCAGCCTCTGGGCTTCCTTTTGGCTTTGACCCAGCTGCGTCAGACTCATTAGTCACAGTGCTACTCGTACTTGTCCTTTGTTCTTCCCCAGTAGCTCGGTGAGTGCCTTCTGACCTGGGGGTCTCATCTTCCAGCACTATCTCGTGTTGCATTTTGGATACTCTGTTCATAGGTTTGTGTGGTAAGATATATTCAGAGGTGGTTTACCATTGCCTTCCTCTGAGCTTGGATGTATCTTAGTCTGGTGTCTCAGCTTTGACCATTCCGCCTTGGGTGACCCTGCTAGGAGTCTACCCTTTTGGTCTGACAGCATTGCTCTCAGCTTCTTCAATACTCTCAAACCCACTCACCACATTAAGGTGTGCATCCTGCGGGGAGGGAACCAGTAGCCCTTCAGATGTTGCTGGATTACAACTCCCATCATTCCTCACTATTGGGTATACAGCCAGCTGTTGCAGCAATAGGTACAACCTGATGGGCTGTATCTAAAATTAGGTCTGCTCAGAATATACCCAGTGAAAGAATAGGCCCAAATATTTACGCCCATTAATTTCAACGGGTCTACCATGCATATAACAAACTTTGGACATACAAGCCCATAACTCCATTATGAAACATGTGTAAAAGTGGTTTCCTACTTGACTTTCTCTCAGTTGTGTATAAATCTAGCAGGTTTCCAATATAGTTCTCAGTTACAGGTCAAAATTGTGCACTATAATACAATTCTGTTTGCTCTCATGCTGTTCTGGCAATCCAAGGTATATATTTTGGAAGCAACCAAATGCACCAAAGTGTCCAAGAATGACTAAATGAGAATTCTAGTTCAACACTCCAAACTGAGTCTGTCAGTGATTCAATTACTAAAAAAAATCATATGCATATGGAATATAAAGTACTGGTAAATATGTTGGCTAGGTACATTCTTAAACCACAATGTTTTTGCCTATTAGTGAATTTCTCTGGTTTTTAAACTGGTAGGTAAGAAATGGGATCCTGTGCAAGCTTGCTGAGAATGGATTGATCATTTGCATGTTTATTGAGTTCATTGGGATCTATTCCCGTGCAATCATGCTTAGGATAGGTAAAACTGACCACAGGGAGGAAAACTTGGAGTGGGCAGGGGAGGAGGAAGAAGGAAGAGGGAAGGAGAGGAAGAAGGGAGATGAGAGGGGAAGGACGGGAAAGGCAGGTCTGATCCATTGCATGCTTATTGAGTTCAATGGGATCTACTCCTGTGCAACCATGGCTAGGATAGGTAAAACTGACCATGGGGGAGGAGGGGAGAATAGAGGGAAGGAAGAAGGGGAGAGGGGAGCAGAAGGAGTGGGAGGGGGAAGAAGTGGATTGGAAGGGGAGGGGGAAGGGGGATTGGAAGGGGAGGGGGAGGGGTGAAGGAAGGGGGAGGGAAGGGGCAAAAGGGAGGTGATGGGAGGGAGGAGGAGGAGGAGGGGAGGGCAAGTTTGATCATTTGCACGCTTATTGAGTTCAATGGGATTTACTCCCATGCCATAATGCTTGAAAATGAAATGGAATGTCTTCAAGTCAATTCCGACTTATAGAGACCCTATAAATAGGGTTTTCATGGTAATCAGTATTCAGAGGGGGTTTACCATTGCCTTCCTCTGAGGCTTAGAGGCAGTGACTGGCCCAAGGTCACCCAGTGAGCTTCATGGCTGTGTGGGGCTTCAAACCCTGGTCTTCCAGGTCATAGTGCTATGATAGGTAAAACTGACCATGGAGGAGGGGGAGGGCAGAAGGGGGAGGGGAGGGGATCAAGGAGGACTGGGAAGGAGGGGATTGGAAGGAATGGGGAGGGGAAGGGAGGGGTGAAGGAAGGGAAAGAGAAGGGGCAAGAGGGAGGGGATAGGAGGGAGGAGGAGGGGAGGGCAGATTTGATCATTTGCATTACTTTTAAGTTCAATTAGATTTACTGCTGTGCACTTATGGTTAGGATAGGTGAAACTGACCTGGGGGAGGGGCAGGAATGGGAGGGGGAAGGAGGAAGGGGGAGGGGAGGGGAGGAGATTGGGTTTGTGGGCACTGGGCTGAGGGGAAACCCCTTTCCTTTCCAAAAGGAAAACATTGTGAACAGTATCATTCTTTTTCAGGGTTTCCCCCACCTTTTTATTCTACAGCAGGCACATGTAGCCTCCCACCCAAATTTAAACCAAAGCTGTCCCTGGCCACATCCACACCAGACCTTTATTTAACTTTATTTAACTTTTAACTTCTCCCAAAGAATCCTGGGAAGTGTAGTTAGTGAATGGTGCTGAGAGTTGCTAGGAGATGCTCTGTTCCACTCATAGACCTTCAATGAGAGTGGCTGATTGTTAAACCCCTCTGGCCACTGGAACTCTGTCAGGGGAATAGGATTCTCTGGCGGAAGCCATGACTGTCTCACATGCAATCAAAGTCTGTTGTGGGTGTGGCCCCAATTAGTCAAGTCCAGCAGCTGGGAGTCTGGCTTTTAGAACACTGACAGTCTCACAACATGAGACCTCCCTAGGAGCCAATCAACATGAAAGGGAAGCATGTTAGCTACTGAGAAGAGTCTTCTCAGCGGCTGTCTCACTCCTTCACTCTGATTGGCTCCAATAAGCATGAAAGCAAGCAGGTTAGAAGACACTTTTCAGTTGGTGATTAGTTTTGTTTTATTTGGAATAGGAGTCTCTGCTCTCAGCACCCTTCACAATCTATACTTCCCAGGATTCTTTGGGGGAAGCCATGACTGTCTAAAGTGAACTAAAGGTCTAGCGTGGGTGTGGCCCCCTGATTAGCCAAGCCAAGCAGCTGTGAGTCTGGCTTTTAGAACACTGATGGTTGGTTCTAACGGAGCATGCTCAACATTATCATTGAGTTCCAGCCAAAATTTCTTAAATTTCTTAAAAACCAGTCAGGCATTTTTTAAATTTTTAAACTGCAGAAGATGAAGGTCAGAGTATGGGGCAAGGACAGTGAACATGGCTGATTTTTAATTAATTTCAACAGATATGAGAACTCTGCCAGAAAAAAGTCCAAAATGGGTCTGGGTTTTTTCTTTCTGTTTTTACACTTTGAACTATCGATTCTTTCTGTCTGTTTTGTGTATCTCTAAGAAAATTTAGAGGGTTGTTAAGCAAGTGTTTCTGAGTTTTATTATTAATATTTTATTTTATTAATTAAGCTTATAAACCGCCCGACTAGCAATAGCTCTCTGGGCGGTGAACAAAGTACAGTAAAATCATAATACAATACCACAGGACATAAAAACAATCAAAAATCAATTACAACAATTTGTATAAATTTAAGTTAAACTAAATTAAAATGCTTCAGTGAAAAGAAAGGTTTTCACTTGGCGCCGAAAAGAAAACAGCATCGGCGCCAAGTGCACCTCCACGGGGAGACTGTTCCAAAATATGGGGGCCCTAGATCTTGTCACCACCCTCCGGGCCTCCCTATGAGTCGAGGCCCGGAGGAGGGCCTTCGTTGTGGAATGTAGTGTACGGGCCGGTTCATATCGGGAGAGGCGTTCCAACAGGTATCGTGGCCCTGCGCCATATAAGGCTTTATAGGTTAATACCAACACTTTGAATCTAGCCCGGAAGCTTATTGGCAGCCAGTGCAAGCGAGCCAGAACAGGTGTTATGTGCTCGGACCGCTTGGTCCTTGTTAGCAGTCTGGCTGCCGCATTTTGCACTAGCTGTAGCTTCCGATCAGTCTTCAAAGGTAGCCCTACGTACAGCGCATTGCAGTAGTCTAAGCGTGAGGTTACTAGAGCATGTACCACTGATGTAAGGTCCTCTTTACTCAAATAGGGGCGTAGCTGGGCTACCAACTGAAGTTGGTAGAACACATTCCTTGCCACCGAGGCTACTTGAGCCTCAAGTGAGAGGGAAGAGTCAAAAAGGACTCCCAGACTACGAACCCGCTCCTTTGGGGGGAGTGTAACCCCATCAAGGACAGGGTATATATCCACCATCCAATCAGAGAAACCATCCACCAACAGCATCTCAGTCTTGTCTGGACTGAGCTTCAGCTTGTTAACCCTCATCCAGTCCATTGTTGCGGCCAGGCATCGGTTCAGGGCATCGACAGCCTCACCTGAAGAAGATGAAAAGGAGAAGTAGAGCTGCGTGTCATCAGCATACTGATGACAACGCACTCCAAAACTCCTGATGACCTCACCCAACGGCTTCATGTAGATATTAAAAAGCATGGGGGACAAGACTGATCCCTGCGGGACTCCATATTGGAGGACCCACGGTGTTGAGCAATGTTCCCCAAGCACTACACTCTGGAGATGGTCCGCCAAGTAGCAGCGAAACCACTGCCAAGCAGTACCTCCGACTCCCAACTCCGCGAGCCTCCCCAGAAGGATACCATGGTCGATGGTATCAAAAGCCGCTGAGAGATCAAGGAGAATCAACAGAGTCACACTCCCTCTGTCTCTCTCCCGACATAGGTCATCATACAGGGCGGCCAAGGCTGTCTCAGTACCAAAACCAGGCCTGAAACCCGACTGAAATGGATCTAGATAATTGGTTTCATCCAATAACGCCTGGAGCTGGTCAGCAACCACTCGTTCCAGGATCTTGCCCAGGAATGGGACATTCGCCACTGGCCTATAGCTGTTAAAATTTTCTGGGTCCAAGGAGGGCTTTTTCAGAAGTGGTCTCACCACTGCCTCTTTTAGACAGCTAGGGACCACTCCCTCTCGTAAGGAGGCATTTATCACTTCCTTGGCCCAACCAGCTGTTCCATTCATGCTAGATTTTATTAGCCAAGAGGGGCAAGGATCCAGTACCGAAGTGGTTGCACGTACCAGTCCAAGCACCTTGTCCACGTCCTCGAGCTGAACCGGCTGAAACTCATCCAATAAAACATGACAAGACTGTGCTCCAGACACCTCACTAGAATCAACTGCTATAACCTGGGAGTCTATGTCCCGACAGATGCATGAGATCTTATTCTGGAAGTGATCGGCAAACTCATTACAGCGGACCACCGATGAGTCTATCGTGTCCTGAGGGCCAGACTGAAGAAGCCCCCAGACAACCCTAAAGAGTTCAGGACAATATGTTTTGTAAAGCTTTGTTTGGAAGTGAGCTAATGGGTAGGTTCAGAATGATTTGGGGGATATTTTCAATTTAACATTGCGGAATGTGAAAAATCCATGCTGACTATAGTATACAGCCACTCTTGTGGCTGTATAATAACAGAGCAATTCAACCCAGGGGAAGCCGGTGTGAGTGGTGCAAGAGAAGCCAGCATAATGTTACACCACATCCAGTTGCCATTCAGGACCCTCTAGGTTGGCTGAATGCCAGCTCAGCCAGGAGCTGTATGCAGGGACCAGCCTGCTCTCCCAAATTCCTCTACTGGGGAATAAGCCCTCTCTGTTGACTTCTATTGTATTAATTTTCTTAAACCGACCTTTTTCCTGGCATAACTTTTGTCTGAAATGGGACCTTCAGGAGTGCTCTGAACACGAGTTGGATGTGGCCTAAGTCACCTCACCTCAGACCCTCCTCTGTCACACCCCCAGAATGCCCCTTTTTGGGGACTTACGCTGACCTAACTTATACAAATCTCAGCTGAGCTGGCTGATCCCTGGCTGAGCTAGGCTGAGGGACTTATGCCGGCATTGCCCAGCTGAGCTGGGAGTCAGCTGGCTCAGCTGGAGATCTGCCACATCCAACTGCTCTCAGCCTGGCATAAATGCAAGTTGGATTGCACCCTAAGTCTAAGTCAGAGGTCTTAGTTATGGATGTTATGTGGTTATGGATTGGTCAGATAGGAGGCCATGCAAAATAGATGTTCATAAAATTACAGTTGGTTTTAAGTAGGGATGAATGGATCGGTCAATTTCAGTTTTTCTCAGTTTCTCATTTTGCCCCATTTCCACTTTGTATTTTTTCAAAGTCCTCATGAAAATTCATCAGCACTTTAGCGCACATTTCTCCTAATACACGCATTTTGGAATGTGAATTTGCCTAACATACACATTTTTGCAAGAACTTTCCCTTACTGTAATGCATTTTTGCATGTTATTTTCTAGAATATATGCATTTTGATGCCCTGTTTCCCCTAATCTACATTTAGATACACCGTTTTGGTTGAAGTACTGCAACCCAAAATTTTAAGGGCGAATTTCAAAGGGCAGTTATGTTTCAGTTCATGTACAATTTCAGGAAGTGTGAATTAGGTAAATTAAATTGTGAACCGAAACAATTTTCTCAGTCATGCCTCATTCCAAGTGAAAGGGTGAAGGTTGAGGAGGTGAAGGATCTGGGGAAGTCAAGGTAGGATAAACATAAAGGTACAAATTCTGAGATAGATGCAGCTGTAGCTAAGTATGCTAAGATTCTAAGAACCATTAAACTCTTCCTTTATCTCAGTGGGAGGGTTAAAAATGGGCTGAAATTGAACCCATTGAATTCAATGGGACTTGAAGGTGTTTGACTTTGGCTAGATCTTGTCCACAATTTGTAGTGTGCTTAGTGGTTACATTAGATGTTTTCTCTCATGCTGCCATGTGGAACGCCATGCAGATTTATTTATTTTAAAAATAGCATTTATATAGTGCTTTTAAAAGTTCAGAATCCACATATACTGTAGTATCTTGGTAGCCAGCAATCATCATGTGAGAAAGGATGTTGGAGAACTCCATCAGCCATGATAATAAGAATGGAAATTGCCACAATTTGCATGTTTGTCTGAGACCAGGAATGGAAATTCTGCAATGAATATGAGTGGTATTTGCTACCATTGTTTCTTTAAACAACAATCCTGCAAATGTTGCGTTAATAATTACATTATTTTCTGCATAGTTTTTGATGCTAAAATATAGGCTATCATGAAGCTTTGAGGGGTACTTGAAAGTCTTGCACATGGGAGCTGCAGTGGGAGGAGGAATTCACCAAAAGCATGCATAAGAAGTTTGCACAAGTAACTTCCCTTCAGGCTCCTGTCCAGTTTTTGTCCCCCCCCAATGCCCCTCCATATGACAAAATTCAGGCCTTTTCAAAATCTTTGCCAAGCTACAGAGGGAATGCAGTTGGGCTGCCATGGGGAAAGGGAAGAGAAAATCCCCTTGCACAAAGAAATGTCTGCTCATCCATATTTCCACTTCCTATGGAAGTGAATGGACTGCATGCATTTGTGTGAGGAATGAAAAGAGGTACAATCTGGAAAACCTTTGATTGGGAAACCCCTTGGTACCTTCAAACACAGTAAAGACAGTAAAACACTTGCACGACATTACAGAGAAAAGTGATAAATCGCTCAGTGACCTAGACTGCCTTCAGACACGCAGCACATAGTTAAACTATGTTGTGATGGCCACCAACTTGGATCTTTAAAGAAGATTAGACAAATGCATAGAGGATGAGGCTATCAATGGCTACTAGCCACGATGGCTGTGCTCTGCCACCCTAGTCAGAGGCAGCATGCTTCTGAAAACCAGTTGCCGGAAGCCTCAGGAGGGGAGAGTGTTCTTGCTCTCGGGTCCTGCTTGCGGGCTTCCCCCAGGCACCTGGTTGGCCACTGTGAGAACAGGATGCTGGACTAGGTGGGCCACTGGCCTGATCCAGCAGGCTCTTCTTATGTTCTTATGTTCTTAAACCAGGTGCTGGAAGCTGCAGGAGGCAAAGAGTGCTCTTGTGCTCAGGTCCAGCTTGTGGGCATCTCATGGGCATCTGGTTGACCACTGTGAGAACAGGATGCTGGACTAGGTGGGCCACTGGCCTGATCCAGCAGGC
Source organism: Rhineura floridana (assembly GCF_030035675.1). Lineage (NCBI taxonomy): Eukaryota > Metazoa > Chordata > Lepidosauria > Squamata > Rhineuridae > Rhineura > Rhineura floridana. The sequence goes on from NC_084480.1 coordinate 8,092,814, forward strand.
TCTTCTTATGTTCTTATGTTCTTAAACCAGGTGCTGGAAGCTGCAGGAGGCAAAGAGTGCTCTTGTGCTCAGGTCCAGCTTGTGGGCATCTCATGGGCATCTGGTTGACCACTGTGAGAACAGGATGCTGGACTAGATGGGCCACTGGCCTGATCCAGCAGGGCTCCTCGTACATCCTTAGGTGAGGTTTATTGTGTTAGTTTTACTATCCTGATTTCTAACATTTACTTTCACATTGGAACATCTGTTGCCTTAAGGAACGGTGGCTTGTTCACTGATATACCACCATATTGCGCTAAATTTTGTTTACATCAGTGGACATGAACATCATAGGATGATAGAATCATAGTAGAGTTGGAAGGGGCCTATAAGGCCACCAAGTCCAACCCCCTGCGCAATGTAGGAATCCAAATCAAAGCATTCCTGACAGATGGCTGTCATTGGACATGTTGCTGCTCCCCCAACCATTTTGCACATATGCACTTCTGTTCCCCCATGAAAACAGCAGGAAAGGACTGTATGCTGACATACCGCCCCAAATTTTGCCACTTCACTTCTGTGATTTTCTGGGTTCACAAACATGTTTTTTTTTCCCCCTGGAAGTAATTAATATGGAAATGAGCATGAAACATCTATATTCCACTAGCTTTCCAAAAGCGGCTTTTACATTGTGTGAAAGATCATTGTGCAGGTAAGGAAACCTTGGGAAAACGGAATGAACTGCCAACTGAAATGCAGCCCTACCGGACTGGTGTTATATGTACAGTGTCTAGCACCCTGTTGCCATTTAATAAATGTAGTGCTCCCATGTGTTTCTCCTTCCTGCTCTAATTTTATGAGCAATTACTTTTGCCAGTCCTTTACCTCACCCACCCGAATTACTCCCAGCCATAAACTCCTTCTGCAGTAATGCAGAAATGCCTTTGTTTCCTTAACTCTCTCTCTGTCTTTAATAACTAGGACAGCTCCCTACTTAGATAATCTCTCTGCACTCACCAGTGGCCCTTGCCATAATGGGAAGATGAGCTGTCGGTGTAGTTTGCTTCAGCTAATGGCAACTTTATTAGATATCCGCGGTGAGTGGATGGTACACCTGGGAGTATTAACACCTGGATTTACAGTCAGAAGGATGGAGCATCTTGAAGTCCTTCACAACGCGGAATTACTCAATAATAGCCTTCGGAAACATAAATAATCAAGGTGCATCATTTTTGAAGATAAAAGCCAGAAACATGTCTGGCTAATTGACCATGATGGAGTTATAATAGTGAAATACAGCCCAATCTCTGTGTAAGGTTCTTTGTAAGGCTCCCTATAGAGAGAGCATTGGGAGTTTCCAGGTCCACAGAAGTTTATAGACAGAGAGGGAGCCCTTTGGAGAGTGTATCTGTCAATACAATCCAGGTTAGATTTCACACCGGCCGGATACTTTGGGCAGCTGTAATGACATCTAAGTAACTTTGACAGGGATGTAATGTGCAGTGGTCAGAAAGAGGAGAGAGGATCATTGTTCACCACAGGAGCCGAAAGACACGGACTGAAGGAGTGTAGCTTTTTTCTTTCTTTCTTTATACCTTGGCAACTTAATACAAAGAAATCCAGAAGGCCATTTACCCCCAACAGAACCTAGCCTACCCACTAGGAAGCAGAAATTTAACCACTATTTTTGTTCCTTTTCCTTTTGTTGTTGTTGTTATATGCCTTCAAGTCAGCGACCCTATGAATCGGGGACCTCCAGTAGGATAAACCACCCTGTTCAGATCTCATCAGTTCAGGTTTGCGGCTTCCTTTATGGCATCAAGCTATCTCTTGTTTGGCCTTCCTCTTTTTCTACTCCCTTCTGTTTTTCCCAGCATTATTGTCTTTTCTAGTGAATCATGTCCTCATTATGTGTCCAAGTATGATAACCTCAGTTTTGTCATTTTAGCTTCTAGTGATAATTCTGGTTTAATTTGTTCTAACACCCAATTATTTGTCTTTTTTGCAGTCTATGGTATGCACAAAGCTCTCCTCCAACACCACATTTCAAATGAGTTGATTTTTCTCTTATCCACTTTTTTCACTGTCCAACTTTTTTGTATGAAGAAAGGCCCAGGTTCAATACCCAGCATCTCCATGTAGGGCTGTGAATGTCCCCTGTCTGAAACCCCCGGAGAGCCACTGCCAGTGAATGTTGACAGTATTGAGCTAGATGGACTGACTCAGTATAAGGCCGCTTCCTATGTTTCCTAGACTATTAGTTGCTAATGCACAGCAGGGAGTCCATATGTTGCACAGCCACTAGGATCTCAGAAGCACACAGAGTAAGAGGCAGTGAGTCAACCTGTCCATTTCTTTCTTGGTTGGGAGATTAGACTCCTAGGCTATGCCACTTCGAACAGCCAGAGGGAGCTTCTGTGGTGCCGCTCTGGACTCCTACTTGGAAGAAGGGTGGGATATAAATCTAATAAATAAATAAATACAATGTTCATTTATATGAAAATTATTCCCTGCATGTAGAAAACTAACATGTCAGGGAGATGGAATTTAGCCTTGCGATTAGTTCAATAATGTCTGCAGATGTGATGTTCACCTGCAGTATTTTTTTAAAAAGATCTGGGGCCCACTTTTAATGCAAACATGCATTAATGACCCATTTCTTATGTGCGTTTTTTAAAAAAAATAAAAAAGCATATATTCGTATGGTGGTAGTGCTGTTGCTGTGACCCATCTTTGTTCAACCAGTGACCTGATTGCAGATCGAGCTGTAGACCAATGTCATAGACCATATACATAATCCCTATATACATAATCCCTACAGGGCCTTATAAGAGCCTTTGGCCTGTTGTTTGACACCAGGGGGCCGTGCACAGTCTGAGGTATGACTACAGCCACAAAACCTTTCTCAGTCAGAACACATCCTGACATTAGTGTGGATGGAAGGAAACACAATCAGCCTCCAAACAAATAGTGGCACGCAGTCGGTGGCATGGATAGTCTCCTAAAATTTCACTCCATAAAACATCAGAACAAACAGCAGCCAGACTTCCCAACAAATGAGTATGTCCGAAAGGGCCCTACGTCTGAATAGGACTTCATTCCCAGTAAATATGCAGAGGATCAGGGTCGCACATAGAGCCTGTAAAAGAAAAAAGGAGAAGGGGGGTAACCAGAACTATGATGAGTCACATGGCAAATAGCAATGGGGCTTAGCAGAGGGAACCTATGAAAACAGACCTGATTAGGCTTTATCTATCAAAAACGTCTGCCTGGGAAAGATATGAGCCATTTCACTTCTTTTATAAAGGGAAAAAGTGGGAATTAGTTAAATCCTACAGCCATTGTGCATTCCCTGCAGGGAGACCTTTCTTTCTTCCAGCCTAAGTATAGCAATGCCTAGCTAACCTCATGCCACTTTCAGCAACAAATGAAAGTTAATGTTAATGATCAGACACACACACATGCACGCACAGAGTGGTTACTGAAGTCCACTGAGATTGGTGGGGTAGAAGGCAAAGAGGCCAGTATCGATTCTCCTCAGGACACAATGCTCACCAACCCTGCCTTGCTGAAATGTGTCCTTGAAATGTAATAATGAAGTGTTTTTAGTGCTTCTGTTTGCCGCCCTGCACTCCTGCTGGGAGGAAGGGTGGGATATAAATGAAATAATAAATAAATAAAATAAAATAATGCCCTTGCTTGCTTTAATGGAGGATGGGGAAATGTGTTTGTGTACATGTGTGTAGAAACCTTTGGCTTTTGTGTGTTTAGTGTGTAGCCTAATGTACAAACATCAAGAGTAGACCTTTAAAGCTGTTAATGGTTTGGGGCCACTGTGGGACCGAGTATGCACACATCATACACATACAGGGGAGTAAGTTCCACTGGCCACTGCACGGCCTACTTTTGAGTCAACATGCATTGGATTGCGCTGTTAAAGCCCCAGTGAGTTTAGTGGGGGAATTAATAACATACTGGACATTTCCCCACTGAAATCAATGGGACAATTGCTTAAGTTTTGATCTCATGTAGCACCAGAATATAACTATCAGGAATATTCACATTCCTACATCATGTTTAAGCTGGAATGGCAGTGTTCTTTAATGTCTGGTGGTACAGACAGTTCCCCCCCCCCCAGATTACTTGGAGGTATACTTTACTTTTAGCAGTGAACATGTTTACTTTCATCATGGGTAAGAGTAAGAATTTGCCACCCTCTGAGGAGTCCATCTTCTTTGTTTCTGTATGAGTCACTGTTTTAAGGGCACCTGTGGCAGGCAGCCTCATCTTTGGATAGGTGCTTTCGGTGAATTAAAAATGCTTATTTTACAGGGTTTTTTTTTCTTGTGGCACATTAATGGAAGAGAATTTTGTCTGGTAAGCGTTTTTTCAAGGAAACTGACCTAATCTGCACCTCCCAGACGAATACATGGATCGAAACATAATTATGTGCCATATTTCACATTTCTTTGAATTTTGCAATATAGTTCTTCTTAAAACATACCCAAATGCAATGTGTTGTGAGTGACTGGAGAGCTTGCACTCAGAATATGGGTGGCATCCAATTGGGACGTCCCATAAGCACAAGGATTTCTGCTTGTGCAAGAGAATTTCCACCTTTCCTTTCCCCAGGCGTCCCCTGTGTCCTCCCCAAATCTGATCCAGAGGGTTAGGGGAACCCCTAGAACAGGTTTAGGGGGCATGCAGGGGGAGGAGAAGGGGAGGAAGTTCTGGCGCAGAAATTCTTTCGCTGATGGGATGTGTCAGTTGGATACCGCCCTGTATTTTGGACAAGCAAGGGATGCAGCCATATTGGAATTGGCAGGATGCTTGTAGTTTCCTGAAGGATATCCTGCCTTTTAATATTGACTTTCCATTCTTCTGTCAGAAAGTCTCTAAAGCGTGTAAATTCCCCTCAGTATCCAAACACTGGCCAGGCCTAATGGAGTTCTGCAAGAGTGGAGCAGGCTTGCTAGCTGCATCCCACCTGCCATGCAAACAAGAGCAGGCTGGCAAAGTTGGCATCACTGACTGGTGTCAAGTACACCTTCTGCCTCCTCAGTTTAGGGGCTTAGACAAGTGCGAAAAGCCTCCATGCAGTTGCTGGCATCAAAAATACAGTGGGGTTGTCTCAGGTAGATTCTTGGGTAGACTCAAGCATCATTTCTTTCTCGTGGGCAGTGGAGGTGTGTCAATGAGGGCAAATGGGCCACTGCTCCACTACCTTCAGTCTCCCTCAGCCAACCTCCACCTGCCTGCCGTCTGACTTACACACAGTCCAGAGGGTGGCACTGCTTATCAGCTTCCTCTTCCTTTGCCTCAGAGTTGCCCTTGGAGAAGTCAGCCGAAAGGATGATGGGCCCAGCAGGGCCGGTTCCAAAGGGCAGCCAGGTGGGCCACTGGCCAAGGGTCCCTGGGGCTACAGGGACCCTCTGCTCCCCTTCCACGATTTGTGGCAGGATCGTTGCCATGGATTGCACGGCGAGAGCTTCAGGGCTCCGCCATTCCCTTGCTTAACCTACCTTGTTCTACGGTTGTGCACGCAGTGCTGCCCTTAACAAAGATGGCGGCTAAGGTTTCCCTAAGGGGCTGAAGTCTCTGCTGCCATCTTAGCTGATGGAACGCATGCTTGCTGAGCACGCGCATCCCTGCCATGAGCCAAGATGGCCACAGAAGCTTCAGCCCCTTAGGGAAACCTCAGCCACCATCTTTGTTAAGGGCAGCACTGTGTGTGTAACTGCAGAACAGCTGAGAATGGTAGGTTAAGCAAGGGAATGGTGGGGCATGCAATCCGCAGCAGCAATCCTGCCATGAATCAAGGAAGGGGAGCACTGGGGCCTGGGGCAGGCTTGTGCCCAAAGGCCCTGGCATGTCTGGGGCTGGCCCTGGGGCCCAGAATTAGAATTTGCTGGCTCCACCTGTCATTGGCTCTGGCCCCGTCTTCTGTGGGACTCCCTGCTTTCTGCCCCACCCGTCTCAATGGGTATCACCCACCAGTGCTCATGGGTCTCCCTGTATTGCTCTCCTTTGGATTGGGCACCCATTCTTGAATTTGAAAAGAGAGCAGGAAGCACCAACCTCACTCTGACTAGCTGATGTTCTGCAGCAAAATCAGAGGGTTCTGAGGTATATCAGAGACAGGACAGTGCTCCCACTGAGGCCAGTGAACCGAAGATGCTAGGAGGAGTGCCACTGTTGCCAGTAAGTTCATCCCTTCACTAAAACCACTCCAGATTCTCCACTTAGGAATGGAATACTGACATTAGGGAGGACCTTTTGACTGAGCCCAATTTTTTTGCAAGCATGGTGGATCTGATGGTGGGGCAAAATGGATTAAAATCACACACACACACGCACACACCTTTTTATGGTTAGTCGGGAACTGTATTTGGGCAGGCTTGATGTCAAGGCTGGAATCAGGACCTGAAATGCTTGGGTAGTTGCTGAATCCCCAGCACTCAAGCAAGACCCACCACTGATGCTGCCTCTGGGGAGCCTGAACCAGTTGGCTGGGTTCTTGAGCCCCCAGCCATTTTAATTACCCACATTGCCCTGGACATAGCATTGCTCTGGGGCATTGTGGGAAATGACAGTGGTGGAGTTCTCACTGTGAGTTCTGCAAGAGATGATTCCTGCTCTCTGTCTGCCCCATATCCACTTAGCCTGGGCAGGTAGAGGCCCTGTCTGACTCTAGCTACAAAGGCTGCCATTGGGGTAGAGGACTGTTTGGGGTGTTGCTGGGGTCAAGATTCAGCTTCAGAGATGCAGTATTTTTTTCTCTTATCCAGATTATGTTTCTGAATTTTTATTGTGAATTATTAGTGTGTTCCTTAATTTTTATTGTATATGTATTAATGTGAGATTTTTCATTGGCCTATTATTTATATGAATATTTAAATTAGGTTATTTCTTATAGTTGTTAATGAATTATTTTAAGCTTTGTGATATTATGAGCCACTCAGAGCATGGTTTACAAATAAATGATGATGATGATGATGCTAAAGGGGTTGGTTGGCTCATAGCTGCTCATCACATATCACAAATCTGCTGCTTCCTACCATGTGTTTACTGATGTAGGTGGGACCAACCAGGAAGCCCTTTGTTAGGGTGCCTCTCAAATTTGTAGCAAGCTATTCAAGACCTCTAAAGCAGGCTCCTACTGACCTAAATGGACATATGAGCTGTATCTGCTTCAGTGTCACTATTAAAGGATTGTGTGATGAAACTGGGTCCTGCAGTGATGTGCCCTGAAAAAAAGAGACTCGCTAGAATCCAGATCATCACTAGATCTATCTATCTATCTTGTCTGTCTGTCTGTCTATCTAATCTCCCGCCCTCCTATCCATTCTTCTAAAAGAAAAAAGACATCCATTGGGTTTTAGACAAAGGTACCTATCTTCTTTTGCAGTCCTGATTTGTAAAATGAATGAAAATTAAATGGAAACATATGTGAGAGATTCAGTTGAAATGCAACAGAACTCTTTGATCTCTGTGCAGAACCAGCCGGAGGGGGGTGTTGGTGTTGGAAGGAGATGTATTTTTCTCTGCTCTGTCAATGGAAACTTTCAAATTTCATACACCCAATCTAGTAATTAATACCAGTATTAATACCAGTAATAAGACACTCCCAAGGGCTGCAGTAGAAGCAATTAGCCCAAACAGTTTTAATAAAGGAGATGGATAACTAGGCAGCGTGGAAATCTACTGCGAATAACAATTACCCAAATCTCTAAGGCCAAGGCAAGGGACAGTAAATATAACCATTCTGCCTCCTCCTTCTCCTCAGCTTGTGTGTCAGTCAACCCAATGGGGATTTGCGTAGAAAGAGGTATCATCGGAGAGACTTGGGGGAATATAAAGTCTCTGAAAATCAAGATGATCTAAAATAGCGCTGTTCTTCTTCAAAGGGGTAAATGAACCTTTCCTGGAAAGGGAAGTGTGAAAAAGTCCAAAACAAACCCATTATAAGTTCCAGCACTACACTTGGCAATAAGTGTTGTGATGCTACTCTAGAGGTGACATCTTTACCCTGAGCTTTGACACCTGAGATGTATATTTTTACGACCCACTCTATTTTGCCCCCACACCAAGGAAGACTTGTGACACAAGACTGGAATAATGTTATATTTATTAAATATAACATACTAGATCAAATGGAATACAGCCAATTATCAAATTAAAATACTTCGGGCAGGTGAGGCTAAGCCTAACTATGAGGGATTATACCCTCACCTTCTAAAGGCAACAACTCTCCTCAGTCTGTAACTCCAGAGTCAAGGACATGGGTGCATTCCTCCCTCCTTGCTCTTAGAGCCAGTTATGTGGTTCCAACCTCCACACCATGGCCCCGCCATACAAGCGTTCACCATGATGCGCAAGCTGGTTCCACAAGGACACTACCCAGATCCCCACCGGACATGAAGCCCTGATGGTTCCCTAGGCAGTGCCATTTTCGAGAATGCCTTAAACACCTCAGTTTAACCCCCAAATACCTCACCTGCCCGAATTCTATGCCACAAGAGTGGATCAGCTAAAGTTTGGTCCACTCAACCCAAAGAATCTAACAAACCCCTTAATCCCAGCATCAAATTCTCTAAAAACAAATCACACCCTTGTTCTGAAAGATGAACCCCATCATCCTGAAACAATTGTGGGACATGGAACCTAATCCTATCATGAGGAATGTATGCCCCTCCAAGAGATAAGACCAGAGCCCTGACTTTCCTGTTCACCCATTTCCTGGATCTGTCGATCCTATTAGGATGAAAAGCACCCCTCCACACCCTCCTAACTAACATATCAGACCAAACCAATAGGAGATTGGGAAATGAACGAATAAGCCACGTGAGATCTCGAGCGACCTTGATAAGCAGGTCCATCCCTGGACGCTGCACCAAGTCATTTTCCCCCAAATGAATCAACAATACATGAGGCCGATCCGCCGAAGACATAATCCGGCAAACTGATGGCAACAGCGCATCCCATAACATGCCCCTCCGGGCTTCCCATCAAACCGTAGCTACGGCCGAAAGCTGCAGCTGTGTTCCAGGTATTGACGAAGAGGCATGCCGGTGCGCCCAAAACAAGATAGAGTGGCCACACAGTACGATCCTCACGGGGACTGAGAGGCTCAACAAACCTAATGGAAACAAAAACACAGTGCATTATAATTAAAACCTGACATAAGACTTAAATGCATCGGAACGCCACCTGCCAATTGCCTGGATATCGCTAATGCTCAAGCCCCCGAGGGCCGCGGCCGTAGCCGCACCAATCCGAAATGAATGTAGCCCATAGACTCCAGCATCGCGACCACTGGCCAACAAGGCCCGCCAAACAATAGCCCAAAATTGAAATTGAGTCAGGGCTGTACCATCCGCATGTATGAACAGATAACGCTGGCCCGCTGGCCGAATAGACAAGAATTGCCGCATTGCAGACACAGGGCATAATTCAGGGACCTGGCAAGTGCGCAAAGACACAATACTGCCACGGCCCTTTTGATCCGTCTTAGAGACACGTAGGGAAAACCTCACAATATCAGCACCTAGCGTGCAATCGCAAAAGCATAAGGCCCTATAGGCAACATCGCGCTTAGAGGGGACCAACACTAGGGCGAAAAGCACCATAGAACATCGTCAGAGTTACTGCGGCGAAAAGGTGTGACTCATACTGAGATGAGCATAAACAATGAAACATTGCCAGGATCTGGAGCAGGACATCGGGCGTGATTGGCCTCCTCCGGTCAGCGGGCCTGGGAGCAGTCCCCGCGCCTTAGAGATAAAGGCCAGCGCTGAAAGGTGCCCAGCGATAGTGGAAACAGAATTGTTGTGCCCTTTTAAGTATATCATAAACTGCAATAAGTGCGAAACAGGAATAGGCCGCGCCATAGGCAATGCAGAATTGGTGCGAAAACGCTGTAACTTCGCAAAAGAACGCTCATACGCTTTTTGAGTACTGGGAGCAAGGGTGGCTGCAATAGCGGCCCCGACTTCTAATTGCCAAGGTTCCACAGGAACGGTGGGACTGGGACTGGATCCAGTTCCGCTCCAGGCGCTAGCTCCCGAAAGCGCGCCATCTGTAAGTGGGAAAGAGCATCAGCAACGCAATTCTGTAAACCTGGAACATGCCTGGCTAGGAATAAAATATTAAAACGCAAGCATTGCAAGACAAAGGCTCGCACCAAGCGCATAACGCGAGGAGACTTGGAAGTCTGAGCATTGATAACGCTGACAGTGGCTAAATAGTCACACCAGAAACGCACTGTGTGATTTTGAAATACCAACGGCCAGATATAAACCTCTACCACTATTGGAAAAAATTCAAAAAATGTCAAATCAGAAGTAATCCCGGAGGCCTGCCACTTGGAAGGCCATCTTGCAGCGCACCACTGGGATCTAAAAATTACTCCGAATCCATGGCCTCCAGCAGCATCAGAATGCACCTGTAATTCAGCTTCCAATAATAATTCCTCCCGCCAGAAAGAGAGGCCGTTAAATTCCATCAAAAACTGAAGCCACATATTTAAATCAGCTCTCATCCCAGCAGTAATTCTGACAAAGTGGCAGCGAGATCGAACACCCTTCATGGCGTCACAAAGACGCCTGAGGAATGCACGACCAGGTGAAATAACTTTTGATGCAAATACTAAATGACCCACAATTTCCTGCAACTGAGCCAATGTAATCTTTTTTAATCCTAGAACCACGCAAAGCCGTTGCCGAAGGGCAATCAACTTTTCTTGTGGCAAACTCGAAGACTGAGCCACAGTATCCAACTGGATCCCTAAAAAAGTTAAAGAAGTAGTAGGACCCTCAGACTTTTGTGGAGCTAAAGGAACCCCCAATTCTTTCGTTAACGCTGCAAAGGATTGCATCAGATGGAGGCAATGTGAAGACCCAGCTGGCCCAATAAACAAAAAATCGTCCAGATAATGAGCAGAGAAGGATGAAGAGGCTTTCCTCCTCAATGCCCATTCAAGAAATGTGCTGAATGCTTCAAAAGCAGCACACGACACGGAACAACCCATTGGCATAGCCCTATCTACATAAAACTGACCCCGAAATTTAAAACCAAGCAAATCCACATCCTCGGGTGAACAGGTAGGAGGCGAAAAGCGGATTTTATGTCGCACTTAGCCATTAAAGCGCCCCTACCAGGTTTGCGAACTACTCTCACTGCCTCATCAAAAGACGTATATCTAACTGATATATAGGATTGAGAAATCCCATCATTAACAGAGGCGCCTTTTGGGAATGACAAATTATGGATTAAATGATATTCCCCAGGCTGTTTCTTGGGAATAATACCTATAGGAGATATCCTCAAATTTTTTAAGGGTGGAAAAGAGAAAGGGCCAGATATCCGGTCAGCACTGGGGGGATGAGGATTCAGGCAATCACAATCCCCCTTCCCCCAAAACGGTATCATGTCATTGGGTGAATTCAGATGGCCAGGTTTCACCTCCCCCTGAAGTTGACCCCTGCAATAGATTTATTTTCCTGATTGCCATGTGATAGGAGGGAATCAAATGAAATGAAGTTCCTCAGACATGACAAAATCACAAGTTAGATTTTTGCATGCTTATCCAAATGTCACCACCACCACCATCATTTTACTGGGAGGAAGGGTGAGGTATAAATTTAATAAATAAACAAATAAACAAATCATCTTCTAGTTAAACATGTGGTTGGGTGATGGAGGAAGAGAAGATGTGTCTACTTCTCTTTCCACCCCCCCTGACCATATGTTTAATTAGAGTTTAAAATCTTGCTTAAATATGTGGTTGGGAGTAGGAATGGAAATATTTCAGTTCTCTCAGATTCTCATTGTTTCCATTCTTAAATTCACTTCTCCACATTCCTGCAGCAATCTACACTTTTAATATAAAAATAATGAAAATTCTCCAGTGTTTTAGTGCAAGTTTCTCTCAATAAACACATTTTTGTAGGTAGTTTTGATTCATGTACACAGTTTTGCTTGCCATTTCTCACCATATAATACATCTCTGTATGTTATTTCTCACTCATACAATCATTTTTATGCACACTTTCCCCCAACATATGGACTTCTATCAACATTGTTTGGTTGGTGAAATGCATCGCAAATTTCAAAGAAGTGCAAATTTTGAAGAATGACTGTCTTTCGGCTTTCATATTGTTTCAGAAATTGCAAATTTGATCCATTCAGCTTGAAAGGTGACCTGAATAAAATTTCTTCCCCATCTCTAGTTGGGAGGGGAGGGGAAGGAGCAGCACATCTCTCCACAGCACCACCACCACCGTATGACTATGTAAGGCCCCCAAATCAGTTTAGGACCTGGCCAATCAGTAGAAGCCTTAGCATCTCCAGATGTGCATTTATGATTATTTCTGCTCATGGTAGCATTGGGGTGGTTACGTGAGATCTTGTTTTCAATACTCTTGCACCTGCAAAGATTTCAGGATAGACATATGATTTGTTTCCAATCCATGCGTGTCCCATAGTTTCCTGCTAAAATCCTGTAACTTTTCATACCACAAACGTTCCGGTTTATTTTTTTTATCCTGCTGTTGTTGTGCTATAGTGCAAGAGTGCCTCTCCAGAAGTCAATAATAAGGTAACATAAAGGAAACATCACATAACAGCTGATAAAACACTATGATGTGTTAACAGCAGAAGTGTAGTCATCCAGGGTCTTGGGGGGGTGGTCTTAGACCCCTTATTTTTTGGGGAGCAGGGTCCCAGCAGGGTCCCTATGTCTCTGTCGTCCTACAAGCCAATCAGCATGAAAGGAGAGTGTGTTAGCCACTTAGAAGAACCTTCTAACATGCTTCCTTATCCTTTCCTGCCGATTGAAGCCAATCAGAGTGAAAGGAGGTAAGACAGCCACTGAAAAGACTCTTCCTACTAGCTAACCCACACCCCTTTCATGTGGATTGTTGTGGGAGAAGGCACGTGTGGGAAGGATTGAGGAGTGTGGAGATGATGACAGAGAGCAAGCAAGCAAGGGAGTGTGGCTGTGAGTGGCATCGCTGTGACCATCATGTAGGGACCCTGCACTTCTGGAGTTGCTATTACACAACTGGTGGACGGTTCAGTATAAATCCACCACCAATACATTATTATTACATCAATGACGTGCAGCAGAATACACCTGTAAAAAAAAGTATTTGCTCTATCATTTGTATCCAATGTTAGTCATACTCAGAGTTAAGGATGGGGAAGAAATTTGATTCAGTTCGCATTAAAAGGAGAATGACAAATCCATCCACCCCTATTCAGAGTCTACCCATTGAGATTAATGGACGCAACTAACTTCAATCAATTCATTTTAATGTGTCTACTCTGAGTAGAACTTAGTAATTGGCTACCACCCTCTGTTTCTGTTGTTCTTTGGCTCAATGAAAAGCATGTGCCAATGCTTTAAGTGCCTTATCCCCCACCTTTTCCAATCAAAATCCACTTTCTTCGGGAGACAAAGAAGATATAAAATGACAGAACACAAAAAAGCACCTTTTTGGCGGCAATAAGTGTTTAAACAAAGCAGACGACACAGTGATTGCTATCTATGAAGAAGGTTGGACTTTGAAGGGTAATGCTATTCAAGTGGCAGCACATCAGATTCAGGTAAGGGGTGCAGAGACCTTGGAGGTTGAAAAGGACTACAGATCTTCAAAGTTAGATATACATATGGAAATAAAAAAATTATGCTATGTCATGCAGACCTGAATAAATGTAAAAGCTTTTGTCTCTTGAGTTGGGAGGGGGGAGAGGAAGATACAGATGGGATATAAGGTGTTTTTAAACAAAAAACAAAAAAAACACTGATCTAGTTGGGGAAGTCTAACCAAACTCTCTCCTGTAGATTTCAGAAAATGGCGTGCCTGAGCTTACCTAACAAGTAATTGAATATTAGGTCTGTCATCCCAGACACAATTAGGCTGAATCAAATCCTCAGTGGTTTATAAAGCTCACAAAGTGCAAATTTCTGGAATCTAACAGACACCCCTGAAGTGTGTATGTGGGAGTATCTATTTTGTAAGAAAACCAGATGAAATTGCTGAAAGGCACATTCTCCAAAAACATTCCTTTGAGGTTGGCAGAGACTGGTGGATTAGGTGCAATGTAGACAACATGCTTAAGACACCATTCAATCTGACTGACATCAGTTGGGAACCATGCCAGTATTAGGTAGTGTTGGGCACTTCCCTAGGCTCCTATCCCAGGATGGGCCCCACTGCTTGCCATTGGAACCCCTTGCATTTCCGCCTCCTTTCCTTCACCTGTAAGCAAAGGGACAGTGATAGAAGCAAAGATAAACCCTTTCCCTTTCCCTCTGGGCAGCTGATTGGATTGGGACCAAAGGGAGAAAGCAAATTACAACAGTGCTGAGGAGGTCAGCCCTCTGAATGAGGAATCTCTCTGGATGCATCTTGATCAAGCCCCCTTCAAAAATCAGGGGTACTGACATCAATGCAATTTTAGGATGGTTTAACTTGTGATGACGTGAGTCAGATGTACTTTCCTTTCCATTTTTGCAGGAATGTGAGGATTTTAAATAAAGTGAAATCAGCACAAAATTCTGACACTACTCCACCCCCACCCACCCCAAAAAAAGAATTAGTCCCATTGGCAAGGAGATTGGAGGACTGCAGTTTATTTTTTCTGTTTCTATTAACAGTTACCAGCTGCTTGGAGCTGTGCTTTAGAATTCATTTCCCTGTGACCTTTATATAGTGAATAGCTCTTTCAGGGGCACAGGATTCAAGCTATCAAGTGTGATTGGAAGTGGACACTTTGGACTTCCCGGAAGGAGTGCTGGCTGGTGATTGTCTCTGAGTGAGCTCTATCTCAGAGGAAGCTTATTTCAGTGAAAAGCCAGTCAAGAGGAATTTTTGACTGGCGTAAATGTTCTCCAAGATAAAAGGGGAACCGAAGAGATTTTCCACGGAACTCCGTCGAGCTGTAGATTGCTGGATTTGATCAGGAATCCCCCTGAGATAAGAAGGCTTTTCTAGCAGCGGAAGACTGAGTCTGGATTTCTAACAGGCTGTGCTGAAAGTAAGCGAGACTTTTTTTCTTTCTCTTTTAAAAACGTTTTTAACGAGCTAGCCTCCTTCTGTCTAAATCTTATCAACTAACTTAAATTACTATCGTAAAAGAGACTTGTTTACGAATCGGTAACTCAGAAACTTGGGTGAGTCACACTTTTTTCGTATTATACAAAGCTAAGGAAGAAGGGAGCAATTTAAAGAACCTGCTTTATTTTTTATGACAAAAAGCTGGCTTAAAGCTGGAATTACAAAGATTAAACGGATAAGAGGCAACTTATTAGATAAGATGATTTGATTATTTGAAGGAAATATATCTGAGAATATTTTTTTTTATTTTGGATTAAATTTTTTTTTTGAACGAATCTGCTGTTCGTGTATCTTACTAACTGCTGGATGCTGAGAGCTGGATTTGTTTTACATTCCTGAATGTGCTGGAGATAAGAACTGTGTTGGTTAAACAGGCCTGGAATATTAACTTTTTTGTTGCTGGGAGAAAAGAAACTGTTTGCCTCTACATTGGCTAATAATAGAAAAGGTTTTTTTTTTTTTCAAGAATGACAACTAGGAAAACAGCCAAAGTTTTGGAGCGAAGAATTTCAATTGATACACAGGAAGGGATGGACATGTTCCAGAAAATTATGGAGGGATTTAGTGATTTTAAACAAGAGTTGAAACAAGAGATGAAACAGGACAGACAACAACTTAAAGATGAATTTTGCAATATGAAAAAGGATTTTAAAGATTTACAAGATCATACTAAAACAGAAGTGGGTAAGATTAAAAATAACATTGGGCAATTAACACAGGACGTAAAAAATGTTAAAGATAAGGTGCAAACCTTAGAGAATAGAATAGATATTACAAATATGGTATTGGAAAAAATTTGGACTATATTGCTGTTATGGAACTTAGAGATAAAGAACATTGCTTGAGATTCCGTGCAATTCCTGAGGAAACAGGTGAAGATATCAGAGAGAAAATTGTTAATGTTTTGGCAAAATCCTTCGACAGGAATGAAGATCGGATGGAATTTGAAATAGACAAAGTTTATAGAATTAATTCCAGATATGCAACAATTAAAAAAATCCCAAGAGATGTGCTTGTTTATTTTTTAAAAAAGAGGACCAGAGATATGGTTTTGCAACATCATTTTAACATCATTTTTAATTGTTAACATTTTAACAATATCCAAACAGAATTTGCCCAAAATTACAGATCTTCAGAGACAAGCTATTAATGGTCCTATTACGTCAAGAGAAATATCTGAGGCTATAAGTAAAATTAAATTAAGAAAGGCGCCAGGACCGGATGGACTATCAGCAATGTATTACAAATGCTTGGAGGAGGAACTTTTACTACCTTTACAGTATACAATGAATTCTATTTTACAAGAGGGGAAGATACCGGATAGTTGGAAAAATGCCAATATAACATTAATACCTACAGAGGAGCAGGATTTAACTAAAACCAAAAATTATCGGCCAATATCTTTACTGAATAATGACTATAAAATTTTTACAATGATTTTGGCTGAAAGAATGAAAATAATATTGCAACAATTTATTCAGGAAGATCAAGCGGGGTTTTTACCTAAAAGACAATTACGTGATAACGTCAGGAATGTTTTGAATGTGTTGGAATATCTAGAACAACGAAATGACATACAAGCTGCTTTGATTTTCTTGGATGCTGAGAAAGCATTTGATAATTTGAATTGGAAATTTATGTTTAAGGTTCTAGAGCAAATGGACTTTGGAGATAATTTTATAAAATGGATCAGATCGATTTATACATCACAGAAGGCACAGATAATTGTCAATGGGGATTTAACGGACTCATGTGAAATACAAAAGGGTACAAGACAGGGATGTCCATTGTCCTCCCTTCTATTTATTCTGGTTTTAGAAGTGCTGCTTAGAGACATAAGGCAAGACAAAAGGATTTCGGGAATAAAGATAAAAAAAGAGGAATATAAATTGAGAGCATTTGCTGATGACTTGATAATTGTATTAGAAAATCCCTTGGAAGGAATCAAAGTATTGATGGATAAATTAGAAGAATTTGGACCATTAGCAGGATTTAAGATCAATAATCAAAAAACGAAGATGTTGGTGAAAAATTTATCTTTAAAAGATCAAAAAGAGTTAATGGAGAAGATAGATCTTAAAATAGAAGAAAAGGTGAAATATTTAGGTATCATTATGACAAATAAAAATTCAAAGTTGTTTCATAATAATTATGAAAAACTATGGACAGAGATTAAGAAAGATTTGTTAAAATGGGATAAATTACAGTTGTCATTAATGGGTAGGATATCTGTAATAAAAATGAATGTATTGCCGAGAATGATGTTTCTATTTCAAACAATACCTGTCATATCCTCTGATCTACCTTTCAAACAATGGCAAAAAGATATTTCTAAATTTGTTTGGCAGGGGAAAAAACCAAGAGTTAAATTTAAATTATGACAAGACGCCAAAGAAAGAGGAGGGCTGGGATTACCAAATTTGAGACTTTATTTTGCTGCTTGTTGCTTAGTCTGGATAAAGGAATGGATTCTATTGAGGAATAAAAGATTATTGGATTTGGAGGGTCACAACCTGAAGTGGGGATGGCATGGATATCTATGGTATGATAAAGTAAAAGTTAATGTGGATTTTAATAATCATTTTATAAGACGTCCTTTGTTGAATATATGGAATAAATACAAAACAAGGTTTTTTTCGAAAATACTACTATGTGTTTCAAGTCAAGAAGCATTTTATAGAAGAGAAATGGCTGGAAAAGAGAAATGGTTAACTTACCAAGAACTATTAGAAAATGTGCATGGTGAATATATAATGAAAGAGAGAGAACTAATAAAGGAAGGATATAGTTCACAATGGTTTGCCTATTTACAATTGTTAGAAAGATTTAAAACGGACAAGAAAATGTATGGGTTTGAAATAAATAAATCTGATTTTGAAATAGGTTTGTGTACAAATGATGAATGCATAATTGCAAAAATGTATAAATTTTTATTAAAAATGGACATGGAAGAAGAACAAGTAAAAGAGTGTATGGTTAAGTGGGCAAAAAAATTTGGTTATAATATACAAATGGATCAATGGGAAAATATGTGGAAAAAAGGTTTGAAATTTACATTATGCTATAATCTTAAAGAAAAATTTTATAAAATGATGTATTGTTGGTATATGACTCCAGAAAAATTGTCAAAAATGTATAGTAATGTTTCTAATGTATGTTGGAAATGTAAACAACAAGAAGGATCTTTTTATCATATGTGGTGGTTATGTAAACAGGCAAAATTATTTTGGCCACAGATAGGTAGGATGATGCAAAAAATCTTAAAGATAAATATTCAGTCAAAACCAGAATTTTTTTTATTGGGTTTTATGGATAAACAAAAGGAAAAGAAATATGGAAGAATAATATTATATATGATCACGGCAGCAAGATTACTATATGCACAAAAGTGGAAAATGGAATCGATACCAACAATGGAAGAATGGCTATTGAAATTAATGGACTTAGTTGAGATGGACAAATTGACATGTCTTATTAGAGAAAAAGCGACAGATGCATTTCTTAAGGAATGGAAGCCTCTTTTGGACTTTTTGTTGAAAGAAAAAAATGAAATGATGATAATGGGATTTGACGATTAATTAAGGTAGACTTTGGAATAAAGTGAATTTTGTATGTTCTAGGAGACAGGTTTGATATATATTATATACTTATAGCTGAACTGTAACAAATCGGAAGTCAAGTTTTTATTTTTATTTTATTTTTTTTCTGTTGTATTGTTTTTGTTGTATTTGTATTTGTTTTTATAAAAATTTGAATAATAAAAAAAATATTATAAAAGGAAGTGGACACTTTGAAATTTGGGATGCAAATGCCCCTGACTCATCATGTCATGGGAGTGGTGCATCCAATATGACTTAAACTGAATGGCGGAAACGATGGCTACTGCCATAGCTCTTTAGTGCCATACATCCATATACAGTATCTATGGCAGCTACCATCTGTTTTGCCATCTAAAGGGCACATCATACTCACTACCCCTAGGTACAGGACCTATTGGCCAGTGCCAATGTGAAAGCATTCTGCCAACCTAAGAGGCCAGAATCGATTTGAGTTTGTTCTTTGTCTGCTTGCTGCTGCTTTTACTTATCCATTTTCCCCTCACAAAAATATTGATATTAATAGCAATATCTTAAAGGAAATATCAGTATTTTTAAAAGAAAAGTTGATATTTTGAAATGAAATATTGATAAAGTTATTGCTATTAATATCAATATTTTAGAGGCATATTTTAATTTTTTTTTTCAAAAATAGCCATGGAAAATTGCTACATAAAAATCCAATCTGCAATGGTAGAATATAGATGAATTAATGGAATTAATGGAAATCCAAATTGGGCAGAATTCTAGCACATCCCTAATCACTTCCATTACCTACGGCATTTGTGCCTTCGGTTTTCAAAGTTGTTGCAAACAGTTATTAACTCTTTAAGGTACACAGGGGAAAAGGCTTTAAAGCATGGATGGAACTACCATATTAGCCAGATGAGCCAAGCATCTGGTAGCTGTTTAGGGGGCGGGGGCGAGGCATGTAAAGAGTGGTTTTAGACTATCTCTTAGATTCATTGCAGTGCAGAAATAAACTATGTTGTAATATACACATCAGTCAGCAGATTCTGATGAGGAAATCAAACCCAACAGATTTCTTCCCCATTGCTGCTTTTTCTCAAGATCCCTTCATATAGCCTTCCTCCATCACAGTAAAAGTGAATGCTTTCCCTTCCCTCAAGGATGCTGGCCTGCAAATATTCCTGCTGCTTTGCCTTGTTCCCTGAGAGAATGTTATTGAACATTCCATTCCACCATCCAGCTCATCCAGCCAGTTCAGGGGCTTTTCTGCCACAGCAGCAATTCCTTATAGATTTGATCATACAATCATTGTGCAGCCCATCCTACAGACAATCCCAAAATTGTTTGATCTATATGTCATTTCCCTCTCTTATTCCTTCCTTCCAGTCTCTCCTTTTTGACATTTAATGTTTAGCCTTTGCTGTGGCTCCCTGAGCAACAGCCTCCACCTACAGATGGAGACATCTCCTCACCTCCTATATAAACCATGGCACAGGAGAGATGATCCTGCTAGACAAGAGGTCTAGAACAGCCAGTGACCAGAGCAAAGCTGCAGGCACACATATCTACAGGTGTTAGCACAGTTATAGCCAGGGATGAATTACAGCCATCCAGCTGAGATGTAATAAAGGTATGAATTATTGACTCAACATCATCCCGAGACAGCTTTGGTCACAGCCTTGGTATGTTTTGGAGATGACAGAATGAGATTTGTGGGATGTAAAATTACAATCAAAGAGAGTTCAGGATGAAAGATAACCTCCAAGGTTAGGAACCTTCATGGGAAGCTGCATTGCTTTCTTTAAAGAAGAACTGCAAGGGACAAGGTATCGATCCTTCGATTGCAGGGATCTAAGATGAGCTCTGAAGGACTGGTTTACCAGTTAATTTTGAGAAGTTGTCCCTCCTCATGGCTCTGTGTTGCTCTACCCCCCCCCCCCGAATGAAGATGCAAGGCATGAATCTGGATATAAGCCCACAAACAAGTTACTTTGGTGACTTGGGCCCCATATGTGCTATATGTTTAAAATAGTATTATCTACTTTAATATTAATGGCTTCCCCCCACAAAAAAAAAATTCCTGGGAATTTAGTTTGATAAAGCTGCTGAGAATTGTTGGGAGACTCCTAGTCCCCTTACAGAGCTACAACGTCTAGAGTTCCCTGGGAAGAGGGATTGCTTGTTAAACCACTCTGAGAACTTTTCTGCAATGACTGGCACTAGCTTTCCAGGATTTCAGGCAAGGAGACTCTCCCAGACCTACCCGGGGATTGAACCCGGAACCCTCTGCATGCAAAACACATGCTCAACCACTGAGCTATGGTCCTTTCCTGTAAATGGGTCTCTGCCACAGATGACTGCTTGGGTCCTTTTTGGAGATGTTTGCAGTTAGAATAGGTATCCAGAAGGAAACTCTTTGCTATGTTGCTAAGTTTGCCCCCAAGTCTTGTGAAGCATATGCAGAGTGCCCTCCTAGTGAAGGGGAAGACATTTGTTTCTTCTGGTGGACAGGCCTGAGCTGAGCTTCAGAATCTTGGACAGCTCCTTGAAAGTTCAGACTAAAACCCTGAGCAGATTCACTGCCCCACTGACATTGGATGGAAGGGATGGGATCCTTCCTTACTACATAAACCCACTCGCCCAGGCTTCTCTGATCTAGTTAATCTGGTTAATTGATTTTGCAGGTCTTCTAACAATGAGGACATTGAACTTGTCAAGGATTATCAATACCTTGGCACAGTCATTAACCAAAAGGGAGACAATAATCAAGAAATCAGAAGAAGGCTACATCCGGGAAGGGCAGCTATGCGAAAACTAGAAAAGGTCCTCAAATGTAAAGATGTATCACTGAACACTAAAGTCAGGATCATTCAGACCATAGTATTCCTGATCTCTATGTATGGATGTGAAAGTTGGACAGTGAAAAAAGCAGAGAAGAGAAAAATTAACCCATTTGAAATGTGGTGTTGGAGGAGAGCTTTGTGCATACCATGGACCACGAAAAAGACAAATAATTGGATGTTAGAACAAATTAAACCAGAACTGTCACTAGAAGCTAAAATGATGAAACTGTGGTTATCATACCTTGGACACATAATGAAAAGACATGATTCGCTAGAAAAGACAATAACGCTGGGGGAAACATCAGGAAGTAGAAAAAGAGGAAGGCCAAACAAGAGAAGGACTGATTCCATAAAGGAAGCCACAGACCTGAACTTACAAGCAGGGTGGTTTACAACAGATGCTACTGGAGGTTGCTGATTAATAGGGTCGCCGTAAGTTGAAATCGACTTGAAGGCACATGACAACAACAAAATTTTGTTATATTTAATAAATACAATACAACTATTTGAGCCCTTTACTTTGTATCTTGAGACTTCTTGATGGATGTGATGGCAAAGAGTGTATTTTGGGTAAAAAGAACAACATGCAACAGGATGGAACAGACCTGTGATTGAGTTCAGGTGAGACCAAAACACAAAGTAATTAGTAGGAGACCCAACCCAAATTGGGCATATTCTGAAGAACTGGGACCTCAACTAAGTGAGGCTGAAACAGCCATGGATCACCATGGATCAGACTGGATGGCCCAGAGCGATCTGGGACTGTCAGGGGGTGGGGCATCAGGCAGGAAGGAGAGGCAGGCATTAGGTGGAAAACCCACAAAAATGCTGAGACCTTCCTGCCTTGCCTTCCCAGGAGAAGGTAGGCCTAACACCATGGTTCTCCTTCCTGCCTGAGCCCTGCCCTCAACAGGTGTTGACCAGAAGCATAGATCTTCTGGGGTGCATTGTGCTCACTCACAAGTGGCTTTCCTGCTTTCCCCAAATGGCAGAACATCTTCTTCTTCTTCTTCTTCTTCTTCTTCTTATTCTTATTCTTATTATTATTATATAATATTAATATTAACATTATTATTAATATTATTAACTTCTACCCATAGCCACTTCTACTGCCATGTATATTTTGGCAACCAACTTGCCATTTTCGGGGATCGACAGCTAGAGATCACCCCAATTCTTTCAACTACATGGACTGGATGTGTGATCTCAGGTATTCTCTTTGCCTCAAGGAACCTCAAAGTTGCTCTATTGCCTTTATTTCTAGGACAACGGTCATGGAAAAGGGTGCGATAGAGCAGATTGTGCCTCCAGAGCTTACATGGCTTTTTAAAAAAATGCTCTTGTTCAAGATGCAGAATTGACCCCCACTGTCAGTCAGGGGAGGGGGACAACATGCAATGTCTCCTTCCCCCAATTTCTCCAGGGGAATATGTTTAATTGGTGTTTTTTTTTACCCTAACTAAACACTAGCCCTGCCCCAAACTTATTGGAGCCACAGGGCGGATCAGGGATGCTTGTAATTAGCTACTTACCCTCCCTAGTCCATACACATTTCAGTAAAGGCAACAGTATGTTTTAGACTGTCATTTTGGAGGGGGGAGGGGAAGAAGTACTGTTTTCTCCTCTTTCCAAGTGCTGGATAACCTAATACCAGTGGCAGGTAGATAAATGGCAGGGATGGGTGACATAGGGCCATCCTTTCTCTAAACTATGTTGCCGGAAGCCATTTCTTATTTCCAGTGAGCCGCCAAAACAAGATAAAATAAAACCCTCTTTTCATATCCAAAACTCTCGAAGAACACGTATGCACAACAAACTTATATCATTTTTACACCCATATGGCACCTCTGTCAGTGAATGCAGAAGCAAATCCAGCATGCTGTCACAGGTTGTGGGAGATTTTCCACAAATGATGGATTTTTCAAAGGAAGAAGGAAAGAGATTTTCTCTCCTTCACAAAGAGGGAAATTTCACAGGATGCTCCTAGAAAGTACTTCCTGTTCCTGTGCATCGTAACCCCAAATATATGGGGAATATCTGTCTCTCTATCTATCTATGAGTGAGTATTGTATACCACTTTTCCATTTTAATACAATTCCCAAAGCATGATGATAGAATGCATGCAAATGAAAGAGAGTGGGAAGGTGAGAGTGGTGGAGAGAGAACAGTTTAGAATAGATAGGAGCACAGCAGATAAAAAGCAACAACAGTGAGACAGACAGGTATAATGAAACTAAATGCATGCTGAAGTAAAAGCATGGCCACCTCAGATCATGGTGGAACATACAAGAGGCCCTCCTCAGTTGATCTCATCAGATATACAAGGTTGTATAGGAGAAGACAATCCTTTAGGTTCTTAAACTACTCTCTCTCTCTCACACACACACACACCCCTCCTCAAAGATCATTGCCTCTCTTCTCAAAAAAATTGATTCTCTGAGATGGGAATGTATTTCTGTTGACCTGTTGACCTGCGGTGGGATTGCCCTTGTGTGTGTGTGTGTGTGTGTGTGTGTGTGTGTGTGTGTGTGAGAGAGAGAGAGAGAGAGAGAGAGAGAGAGAGAGAGAGAATGTGTCTCTTTTGGACTTGTATTATCAAAATGTTATGATCTTTTTTAACATATCTCTCTGGTTCAGAAAGAGAAATCCTTATGGATGTGGAGGTAGATTTGATGAAGCAAATCTATGAACACTGCTCATGTTGCCTCCATTTGTATTTCCACGATCTTTAGTTATTTGTATGACAACAACAGCATCCTTTTCTGCTGCTTCATCCACATTGTTGGTCAGCTGCTTCTCTGTTCAAAAGCATCCTTAAGAAGGGAGGATTTGCCGTGGAGAGACAGCAAAGAAAAGGGTTGCTTGACACTTTCTTGACTGATGGCCTTCCCCATAAGGAGGTTGGAGCTGCATGTTTGGTGAAATGAGATTTGCTTGGGGCTCCTGACTGCAGCTGAGACTGCAACCCCTTCTCCCACCTCCTCAGGTTTAAATCTGGTGCCTGGTAAGGGCACAAGCCTTTGGCATGTGCGGAAGGGTGAGGACAGAAGGACTCAGGTCCTTTGCCTCTCAGCCAAGGGTTAGCAGTTGGAGCATGAGATGGAGAGGATATTAATTGATTGTCCATGCAGGCCAGAAGAGGCTCTACCTCTGCAATGGCATCTTCCTGGATGGCCACGAAACTGTGGATGGAAAATAAATTGTTTTCCATAGGTTTTGAAGGCCATGGTTAGGTGGGCTTTATTTGAGCCTTGCGCCTGTTTTGTATTATAGTACTGATTTTCTTGTGTGTGTGTGGATACGATTATTGCCATCTTACTGTTATTTTTATTTGAGTTCAGTGAGTTTTTAATGATAGGGTTTATTTAATCTTGGTGATGAAAAGCAATCTATAAACACATCATGCAAATAAATAAATAAACACCACCACCTCTGCCAACAGCAGCTTTCCTTGTTTTGGGTGCTAAGCCTTTTGTTTGTGAAGCTGGAATCATAGTGGGTTAAAAAGCAGAAGGTGAATGAGTTTCAAGGGCTGGTGGTGATGATAGGTGATAGGGCTGTGCACAGAATGCTAGGGACATGTTTATGGCCTGATTTGGGCTGATCCAGGCTTTGGCTGGGTTCAGTTGAGGCAACCCCAAATTGCCCCTGGCCAGGCTGGCCCACTCGGAACGATCCTGGGCAGACAAAAGGCGATTTGGTTGGTAGCAGGGGAGAGGGATAAGGAGGTCAACCTCTGCAGAATATTCAGAGAAAACACGGGTGAAGCAGCACCCAGCAGCACCGAACTCTCTGCTCATCAGTGGGTGAGCAGAGGGCTCAGTCCTGCTCTCTGTAGAGGTCTCTTTCACCAGTCCATTTCCCACAGGGAACTGAATGCAACATCTCCTTCCACCCCCCCACTCCCAACCACTTCTTTAATTAGGTTTTAGAACCCTAATTAAACATTAGGGCTGGACCCTAAATCTCTTTGGGCTCCAGATCCAGGTCAGGTCAGCCCAGATCATCCCAGGTCGTACTGGGGCTGATCCAAAATGCCAGATGGAGCCCAGGATCAGATCAGAGGGGCTGTGCACAGCCCTAATAGACAGGCCAAGTGTTAAGCAGGGACATCTCCCTTCCCCACTCCCAGCTGCTTTGCTACAGAAAATTACTTGACCAAAAGTCTGCATTATGCAGCTTTCCAGGCTCCCATTCTTCAGTCCAAGCCCAGGGAAAGACATTACAAAGGAACTCCTCCCACGGGTCTTTTTTTTATCAGGAAGTGTGGGCAGTCAGGAAGGCTGCAGCATGCTAGGGACATGTTTATGGAAAGACACACCAGAGCTTGGAAAAGTTACTTTTTTGAACTACAACTCCCATCAGCCTGTGATAAATGAGATATATAGTTTGGGAACTATAGTATGTGTAGTGTTAATATGACACAGCAGAAAATGGATTAACCTGAATTAACTTAGAAGCAGAAAAGCAAAATTCCTCTGTGGATACTAAAAGTGCCTGAGAAGGCTAGATGCTCAGTTGCTGTTTGATACTTAAATGTTAGCTTGCTTTTCTCATGAAACAGGACACCATCCAAGTAGATAGCGCGAGGAACAGCACAAGGAGTGCTCAAGGCCAGAACACTCTAAATGCAGAGGCAATGGAGTCGCTGACAAGTGTTGCTAACAAGCAATAAGGGAGGGGCTGTGTGTGAGGAGGATTTGGAGCCATATATCAATGTAATCTGTGTAGCTATGCTTTCAGACCAGGATTCTGGCGTTAGCCGAATACTTCGTCTCTCTTTTGTAAAAGATGTTTGGTAATCAATAAAGGTGTTGTTTTATATCTCTGGTTTCTCATCTGGTGATTATTGAAGCTTCCTCCAGATGTAAAGAGCCTTTTGGCGTAACAAGCCCAATCCAGTGGCCATGCTGGCTGGGGCTGATGGGAGTTGTAGTTTAAAAAAGTAACTTTCCCAAGCTCTGAGACACACACACAGAGACACACACACACAACTCTTGGCCACCTCACAAGGATAAGCTCAAAACACTGAATGCACCGAAATTCTCAAGAAATTCCCAAGTGCTCTGAGAGTGAGACAGAAATATATATATATATATATATATATATATATATATATATATATATATATATATATATATATATAAAGCATTTTTTGCCGGAGAAGACAATACAGAAGGACATATGGGAGGGCAGATTCTGGCACAGCACTATCAGATCACTATATAATTTGTTAGGTTGGGAGGGGGGAAGACCTCCCCTAAGAACATAAGAAGAGCCTGCTGGATCAGGCCAAAAAGTCCAGCATCCTGTTCTCGTAGTGGCCAACCCGATACCCCAGTGGGGAAGCCTGTTCAATGTGTTCTCGTACAAGGTCTCAAAGGAAATGTGTCTTGGTTACAGCATCAGGCTATCCTCAGGAAAGTCCTTAGTTTTACTACAAAATGACCATTTTTATAGACAGCATATTCCATTGACTGCAGTGTGTTAAAGTGTCTCAAATGTTTCAAGAGGCAAAGAGGTGAGCAGTTGCATGGCACAAATGGCACAGTAGGAATGCCTGTGACAATAGCATCATAACATGGCGCTCTCCGCTGGTACCCAGATCTGAGCAAAATCACAGCCATCACTTTTCCAGCATGTTGGGGTGGTGGTGGTGGTCAAACAATTGCATGCCTCCCCTGTGACTATCTTCATTCTGTAATATAATATAATGAAAGAATAAGTCATAGATTTACATCAGCCAGTGTGATGTTTTTATGTTCTTACATAATTTCAAATTACATATGAAAAATACTATAACTCAGATTAATGCGTTTCCAACATATGATCAATTACATTGTATTTCCTTGCCATTAAAATATATAGTTTTATAGCATCAATAACAAATGTAATAAAAATATATTT
The DNA here is from genome assembly GCF_030035675.1 of Rhineura floridana. Classification (NCBI taxonomy): domain Eukaryota; kingdom Metazoa; phylum Chordata; class Lepidosauria; order Squamata; family Rhineuridae; genus Rhineura; species Rhineura floridana. The sequence continues at coordinate 8,120,231 of NC_084480.1, forward strand.
TGTTATTGGGCTTTTTTTAAAAAAAAAGACAGAAAAAAGCAATAACTGAAAAATTATAATCATCCAAGTGTGTGCTTGTGCTTCTGCACACACACACACGCAGAGTGCTGCAATTGTTCTTATATTGCATAATAAAAGAACAGACAGTATTGACAAAATTAATTCCTGAAAAAAATGGCTGTTCATCTTTTATCTTCCACTAAAGCACGGTGCTTGGTTGGAATTTGAAAAATGGGCTGATAAAAAGAAATTACTATTTGTTGCAAACATACAGGAATCGATTAAAAAATAATCCTTCCTCCCTCTGCAATTTTGATATGAAAATGTTAAGGATAGAAATGTAAATCGTCCTCTGTTTCTTCGAAGAGCCACCATTCCACACATTTTGAGTTAGAAAACCAGGAGCCTTTTCTTTACCCACGTGTGTATACCTGACAGGCATTGCTTTTCACAAGACTTTCTCTCGTCATTTCTCATCACTCGGAGCACAAAAGCTTTCAACTTCAAAACTGTGTCTCTTCCCTGCTGCTACACCGGCCTGGAGAGAGGAGAGACTCACGTAGTCAGGAAGGGGGTAAATTAGCCTGTAGAACTTCTTTTATGAGCTCTCCGAGACTTCTTGCTGACCTCTGACTGCATCAGGAAGTTGATGTTTGTGTGGATCAGAGGCATCAATAATTCTGCAGTTCTTTTGTCCTGGCTCTTTGAAATCGTCTTCTGTCTGTTCCAGGAACTTGTCTGGGTCACCACGTCAATCTCGTAAGGACAATGGGGAAGTTCGCTTGAGATAGCAGGCAGCCTTGCTTTAAATTGTCTTCTGGAGATTTAAGGGAATGGAGGGGAGAAACGTCAGAAAATTAGATGAGTTGGAAGGGACCCTGGAGGCCAGCTTGTCCAATCTCCTGCCCCAGTGGTTTTCAAACTTTCTACTTTCAGGGAGTCCTTTACGCATCAACTTGTCTGCTGAAGAACCCCTGGACAATAGTCATTCAACTCCTGTGCATTGTGGAAGATTCTGGGGCACATTCTGTATATGAAGGGCATTGGCCATACCTGATGCCCTAGACAGCATTGCACAGACCATGTACAAACCTTCTCCTGCTTGTGATGGATGGTGAACAATTTTCTCTCAGTGGAGCTTACTCATCGATTTAAATATGCTTGCAAGGAACACCATTACCAACCCACCACACCCTTCAAAACACTGTTTGAAAACTACTGCTGCGTTCTATAAGACATGGGTATCCTATACCTAAACAGTTATTCATGAATTCCTTACCAGGCTTTTCTCAAAGAACAAGAGAACAGCTTCCAAAGTTTGATCCACTTCAGAATAATTCCTTTGTATTCCCTAGTTTAAGATTTATTTTCCAGCAACAAAATATTAGTCACTGGTGGGGGAAGGGTAAGAGACAAGGCCTATATATTGCCTGGACTCCTGTGCAGGGTGCTGCAAATCATCTCCTCTGCACTGTTGATAAGAACATTAAGAAGAGCCCTGCTCAATCCGGTCAAAGCCCCATCTAGTTAAACAGCCTGTTCTTATACTGGCCTACCAGATGCCCCCAGGAAGCCTGCAAGCAGGGCATGAGCACAATAGCCCTCTATCATATCGTTAGACAATGGGATTTGGTATCATAAGATGTATTAATGGTCACCAACTTGGATGGCTTTAAAAGAGGGTTAAACAAATTAATGGAGGATAGGGCTAGAAATGGCTACTGGTCATGCTGGCTACATGCTAAGTCCAGTTTTGGAGTTGGTATGTTCTGAGGAGACAGTGGGGACAGCAAGAGTAGGGAGAGTGCACTTTCTTCAGTTACACAAGGTTCAGTTTCAGGAGAGATGGGTTTTCCTAGATCGAAGGGGGGAGAAGAAGGTTGCCTACAGTAGTAGTAGAATCTAGGCGTGGTAGAAAAGGAGTTCCATGCATATTCTACACCAGGGTTTCAGATTAGCTATTAGTGGACACGAACTTACAAGATCTGAACAGGGTGGTTCACGACAGATGCTATTGGAGGTTGCTGATTCATAGGGTTACCATAAGTCGTAATTGACTTGAAGGCACATAACAACAACAAATTAGTGGACACGCCCTGGATGGCTTAATTGCATCAGAAACTAGGCAGAGAGGATTCACATTTTCTACACTTTTCCTGTCCCTTTGCATAATTGATGAGAGTCACTTCTGTTAAATGGGCTTATGGATGGTCTTGTCCTGGCTCCCTATGCCTCAGGTTAGTTCACAGACAAAAAAGGAGTTTCCTAGAGTTACGGTGCTGGGGCATACTTAAAATGACAGCGAGGCTGAACTCGTCAGGAACAAACGTGATCTTGTGCAAGAATACTGCCGGTGAACGTCTTAGTGGGTTGTGTCTTCAGACGTTTATGGTTTCATAGGTCGACTGAGTCTCAGATTGTGCCATAAAAGATGGAGGAAACCAGATGGAGGAAATCAGAATGCAAACCTCTTCAGAATTTGGTCCTAAATAGACCTGCAGCTGCCAAACAGCATTCAAAGATATTCCTACATAAATCAATTGCTAGAGGAGTCTGCTCATAGATGGAGTGCCCCAATGCCTGCCTGCTCCATGCAGATTCTCAGGCTCGTCATCCAGACCTCAACATGCCCATCATCTGCCAGCAATCACTTTTGTTTTCCCATGTCCTTATCCTGCTAACAAGATGGATGACAGAGTGATTACACTGGCATTTTGGTACAACAACATCCCAGCCCTTATGAGAAGGAAGCTGGGCTGGAGTTATCATTATGGATTGCCTTTGATTGTGCTTTGGAGGCAACCCAGCATCAGCTTAATTAAAAACACAATGCAACTGTTCTGCTGATTTTGATGCAAATATTCCAGCACCTTTTGAAGAAAGTGGAGAGAAAAACAAACACGTCAGGATTAACCCTACAATAAATTTCTCTGTAAATCTCAGTTCTGACAATAGATTGCAAGGGAGTGGTGGCAACACCTGCAATCAGCCCACAGAACAGAAACAAGACATGTACTGTGCTGATCTTGTTTTAGCAGAGAGGAAGCAACAATATTAAAACAGTTGATATAGTTCAGATAGTCACTTTAAATATGTTTGATTTACTTTGCAATTTTAGTGAAGTTTCCTATAGGAAATCATTCTCTTTTGCTTCTGTTTCTGTGAATATGTGAACGACAGCAACACTTTGCAACACTAAAAAAAAGCTTCAAAAACAATTGTGGAATAATGACACTGACTGTTCTGCAGAATAGTTTCCAATGGACATAAGGAGTGTCTCAGTTTACACAAGATAAAACAATGGGAGGTGAAATATATTCTAGCAAAATTCTAGGTGTGCTGTATGTTTTAATTGACTATGTCTACCTTTTCTTAAGCAAAGTGGTTTAAACATAGGAGGCTGAAAACATGCATCTTGGGTAGGCCAAGTTTGTTTTTACCAACAGCTAGAGTCATTGCTTAAGTAGCAACATTTTGTAATTAGTCTGAGTTTACATCAAACTGCAGTTTCAGATTCAACTGTTAATGCACCCAAAATAGAAATAGACCATAACCTCCAGTTTGAAACACAAAAGGCTGTCTTCACCATCATATGACATTGATGAATAAAAAGGCTTTGAAATTAATAAAAATAAATTTGACACAGGTTTCTAGGATGAATAATAAGGGAAATGAAATTTTCTAGATTAGATTCTCTGTAGAAACATTAATAACACAGGAAAGAAACAAAGTAAGAAGAACACCAACAAACATACAAAAATGTAATTCTCCATCTTTGGAGAAGACAGGTGTTGCCACCACTCCAAATATGTTCAGAGGCACATGTTATCAAATTTTTCCAAGCTACACAGGAAGTGGATTGGACTGTGAAAGACAACCCAAATTGTGTTTGCATTTTTACAAATGTGTAGGGCAGTACAATATCTGAGAGAGGAGATCAGGTCTCCTGCTCCCCTGGTGCATTCACTATAGCTGCCCAATTTCCCTGTTTTTTATAGTTTGATACAAATATCTGTGAGCTATAGATACATTCTTAAACTGCAAGGTTTTTTGTCTATTAGTGAATAAACATATAAAGTGTCTTTGGGATCCTAAAATAACTGGATCTGTTTTCATAAAGGGGAAACTTAATTCATTTCTTGCAACGTAACATGTCATCCCATAGCATGAAGTTCTTGGGTGGCTTATAACACAAGTTAATGCTTAGGCAGCCTCATCTGTGAAGTATAAACCTGAAAGCTATAATAATCCATAGTGTATTTCTGATTATTACACTCTATGCACATTTGTAGAGCATAGGTGCTGCAAAAATAGACTTTTTGGAGAGGAAACCCAGTGCAAAACCTTCCTCCACACGCATAGCCATCTTACTGCTGTGTTGCCCCCTTTTTACCACATTCACTAGGAGTCCCCAACAAAATGTGCTTAAACTTCCTGTGATGGGAGAATGACCAGCAGCAAGGGTGTCCCCCTGCCTGTCCCCACTGGCGGGAATAAATCTTCAGGTGCTGTCAGATAAGAAGTAAGGCTCTTGTTTCCCTGTAGAACAGCAAGATGAGTTGATCCCACTTGCTCCCAAGGGCCCTACAGTGCCGTGGAGATTGCATTTCTTCCTGGTATTCTGAGGAGCTTCTGTAAATGAAGCAGGCTGGACAAAGTCTGGATGGCAAGTGGTGGAAATCTCATTCCAAAGCTGACCGAACATGTGTTAGGACATATAACCAGCCTATCACATCGCAGTGAAGGCAGCAAAGAAGTCATATTGGAGCCTTTGAGGAGTCTGCCAACAGAGATCTTCCATGTGGTCCAGAGATTGGTTAATCCTGATCTGGGAGAGGGGCGGGATCCCTGGAGCACAAGGTAACTAGATGCAAGTGGTTTGCTAGAGGCTCTGTAGATAAAGTTACTCAGCTTTGTAGTGACCTGGATGCCACTATTATGGCAAGTCTAACTGAGGTGTCCAATGCTACATCTGGCCCAAGTTTATAGGATCATTTCCAGCTGTTGTGGCCTTATGATGTGGACATGATAGCTGCAGCAATTATTTGACTATGTGCTCTCTGGATGCCGGCCCTTTCTGTCTGATCAAAGGAAGTTGGAATGGGGTAACTGAATGGGTGCAGGGTGTTGTGAATGCATTGTTGTGTGATAGGATGGTGCCCACCACCCTTGAAGTGGTGGTGATATATCTGCTCCTTAAAAAACACCTCCCTGAACACAATGGTGGATGATACTTACTGGCTAGTTACCAATACCCCTTTTCTGGGGAAGGTGGTAGAGAGGGTTCTGGAGGAGCACCTGTAAGCAATCCTGGATGATACTGATTTACTGGATTCACTTCTGCCTAGGTTCAGGCTTACTTTGGGGAGTGAATCAGCATTGGTTGCCATGATGGATGACATTTATTGAAAAAGGAACAGGAGGATTGAAACCCTGTTACTATTACTCAATCTCTCAGTGGCTTTTGATACCATTGACCATGGTATCCTCCTGGACTGACTATGTGAATTTATTCCTACCTGTGCAGACAAGTCCAGACAGTAGCATTGGGGGAGGGAGCTTCGCCCCCCCGACACTTGTGCCATGAGGTTCCACAGGGCATGTTTGTGTGCCCAGTGCTGTTTAATATCTTCATGAAGCCACTGGGAGCAGTCATTAGGAGTTCTGGAGCACAGTGTTAGTGGTACATGGATGACAAGCAGCTATTCCTTCATAACATCTGAATCAGGAGATGCTGTGCAAGCCCTGGATCAGGGCCTGAATGCAGTGGAGGACTAGATGACAGCCAATGCACTGAGTTAAAATCCTGAGAACATGGAGACTTTGTTGGTAGGTGACTTCTGCATCTGGAAGATAGGCCAATTGCCTGTTCTGGATAGGGTTGCACTTCCTCTGAAGGAGCAGGTACATAGCTTGGAGGTACTTCTGGATACATCTTTGTCATTAGAGGCCCAAGTGACCTCTGTAGCTAAGAGTGCCATGCCCAGCTTTGGCTGGTACACTAGCTATGGCTGTATTAGGATCAGGATAGCCTGGCCATTGTTATTATTGCAATGCAGTCTATGTGGGTCTGGCCCAGAAATTTCAGCTGGTCCGAATGCTCCAGCTAGACTGGCAGTGGGAACGCAATACCTCCAACAAACGCACTGGTGTAAAACTGGCTTCCCATCTGCTACTGGGCCAGGTTCAAAGTTCATGCACGAGTATACCAATCCCTGAAAACTTAGGCCAAGGATACCTTAAAAGCCCCATTACCTTGCATGCCCCAAACCGATAAATGAGATAATCTGGGGTTGGGCTACTAGTGGTCCCCCAAGATGTGCAGGGCTTTGTACACTGGTACCAGCCCTTAGCGCAGTAGCTAATTAGCAGCAAGAATTGGTCTAGACACCCCCCAAGGCACACACACACACACGTACTTACAGCTGTACCAACTGGAGGAAGGTTGTTCCAAGTAGGTTGTAATAATAGAGCTGCCATTTAAATAGGTCAGTAGTGAGGAAACTCTGGACCACAGGCCTAATTGTGCCTATCATTTGGCTCATGAGTTCACCCAGTATTTGGTATTTGTGTCTCCTCTCTTTATTCTGGGCTGTGTTCACAGAGTTATATAGCATTGGGTGGTACTAACACCTCCTGTATCTTTAAGGCAGGGTTGGGGAAACCTCTCTCAGCTTGAGGGTCACATTCCCTTCTGGGCAACTTTCAGGGGAGGGGAGAGACATGCCAGTGGTGGGTGAGGCCAGAGGCATAAGTGGGTAGAGCAATGAATGCAAACTTTCCCTTTGTACAGGAGGGGCTACTTTCTACACACACTCCCATACCCTTCTCTATTCTCCATCAAGATATTATCAGAGTTCAAAGGCATGTTCCAGCTAGATGAAAGCTCTCAAGGGGGATGGAAAGGAGGACCAGAAAAGGGTGTGGCTAGGAAGGGGCTCTGGCCTTGGGGGAGTCTCTGGGGTCAGACAGAAACACTTAGGGGGCCACCTTCATCACCGCCGCCACCCAGGTGCTCCCCACACCTGTGTTAAGGGCAAACATCTTCTATGCCCAGAGAATGTGAGCTGTGGGTGCAGCTAGCAGAGAGTACTTTGGTTTTGCAAGTGTCTTTCCTGTTTTAAGAATCTGTTGTTCTTCTTATACATTTATCCTGTGATCTCCAAATGAAGTTAGCTAAGATCTTACAATTAGCGGTGGTTGGTGTGTCAAGCAGAACCTCCCTACAGCACGGCTTAGCCAGATGGGAATGTGGTCAGGGCAGTGTGGCAGCGAGGTTTGGGCTGTGTGGTGCCACTGAGGGAGCCCGTGCACGGATGTGATTTGCCTTGCCCAGATGTTTGTAGGCCTTTAACTGTACAGGTACTCTCTGTAGGATGTGTATGTGGAAAAATGGCACCCACTGCACAACTATAATGTCTGAACAATATTGTAAGCACTTTCTGATTTGCAAATGCCTTCTTTTGTTGTTGTTGTTATGTGCCTCCAAGTCGACGACGACTTATGGCGACCATATGAATCAGTGACCTCCAAGAGCATCTGTCATGAACCACCCTGTTCAGATCTTGTAAGTTCAGGTCTGTGGCTTCCTTTATGGAATCAATCCATCTCTTGTTTGGCCTTCCTCTGTTTCTACTTCCTTCTGCTTTTCCCAGCATTATTGTCTTTTCTAATGAATCATGTCTTCTCATGATGTGTCCAAAGTAGGATAACCTCAGTTTCATCATTTTAGCTTCTAGTGATAGTTCTGGTCTGATTTGTTCTAACACCCAATTAATAAAGTTCTCTATTCTCCCCATCAGTCTACCTGTTCAGCGCGCACACACACATGTATTTCAGGCATACTGAGCTCAACTATGTTGAGGGGTGGGATATAGAGTGGCTGACAATTCAACCATATAAGTGACTAATAAGGCGAATAAATAAACAAATAAATAAATAAATAATAGGGACTATACACCTAAATGACAGCCAATCAGATTGTACTCACAGGTGAACTGCCAGACAAATTGCCACTTATGAAATTTGCCATGAGTCAGGAAACTGAGTAATTTCATTTTAATCAGTCTTATTTGAAAACATTGTGCCACCATGGAGAAGTTCAGAAGGAACACTGCTGAAGGGAAGGCACCAAGTCAGAAGAGGTGCTGTGAGCTGCCGTCAATGGAACAGTGTTAACCCTGAGAAACTCTGGGAATTAAATGGAGCCCAGGAGAATAAGGGGAGAACTGTATGTTACATACAGGGATGCAATTGTCTGGGGTACTGGGAGGTCTTAGACCCCTTAATTTTTTGGGAACAGGGTCCCAACAGGGTCCCTATACCTCCAGCACCCTATGAGCTAATCATCATGAAAGGGGAGTGTGTCAGCCAACAAGAAGAGTCTTCTAACATGCTTCCTTGTCCTTTCCTGCTGATTGGAGCTAATCAAGAGTGAAAAGAGGTGAATCAGCCACTTTCTCAGTAGTTAACACTCTCCCCTTTCATGCTTATTGGCTCCTAGGGGCATTTGCCACTGTGGGAGAATACATTAACAAGGACCTCGTTCTCAATCCAGCAGGAAAACAAACAAGCAAACAAACAAACAGAAACATGGGAGGAGGTCTGGTTGTGACTATCATGAAGGGACCCTACACTTCTAAATTTGCCACTACGCTACTGGCTACATACCAAGTTGTTCAAATGGCAACCCCATGTCAATGCCATAGAATCATAGAGTTGGAAGGGGCCTGTACCATCGAGCCCAGTGCCCTGCTCAGTATCCCCGTTCACCCTCCACTGTGTTGCATTCAATTTAGCCTCATGCCATGATGCTGCTGACCACTGGAGTAGACCTGTTTGGAGCAGTCGCTTGCTGCCTCTTTCTCCACCATTCCAAGCTGCAGTCCTGGAGGCATCCCAGCCTGTGGGCTTTTACTGCACAACACTGTCCTGTGTGAAAAAGTGGGGAAGTCCTGCTCTTTTATCATTCAGCTATACTGAAGACCCATGATAAGTGTCCAGGAAACTGTCCCTTTTTTCAACTCAGCTGTAGCTGCAAATATGATATTTTTTTCACCTCTGGAATTGAACACCTGAATCTTCCTTGCACTTCTACTAGTGATGCTGGTGATATGGAGCCGTCAGAAGTGGCACAGATAGTGGAGAAGGCCCATTCTTTACTTGGAAGGGAATGAGTGTTAGCCAGTAGTGTACTGGCAACTCCAGAAGTGCAAAGTCCCTTCATGATGGTCACAGCTGTGCCACTCATAGCCATGCTCCCTCACTCTCTTGCTTGCTCTCTGTCGTCATCTCCACACTCCTCAATCCATTTCACATGTGCCTTCTCCCACAACAACAGATGTCCCTAGAATCCACATGAAAGGGAGTGTGTTAGCTACGGAAAAGAGTCTTCTCAGTGGCTTTTACCTCCTTTCGTTCTGATTGGCTCCAATCAGCAGGAAATGATAAGGAAGTATGTTAGAAGGCTCTCCTCAGTGGCTAACACACTCTCCTTTCATGCTGATTGGCTTGTAGGATGATGGAGATGTAGGAACCTTGCTGGGGCTACTCCCAAAAAGGCATGGGGTCTAAGACCCCCCGAGATCCTTGATGAGTACACTGGTGTAAGCTCGATGATAAAACACCTGTGCCATATGCAAAAGGTCCCAGGTTCAACCCCAGCATTTCCAGGGAGGGAGGGCACGACGGGAGGGGAACTCTGTCTGAAACCCTGGAGATCTGCTGCTTATCAGAGTAGACCAGGGGTGGGGAACCTTTTGCTTTCCAGTTGCTGCTGAACTACGTCGCCAAACTTCCCTGGTCATTGGCCATGCTTGCTGGGGATGATGGGAGTTGTAGTTCAGCAGCATCTGGAGAGCCAAAGGTTACCCATCCCTAGTGTAGACGATGGTGAGCTAGACTGATCAATGGTCTGACTTGGTATAAGGCAGCATCCTGTGTTCCTATTATGCTCTGGCAGAGGACCCAAACACCTTCAGACATGCTGGTGATTCAGGGTTGGACAATATCACAAGAAATAAAACTTTGAATGGAATTTGCCAGCATTTCTGATTTGTTTATGCCCCAACCCTGAATGCGCTTTGTGCTTGAAATCTTAGTGTATCCATTTTCTCAGAAAAGCCCCTCTTACCCGTTTCTCCTTTCTTTGGGCTTGCAGAATATTACATTTGTGCACAAAATTGCCTGTAATTTCTGGTTTATGTTCCTTAGGCAGGATTTAAATCTATCACAATTGTACAGCTGCACAAACAGTGAGAAGGAAACCGATAATAACCCTCTTAGAATCTTTTAACCAGTAACCAGAGTTACTAATGTAAATTACATTAGAATTTTCTCCAAATCACTTGTATTCATAATCAGAACTCTGCATGCCAATTAGGTTATAGCTGTAGGGGAGAAACGATTTGAACACATGAGGAGCTGGTGTGCACAAAAAAAAAAAGATTACAGGGGAATTGCATTTGGAAAGTTGTACTTTATATATCAAGGAAACTTTCAAAGATGGGCAAAAATTATAAGGAGGGTGGCATGGCTTCACATTATGAGCAAATATTGTGTTACTCTGTGCTCACATACGGACCTGTTGTTGGGCTTAAAAGCATAGGTTTCAGCCACAGCAGCTGAATGGAACCACTATCAGCATAGCAATTGCTGGAGAACAGACAACAGGAAAGGACTATTGTCTTCATGCCTTGCCTGGGAGATTTTTTAGAAACATCTGGCTGTCTATGGTTGGGAAAGGATGCTGGTCTAGATGGAACTTTGCTCTAATCTGTTGTATCTAGATCAGTGCTTAACATCAGCCTGTTATATTCCAGTGACACATTTGATTGTGTATTTAAATACATCCCATGCCTCCTGTCCATTGCACTGTTGGACCTCTATGGGTGGCTCATGTGGTGACCCACAGAGAGCAGATCCAGCCCCATGACTACCATGCTATGTTCCAGGGGGAACTCAGCCCCAGGAGTCAATCAGTGAAATGCTGGGGGGAGTCTTCAGGCATGGTCCGGAGGAAAGACTTGCTCCATCTGGTCTATTCCTGGCCTGTACATTGTAGCAAATGTACCCACAAGCCATCCAAGTGATAGCAGGCACAAGTGATTCTAGCCCCAAACTTTTAGCTCCTGAACCCTGAACATATTTCATATGTTATCTCAACACTTTATCATATTTCTGAAGAGGAGATGAGTATTATTCACCTCTGGTATAGCACAGTGGGGAGGAGAGCCTGTCTGGGAATCCAGAGTCTGTGAGTTTAAATACCCACTTGTGTCTCCTGGGTGTCAAGGGCCAGCTAAAGATCACCCCCACAGGGAGTGGCTCAGGGGTTACGTGCCCTGCCACCTGTGCAGCCTCAGGCAAGCTGCATAGTCCCAAGGAGCCCAGTTGCCCCCCAGCTGGCAGTTGCGGACAAGGAAGGGGCTGGCTTGTGCAGCTGTGGCAAGGACTAGCCTCAGAGGGAGGCAATGGTAAACTCCCTCTGCATACCGCTTAACATGAAATCCCTGTTCATAGGGTAGCCATAAGTCAAGATCGACTTGAAGACAGTTCCATTCCTGAAGAGGAGATGAGTATTATTCACCTCTGGATTACACATGGGAGGTGGGTGAACTGAGGCCCAAAGATTTACCTAGCAGTTTTTTGGCAACTTTCACCAACCTGGCGTCATCCATACCTTTTGGATATTTGCCATGATAGCTAGGTTAGCTGGTAATAGTGGTCCACAACACCACACTGGCAAAGACTGGTTTATGGCTAAGGAAAGATTTGAACTGGGGGCTTCCTGTCCCATAGGCCATTCTCTTAACGACTAGATTGGGAAGGAGGGGAGAGACCTGTTGTCTTCCAGATTCTGTTGGAATACAACTCCCATCATCCCATGCTAGCTGATGGGAGTTACCCTGCACTACATATCAAACTGTTGTGGTGAGTCGAGAAAAGTTGGTGAGCAGCAAATGTTTCTTGCAGACTCAGAAATGTGCATTTTGGTGCACTAGTGAACAATAAGACATAATAGTAGAAGTAGTGGCAGTGATCCAGTAACTATCTATCTATCTATCTATCTATCTATCTATCTATCTATCTATCTATCTATCTATCTATCTATCTATCTATCTATCTATCTATCTATCTATCTATCTATCTATCTATCTATCTATCTATCTATCTATCTATCTATTTATTTCCCACCCTTCCTCCCAGCAGGAGCCCAGGGCAGCAACCGAAAGCACTAAAAACACTTTAAAACATCATAAAAACAGACTAATCAACTCATTTGAAATGTGGTGCTGGAGGAGAGCTTTGCACATACCATGGACTGCAAAAAAGACAAATAATTGGGTGTTAGAACAAATTAAACCAGAACTATCACTAGAAGCTAAAATGATGAAACAGGTTATCATACTTTGGACACATAATGAGAAGACATGATTCACTGGAAAAGACAATAATGCTGGGAAAAACAGAAGGGACTAGAAGAAGAGGAAGGCCGAACAAGAGATGGATTGATTCCATCAAGGAAGCCACAGACCTGAACTTACAAGATCTGAACAGGGTGGTTCACGACAGATGCTCTTGGAGGTCACTGATTCATAGGGTCACTATAAGTCGTAATCGACTTGAAGGCACATAGCAACAACAAAATACATTGAAACAAAACATCTTTAAAAACATTTTTTTAAAAGCTTTCAAGACCTCTTTAAAAAAAAATTTTTTTTTTAAAAAAAGCTTTTTAAAACTTACCTTTTCTGCCATTCTGGATTTCCAGAATTTGGACCGCTTCTCATGCCATTTGCATGTTTGTTTGTTTGTTCCTCACAGATTACTAGTGTACTCCAGCACATATGCAGACTAATTAAATCACAATGGGTGAAAATCTTGATGCCATCATACCTAGATTCCTTGTTTTGTGTGTGCTGAGATTTAACCCCTGTGTGTTTACAATGAAATGCACCAGTAGCCTGTGTGGAATGATAAGATGCATACTGGCGTCGGGCAGGGGGGACTGGCAAACTGTGCATGTGCCAATTCTGAAATTATTTTTTAGGAATTCTCCAAGTTAAATTGTTAGGCAAGCAGAGCAAAACCTACAGAACAATGTTAGTGCCAAACAGGGGAAATCAGCTCACCCCTAACCCATGTTGCTAAGTTATTTTGGTCTACTAGACTTAGATCCCATTCCTCAAACAGAGTTCTTACAAGTAGCATTGTGTCGGTCAGCAGCGTGAGCCAGATACTCATCACCATTCCCCTTTATAGCCACATTTCCTCTGTGTAAATGATAAAGATGCACTAACCTGTTTAAACCATAACTCAGATGGCTGGTGAACCATAGTGGGAAAGTTGCTTCTCAGCTAAAGAGATTCCACTGACTCATTTGGCACGGCTTCTATGCGACTGATAAATTTGGACTGACCGCTCTATGATGTAGCTGAGAGCATGAAGATGTGATTACAGAGGGTAAGTCCTCTCCATTTTTCTCTTCATTTATGTCAGATGTAACATGCAAGGGTCATTTTGCTGAATGTGTTAAGCTAGTGTAACATAATGTAAAGTCACCTGCCACAACACTTCAGTAGTTTAAAAAGGGGAGGGGACATTCTTCCAGATCTGCACTAAGGATGGGGGATCAATCTTATACGGTTCACATTTAAAGCCGAATTTATCAAATTCACACTTTCCAAACCAATATGAGAACCAAAATACAGCCATCCTTCAAAATTCACACTTATCCAATTTTTGCGATGCAGTTCTCCAACCAAACAATGCTTACGAAATAAATATAACAGGGAGAAAGTGTATAGTTAGTGAGGACGTCATACAGAAATGCATTACATTAGGAGAAATTGCTGGCAAAATGCAATTCATCAAAACTGCAGACAAAAATGAGCTTATTAGGAGGAAGTTGCACCAAAATGCTGAAGAATTTCATGATATTTTTTTTAAAGAAATGCAGATTGCTGCAGAAGCAATTTGGAGAACAAAATTTAAGAGTAGAAAAGTGAGAAACCGAGAGAGCCAAAACTGACACATCCTTCCATGCCTAATCTGCACCCCTGAAATTATTCCCTTCGCCTTTTCAATAGACTAATACATTGCTGGAATCCTACATTTGTTAGGGGTTTTGTCCAAAATGTGGCTATTAAAAAAACCACAGAAATGTGTACCAAAATGAAGGTAGTTGCCCCCAATGTACTTACTAGGGCTGTCCATGCCAAAACAGCCTAGGTGCATCACTTTATCCTTCCTGCCTCCTTGCTATCAGACTGCTTCCTTTGCCAGCCCTGGATCACTCCATTTCTGATGTTGAGGTGATCCAGGTCTGCCCCAACCCATTCTGGCCAGGTCCTGGGTTGATCTGAATGGGGCTGATCTGGTTCAGGATCTGGAATATGCCTACAGCTGGTGCACAGCCCTAGTGCTTACTCACAATATGCCTATGATGGAGAAAAGAAAAATGGGCATAGCAATCTTCACCCAGGACTTTCTGCCCTGGGGATGATCAAAGCGGCAGAACCACCACTATATCCACTTTACTGCCTTTTCCACCACTTCTTCTGTACTCCATCCACACCTTGTGTTTGCCTGTGATCTATCTTTTCATCCCTTTCTTGAGTCACAATTTTTAAACCAACCGGGATGGGATTGCATTGCTTCTCTGTTCGGTACAGCTCCCGGTATATTGTTGGCTGCAACATTCATGTAGAGGAGGAACAAAATACCAGTAGTCATTGTCGCATAATATAGTTGCTCCTGGTCAGTGTCTTTCATATAAATGAAATACTCCAGTCTGGCTACATAGTACCTAGCAGAATACAACTGTCCTTATGTGCCACAATGAGGATCTGTACGATCAATAAAGAATGCTCCTGAAGGCTTAGAAGGACCTAGCAATGGGTGAATCTGTCAATTTCAATTTCTCTGTTTCTCATCCCCCCCATCTTCAGTTCTCTTTATAGCCATATTATTTTGAATTTTTTAAAACAGTCCTCGTGAAAATTCATCAGCATCTTAATGCAAATTTATCCTAATATACGCATGTTTGCAAAACAAATTCCTGTACTATTATGCAGTTGTGTGTATTGTTTTCACAAATATATGAATTTTTATGTACCCTTTACCGTAGTACATGCATTTGACACACATTACTTTCCTGGAGAACTGCATTTCAAAGTTAGTAGAATGTTGAGGGATGGCTGTGTTTCAGTTCACATGTTGTTTCTGAAAGTCTGCATTACACCTTTAAATGTGAACTGAATCAAATTTCTCCCCCATCTCTGGAAGAACCCAACTTCTTCCTAATGGAGAAGAGTTCATTTGAATCATCTTTTCATTAGCCATGTTTCAAGGGTACTATCAGAGGAGCCCCACTCTAGAAAATCTAAGCAAGTGGCTCTAAGCTATTATTTGCAGGATGAAAATTATAAGCATTTCTTTGGGGTCACAATAATTACCCAGTGTCGGCCTCTTACTTTGATTTTAGAAGGAGCTGAGGCATTCCACCCTTTCTGCCATGCTGAGCTTTCTGAGGTAGTGAGTAATCCAGTTGATGGGGTTATAAATGAGATAGAAGCTATTGCTCCTAAGCAGCCAAATGTCTAACACTGGTGGACTTTTCTGTCATTCTCAGAGCGGGCAGGCAATAGATTCTTAAGAGGTTTTGAGTTTGAATAGAAAAAGGTGCTCACCGGCAAAAAAGAGTCCAAAAGCAAGCAATTTTGGTAGGACAGTCAACCATATCTTCTCATCCAAAGAGGGGCACGTGTGTTATCTAGGATTTTTAAAAAACTTCATATTAAATAAATAGATGAACAAATATGAGAGAGAGAGAGTTCAATAATAGATAATTTTCTACTCTGGAAGAGTGATGTCTCCCTGGATTTTTATCAGAATCACTGACCCAGAAAAGTATTGTCATCAGGTTTTAACAGGACCTCATGGAAACCATCCAGGCACAGTTATCGCAAACACCTTATCTATATTGGCAGCCAATACAAACTATACATTGCAATCCAAGAAAGTACTGAGGCATCCATCCCTAAAACCGACCCTTTTTCCACAGTCAGTGGTTTGATCTATAATATAGACTCTATATCTGTCAATTGCTACATACACACTCACACACACACACACACACGAAAATAAATAAATAAACCCTGGGAATGCCCATCACAGTCCACAAAGTGTGCTCATAAAAAGTTGCTTAATTTTTTTCATCTCTTTAAAGAAACAGCAAGCTAAGAACAGCAAAGCAATGCCTCTGATATCCTCAAGGTTTAAGCCAAGATATTGGCTGATTCTCTTGTCTTAATCAGTAATGCAAAGACCTCTAAGAAGTTTAAAAAATGTTTGCAGACACAAATGACCTAGAGCAGGAATTGTATGTAAGAGATCCAAAGGGGTGTTGTGGGATGGTTAAAGTGATGGTGTCCTCCACCCCAGTATACATAGCCTTCACATATCTGAAGGACTGTCATGCAGAAGAAGAGACAAACTTGCTCTACAGTACTCCAGAGATCACGATCAAAACATATGGGTTGTAGTTAACTAAGTCCTACCCAGAGTAAAGCTAACGAACCTAAGACTCACAATAATAATTATTATAATTATTTATTAGATTTATATCCAGCCTTTCCTCCCATCAGGAGCCCAGGGTGGCAAACAAAAGCACTAAAAACATCATAAAAACAGATTTTAGAATATATTGCAACACATCCATAAAAACATATTAAAAAAATCTTTAAAACTTTATTTTTTAAAAAAGCTTTAAAAACATATTAAAGCATAATAATTGATGCAAAGAACATCCTAATGGCTTATTAGAACCTATGGAGAAGATCAAGCTGGAACTAGCCTGTTAGGACATCATCATTTCCGATAGCTGCCTATATATTATTGGTAATTACAATGTTGAACCTTTGCAATAAGATGGGCTATACCTTGAAATAAATACATTGGTTTGTCTTCAACTAAGTCCTACTCAGAGCAGACTTGTTGAAATCAATGAATCTAAGTTCATCATGTGTATTAACTTCAATGGGTTTACTCTGGGTAGGACTAGCATTGAATACTCCCCAATGCATAGAAATAAGAGGGAAGGAAAGTTTGGCTAAACATTAGAAGAAATGTCCTAATGATAAAATCTTTGGACAGTGGAATAGACTGCTTCAGGAGGTGATGAGACTCCATCATAAATATTTAAGCAGGGGATGGACTGTTAATTGTCAGGGATGCTCCTGCATTGCAGATCCTGCATTGATCAAGGGGTTGGACTAGATGGCCACTGTGGTCCCAACACCATGATTCTGATGGAACAGCATATCAAGTAAGCCATTATTGTGGCTACCAGGTTGCTTGATTAGTCCCTTTCTTTTGTTGCAAACAAGTTAATGAAGTGTCTGACGGAATGCAGTATGTTTCAGAAATGGTAATAGCACCAGTTCCCACAAGCTTGTAGGAATCACTGGCTTAAAATGTGCTTTGTTTGGGCCACTTGTTAAGATTTTTAAACTGTTTTAAATTTTTAAATTGTGTTTTAAATTGTTTTTAAAAGATGTGTTTTAAATTTGTATATTTGCTTTTAATGTTTTTAGTTACTGTAAATCGCCCAGAGAGCTTTGGCTATGGGGCGGTATACAAATACAATAAGTAAATAAATAAACAAATAAATTTTGCTCTGATGCCAAATGCCAGTAAAATGAATACAATGAAGAGACCCAGGGAAAGGGGAGAGAAAAAGAGAGGGGAGAAATCCTGTCTTCTTGAACATCTGGATTTTGCATAGAATTTTGCACATCCTGTAACAACGGTCTCAATCTTTTATGCATCAGTGTGCTTCATGTTTTCTTTATAAACTGCAGAGAATTGTTACGCTGAGCTAGGTGATTTAACACCAAGAAATTTAAGACAATAGACTGACCTGATTGTGGTCTTGCTTTCTGATTGGATCATGTCTCAAATTAATTTTCCCAACCTGAGTTTCAAACAGGAAGAGATAATAGTACAACAACAACTAGCATTTATATAGCTAGTTTTACATATGTTATCACACTGATACAAGAGATCTGTAAAGTAGTTTGGCATAATTATCTCCATATTTGTTATACAGCCACAAGAGTGGCTGTTTATACAGCCACAAGAGTGGCTGTATACTATAGCTAGTAGGGATTTTTCGCGTTGTACCATGTTAAATGAAAATACCCACACACACCTTTCTGGTGCTTTGTATAGTCCCAATTCAAAACAAAAACTTACAAGTCTTATACTGTTGGATTCAGAATCACTTGCTCTACAACTCTGAAAGTTTTCTTGGGGATACACAACCCCTCCATGGAGAATTCACAGGTTAAAGTGAAGAACGGGAGAGAGAGAAACAAGAAGCCATTTGGAGTTTTTTCTTGAGTTCTCATAATCTGTTGTCATTCATTAAAACTCAGAGATGACTGTAAGGTATCTCTAATCAAATCCCTGAGCTTGCCCCAAACACAGACCTTCATCTTCAGTAGGTTTAAAGTAAAAAAACGGCATGGTTTGTTTTTAATTAATGGATTAAAAAATGCATTACCGTGGGTGATAACGTCATGCAGGCGCAGTAGAAAGCAGTTCTTTCATTTCACTGCCCTGCCATCTCCCCTTCCAGTTACTTGGAGGAAGCAGGGGAAGTCTTCTGCTCCTGTGATTGGTGGGCAACAGACATGTGACTCACACTGGCCTTCTGCTCAGCTCCCTCGTGCTCTGTGTGAGGAAGCACGAGGGAGGAAATGGACACCCAGACGGTCAGGAGAGAGAGAGAGAGAGAAAAGAACGATGGAGGGAGAAAGCCAGAGGGCAAGGATGACGGAGAAGGCAGCAGCAGAATGGAGGTGAGTGATGGTGATGTGTGTGTGTGTTCCCACCCCCCCTGTCTCCCGCAGCCTGCTCTTTCGGCTGGCGCAATCACCCTGCCAGCCCCCAGCCCCTATCCTTAAATGGGTTTATAAATGACGAAAGCTCAAATACTTTTTATTTACAGTGTGTGTGGCTGTTTGACCTGTGCTCATAACATTGTTGTAGTTATTTTGAGATTGTATGAGACTTTTTGTTTGTAACACTTTAATCCTGAATTTAGCTCTTGGTTCTGAAATCTCTCTCTCTCTCTCTCTCTCTCTCTCTCACACACACACACACACACACACACACACACACTCACACACACACAATCATTAGTATATGCATAGTGCAGCAGTGGGGAGGGGTGGATATAGTGCTGGATAGGTTACAGCAGCCCTGCAAAGTAGCCTAGTGTGGCTGTACAGATATTTGGGGGGGCTGAGAGGGAGTTGTGTATGACAACCCTGAAGTGTAGTCCAGTGTTGTTCAGTCTCTTGGTTTTGTGTTTTTTTCTTTTTCTTGTTTGAAAAGAACTTTTAAATTGACTGTAGCAGCAGCATTTATTTCTTTAATTTATTAAATTTATATCCCACCATTCCTCCCAGAAGGAGCCCAGGGCGGCAATGGGTGGAGGGATCATTGCTTTCCCACTCATGGGAGAAAAGTAGAGGCTTCTGGTGTTTGGGTTGATGCTGGTGGTATAAATCCTTAAATGGGTTTATAAATGACAAATGCTCAAATGCTTTTTGTTTGAAGTGTGTGTGGCTGTTTGACCTGTGCTCATAACATTGCTGTAGTTATTTTGAGATTTGATGTGACTCTTTGTTTTTAACACTTTAATCTTGAATTTAGCTCTTGGTTGTTTAATCTTAAATCTCCTTCATTCACTCACTCACTCACTCACTATCTGAAATTAGTCCTTTGTTGAAGCCCCCATCTGAAATTAGTGCTGTGTTGGCTGCTGCCTCCCACTTTTGTGAAAGCCTTTGCTGTATAGGGAAGAGGTATTTTCCTCTTCATCTTTTGCAGAGAACAGAAAGTCTTCATCAAACATTTGCAGGGACATCAAACATTTGCAGTCAGTGTAATACCATATTACACTAATGAGGTGGCCAAGTGGTTTTTCTGTTTGTGACCAGTAGTGCAGTAGCAAATTAAAAAGTGCAGGGTGATAGTCACAGCCATGCCTCTCCTTCTTGTTTTGCTGCTGGGTTGAGAATAAGATCCTTTTTAATGCCTTCTCCCATAACAATAGACGTCCGTAGGATAAGCACAAAAGATGAGAGTATTAGCTACTGAAAAGAGTCTTCTCACTGACTGACTCACCTTTCACTCTGATTGGCTCCAATCAGCAGGAAAGGACAAGAAAGCATGTTAGAAGACTCTTCTCAGCAGCTAACACACTCCCATTTCATGCTGATTGGTTCATAAGATGCTGGATACATAGGGACCCTGCTGGGACTCTGCTCCCAAAAAAGTAAAGGGTCTAAGACCCCCTGAGACCCTGGACGAGCACCCTACTGTTACTTAAACAAAAAATCCTCCTGCATCCATACACTGTAATGTAGAGTTCACCCCCCACCCCCGCTCTCTCCCCCGCCTGCGTCTCCGCACACTCAATCGCCCTGCCCCCGCACCCTGCTTTCTCCTCCCGCCTGTCCTCTCTGCTTGCTCACTCGCTCAATCGCCCGGCCCCCCCAACCCCGCTCTCTCCCTCTTCCTGCGTCTCTGCTCGCTCACTCGCTCAATTTAAATAATAAATAAGTCAGAGGTTAGCTTGGAAAGTGACTTGGCTGTAATATAGCCTTCCTTTACAACACTGCTGTTGTCTGCTACGATTTAATTTTAATCAGTATTTTCCATACTGTGGATAATGTGACTCTTTTCAGGTTTAAGAATCTCAGAACACACAGTTGCTTCTTAAGTGTATAATCTGTCACAGTGAGCCCTATGACTGGCATTCAGAGATTAAAGCAGAAGAGTCAGTAACTGCTGATACTTTGCAAAGAAATATAGATTGCAAGATGCACAATGTTTAAAGAAAGGGTCTCAAGCATATTTCTTTGTGTATCCCCTGTAGAGTATAGGAAACATAGGAATCTGCTTTATACCAAGTGGGACAATTGGTCCATCTAGCTCAGGACTGACTGACAAGGTTTCAGATATGCATCTCTCCCAGCCCTAATTGGAGATGTTGGGTATTGAATGTGGGGACTTTTGCATGCAAACCATGTTCTCTGCCACTAAGCCATGACCCTCTTGTAAAAGTAAAGGCATTCTTGATGGAAATATAACATTTAAAATACACCGCTGAACTATTTCTGTTACTGCTGGTGCTAACTTGCACAGGATTTACACTAAAAAAACTCCAAACATAATAATGGCACTGACTTCTGCAGAATAGTCTCCAGCGGACCTCAGGAGTGCATCAATTTGCACATGATAAAACAGTAGGAGGTGAAATATATTCTAACAAAATGCTAGGTGTGCTCTATGTTTTTAATTGAACATGCCCACCTTGCCTTAAATGAAGTGGTTTAAACATAGCAGGATGAAAGCATGCATCCTCTTTTTTCCAACAGCTAGAGTCATTCCTGAAGTAGCAACATATTGGAATCAGACTGATTTTACATCAAACTGCAGTTTCAGATTCCACTGTTAATGCACCCAAAATAGAAATAGAACATAACCTCCAATATAAAACACAAAAGGTTGTCATCACCATCACATGACAATGACCAATAAAAAGGCTTTGAAATTAATAAAAATACATTTGACACAGATTTCTGGGATGAATAGTGAGGAAAATAAGATTTTATAGTTTAGATTCTCTGTAGAAACATTAATAACACAGGAAAGAAGCAAAGTAAGAACACCAACAAACATTCAAAAATATAATTCTCTATCTTTGGAGATGGCAGGTGTTGCCACCACTCACCATATGCTCATAGGCATGTGTTACCAAATTCTTCCAAGCTACACAGGAAGTGGATTGGACTGTGAAAGACCAACCCAAATTGTGTTTGCATTTTGACAAATTTGTAGGGCAGTCCAATATCTCAGAGAGGAGGTCAGGTCTCCTGCTCCCCTGGTGCATTCACTATAGCTGCCCAATTTCCCTGCTTTTTAAAGTTTGATAGAAATAGCTGTGGGCGATAGTTACATTCTTAAACCGCAAGGGTTTTTTTGTTTTGCCTATTAGTGAATTATTTATGTATTTTCTTATATTTTTGTTCCATCTTTCTTTGATTATTTCATCTATGAAAGTGTGTATTTGAGAAATGCATACATATTCATGGGTACAGAATATACATACATACATGCATACACCGTTAAAGACCTTATCTTGGAAGACAATATTACTCGGCCACGAGTGATCGCCAATGAATGATATAGGGGCAGACTGAACTTAACATTAAATGAGAAACTGAGAGAAACTGAGAAACTAAAATTGACAGATTTGTCCCTCCTTACAGGCAAAGTTGAAGGCCATAGCTTCCCATGGCTTCTTCTCCAGTTTCTACTCAACTGGTATGCTGTTCCTGAACCTGGAGGTTCTTTTGTTGTATCGTGACTAAGCCATTGAGAGACTACACATTCCATGAATCTCCTTTTAAAGCCACCTGTCAACGACACCATTATTCTGAATCCAACAGAGTCACAATGGAAACCTTGCCAATTGGTTTCAGTGACCATTCACCAAATAATCAATTGGCAAGCATTGCTAGTTACTTTTGCTAGCCAAGTACAAAAGGCTGAAGAAGGCAAAGACTGTCATGAAAATGTTTGTTTATGACATTTCTAACTCACCCTTCAATATCTTCTCCCAGGGTGGGAACACAATAAAACAACAGCAAGGCAAATAGATGTGAAGCTAACAGGTTCTCCGGTGCAAATATTGCCCTGACAAACAAAAGTTAATGACTTTGGGTAGGGTAGGCTACAAGCAATTTTGGAAGATTCAGGAGAGTCTAAAGAAAGTACTCATTCACATGGTTCACAATTAAAGCTTGGGATTTGCTCCCACAAGTGGCAGTGATGGCCACGATCTTGGATGGCTTTAAAAGAGAATTAGACAAATTCATGGAGGAAAAGGCTATCAGTGGCTACTAGCCATAGTGGCTATGTGCTGCCTCCATGGTCAGAGGCAGTATGCTTCTGAATACCAATTGCTGTAAATAGTAGGAGGGGAGAGTGCTCTTACATGCAGGTCCTACTTGCAGGCTTTCCATAGGCATCTGGTTGACCACTGTGAGAACAAGGTGTTGGACTAGATGGGCCACTGGCCTGTTCCGGCAAACTCGTCCTATGTTAAGTTGTTACGATGGACCTATCTTCCATGTACCAGCGGATTCTTCTTAATGCAAAGTGATGGTCTACATCAGCTGTTGCCAAACTAGGGCCCTCCAGTGCCCAAACTCATCCAACTCCCATAATCCCTGGCCATTTTCCATGAGGCCTGGGATTGATGGGAATCAGAGTCCAAAAATATCTGAGGGGCCCCAAGTTGGAGAAGAACCACACAAAAATATGGGGATAGGACCATAACTCAGAATGGAACCCACAAATTTCCTTACTTTGGGAGGAAAGATGGTATATATTGATGATAATGATGATAAGTCTCTTGAATGAAACCTTGTAGAGCTACTGCCGGTAGGTGCAGACAATACTGAGCTAGTTGGCCTATTCCCAACTCAGTATAGCAGGTGTGGGAAATGTTTGGGCCACCAGAAGTTGCTGAATTACAATTCCCATCAGTCTCAGCAAGCATGACCAATGGCCATAGGTGATGGGAGTTACAGTTCGGCAACATCTGGAGGGCCAAAGATTTCCCACAACTGCAATATAAGGCAGCTTTTTTATTCCTATATATGGTTGGCATGTTGAGTTGTCACCCAAATTCACCCAAAGTGAAACCTGTAGCAAAGTTTGGGGATCCCCTTTAGATAAAGCATCTGAGGAATCTAAAGGTAAACCAAAAGAGTTTCAACATAACCAGTGACATTTCTCAGGATAGTTCTGCACACCCTAGGCTGACACCAGCTTTTTGCCATTTTTATGTGTGACTCTCTCCCCCTTCCCTGTCCCTCTCTCTCTTCCAGGGGTGGCTAACCTATGACTCTCTGGATTACAGCTCCCATTATCCCTGTTCATTGACCATGCTCACTGGGGCTGATGGGAGTTAATTTATTTAAAATATTTCTGTCCAGGCCTCCTACCCTACAATAGGGCACTCAGGGTGGCTTACAATAAAATCGCACACATACATAATAAAATTATATACAATAAAAACAAAAAAAAATACAGTAAATTAAAATACATAAAGTACAATTAAATACATAAAATACAATATGCATATATATACATACATATATCTATGCATATATATGCATAGATCTATGGGGGAGTGATACTAAAAGGATTCAAAAGATAAAAAAATTAAAATAAAGGGTGTAAAAACAGTTGGCGTTGGAGTCCAATATCATCTGGAGGTCCACAGTGCATTCACCCCTTTTCCAGACTTTGTCCCAAAGAGAGCACCATATGTAAAAAATAAAATAAGAATAAGCTGTAGTGGTTAAGGTGTTGGACTACAACCTGGGAGACCAGGGTTCAAATCTCCACACAGCCATGAAGCTCACTGGGTGACCTTGCGCCAGTCACTGCCTCTCAGCCTCAGAGGAAGGCAATGGTAAACCCCCTCTGAATACCGCTTACCATGAAAACCCTATTCATTGGGTTGCCATAAGTCGGAATTGACTTTAAGGCAATCCAACCAACCAAAAGGCCCTGTTCAGGTGTTCTTAGCTCCCATAAATAGATAAGGATGTTAGATAAATGACACAAAACAATAAAACAGAGCACCATCCTCCTGAAGTCCTGTGTTTCAGGTCATCAGCTCAGAACTCCACTTAATCAAGTTGCTCTCTCTGAAGGTTGGGCTTGCTGCTGGCCACAGAAGGAAAAATGTCTCCTTTTTTTGCCTCGGCTCCACAGCAGTCTCCTTAAAATGGCTGCCAGTGCCAATAAATCAAGAAAACGAAACTTACACGCCCTTTATAACATAAAAGATCATCTCCCCCTTATATACCCAATTGACTACATTACTCTGCAGGTGGGGACCTCCTGCAGATAACCATCTTATCAGGGGGTCTATAGATATCTGGACTTCAGTGTGGTGGCCCCTACCCTTTTGAATTCCCGTCCCTTAAATATTACACAGGCACTGTCTCTCTTGTCTTCTCCGTGCCTACTGAAGACTTTCAATAAGCCTTTTAACCAGAGACCTTCATCCCAGTCTGCATCTGTATTGGAATTGTTTTTAAGATTTTTTAAACTGTTTTCTCACTTGTTTGCCACCCTGGGGTCCTCTGGGAGGGAGGGTAAGAGATAAAGTTAATTAATTAATTTCACTTATTTATTTATAAAAGTATTTATATACCGACCTCTCTCTCTCAAAAAAAATTGCAATTTAGAAACCTGCATGTAGGGCCAGTCCTATCATTAGGTAGAGCGAGGTGCCTGCCTCATCGAGATGATTTTGAGTATCATGGAAGGGAAGCAAATGATGGGGCATTTCATTTGTCCTTGTTATATTTTTTATTATTATTATTTTCAGGAAGGAGAGGCGTGTGGGGGTTTTCTGCCACTGGTGCCAACAGGTTGGCCTTGATTTCTATGCAGAGTGGTAAGCAGTGGTAACGCAGCCGAAGCTCTGCTCAACGAAGTCCAACGGAAGGAGGAAGTCGAATCTCCGGTACAAGGGGTCGAGGTCCAATCAGCCTTCCATCCATCTGTGGTCGGTAAAATGAGTACTCAGCATACGCTGGGGGGTAAAGAAAGGCCGGGTATGGAACTGGCAATCTCACCCCATATATATGGTCTGCCTCGTAAACGTCGCAAGACGTCACCCTACGAGTCGGAAACGACTCGCACCTCAAGTGCAGGGACATCTTTACCTTTTGACTTGGGAAAATAGGCTCTATTTGCTACTTTGCTTCAGGCAGCAAAGGCACTTTGGTGGCCCTGGCCGTGAGAGCTGGGTTCTAAATCATGTGGGGAGTCTACCATTGTAGAAGACACTTCCTACTTCAGACCTTCCCCATCAATCATGTGGAAAATGGTGAGGCTTGGTGCTGGGACTGTTGCTGAAGGACCCCACTCTTTGCTACGTACAATGTTAACTGTGGCTGCATACACACTACAGATTTAAAGCACATGACCACTCCCCAAAGAATCCTGGGGACTCCAGCTTACCTCTCACAGAGCTACAATTCCCAGCACCCCTAACAAACCACAGTTCTCAGGATTCTTTGGGGGACATCATGTGTTTTAAATCTATGGTGTGTCCACAGCCTGAATGTGCAAAGAACACCTAAATGTGCAAAGAACACCTGTTGTTAATGGAGGATGGCTGTTATTTGGCCATCTTCTCCCTTGTGACACCTTCACCTTGTGACACCCTGACCCCCCCTTTTTGTATTCAGAGATTCATATCTCCCTACCTAGGTGTAACTCCTTTTCCTAACACACATATTTTGTTTGAGATGCTCCATTGGTTAGGATAAGTTTGATAGGGAGGCCACACAATAGCATCTTGACTTGGGAGATACTGAGTAATCCATTTTAACTGAGCAAGAAACTTTCGGTTATCATCGTTCTGCAATATGAGTCATTCTTTTCCGTGATTCCATGCTCGCCCAGAAATGTGCTACCCTCCCCACACCCAGATGCTGTGTTCCTACAAAAACTTTGACCTTGTGTGAACGATAATAACAGAGCAAATCTATGGTATCTGGGTGATTAATAGTGGAGACAGCGAGTCATCTTAGACTTGCGGAATATCACAAAATATGCTTGAATACACCAAGCACCTCCAAGCCATGTTCACCTTTGTGCTAAATAATTCATCAGCTTAATGATAATGACATTCAAATATCATAATTACAGCCGACTCTTTAAAAAAACATAAATTTTGTGGCAGAAAATGGAGAGCAGTCTTTCCCCACCACACCACCCTGCCTTTTTCTTCCTACCATTAGCTGTTAATGCCAAAATATGATCTTTATTTATTCCACTGACATAATATAAAACTAACGCACTTTCCTCATTTTTCATAAAATTTTCATCCACGCTATTAGTTTCACTGATAGCAGGCTGGAAAATGTTGTTAGGTTACAAGATGGACGACATTGCAAAACCTCAGCATGTTAAGAAGCCATAAAATTTTATTCAGTTCATTTACTGCCACAGTCCAGTAACCCTATCGTAACAGTGTGCTATTTTTATTGTGTATTTATTTAAAGGTTGGATGTTCCCTCAGCTGGGCCATCCAACTGAATTAATCTGGGTTTCTAATGAACTCCAATCTTAGGGGTGCATCTGATCCCTTGTGCCTCTCTTATTGAAGGTCTAACTGCATGCATATTTCCCCCCTTGGGTTTCAAGAGGGAAACGGGGGCAAAGTGTTAGTGATTCAGTTGTACAAAGGAACCCATGATGCCTATCCCTGCAGAAAATATTTTCTTAATGAAATCTTTTAATTAATAGAATTGTGTAGTTGGATTGTCTAATCCTGAGTTCTCCAACCTGGTGCCCTCAAGACATTGTGGATGACAACTCCCATCATTCCTATTAACTGTGTCTGCTGGGAGTTGCCATCTGAAGAGGGACCAGGTTGTGGAAGGCTGATATAATCCAATACAGCTGGATCAGCTTCTTCATTAAGATCAGGTTGCTGAATTCTAAAAAAAAACACAATTTCAGAACATAAGAAGAGTCCTACTGGGATCAGACAAACTGTCCACCTAGTCCAACATCCTGTATTGGCCCATAAGCTAGGGACAGAGGCAACAGCCTTCCTTTGCTGTCCAACGCACCCACCCTGGTAAAACATGAGCATCACCATAGGAGGCAATGACATTTCCAAGAGGCCCGAATAAACAAAACAAGGGTTAGCCTTGTGCCTAAAGACTGACAAGGATGGCACCAGGTGTGCATCACCCCAGTGAGAGCATTCCACAGACGGGTGGGACACCTTGGAGAAGGCCTGTTCTTGTGCACATAGATGGGGGGACAATGCCTCCTGGAACCACACATGGCACAACAGTGGCTCGAATAGATTTCCAGTGGTGGAGATGGGGCATGAGTTCCCTGCAGAGTTCATTGCGATCCCTGAGACTAGGAAAGCTGGTGAAGAAATGCTGCAATAAATAAATAAAAGATTGTGCAAATTTGAATAATTTATATAGAAACAAACTTCTTTGTAGCTCGAGGGTGGCCAGGGGTCTTACTTTATAGAGAACCGTCCTCTGTTGGAAGGGCTGTAGGGTACAAGACTGAATTCAAAGGGAACATCACTCTCCAGTCAGCTCCAACAGGGGTCCAGGCGGGAGCACTTTTTGTGGGGTCCAGAAGGCTGGTAAGAAGCCACTTCTGGCATTCCTTTGAGGCATGCACAAGCACCAGGGAGGAGCGGGCAGAGGATACATCAGACCTGCCCACCCACTTCCTCCTCCCCGTTTCTCTTCAGCATCATGGCACACAACCCGCCCTCCCAGTACACAGTGTGAGCATGGCTGGTCACCGTAGTCGGGGCCAAGTAGGAATTTCTGTCCTCTCCTGTGATTGGCCAGCAGGGGGGATTTTTTCGCTTAGTCCTTACTTTTGTGGCGGTTTAGAGCAGTGAGCAGTGGGAGCCAAATTATTATGGTTGTGCTCACTTGGCAGGTTTGTGCAGGATAGGCATGGGAGGACCCTGAGGTAGTTTTCAGGTGAATCGCGAGACCTGTACACAGGGCTGTGAGACTCAAGGGGCAGGGTATGGGCCACTTTTGAGGTTTACTTGTGTCCCTCAGAGTTGTGAGGTTCTGAGGGGGCATGAAGACCTCCCTCCTCACTTGAAGGGGTGTGGCAGGAGGAAAGAGGTGAAATTAAAGCCACTTTTCCTCCCTGCAGGGTAGGCTCACCAAGTCACAACAGGATTTGAATATTTCCCACACATGGTCTCCTTTCTCCTTTCTATGCAGCTCCTAAGTTCTTACGTTCTCACTAATAAAGTTGCCCTAGTTAAATCCCACGCTTTGTGTCTTTCCTCTTTATTTCCAGACTTCTAGCACAAGGGACCATAAGAAGGAAGAGTAGAGGCTTTGAGATTGCCCATTCACAGTTTGCACCTGGAGATCAGACACAGAAGACACACTTGTCGCCTGGTCACAGCCTTCCACCCCCTGTGATGACATGGATTGCATTTCCGTTTGAATTACAGCAATTGGCTCTGAATTTTCTTATATACATATACATGTGTCCTGTTGCTAAGTAAGGCATTTCCTCTTTTTTGACCATGAGTAAGTAGCAGTCACCCTATGCAGGATGCAAACTTTTTGCAGGTTGCACAGAACTGGGAAGACTTAGGTCAGGAATGGCCAACCAAATCTGGCTTGCGAGCCAGATTCTTATCCTTCACTCTCTCTCTCTCTCTCTCTCTCTCTCTCTCACACACACACACACACACACACACACGGGTCACATTTGACAGGTGGAAGGGGGTGCCCATCTGCTGATAATCTGATATCAAAATGTGTTTGCCCACACAGTTCAAAATCAAATCATGCTGACAAAAGCACAGCTCTGCACTTTGCAAGCTCTAATGATCAGCTGATCATTGGGACTTGCAGAGTGCAGTGCACAGGGCTCTGCAAGTGCTGCTGATCAGCTGATAATCATGGCTCCTGATCATGGCTTACAAAGTGCCATGTATGGTGCTTTATAAGCCCTGCCAATCAGCCGATGGACAGAGCCTGCAGAGTGCTGTGCATGTAGCTTCACAAGTACCATTAATCAGCTGATCATTTGGGCTTTCAAAGTGCTTCACACAGGGGTTTGCACAGGGTTTTTTTAGGTGACTGCACACCTCCTTTCACCCCAGCCGCCTCTTTATCTACCGAACACCTGATGTCTTATAAGATGTCAGCTGTAGGGCATGTTGACATGGTTGGGTCAAAAAGGCCTGGGCAGGAATGGTGAGGTTGCTTGGCCTAATTAAGCCCTCAGACCACAGGTTGCCCACAGGTGCATATTTTTTGTAAGTTGGGTCCTACTGGGAGGAAGGGCAGGATATAAATCTAATAAATAAAATAAATAATTTTTATACTTTTAGCATGGAACACACGTCTCTGTCTCTATATGGCCCACTCTTCACAAGCCCCTACATTCACCCTTCTGAATTTTTTGCAGGTTATTTTCCTAGGGGTGCTTCTACAATATATGCCATTTTCATAGCAAAATTATTGCCCACAAAACCAGAAGAAGGGAAGTGAGACCTTTTTAGTTCATCCCACTCCCAAACCAACCTTGAAGTCATCTAGCATAAAAAACCAGTGATTTGGTGGGTTTCTTAACTAGGGGTACCTTTATGATGCATTCACATGAAAACTCTATGGGATATTAAGTGAATTCTTTCTTAAACACACCAAAGTGTAAAAGCTGCCCTTATAAGAAAACCACTGCAGCTATCCTTCTGAATGTTAGCAGGATCCATTCCCTTAGAAGAGGCTCCCATGCCTGCAAATTTTATCAACTTTTGCCAACAATTTTAAAAGTTGCAAATGCTTCTTTTTTTAAGAACTTTTTTTTTTTAGCCTAGCACAACCCACCTGGATCAATCTAAATGTAATCTGGCACCTTCCATACTCTGCCCCCAAAGGCAAGGAGCAAGTCACTTTGGGAAGTGTGACATGGTAACATTTTACCCTTGATAACTATAGGAACATGGGACACTGCCTTGTCAGGTCAGACTATTTGACCTTCTGTCCCAGTACTTTGACTGGCCATGGATTTGGGGTTTTGGGCAAAGGATTCTCCCCATCAGCTTCTATCTAATCCCTTTTTAACTGGATATGCCAGAGATTAAACCAAGTATTTTCTGCATAGGGTATAAGTGTTATAAACAAAGTAAGGTTGCATAAAGCTCCCAAGAGGTCTTTCTACCTTCAGGCTAGTGATGCTGACAGAGCAGAGCCATTTCTCACCAGTGATCATGGGGCTGAACTACAAAACCGCATGGTCCCTGGTGGGAGATTGTGGTTGAAGGGCTGAAGAACACAAGAGGGGAATCTCAAAGCAGCTAACGAAAGCAAAAGCATTAAAGGCCCCTACCTTCTATCCAGAGCTACCTTGAGAGGGAGTTTAAAAAAACGGATAGAGATGGCAGAGCTTACTCTCCATTTTTAAGGCTCTTGAAGAATAAGGTGGGGTGGGGCTTCAATCACTTGAAACACAAAAAAAGAAAGTTCAATTGGCTAAGACAGTCGCCCTGGACATACCTTCTCAGTGAGGCAGCCCACTCTTCCCTCTGTCTCCATTAAGCTGATAACTTCTGAAGAAAAGGGTATACATTTTTAAGAGGAATGCGTTTGGAAGCAGAATCCACGTCCCGGTTATCTCCCCCTATCTTGTTTTTGGCATGGGTGTGTGACGGGTGTGCCTTCAACATCCTTCTCTGCCATATCTCGCAGGAAGATCAGAGAGCCCTGCAGAAAGAGCAGGAGGCGGAAAGAGAACCCCAAAAGGCCAAGGAGCCCAAATGCTATATAATATGACCATCCAACCCCCAGGCCTCCCCAGATCAAGCTACATGATAAAGAACAGAGAGATCAGCAAATCTATGGAGAGAAAACACGTGTTTATTTATTAGACACAGAATGCTGTCTGTCTGCCTGCACCTGCCCGCCAAAAGGCATCCACAAAAAGCTACCTTATGCAGAGTGCAAAGCATTAGACCATCAGGGTTCTCTGATATCTCGCATGTTGGCCTTCCTCAGCACTTGTCACTTGAGTTCCTGCAACTGGAAGTGCCAGATGTCTTCCACATGCAGTGTCCAGAGGGGCAGCTGTGTGGCAGAGCAATCCTAAGTAACTATAGATAGCTAGCATAAGTTCTGCTTATGCCGGCATAAGTTCCCCTGTCACAAACTCCATTCAGAAGGAACTGAGAGGAATTTGGCTTACACCACCCATTTTGCTCCCTTCGTTCCTCTGGGCTGTTAGAGCAAGTAACTGAGCTGAAAGGGGAGTTAGACCAGCCGAGAACCGGTTGAGCTGCCTGAGCCCTTGCTGAGCTAGAGTGAGGGATTCACATCAGTGTAACTCTAGCTCAGCCATTTTGAGGGACTGGCTTAGCTGGGACTGCCCAAGATCCACCAAAACCAAACTTTCTCATCCCAGCAGACCTCGGGTTTGGATTGCACCCAAAACTGGTTGCTGCAGAAACAACAGAGGTGCACATATGCTGCAGCACTGACCCAGCACCCATTCCATGAACATACTGCACACTAAAATGTGCAATGAGCAGGATCAACTAATCATTTGTGGCTATGGATCAGCAGTGTTGGCTTCAGGGCATTGGACTTCCCCACAGTTCCCTTCTTATGCCAGTGAGCAATGCACTGACCCCTCCCCTCTGGTTTCTGCCTCCACCTCTGATGGACACTGGGTAACCAACATTTCAATTTTCCCACAATGCACCTGAAGTAGCATTACTCTGGGGCATTGTTGGGATATCAAAATAGCAGCAGACAAGGTATCCGGTGCTGAGTGAGGGGTCAGGGCAGGTATGTGTCATCAGCTTTGCTGGATCACTGGAGTCCTGGCAACTGCCTGAGGATGCTGGGATTGTGTGTCAGCCACCACTAGGTTCAAACCAAAAGCCTTGCAGATCAGACACTGGCTCCTTGAAATGACAGAGAGCACACCAAGGAAGGGCCATAGTTCGTTTTGCATGCAGACAGTCCCAGGTTCAATTCCTGGCATTTCCAAGAAGAGCCAAGAATGTCCCATCTGGAACCATAGAGAGCCCTTGCCAGTCAGACAACACTGAATTGGATAGGCCTTAATGTCTAACTCAGTAGAAGGCAGCTTCCTATCTTCCCAGTTACACTGGGACTAGGCAGCTGTAGAGAACATAGCTCATCATGTGATTCAAGCCAGCATGACTGGTCGCATACCACAGGAAAAGGGAAATCAAAGCCCTGAGGCTTCACAGCAGAATACACTGTAGCTTCAGGTTTTGGGAAGAGAACTTAGCCACCTTTTTGGCGTTTAGTATCCTCTCCCCTTGAAACAAGCCATAGATTCTGGTGATGATAATGACCTAGAATTGCTTTTGAAAAGGATTAGGTAAACTAGCAAAACACACACACACACACACACACACACACATCTTTTCTGGTAAAAAAATGAGATGCCAGTACTCAATGCGATGGGCAGCAAAAAAGAGGTGACGGTACTCACCACCAACCACTGCCATCACAAAAAAAGCACTACGTAGATAGGCATATATGATGTATTGTGCAAAGAAGTTATTCCTTTTCTTTATAATGTACCTCCAGTTCTAAGAATTCAAATATTTAGCAAAGTTGTCAGAGAATCAATTGAGTGGGGTGTGAAAGAGTTCATTAACATTCTCATCTTCAGATTTCAAAAGAGGGCAGAGTTCAAAAATGGATTTAAAAAGACCCCCCCCCAAAAAAAAACAGCATGAGTGAATATAGCATACAACTTTAAAGGGAACTGGGGTCAACAAAAACCTTGTCAATATTGTGCTTGATTTTGTCAGACATTAGCGCTTGACAACACGATAACCCCTTTGCTTTGATTTGCAAAGCAAATCAGAAAAAAAGAGCTTGCCGAAATTCCCTGTAGCGAACACTTGATCAAAGACCATTAGATAAAAGCTGGGGGGGGGGGAGGGATGTTGAGAGTTTGTGTGTGTGTGTGTGTATACACACACACACACACACACACCGATCAAAACATTCCCTTCCTCCCTCAGTAGGTTTGGACCTTTGTACAAACTCTTGGGTTTCCATGATTTGATAGTTGCCACTCTAAAAGAAGGCAAGGGATTTAGATTGTGGTGGCTTTTTTTGTTATGATTTCCATGTCTTTTTAAATTTGCTGCTGGATAGACCTTGGGGATGTTTTCCTTGAATATTGAGAAAGGCTTAGATTTCATCAATG
This sequence comes from Rhineura floridana, assembly GCF_030035675.1. Taxonomy (NCBI): domain Eukaryota; kingdom Metazoa; phylum Chordata; class Lepidosauria; order Squamata; family Rhineuridae; genus Rhineura; species Rhineura floridana. Next base: position 8,154,122 of record NC_084480.1, read on the forward strand.
AAGTCAGTAAATGAACTGGGGGTAGGATATGTGTTTCCATCTCTGTTGAGCTTTTTTTAAAAAAAACTGAGCATATTTTTCATTTCAGTGATGCATGCTTCGACGTTCTGCTTGCTCCTGAACACTGAAGCTGGTTTCAGATACATATTTTCATGTAATTTAAGTATAAAGTAAATTAAAGTAAATAAATTGCCAATTGACATTAGACAGGCACCTTCCCGATGCTGTTTGCCTGCTGAACACTTCTCTGTTTCAGCGAAACTATCCAGACACATATTTTAGTTACAGCTGTTTCAAATGTTTGGATATATACTTCTGAAATACGATGAAAGCGCAGGACACCCTTTACTGAACCAAAACCAGAAGTTGCTTTATACCAGGCCTGACTGTTGCTCCATTTAACCCAATATCATGCACTCTTGACCATTCCCATCATCAATCCAGGGTCTTGGACAGTGACCTTTCCACCACTGGATATCTAATCCTTATTTAGCTGGAGATGCCAGTGATTGCACAAGGGACCTTCCGCTTGCAAAGCATATTCCACTGAACTACCACTCCACGGATGCTTAAAGTGTGCCATATACACTTTCAAACACACAGAACTCTTCTTCCTCTCCATCTTTTGCTCCTAACCTACTTAGAAGCCTACTTTGGCATTAACAATATATAAATTAGTAAACCAGCATAATCATCATCATCATCTCCCAAGTTAAAAATTAAATGGCAGACAAGTTTATATATCTGGGCTGGTTTTGCAGCTGGATATTCTTGCCTTCCATAATAAAGAGTTGAGACACGTGATAGACGGGCTATCTAGCATCACAAACTTTGTTTCACTGTCAATGTAACAGACACTACAATAGGTGTCAGGAACCTTTGGCCCTCTATATACCACTGAACTACAATTCCCATCAGCTCCAGCAAACATGGCCAATGGCCAGTGGTGATGGAGTTGTATTCAACAGCATCTGGAGGGCCCAAGGTTCCCCACACCTGAAGTGCAGTGTAAACTATGATGGCTCAGGATGCTCTAGTAATGTAGGATGTACCTCTGCAGTTATCCCTGCATTACCTCTGAACGAACCTAGCCCAATCTTGACCCAAGATTGCAGTATGCTGCATACCTCTTCTCCATCAGAACACACCTTTTTAGGTGTTGAGGGAGAGATCCCTAAGTCACTACCCCCATCCGCAAGCCACACACTCTAGATGTGTGTGATCCAAGTTAGCTTCAAGGAGGTTTCTGTCCCCAACCCCAGATTGCACAGTTCAATTCTCCACACTTCTGCAGCAATCTGTGATTTTTTTTAAAAATGAAAATTCTTCAAACATTTTAGCGCAAATTTCTCCCAATAAACACATTTTCGTCTGCAGTGTTGACTAATGTACATATTTTTGCAAGCAATTTCTCCTAATATAATCAATTATTGCATGCTATTTTCACAAATACATTCATTTTTATACACATATTCCCCTAATAGATGCATTTTGGAAACATTGGTTGGAGAACTGCATCACAAAATTCAGATAAGTGTGAATTTTGAAGGATGAATGTGTTTCAGTTCTCATATTGCGTAGATTTGATAGATTTGGCTTTAAATGTGAACGGAATCAAATTTCTTCCCCATTCCTCAAGCTATGTTCATCTTAAGTTTACATTTATATTTAAGCCTGAACACATAATGTTTAAAAAGCAGGGATGGGGGGGCAGGGACACATTTGGAAGTCCCAACCCAGAATCCCCAAAGATGTCCCCCCACCCAGCTCAGTCTACAACATTCCTGCTTGGAGCAGGGAAGGTTTGCGGGGGCATTTGCATATATTAGCTTGTGTGAATAGCGCTCTCCATGCAAATAGGACCCTATTCATGTGGACATTCTACTGGTATCCAAAAAACAGCTAGCAAAAGCCTCCTGCAGATTTCCCAGACTGTATGGGATGACCAGAGCCATACATGCAGTAGCCAGGGGCACTGAAGGCTTACATAGCCCTGCTAGCTCTATACTTTGCTAGTTTCACCTCATATTTACATGGCTGCTCCTAAACATAACACTGTTCCTACCTGAACCCAGTAGCACTGGACAGATAGAACAGTGTTTGGAATAAGGAAGGTGTCGGTTGGTCCTTCAATCCAGCGAGGGTATCCCATGGATTAAAGCTGGCTGACTTAATGTAATAACAGCCAAGCCTGGGCCCATACATGCATCTCAGTATGGTGGGAATGAAATAGTAGGTGGGAAGAAGATAAAAGCCCTGCTGGACCATGCCAAAGTGTCATCTAGTGCAGCATCCTGTTCTGGTGGTGGCCAACCAGATTCCCCTACAGGATGCTAGCAAGCAGGACCTGAGTGTAAGAAAATAGATTTTGCCACTTTAGATTACAGGTAGGTGATAATGCCACTTTTAAAGGTTACTCCAGATTTTTTTTAAAAAAATCCTTCCTGAAATTGAAAATTAGAACATGGAGAAGAAAAGTTCTAGTCTACTACATTACCCTCTGATCTGCCTTTCAGTTTGTGGGACAGTATTTCAAAATGGGATCTTCCTCAGCTGCAGACTGAAGTGGTCCATTCTGTCACTGGAGAACTCTACAACCCTCTTTTTATTGGATGTGTAGATCAAATCAGAAAAGTGAGGCATGACCTGGAAAGTCTCAGATACCAACTCACCTACTGTATGTGCACTTGTAATGTCTTTCTGTATACCATGGGCCATCAACATGGTGTCTAAGGGCACAAATGTGACCACAGATACCTTCCCTGGTGCCTGCAAGGCCCTGTTCTCCCCACACCTCCCTGATGAAATGGAGAGGAACATTCCATTGTAACCAAGAGCTTTTTTCCCAAGCCTAATTGCTTGAAAAGGTGTGTTTGCGTGTGTGCGCATGCGTGTGCATGTGTGCATGATTGCAGCTTGGTTGAATTGTATGCATGGTTCCCACAAGAGTTTCTCCAATTTGCAGACATGCCCACAGGCCCCAAAAGGTTGGCAGTCCATGCTATAGACATTCACCATGCTATGTGCGAATAAGGGTAGCTGAGCATGGTGGAACATATTTCTCAGTAAAGATGTATAGAAGTGGAATGCATATGGGGATGTCAGAAGGGATTATTTTCTGTTTTACCCTGTATTCATTGCATGTAGCACTGTTTCCATTCTGTGCAGTTCATCTTCTGCCAAACTCTACATTATTCATCTCACTGTCTGCTGTGGCAAAATTATGTAACTTTTGCAAATTCATGTAATTACATAAGTTACGTTGTCCATAAGCTATTCTACCCCATTCATTTCAATGCAAAAGAAACACAATGGAGATGGGGGATGTAATTAATAACATATTGTTTGCAGACTGAAAGCAACAACAACAACAAATGCCGATTGTATTTGTTGAATTGATGTCTGTTCCAGATATGGGTCAAATTAGCAAACACTGGCAATTTCTTCTCCCGTTTCTGTTTTCGTTGGAATTCTCTGACAATCCCTAGTTTCGTATGGACTTCAGTGAGGTGCTGTTCTTTCAGCCTGCTATAAGGCTATCAGGAATTTTGTACATTAAAAAAATGGCTTGCTTTATAAGGTACATGGGGGCAGCCATCTTTTTTCCATGTACAATTTTCCACAGAAGGCACTACATGTTACAAGGCATTTTTAAGTGGTACTTGCGTGTCCAAATAGACACACAGTCCTAGCTTTTGGACACCCAGTGGACACAAATGAGCACAACATTTAATAAATGAACCAAGAGCACCAATTCAGATTGGATTCTAAATAGAAGTTCAGGGTAGGCTGGGGAGAGAAAACCTTTGCAGAAAGGTAAAGCATTTCTCTTTTACAACTATATATATCCTTATATATAATCGTTATCACAATTATGTTATATATATATATGTATGTATGTATGTATGTATGTATGTATCCTTTCTTTTCAGTGATCTTAAAGTTCTGGCATTGGAAAATTTAGTATTTTTTTTTTGTTTTTATTGTGTGCTATGTAGGGGGGTGTTGTTGTTTTTTTTTAAAAAAATACCTTGTTACTGTAAAACAAAAATAAAAATAATCCCCAAATATATTTTTGTAATACCAGAACACTTGTGTTTTTAATCATTTTTTCTGAGTTCTTAAACTGGAATTTTAGAGATGAAAATGATGATGATTTTGCCATTTAATTCATGTATTTACAGGTGGGTGGGCAGGCTAGTAAGAATTTTGCTAGGCTAGTAACTTGTGTAAATGCATTTGCAAGACTGTATTCACTACCTTTTTTTTAGTTTTATCCACTATCACCTCGGTCCAAATGTCAGGGCATGTACATGGTAGAGAGGATTCTGCATGCAATCCATTTGAATGAAAAAAAGGACATTCAGGAACAATTCCTTTAAAAAATGCCCTGCCATGTTATGATGCGCAGTTATTTCCTGGGAGCGCTTTAGAAGAAATTTCTTTACCACGCAGCCGTGAAACTGGTCTAAGCAGGATAGAATGTTAAAGGAAGGAAGAGGCAGCCCCCAGACTACCTTGACAGTACAGTAGGGACTCATATGCAGTTCAGTTCACTCATCAAGCAACTTAACCTACAGATCTAAGTTCCAATCCCTGCATGGATCCAAGGGGGGCAATTTGGTGTTTTCCAAATTGCACAAAATCCAAGTTCATTTCATGATACGTTGAGAAGAAGAAGGTGGTCCCTGAAACTATGATAACAGCTTGCAGAAAGAAAGGAAAACAGAGAAAAACTTTCAAACCACATAAGAACAGAGACCTACTCCCCAAAAAAGACACATATGCAAAATCAGAGCTTGGAAAAGTTACTTTTTTGAACTACAGTTCCCATCTGCCCAATCCAGTGGCCATGCTGGCTGGGGCTGATGGGAGTTGTAGTTCAAAAAAGTAACTTTTCCAAGATCTGCACATTATAGACACACAAAAAAGTGTATTGCAACGTGGCATACAAGGAATAATGAAAATATATGCGTTATTCAGTTATAGGCAAAAAACCTTGCAGTTTAAGAACGTACCTATAGCCCACAGCTATTTCTATCAAACTTTAAAAAGCAGGGAAATTATGCAGCTATGGTGAATGCACCAGGGGAGCAGGAGACCTGAACTCCTCTCTGAGATATTGGACTGCCCTACAAATTTGTCAAAATGCAAACACAATTTCGGTTGGTCTTTCACAGTCCAATCCACTTGCTGTGTAGCTTGGAAGAATTTGGTAACATGTGCCACAGGAAACACAGAACATGATACCTAATGTCATATTAGCATTGAAAATTCAACCAAGCCACTCCCATAGGTATAAGGTTAGGCGTTGATGGACTATCATCCAGGAGAAATGTCTCTATGGTAAGGACCAAAGTCATCTCCCTGGATGAAGGTCCATGAAGTGGGATGTACACAAGCAGTCCCAGTGCTCCCCAACCCCACCCACAATGTTGACCTTTAATGCTTTCTCTTTTTTTCTTCCGTCAAGTGCAAAATGTATTTATTTTTAAACCTGCTCTTAAGCACAACAGCAACAACATTCTAGTTTAGGTTTGTATTTATAGTACAGATCTAGGTCAGTTCTTATTTTATCCAAAGTGCTTTTTAACCAACCCTAGTCGTATCACTGAATTACCTGCTTGGAAGACAGAAGAGGGGAAGCGAAAGTACACTGCCAGGATTTGCCTTGTTTACAAGAAGTCACCGCCAGTTTCTTAAGCTAATGGAAACATCAAACATGATTCTCTGTTTCCCCATTAAAATGTAGATAGAGCAATGTACCATGTTGCCATTACGTATTTTGGCAGACAGGGCATTGCACTGAAATCTCTTCTGGCTGTCTAGGCAGATGTTAAAAATGCCTCTTCTAAAAACCAGGAGGGAGGCTCAGGACCAGTGATTCATCCTGCACTAAAGCAGGTTGTTGCAATGCTCGCAAAGCTGCCCATGCTTAGACTAGGGGTAAAGGATAGCACTGGGCTGAATCCCACCCACCAGTTTTGAAAAACTTTTTGCTCTACCTCCCCCCATGCAAAAGGATTAGACAGATTCATGGAGGATAAGGCGCTCCATGGCTTTTAACCCTCACAGATTTGTTTTGCCTCCATTGTTGGAGGCAATATGCTTCTGAATGCCACTTGCTGGAAACCACAGGAGGGGAAAGTGCCGTTGCAATCAGGTCCTGCTTGGGGGCTTTCCATAGGCTTCAGGGTGGCCACTGTGAGAACAGGATGCTGGACTAGATGCGCCCATTGGCCTGGTTCAGTAGGTTTGTAGTTCAGTGTTTTGCATGCTGAAGATGCCAGGTTCAATCGCCGGCATCTCCAAGTAGAACTATGAGATGCCCCTGCCTGGAATCCAGCAGAGCTGCTGCCAGTTATCAACAATCCAGAATTCCTATGGGTGTGTTTGCACCACACTGACCTCTCTCCCTCTCCCTCTCCCTCCCTCCCAGTAAGGCACAGTGACAGGAAGTCAGATAAGAGCCCCCTCCAACCACTACTGTTTATGCAGACACACATATTAGTCCTAGCCAGTCCATTGCAGTATCCCTTTTATAGCTTGTTATTTGGGCGGATGTTTCTGTCCAGGAGAAATGTTCCAGATTTCCTGGAAAATGATCCCCCCTACAGTCAAGTTAGGAAGAAATTCAAAGGTCTGTCAAGAAACTCTCATGGTTTTGTGTGCGTCTCGGGAGGTGACATGGGTCCCTACGAGCAAAGGCAACAAAAAGGTTTGTTTGTTTCTTTCCTTGATGGCTGCAGTACAATATAATTTGGCAGAAATAATGAGACTCAATTGTTCATAAGTAAACTGCAGCTTAAACAAAGGCGGCAGAGGCTGTAATTGTTGGCCTGTCAGTTGTTTCAACAGCATACTTTGTCATTGGCTTTTATCAGGAGATATTCTAAACTGGCTAAAAAGTTGCAATGAACTAATTGAGAAAGAATGGAGATAGAAGATGAGGTAAGAGGTTTGCCACAGTATACAACCAAACTCCCTTCTCCTCTGTCAAGGTTTTTTTTCTAACTAACCCAAGTCGGCTTCTGGGGGAATAATGTGAGCAGCTGAATCTGGAAATGGTATCGACAGGGCAGCCAAAGGGTGGCATTTTTCTCAGCCAAAGGGCTGCATTCCCTTCTGGACAAACATCTGGGTTCCACATGCCAGTGGTGGGTGAGGCCAGAGGCCAAAGTGGGCAGAATAACAAATATAGGGTTGTCCTCTTCAGACTAGACCCACTGAAATGAATGAGCCTAAATTAGTAATGACGATTAATTCAATGGATCTATACCACCCATATTTTTTACCTTTGTCTCATAGGATAGTTTCTACCCGCACACTCCTCTCTTTCTTCCATCCAGGCAAGGAAATGACATTGTCAGAGCTCAAGGAGACATTGCAGCCAGGGAAAAATGCTCAAAAAGAGAGTGAAGCAAGGCCAGGGATAGCTGTGACCTGCAGAAAGAGGGTGTGGCTAAGGACAAGTTTATCCCCCTTTGAAAATATTATATGGGCAGCAAGAGACAGGGATAGGGGTATTGTGTCAAAATTTATCAACTTTTATTAGATAAAGAAGGAGAGAACTTATCTGGATTAAAGAGAGTATCGGAAGGTGTTTGGCGAGTAGAAAAGGAGGAAGAATAGAAAAAGCTTTGGAATAAACCTCTGGTGAAAACCTCTTCCAACCAAATAAGGGAAACCATGTCAAAAATAGCTCACAGATGGTATTTAACACCATTTATCTCGAATTAATGGGATACACTCCCCCATATGTTGGAGAGGATGTATGATGGCTGGAACTTACCAGCACATGTGGTGGGAGTGTGCCTCAGTACAAAAATTTTGGACTTTAATCTTGAATGAAAGATTATAAAAAAAGAAAGAAAAAAAGAAAGAGGGTGTGGCTGGGGAGAGTCCCAAGGGCCATACAGAAAGGTTTGGAGGGCTATATTTGGCCCACAGGCCTGAGGCTAACATTTCTCAGGATGAGTCTGTGTGTGAACACCATTTTTTACTAGGTTCTTCTTGGACAAAGGATCCACTTCAGAGGAAACTTCCTACTGTAATAACGTGAGACAGTCCACATAACATTTCTACAAGCAGACACTCGGACATTTCTTCAGAAAGTCAAGCCATTGCTACATATAACTGCCTAGGATTCTACATTTTTATCCGCATTGCATCTAGGCCAGTGGTTCCCAATCTTTATGAGCACGGGACCCCCTTTATAAGCTGAACATTTTTTGTGACCCCCTCCCCCCAGGGAGGCAGGCTGGCTGCCAGGAAGGAAGGGGGAAAGCAGCCTTTCTTTGCAGGGTTGCTTCTTTTTGCTTCACAAAAAGCCCTCTCCTCTCATTCTAAGCAAGGGTGTTGCCAGTAGCAGCAGTGCAAGGAGACAGGAATCAGTGATAGTAATCCCCTCTTCTTCCTGGTAGCTCCACCCTCAGCCTCCTTTGGCATCTGCCATGTATTTTATAGGCAGATGCCCGCCCTTAGTGCACCTGAAAGATGCTCTGGTGCTTCAGCAAAAGGCCTCCCCTCTCGTTTGGAGCAAGGGGGAGGTGTCATCTGCAGCGCCAGTGGGAAGCAGACAGTGTAGAAGGAGTGAAGACTTTTTTTAAAAAAATAATAATTCATTTCTTTACTGTTCGCGGCCCCCTCTGGTTTACTTCGCGGCCCCCCTGGGGGTCCCGGCCCACAGGTTGGAAACCACTGATCTAGGCAATGCTGTCCATCAGACTTGTCCCAAGTAGTAAGGGGCTTATTACATTCCACCAGTCGAGATGTGGGGAGCCCTCAGCACTCTGCTCTTGCAAAATATTTGCAGATACAATCCCTCACCTCTTTTGACTTCTGCAGGGTTGATAGTGGTTGATATCCCGACTCTGTCTTCTTGGGTTCTGATGGATACTTTTCAGTTTGTACCCCTGTCCATCATGGCTATTATCATTATTATTACTACTAGTAGTAGCAGAGATCCCAGGGTGGGTTACAATTTTAAAAATATAGCGTTAAAAACAATTAAAAACAACCTAAAATCTATGTTTTAAAATGGGTTATATGCAGTCTAAAGGGAACCCCAGCCAGTAATCTGGATGCTGCATTTTGGAGCAGTTGAAGTTTCCGAGTCATTTTCGGAGTGCAGTTAAAAGCAGCTAAGCCTGGGGAACTTGGTGTCTCCTAATGCTTCTTCATAATAAGGTGTAGTTCCATCAGTGCTCAAGGAGGCCATTGTGAGGCCTTTATTGGAAAAGCCTTCACTGGAATTAACTGACTTGGCCACTGATAGACTGGTTCCAAACATCCAGTTTTGAGGGGAAACACTGGAGCATGTGGTAGCCTTGACATCCGAGGAACTCCTGAATAACACAGTCTATCTAGATTTCTTTCAGTCTGCTTCCAGTTTGGTCTTGTGGCTTTGGTCACCCTACTGAAACTAACTGTTGATTCTGGTGGACTTGCTGGGGAAGGGCTGTAGCTCAGTGGTAGAGCATCTGCAGAAGGTACAGGGTTCAATCACCGGCATCTCCAGGCAGGGCTGGGAGAGATTCCTGCCTGAAATCCTGGAGAGCTGCTACCAGTCATTGTAGACAATCCTGATGGACCAATGGTCTGATTCAGTATAAGGCATCTCCCTATGTTCCTATGACCTCTCTAAGGTTTTTGGTACCATTGACTATATCTTTCTGTATCACTTGACAGCAATGGAACTGGGGTGTGTGTGTGGCTGTTGTGCAGTGGTTCCAGTCCTTCCTGTAGAGGAGATCGCAAAAAGTGGTTCTAGCCTACTACTCATCAAACATTTGGACTTTGGCTTATGGTGTCCCCACGGGATTTCATCTTGTTATTCTTGCTCTAGCTCAGTGACAGAGCACCTGCCTTGCATGCAGAAGGTCCAGTCCCCAGCACCTCCAGGTAGGGCTAGAAGAGGCTTCTGCCTAAAACCCTGGAGAGCCACTACCAGTCAGTGTAGCCAATACTGAGCTAGATGGACCAATGGTCTGACTCAGAATTTAACCTGCTTTATGTTTCTGTTATTACCTACATAAAATTGCTAGGGAGATCATCCAGAGTTCTGGAGTGTGGAGTCATCAGTATGCTGATGACATTTATTCTGTCTTGCCCTTCATCACAAATGATCTCGGGGTGAGCAATAACAATTTGCAATACAATAAAAACCATGGAGGAAAGCCCCACATTCAATTAAAATAATAAAACTACAGTAAGGTATCAACTCTTTTCCATCCGATTGCAGGGAAGTGCTTATGTTGTCTCTGCTCAAGGGATGCCTTTTATTGCTTTTTGTTGAATTTATATATTGTATATGTATGCACCCTTTCCCTTATGATGCACTTTTTCTTTTCTTTTTTTGGCTGAAGGACTGCATCGCAAAATTCAGAGAACTGTGAATTTTAAAAGATAGGTGTGTTCCCCTTCACATATTGTTTCAGGAATTGTGAATTAGGAAGGTCTACACCAGGGGTGGCCACTCCGTGGCTCTCCAGATGCTGCCGAATTACAGCTCCCATCAGTCTCAGCCAACACAGCTCACAGTCAGGGATGATGGGAGCTATAGTCCAGCAGCAACTGGAGAGCCACGGAGTGGCCACCCCTGGTCTACACTGAAATGCAAACAGAAGCAAATCTCTCCCCCATACCTAGAGAGCCCCCACCAGCCGGCGAGGCGGGCCAATGATCTGACTTGGCTTTCAGCAACTTGCCATCTCCCTTCCAATGACAAATAAACTTGCCTTGCCCAGGTAAGTCCAGTCCTTCTCAGGGATGCCGCTGCATTATCCCCAAATAAAGCTCAACAGGTGACAGCCTCAGTGCTTTCCTTATGGGAGAACTTGAAATTATGGTGTCTTATTATACCCCATTTATCATGCCACGCTCGTTAGCATGCTGTTTTATAGGCACATTGCTCGGCAGTGTAACCATTTTAGTGTGCGCAAACTCTACGTTTTCCATTTAATTTGCAGCAGATATGATATAAAGATAAACGAGTCAATGTCTCTCACCCGCCAACAGGAATTGTCACTGACAGTTTACTAGCAATCAATCACAACAGGGACAGAAGTCCTCTCTCTCTCTCTCTCTCTCTCTCACACACACACACACACACACACATGACGGAAAGGAGGTAACGTGCAAACACTTGGTACAGTGTCATTTTGGTCTATGTATTTCTAGATGAATGTTTGTGTGTGGCTTGGGATATAGAAAACCTGTGGCATTAAAAAAGTTCATCTTTACTGTGTTTTAATGTATTTGGAGGTTTTATTTTGTACGTCGCCAGATGGGTGACTAATAAATTCAATAAATAAAAAATTACAAAAGCACACATTTGATAGAGAAAAAAAGCTCAGTTTTGTATACTTCTCCCTGTTCCGTGCCACTAAAATCCATCCATTCATCTCCATCCCTTTGGCTAATGGTCAGAGGCAGTATGCTTCTGAATACCAGTTGCTGGAAACCTCAGGAGGGGAGAGTTCTTGCGCTCATGTTCTGCTTGTAGACTTCCCATCGGCATCTGACTCACCACTGTGAGAACAGCTTGCTCTGCTAGGTGGGCCACTGGCCTGATCCAGCAGACTCTTCTTATGTTCTTATGTTATGTTCTTAACTGCTCTGCCATGCTCTGCAGGGTCCACCTAGAGCCCACCCAGGCTGATTATTGGTCAGTCTACTTGTGAGCAAGAGGTCAATCTAGCAGTTTCACAGTGCCTTCTGTGGGCAATTCAAAGAGGTGAGCTGGGCTTTTAAAGCCCTAAATTTCAGGTGGCCCTCCAGATATACTTGAACTCCATCAGCTCCAGCTGGCATGGCCAATGATCAAAGATTTATTTATTTATTTATTTATTGCATTTGTATACCGCCCCATAGCCGAAGCTCTCTGGGTGGTTTACAACAATTAAAAACATTAAAAACAAATATACAAATTTAAAAACACATTTTTTAAAAAGCAATTTAAAAACACATGCTAAAATGCCTGGGAGAAGAGGAAAGTCTTGACCTGGCACTGAAAAGATAACAGTCTTGGTGCCAGGTGCACCTCATCAAAGAAATAATTCCATAATTTGGGGGCCACCACTGACTAGGCCCTCTCCCTTGTTGCCAGACTCCCAGCTTCCCGTTGAGTAGGCACCTGGAGGAGGGCCTTGGATGTTGAGTGTAGTGTATGGGTGGGTTTGTGTCGGGAGTGGCGTTCCATCAGATATTGTGGTCCTAAGCCGTGTAAGGCTTTATAGGTTAAAACCAGCACCTTGAATTGAGCTCGGAAACAATACAGGCAGCCAATGCAAGTGGGCCAGAATCGGTTTTGTATGTTCAAACTGTCTGGTCCCTGTTACCAATCTGGCCGCTGGTGGGAGATGGAGATAAGAAGGCATTGTTTTCTGTTCTATCCTATATTTGTCACATGCATCTCTGTTTCTATTTCAATGCCATTTGCCTCCTGCCCAAATCAATATTATTGATCTCGCTATCAACTGTTTTAATTAATTGCGTAAATTATATTGTCTTACATTATACCACCCTGTTCATTTGAATGCAAAGGAAACACAATGCAAATAGAGTGGGATGTAATCTATATAGAGTGAAAGCAACAACAACAGTTAATACTGATAGTATTCACTGGATTGATTTCTGTTCTGGACATGGGATGAACAGCCAAACAGCCATTTCTGCTCCCATTTCTATTTTCATTGGAATTTCCAGCTTCCTTAGCTGGAGCCCAGCTAGTGATTGAGAGGTGATTTTTTCTCCCTCTCTTATAACATTAGAACCTGTGGGTATCTGGACAGCCACATGTTTCCCATTCCTGCCCTACATGATTTGGGATCAGGATACCTAAAGCATTTCTATAATCTGTTTGAGCTCACCTACTTGCAATGTTCATCAGGGGAAGCCCTACTGTATCCCCACCACAAAAAATGTGAGATGGATGGACACACAGAAGAGGGGGCTTCTTGGCGGTGGCACCAGGGCTTTGAAAAGCTTTTTTCCCTGTTAAGTGTGGTTGACCCTTGCTTCTCTCTCTGTGTCATTAATATTTAGAGAAAAAGTGAGTGAGAAGTGAGTTTTTCTCCCTGTCTCATAACACTAGAACTCCTGGACATCCAATTAAGTTGAATATTGGAAGATTCAGGACAGACAATTGAAAGTACTTCTTCAGACATCACACAGAGGCAGTAACGGCCAACAACTAGAATGGCTTTGAAAGAGGATTAGACAAGTTCATGGAGGATAAGGCTATTAATGGCTACTAGTCACTATATATGTTCTACTTCCACTGTTGGAGGCAGTGTGTCTCTGTATACCAATTGTTGGGAATCACAAGTGGGGAGGGTGCTGTTGTGCTTCCCATAGCCACCTGGTTGACCGCTGTGAGAACAGGATGCTGGATGAGATGGCCATTGGTCTTATCCATCTGGCTCTTCTCATATTCTTCACGCTAATTTTCCATTTCCCCCTTGAGACCATGTAATGAGAATTCCAAAAGGATAATCTGGCAACGCTAACCCATTTGTATCTTGTTCGTGATGCACAGTGGACAGTTTTCTGCTTTCACACTTAAGGGCCTCTTCTCATCCTTTCCAGCGTCTCCTGTCAATACTTTCCTCCTTTGAAACCTAGTACAGTCCAGAGTTCAGTCACTTCTAGCGCAGTCCACAAAACATGGTCTGAGGCTGGTGTTCTTTTCTATATTCTTTGACTCCAGGCATACACACACCTGTTTTCCTCCTGACATTATTTTTTGGGCAACAGTGTTTGAACACTGAGCTAATAGCCTGTCTTAAGACCTTTGTTTTTGGGGGGGGGATACTCTCAGTGCTTATTTAGGATTAGCACCCCTAGGGATAACAAGGTCAGTGCTCCAAAGTCAGGAGAGCTTAGCCAGTAACTGTAGAGAAGGGGCAAGCCTAATAGTATAAGGTCAGATCCCTGAAGCTACCTGCGGTCTGCTGAAATTCATAATTACCCAGCTTTGATATATGAACCATGCTGTCTTATGAGGAACCATTAGTATGCACATGCCAACACTATAGCAGTCATGGAATAAGAGGAGAGGTCCTCTTGTGGATAAGGAATTGGTTAAGAAGCAGAAAGCAGAGAGTAGGACTAAACGGACAGTTCTCCCAATGGAGAGCTGTAGAAAGTAGAGTCCCTCAAGGATCGGTATTGGGACCTGTACTTTTCAACTTGTTCATTAATGACCTAGAATTAGGAGTGAGCAGTGAAGTGGCCAAGTTTGCTGACGACACTAAATTGTTCAGGGTTGTTAAAACAAAAAGGGATTGCGAAGAGCTCCAAAAAGACCTCTCCAAACTGAGTGAATGGGCAGAAAAATGGCAAATGCAATTCAATATAAACAAGTGTAAAATTATGCATATTGGAGCAAAAAATCTGAATTTCACATATACGCTCATGGGGTCTGAACTGGCGGTGACCGACCAGGAGAGAGACCTCGGGGTTGTAGTGGACAGCACGATGAAAATGTCGACCCAGTGTGCGGCAGCTGTGAAAAAGGCAAATTCCATGCTAGCGATAATTAGGAAAGGTATTGAAAATAAAACAGCCAATATCATAATGCCGTTGTATAAATCTATGGTGCGGCCTCATTTGGAATACTGCGTACAGTTCTGGTTGCCCCATCTCAAAAAGGATATTCTAGAGTTGGAAAAGGTTCAGAAGAGGGCAACCAGAATGATCAAGGGGATGGAGCGACTCCCTTACGAGGAAAGGTTGCAGCATTTGGGGCATTTTAGTTTAGAGAAAAGGCGGGTCAGAGGAGACATGATAGAAGTGTATAAAATTATGCATGGCATTGAGAAAGTGGATAGAGAAAAGTTCTTCTCTCTCTCTCATAATACTAGAACTCGTGGACATTCAAAGAAGCTGAATGTTGGAAGATTCAGGACAGACAAAAGGAAGTACTTCTTTACTCAGCGCATAGTTAATCTATGGAATTTGCTACCACAAGACGCAGTAATGGCCACCAGCTTGGATGGCTTTAAAAGAAGATTAGACAAATTCATGGAGGACAGGGCTATCAATGGCTACTAGCCGTGATGGCTGTGCTCTGCCACCCTAGTCAGAGGCAGCATGCTTCTGAAAACCAGTTGCCGGAAGCCTCAGGAGGGGAGAGTGTTCTTGCACTCGGGTCCTGCTTGCGGGCTTCCCCCAGGCACCTGGTTGGCCACTGTGAGAACAGGATGCTGGACTAGATGGGCCACTGGCCTGATCCAGCAGGCTCTTCTTATGTTCTTATGTTCTTATGAGGAGAGTATATTCTCAGGTAAGAGATTAGCTTTTCCCCCCAAATCAGTCACTAAGAAAGTTCATAAGTAGTCAGCTTATTTCACATTGACGTCATCCATCACAAACTACTAAAAAGGTAGTCCCAAAGCAACTTTTAAAAATCCAGAAGATGCAGACACAGATTTTTTTAAAAAGAACAAGCATAGCAAAACAATTTAAAACAAACAATTTAAACAAACAATAAAATGCATAAAGCAATATAAAATACCTAACAACGTCACCAGCATAAAAGCAGCACAATAAATCATCACTCTCCAAAAAGCAAATTACAATTACCAACCGAGGGATAATATAAGCCTGCTACATGCCATCAAATGTTTGTGGGTAGACGAAGGTCTTAGTCGAGCACCAAAAAAATGGTTGTGTCGACACTAGGTGGTCCTCACTGGGGAGGGCCTTCCGCAATGAGGGGGCACAACCAACCCCCCTTGCTGACTCATATAACTATTCAGGCTTATACAGTTACTCCTCTAAAAGTGGTTTCAATAGTCAGCACCATGCCAGAAGACTGAGCTGCAGTGTGGGACTTGTTGGCACATTTGGCAATACAGGGGAAAACTTAGATACACCTTTATCCCAGGTTACTACCTATTGTGCCATTGCCTATTTTAATGTGTGTTAAGTATGTTGCAAGCCACCATAAAAACTTCAATTAGCTGTCAGGGTATAAATACGCATAAGTAAATAAATAAATAAAAGTGATAAACATAACAGGAGAACAGAAGAACCCTGCTGGACCAAATCAAAGGCTCATCTAGACCAGCACCCTGTTCTCACAGATGCCAACCAGCTGTCCCAATGGGAAGCTTGCAAGACTTCCCATAAAGCATTTGCACTTGGAGAAAGCAAGTGAACAAGCAACAATAGCAAGGCCAGAAGGCTCTGAGGGTCTGAGGGCTCCAGGCTGAGCTGGGGGCATTGGCAGGTGCCCTATGATGCTGGTCCCTGATGCCGGCAAAGAGATGCAGGAGGTAAATTAGGAATGAGCATATCTGTTCATTTTGGTTTCTCTGAGTTTCTCATTTTTCAAGCTTGAATTCAGTTATCCACATCATTTTTTTAAAAAGTCCTCATGAAAACCCACCTGCTTTTACTATTAATTTGCCACCACACCAAAGAAGACTTGTGACACAGGTATGGTATAATGTTATATTTATTAAAATATAACAAATATTAAGCCATAATCAAATTCAATCAAATTAATCCAATTTTAACTCCTTCGGGCAGGTGAGGTGCAGACTAACTAGTAAGGAATTCTCCATCTTAAATCAGGTGAATCACCTTGGACTGTAACTCCCCACCAAGGATGTGGGAAAAATCATCCCTCCTTGCTATTGGAGTCAGGTATGTGGTTCCAACTTCCGCATCCTGGCCCCACCGTACAGGCGTTCACCATGATGCACAAACCGTTCCCACTAGGACACTCCCCAGATCCACACCAGACATTAAGCACTGATGGTTCCCTAGGGAGTGCCCTTTCCAAAATACCTCAGCCTCCTTCCTTTTTCCCCAAATACCTCACCTGCCCGAATTCCACGCCAGCCAAAGCAGAACAACCCGAACCACTCCCGGAAAGTCAATCGAATCAACCCAAGCAGTATGGAGTAGGTGAAACCAAAAGGATTCTGAAAGCAGGATCCCCCCCCAAAAAAATCCTTCTCAGCCCCATTGGTGACTGGCAAAGCCCATACTGACAAGGGAGGGAGGGTGGGTGCCACAAGGCAAAAAAGGCAGGTCCTCCAGGGAGGAGTGGGCTTATATATCTGCGGATCCCTGTCTCCTAATTGGCCCTAACAACAACACCTGACCCCTTTTTTCTTCCTGAACCTTCCTGAGCCTTCTTCTCAATATGGGTGGCGGCAAACATGCTCCCTCAAAGCGGGAACGCCATTCTCCTAATATACACAATATACAATTTTGTATACAATTTTCCCTAATATACATATTTTTGCAAAGCAATTTCACCTTATATAACACATTTCTGCATATTATTTTCAATAATATATGCTTTTTATGCATATATCCAATTTTGTACATATTACTTGGCTGGAAAACTGCACTGCAAAATTCAGAGAAATGCAAATGTTTTTTTTTTATTATTGGCATAATGTTTTGGAAAGTGTAGGTTTCCTTAAGTAGGTTCACCTTTAAAAGCAACCCAAATTAAATTAAGGTAAACTAATGTAAAGTTATAATAACAATCTGAGATCCCAGGGAAATGACATTTTGTCACAGAAAAACTCTTTGATTTCCAAGATCAGGCTCCCACATTTCTGTTTTACTGATAGATCTTTAAAAAAACAAACATTTGCATAACTCAAAAGTTTAAAAGAAGTTGAAATATTATGCACCCAGAAGCTGGCATCTTTCCCTTCCCACCTCCCTAAAAAGTTTAATTGACTCTCTTGAGCTTGTAGATTATGGCTACAAATTTGGATGAGAAGAGTTGACTTTTACTATTATTTATACTATCCTGGAGTGGTGCTTACAAACTCCTACTGTGAGCAAGGCCTCATTAAACCAGGCAGTGTACAAACAGCATAGTAAAAGTTAATCCCATTATAAAAGGTTCTTGCAACTGAGAGGAGTCTTTTGGGTGAGGAGACACATGGAGCCAATGCAAATAGTTTCACAGGAGGCAAGCACTATAAAAAAATGCAAACATCGCATCCTTCTTCAACACCCCAGGAAGAGACTCCTTTGCACAAACTAATTTTTCCTTTCCTTTGAAAGACTTGTCTCTTCCATTGCAAAAGGCTCGTAGCTATAGTGGGCTTTTTTTGCAATTGAACATAGTGAGGCTAGCAATGTTTACCAGATCCTGTCTTGGAAAAGAAATGCTGTGGTGTGTAAAAGTCTGCTCTAAAAGGGCAGGGAGCATTTAACTCCCACCAACCCTTTTTCTTTCTCATAGTAATAGCTGGGCCAAAGAAGGGTTCCTAGTTTCCCTTCTGATCTGCAAAAGCCCTGCCTACCTCTAACTGCCACTCTCCCTCCCTACTTACCTGCACATGGGGTGAATAGTTAAAGTGGAAAGCAGAGGGGATGCTTCCCCCTTCCTTCCTTCCTTCCTTCCTTCTCTGTCATCTCCACATACTTCTGCTGGGAATACAACAAAATGCAGATGCCACACCTTTTTCATTCACAGCATGGTGCTCCTCGTGAAGTGAGGCAAATCTTCAAATTTATGGAGGCTTTCAGTAAGGCTTTCAGTAACTACTAACCATGATGGCTGTGTGCTACCTCTATGATTATGATTATTCAAATTTGTTACTCATCTGTTACCCAAAGGTCTCAAAGCATCTTTCAGCATTGCTAAAAATAAAAGTAAATGTATCTTACCAGAAGAAAACAATAAAACAATGCCCCCCACAGGAAGATTTGGCAGCACATTAATAACAAATAGTATCATCCTGGTCTATCAAAAGCATGGGATAAAAGATAAACCTTTCCTAATGCCAAAAAGACATCAATGAAAGTGCCAGGCAGACCTCACTGGGGAGTGCATTTCACAGGTGGGTAGCCACAACTGAAAAGGCCCTGTCTCTTGTCACCATCCTCTGAGCCTCCCAGGATGGGCGTAGACAAGGTCCTCAGGAGAAGATATACCTACTGTTGGAAGCAGTGTGCCTATGAACATTAGTTGCTGGGAATCACAAATTAGTACAGTGCTCTTGCTCTCAAGACATGCTTGTGGGCTTCCCATTGGAGCATCCAATTGACCACTGCAAGAACAGGACGTTGGGCAAGATGGGCCATTGGCCTGATCCAGCAGGGCTCTTCTGATGTTCTTCTGATGTTCCTTCTGCTAGTACTCCATCCCACTTGCTGACACATGGAAAGGTGGGAAGCTGGCATGAAAGGGGGGTTGTCCTTTTATTTTATTTTGTCACTCAGAAAATGAACCATGTCATTTCTAGATTTTGGGGAACCAAATTGGTTTCTTTCTAGATCAGTTCAAGGATAGCCCAGGGACATTTTCTCATCTTTAACTGGATGTGAATTGTAATGATTGATAATTGTATGCATTTTATATTAATCTCAATTCGTAGTAGTAATAGCAACAGACATACTATTAGTAGTAGTACTTACCTTAGTTCAAAAGAACCACAGCACTGAGTTTTGTATTGGGATGATGGTGGAGGTGCTGAAATTGGTAGCCACTGGAAAAACAACAGCACCAAACAGGATTTTTTAAAAAACTAAATTTTAACAGAACATTTTTCAGCAAGAGAAGCATTCTGTCTCACTTTATTGCTTTTCTCAAAATCAAAACTGGAGGGATTATTCAGTGCTGGCTTAAAGTAGCATCACTTCCAAATCATTTAGATTTGGGGTAAAGTCAAAACTATATCAGAACTTTGTTACAAAACTTGTCTTCCCCCCCCCTTTTTTTTTTTTTTTGGTGACACTGTTCCCCTGCCTCTCCAAGGAAGGGGAAATTGCACCATACTTAGGAATATTCTCTAGGCCAAATTGAAATGTCTCTGTTGAAAATGGATCAGGAAAATTCTTTGGTTGCCTGTCATGTAGTCTATTCCCCTGATAATGAGATGGATGCAGTGAGGGAAAACAACTGTAACAGATGTTTGGGGTGGGCTTTTTCATAGAATCATAGAATCGTAGAATCGTAGAGTTGGAAGGGTCCTATGAGGCCATCAAGTCCAACCCCCTGCTCAATGCAGGAATCCAAATCAAAGCATTCCCGACAGATGGCTGTCCAGCTGCCTCTTGAATGTCTCCAGTGTCGGAGAGCCCACTACTTCTCTAGGTAATTGGATACAAGTGCACAAGTGGAATTGATGTGCATGTTCATTACAGTGTCATCCAAAGAGATTAGGGCTCAATCCTGCTTGCCCCATTTGTGGGACAGGTCCACTATAGCACTATGTTTGCAGGAAGGAAATTCCAGAGGACACATGATACTGCCTTATATTGAATCAGACAATTGGTCCATCTAGCTCAGAATTGTCTACGTTGAATAGCAACAGGTCTCCAAGGTTTCAGGCATGGACCCTTTCCTGGCCTTACCTGGAGATGCCAAGGATTGAATCTGAGGCCTTCTGCATGCAAAGCAGATGCTCTACCACTGAGCTATGGCCCTTCCCTAGGGTCGCCACCTAAAAGGAAAAGATAGTAGGAAATATGATAGTTCTCCTGGAGAGCCATTTCCGGTTGGAACAGACTGCGACTGACCAATTGACGGACTGACTGATGACTTGCTGCTTTCTGGATCCTGTTCTTGCATTTTTGTCGTTAGATCTTATTATGAGTTATCAGTGGGTTGTTTAATTTTTGATGTATATTTATTAATATGAGATTTTATCATTAGCTCATGGTTTATGAATATTTAAATGTTCTTACATTTTGTAACTGTTATAATAATAATAATAATAATAATAATAATAATAATAATAATAATAATAATAATAATAATTTAATTTTTAGGCCGCCTATCTGACCGAAGCCACTCTAGGCGGCGTACATACTAAATTCAATAAAATACAAAATACAGTAAATACAATAAATACAATAAAATACAAATAATCATCGGTGACAGAATAGCAGCCATTGTAATACATAGCAGCGGGGATTGAGTATATAATTAGCCCATCCCGATAGTCTCAAAGGCCTGACCAAACAGCCAAGTTTTTAATGCTCGGCAGAAGGTATCCAGGGAAGGGGCATGTCGAAGATCGAACGGGAGGGAATTCCAGAGAGTGGGGGCCGCCACCGAAAAAGCCCTCTCTCTAGTCCCCACCAACCTAGCTACTTTTGTTGGTGGGATTGAGAGAAGGCCCTGCGTGGTGGATCTTGTCGGGCGGCA
The DNA here is from genome assembly GCF_030035675.1 of Rhineura floridana. Lineage (NCBI taxonomy): Eukaryota > Metazoa > Chordata > Lepidosauria > Squamata > Rhineuridae > Rhineura > Rhineura floridana. The sequence continues at coordinate 8,175,261 of NC_084480.1, forward strand.
TAGTTGGTGACGCTGGAGGTGCTCCTTCAGATAAACAGGGCCGAAACCATATAGGGATTTAAAGGTTAACACCAACACCTTGAATTGGGCCCGGAAAACTACTGGAAGCCAGTGTAGATTAAATAAGTTAGTGAATTATGTAAATGTTCAATGTTGCAAGACATCTTGAGCATCGTTTACTATGAAAAGGAGGCATAGAAATCAGCAATGGTGATGAACCTTGGGCTAGATGGCTAGATAGACACTTCCTGTCTTGCTATCTATCTCCTCTTCCACCGTGCTCCCTGGAGACCTATCAGCACTATCATTGCTCTTCATTGTGGCCACCCCATAACACTCATTCAAGGGAAGCACTGCTGTGCCTCATATTGAAGGATTTCATGAACCCAGTCCTCCCCCAGTTCCCTGGCACATTCACACTGTCCTCAGAAACAACATATCATGAAGCCTAGGAAAGAATGGGTCACCAAATGTTTCAATGGGAGATGTAGGAAAGCAGATAATGCGTTTGGGGAGCAGAGCTGGTCAAAGGAGGTAAGGTGTGGCAGGAGAGGAATAAGCTGAGCTCTATTTCCAAAAACTCTCATCGTATATGTGTGGCTTTCAAACATTCAACATGCCGTGAAATCTGGAAGTCCAAGATCCCTCTAGGTGGAATTTGCGTATGCGTGCGTGTGTGTGTGTTTTCAGCATATTCGTTTCAGTACAACTCATGCTGTTCAACAGAATTGATTTTATAGAACATATAGAAATTCCTGCAGCCAGCAATGGTGACATTTTAATACCCCATGACTACACGACAGCAGAGTGAGGCTAGTATCCCAAATCAATACATCTAGTAGCATAACGATCTAGTGGTGTCTGCAGAAATAACATGAGAAGATGGCATCCCAGATGGTCTAAACTTCTCGTTTCCTCTCCTAACCCATTTCTCCTGTATCTGAAGTTTTTTGTTGTATTCCATCTATAAAACACAAGGGCTTGAGACAAGTAACAATGTGCTAATCAACCCCCCCCCCCCGCACGCACACACACACATTTGTGCTATTTATGGTATTTTTAGGTCCCACCCTATTTGGAGATTTTAGGTTGTTTTAAAATTATTTTTAATGTTGTATTTTAAAATTGTTGTAACCTGCCCTGGGACCTTTGCGTGAAGGGCGGGTAATAAATGGTGATGATGATCATAAAATCACACCCTGCCTTGACCCTGGAAATTGGAAGGTAACCTTTTGCCTCCTCTTACAAATGAGTGAACTCTCTTTCTTTCTTTCTTTCTTTCTTTCTTTCTTTCTTTCTTTCTTTCTTTCTTTCTTTCTTTCTTTCTTTCTTTCTTTCTTTTTCTTAATGAAATTGCAAAAGACAGACAGACAGACAGACAGACAGACAGACAGACAGACAGATAGATAGATAGATAGATAGATAGATAGATAGATAGATAGATAGATAGATAGATAGATAGATAGATAGATAGATAGATAGATAGATAGATAGATAGATAGATAGAATCCTTCTATTCTGTCCTTTACAGGTCTTTGGAGTTGCCCTGCCCTGCATTCCCTCTCATAGAATGTCTACATTTTGCTCCATAATTGGACAATGCATATTCTGAAGCAGGTTTCTTTTCCTTCATCACATTTACATAACTTCACCACCTGCAGTTCTGATGCCCGGGGGTGTATTGACAAAACACTGCAAGAAAAAAAAAGTTATTTATTTAATATTTATTTATTGCATATATTGAGACCCACCCACACCCCCAAAAATATTCTGTTTATAGAACACTCAGGCTGAATTACGTCATTAAAAGAAGGCAATACAATTGCAACAATCAAAATGAGAAAGCAATGCCAATTTAAAACAATGCTGTCTAAATCACCTGTCAGTTCAATGTAAAAACTAAGGCTGCAGTCTAAACCCCCAATTCACCATGCTGAAGGGACTGGATGAAGCAGCGTATCCATCATCACATCAGCAGTCCTGCTGGTCATGACAGCCAGGGCCGAGGGAGGAAACAGCTCTACTGGTCTTCACCCACAAAGTGACCCAGGGGGCCACTCCTTTGGTGCAGAGCTCAGCATTCTGCCCACCGAAAGGGGAGGTGGGTAGAGGTACTGCTGGTGAGTTTCTCACTGGTGGGTAGCCTGTGGAAAGCCCCAAAATGGGGCATTCCAGCGTGGGGAGAGGCTGACCTGGCCTGGGACCCAATGGATCCTGAGCTAGCCTCACTTGACAACATTGGGCTTCATCTGGGTCCAGAGCAGGATTCCGCCTGCCTCCAGTTTCCGTCCTGGCTAGTGTGAACAGCGGGGCTATGGGACTGCAGATGCTGATATGCCACTCCATCATACCCCATTGCTGCCTGGCTGGGATTACTATCCCTCAGTAAGGATGCAATCCACACTTGCTTGGGACCATGGGTCACAGCGGAACTGGCTTCTGAGTAGGCCTGTATAAGATTGTGCTGCTTAACGACTTTCAATCTAGATTGTTAAACTGTAAGCCCTTTGAGGCAGGGACCTGTGTCTAATGGGGGAGGTGGCACTTCAACGAAATCCTCCTCCTCTAGAGGAGGTGTGCGTGGGGGCAGCACCCTGAGAGGAGAGGGGGGAGGGGAGGAGAAGGAACGGACTCCTGATGGATTCCTGCATTGAGCAGGGGGTTAGACTTGATGACCTTTTAGGCCCCTTCCAACTCCACTATTCTATGATCAGCCGCTGTTCATTCTGTTGTAACTGGAGCCAAGAGGGAGCAGCTGCCGCTGTCAACAGTACTGAAGCCTCCTGCCTCAGCATTTCCTGGTTGCAAGTTACTAGGACCCTCTCCCAGGTCCCACTCTGTATCTTCATCCTCTTCTTCTTCATTACTCCACAACTGCTCCACGGGGCTTATCACAGAGGGGAAGGCGACCCCATGGGGGGAGCAGGAGAGCTTTGGCAACCCATGGGGAGGATGAAGCAGCTTAAACTATGGAACTCACTCCCACACGAGGCAGTAATGGTCACCAACTAGGATGGTATTAAAAGGTTTTAGACCGATCCATGGAGGATAAGCTATCAATGGCTACTAGTCACAATGGCTATGCTTTACTTCCACTCTAATAGGCAGTATATCTCTGAATACCAGTTGGCCTCTGACTCAACACCGGGAGAACAGGATGCTGGACTAGATGGTTTCACCCATCAGGGCTTTTCTTAGGAATATGGGGATACAGGAAACTGCCTTATAGCAAGTCAGACCATTGGTCCATATAGCTCAGTATTGTCTACACTGACCAGCAGGATTTTTCCAGGGTTTCAGGCAAGGCTCTTTCCCAGCCCTATGTGAAGATAGCAAGGATTGAACCTGGGGCCTTCTGCATGCAGAGCAGATCCTCTGCTACTAAGCTACAGCCCTTCCTAGTACAGCCCTTATGTCCTTCAATAGATACATTTTAAAATATCCATGCTAAAATTCACATTTAAGTATGTGTTTAAAAGTGTATTATTCAACCTGTTTTTTCTCCGAATATGCATTTCTGAATGTATTTGCTGTCAGTAGATCTGCATGTCTAAACACATGTTGATTTGTTTTTGAGGTGAGAACTAAGTTGCAACATCCACAACGCTGCTCAGATCTGATGGGTAGTGACATTCTGATCCTCCCCTTAGTCCGGAAGGGGGAGAGCAGGTCAATTCATGTCAGAAAATGCAAAGACCGAATTTCTCTTCCCTACCATGATATTGTTGGCATCTGTGGAGAGAAAATCTTTGCTTGAGGACTCACAAACAGCTGAAGATTTTACAGCATTCAGTAACTTGCTGATTGATTGCATAGATGGAATGAAAAACTGTTTCCCGTGTTATATTCACAGAGGCTTTGAGTATATTAAAAAAAAAATGCCTTTAATGTTTGATATTGGTGAGGCACAAATAGCAAGTCACTGTAATTAATAACTATTAAAGCTGTTTGACTGATCATATCTTCTGGCTTGCTGAATCTCTTCTTTGCAGGTGTGTGTATTAATGGAATCCATTAAATTCATATATTTCAACAGATAGTAATTTACGATCCCTCATAAGATCTGTCACAAAACACAGTAGATTGTCTCGACGTATTACAGAGCAAGTAGTGCTATTCCCCCTCCCTTTCTGAAATGACTTGACTTTACTGGCAAAATATGAATGTCAATGGATTGGGCTGTCACATTAAAATCCTCCTCTTCCCCTCTGCTTCTCCAATCAACTGGGAATTTGTGGAATAAAACTTTCTCGTGAGTTATTAACATTTGTTTTCAGGTCAGGATAGTTGGACAGAGTTTGAGGCCCCCTTTTTATGGGGATGGCGAGAGCCTAAGAAGATCAAGAGTCATTTCTGCTTTTTAAGCAGCAGGGAAACATTACCCAAGCCAGACAAGATTCTAAGTACTTGATGTCTGCACCTCTTGCTCATGAATGTCAATAGCAAAGACTTCCTTTGTATTGTCCCCTATGAGCAGCAGAAGATATAAGGATGCTAAATCGGAAAGGAAATTGCATGCTCAGAGAACAGGGCTAAGAAGCAGGACAGGTGTGAGTACTAAGCAGGGAGGTGGACAAGCAGAATATATGTATGAAGTCAGCTTTAATTCTTCTACATCTCCAACTGTTTATTATAACTTTGTATTTCCTTAATTTATAAAGAGCCATGTGCCACTGGTAATACAGCTTTGAAAAAAAAAATCTTTAAGGTTGACATTTATTAGCCCAGATGGTACCGTGTTAAAGAGCCAGATCCATTCTTCTTGTGTTATGGCAGGTTGTTTTTTTAATACTGGTAAAGTATCAGAAGATGTGAACAGTATACAGTAGGACCCCACTCATACGGCAGGTTAGGTTCCAGACCCCCACTGAAGAGTGGATCAGCTGTAGCGCGGGGGTCTGGAACCTAACCTGCTGATCGCACTGGAGGAGGAAAGATCAGCTGTAGTAAACCTGATCTTCCCCTCCTCGGGCGCGATATTAGCAGAACACCGAGAAGCTACTGTATAATTAATTATTATTATTAAATCTCTGTTGCCAGAATTATCCAGCAATGCTGCAGAAACATTCCACCAGCAGAGAGACACTGGTGGAACAGCTAATACTGGGCAGGGCTGTGGGTGGGACTTGACAGCATAGAGGAGAAGCATGCTTGTGTTGCATCCTATTCTCTTTCAGACCACAACCTCCATTGTCTGGGGCAGGTGGCGCTCTTTGGATGCCAGCTGCTGCGAAATCTCAAGTGGGGAGAGTGCTGTTGCACTCAGGTTCTGCTTGTGGGTTTCCCAAAGACACACAACTGGCACTGTGAGAACAGTGGGCTGGCCTAGATGGGCTCTCTTTGGCCTGATCCATCAGGCTTTTCTAATGGACATGCCCTCCTAGGCAACGGGTAGCTAATCTGTGGCCCTTCAAGACTGGCCATGCCAGCTAAGGCTGGTGGGAGGTGGAGTCCAAAAACATCTAGAGGGCCACCTTTAATACCTTTAATAAAGAATCACTTGGGAGCCTGGAAGGGAGAAGCCACCGTCTGTAAGAAGACGCAGCTACTCTGGGTAATCCCCAGGCAAAGAAAATAGCCATGACCCTCCCCAACCCACTAGAGCTGCCCAACCGCACAGACCATGGCTTGCCCCACTACCAGACAAGGAGAGCTGCAAAGAGACAGCTTGAGGCACTGCTATTGGCAGGAGCTGCCAAGCCAGAAGCACGGTAGGCACCAAGAGGCTGTACAGTAACTCCCACAGGGGCAAGCAAGTAACCCCGGAGACTCCAGAGCCCCCCCAAAAAACCTTGGAGTAATGCTTGAAGATATCCGAGGCAGCAGTCAGCTCCAAGACTCCGCAGACGACGAGTTTGCAGAATCCAGCCAGCAGGTTGAGGCGCTGGTGTAGCTGCTCAATCTGGTGCTCCTCGTCCTCCTTGTCTACAGCTGGGAGAGCAGGCGAGGGTTGTCTGTTGCCCAGAGGCACCCTGCCGCCCATGGTCCTCAGGCAGCTTTTGGACCCCAACCCACACACCGCTACCTTGAGTGTGGCTGTGGCTGAAGACATGGTCAACAAGGAAGCCAGAAAGCTGCGATGGCAGAGCAGGCTCCGCCCAATACACCAACTCCTGGAGCACATGGCGCCCCTCTCCTCGGACCAGCTGCGGGCCAAAGATCAGGAGCAGATCAGTCAGCAACACAAAGGCCTGGAAGGGAATCAAGAGGGTAAAAGTAGTGGCAGCTTCTGTTAATTACTTTGGGAAAGTTTGGATTTTTTCAAGGATTTATAAAATGGATCACGATTTTATACCTCTCTCCCAAATGGTTTGGCCCTCTGTCTCCGTTGATATTGGCTGTTGTGTGCACCCCAATCTCTGAATGATAAGAGACTTCCAGGGGTTCCCAAAGCCATAGCTTGGGGTTCAGCACACAGAGCAGGGCAAGCTTCTCTTTCCAGTTCCACATAAGAAGAGAACACACACACAAAACTACCTTTTCTCCCTAGGATGGGGGGAGCACCTCCAGCCAGATGAGGGGGGAGGGCTACCCTCGTTCCTATGGCAATGCAACTGCTCTCCACCAAGTCTTCAGACATGTAAATCAGATCCATAAACTTAACAAAGAAACTGGTTTGACAAGTTCAGCAGGGTTCTCTACTACAGAATCAATAGTAGATTGCAGGGTGTCAAGAATAGCTAAGTTTGGTCAAGCTAAAATGGCTCAACCAGAGGGAATTCTGGGGGGCTTTATTGCAAAGACCTCCAGGATACTCTGTGCTGGGGAAACCCAAGTGTTTTAGTGCCAGACAGCTGCAAATGGCTCAACATCAAGAAGATGCAGCTGAGTCCTATCTGTTATCTCTTATCTGCTTCAAGAGATCAAACCCAGGAGTTTGGGTACTGAAAATCAGTGACCGTTTGGTGTGACTGTCTAGCGCTGTTTACCTGCAAAGAAGGTGATCACGGAAGGGGTGCCTAGGATGGCTAATTACCCCCCTCCCTGTTGCCAGCTAAACCCCATAAAATGAAGGTGATCCTTCAGTTACTTGTTCCCTATTCCATCTACCTTGACTCGCATAAAGACGCTTGAAGTGAGTATTAAGCTAGGCTAAGTAAGCTGCCCTCCCCTCCTCCTCCCTCCTATCCCCTCCTTCTTGCCCCTTCCTCTCCCTTCACCCCTCCCCATCCCCTTCCAATCCACTCCTTTCCCCCCTCCTCCTTCCCCTCCCCCTCTTTCTCCCCCATGGTCAGTTTTCTCTATCCTAGGACTATGATTTGGGAGACCAGGGTTCGAATCCCCACACAGCCATGAAGCTCACTGGGTGACCTTGGGCCAGTCACTGCCTCTCAGCCTCAGAGGGAGGCAATGGTAAACCACCTCTGAATACCGCTTACCATGAAAACCCCATTCATAGGGTCGCCGTAAGTCGGAATCGACTTGAAGGCAGTCCATTTCATTTTCAAGCATGATTGTAGGGGAGTAAATCCCATTGAACTCAATAAGTATGCAAATGATCAAACCTGCCCTCCCCTCCTCCTCCCTCCCATGACCTCCCTTATGCTTCCTCCACCCCTTCCCTTCCAATCTCCTCCTTCCACTTCCCCTTCTTCCTTCCTTCTTGGACTTTTATACACACATTGGTCCTAGAGGAAAGAGTGTTATCGATTTTATCATCCTTTCCCAGGCCAGCTTCTTTCATTGCAAATCCTTTGAAGTATTGGCAAGGTCAGAGAGTGACCATATGCCCATTTACTCTTCTTTCACTTTTCCGTTAAATCTTTGTCGAATGAGCATTTTTCCTCTCAAAGTGAATGAAGGATCCAATGATCTGGGTCTATACAAGAAGATATAATTTTTTTCCTGTCCTCTCCCAGGTCACTAATGTTAAGAGACCAACTTTTGACTCCGGAAGACCCTCTAGAAATGTATACTTCTATAATTAAGGAGATTAGACCAATGGTGGTCACTCATCAACCCCCTACGTTGACAAAATCTGGCTGGTACAATAAACAGTGTGGAGTCTATAAACGGACCCTATTAAGAGCAATAAGGAAGATCAGAAAGGTAGATTCCTTAGAAAACTTCAACTCTTATATACATGCCCGCAGAGCGTATAAAAGCCTTCGCCAAGCAAAAAAAGATCAGTACATCCATCACCAGTGGATGGAATTGGGTCTGGCTTTATCAGAAAAGAATTCAGACAGATTCTGGGCTTTAGTGTCACAGGGGATTAGAGGGGATTCCTCTCCTCTGGACAACCAAATTACTTCCTCTCAATGGTGTGCTTACTTTTCTTCTCTCTTTAGCCTTCCCGTGTCTAATCCTTGGGTGGATACCTATCTCAATTTGGATTCGCTGGCTCTCTGCTCCTGCCCGGAGTGGGACCCAGTTACCCCTCATGAAGAAACTAGTCTGATCTCCTCTCTCCCCGCAAAAAAAGTGCCAGGCGAGGATATGCTCCCTGCAGAGCTGTTTAAAGTGAACCCCGACTGGTGGTCGCCTGTTTTGGCCAAGATGTTCACTTTCATAAACCAGCAAGGCTTACTCCCTCCTGGATGGCATCTTAGCATTGTGGTTCCGATTCATAAAAAGGGTTCAAAGGCAGACCCAAAAATTTTTAGACCAATCAGTCTCCTTGACATAGTTGCCAAACGTTATGCCAAATATCTTTTGTGCAAATTGGATGACTGGGCCGCTGAGAATGCGATCCTTGCTGAAGAACAGGCGGGTTTTATAAAAGGAAAATCCACCCTAGATCAATGCTTTACCCTGTCCCATTTAATCCAAAAGTATTCGGTGACTGACAAGAAGGAACTTTATGTAACCTTTGTCGATTTTTCAGCAGCATTTGATCTTATTGATAGAGATCGGCTCTGGCATAAGTTGTTCTGTACTAACATAGACAGAAGATTACTCTGTCTATTACGCACGTTGCATACAAATACCTCTTTCAGGGTTAGGCTGGGTGCTAACGGTCTCCTTTCTGAAGCCATCCCTACCAGTAGAGGAGTCCGCCAGGGATGCCTTCTGGCTCCTTTTCTTTTTAACTGTTATATCAATAATATTGTACAAGAACTTCGTGGGCCAGAATTCTTTCCTGCCTCAATTCTAGATATTAAGATTTCAGTTTTACTATATGCCGATGACCTACCCTTGATTTCCATCACTCAAATTGGGATGAGGAAGTTTGGGCAAGTTTTGCGCCAACGAACAACTATCAATTAATTATACCAAAACCTGTGTGGTAGTCTTTGGTAAGAAAAGAAAAACCCACATTTGGAAACTTAATGGTTGTCATATTGTCCAGCTCCGTAGTGCTAGATATCTCGGCCTAGCATTCAACGCTAACTTTGCATGGAAACCTCACTTTGACGCGCTGAAGTTGAAAGTATCCCACTCTGTTCTTTCATTACTTCATTATTTAAAACTTAAAGGGGGGTCTCTGGTCTCCCCTGCTGTTGAGATTTTTCGTGGAAAAGTTGTTCCTCAGCTTCTTTATGGGGCTGCGGTCTGGGGGCATGCTAATCGTTCAGCGCTCAAGCCAGTCCAGAACACCTTTCTGAGATCTATACTTGCTCCTCCTCAAGGCACCCCTTCCTCCCTTTTAAGGATGGAAATGGGCTTACAATCCATAGAGTCTGCTGTTCATGCAGCCCTGGCCATGTACTGGCTGAAGCTCACTAATATGGATGAGGCTCGTCTCCCTAAGAAGTGTTTTTTGGAACAACTTAAGAGCCCATACCAAACTTATCTTGGCCACATATGGGATTAGCATGGAAACTCCTTCTTCTTATATCCTTATATTCTACGCGATGGGACTTGTTCTCTTCATCACAGTCGTCTTTTTCCTACTGGTATCTCTCTTTAAAACCGCTTTTGGTATTGAACGTTATTTTTTTCTTTTTAACCACTCCCTCCCTTAGAAAGGCCTTTACAGCATTACGTTTTCAATCCATGCCTTCTGCCTTTCTGGATGGGAGATATGTGAGGGTCCCAATTTACTTAAGACATTGTATATGTAACTCAGGAGGAGTTGAGGATATTGTCCATTACCTATTGAAATGCCCATTGTATAACGCACTTAGGATCAAACTTTTTTCTCCAATCCATCACCTGTTGTTAAATAGACCACTGCTGGAGCAAACCTGCGTTCTTCTTGCGGGTACTGATATTTTTGTAACCACTCAGGTAGCGAAGTTTGCCCTGGCCACAGGGAAACTGAGAGTTAGATATTTACAACAATTGCCGTCTACCTCCGATGTGTCCTCAAATTAGTATTTTTAATTTTAAATCCTCCCTGAGGGTCTTAATATACTCTAACGGGGTGTTATTGTATCTTTATTGTGTCCTAATGAGTTTATGAATCTTATCCTTTCTTATCTTAGGATGCTGTACTTATATCCCTGGTAATTTTTAATGTGCTTTTTTACAATTTCTTTTATTTATTTATTTATTTATTTATTTATTTATTGTGCTTTTATACCGCCCTTTAGCAATAAGCTCTCAGGGCGGTGTACAACAATAAAAACAGGTTAAAATACAAGTGAGTATAAATAAAATGCACTATAAAACATATATGAAAACAAGATTGCAACAAAAAAATTAAAATTAACATTTAAAATTTAAATCAAAAAATTTAAAAAGCCTGGGCAAAGAGGTAGGTCTTTACCTGGCGCCGAAAAGATAACAAAGAAGGCGCCAGGCGTATCTCATCAGGGAGGTCATTCCATAATTCGGGGGCCACTACTGAGAAGGCCCTAGTTCTAGTTATTGCTCTCCGGGCCTCGCTATGCGTTGGAACCCGGAGAAGGGCCTTCGACGTCAAGCACAGCGAGCGGGTAGATACATAGCGGGAGAGGCGTTCCGCCAGGTATTGCGGTCCGATGCCGTTAAGGGCTTTATAGGTAAGAACCAACACTTTGAATCTGGCCCGGAAACATATTGGTAGCCAGTGCAGTTGGGCCAGGACAGGAGTTATATGGTCAGCTCTTTTGGTCCAAGTGAGAACTCTGGCCGCACCATTCTGCACCAGCGGAAGTTTCCGAACCGTCTTCAAAGGTAGCCCTACGTAGAGTGCATTACAGTAATCCAATCTAGAGGTTACCAGAGCATGGATAACTGTGGCGAGGTTCTCCCTGTCCAGGTAGGGTCGTAGTTGGGCCACCAGCCGAAGCTGGTAGAACGCATTCTGTGCCACCGAGGCTACCTGAGCCTCCAGTGACAGGAGCGGATCTAATAAGACCCCCAAACTATGGACCTGCTCCTTTAGGGGGAGTGTAACCCTGTCTAGGGCAGGTCGGACGTCAACCATCTGGGCAGAGAGCCCCTCCACCAACAGCATCTCAGTCTTGTCAGGATTGAGTCTCAGTTTATTAGCTCTCATCCAGTCCATTATCGCGGCCAGGCAGCGGTTTAGTACATCAACAGCCTCACCTGAAGAAGATGAAAAGGAGAAGTAGAGTTGCGTATCATCAGCATATTGCTGGAAACGCACTCCAAATCTCCTAATGACCCCACCCAGCGGCTTCATATAGATATTAAAGAGCATGGGGGACAGAACTGAACCCTGCGGGACCCCATATTGGAGTACCCAGGGATTCGAGTAATGCTCCCCAAGCACCAACTTCTGGAGACGATTCTCGAGATAGGAGCGCAGCCACTGCCAAGCAGTGCCTCCAACTCCCAAATCCACAAGACACCCCAGAAGGATACCATGGTCGATGGTATCAAAAGCCGCTGAGAGATCCAGGAGAACCAACAGAGTTACACTCCGTCTGTCTTTCTCCTGGCACAGGTCATCATACAGGGCGACCAAGGCTGTTTCTGTACCAAACCCCGGCTGAAAGCCCGATTGAAATGGATCTAGATAATCAGTTTCGTCCAAGAGAGCCTGGAGCTGGCGAGCGACCACACGCTCTAAAACCTTGCCCAGGAATGGAACATTTGCTACCGGTCTATAGTTGTCAAGGTTTTCAGGGTCCAAGGAGGATTTTTTTAGGAGCGGTCTCACCACCGCCTGTTTCAGGCAGGGTGGTACCACTCCCTCTCGTAAAGAGGCATTGATCACCTCCTTGGCCCATCCGGCTGTTCCATTCCTGCTAGCTTTTATTAGCCACGAGGGGCAAGGGTCCAGAGCAGAAGTAGTCGCCCGCACCTGTCCAAGCACCTTGTCCACATCCTCGAGCTGTACCAACTGAAATTCATCCAATAAAGCAGGACAAGACTGTGCTCTGGACACCTCATTAGGTTCATCTGTTACAATATTGGAGTCAAGGTCCCGGCGGATGTTCATGATCTTGTCTTGGAAATGCCTCGCAAACTCATTACAGCGGGCTATTGATGGTATTATTGCGTTCTGAGGACCAGAGTGTAAAAGTCCCCGAACAACTTTATAAAGTTCTGCTGGGTGGTTAGAAGATGACTGAATGGAGGCAGCAAAGTACTGCTTCTTCGCTGCCCTCACCGCTTTCACATAGAGCTTGGTAGAGGCCCTCACAAGTGCAAGATTACATCTGTCGGGAGTTCGTCTCCATTTGCACTCAAGCCGTCTCCTTTCTTGCTTCATCACTCTTAGCTCCGGGGTAAACCACGGAGCCACTTGAGCTCTGTAAAGGAGAGGGCGCACTGAGGCAATCGTGTCAGCTGCCCGGGTCATTTCTGTATTCCACAGATTGACCAGGGTTTCGACAGGATCGTCAGTTTTATCAGCCGGAAAAAACCCCAGAGCCTTCTGAAAACCCTCAGGATTCATTAGTCTCCGGGGGCAGACCATCTTAATTGGTCCTCCACCCTTGCAGAGGGAAGAAAACATTGTGAGTCTAAACCTCAAGAGGCGGTGATCTATCCATGACAAAGGAATAGATGTAAAATCCCTCACTCCCAGATCACCATCCCCCAATCCAGTGGCAAAAATCAAGTCTAGAGTGTGCCCCAAAATATGCGTAGGGCCAGTAGCAAATTGAGACAGCCCCATGGCTGTCATGGAGGCCATGAAGTCCTGAGCCACCCCAGACAAAGCGGTCTCGGCATGAATGTTGAGATCCCCCAATAGCAAAAATTTGGGGGATCGCAACACCAAACCCGCGACCACCTCCGTCAGCTCAGTTAGGGAAGCTGTTGGGCAGCAGGCTGGACGGTACACCAACAGTATTCCCAGTCTGTCTCGCTGACCCAACGCAATATGAAGACACTCCAGACCATTAGTCACCTGGATAGGGTGCCTAACAAGAGGGATGGAACTTCTATAGACCACAGCGATTCCCCCTCCCCGACCCTCGGATCTACCCAGATGCTGAACCGAGTACCCAGGTGGGCACAGCTGGGAGAGATTAATGCCTCCCAGATCGCTCACCCAGGTCTCGGTAATAAACACCAGATCGTCCGCCTCATCCACAATTAAATCATGGATGAGGGAGGTTTTATTATTTACCGATCTGGCATTAAGAAGCAGCAACTGGAGATCCGAGAGTTGGCTGATAGAACTACCAGCAATCCTGTGGGTGTGGGGAGGACCGGAACACGGCACAGCCACCAGTTGTCTGGGCCGAGTTCCCCTAAACTGGCATGTCTTCCTCACAACGCCATACCTCCCATTACCCGTCACTACGCTAATAGGGGCCCCCTCTGGTCCTCCCTCCCTGTGCCCTATCCTCCCGCCCAGGCACATGATAAAAATAAAAATAAAATAAACAACAAAACTCATAATCTTTACACAGTCACACCCTCACTCATCCAATCACACCCTCACTCATACAACCACTCATACAACTAGACAGTAACAGCGGCAGCGACGGCGATTGACAAACAGTAAATAGGCCCAGAAGCGCTAGATGGATGGATGGAGCCGACCCAGAAAACAACGCCGAGTCCAAAACCCCACTCGAGGGGTTTTGTGATGGCCTTTGGCTGAAAACAATAAAGATCATCATTCATTCATTCATCCTTCCTTCTACTCTCCCCTCCCCCCCGCCCCTGTGATCAGTTTCACCTATCCTAAACATGATTGCGGATGCTACATTGTTAAGACAAAAGCCTGGATAGATTGAGGAGGGAGGGTTTTTAGGCCTTGGGATGACCATCAGAAATGATTACATGGTAAGCATGCATTTGTGGAATGAGAGCGGAGCAGAAGACAGATCAGCACACACAAGCACGCCTGCCTCTCCTGCAAGCATCTGCAGACATGCAGGCATTCAGGTGCGTGGGAGGGGGGGAAAGCCCTCAACTGCCGTAGCATCTTGGAGACATTGGGGGTGTGGAATGTAGGTGGAAGAAAGGGGATGCTGGCACACACACCTAGCCTCAGAGATTCAGGGTGAGCAAGTCCAGAGTGTCCTCACTGCTTCTTGGCTCCATCTGGGCCAAAGGTGAGATCTGGGCAGCCTTGCAAATAAGAATAATTTTTAAAAGGAGATGGCAGCGAAGCAGGAGCCAGAAAAGGAAGGTGGGGGAAAGCAGCCTTTCCTTGCAGCCTTGCTTCTTTCGCTTCACGAAAAACCTTCTCCTATTGTTCTGAGCAAGGATTCTCTGCCCTTTCCTGCCTACCATGTGGACTGCTAGAACCTCACTCTGTCAGCCAGCCCAATTCCAGTGAGTAATAATTGACAGAGAGAAAACATAGTTTGGTCTACCTTCACAGGCAGTAGCTTGTGAACAACAGCAGTTGAAGCCACACTTCCCAATATGGGCATTCTCTTTTACCACTATTGGGCAAGAAACAAACTATCATGCAAACAACAAGGTGCATCATCAATGGGTTTAAGGGGATTGCCCTGAGTGCATGGAACCACTGTTGTTGCTTCTATGGATGTAAGGGAGTGAGGTTAAAGGCAAATGAAATGCAAACAGAAAAAGAAAAGACAGTGATGATTTCCTAAATGCAATACCATACCAACCACAAGATTCCTATGAGTAAGGCAGAAAACTCAGCATCCCACAATTAGTCAAGATTCCTAACCAAAAACTAAAACTAAAAAAATCCTGGCAGCCAGTCAGTCAAGGTCACAGAAATCCCCATGCAGCACAACCTGACCCAGGGGCTGCAGTTAG
This sequence comes from Rhineura floridana, assembly GCF_030035675.1. Classification (NCBI taxonomy): domain Eukaryota; kingdom Metazoa; phylum Chordata; class Lepidosauria; order Squamata; family Rhineuridae; genus Rhineura; species Rhineura floridana. Next base: position 8,190,294 of record NC_084480.1, read on the forward strand.
TGCTGAATGCAGTGGCATGATTGCTGACATGAGTGAGACCCTGTCAGCACATAATACCTCTGCTCTGAAATCTGCACTGGTTGTAGATTTGCTACCAGGCCAAGTTCAAGGTGTGCTTTCCATGTTACAGGTGCCACATAGTGCTTCTTCTGCTCTTGTAACAAATCAGCCCTTTAGTGTGGCAGCACCTACCCTTTGGAACTCCCTGCCTGGTGACATTAGGTGGATGCCTTCATTGTATTATTTCCAGCATCTTTATTTATAAAGATTCATAGAGTCACCATAAGCCATAAGTATCTTGAAGGAATATAACAACAAATACCTGTCTAACTATTCTTGCCAATAATCTTATTGTTTTAATTCCTTCTATAAACTGCTTTGAGGTTTTTTACAATAAAGCGGTATATAAATGTTGTAAATAAATACATAAATATATTACAGAGTCTCTGCAGTCCCTTGATGCGTTCCTTGAGTGCATAGTACACATGTTGGAGCTCTGATCTTCCTTGAGCCCCCTTCTCCTTCTCTTTAGAGTCAAGCCTCATTTTTAAAAGACCTTTTCTCTCTCCCCCTCCTGCCAAGGTGGGGTCTGGGAATCTGCTGATTGTGTGTGTGTGTGTGTGTGCGCACGCCTGAGAGTTTCTTACTGACCCTGAAAAACTAAGGTTCCTTCTAATGAACAATGGAGGATTCTACTATGAGTGAGGGAAGTCTGCCAAAGAATAAGATAACATTTATGTAGTAGCTTTTGGTTAATTTTGTTTCTTAACGCTGCCCTTGTTCTTCACACAATAACTCTGGAACGCATAGCCAGCCATACCATTGGGTGTGTGTGTGAGAGTGGGGGTGGGAGTATAGTTCCTGGCCTTGCACCTCCTGGGTTCCACTTAAACCAAAATGGGGTTAGCCAAACAATCGTAACACCAGTACATGTTTATTTATGGAAAAGATTTGGAATTTGGCTAATAAAACAACAGCCTGACATCAAACTCCTCTGATGCCTGTTAAGGTGTGATTGATGCAGGGAGCTTTTTCCACAAGCAGAGCATTTGTACAGTGCATTGCCTGTATGGATTCTCCTCCAGTGGACAATCATGTCTGAGCAATCATTGAACCTAGTTCCTCAATCCATGCATATGTATGGTTTTCCCCTGTATGTATCTTCTCGTGCCGGATGAGGTGCGCTTCACGGCCAAAGGTTCTTTCACAAGATGAGCACTTGTATGGCTTCTCCCCAGTGTGAATCCTCTTATGCACCATGAACATGGACTGCTTCCTGAAGCTTTTCCCGCAATCCGCACATATGTATGGCCTCCCTCCTGTGTGGAAGCTGTGGTACCTAATCAGGTGCGAGGAGCGGTCACACCCTTTCCCCCAATAGAAGCATTTGTAAGGTTTTTCTCCTGTACAGATGTTCATGTGCACTATGAAGCTTATAAACGGTTGCTAAAGCTTTGCCCACAGTCTGTGTAGATATATGGCTTCTGTCTGGTGTGCTTTCTCTTGTGCATAATGAGCTGGGAGCTACAGTTAAAGCTTTTCCCACAATCCGAGCACTTGAACGGTTTCTCCCCTGTGTGGATTCTCTGATATCGGACATGTTGTGCTCTGCCGGTGAAGCCGTCCCTGCGGTCCAAGCATTCATACAGTTTCTCTCTGGCGTGGGTAGCCTATTGCAACATAAGCTCGTGCTCCCAGGTAAAAATGTCATCGCGTGTTTTTTCTCTGTCATCCTTGAGGATTATTTTTTGGACTATATTCTCCTTGGGACCCTCATCTTCCTGAGAAGCAGAGCTTGGAAAAGTTACTTTTTTGAACTACAACTCCCATCAGCCCAATCCAGTGGCCATGCTGGCTGGGGCTGATGGGAGTTGTAGTTCAAAAAAGTAACTTTTCCAAGCTCTGCTGAGAAGGAAGCGGTCTGTTCTCTTCCTTCCACGGGCAATTACCTTGCCAGCTCTCAGGGGCTTCTCCCTGGTCAGGAGGGTGAGACACCATCTGCTCCTTACTTCCCAACAGCATCCAGTGCAGCTCAGCTTCCCCCAGATTTTCCAGCTGACGTCTTTCCTTCTCCCATCTCCTCTGGTCATCTATTGGAACACAAAGAGAATCCAACCTAGAAATCATCTGTTTGTCAAAGGCAGAAAGGAACCTTCAGTCAGGTTGTGCACTTGGGGAAGAGGGCAAAACCTGGGGACGGGGGAATGAAATGAAGTGTCCTGGAAATGGGCATGGCTGGCTGGCACTGTAAATAGGAGCACTTCATGCAGCAACTGCAGGTCCCACTTGTTTTTTTGTATTTGCTGTTTAAGATGCTTTAACTTATGTTGTACACCACTTAGAGCTTCATTTAAGCATTATATAAATTATCTAAATAAATAAAACAACAACAACAACAATACCAAGGCAGGGAATGCAATCACTTTCCAAAGGCCAAACTACGTGATACCAATAGGGGATATGCTATCTGATATTTAAGTGTTTTTATTGCATTAAAAGTAGCTGCAAATAACTGTCTATGTGCTCTGCAGCAAGTGGAAGAAGGTGTTTAACTCCCATGTCATTTTCCTGATTTAAATCCCCCCCAGTCTGGAAAGAGTTAAGTAGCTCTCTCCTGGTAACATCAGGGCTCCATCACATGCATTTGTGTGTAATGTGAAGCAAGCTCCTAACAGATGAGGGAATATACTGCGAAAAACACAGCCAGTGTGCTTATTAGTCTGTAAGGAGTGAATCACGAGGAAAGAGGAAAAGAAGTCAAAGAGGGGAGGTGGAGTGCATTGTTTGGGTGAAGATGACTAATAAGAGACATCACAGCATAAAATGTTTTCATAAAAAGAATTCAAAGGGTGGTCATTTGTCTGCTTGTATTTATAAAGGGATAATGAATAGAGGTTTTTACAGTACTGAAAACTGAGACAGATAAGAAGCCAAGAGGATCTAGACTGTGTGGTCCACAGCAGTTGTGTGAGACAAAAGTCCAATGCACGAGTTCCTCCTGCTCATGAGTAGGGGCTCTGCACAATTGGGAAACCTGCATCATCAGGTGCTCCAGTCATGTTGCGCTCATGCACCACCAGGCGTCTCAACTACATGGAGCTCCTGCACCTTCAAGTGCCTCAGGCACATGGAGCTCCTGCATCATCAGGTGCTCCAGATTTCACCCTTCCAGTCTTCCCCAACCCTGTTCTACACATTTATATGTTATGTATGAGTATGAATGTGCTACCCATACTTAGCTGACTATGGACTTCTTCTCCCATGAACTAATGTGCACACCTGTCAGCTCTAGCCACCCATATGTCCTGCAGGCCCCATTCAGGAACAGGAGAACTCCATATAAACAGGACACAACTGGCAGGCACCAGATGGGTGGGAGGGAACGAAATAAATTAGGAAGGAGTGAGAGAGATACTACTGAGCACATGAAACATTGGAATAATGAAAGATAGACTTACCCAAGTTAACAGCTCATAGCTTAAAGGTTCAAGGGGCACCGTTTTTGGGGAAAACTTTTAGACCTAGATGGCCTCATTGATCCCAGCTAATGACACTGGCAGGACCTCCTTGGTACCCCTTTAATGTATATGAGCAGGGAAGAGCTAAGACTAGTTATATGACTTAACCAATGATTTGATCCAGTGTAGGGTCATATTTTCTGGGATGACCCATAGCAACATAGCCGGACATGTGTCTTGTGTGCAGAAGGTCCCAGGTCCAATCCCTGGCATATCTCAATAAATGGTAGAGAAAGAACTCATTCTTGAGACCCTAAAGAGCTCCTGCCAGTCATTTCTTCTGACAACACTGGGCAGCACGGACTAATGGCCTGACTCCCCACAAGCGAGCTGCAGGTATTGCTTTGCCTTGACCACCTAACAGTGGTGGCTGGTATCCATGGAGACTGATAGGGTTCTAGCTTTGCCCCATCTTCCTCCCTGTTGAGTTCTACAAAGGCAACACTGAGACTAAGGAGGGTGAAGTTAATGGACAATGCTACCTATGAACTGGTTGTAAGAAAGAAGAGAGGCAGGCAGGGGCCAGCTGCGGACAGATGGAGGTTAGTGGGGCAGAGCCCCATTTGCCCTCATGGCCAACATCTTATCCGATGACATTTGGCCTTCTGCATTCTTCATGGATGTGTCTCCAGATTTCAAGCCTGACACCATCCTCTGAAGGCTTCTGGGAGGAATGCTGAAGCAAACTTGCCATTTTTTTTTAACAAAAAGAGATTACTTTAAACAAAAGACAAAGGGAGGCAAGGATAGGTGTTTATATGCTGGAAATGGGTCTTCCCCACAGACAGGCACGTTCTCATACTGTGGCCGGAACCAAATAGCTGCTCACACACCTGCAGTCCCAGTCACTGTCGGAGGAATGCAACCAAGAGATGCCTTTGGCAAAGCATGCCATAGTGACATGTTGACATTCTACCAGCCACCCCCTCCCACTTCTGTCACCACAGACATTGAGGGTTTAGAGACAATGAGAAAGCAGAAGACAGACGGAAGCTACAGGGTTCATGCTGAGGAATTCAGAAGAGATGTAATTGCGGAAATCAGGCTGAAGGGCGGTTGTAACTTTGGACTGACGTTAAGAGCTGCCTTAAAAGAAGCTTGATAAGGTCAAACTAATAAACTTGGGAGCTGCTCAAGGGGAAACCAAATTCTAGAGCTGTGAGACACTTTGACAGGCAATTAGCATAAAACAGGGCAACTACCCCTCTGGATGGAAAGTAAAATTCACAAGTGCAAATAATGTTGGACCAGCATTAGTCAAAGCTATCGACCAAATTTTACCCTTAGATTCACATGAAGGACATAAGGTGGTCCTTGCATGTGTGTGGGTGTTTTACCAAGCATATGGCTACTCCATTGTGTTAATGGATGTGGCATACATGCCTTTGCTTTTGAATTCTCTGCAGATAAGATATGGGGCTGATGGTTTTGCAAATCAATTTGGAACTACAGGATTTGAGGGGCATAGAAAATAATTCATGGATCACCACATTCAGCCTTTTTCCATAAACAAACATTCTGGCCAACGCCTCCCTTCCTAAATAGATCCACTTTTTGGATACAGATGACACTTTTGAAGATCCACCAGTCAATCCTCCTACCTCAGGGATGGGATCCCCGTAAGCCAATTGACTGTGTTTCAGAAACTATTGGATGACATATGCTTTCAGAGTTTGTTGGCAGCATAAGTGAAGGATATCAGGAAGCACATATTGTCACCTAGAGAAGAATTCTACTGCCTGCCCCTCCCCCATAAAATCCCTAATGGGAGCTGTAGGAACTCATCAACTGTATCTCCTGGATAACTAACGGCCAGTGTTGTAGTTACTACTTCCCATTACTTGCCATGCAATATTAGCACAATGAATTTCTGCATTAATGGGTTGCTTCCAATGTAGTGCTAAGTAAAAACCACTTAGCAGAATACTTGTTCCCCTAGTGAAATATTTTGCACCAACGGAACATTGTTGCACGAGAGAATGCATGTGCAGGTTGCTGGTACTTTGATGCACAACAATTGCACAATCTGACGGGCAATGAGTTTCTGTTAGCGCAACTATTATATTGGGTTCCTCTGTTGCACAGCATTTAAAACTCAAATGTCTGCTAGTTCAAGACCCTTCCGCTAGCGAACAGAGAATGTTGAACACACCCCACAAGGTCTAAAGGGGGGCATATTTATCATTGCTAGAGTTGACATGGTCCATTCATATCAAGCATTTACCTTTGATAAACCAATGCAATTATGTTTTTAAACACTATTATCACCGTATGACAAGTCATGGAGTGAATATTAAGGAAATATAGGGAAAACCATTTTAAAGACTTTTGGAAAATAGGGGGAAATGTTTAATTATATTGTCAGAAGTGAAATGAAACCATTTCTAGATTTGTTTAGATATAAAATATTTACTTTAAAATGTTTCATATATATTCACTCAGCATGAGGTGAAACCTTGGTACTTTCAATGTCGTAGTTGACTGGAGCGAAAGAAGCATGATATATATTTATAGTGGCAATGTAAATGTTTTACATGATTTTGCAAGGCTGGCATTAAATTTCATTGAAAGGGAAAATGTCAAGTGAGACAGAGTCAGATTTTTTGGTTGATGAGTCTGCTTCCTGCTGGACTCAGTGAGAAGTTGCGTGTGTACAAATCTCAAATGCCAGTTGCATCACTCTTGGAGATTCAGCTTCCATGGTTTTTCTTTTGTTTTACTTTTTCAAAATAAATACAAGTTAGCTGGGAATATAACTCTGTCCTCACATTCATTCTGGCCAATATCCATGCAGATATTTTCAAGAAGTGGGGGGGTCATAACCCTGGAATCAAGCAGTAAGCAGAGCAACCAAGTTGGGGGCTATAGTCCTACCAGCTAAGACTGACTTCCTGGCTCTGAGACTGATTCTTGTGATCAGGGGGGCCACTGAACCTGAAGCTGTCAGGCAGGATCCTACTAAACCAGCTCCAACAGCATCCAGGGCCTATAGAACTGGGGCCAGGGCCCCTGTCCTGCTCTGCAGTGGGGTGAGGCAGGCTTGGTGTAACGCAAGGCAAGGCAAGAGAGGACTCAGATTGGGCACAAGGCATGTCAGGACTCAGGCTGGAAAGGTAAGGCAGGATTCAAGCTGGTACAGGTAGAGGTAAGAGTCAAGCTGCATCTGCGTTAGAATTGCTTTTAATATGTTTTTTAATAATATGTTTTTAACCTTTTATAAAAAAATATGTTTTTAAAGCTTTTTTAAAAAATGTTTTAAACGTTGTTTTGTTTTAATGCATTTTAAGGTTTTTTTGTGATGTTTCAAAGTGTTTTTAGCATTTCTGTTTGCTGCCCTGGGCTCCTGCTGGGAGGAAGGGCAGGTTATAAATCAAATAATAAATAAATACATACATAAATAAGGAGCAAACTGAGACTGAGCCTTGTATAGTAGCAGCAATGGCAGCATTGTAATTGTTAGTTTCTTTATTTAAAGAGGCCTAGTCTGCTCCAGTAGTCTCTGACTGTGATGGAGTGGAGAAGCTTCTGGTCTCATTGGTTCCAAAGATGGCAGTCCCACATCCTTGGCTGGAGGGGCACTGGCCACATAGGGTTGTCCATTGGAAGAATTTATGAGTGCTCTTTCCATTCTTGTTCAGACACCTCAATCTCATCATCTGAAGAAGAGGAATCTGACTCCTGCTCCCTGATTACCTGCACCTCTCCCTGGATCTGAAAAAATGAGGACCTCCCACAATACCTGTCCAGTCCAATGGACAGGAAGTACATCAAGTGGGGGGGCATATAATGCAGAAGAAGAACCTACTTCTAGACTTTAGTTCTCTTTGTTGTTCTTGTTATGTGCCTTCAAGTCGATTACGACTTATGGTGACCCTAGTGTGGTGTAGTGGTTAAGGTGCTGGACTACGACCTGGGAGACCAGGGTTTGAATCCCCACACAGCCATGAAGCTCACTGGGTGACCTTGGGCCAGTCACTGCCTCTCAGCCTCAGAGGGAGGCAATGGTAAACCCCCTCTGAATAGCGCTTACCATGAAAACCCAAGTCATAGGGTTGCCATAAGTTGGAATTGACTTGAAGGCAGTACATTTACATTTTTATGAATCAGCATCCTCCGATAGCATCTGTCATGGACCACCCTGTTCAGATCTTGTCATTCTCTGCAAGGCAGCAAAAGGCCTCAGCTCACTTTCAACTCTTCTCAAAGCAATGGCTCACTAGGAGCTTCTGTGGTGCTGAACTCCTGACCTGCTTTCCTGCCTTTCCCTGTGGGCTCCTGGGCAATACCAGAACAGGAAGGGAGGCAGATACACATTATATATGGAACTAGGCATGGGGGAGAAATGCTTTCTATTTGCATTTTAAATGGAACCTAACTAATTTACAAATACATGAACAAAACTCAGCTATGCTTCAAAATACAAACTTCTCAGAATTTTGTAATGCTGTCCTTATGCTCTCTTCCTCTTCTCCAAAAGGTTATACATATTATCTATGGACCCTAAAGATATGACCTTAGATGTATTTTGGAAGCCAACAAAAATACCCCACTTGTGCATTGTGACCTACTGAGCTGAGTACATCTCACCAGCCGCAAATTGTAGCCCAAGACTCAGCATGGATATTTTTGACAATGTTTAATAGTTACTCACTGTGATTTTTTTGACGTTCTTCTGATATTTTCCCCCTGAGTAGAAACCTTCAAATTTGTTTTCAGGTCACTTTAGGGATAACTCAGTGAAAACCTAGATTTGTGGATCCTTGAGAAACTTTACTAGTCTTCCCTAAACTCTTCCCTCAAAATTCCTCAGATGTTTTGTTTAAGAGGGAACTTGCTCATTTACTTCAAAATTAGTGATGCTATCCAATGATGATAACCTAAGGAAGTGAGGGACCTCTGAAAAAATCTAGCATTGTCAAAACACATCTGTCTCCCCTCAACATTTCCCATATGATCTGTCTGAAGCATGCCCAAATTCTAAAGATCCTTATGTAATCTGACTCTGATGGATTACAACCTGGTGTACACAATATGTGTACCACAACTGTTATTGTTTTGCAGATGAATTTCTGGATTTTTTAATGCCAAATGAGGGAAGTTATGTGCTACTTTTCTGTGTCTTTACAATAAAAATCATGAAAAGTCAGTTTAATTCTCTCTATACAGGCTGTCATATCTATCTATCTGTCTGTCTGTCTGTCTAGGGAAGAAGTTGTACACAAATCATCTCTTGAAATTCTCCATCCTATATGTGGGCAGAGAAATGGGGAAAGGTTTCACAAAATTTCTCCTGGAGTGGGAGGAATTCTACAGTTTCTCAGGGGTGAGGCTCACCAGTAGTAGTGGAAGTAAGTAGCACAGCTTCTTTCTTTTTGCTTCACCCCCTGCCCCACTGCTGCAAGCAGCAAGAACAACTATGCTGGCCAACTGGTCATCATTTCTAAGCTCTACTGTGCCCCAGAACTAGCATTATCCCAGGGCATGATGGCAGGGGGGAAGGTGGCCAAGACTAAAACATGGCTGAGAATGTTAAGAGAAAATTTGGCAAAGTAGTCTTCTTTTTCTGGGGGAAGAGAGTAAGAGAAAGAAAAATCTCAGATATTTTCTCAGAAATATCGATAATTTTTTGCTCAGTTGTAAAATATATTATACAGCCACAAGAGTGGCTGTATACTATAGCCAGTAGGGATTTTTCGCGTTCCACCATGTTAAACCAAAATACCACACACATACATTTCTGGTGCTTTCTATAGTCCCAAATCAAAACAAAAACTTACAAGTCTTATACTGTTGGATTCAGAATCGCTTGCTCTACAACTCTGAAAGTTTTTTTGGTGATACACAACCCCTCCATGGAGAATTCACAGGTTAAAGTGAAAAACAGGAGAGAAAAAAACAAGAAGCCATTTGGACTTTTTTCTTGAGAAGTTCTCATAATCTGTTGTCGTTCATTAAAACTCAGTGATGACTGTAAGGTATCTCTAATCAAATCCCTGAGCTTGCCCCAAACACAGACCTTCATCTTCAGTAGGTTTAAAGTAAAAAAAAGTGGCATGGTTTGTTTTTAATTAATAGATTAAAAATGCATTACCGTGGGTGATAATGCCATGCAGGCGCAGTAGAAAGCAGTTCTTTCGTTTCACTCCCCCTCCCCTTCCAGTTACTTGGAGGAAGCAGGGGAAGTCTTCTGCTCCTGTGATTGGTGGGCAACAGACATGTGACTCACACTGGCCTTCTGCTCGGCGTTGCCCTTCCCTCGTGCTCTGTGTAAGGAAGCACGAGGGAGGAAATGGACAGCCAGACAGTTAGGAGAGAGACAGAGAGAAATGGACGGTGGAGGGAGAAAGCCAGAGGGCAAGGATGACAGAGAAGGCAGCAGCAGAATGGAGGTGAGTGACGGTGTTGAGTGTGTGTGTTCCCACCCCCACTGTCTCCCGCAGCCTGCTCTTTTGGCTGGCTCAATCACCCTGCCACCCCCACCCCTATCCTTTAATGGGTTTATAAATGAGTTATTTTGAGATTGTATGAGACTCTTTGTTTGTAACACTTTAATCCTGAATTTAGCTCTTGGTTGTTAAATCTCTCTCTCTCTCTCTCTCTCTCTCTCTCTCACACACACACACACACACACACACACACACACTAATTAGTATATTCATAGTGCAGCAATGGGGAGGGGTGGATATAGTACTTGAGAATGCATAGGTTACATCAGCCCTGCAAAGTAGCCTAGTGTGGCTGTACAGATATTGGGGAGGGGGCTGAGAGGGAGTTCTGTATGACAACCCTGAAGTGTAGTCCAGTGTTGTTCAGTCTCTTGGTTTTGTGTTTCTCATGCTGTGTCTAACTCAGGTTTAATTTCATTTTTTATGTTTCTCACCCCCCCATGTATGTAAAATTACATAGACTACTAAATTACCCTGCTAAAGCAAATGGAAATAAATTCATTGTTTGTATATTCATAGTGCAGCAGTGGGGAGGGGTGGATATAGTGCTTGAGAATGCATAGGTTACATCAGCCCTGCAAATTAGCCTAGTGTGGCTGTACAGATATTCTCCTCTTCATCTTTTGCAGAGAACAGAAGGTCTTCATCAAACATTTGCAGGGGCATCAAACATTTGCAGTTAGTGTAATACCATATTACACTAATGAGGTGGCCAAGTGGTTTTTCTGTTTGTGACCAGTAGTGCAGGAGCAAATTAAAAAGGACAGGGTCTCTTCGTGATAGTCACAGCCATGCCCCTCCTTCTTGTTTTGCTGCTGGGTTGAGAATAAGATCCTTAAGTGTATAATCTGTCACAGTGAGCCCTATGACTGGCATTCAGAGATTAAAGCAGAAGAGTCAGTAACTGCTGATACTTTGCAAACTAATATAGATTGCAAGATGCACAATGTTTAAAGAAAGGGTCTCAAGCATATTTCTTTGTGTATCCCCTGTAGAGTATAGGAAACATAGGAATCTGCTTTATACCAAGTGGGACAATTGGTCCATCTAGCTCAGGACTGACTGACAAGGTTTCAGATAAGGATCTCTCCCAGCCCTCATTGGAGATGCTGGGTATTGAATGTGGGGACTTTTGCATGCAAAGCATGTTCTCTGCCACTAAGCCATGACCCTCTTGTAAAAGTAAAGGCATTCTTGATGGTAATATAACATTTAAAATACACCGCTGAACTATTTCTGTTACTGCTGGTGCTAACTTGCACAGGATCCCATTTCTTACCTCCCGGATTAAAAAGCAGGGAAATTCACTAAGAGGCAAAAAGCCTTGCAGTTTAAGAATGTACCTATAGCCCACAGCTATTTCTATCAAACTTTAAAAAGCAGGGAAATTGGGCAGCTATAGTGAATGCACCAGGGCAGCAGGAGACCTGACCTCCTCTCTGAGATATTGGACTGCCCTACAAATTGGTTAAAATGAAAACACCATTTGGGTTGGTCTTTCACAGTCCAATCCACTTCCTGTGTAGCTTGGAAGAATTTGGTAACATGTGCCCCTGAGCATATGGTGAGTGGTGGCAACACCTGCCATCTCCAAAGATAGAGAATTATATTTTTGAATGTTTGTTGGTGTTCTTACTTTGCTTCTTTCCTGTGTTATTAATGTTTCTACAGAGAATCTAAACTAGAAAATCTTATTTTCCTCACTATTCATCCCAGAAATCTGTGTCAAATTTATTTTTATTAATTTCAAAGCCTTTTTATTGGTCAGTGTCAGATGATGGTGAAGACAGCCTTTTGTGTTTCAAATTGGAGGTTATGTTCTATTTCTATTTTGGGTGCATTAACAGTGGAATCTGAAACTGCAGTTTGATGTAAAATCAGACTGATTCCAATATGTTGCTACTTCAGCAATGACTCTAGCTGTTGGAAAAAAGAGGATGCATGCTTTCATCCTGCTATGTTTAAACCACTTCATTTAAGGCAAGGTGGGCACGGTCAATTAAAAACATAGAGCACACCTAGCATTTTGTTAGAATATATTTCACCTCCCACTGTTTCATCTTGTGCAAACTTAGACACTCCTGAGGTCCAGTGGAGACTATTCTGCAGAAGTCAGTGCCATTATTATGTTTGGAGTTTTTTTAGTGTAAATTTTGCAGCGTTGCTGTATTTCACATATTCACAGAAATAGAAACAAAAGAAAATTATTTCCTATAGGAAAGTTCACTAAAATTGCAAAGGAAATCAGCCATATTCAAAGTGACCATCTGAACTATATCAACTGTCTTCATAATGTTGCTTCCTCCCTGCTAAAACCAGATCAGCACAGCACATGTCTTGTTTCTGTTATTTGGGCTGATTGCAGGTGTTGCCACCACTCACCATATGCTCAGAGGCACATGTTACCAAATTCTTCCAAGCTACTTAGGAAGTGGATTGGACTGTGAAAGACCAACCCAAATGGTGTTTGCATTTTGACAAATTTGTAGGGTAGTCCAATATCTCAGAGAGGAGTTCAGGTCTCCTGCTCCCCTGGTGCATCCGCTATAGCTGCCCAATTTCCCTGCTTTTTAAAGTTTGATAGAAATAGCTGTGGGCTATAGATACATTCTTAAACCACAAGGTTTTTTGCCTCTTAGTGAATAGATATATATTTCATGTGCACTTTTGCACATAGTGAAATACTGCAGCCACACTTTTAAAAATGAAATTAATTATACTTTTTTAAAGCAACAGAGAATTATATGCTTTTAACATTTTTATTCTGTTTATTTCTCTCTCTCTTTTTTCCCTCATGAGATCCCAGAACAGAACTCCCAGAATTCTCTTAGAAGGGCTCCCAAAATCATAGATCAATTATCGAACGGAACTGGTTTTTTCCTACCAAATACTTTATGAATTTTGCTTTAAGTTCATATAACACCTGTTCTGGCCCATCTGCACTGGCTTCCTGTTTGTTTCCGGGCTAGATTCAAAGTGCTGGGTTTGACCTATAAAGCCCTACACGGCATGGGACCGCAATACCTGGTGGAACGCCTCTCCCAATATGAACCTACCCGGACACTGCGCTCAACATCTAAGGCCCTCCTCCGAGTGCCATCCCATCGAGAAGCTCGGAGAGTAGTGACTAGAACTAGGGCCTTTTCCGTGGTGGCCCCCGAACTGTGGAACAGTCTCCCCGATGAGGTGCGCCTGGCGCCGACGCTACTATCTTTTCGGCGCCAGGTGAAAACCTTTTTATACTCCCAGGCATTTTAAAGTGTGTTTTAATAGCATTTTCATCATTATTTGTATTTTGGATGTTGTTTGGTTCTTTTATTGTTTGTTTGTTTTGTTTTCTTGATTTATTGTATTTATACATTGCTTGTTTTTTATCTTTTTGTACACTGCCCAGAGAGCCTTCGGGCTTAGGGCGGTATATAAATTAAATTAAATAAATAAATAAAAATAAATAAGTTAAAAATTCTGTAAAACACTTTCTCATGCCAGGCAATGGACAATCCCCTGGAGTTGCAACCCCAGCCAGGCAGAAAAACAAGGTATAAGTTACACATGAGGCACCATACATGACTGGTGAGAGGCTTTGAGCTTAATGAATACAAGTTGTGTAGGAGGCTAACATTAAATGAGTGTACCAAACCCAGCTATTAAAAAGGGGGGTTCTTAGAGGTTCTGCTTAATTTTTCAGGGCAAACTGCCCTAAGGCCTCCTTGCAAGATCTTTTGTGCATGTATGAGGCTGAGTGAGTGAGTGTGAGAGAGGATATTTATAATACTTCTGTTTGTCTGAATATCTCACGCTGCTTGCAACCATGTCTTGATGCTCGCCTCTTTCTTTTTTCCTTAGTCCATTTTTCTTCCTGCTGTCTCGGACTTTTTTGTTATGTATGCGTCATCTCCTTCCCAAATCCCTTATGCTTATTCTTTTTTTCCAGACACATTTATTTATGCTGCCTTACTAATTGAAAACTCTCATATTTGAAATTATTATTCTGATTGATGTCTGTCATTGCTATCAAGTAGTTGCTCACAGATGCTTTGTTAGAACGATTTTGCTTTCTCATTTATCACCGTATCACCATCCATCTCCCTTCTGACCTTCTGGGAGAAAACAACTGCCAGGAGAAGAAGGAGATAGGCCCATGCGAATAGGACCAGACTTAGATGTTAGAACAAGAATTAATGCAGTTGAGACTCTGGGTTTCAGCCTGAACTTTCAAGGACCTGTCCAAAGTTCTGAAACCTATTCTCAAACTAGTTTCACCACCTTGGACAGCTCCTTGAAAGTTCAGGTTAAAACAGAGTGTATTCACTGGCACACTGACATTCGAGCCACCAGTCTCCACTGGTTTAGTGTCCACAATAATTATGTCCCTGAATGCATAATTTATTTCTCCCCCCACATATGTGGATGGCTAAGGACCAAATTACACACTACACATTTGTTAACATTTAAAAACAAGAAGAGGGTTGGAGGAAGTTAACACTTTCTTCCCATGGAATGATTCTGACAAAAATTGTGCCCCCCAAAGCTGCTATTTGCCATGCAAGAGAACGTCTCCATATGCCACAGCCCCAATCCTGGTTATTCCTCTCTCTGTGATCAACATAGAAAGCTGCCTTATACAGAGTCAGAACTTTGGTCCATCTAACTCAGAATTATTGACACTGACCATGGCAGCCCTCTTCAGCCCTACCTGAAGAAGCTGGGTATTTGAACCTTGAACCTTGTGCATGCAAAACATCTGTTCTACTGCTGATTTGTGGTTGCTGCTAGTTTCTCCATGGGGACTAACTTGTATAAGAACTGAAAGCCTAGATACAATCCAATATCAAGTTTCGGTGAGAGATTCCTATGAAACTGGCCTAACCAGCCCAACTGCTTCACCAACATGGGGCAGTTTCTTTGGATCTGAAGGGCTCTTTGCAGTTTTTTATTTCCCGTGAGGGTTAGAGGTTGTGCTTTTAAGCCAGTCAAGAGAATGGTTATTATTTCCCTCCCTTCTTAAATACTCTGTAAAGAACTCTATCGTTCATAATAGCTTTGTTTACTGCATGGTACAGCATGTTCTAATTACCACCTCTGCCTCACTAACCATACGGTTTATGTTCTCCCACTCATCAGTTATTTTTATGCCCCCTGCGGAAAATGAAGAGAACATTAATAAGAATAATTCTTTCCGGGGAACGTTTTTGGGTGAAATGAGGAAAATATAGAGGGAAAGGCAGTAAAGTGGAATTGCCCGACATAAGGTCTGATGTTGCTTTGTTTCCATCTTCTTTCTCCTTCTCATTTTTAGGAAGCTTTGATCGTGCAATTTTGATATGGGGCTTTTTTAAATATACTTTTCACTGCAACATACTAACCATATACCTTTCTAAAGTAATAACAATAATGATTATAATTGTATGGAAGTATGGAGAATGGCAGATTTAATAGGAGCAGCAGCCCATTTATTTATTTATTTGAGGAATGTGAATATCGCCCCCCTTTCATATCAGCATTTCCAGAGCCATTGACAAAATAATGAAAAAAGGGAAAAATCATAACAGCACAACACTGATAAAAACCACACAGTTTTTTTTTTAAAAAGCAGGTAAAGGCAGCATTAAAATGTTTATCCTCCAAATTTAAAAAGTTTGGTAAAATGAAAAACACCTTTGTCTTTTTTTTTTAAAAGGCATCTGAGTGGGCATCAGCAGAATCTTTGTGTGGAGAGAAATCTACAGGTAAAGCAATGTGAAATATGGGCTGAACAATGCTAAGTACAGGAACCCAGCACAACTTACACCGGCTTAAGTTGAACCATGTAAGTTACCCTAAACCACAACTAGAGCTTGATAGAGGGAAAAGAAGCCTTAGAGTTTGGTTTATATCACTCTTTTTGCCGGTGTAAGTTCCCCCAAGTTCCCCTCAACTGAGTTGAAAGAGGTTTAGAATTAGGGTTGCCAGGTTCTTGGCCTGAGACTGATCCTGTATCTTGAGGAGAAGAGAAGGTCAGCCAAGTGCAGGTGTTCTTGCAACTCTGTAATGGGAAAAACACAAGGTGCAATCCTTCCTTCCCCCAGCACAACTTTTAAAGATACAGAAGACCTCTTCGTTGCCAGGCCCGGCCTCCTGAGAGATTGCGTGTGCAGCATTTTGAAAGCACAGAAGGGACCATAAAAATGTAATGTGTCATTATTGTTATTTACAGTTAACATTGCTCTTAATGTAATAGGGAAACGCCATGGCTCAGTGGTAGAGCTTTGGCCTTGCATGCAGAGGGTCCCAGGTTCAATCCTCAGCATCCCCAGGTAGGGCTTGGAGTGACTTCCGCCTGAAACTCTGAAGAGCCACTATCAGTCAACATCAACAATACTGACCTAAATAACCTATGGTCTAACTCAGTATAAAAATTGCTTCCTGTGTGCTATTAATTGCATTGTGTGACTGCAAATGCCTAGACACTGGCATATATTTTCAAAATATCAACATATAGTATGCATGTATAGACAGATATACAGTAAATATAGATATATGGTCTTGGGGGCTTCCATAGGCATTTGGTTGGCCACTGTGAGAACAGGATGCTGGACTGGTTATGCTTTGGTCTGATCCAGCACACCTCTGGTTATGTACACACACACACACACACACACACACACACGTGAACATACACAGAGATGTAGATTGGTAGACTGCTGAAAATAATTGCACAATGGCTGGCATATTTTATTCTTCCTCTGTAATAATGCAACAGCAAATGAATTACTATAAATAAGTCCCGACAGCTGCATAGATAGGTGCATAAAGTTGTCCTCGCTTCCCACCAGATCTGACCTTGGAACGCAGAATGCTTTACATCTGTGATGATTCTATCTGCCTCTTTATGAATCACAACTCTTGCCTATGTTTAATCACTGCTGATAGGAAAAGGCTGACAGGTTGTTCGGAAAAATACTCAGCAGCTAAATCCTCATCTATGGAGGAGGGAGGGAGTAACACTTTGAACATGTGCTTGTTATGCATAGAAAGAGAAATGTTCAAAACTTGTCTTGCACAGGGACCTGAAAGGATATTAAAACACCAATCCAAAACACACTTACCTAGGAGTAACCAAGTTACCTGTTACAGTGAAATCTTAAGTACATCTACACAGAAGTAAGCACTATGAAGATCAGTGGGCTTTACTCCCAAGTATGTGTGTTTTGGGGCTGCAGATCTAGCCACCCCAAACTGTCCTATATGTCCCTCCTTCTCATACTTTATGTGTGTCTAGATATGTGTATGTATGTATATATGTATAGATAGATAGCATGTTCAGGAGTTTGCCAGAACACACAAAGCTGAATCCATGTGGGGGAAGGGGCACCCATGGTAGTGTTTGTTTGAACATGAGTAGAACCCTCCATGTGGCTGGAGAGGGATGTTGATAAAGACCCTATTAGTGTGAGGCACTCTGCTTGTGTTCAAGCTGACACATGTACAAGCCAACAGCAGACTTTCCCTGCTCAGTATGAAGAAGGTTGGGGGCTGAGCAGATAAGCTGACACTAGGGATGGGTGAGGATTTTGATTCAGTTTGAATTTCAAGCTGAACCTATTAAATTTGCAGTCTCCGAAACAATATGAGAGCCAAAACATAGCCATCCTTCAAAATTTGCAATTATTCCAGTTTTGTGATGCAGTATGTCAACCAAACAATGTACAAAGAAGTGTGTATATTAGGGGAAAGTGTGCATATACATGAATATAAGAATGAAAATAACAAGCTGCCTACAAAACTGTTTATTAGGAGAAATTCACACTAAAGCACTGGAGAGTTTTCATAAGTTTTTTTTTTAAAAAAA
Source organism: Rhineura floridana (assembly GCF_030035675.1). Classification (NCBI taxonomy): domain Eukaryota; kingdom Metazoa; phylum Chordata; class Lepidosauria; order Squamata; family Rhineuridae; genus Rhineura; species Rhineura floridana. Next base: position 8,208,089 of record NC_084480.1, read on the forward strand.
TCACAAATTGCTGCAGAAATGTGGAGGACTGAATTTAAGACTGGAAAAATGAAAAACTGAGAGAAATGAAACTGACAGACCTTTCCATCCCTAGGTGTGATGCACACCAGGATGACATCCAGAGGTTCACATTTATTTGCAATTGCCTGGGCAGGTCTCTAGACCGAGATATATAGATAGACAAACACATTCACACCAGAGTAGTAACAGACAGCACATTCCAACAGAAAGGGCAGATTTTGCGGGATCACCCAGGTGATGAATATATAACAAATTTGGGGAGGGTTTCAATAGGAATATGAAAACAAAACAAACCTGGAAAGAGGTGTGTCCCTTCAAACACCATGTGACTTTCACAATTTTCCTTTTATTCATCTGGGGACCCTTCTTGATGTAATCTGGGTGATGTAAGATCTTCTGCAGTGCATGTCCTTCCAGAAACAGTGCAATAATAGACCACATTGGAGAAGCCCTCCATGCAGCTCCACGTCCCAGGAAGAATGGTGCTGGCATATGAAGAAGGTGAATTGCATAAGAATGCAAGATGAGATCTGCCAAGACTCTATTTTGTGTAGCATCTCTTTTCAAACAATGCAATGCACGTCGGAACAAAAAATTAAAATCTACATGTTCACATATACACTCATGATTCCTGAACTGGTGGTGACTGACCAGAAAAGAAACCTTGGGGTCGTAATGGATAGGTCAGTGAAGACTTATGTGTGTGGCAGCTATGAAAAAGGCAAATTCCATGCTAGGAATCATTAGGAAAGGGATTGAAAATAAACAATTATAACGTCTTTCTACAAATCAATGATGCGGCTGCATTTGGAATACTGTGTACAGTTCTGGTTGTCTCACCTCAAAAAAGACATTGTAACCAGAAAAGGGCAGTGAACAAAACAAGTAGGATGAAACAATGAATACCAAAGGTAAAAATAAAAAAATAAAAATTAAGGTGAATGTAGCAGTATAAATCCTGAAAATATTTATTATAATAAGGTAAAATAAACCAAAAATGCATCTATATAACAGAATATATCTAAATTCAAACATGAAGAATTTTTTACAAAAATATATGTCAAGAACAATATATAAATGTGAATATTGTTTCTAATATGGAACAAGATTGGTAGGAGAAATCAAATTCTAATGTGGTGAGGATGTTTTCAAGGTGGACCACCAGAAAACAGCAACCAAAAGGATCTAGGGGATGGAGAAACTCAAAAACATAAAGTATTAATACTTTTCTTGCCATTTCTTTGTTTCTTGTGGGTGATTTTAATTCCAGTAACACAAAGGGACATAAGAAGTTGCCTTGAAATGGGTACATTTTAGTTGTAAAGAATGTCCTCTACCACCAAGCCTTCAGATGTACATGGGAAGCTGTTTTATACTGAGTCAGACTATTGGTCCATCTAGTTTAGTATTATCTATGCTGACTGTCAGCAGCTCTCCAGGATTCCAGAAGAAGTCTCTGCCAGCTCTGTGGGATATTATGGGACGTTGAGTTTGGGACCTTTTGCATGCAAAGCATCTGCTCTGTTGCTGAGCCACAACTCTTCCACATATAGGGAAAGGTCGGGGCCAAATCCTCAGTAATGTGGAGCCTATGTAGACGTAATGAGGTTGACATGGAGACATGGCGGTTGGAAGCAAGGCTATTGTCACCTCCTCCATGCATTCATCTATACACCCAACATACATATGCAGAATGCATATAATTTGACAAGACAGAAAACAAACAATACAATGGAAGTATACTTATGAATGTTTGCAAGGAAATTTTAGTGATGAGATTTTGCTTGTCAGCTCTGATCTGCACCCAAAGGGAAAGGTGTTTGTATGGGAGAGGAGTCCCAATTCAGGTCCCGCTTGTTGGCTTCCCATAGCTATCTGGTTGGCCACTCTGAGAACAGGATGCTGGACTAGATGGGCCATTGGCCTAGTCAAGTAGGGCTCTTATTTTATTAGGGTGCAATCCTAACTATGGGAAGCCAGTGTAATTTACTCTGGCTTAAGTTACTCCACTGTAAAGTACGCCAGATTCAAACCCTGTTTAGGATTGAGGCTCCTGCAATCTGAGCCTGGCAGAGGGAAAATGAACCTTTCACATAGCATTTTACACTTTTTGTCATTGAAAGTTTCACCAGGTTGTCTGGTCACATGACTGAGCTGAATGGAATTAGAATCCAGCGTAAGTTCCAGCCTGCCTGGACATGCCCCTGCCACACCCCCAAAATACTCCTTTTTGAGTACTTACACCAGCCTTGGCTGAGCTGGTTTCAGCTGTCAGCTAAGTTCTGGCTAGAATGAGGGACTTATGCTGGCATAGCCCCGGCTGAGGCAGAGATCCTTCAGATCCTAACTTGCTCATCCCTGTTGAACTTGGGCTTGGGTTGTCCCCTTACTTAACATTGCAAATCATCGATGACTGGTGTCCTGGCAAAATACAACCCCTATTGTTAATTTTTGTAAAAACCTATGTCCCTCCCACCCGCATTGCAATTATTCATGGTGTCAATGTCTGCCAATGAATTGAAAATACTATTGAATCTGTTCTGCAATTCACTTTGGAAAAGTTCCGGCTGTTCCTTCCTCCTCCTCTGCATGTCATTTGACTCCAGTGGAGACGGGTGGGAAGACATACGTCAGATCTTTGGCAGATACCGTGCGGAGAGTTCACACAGAACCTCAGTCACTTAGGCATGATCTATGCTCTCAATAGTTAAAGATAATGACCTCAGGAATAATCTTTCATAGGTTGTATATTAAATGAGACTAAAGTGCAGAGGATTAAAAGCAGACTTGCTATTTGCCAAATGCTTAAAGTAACCTTAAATATGGAGATGATCAGATTTCATGACCTTTATGTTAACATTCTTCTTTTCCTTTCCTTTCTTTAAAATGCAACTCTAGCTGTGTGTGGACTGTGCACAAACTTGCACAAGTTCTTCTTGCATGTTTACCAGGGCTGTCAACCAATTAAATAATGTTTCATTGATTAATCACTTGCCTTGATTGGTTGACTGCTCTGGGCTGCACATGACCAGGAACCCTAGATAAATAGTGCAGAGCTACATTCAGTTTTAAGAACATAAGAGGAGCCTTGCTGGAAAAGACCAATGGCTCATACAATTTTGCATCCTGTTCTCACAGTAGCTGGCCAGATGCCCATGGGAAGCCTGCAAGCAGAACCTGATGCAGTGGAGTCTGGTCCATTAGGGAAAATGGGACAACGGCCCACCAACCTCAGCCAGCCTCCACCTGTCTACCTGCCTATTGACAACCAGACCAGAGGATGGTGCTGCCTGTCAAGTTCCTCCTCTTCCTTAATTTCGGTGTTGCCCTTTGTAGAGCTCAGCAGAGAAGAGGACGGACAAAAGTAGAATGAGTTGGCTCCGCCTGTCATTGGCTTTGGCGCCTTCTGCTGTTGGGGCTTCCTGCTTTCCACCCTTCCAGCCTCAATAGACACTGGTGCCACAGTACTCTTTCCATTTGTGACTTCCAGCATTTTTGTCTAGAGGAACATTCAATTATAAGACATCCCCCCCCCAAAAAAAAGCATTCTGAAATGGTACAGTCACAAATTTAAACCTGTGTGTCAGGAAAAGAGGAAGCGACCACTGTTCTCTCACAGTGAAGCCACTTTAGGACTAGGTGAGTCTCCTGTCTTTCATTCTGAAAACAAAAAACTCCTTGGTGGTCTGCATTCTGCAGCCTTCCTGGGTACCTGTGCTTCCTGAAAAATCCATGACAGCCTTGGCTGGGCTTTCCTGTAAGAGTGGGAAAGCAAAGAGGTTGTTTACCATGTGCAACTCTTTTCTGCGACTTTTTACTTTCAAAGAAATTAGTGCAGAAAGATTTCTAAGAGGTGAAAGGAAGGACTTCACTTGAAAATAAAATCAGCAAGCAGACTGGTCTCGGGTACATGGTAGACAGCCTCCCTGGCTTTTTGTGCTTCAGTTGATGCCAAGGGGCAAAACACCCTAAGGTACCTCCTCTCCCTGGGCTTTTTCAGTTCAGAAAGTGTGGGCACCCGAGGGAGCTGCAGAGTACTGCAGAAATGTTTAATGGTAAATGGGCAGAGGGAACCACAGACTACTGTCAATCTCTTCGTAAAGATAAGGTAGCCCATCACAAATTTAAGGAAATTCTGAACCACCCTGCAAATGAGGCAACCCCTCCCCCCCAAAAAAAGCCTCTTCAAGTGGGGAAGAAAAGTTTTGAGAACTTGGAGGCCAGGTTTCAGTACAGAACTAGGTTATTTGTCTTTGGCTATAGGGGGAACATTAGGCTCAGGGAGTTGGCGGGTGTGTCTCAGTTACTCTCCCAGAAAGATAATTCGATTATGAACAGGAGGACTAGCTTCCACACAAGCATGCTTAGGATTGAGTTGTTTGACACATGTCTAAGACTTTCCCATCATGATGATATGTGCTGGGACCTTTCCACTCTATACACCTGCAGAAGGGTGTGCAAATTGAGTGATAACTCATATTCTGGTACAGAGCCAGGATATTACATTTCGTTAGACACTCAATAATGTTTTCTTTCTTTCCAAACATGCTGATGCGCTCTGCTAAGCAGCTGCTGAATTGCTCTGCCACCAATGTCTGTATTTCAACCCTGCTTGGCACATTATGCAGAGTGGCAATTTATTCAATGAATGTATCTACATCTACCTATGTGCCTGTACATACTACAGTTATAGTCCAGTGACAAACTGCAGAGCCAACTGAAGTTGTTACTATATAAAAGCCCATGGTACTTTGACGTTGGCATCAGAAGTCTTCCCGTGGTTAAAAGAAAATGTGAGCCTAGCCCGGGTGACTCTCAAGATGTTGATCTGGGATTTGGAAGGGTAACAAAGCTGCCTTTCACAGCCAATTCTAAATGAAGAAATCAACTCTGAAGGGGAATAAAGGGGAAAATACATTTGTACTAGAGGTTAGGTAATTGTTGCTTTACAAAGAAAAGAAAGATAATGCAGAATTTCTCATAGCTCAATTGTAATTGCTGCCCACTCAAAACTTGCAGTTCTGTCAAAGCAGATCAGTGTTAAAAAACAGCTGTTTGACTTCACGCTATTTGGAAATTCCCACCAAGTCCACTGCATTTTCATTCTAGCATTTGTATCCTTGTAATACTTTAACACTTGCATGTATGCCAGGAAAGTCTGTATGTGCAGACCTAAAGTCCTGTATGTGGAGGACCTAAAGGGTACAAAATCCATGGCATCTGCGAGGAACCTTCTGTAACGTTTAGGACCTTTGCTAGAAGAAGCATGTTTGTGATGGAACTGTAAAACGAATGGAACTGATGTGAAACAGCCACCTGTTTCTAAAAGTTACTGTTCTGCGTCATAAAAACAGTGAACAATTTAGAATTCCTCATGTAGCTTTCCCAGAAATAAATGGCACAATGTGTCTTGGTATGTGAACAGCTGCATACACATTTAGGGAGTTCACCACAGGGCACAATGGAGGAAAGAAACTTTTACCCTGTTCTGGGTAATACCCGGTGCTCTTTAGCTGTGCATGCGTAGTTTACACTGAGGACAGGACATAAGGGAGGGAGGGTCCACTAGGCCCCGTTACAATTCTTTTGCACATGCACTTGTAGGGATTGTGATTCTAATACTGTGTGGGATCTCATCCTCTATTTCTGTGAACATGCCCACTTTCCCATGCACTGACATGCACATTTATAGGACATTTATTGGCAAATGCAGAGGTGTAATGTTTTTCTTTGCACTTCTGACACAGCAGCACTGCATGCATTTTATGTTCTCTTCCATTAACTTGAGTACACATTGTGTTCCTTGAGATTTTTTCCCCTAAGAAATTCTGAAACACGGTTGCACAGTGCATGTGCAAGTGGCTTATTTGCACAACAGTTTACACAGCACACCTGCATCACAAGATTATGTTTGCAAGCCTACTGTGCATGCAACACAGTATTTTGTATTGTGCAATTAGGCTGGCGAGGAGGAGGAGGGATAGATATTAATGACATTTCCAATTTCAGGGAGAGTTTAGCTTTCCAGCAAAATTCTAATCAGGAAAGTGAAGTGAAAGTTTTGCTGCAAATTGCATGATTGCAATTTGATATCTGTGACTATGGATGGGATCCGTTGGCTGGTGCCATTTCAAAAAGATTACATTGACCTAACAGGCTGGCATTGATTTGAGTCCAGTCTTTGGCAGCTAGCCTCTGCTTTTACCAATCCATATTTTTCCCTCATAAAAATATTGATATTAATATAGATAATTCTAAAGGAAATATTGATAATATTTTCATTCTTAATATTGATATTTTACAGGTGGATTTTTTTTTAAAAAAGTGTTTTTGAAAATAGCTGGGCCGCAACCACTCGTTCAAGGACCTTGCCCAGGAATGTAATGTTTGCCACCAGCCTATAGTTATTAAGATTTTCTGGGTCCAGGGAGGGTCTCTTCAGGAATGGTCTCACTACCGCCTCTTTCAGGCAGCCAGGAACCACCCCCTCTCGCAGAGAAGCATTAATCACTTCCGTGGCCCAGTATCAAGTCCGAATTGGGTGGAATTCTAGCACATCCCAATCTGTGACACCTGTGACACCTGATCCAGTGGGTTCAATATAATATAATCCATTGTTGTTGCTGTTGTTGTTATATCCCACCCTTCCTCCAGAAGGATCCCAGTAAGATTTAGTGACATTGGGATTAGGAAAGGTGCTGGGTTTAAAAATTGGGTGGTGGGGATGAGGAGAAATAGCACCGAAATTTCTTTTATTTATTACATTTATATCCCATCCTTCATCATAGATGATCTCAGGTTCTGAAACAAGAATGAAGAATACAATATTTAAAAGATACAATTAAAATGGTCAGAATGATAATCAGTGTTGGGAAAATTCATTGTAAAAAAGAACTTGTTCTAGTGCAAGTTTGACATAATCAAAAAGGACCTCATTTTGGTTCACCTTTATTCCTTTAGAAAATGAACTAGTTCGATTCACTGTTCAATTCAAGGTTTTTAATTTCTTTTTCAGTGCAGTTCAAGTTCACCTCAATTATCCATGACCAAAAAGAAAGAAAGAAAAAGAAAATCGGCATATCAAGGATACTTAAAAACTAAGAAAATATCAAACACACAAAGTTTATTTTTATGAACAATTATGAGCAATTATTTTATTTGTTTTTGTTTTAACATTGTGTAAGTCGCTTGGAGACCTTTGGATATCAAGCGACTAAAAAATCTAATAAATAAATAAATAAATAAATAAATAAAGATCTTTAAGCTTAAAGGCCCAATAGTCTAAAGAGTTAAAATATATAACAGAATGAACTTGAAGATGAATTAGAAATCATTCAAAGTTCTACCCCAAAACAAACTTAATTCATGTTCAATTACAATAACTACTTTCAGGTGTAGTTCAGATGTTTTTAAATTAATTCAGTGAACGTCATTAAACCAAACAGTTTCACTCCAAGCATTGATTGTAATGAAATACAGAACAGAACTCTGTAATTCCCCTGTTCAGAAAACCTGCATCACTTATTGGAACCAAGCTACTGGACCATCCCTCCACTCCTGCATGTTCCTTACGATCTGCTGAGGAGGCTCTGTTGATGGTGTCATGTACCTCTGTGGCTTGGCTCACCTCTAGAATGAACAGGGCCTTCACTGTGGTAGTACCTGTACTTTGGAACTCCCTTCCTCCTGAAATAAGGCAGACACCTATGTTTTTTGGTCTTTTGGTAGAAGCATTTTATGTTTAATTGCATTTATGAACAATAAAACACAAAATACCATTACAATACAAAAAAAATCAGAAAAGTGACTGGCTCATCTTGAAAAAGTGTAAACAATTGGATAGGCCTGGTGGCATGGAAAGGTCTTCAAGAGACATCTTCAAATTTGCAGTGATCATGCCTACTATACTTCTGCTGGAAGAGTGTTCCACAGGATGGGGTCGGCGACTCTAAATGTCCAATGTGTAGTTGAAGCCAGCTGGTCTTCTTCTGAGACACAGGAGTCAACTAACAGTGTTCCTCCAGAGGATCTCAGTGTTCAAGCTGAGATGTAAGGGCTCAGGTGGTACTTAAGGTATCCTCAATCCAACTTGTTCAGGGATTTGTATATGAATACAAGAACCTTGAACTTGGCCCAGTAACATCCAGTGCAGGCATTTTAGCAGAGGTACCACATGACTTTATCATCACTGTATCAACTGCATTCTGCACTAGCTAGAACCCAGGGCAGCCCCACAAATAGTACATTGCAATAATCTAGTCTCAAGGTAACAAAATCATGGACTACAGTCCATGCTAAGAAAGATGGGGTTCATTCTAATTTGAGATGGGAATGTCCACCCTTCAGTAGCATGAAACATCATTTGAGATGGCAGAATCACTCTGGTGATTTGGGCTTTAATGCCTAGAGATCACCAGTAGGGAACTTCCACCCTGTAGTCCTATTTGGTCCACCAGGCCAAAGCCATGCCCGCACAACAATGAGTTGAAAAAACAAGGAAATATAAACCCAACCTACTCAAATGGATAGGAATACAGAATTGGGTTAGGTTATGCAGATATGGAAATAGGGATACCAAAGTAAATAAAATAAATATATAAAAATGTCCAACCTTAATCTCACACAATTATATATATATATATATATATATATATGGGAAAATGCCAACAAATAAAATCAAATGTCTAAAAACTAATATATCATAATGTCAACTAATACAGCCTACAACATTGTGACAAACCAAATGTAGCATACATATACTTTGATAGTGGACCAAACTAATTTCTACCCTGAATGGGTCTTCTTCATGGTCAATTTACATGCAATATATAATACAATTTTGTCACTACATGCACAGTTTGCTATTGTAACCAGGCATAATATAATGATCTATCTATTCCTGAGAATATATTTATATCCTTTGATGGATCTGGATTAATCTTGTATTTTGCCCAATTATTCCTGCTTATAGGGCCTTTTCCAAATTCACAGGTCAACCAGCAAACAGCAGACTGTTTTGTAGAGTAGAAATGCGTTTGGCCCATTATGGTTATCCTAATATGCATTTTGTATGTTGTTTTCATTAATATATTCATTTATATTAAGGATGTGTTCAAATTTCACAAAAATCCAAATTTGACACTTGATTTCCTATTTATTCACCTTTCTTTTTGTCCTTGCAGATCAGGTTTTATTTTAGCAGTTTTCTGCAGCAGAAATGGATTTTGTAAAAATTGCCTCAAAATATTGATATTAATATTGATATTTCCCTCAAAATATTAATATTGATATTTCCCTGAAAATATCAATATTGATATTTCCCTGAAAATATCAATATTGATATTTTGAGCAAAACATCAATATTTTTAAAAATTCTATGAAAATGATATTTTTTAAAAAATCAATATTAATATTGATATTTTTGCTGTAAAATCCAGAATCGGTATTTATTGCAAGTAGTGAACATTGACCCCTGATGATGCAGTACCAGAAGGAAGTTTGACAGAGCGAAGATCAAACCGGCACCAAAATGCAGATCCCATCCCTAATTTATATATCCATTTATATGCACATATTCCCTTTATATATATATATATATATATATATATATATTTGTAAACATTGGTTGGAGAACTGCTTTGCAAAATAAGAACAAATTTTGAAGGCTGACTGTGTTTTTGAAAGTGCAGACCTGATAGGTTCTGCTTTAAATGTAAACTGGATCAAATCCCCCCCCCATACTACTCACACGTGATGTAAACACATAGCTGGGCTGAAAAAGTGTTTGCCCTGTGCAAACCCTCATGCTCAGCACTTTGCAAGCTCTGACAATCTGCTGACCATAGCAGCCTTCAAAGCACCTAAATGAAGAAGGGGACCCAAAAATTAAACATAGCGTATTTTTTTAAAAAAAGAAAACAACCTTGCAAAATCCTTACACGTGTGCCTCTAGATCAGGTGCAGGAAACCTTTTGCCCTCCAGATGCTGCTAAACTACAACTCCCATCATCCCTGGCCATTGGCCATGCTTGCTATGGCTGATGGGAGTTGTAGTTCAGCAACATCTGGACAGCCAAAGGTCCTTGCACCTGCTCCAGATCGCTACAGATGATGCTTTTACTAGTTTAAGCCTCTGAAACCTCCTAATGTGTACTGACCTAGCAAATTAACAACAAGAAAGTTCAGCAAAGGGCAGTCCCGAGAAAACATGCCAAGCCCATTAGCATGCACCCAGCAACCTGGCCTTGATGGTTGGAGGTTATGCTTTCATTAAAAACTGACAACATTTTAAATGCTAATCAAAACTGCTTGTCCTTTTGACGGCTATTTATCTTCTTGTGGGGGGGGGAAGGGAATGGGAAGGAGGGAAACATAAAAGATTCCTGACTTTGAACCATAACAAGTAGTCTCTCTATTTCTTCCATGCACCCCCCCGCCTCCTGTGTACTACTGATAAGACTTATGCAGATTGAGTGCGAGGACCCCCAACAGCAAAAAAAAAAAAAGAAGAAAAAAGGAGCACTCCATTCCAGAGCTTCCAGCATCTCAAAGGGAGAGAGAGAGAGAGAGAAAGCAGCCTGTCCTTTGGATGGCAACAAGAAGGAAAGACTAAGGGAAGGGGCTGATTCTGTAAAGGAGATGGTATCATTTTGCATATATTGCTGGTGAGAGGAGAATAGCCCATCATTCAGGCAAACCAGCTGAATGTCTTTCTTATTTATTTATCAACACAATTTATAGACCACCCTTTTTTACAAAATAATCTCTGGGCGGTTTCCAACAGACTCCCTAAAATATATCAAAACACAGAATTTAAAAATAAATAAAATCCAGTAGAAAACATATTGCAGATAAACAGCAGTAGATCAAGCAGACTAAGGGTGCAATCCAACTGCTATTTATGCTGAGGGGAAGGGAGGTGGATATGGTGGACCCCCACGGCTGAGCTGGCAAGGTCCTGGCTCTGTTGGGCTCCACTGGCAGAAGCCCCTCATCCCTGCTCAGCCACAACAGAGCTGGGACCCTGCCAGCTCAGCCGGGAGTCTGCTGAAGAAGCCCAGCCTAGTGGAAGGAGAGCCGGCAGAAGCCGGTGGAAGGCTTGGAAAAGGGGTGTTCCAGGGGCATATCAGAGGAGGGGCCGATGGGGGACTTGGCCACATCCAACTCATGTTCGGAGTGCTCCTGCAGGTCCCAATCCAGGCCAAAGTTATGCCGGGAAAAGTCTGGTCTAAGAAAATAATTACTATGGTAGTCTACTCCCCAGTAGGGGTATTCATGAAAAGTCTGGAACATCCATCCATGAATCTAGTTCCAAATAAAGCTGTTTAAAAGCATTCTGGATTTTTGTCCCTTGATTTTGCTCTTATGGCAAAGTACAATCAGTATAGATCCCTTAATCTACCTGGTTTACCCTTAGATTATCTTCAGCAGAAGAGAAGATACAAGAACCTGCTAGCCAAAAAAAAGAAACAAGCGCAGTGTGAGGCCTGGAAAAATTTAATTTTAGCTTCCAGGCAGAATGATTCAGCTGCATTTTGGAGGTTGGTAGCCAAGGGCTGGCAATTCAAACTAAGAGCACTGGACCCGCTCATACCTGTTGGCATATGGGAATCGTACTTCCGGGACATATATACTAAGGTGCATAGCGATCCTGGTGTATCAAGGGAGGAGCTTCAATCCCTACCGAAATGGCCCCCAGTCAGCATCTTGGAAGCTATTTCCCTCATCAAATCACTCAAAATGGGAAAGGCACCAGGGAGTGACAACATCGCGCCTGAAATATTGAAAGAAAACTTAGATTGGTAGGCTCCAATTTTGGCAGCCTTATTTACGGTCATTGACCAGACAGCGCAAATTCCCGCTGACTGGGATTCTGCAATTGTTGTACCCATCTTTAAAAAAGGCAATAGAGCGGACCTGGCAAATTATAGGCCAATTAGCCTTTTGAGTGTAAGCTATATGCTAAACACCTCCTCGAGAAATTAACCATTTGGCTGGAGGAGGAGAATATCTTAGCAAATGAGCAAGCCGGGTTCCGGACAGGGAGATCAACCACAGACCACGGCCTCGTACTACAACACTTGGCAGAAAAGTACGGCACCGCACCAGCTGGGAAACTATATGCAGCCTTCATCGATTTAAAAGCAGCCTTTGATTCCATCTCCAGGGACAGACTCTGGGCCAAATTAGGAAGCACCAATATGGATAAAAGGTTGTTATATTTAATTCAAAGCCTGCATGAGAACACCAGCCTCAGGGTCAGATCCGATAGTGTGGGGCATTTGTCAGCACTTGTCCATACCTATAATGGGGTTAAGCAGGGGTGCATTCTTGCACCAACCCTTTTTAACTTATACATCAATCCAATTGTTTGTCATCTAGCAGCAGTAAACTCTCATCCCCCCAAATTGGGAAATACACCTGTGTCTATACAGCTTTATGCAGATGACGCAGTGCTATTGTCCCAAACCTGTGTCGGTTTGCGTCGGCTCCAAGGGCCTTTACTTCTTTCTGCATCAAGGAAAGATTGGAAATAAACTACGATAAAACTAAGGTGGTGATATTTACAAAGAAAAAGGTTAGACATCAATGGCGAATGAATGATCGTCCGATCCAGCAGGCACTAGTGTATAGATACTTGGGAGTAGTCTTCCACGCCTCCTGCTCCTGGAAGCCTCAGTGTATCAATGCCACTGAGAAAGTACAGAGGAGTGTAAAGGCATTGCTCTCCTTTTATTACAGCAAAGGGGGTCAATACATCCCCACCGCGCTACAGGTATTCAGTGCCAAGATAATAGCACAATTGCTATATGGAGGGCAATTCTGCGCCTACAGCAACTTCGGGTGTTTGGAAGCTGTACAAGCTAAATTTCTTAGAGCCATTCTGGGGCTCCCCCCTTGCATCCCCAATGTGGCCTGCCGTTTAGACGTGGGACTACCTCTGATAGAGTCTCGGGTGTGGACCCTCAGGATCAACTACTGGCTAACGCTGATCTTTACCCCTGGGGGACTAGCCCCTCTTACATCAGAAGACCCCTTCCAGTCAAAATGGAAGTGGATGGTGTATAAGAAAATATACGCCTTAGGTTTCTCTCCAGAGATGCTTATTAAACTCAGGCTAACTAAGGCCAAAATCCTTATCTCCCAACGGATAAAGGACATTGAACTTCAAACTAATCTGAGTTTGCTGGCGGCATATACTAATCCAGGCCTGACTCGAAGGGTATTTCTACCGGCAAATTACCTTGTAGATCTAACTATTGTAAAATATAGAAAGGCATTTACCCTAGCCAGACACAATGTCTTGCCTTCTGCTTTGTTGGAGGGAAGATACAACGGAGTCCCCCATGGTGATCGAGTCTGCCCATGTGATAACGAGGAGGTGGAGTCAATAGGACATGTCCTTTTACATTGCTCCGTCTACAGGGACATCCGCCTTGCTTTCATCACCCCAATTTTACAAGCATTCCCTGTGGTTTGGGAATCTGATTATCCCTCCTTTATGTTAGTGGATAAAATCCCCTGGGTCACTAGTAATGTGGCCAGATTCTGTGCAGCAGCTATCAAGTGTAGGAAAATGGTTATGGATCTTGCTTAATTTTTTTTTATTTTAGCCAATTTTGTACATTTTTAAATTTTAATTGTAAATTCTTTTATATTAACCCGTTTGTATTTCACGTTTTTGTGTATGATCCATTTTTTTGTACTGGAATTAGTGATACAATGGCTGGTCTGTGACCGAAATAAAAGCATTCATTCATTCATTCCTTGATTTTGTTTTTGTACTTATGACAATTGTTTCCATGTATTGTTTTGAATCTATCTGCTTTCAGTTTGTATATCACTCTGGGCACCATAGACAGATATAAATCTGTCTATAGAGGATATAAATAAATGAATAAATAGACACCCATGCATCCTTCAGGACTCCTGAAGAATCAGGAGGAAATCACTTCAGGACACCTTCTGGCTGTGTGAAGCAATGCATGAGTTGAATAAACTTAACAAAAACTGCCGGAAAGGCATTGGAGTTGATGCTGATGCAACAATCTTCATATGAGTATCTTGATATCGATATATGAGCACTGGCCCATCAACATTTTCCTCTTTCAACAAGACTTTTAGGTTGAGACCTATCCCAGTCTGCGTCTGTGTTAGAATTGCTTAATATGTTTTTTAATAATGTGTTTAACCCTTTTTTAAAGTTGTTTTAAAAATGTTTTTAATGCTGTTTTGTTTTAATGCATTTTAAGATCTGTTTTTATGATGTTTTAAAGTGTTTTTAGCACTTTGTTTGCTGCCTTGGGCTCCTGCTAAGAGGAAGGGCAGGATCTAAATCAAATAATAAATAAATAAATAAACATTTTCAAAACAGCATTATTGATTGATTGAGAGAGAGAGAGAGACCATAGACTACGAAGCAAGGGAAGTGAAATAAATAAACTAGGAGAGGAAGTCAGATTACAAGGCAGAGATAAGGCAGAGATAAAGCTACAGAGAAGGGTAAAGGAAAAGCCTGGGCTAGGAGAGAGAAAGGGAGAAGTGAAAGGGTATGGGGGGAAACCACTACGTGAGTGAATAGATGTGGGTAGGAAGACCTAACTATGGAAAATAGGCTAGCTTACAGGTCCTGTGATGAGAAGTGTATATAAGCTCAACTGGTGAAGGTCCCAGCAGAGATGTTGTTAGCAACATTGACAGTTTGCCTTTTCTTTGTAGTTGTACTTAGGCTCTGGAACACTTTTCAGAGAAAACTTATCCTGTCCTCTCTTCTAGCACATGAAGATCTCTCTCTCTCTCTCATTCTCTCTGAAAGACCTTTGAATGGAACACTTGCCAGTGCTGTTTCAATCAGTTTTACCAATGATTGGGTAATTTAAGTTTTCAGCAGGTGTTTTATTAAGGAAAGTCTTGGGCTTTCTAGAATTGTGCAGTATAGAATTCCCTGAATGGAATGCTTTCATGGATGAAAGGGGGGAGTTACTGCTTTGCTGGTTCCCCCTCTCCCAACAACCAACCAAGGGTGAGATCCTTTGGAACAGTACAGAAGATGGTGCAAGGGACTGCAAGGCAGAGGGAAAGTTAGCATTATCCACCACCATTTTGGGAAGCAGGGTCTTGCCTTTGCTGGATCCAGGTCACTTCTGTTGGATGTTGTATCTGGCGCAAGCAGATGCCCAGGATGCAGAACAGTATAGTGACAGGCTAGATGCCAGTTGAAGCAATGAGCCGGACAAGCAATAAGTTTTAAGAGTCACTTTACTGACAATATATCACAAGCTCTCTCTGTACAAACTCCTCGACCCCCACACCGACTGGCCAGATCTGCTAAGTCTTATAGATAAGGCCAGCTGGTTGCCTTGGATACTTGTCCTTGAGATCTGCACGGACTCTGTGCTTCTTGGCCTTGTAACTCTGCTGTGGAAAAATACATTCAGGCACTCTTTCTTTGCCAACCCCCCCCACCTATTTTTCCATAGCATAAACCTTTATCATTTACATTACATCTTTCATGTTTCTTCCAACTTTTGTTATCACAATTACAGTTACATTTCTTGCAGTCACTTAAATTACATTTCTCCACATGATACATTTCTTTTCTTCAGTTTACATCAGCATCATTTGTAATACAGTTACTCCATTGCAATCTCAGCATCATTTTTATTACATTTATTTCAGCAATTATTTTTCATGATTCCCATCATCCCACTTTTTCCAGTTACTGAAGTCTATATGCTTAATGGAATTTATTTTAAATCTAACAGGTGGAATACCTTTGGTTGTTCTCTCTGATCTGCGTGGTTGTATTTCTGCCTTAGTGTCTGTGTCTGTGTCAGGCGATTCCTCAGTTTCTCTCTCAGAGCTAGAACTTGATTCACTACTGCTGCCTGTTTCTTCTTGTTTTATTGGTACTGTATCTGCCTGTTCTTGTTCATTACTAACTTCAGTGTTTCCCAACTCCACATATGTTTTCTCTTCCCAATCCTGCTCTATTGCTTGCACGCTTCTGCTTAACACTACAGACCTTTGTTTTGGCAGCCATATTCTGTAATACGTGTTTTCAAATCCCAGCATATACCCTTTGTCTGCTCTCCTTTGCAGCTTCCCTGTCCTTTTATTTTTGGGAACATGTACCCAGCATTCTGCTCCAAACCTAATCAAATGTTTTAATCTGGGTTTTCTGTCATACAATTTCTGATAAGGAGACATTCCAGTGGCCTTATGGAATATTCTGTTTTGAATGTAAGCTGAATACAGAACACACTCTCCCCAGAAACCTTGTGTTAAAGAGGAGTCACACAGCATTGATCTTATTGAGTCCTGAAGCAACCTGTTCCAGCGTTCAGCTAACCCGTTCTGATGAGGACTATAAGGGGCTGTTAACTCCTGTTTTATTCCTCTTTTATCCAAGTATTCAGTAAAAGAGTGTCCTAAGAACTCTCCTCCTTGATCTGATCTTATTCTCTGTATTTTGACACCAAACTGCACTTCAATTTTTGTAATAAATCTTTTCAGTTTCTCTGCAGCTTCACTTTTAGCTTTTAGTAAATAAACAGTGCAGAATTTTGAAAAATCATCAGCTATTGTCAGGAAATATCTTGCACCCCCCTGAGTAGGTTGAAATGGCCCCACTAAGTCCATGTGTATTAATTGATAAGGTGCATTTGTACTGGGCATGGCTTCTTTGTTCTTTGCAGCCACAACTGCCTTAGTTTGTTTACACACGTGGCAGTCTACATATTTTTCACAGTTTCTCAATGTCACATCATTACTGTTCTCTGTTGTTTTCACCACATTTTCATATCCTATATGGCCTAGTTTTCTGTGCCATAAATGAACACAATTATTATGGGGTTTCTCATTAGCACACATGTGTACATGATTTGTTTGTTTCACGTGTAAGAAGAACAATGAGTTCCTTACTATTCCTTTCATGAATATTTTTTCACCTCTCATAATATGCACTGAACCCCTTTTGAACATTACATTGAACCCCATTTCATTGAGTTTCGACACAGCCATAATGTTGCATTCAATATCAGGAACAAACAGCACATCAGTCATAATGGTATTGAAACCTGCTAATTTCACTGTACCCCTACTTTTGATCTGTTTCTTAGATCCATCAGCCATTATTACATGATCCTCTACGTCACAAAATGTATGAAACATAGATTTATCTTTGATTATACTATTTGTTGCCCCACTATCAATTGCCCATAAATCTTTACAGTTATTTCCCTGCTCATTGTTAATACATTGCTTATTCTTGCTAGCATAGATCACCTGTACACATGGTTTTCTTCCTCTTTCTCTTCTTCTTGCTTCACAGTTCCTTTGTAGATGTTGCCTGGAACCACAAAAGTAACATGCTTTTTGTCCATACAGTCTCTCTTGTGCTGCTTTGTTGTTCAGCTTTCCTAAGTTGTGTTTAGACTCAGTCCTTTCTTGCTTTGCCATTTCCTGCCTCCTTTGGAATTCTTGTAAAAGTTTGCCTTCTATATAATCCATATTGAGATTTGCATCGTCCATTGCTTCCAAAGAGCTCACCAGACTATCATAACTTGAATCTAGTGAAGCTAATGTGATATACACTTTTTGCGTTTGAGAATGTTCAATTTCACGTTCTGACAACTCAGTAAACAGTCTGTTTATTTCCAACAAATGCTCTGACATGGTTGTATCTCCAGATAAGCACATCTGATACAATCTTCTGGCAAGATATATTTTAGAACTGGCAGTCTTTCTCACATGAATATTTCTTAAAGTTTCCCAGGTTTCCTTTGCCGTTGTTGCATCACGCACGTGCAGTAATTGAGAATCATCAATAGCAAGAACAATTCACGCCTTTGCCCTCTCATCCAGCCTTCTCCAATCTGCTGGAATAGGCACCCCGGCGGGTGGGTCTTCTGCGATAGCTTTCCACAGGTCTTCTTTCACTAGAAAAGCCTGCATTCTCTGTTTCCAAGTGCCATAATTTTTCCCTGTCAGCCTTTCTAAGGGAATCCCGGCCGATAACGTAATAGACATACTTTCACTTTTCACAGTTCACCGCCTTTGTAATTAGAGCTTCTCACCTCTGTCCTTCAGTCAGTTTTTCCCACGGCTCTCTCACAGCTTTCAGCTCAGCTTTCGGTTTCTCCGTCTCTTCACACGCTTGTCCTCTTTACTCCTCTTTTGGCTTTTCTTTGGACATCCGTCTGCGCATCGAAACCATCCTCTGCTACCACTTGTTGGATGTTGTATCTGGCGCAAGCAGATGCCCAGGATGCAGAACAGTATAGTGACAGGCTAGATGCCAGTTGAAGCAATGAGCCGGACAAGCAATAAGTTTTAAGAGTCACTTTACTGACAATATATCACAAGCTCTCTCTGTACAAACTCCTCGACCCCCACACCGACTGGCCAGATCTGCTAAGCCTTATAAATAAGGCCAGCTGGTTGCCTTGGATACTTGTCCTTGAGATCTGCACGGACTCTGTGCTTCTTGGCCTTGTAACTCTGCTGTGGAAAAATACATTCAGGCACTCTTTCTTTGCCAACAACTTCCATAAATGGGAAGAGCTGCAGATCATTGGTAGCGCTTCTGCTTTGCATGCAGAAGGTCCCAGGTTACCCAGCATCTTCAGGTAAGGATGGGAGAGTGCCCTGCTTGAAACCCTGGAGAGCTGCTGCCAGTCAGTGTAGACCTATGGTTCCCAAACCTCCCCTCCCTTAGAAAATTGCTAAGGGTCTTGGCAGACCACTTAATTTTGTAGCAATTGCAATATGCAGTTGCAGCAATTGTAATGCACTGTGCTGGATGCCATATGATAAGAAATAAAGGAAGTAAAAATACAGTTAAAAGTCAATGTGCATGTTTAATGACAACATGACATGGACCACTTGCATGGAGTTGATGGACCATGGGTGTTCCACATGACACAGTTTGGGAACCTGTGATATAGACAACACTAAGAGGCACTAATGGTCTGAACTGATATAAGGCAACTTCCTTTATTTCTGTGACATTTCATTTGTGGAATGGCAGGTCTGGATGCAACTTTTTGGCTTTTTTGCATTTTTGTTTGTTTGTTTCATGATGCTTGCTACTGTCATTGCTGAATGAGGTTCTGTTATGATGCTCTTCCTTTTGGGGTTGTTTTGAGATTGCTTATTTATTACCTTCTTAGTGACTTTTGTTTGTTAGGGGCCTTGGACTTCAAGGAAAGGTGGCGCAGGAATTATTTAGATAAACCAAAATAATAAAGACACAGTAAAATCAAACCGACATTAAAATCAAAATGAATAAAAATTGGAAACAAATCTTTCAAATCATCAGCATACTCATTGATAATTGTCCCCTGTAGCCTGACTGAGCCCAAGGCCTAATTAGAATCCCACTAAATTTGGCCTCAAGCACAATTTCAAGGCAAATCTGGAAGGTCCTGCTTAGGAGGACCATCAGAAGAATTAAGACTAAAGGCAATTCTTGGTGGTTGTCCTGCCCAGAGCCCAAGACACGAGATGGAGGCGAGGCTTGGATCAATTCACATTTTATTAGGGTGATGGTTACATCCAAAGCAGTGTGCTTCATAAACCTGTCTACTCTAGCTCACTACTTTCCCCAGCTAAGCTACCTAAACAGTCTCTGCAGCGTGTGGGGAGAATTGAATCAGCACTAGAGACTGGGCAGGCACCTGCTTAAGTAGGATAATGGAACAGTCCAAAGAATTTCAGAACAAATTCACCCTGTGTTTTATAGATTACAGCAAAGCCTTTAATTGTGTAGATCATGAAAATCTTTGGACTGCTTTCAAAATGCTGTAATCCACCCAAAGAGCTTCGGCTATGGGGCAGTATATAAATGTAATAAATAAAACATAAAACATAATAATAAAAAATGGGGGTCCCACAGCATCTGATTGTTCTGATGCACAACCTATACTCTGGACAAGAGGCTACTGTAAGGACAGAATATGGAGAAACCGATTGGTTCCTCATCGGAAAGGGTGTAAGACAGGGGTGCATTTTATCGCCCTATTTGTTTAATCTGTACGCAGAACATATATGAAAATTGGGATTGGACCAAGATGAAGGCGGTATGAAAACTGAAGCGAGAAATATCAATAATTTAAGATATGCAGACAATACCATACTGCTAGCAGGAACCAGTAATGATCTGAAATGAATGCTGATCTTCTTATCTTATCTTATTGTTTATTTCTACCCCACCTTTTGGCCAAAAGGCCCTCAAGGCGGCTTACCAAAAATAAACACAAATATAAAAATACATCAATAAAAAAACAATACAATTTACAAAAAGCAGCAGTTACAACATCCAATAATAATACATTAACAAATCACAACGCAAAAATTCACTCCTCTCTCTTCTTGGGCTTCTAAAAAGGGGCCCAGGAGAAAAGATGGGAGACAAACGCTCATCTCCAAAGTGGCAGAGACACATACAAAAGCAAGAAAAGTTTTTTCTAGAGGGAGCAGAGAGAGGAAGCTGGCTGAGTAATGGCGGACGAGGGAAATATCAGTGGAGTCAATACCGTCCCGGGAAACATAACTCTCCGGTGAACCTTCCCAGTCTAGGTTCAAGGCATACTCTCCTCCGCACTCCTGGAACATCTGATAGGCGAAGAAGCAGGACGAAGGCTTGAGGAGGAGACTGAAGATGGCCATGCCGGCGCTGAAGCGGGTGGTGTCGAGCAGCGAAGAAGTGATACAAGCTACTGCTTTTCCTGGGCAAAGGGAGGTCTTACTGGAGTCACCTCTGGCATATGATCCCAGAGTCATCCATTGCTAGCTGGCATGGAAATCTCACCCTATCGACTCCCTGCACCTGCTGCAAGCCGAGCCAAGAGTGGCTCCCCCCCGCCTTCATGTCCTAGAGATGGCTCACCCGCGTCTGCTTTATACCTTTTAAATGGCTCCATCCTTTTAATCTGCAAAAGGCTCCATCAGTCCTTTTCTCCCAACAATGTACTCCACTTTTCCAACTGACAATTATACTCTACTAAACAACATTCCTTTTATTACTGTGCCAGTGTTTTCTCTTCCTACAGAGAGCTATGGAGATCACCTGATGAAAGTTAAAGAGCAAAGTACAAAGTGCAAAAGCAGGAGTACAGCTGAATGTCAAGAAGACTATAGTAATGACAACAGAATATTTATGTACCTTTAACATTGACAATGAGGACATTGAAGTAGCCAAGGATTATCAATACCTTGGCACAGTCATTAACCAAAAGGCAGTCAATACTCAAGAAATTAGAAGAAGGCTACAACTGGGGAGGACAGCTATGAGAGAACTAGAAATGATCCTCAAATACTAAGATGCATCACTGAACATGAAAGTCAGGATAATTCAGACCATGTTATTTCCAATCTCTATGCTTGGATGTGACAGATGGACAGTGAAAAAAGTGGATAAGAGAAGAATCAACTGATCTGAAATGTGGTGTTGGAGGAGAGTTTTGCAGATACCTTGGACCACAAAATAGATAAATAAATGGGTGCTAGAACAAATTAAATTATCATTACAAGCTAAAATTATGAAACTGAGGTTATCATACTTTGGACACATCATGAGAAGACATGATTCACTAGAAAAGACAACAATACTGGGGAAAACAGAAGGGAGTAGAAAAAGAGGAAGGCCACACAAGAGATGGATTGATTCCATAAAGGAAGCCACAGACCTGAACTTACAAGATCTGAACAGGGTGGTTCATGACTGATGCTATTGGAGGTCACTGATTCATAGGGTCGCCATAAGTCGTAATCAAATTGAAGGCACATAACACACACACACGATTGGAAGGAAGGTGTAGCAGAACTCAGAGAAGAGCAAGCCTGTGGAATGGTAACAGGGCTCAGTGGAGAAGCCATACTTATAGCCCCATTCTACCTCAACCTGGTGCCCACCTGAAGGTTTGAAATAAAGTTCCTATCATCCCTGACCATTTCTCATGCTGGCTGGGATGACAGGAGTTGTATTCCAAAATGTCTGGAGACACTAGCTGGAGGAAAGCAGCTATAGCCACAGCTACTCCACCAAGAAGCTCCTCATCCACTGCAGAATCACCCTCCAGAGACTGCCCCATCAGCTGTGTCTGAGCCATTTTCTCTAGAACCATTTTTCAAGCATCAATTAATGAGAATGCCATTTCTTAGCCTAAATGTATTTACAGGTTGTGGCAGGCATTAGGAATGTGAGAAGACATGGCTTACAGAGGCATGTTGTGTCAATCCACAGGGATGGACCCTGGCAAAGGAAATAGAAGCTGGCACATGTGTTGGGTGCTACATGTAAGTAGCTTAATTCGATAGTTGGTTACTTGGCAGGCATGTGTGGGAACATAGAAGAGGAACAGGTGAGCACCAGGTGAGTGGTGATTCCCAAGACTTGCACTCATGGATTTGGAACCCATTGTCAGTTTTTGGTTCACCTTTGTGTCAAACCTGTAACACTGACTTGTAGCTTTGGGGCCTCAAGGGTGTGTGAATGGGGAAGGCAATGCAAATGAGATGCAGAACTGACAAGATATGCATCCATGTAAGTTGAAAGGGCAGCTCAAAGGCAGCCTAACTAACTGAAGTTGGAGATAGAACCAGAAGTGCACAAGGCAGGATGCTCCTCTTTGTTGACCAAGCAAGAGCAAAAGACCTAGGACCAGTACTGTGCCAAAAATTATCCTGCATTTTTGTCCACTCTCCATCAATTAGTGAGAAGAGAAATTGCATTCAAAAATTATCAAAGGGATGAGAACATTTTGGTGAAATTCTCATGGGTCGAGTGCTAAGGTTTTGTTCTGCTTGACTTACTTTGGTGGTGAGGGATATGGATGGAAGGATCTGTCAATTTCAGTTCTCTCAGTTTCTCATTTTTCCAGTCTTAAATGCAGTTCTCCACACGTCAGCAACAATTTATGATTTTTTAAAAAATTCTCATGAAAATTCTTCAGCATTTTAGTGTGAATTTCTCCTAAGAAACCCATTTTTGTATGCAGTTTGATTCATGAATACATTTTCGGAATTTTCTCCTAATACAGTGCATTTTTGTATGTTACTTTCACTAATATGAATTTATTTGGAATTATATGTCTTTTTTTGTTTCCTTCTTTAGAGTCTTCAACCTCTGTATGCTTATGTGTAAAGTATGTTTCATGTAGTGTAGCTGAAAATTATAATCACCCTGTCTAGAGTTTTTGATCCCTACCTAATAGGTGAGTTATTACACCAATAAATTATTGTTTTGAATTTTGTATAATTATACACCCATACTGGATATTACATGGATAAAATTATATATAATTATTAAAACGAATTAAATGTTTTTGATTAATATTATGACTGTAAGTCTGAATGGACCTTGTTTTTAATATAATAAAGATTCCTCTATTTTTTTAAAAATGACAAACACTTTTACCAAATATAGGAATTTTTGTAAACAGTGTTTGGTTGGAGAACTACATCACAAAATTTGGATACATGTGGATTTTGAAGATGGTGTTTCAGTTTTCATATTGATTCGGAAAGTGTGAATTCCATAGATTGGGCTTTAAATGTGAACTGAATTGAATTTGTCCCCGAACCCTACTAAGGGATGTTTGTGAGAACCCTTTCTTTAATTCTACACATATTTTCTTCCCTCTTTTGCTTTCCCAAGTGCCCCTGGGCTTCAGTGAGAGCCCAAGGAAAGGTAACATAAGAGTTCTCCTCTCATGGGACTTTTTAGATCTGGAAGTGGGGTCAGCTGGGGAGACTGTAGAGTGTTGAAGTAATGTTTCCTGGAAAGAAAGAAAATGCACATACCACCCATAGCCACCTCACACCGATAAAGTAAGTTTACAACCAGCACTCACTGAAACACTAAAAAAAAAATTCTTAAGTGCCCTGAGAATGAGACAGAAAAATGAAAGCCTCTTTTGCAGAGTAAGGCAACTTTTGAGAAATTAGAGGACAGATTTTGGCACTAACGTAAGCATTTTGGAAGTGCATTTGCTCTCTGCTAGCAGTCCACTATGTCGTGTTTATCTTGATCTTTGGGAGGCTAGATGGTATTTCCTTTCTGGCAATAGTAGATGGCCTTTGGAAGCCTTCCAGATCTTTCATTTAAAATATTTGCAGGCCCTACATTGTAGTCCTTCTGTCTCCATTGCAATTTCGATCCTAGATGGGCACCCATCTGTAGCCATCAGTGGAGATCCATGTGCATGTACAAAGTTTGGAAGCAATTCATAACTTAGCTATGCACATTTTAGTCAGCTTGAAACCAATGGACTTTAGCACGCATAAATAACTGCTGGATTGTGGCAGTTGTGAATCACATTGGTATTCCTTCAGAAAGATACAAGAGACTATTATTCTAAAATCACATTCAACCATGGAATTAAGATCCCAAAGAAGGAACTGAAATAAACATGCCCTTTGGAAAAAAAAATCAAATTACTCATATTTCAGGCATTTTTATTGTAAATTAAAATGCATGGTTTACACCATATTTCAATTATCATCTCGACATTACTGTTTAAGCAAATGACTGGAGTTAACAAGAGACCTACTACAGTTTGAATGAATTGATTTTCTGCTTGGTGTAAACTCTAAATAGCCGATTAGAAGGCTGTGAATCAGAAGGACTTCGT
The DNA here is from genome assembly GCF_030035675.1 of Rhineura floridana. Classification (NCBI taxonomy): domain Eukaryota; kingdom Metazoa; phylum Chordata; class Lepidosauria; order Squamata; family Rhineuridae; genus Rhineura; species Rhineura floridana. The sequence goes on from NC_084480.1 coordinate 8,232,745, forward strand.
GTACCTAATACCCAGTGATAAATTATGAGCTGAGAGCCGTGGGCCTCTTTGAAGGAGAAATGTATTCAAATCATGGGACCACAGAGCTTAAATGCAGAGGCATTAATGGGGTTGCCCCACCAGCCTTATCTGTCCAATTTGAGCACCTGACCAATTTTGATGTGCATATCAAGCGAGTTTTGGAATCCATTGTGCTTAATGGACCCTCAAGCTTGCTCAAAGAACACAATGCTTTATTGAAAGGAATATTGCTGGCTCATATTTTCCCCCTTCTTAGCTATCACCACTGCTGGCCCAATGGATGTCAACAACCACAACAGATTATTAAGTTACAGATAAGCTTTCATTTGTCATTGCTATTGTCGGATTCTGGTCTGATGCTGGATCCCACGGGGATCAGGGCAGGAGTTGCAGAACCATGGATAGCTCTGAGTGAACTTTGAGAATGGACAGAAGCCTTTTTAAGCCTCTGCTCCCAGGCTATCTCTCTTGAGCACTGCCATCTTGTGGACAACTCTCGATTCTTGAAGGGCCACCCCTCTGGCTTGAAGATGGGAGCTCCTTCTCCATTCCACAACTTCCCTCCAGATGTTCTTCCTGTGCCACTTGATCAAAGAAATCTGTGGGAGGCATTGGGTTCCTCAGGCTCAAAGGAAGGTGCCTGTGAGGGTCTTGGCTTTGTCCCTCCAGGCCCTGGTAGTATGAAAGGTTGATTGTGGGCTTCTGTCATTCAGCCTCACACTCAGTGGGCTTCTAATCTCCAGAGGCAGGCTCAGAGTCCTGAATCTGGTCTGTCTCCATAGCTGGAGACTGTGCAGCCTCTGACTTGGAATCTTGACTGCTGCTGGACTCTGGGATCATGACAGTTGTGACCATTGGACAACATCAGTTAGTGCTCCTGGAAGGAGAGCCCAATGGCATTTCTCCATTGTTCATGCCTGATGGGAACATTTCTTCAAATTCTAGGAAAAGTCTTAGACACCAGGCTGTATTTTTTTCTGTCAGATTATTCTATTATGTTACATAAGCCCTACTCAGAGTAGACCCATTTAAATTAATGAACCTAAGTTAGTCAAGTCCATTAACTTCAATAGGTCTACTCTGAATAGAAATAGCATTGAATACCACCCAATGTTCTTACCTTTATTCTTATCATTTTTGTACTGATTCTACTGGAAATGGAAATGGGAGTAGAAATTGTTACAATTTGCATGTTCATCCAAGGTCAGGAACAGAAATCATTCAAGCTAGTATGAGCATTATTAGGTTGTTGTTGTTGTCGTCTGAAAATGCTTTGTAAATAATGGCATTATTTATTCATCATATTTGACATTGTCTTCCACTGATATGCATTGAAGTAATTATTATTTATTAGTCACTTTTTAAATTGAAAATTCAAAGTGACTTACAACATTAAAAACAGATATAAAAACAAGAATAAAAACAGCCAAAAATACTCAGACTACTTAAACAGTAATCCAACTCCTCCCCACCTAACCAAAAACTAACAGAAAATTAAACACCAAAGGCCTGGGTGAATAAAAATGTTTTTACTTGGCACCTAAAGACAGTGAAGGTTCCAGGTGTGACTCCCTGGGGAGAACATTCCACAAATGGGGAGCCACCACTGAGACGCCCGTTCTCATGTTGCCACCTCCGCACCTCCCATGGAGGGGCACATGGAGATGGTGAACACAGGATCTGGGTTGGTTCATTTGGGAAGAGGTTGTCCGTGAGGTATTAGGGTCATGAGCCACATAAGGCTTTATAAGTTAAAAGCAGCACCTTGGATTTAGCTTGGAAACTAATTGGTAGCCAGTGCAGTCATTCCAAAATTGGTGTTATGTGCTCTGACCATCTTGCCCCAGTCAGCAATCTGGCCACTGAGTTCTACACCAGCTGCAGTTTCCAAACCATCTTCAAAGTCAGCCCCACGTCTAATGCATTGCATTAATCTAATCTAATCTAATTAATTACATACATATTTTTTCTTGGTTTACCAAAAGCCTGATCCTTGGCTGGGGCTTTCACAGACCAGAAGGGTGGGCAGGGTATTTACCAAGGTGGGGAAACAGTATCAAATGGTGGCAGCGGTGAAGAAATAATGTATCATCAAGTATCCAGGGCAACCCAGGGCTGTATGCTTTATAGACACAAAGATACAGGGGGGTTGTGGCCTGCAAGTGCACCAGACACAAAGTAACAATAAGCCAGAAGGAGACTAAGGCAAAGTCTCAAGGCAATATTGTGAAATAGGGAGTGGCTGGTGGTGCTGCCTAGCAGTGGGATCTTGCGAGATCTGTGCTAGAGCCGGTGAGAGAAAAAATAAAAACCAGGATCCTGACTGGTGGTGACCAGAGCTGGGGGATACAAGATGCGAGCCTGACAGGTGGTGGGAGCAGGAGGGATCCTGACAGTACCCAGGTAAGTTCAAGGTGCTGGCATACAGCTTCAGACCAGGAAACCTAAGAAGGATTGTCTCACAACTTATATACCCAACCAATCACTATGGTCAGTGGGAGAGGACCTCTCATCAGGAAGTCCATTCCATACAATGTAGGAACTGGGCCTGAAGTTTGGCAGCACCTACCTTTTGGAACTCCCTTCCGTTACATATCAGACAAGCACTGTCTGTATACCTTTTTTTCTGATGGGCCTTTTAAGTGGAGATTTTTATCACAACCTGTGTCCGTATTGGACTTGAAGTTGGCTTTGAATGTATTTGTTGATGCTTTTATTGTTTTGTGGGAAGCAAGTCATAAATGAAATGAAATGATGTATTCAATGGTCTGGGTAAAAGTTATATTAATGACTGCCTCTTTCCATATCAACATGCCAGTTTTCTTCAAACAGCTAAATAGGGATGATTGAACTGTGACCAGATCCACACTTCCTGAGAAAATGTGTTGATCAAAAAGTTGGTATCCACCAGCTGTTGCACTCCCCCAATGACTAACTTGGTTCTTAGCAACAAAATACATCCAAATCCAATTAAAAATCTGTATTTTGAGAGAAAAAATAAGAAATGCTATTTAAATGAGCATATTTGTGCAAATTTAAGAAGAGACTTAAAAGTGACATAGACCAGAAATCTGTGCATCTCTACAACAGAAGCAGTCCAACAGAAGGTCTCTACTGCTACTATCTTAGGTTCAGGAGAAAAGAGCCAGTTGCAGGTCTTCCTCAGTTATAATGTAAGTTGTGGAACTCATTCTGCAAAGAGGACAGCCTAGATGTTTCACTCTTACATTTAAATAAGCAGCAAAGATGCAGTGTAGCGTTAAGAATTTCTCCTTGCACAGCACTGTGTTCCCCCCTCTTCTCCTCCCATGCTCTCCCTAAATCTGTTTTTGGAGTTCCCTAACCCTCCATAGCAGGGTGTGGGGTGCGCTCTTGGGGAGGAGGGAGGGAAAGTCCCATTGTGCAAGCAGAAATCCTTGCACTGGCAGTGGGCAGGAAAGTATAAGTATGTTGTAAGACCTTCCAGAAATGCAGGGCATCACCACATTGTAAGAGCCTTTGTCATGGTGCTTTGGGATGGTAAGCCAGGACAGCTGCTGGAAATTCAAGGCAAGACCATTCCACAGGGTGGGAGCCACCACAGAGACAATATTTCTCCATCTGGTCATAGGATGAATGTACACAAGGCATGGATCAACCAAGAGGGCTTCTTCTAATGACCCCATTATAAAATCTGGAAGTGTGTGTAAAGTTGCATTCTGATCCACAACACCAATCCTCTGCGAGGAGCGGCGGCGGCCATGGCAGCGATGGAGACCAAGATCACATACCATCTGGACAACCAGGAGACTCCATACCTGGTGAAGCTGTCCATCCCTGCTGAGCGGGCGACGCTGGGCAACTTCAAGGCGCTCCTCAACCGGCCCAACTACAAGCTCTACTTCAAGTCTATGGATTGTGATTTCAGGGAAGAATTTGATGATGTTAGTGAGAGAATCCTTTACAACAGCTGCTCAGTGTTTGAGGACTAAAATTCTTGAAGTACCAGTACTACATTTTAAGGACAGATTATATCCAGGCCTGTAAAGAACCTTGATTTTTTTTAGCAATGTTAATATTTTGTTATTTAAATTTTTGTGCATTGTATTCTTTCCTGATGTGTATTTTGTATTTGTGTTTATTTTTATTTTTTTGGTGAGCTGCCTTGAGGGCCTTTTGGCCAAAAGGCGGCATAGAAATAGAATGAATGAATGAATAAATAAATAAATATGGTAGTTGAATTCCACCTGCAGCATTTGGCATGGGTTAGCTGAGTTTTCTTTTCTTAGCACTGATTTTGATTAGTATCCCTGTTATTAGGTGTCTATAATTTAGTCTGCAGAGCAGTGGTTCCCAACCTTTGTTCCCCATGGAACGCTTGAAAATGGCTGATTGTCACGTAAAGATTTTCCCTTAAGGGGTTTTCTGTGTGTATTAGCAATTGCAATGCACTGTGCCGGGTGCTGTATGAATTTTTTAAATTGCATTTGAATTGCTGCTTTTATTTCTTATGTTGTATCTTAATGTATTACAATTTGCATTCCATAGAAGTGAAATTGCAATTCAATAAAAAACTGAAAAATTAATATGAATATTTGATGTGGACATGCTGGGGACCACCTGAACAAAGCTTTTGGGAACCTCTGCTGTAGGGCATTGTGGAGTTTTATTATACCTATTACTGTGTAGCCACATTTGGGGTCCTTAGGATGAACATATTTTGATAACAAACAAACAAATCAGCAAGCAGAAATATTCTGACAGTGTCATTTAGCTGTTTAGTTTTCACTATCCAGAATTCCTACCTGTTCCCCAGTCTTTTCCGTTGCCTGTCTGTCAAACACTATATGGTTCCCTCCTCCCAATCCCTGGGTTCTTGCAAATTTTCTGAGGGCAATTCATCTCAAGCACCTCTTCCACTTCGCTGCTACATGATACTAACACATCTCTACTGCATTTTTATTCCACTTTGCAGACATTTCCTTATTTATTTATTGACAAGTATTGTTTACAAGTATTTTTTTTTTTAAAAATGCTTTGACTCTCTGTTCTGAGGAGATGAGTCCATGGATACAGAAGACATCTTGGACCATGAGGAAGATTTGTCCTCAGAACCATCAACCTCTGATGTCACCTCCTCTTTGAGAGTTCCAGCACCAGAGGAGTTCGCAATGCATCTCTCTGGCCTGAAGATGTTGCATTGCCTTCTTTTGCAGACTCTGAGGACTCCTGCTTCATGCTTCCAGAGTCAATGGGATTTAAAACTGATGCCAGAGACCCTCTTGATGGCTGGATGTTGTTTAGGGTCCATCCTCCAACATTTGTACTTACCCAAATTTTGCAATGCAGTTGCTACAGAAATGTGAAGAACCGAATTTAAGACTGGAGGCCACACTGACTGGCTGTGGCTCTCCAGAATTTCTGACAGGGGTCTATCCCAGCCCTCCCTGGAGATGCCAGGGACTGAACCTTCCTCTTTCAACAAACCTTTTAAATAGAATGGAATTTCTTTCTAAAATCTTCCCCATGTGCTATAGATTACAGGGTTTGTACATCAGAGTGTTGGGAGTAAAATACCAATGCTTGTAAGAAATAACCTGAACCTATTGCGGGGACGGGGGAGGTAATATACAGAAAGGCAAACTATTATTCCTTCACTGATTCCTTTTGTGAAAAAAAAAACACTTGTTGCTGTTTTTTATCAGACTTTACTTCTTTTTCCCTTCATCTTGTTAGTTAGATAGGTAGTGTGTGTGAATGCTGTTGGAAATATGACGGTGCAACTCAGCTTGAAGCCTGGGATGGGATTGCATGCTGCATGGGAAATACAGGGCCCATCCATCCAACTCTGTAATCTGCAATGTTACTGCTTTGTGTCCTCATTAATTCACCATCGTCCATATGATGTTGCAAGCTATTACAGATTTTCATATTCACAAATCAGCATTAGAAATACCATCAGAAAACCAATGTGCTTTCCTGTACCGATAATCAATCACATCAATGCCCATGTGCTTGGACGCAATGCCGCGGACTTTCCTGCAAGAGGCAGTCCATGGGCATTCCTCTGTCATATGCCAAGCCCTCATCTCTTTCCTATCCAATAGCACATCCACAAACTTGCATATGCGTGGGAATTTTTTTTAAAAAAAGTTTCTGTGTTCTTCTGAAAAAGCACACAAAAAGCACATGACCGTTGTGGACCAGTCACTGAAAAGGGGTAGACTTAGGGAAGTGGCCAATGTTTAAACAATTTAGATTTCTTAAAAAGCCCACACATATGGGTGCTTGATAATCTGGTTTTCACAATAATCTGACCACAAACAGGACATGTATGGATCTCAAGGCCTCCAACCGAATACTGAAAACGTGGATTTTGCGGTTAGGAATGGATGGGCCCAGAGAGGTATTTATTTGACTTATTAGTCGCTTATCTGGCTGAATTGTCAGCCACTCTAAGCGACGTACAAAGGTAGAGAGTCCTCCTAGATTCCTAGACTTTCCTGTCCACTCTCACCTATGCTGACTTTTTCCTTCCAGGTGTAAACTGAAATCCTCAGAGGAAACAAATCTCCCTTCCTGCTCTTTCTCTGATCTCAGTCTTCCTTTGTTCTTCTTGCCAGCAAGACTCTCTGAGGAGAAGCACAAATACAGCAGACATCTCTTCTGCAGTATCTCCTATCTAACTTGTCAGATGTAGGTCTTTTCTATCTAAATGTATTTCCCACAATAAGAACATAAGAACATAAGAAGAGCCTGCTGGATCAGGCCAGTGGCCCATCTAGTCCAGCATCCTGTTCTCACAGTGGCCAACCAGGTGCCTGGGGGAAGCCCGCAAGCAGGACCCAAGTGCAAGAACACTCTCCCCTCCTGAGGCTTCCGGCAACTGGTTTTCAGAAGCATGCTGCCTCTGACTAGGGTGGCAGAGCACAGCCATCGTGGCTAGTAGCCATTGATAGCCCTGTTCTCCATGAATTTGTCTAATCTTCTTTTAAAGTCATCCAAGCTGGTGGCCATTACTGCATCTTGTGGGAGCAAATTCCATAGTTTAACTATGCGCTGAGTAAAGAAGTCCTTCCTTTTGTCTGACCTGAATCTTCCAACATTCAGCTTCTTTGAATGTCCACGAGTTCTAGTATTATGAGAGAGGGAGAAGAACTTTTCTCTATCCACTTTCTCAAGGCCATGCATAATTTTATACACTTCTATCATATCTCCTCTGACCTGCCTTTTCTCTAAACTAAAAAGCCCCAAATGCTGCAACCTTTCCTCGTAAGGGAGTCGCTCCATCCCCTTGATCATTCTGGTTGCCCTCTTCTGAACCTTTTCCAACTCTATAATATCCTTTTTGAGATGAGGCGACCAGAACTGTACACAGTATTCCAAATGCGGCCGCACCATAGATTTATACAACGGCATTATGATATCGGCTGTTTTATTTTCAATACCTTTCCTAGTTATCTCTAGCATGGAATTTGCCTTTTTCACAGCTGCCGCACACTGGGTCGACATTTTCATCGTGCTGTCCACTACAACCCCGAGGTCTCTCTCCTGGTCGGTCACCGCTAGTTCAGACCCCATGAGCGTATATGTGAAATTAAGATTTTTTGCTCCAATATGCATAATTTTACACTTGTTTATATTGAATTGCATTTGCCATTTTTCCGCCCATTCACTCAGTTTGGAGAGATCTTTTTGGAGCTCTTCGCAATCCCTTTTTGTTTTAACAACCCTGAACAATTTAGTGTCGTCAGCAAACTTGGCCACTTCAGTGCTCACTCCTAATTCTAGGTCATTAATGAACAAGTTGAAAAGTACAGGTCCCAATACCGATCCTTGAGGGACTCCATTTTCTACAGCCCTCCATTGGGAGAACTGTCCGTTTATTCCTACTCTCTGCTTTCTGCTTCTTAACCAATTCCTTAATTGGCCAGAACTCGAAAAACATGTAGCAGACATGGTGAATGAGCATCGCCAAAACGGTTATGTAGTGACACGAAATAAAATACGTTTGTTTGCACTTCAGTGGACCAAATCTAACCCAGATCACAGCAACAGATTTAAGGCCACTGTATCCTGGTGTACTAGATTCATGGGAAGGCATAATTTGGTACTGAGGCAAAAGACGAAAGTTGCCCAAAAATTACCTGCAGATCTTGATAGCAAAGTAAATAGTTTCCATCGATACATAATACAACAGCGCACTAAACATGGCTATGCGTTAAGTAGTATTGGAAATATGGATGAAACTCCAATGAATTTTGATACGGTTGGAAATAAAACTGTCCATCAAAAAAGTGAAAAAACAATTTTAATTAAAACAACAGGACATGAGAAGTCCAGTTTTACAGTGGTACTAGGATGCACAGCTGATGGCGCCAAACTGAGACTAATGATTATTTTTAAAAGAAAAACAATGCCGAAACTCAAGTTCCCTGTTGGTTGTTTTGTACATGTGAATGAAAAAGGCTGGATGGATGAAGAAGGGGTAAAGCTATGGCTTGATAATGTATGGAGCAGGCGACCAGGTGGACTTATTCAAAAACGTAGTCTACTGGTGTGGGATATGTTCAGGGCTCATTTAACTCCCAGCACCAAGCAAAGGCTTGCAAGACTAAACACAGATGTGGCAGTTATTCCTGCAGGATTGACATCGTTGGTACAGCCACTGGATGTGTGCCTAAACAAGCCATTTAAAGATCGCATTCGAGAACAATGGAATGAATGGATGGTTAGCGGCGAAAAGTCATTCACAAAAGGAGGAAACATGCGTGCTCCACAGTTGGATGTTTTGTGCAAGTTTGTCATAAAAGCCTGGAATGATATTGATGCAGAAACAGTAATCACGTCTTTCAAGAAGTGTGGCATATCAAATTCATTAGATGGTATGGAGGACAACTACTTGTGGGAAGATAAATTTAGTTTGTTAGTTTAGTGCAGTTTCTACCAAGCTGAAGTATAGCTGCTGCTTAGTGCTCATTGCACATGCTTAACTTTGCAAAATACATATAATCCGTAGATCCTAACAAGTGCTAGCCTCAGGATTCTATAATGGCCACATGTGTGCCTGTATGCAGAATGGCTTTATTCCCCAGAAGTAATAATCTTTCTGTTCCTTTGTTCTTCCAGCCACCAGTCTTGCCAGACTACTCATTTCTGCACTCCGCTACTGTATATACCAAACTTCAATACAAAGGAGAAACCGTTTGCCGATGGGTAGGAATATTTATTTACTTATTTATTACGTTTCTATACCGCCCCATAGCCGAAGCTCTCTGGGCGGTTTCATCAATTAAAAACATTAAAAACAAATATACAATTTTTAAAACACACCAAAAAAAATTAAAAACACAATTTTAAAAATTTAAAGACAAATTAAAATATATGCGTGACATTCTCCCTGTCTAATAGCTGTGCAGGCAATCACCAGCATTTAGATTTGGATACTGGATAGGGAGCCCTAGCATCAGATGAGGAGGGAGATAACCAGGTGACAGCTCTTTCTCCCTCTGGCTCCTCATCCCCCTATGTATATATGTATGTGAGTGTGAGTGTGTATCCTAAGAACGTAAGAACATAAGAAGAGCCTGCTGGATTAGGCCAGTGGCCCATCTAGTCCAGCATCCTGTTCTCACAGTGGCCAACCAGGTGCCTGGAGCTTAGGTCAGACATACACTTCCAAACTGGATCAGGCCTAAGGACCACAAGCTACCTGTGCAGCCCTTTCTGCATCTCGCTGGCGGTGCTGCTTTGTGCTGTCTGAACAGGATATCATGTAGAGAAGTTGCACAGACAATGCCGTCTTATCAGGAGGTTCGTTCTGCACAATATAGGAAACGGACCTTTAGTGTGGCGGCACCTACCCTGTGGAATTCCCTTCCCTTAAATATTAGGCAGGTGCCATCTCTGTTATCTTTTTGGTGCCTTTTGAAGACTTTCCTCTTTCAACAAGCCTTTTAAGTTGAGACCTATCCCAGTCTGCGTCTGTGTTGGAATTGCTTTATAATATGTTTTTGTTTTTAACCCGTTTTTAAAAGATGTTTTTAAAGCTTTCTTTAAAATGTTTTTAACATTGTTTTGTTTAATGTATTTTAATGGTCTTTTTATGATGTTTCAACGTGTTGTTAGTGTTTCTGTTTGCCACCCTGGGCTACTGCTGGGAGGAAGGGCGGGATAAATCAAATAATGATGAATGAATGAATGAATGAATACATGCATTAACTACCTGTGCAACCTTCCTATGCAAATACCGCTCCCCAGTCCAGCCCCCAAAGGAGTCCAGACAGGAGAGCATTTGCAGAAGGGGCAGGAAGTGGGGCTTGGATCCTGTGCTGGTGCCAGAGCTGGGGAGGAGCGGGAGGAGGTTATTTAGTGTGTCTGCATGTTTCCTACCCCTTTTCTCTTCAGGTTGTGGCACCCAGCCTGCCTTCCCAGTATGCAGAGATAGCTGGTTGCCATAGTAGGGGCTGCCTGGCATTTTCTGTCACTGGCTGGCAGAAAGGGATTGGTTTTCCCTACTCCATACTGTGGTGCTGGGTAGTGGTAGTTAGAGGTGGGAGCCAATAATTAGGTTGATTGGTTTAAAGACCTCCCTCCTCACCTGAAGGGATGTGGCAGGGGGAAAGAGGTGGATTTAAAGCCATCTTTTCACCCCTGCAGAGTAGACTCACACAGTCGCGACAGGCTGAGGAGCCTGATAGAGAGTGTGAATATTTCCTGCACATGTTTTCCCCTATGCAATGTAGATGTTCCTAAAGTTGTAGATAATAAAGTGGCCCTAGGTTACTCCATGCAATGTGTCTTACCTTTATTTTTCTGTCTCCTAACACAAATACTTTTAAGGGATTGCAAACAAACGCTTCCAGTGAAAGGGCTGAAAGGGGTTGCACAGATGTATCTCCCGCTTCCTCATGGCAAAAAATAAAATAAAAATCTCTGCATAAAGAAAATAAGCATATCAGGGAAGAAGATAGAGCAACAACTCTGTTCCATAGGGACAGGAGAGAAATTCAGTTGTAAACCAAACCATGGCTATTCTTTGAAATTTGCACTTCTTTGAATTTTGTGATGTAGCTCTCCAACCAATGTGTGGGAAAATTCAAATATTAGGTAAAAGTGTACATATAAAATGCACACATTAGTGAAAATAACATACACCAATGCATTATATCATGGAAAAGTGCTTGCAAGGATGTGTGTATCAGTCAAAGCTGTATTCAAAAATGTGTTTGCTAGGAAAATATTACGCTAAAATACTGATACATTGTCATGAGGATTTTTTTTAAGTGACTTGCTGCCGAAATGGGGAGAACTGAATTTAACACTGGGAAAAATGCAAATATGAGAGGGAAAAAATTGACACATTTCTCTATCTCTTCTGTTCTCAGGATCTACTTTTCTATCTGCAGGGAATTTGAGAAAACATTCAATAACATGATACCACACCTGTAATCCATGTGCAGATTTATTGCTTAATCTGCTGTTTGTGTATTTGTGTAGTATATACCTGCATTCAGTCAAATCAAGTGCCAAAGCTTTTCCTGGATAGTACCACTTCAGATCACTGGTGGTATAGCTTGTTTGTATATTCCCCCGATGAAAAACCCTCCCTGCACAAAATAAGCTAGCACATCATGAAGAAGGGGAATAAACCCTCCCTTCACAAAATAAACTAGCACTTGAAGGAGAAGGGGGGAAACTTTCCCTGCATAAAATAAGCTAGCACTTCAGGAAATTGGGTTGCTTCCTAGCATGCCAGTTTTTATATGTGCAAGATGTTTTCTTTACTCATGGGAAAATACTTAGCTTTAAGCCTTTACCACTTGCTTCAGTCCCATGTATACACTGGATTTAAACAAGACCTTTGGAGTGCACCTGTTCCAGCACATTTCCCATTCATTTCAAGGGGCTTGTGCAAAAGAATGTCCTGGTAGATTGAGCCCTCTGTGTTTTGTATTTATTTAAGAAGCAAGTGAGCTTGAAAATATTCCCATATGTGAATTGGGCATTTAGTAATGGCTTGTACACTAATTAAGGTAATTATGAAAAAGGGAACGCATTAACATTGTTAACATAAATGACCCAAGGCGCAACTCCTTAACATATATTGAAGTTAACTCATTAGACACAATTGCACAGAATAGACGGTGCTAAACAAACCTGAGAAGATGAATCCCAATTTGTTATGCAAAAAAGGCCATCTTCAATTAGAGACCTGGTTGATAGATACTGGCTGAGAATATACCCTAGGAAGTTCACAGTTAAAAGATCACATCCCAGCATGGACCATCTAGCTGATCTTAGGAAAGCTGACCCTCAACTTTCCCTTCCATCATCTGCAATATGGGAATAATACTAATAATAACATGTTACAGAAATGTTTTAAGAATTATTGAGGTAAAGTACGTAAAATACTTTGAACTAGAACAAGACAAGATGGCAACTGTGTCGTCGTTCACTGCCAGAACATTTTTTTCTATAACATTATACAGCCACGAGAGCAGCTTTATACTACAGCTAGCATGGGTTTTTGGCATTCCACTATTAAATCAGAAATACCCTCCATGTCATTCTACTGCTTCCCATAAGCTCATTTCAAAACCAAATCTTACAAAACTTATAGTCCTGAACTCAGAAACACTTCCTTAACAACCCTCTAAGTTTTCATGGTGATACACAAAACACTCAGTGGGAATCCAGACTAAAGTCTGAAAGAGAAGTTAAAACATCCAGACCCCTGTTGGAATTTTTCTGTCAGTGGTCTCATAATTTGTTGAAATTAATTAAAAATCAGCCATGTTAAAAGAGTACCTGTAATCCCATTAGTGACCTTGCTCCATATTCTGACCTTAATCTTCTGCAGTTTAAAAGTAAAAAAAAAATGCATGGCTGATTTTTAATTAATTTAAGAAAATTAACACTGCAGTCTATGATAGTGCAGACATGCTCAATAAGAACCAATTGTCAGTGTTCTAAACACAGACTAACAGTTGTCTCACTTGGCTAATCAGCTTTGGTTTAAATTTGGGTGGGAGAGTACATGCGTCTGCTATAGAATTAAAAGGTGGGGACAACCCTGAAATATAATGATACTGTTAACAATGTTTTCCATTTGGAAAGAAAAGGGGCTTACCCTGTGCCCTGTGCCCACCCTCTCCCCTTCCTCCCCAACCCTTCCCCTCCACCTCCACCTTCCCTTCTACCCCACCCCTCCCCCTTCCTCCCCATCCATACACTTCCTTACCTTTTCCCCTCTTCCCCACTTCCTTCCCTCCCTCCCCCTTTCCATCTCCTCCCCCTCCCTGCCCCTCCACCAGTTCAGTTTCACCTATCCTAAGCATGATTGCACAGGAGTAAATCCCATTGAATTTAATAGGCATACAAATAAGCAAACCTGCCCTCCCCGTCTTTCTCCCACCTATCCCCTCCATCCTGCCCCTCCCCTTTCTCCTTCTCCCTCCCCTCCCCACTCTCTCCCTCCCTCCCCCTTCTCCTTCTCTCACATGGTCAGTTTCACCTATCAAGCATGATTGCATGGGAGTAGATCCCACGGAATTCAATAAGCATCCACATGATCAAACCTGTCCTCTCCTCCCTTCCTCCCCTCCCCCTGTCCTTTCTCTCCTCTCACCTTCCCTCCTTCCCTCTTCCATCCCTTCCCCTTCCATCCCCTCTCTCCTTCCCTCCTCCATTGTCAGTTTCACCTATCCTAAGCATGATTACATGGGAGTAAATCTCATTGAACTCAATAAGCATGAAAATGATCAATCCATTCTAAGCAAACTTGCATAGGATCACATTTCTTACCTCCCAGGTATAAAAAGCAGAGAGATTTGCTAAACACAACCTTCTTCCAGTTTAAGAACACACCTATAGCCAACAAATATTTTTAACAAACTTTAAAAAAGCAGGGACATTGGGCAGCTCTAGTGAATGCACCAGGGGAACAGGAGACCTGACCTCCTCTCTGAGATATTGGACTGCCCTACAAATTGGTCAAAATGCAAACACAATTTGGGTTGGTCTAATGCTAGCAGTGACTGCTAGCAACAATGGCTATGTTCTCCCTCCTCTGTTGGAGGCAGTAGGCTTCTGAATACCTGTTGCTGGGGATCACAAGTGTGGAGAGGGCTGTTGCACTCAGGTCACTCTTGGAGAGCGTATACGTATTATTGCCCCTTCTAGTCTGTAAAATCTTAAATCCCCAACAGCTTATGCCATAATACATCTCCCTTTTTAAGGTGCCACAGACCCTTTGTTTCCTATGTTGGAGAAGGGAGGAACGAAAACTTGACAATCCCATGCTCATTGTCATGCCTGGTCCTTCCATTCTCAGAAAATGTAACATACAATCATAAACAGTTATGATAAGTACATACGTCTTATTAAGATTACAGGGAAGAGTCGTAGCTCAGTGGTAGAGCATTTGCTTTGCATGCAGAAGGTTCATTCCCTGGGTGTCTCCAGACAGGGCTAGGAAAGATCCCTGCCTGAAATCCTGGAAAGCCACTGCTGAGACCAGATAAAATATTTGTAAGTTGCCTGATACCCAACAGGAACTTGCTGTTGTATTAATAAAGCTGGGGAACCGTAAAGATATGGCTGAACATATTGCGGGACAGGGCTCATCACAGCTGCCCGTCAGGGCGGACAATACTGATGCCCAGCAGTCTGACTCAGTATAAGGCAGCTTCCTGTGTTCCAATTTATGTAAACAGGGCCCTCGAAAACAGACTTTCCATATCCTAACAGTGGAACCATGAATGTTTCCTGTCCATCTGAAAACTCTCCTCTTGAACTCTTTCTAGCGGAGCCTTGTGTGATAATTTGTGCAAATGTTTATGATTTATGCAGACTGTAAATTTTAACCTCTCTATATGGATTTCAGGGTGTCATGAAATCTCAATGCATTACGATTCAGTTCCTGTTGGTTCGGAACCATTATGAAACACTCAGTTTTCATGCTTTCGCATGGGGGGGGCACTGCTGTCCCCTCCCCTTCATAACAGGTAATGGCATTTCTAACTGAAGGAGACCCTTCAGAGTAAATTGGAAAGGCTGGCATTTTGTGATTATTTGTCGCTGTGAACAATACTCAAACACACTGCTTACTCCTGGAGTGGGTTTCAACACCTCTTGCCTCCATAAGAGCAGGCTCTAACTGCAAAGGAGAACAGGGGTGTTTTGCTCAATATGCTGCAACATTATCTATTTCAGTGTCTCTGTTTAATCTGGGTTTGTTACATTTCATCACACTGTACCTTTCCCAAATGCAGAAGCTGAGTGCAAGGAAAGATGCATCATGCCACTAGGCATCCCTCAGAAACAATTAGTAGACCAAGATGCTGATACTTAAAGTTTCCCCCTTTCTGTTCCAAAATGAGCACTCGAAAAATTACTCCCATCATGGAAGCCTCTCCTGCTGTAATCATGGGACCACATGACTCTGCTACTTTTTATGGGAGTGGAGGGGGGAGGGAGGTCATCCCCATGGGGTGTGGCTTTCTCCTACTCTCCAATTTGTCCCCCATCATATCCCTATTTCCCCACATGCTGAAAGAAGGCAAGGGGGAGGGCACTGTGTACACTGGCCCCATCCCCAACCCTCCTATCCTTGCCACCTGTGTCCCTAACCTTTGCCTATTGAGGAGGAAGGTCCCCATGTTTGGGACCCCCCATGCAATATGTAACCAGCTGCTGTCTTTCCACCAGGGATGGAAAGGTCTGTCCGTTTTGCTTCTCTTCATTTCTCAATTTTCCCAATCTCAAATTCAGTTCTCCACATTTCTGCAGCAATTTGATTTTTTTAAAAAAATAATAATAATGCAATTATTCTCCAGCATTTTAGTGTGAATCTCTCCTACTAAACACATTTTTGTAAGACAGTTTTGTAGACAGCAGTTTCTCCTAATATAATGCATATTTCTATTGTACTTTCACGCATACTTTCATTCTTTCTGCAAACTTTCCCCTAACATATGGATTTTTGTAAATTTAATTTCTCATCCATCCCTCCTTTCCATCTTCACATGATCTAATGGAAGCATTGCTTCCTGTGGGTGTGGGGAAGCATTCCACTTCTTGTAGGCCCCCCATAGTGTAGGAAATAGCGCTGTAAGAAATAATGCTTATTTGGCTTTTGTAAAATTTGCTTGGCTGCAGGGAATAAGGACAATGCTGGTGATTCAGTGGACGTTGCTGTTTATGTAAACTCGCCTGGCTATCTCGCTGTTTGTGTAAACTATCTTGGCCTGAAAAACCGGTTGTGCAAGTGCCTTCAATGGCGCTGAGTCAAGAGACAACGCCTGGCTAAGGAATGTGGCGAAGGGCCAAACAAGCCTTATATGGAGAGGCATGAAAATAAGGAAGTAGGCTGAGCAAGCAGTTAATGTATGCATGATGTATGTAGTGCCAAGGGTATAAGACCTGGCTGCGTCCAGGGAGGGGCAGACTCGGCTTTGTTCGTTTCTCCACTTGCAAGTGATTCAATAAAACTCTGGCTTTACTTTTAAGATCGTTTCGTCGTTCCTTGAGTAATATTAAAACCTTGTACTTGGGAGCGGATCCTCGCCTAACAATAAAACAAATATTGTGGGCGTTTGTTACAAATGGCGACCACGAAGGGACAGGCAATTGAGCGCCCCACGGCGTTCCAGAGGCGACGTGGCCGAGCGGAAAGAGCGCTCCGGGCCCCGTTGAGGCCTGTTCCGCGTGGCTGATGGGCGTGCCGGGACATCGGGGTAAGCGCCAAGCCTCTCCATAGAAATCGAAACGAGTAAAGCCAGACTACGGAAGGGGTAAGTCGCCCAGGACAGGGCTGAAGACTTTGTGAATGAAAGAGTGTGTATGAGGTGTGCATGAGACGGGACGAATCCTCACGGTTATCCCGAAGCGAGAGCGGACCGGCCAGTAGTGCGTTTTCCGTGTCCTCGCGAGAGGCCGGGCCACGACAGCAGGGAAGCGCAAGTTGTCTGTCCTTTCCCGTTTTTGTCTGTAAGTCCTTGTCTGATTTGTGGGAAAAGAAGAAGAGGTTACAGGGACCGGGAGGGGTCACCTGAGAATAAGTTAGGGGTTACAGGGACCGGGAGGGGTCACCTGAGAATAAGTTACAGACAGACAGGGTGGGTTTTGTCACCTGTAGGATGAGCGTTTCGTATCAGACACCAAAAACACCCCAAGCATGGGACAAGGTGCGTCGAAAGCCGTAGCCAAAGGGACAGCCCAGTAGACAAAACGGAGTGGTGGGCAGCCGTTAAAGGGAAAACGGAGTAAAACCGTTTGAATGTGTCTTGAGTGATTTTCTTATAGAGTCTTAATATGTTCTCGTGTGCTCAACGTAAAATTAATGAGGGGAAGAAATTGGAAATTAAGCCAAAAAAAAAAGTATTTTAAAACCAAGGCTTGAAGAAAGGGGGGTGAGGAACATCAGAGCTCCCACACATGCACGTTTCCCAAGGAATGTACTCAAGGACATCAGGGACAGAACCAGAGAGATTTTGAATCTCGGTGTAAGACCTTGAGACCAAATTCCTTCCTGGTTTTGGATCAGAGCCCACATGGCTTCAGCTGTATTCAATTACCTGCTCTGGGTATAGGAGAGGTAACAGGATCCTTTGATTTTTTAGTTTAAAGTTATGAATGGGTTAGGAGAGGAATGAATGGTAGGTGTATGTCACTTGTTTGTGTTCCTAGGTTTAGTTTCAGACATCTCCGGTAAACAGAGAGGTTGTAGCAACATGAGCGCAGAGTGCTAGGTAGTAAGAAGAAAGGGGATTGTTGTACTGTTGTGTGTTTTGTCTGTTTGTGGTAAAAACAGTATTTTGGTTTTTCGTTTGGAATATTTATCCATAGTGGGTCATGGTGAGAAGATTCCCTATATTTTATTTTTTACCTTACCCGTTTGGGGTGTATGGTTTTAGGATTTATAATGCTGCCTCCATCACCATGCAACAGAGGAACGTTTTCACCTGATATTTTATTTTTTGGGAAGCTTCCTTCTCTATCAAATTTCTTAGAGTTGGAATCTCCAGTCTGTGTGTGCAGTGGATTGATTTTTGTTCTATAATGGTTTAGAATTAAGTATGATGAAATATAATATGTTGTGAAAAAGAAGTGTATGAATCGAGTACTCATGTGTGAATGTGTGAAGGTTCCTTGAAATGTCTATTGCTATTTAAAGAACCTTCTGTTCCTTTAGCGGTCTTTGAAGTCAAGTGTGAAAGGACTTGCTCTGTTTGTTTAAGTAAGTGATTAAGAGAGCTGAGGAAAGTAAACAGAAAGTCTGAGTTACAGTGAAAGAGAATGGGTGAGAAATGTTTTGGGTAAATTTATGGATTGTTTTAGGAGAAGAAAAGAGAATAATTTCTGTTCTATAATGTTTGAGTTCCCTTTTTCTTCTATTTGTTTTTAATTGATTGGGTTGCAGTTTGCCTTTTGTGTATGTGCATGTTTAAAATTACAGCCCCTCCTTCCTTCCCATTTGTTTCTAAACAGCCGGAGAATTGGCGCAACTGCTGCTCCTTCTAGCCTGGTATATTTTTGTTTTCTTTCGCGCTTATAAATTATGATTTAATTACAGGAATCAGTTTTCGTCTGACCCAAGATGTTTTGCTGGTACCAGCAAAGGGTGCAAACGCCTAACTGCTAACTCCTTTATTATTTCCTTATATCTGTTAACATGTATCTGTTGAAGTATTTAGGTTCTTTGTGTAGGATGAAAAACAAAAAGAGGCTAGCAGAATGGTAGTTAGAAAAGCATAAAGAGGATTAAATATTGACCCTATAAATTCTAAGTGAAAAGGCAAAACGTTGAAGTAAAAGTTGTAATTGCCAGGGCAAATGTTTAGCAGATCAAGTTTCAGAGAAAAACAACCTTGAGAACATCAAGCAGCCACAGAGGGAGGACAGATTCTCACTCCCTGTTTTTGTTAAGGAATGTGCACAAAGTTGCACATTTGGGAGGAGGTGATTCTCTCCTAGAACAGGGTGTTGCCTTCGTCATTGTCACACTTTGTGCGTGCAAATACAGGTACTGAGGTAAATGTGCTATTGCATGCAATCCTTGTTAAGTTAAATAACAAGGAACCTAGAGTAATTGATTTCATACAGGGTATTCATTGGTGAAAATTTCCTAATAGGGTACAAATGAAAATCAATAAAGTCCAATGGTTATGGACATTGGATGGATTATGGTAAGAAACAGGGAAAGTATATTTAGAATATAAGGATAAGATTTATAGTAATATGATATTCTTTGATAAGCTCAGTTTAAAAGGTGTAATATGTTTTGTTTTAACTATGCTGATTCTTTACAGCCGAGTTATGAACAGCTGGAAGAATTTTTTTTTGGAGATACAAAATGCTTTTTTTTACAATCAATGCCGGCTTTTATTTTTATTTTTCTTTATATCTGTTACAGATAGAATTCTATTTGTAAAGAGAAATTTAATTTTCCTTTTTGAAGCCCCTTTTCTTTGTTTCTTTTAGTATTTTTGTATCTTTTTAGCAACCTCTGCATATGATCAGAGGCTAGAGAAAATTGAAGGCCTTTAGAATGTGTAGTTATGTTGTGTGTTTGTTTGTTGCAACATGGTATTTTGGTGTGTTTTTTGTGCACTTTTGAGAAGAAGTCTCCTTTGTAGCCATGAAGGTATTATTTTTATATTTTCCTTCCTGTGCTGAATGATTTGCAAAGGAAGTATAAACCCCCAAAGAAACTTTTTCGTGCGTGGAAGACACAGGAGATTTATTGCAGGTATTTTGATTGGAGCCTCATATGAAGCTGGCACCAATGCATTGGGCCTTTATATAGCTATGCAACAAATGTGCTATTCCTTAGCATGTGTTAACAGCATAGACGCCTGCTTAACGGACCTACTACCAATGGTCTGTGTATAAGGTTGCAAAGGTGCAAATATAAGGGTGTATGAGAGTTTCACCCCTCCTTTTCTTTTAGTAGAGATTTGTTTTTAAATGATGAAGGTTAAGTTGTATGATATGTACAGATGTATGTAGAATATTAATGATGTGGAAAAACAACATTATAATTTAGTGTTTGGTTATCTATGTGAGAACATGTATGAATTATACACATGTTTCCATACCTTATTCAAATAATGAGTGATTCCATATTGGGTCTTATAATGTGAGAGAATGTTATAGATGCCATAACAAGATTTCACTCAGATCAATTATAAAAGAGTGTTTGAATTAGGGTTTGTCTTTAATTATGACCAAATGAATATGTAAATCTTTGAGGCTAAAGAAAAAGGTCCTCAGGGAAAGATATCAAAATTATTTATATTATGCATTACATTATATTTCATGAATTTTATGAATAGCATTGTAAGCAGTTAAAGCAAAGAAACGCAGATGCCCTTTCAACTATGGAACCCCCTGATGCTTTGTTTTCCTCAAAAGGATTGTTTTTAAAGGACCTGATGGATTTGGATTTTTCCAGGAGCAATTAAAGGCTGTTACTGCCTCTGCCCATGTCAGTGGGAGAAAAGGCATTTCTAATAAGTTACACGGGGAAGAGGTGGTTCTGAGAAACACAGTCTTCGTACTTTTTCCTTCCAGAAAGAAAGCTACTGCAATGAACTGTTTTTTTTATATATATATCATTTCAATTTTTGATTAGCATCAGCAACCCACAGACTGATCGATTAATTATTTGATCTTTTGAAGATGAACTTTGTACAAACCTGCAGTGTGTTTCAAGACTATATTTGTTTTACTTCAATTATAATGTTGAATGTAACTATTTATGCATTGTGTTTTATGTGATGATTTAACCATTGGCTGTTTTCTTTATATAGCTTAAATGTTAAGAATGTTTTGCTTTTGGGATGTTTTTGGCCTTTTAGATCCCTTGTGATGGGGTCTACAGAATTTGGCTATGGATGTCACCATAAGAATCTAGGAAGATGATAGTTTGGAATCCCATCAAAATTGCTTTTCTCTTAAAATGATTGTTGTATTGTATTGCTCTTTTACGCTATTGAATCAAGTATATGGGTGCGTGCATTTTGTGATTATATTGTTATTGATGAGTAATATGTGATTTTTCATTCAAAGTCCCTGTATGAACCATCCAGAGAATAGACCTGTTTCAACACCTCAAACTCATTAGCTAATTTTCAGAAGTTACTTTTTCATTCTATGTACAGAAACAATTGGAAGCAATTAAAAATGGGAGAGCAAGATACACTCTAGATAGCACATGATTGCCATACAGACATTTACATTATAGATAAGTACTCATAGATTAGGCACATGGAAGATTTTAAATTTTGAATTCCCTGTTTGGTTGGGGAGAAGGCGCCAAAAGAGGTCTAATCCTTATAATGCACCCCATTGTGGTGATTTTGATATCTGGCCCTTGTAATATGGATCTATCTCATATGGCACAGTTATACCCTGGAAGTCAGCATTGGAGTCTGGGGGCAGAATTGTGAAAGGACTATAAGTCTACATTTCAAAGAGGGGGGAGTAATACGGCTTGGCTAACCCCATTTTTGCTTGAGGTGAAACCCAGGAGGTGAAAGGCCAAGAGCTATAACTCCCACCCCATTTTCCCACCCCATTTCCACATACCCCAACTGTTGGTATGGCTGGTAATGCGTTCTAGAGGTTTGTGTGCAGGAAAAGCAAGGGCAGAGTTAAACGTTGTTGCATAAATATTATTCCTTGGCGTGTACACTCCCTACATACAGTGAATCTCATTGTTCGTTACAAAGAGCCTTAGTTGTTTTTAGTACCAACTAAAAGCATATATGCAGATATACTCCACAGGCCCGAATGGAAAAGAGCTGAAATTTTAAAAAACAAAATGTATAGAATTAGCCAAGTACGAAGATGAAGGGTTTTTTTTGGTCTGAATTAATGGAAAAAGCATTCAAGACAGTGATACAATTTAGAAGTAACTTTCTTGTATTAGCCCTTTAAGTAAAAAGGTAGTTCAAGCATTTAGTGTAGAAAAGCTTTCTAAAGGAGGAAGAAGCCATATGAAAGTAAACTTTCAAGGGCTTCTTGAGGGGGGAATTGTAGGAAATAGCGCTGTAAGAAATAATGCTTATTTGGCTTTTGTAAAATTTGCTTGGCTGCAGGGAATAAGGACAATGCTGGTGATTCAGTGGACGTTGCTGTTTATGTAAACTGGCCTGGCTATCTCGCTGTTTGTGTAAACTATCTTGGCCTGAAAAACCGGTTGTGCAAGTGCCTTCAGTGGCGCTGAGTGAAGAGACAACGCCTGGCTAAGAAATGTGGCGAAGGGCCAAACAAGCCTTATATGGAGAGGCATGAAAATAAGGAAGTAGGCTGAGCAAGCAGTTAATGTATGCATGATGTATGTAGTGCCAAGGGTATAAGACCTGGCTGCGTCCAGGGAGGGGCAGACTCGGCTTTGTTCGTTTCTCCACTTGCAAGTGATTCAATAAAACTCTGGCTTTACTTTTAAGACCGTTTCGTCGTTCCTTGAGTAATATTAAAACCTTGTACTTGGGAGCGGATCCTCGCCTAACAATAAAACAAATATTGTGGGCGTTTGTTACAATAGTGAAGATGCTTCAAACCCCACCAACACCATCAGATTTGGCTTCCACGCTTCTTAGAATCAGATCTATGCAATGTAAACGAGCACCCTTACTCATTGCATTGCGTAGGGGCTTTTTATTTATTTATTTATTATGGCATCTATATCCCACTTTCCCCCCAAGGAACTCAAGGTGGCGTACAAACATGGCTTCCCCCCTCCCAATTTTATCCTCGCAACATCCCTGTGAGGTAGGTCAGACTGAGACTTACAGTGTCTGGCTCAAGGTCATCCAGTGAGCTTCATGGTCAAGTGGGAGATGATGAACCCAAGGCCTCCCATATCGCAATCCAACCCTTTAACCACTACACCACACTAGCTCTCATTTGGGCCTCCCTGCCCTGGTGCTCGGGAGCTCTTCATTGGTTTTTGCTCAACTCTCTTATCTTACCACTAATCTTTCCCTAATCTTTCTTTCCCAAGAACATCATAAAACACTTCAAAGAAGTGCCTTGGAGGAGCAGAGCAGCCGCAGGCCTCAGCAATTTATGGCCTCTGGCAGCAGGAGCCTCAGGCATATCGAGTAACCCCCAAGGCTAACTTGGTTAAGTGTGTGGGTGGGGAACCTTTCCAGTACAGGGGCCACATTTTCCCTTCTGGGCAACCTTTCAGAGGCCATATGCCAGTGGTGGCAGCAGGTTAGTTTCTATACACACACACACACACATACACACACCAATATACACACATCTCCAACCTACATTTAGGCAAGCAAGAATCATTATCAGAGTTCAAGGACTTATTCCACCGGAGCAAAAGCACTTGGGGTGCAAACCAGGGCCAATGAGGAGCATGGCTTGGGAAGAGGGGGTGTTTCTGGAGAGAAGGGAAGGACTGGGGAGAGTCCCAAGGGCCAGATATAGAGGGCTGGAGGGCCACGTTTGAGCCCCAGGCCTGAGGATCCCAATCTCTGGCTCAGCGGGATGCATTATTCCACCTTCTCTAGTCTGTTGCAAACCTTGTTTCATTTTATTTGTAAAGCTTTGCATGGTTCTTTGCAGCATCTCTGCAGGCTGGAATATCCATGGGAGGATATCTTGATGCAAAATCTTTTTGTGTGCTACACAAGTTTCCTTTTTCTTTACATTTAAAGGAAAGACGCCCCTCAGCCCGCTGGTACAATCATGGTCATAAGGTGCGAACTGAGCACCAACACCCACCCACTCCGCAATACCACCTGAAAATTCCACTGATATTCTTCTGCCCCCTTACTGTGATTTGAGGGAGGGGTTTCTTTTCATCCCTTTCCCTGTAAATGGCTGGAAATGTTTGGGCTGGAGAGCTTCACTTCTGGACTAGTTCAAGGTCATCACTTTGGGGCACTGAGACCATCAACTGGGGATGCCACTTCATGAATGTTCTCAAGGAGAAAATCGAGCAGCGCTCCTCCTTTGTGTTTCTGGGATATGCATGCAGTAGAGATACATGCCTTTGGGAGGCTTGATTTTTTCTTAGCCACATTGTGGTTCAAATGTGGGAGCGCCACTGAGGGCCAAAGTATTTTCAGAGGGGAGAACTGCCCCTCTTGCACAGATCCCATTTATTTTAATATGGTTCATGGAGTAGGGCTAAGAGCTGGATCAGGACCCCAGAAGAAGGGAAGATTACATATATTAACATTAGGCAGGTGCATTCAGTGTGTTGTTTTTGGTGTCTGCTGCAAACTTTTTTTGTTTGGGCAAGCCTTCGCAGATATGAGATTTTTAACATGCAGTTGTATTGCATAAAATTATTTTAAATCAGCTGATTTTATTTACAGGTTGATAAAATTGTATATCAAGTTCTTTTGTAATGTTTGCTTTCATTGGTATTTTTAATGAATGCTTTAGGTGTTCTATACAAACCACTTGGAGGTTGGCAATCAAGTGGTATATGTTGTTGTTATGTGCCTTTAAGTCGATCACGACTTATGGCGACCCTATGAATCAGCGACCTCCAAGAGCATCTGTCGTGAACGACCCTGTTCAGACCATGTAAGTTCAGGTTTGTGGCTTCCTTTATGGAATCAGTCCATCTCTTGTTTGGTCTTCCTCTTTTTCTACGCCCTTCTGCTTTTCCCTGCATTATTGTCTTTTCCAATGAATCATGTCTTCTCATTTTGTGTCCAAAGTATGATAACCTCAGTTTCATCATTTTAGCTTCTAGGGACAGTTCTGGTTTAATTTGTGCTAACACCCAATTATTTGTCTTTTTTGCAGTCCGTGGTATCCACAAAGCTCTCCCTGAACATCACATTTCAAATGAGTTTATTTTCCTCTTATCTGCTTTTTTCACTGTCCAACTTTCACATCCATACATTGAGATTGGGAATACCATGGTCTGAATGATCCTGACCTTAGTGTTCAGTGATACATATTTTCATTTGACGACCTTTTCTAGTTCTCTCATAGCTGCCCTCCCCAGTCCTAGCCTTCTTCTGATTTCTTGACTATTGTCTCCATCTGGGTTAAGGACTGTGCTGAGATATTGATAATGCTTGACAAGTTCAGTGTCCTCATTGTCAACTGTAAAGTTACATAAATCTTCTGTTGTCATTACTTTAGTCTTCTTGATGTTCAACTGTAGTCCTGCTTTTGTGCTTTCCTCTTTAACTTCATTAGCATTTGTTTCAAATCATGACTGGTTTCTGCTAGTAGTATGGTATCGTCTGCATATCTTGAATTATTGATATTTCTCCCTCCAGTTTTCACACCTCCTTCATCTTGGTCCAATCCTGCTTTCCGTATGATATGTTCTGTAGATAGATTAAACAAGTAGGGTGATAAAATACACCCCTGTCTCACACCCTTTCCGATGGGGAACCAATCGGTTTCTCCGTATTCTGTCCTTACAGTATAGAGTCCAGAGTATAGGTTGTTCATCAGGATGTTGTGGCACCCCCATTTCTTTTAAAGCATTTCATAGTTTTCCATGATCTACACAATCAAAGGCTTTGTTGTAATCTATAAAGCACAGGGTGATTTTCTTCTGAAATTCCTTGGTCCATTCCATTATCCAACATATATTTGTGATATCATCTCTGGTACCTCTTCCCTTTCCGAATCCAGCTTGGACGTCTGGCATTTCTCGCTCCATATATGCTAAGAGCCTTTGTTGTAGAATCTTGAGCATTACTTTACTTGCATGGGATATTAAGGCAATAGTTTGATTATTATTGGATTCCATTGGATCACCTTTCTTTGGAACTGGGATGTATATTGAAAGCTTCCAGTTGGTGGGCCATTGTTTAGATTAACACATTTGTTGACAATTTTTGTCAAAATTTGGACAGATTCAGTCTCAGTAGCTTGTAGCAACTCTATTGGTATGCCATCTGTTCCTGGTGATTTGTTTCTTCCAAGTATTTTTAAGAGCAGCTTTCACCTCACATTCTAAAATTTCTGGTTCTTCATCATACGGTTCGTCCGTGAATGAATCTGTCATCCTGGCATCTCTTTTATAGAGTTCTTCAGTGTATTGCTTCCATCTTCCCTTTATTTCATCTTGGTCAGTCAGTGTGTTCCCCTGTTGATGATTCAACATCCCTACTCTTGGTTTAAATTTCCGTTTCATTTCTCTGATCTAGAATAGGGCTCTTGTTCTACCCTTTTTGTTGTCCTCTTCTATTTCTATACAATAACTATTGTAATAGTTCTCTTTGTCCCTACTTACTAGTTGCTGTATTGTTGTATTTAGGGTTCTGACCTTGTTTCTATCTCCTTTTGCTTTTGCTTTCCTTCTCTCTTTAACCATTTTAAGAGTTTCTTCAGTCATCCATTGAGGTCTTTCTCTCTTTTTAACTAGAGGTATTGTCTTTTTGTATTCTTCCCTGATAATGTCTCTGACTTCAGTCCATAGTTCTTCTGGTTCTCTGTCAACCGAGATTAAAGCTTCAAATCTGTTCCTTATTTGATCTTTATATTCTTCTGAGATGTTATTTAAATTGTATTTTGGCATTATGATTGCTCTGTTCTTCTTTAGCTTTACTCTGATGTTTCTTAAATCAAATACTTAACCTGCTGATCTTACGTGATCATTTAACCAGTTCCCAAATTGATTTATTACATTTCTACCCCGCCTTTCTTTTTCATGATTGAGACGCAAGGCGGCTTACATATGGTTCCCAGGCAGTCTCCCATCCAGGCAGCAACCAGACCTGGAGCTGGCCAATTGTGCCTTCAGACCATAGCCTGATCAGACCAAATTCCGATCAGATGGCGCTAGTGAGTGGAGACAATAGATCTGAGTTACAATTCAGAGTGCTAGTTCCTTGGGATGAGGATTTGTAGTTTGTGCTTGTGTTATTCTCTGGCACCATGCACATTCATGGTACCATACAGACAATCAAGTGTTATAATCATCAGTAGGAGAAAAAGAGAAAATACTTGGTTCTGATATTATATGTTTTGTTTTTTATTTTATTTTTCAAATTTATTCTGGTGATGCCCACTTGGTGTTCTAGGCTTCATCTTACATGTTGTCACTGAAAGAGACCATGAACCAACTGGAACAGGATGGGCACTCTGAGGTCAATTCCAGAAATCACTTTGCCTAAAATGGAACTCCAGTTTTCAGTCTGAATTTCTGTCAGGGCAGAATAATAAGTTGCACTTCTCTCCCTCTCTCTCCCTCTCCCTCTCCCTCCCTCCCTCTCTCTCTCTCTTTTCTCTCTCTCTCTCTCTGGAGAATGGCCAGTGGAAATGTTGAAGTTATGTGCATGGTCCTGTAGCTCTGTAGGAAGTTGATGCTTTGTAAAAAAAAAAATATGTGCAAAGGCGAAAGGAGGGGGGTAAGAGTTTACTTTTTCCATTAAGATCTGTCACCAAATAAAAGCAAGCTGTCACTTAATAAAAATGAAAAATTGTTTTATAGCTTCACATATTATAAAAATATAACAGCTTGACAATGGCAGATGCTACACAGGAAAAAAAGTGATGCCATTTTTAATGTGTTTTTTTAAAAAAAAAGAAAAAAGAAAAATTAAACCCAAATAAATGAAATGCACTAGATTGGTCTCCCCCATTTTCTTCAGTTGAGTCCCCTAGTAAAATATGTCCCTCTCATCTCATTTGTAAGTGTCAGTACAAGGAAAGTGCAGCAACATATGGTAACTGAATCTGCAAAGAATTGTACTATTTTTGAAGTTTTATTAAAGTAAACACACAGGTTGTCTTGTGCTCCTCATTTTGATTCATACAATAGCTGCTTGTATAAAAAGATGTTTATGGAATTGTTAGGAATGGAGAAATATGTCAGTTTTAGTTTCTTTCACTTTCTCATTTTCTCCAATCTTAAGTTCAGTTTTTCACATTTCCACGTTTGCATTTTTTAAAATAAAAAAGTTCTTGCAAAAATTGTCCGTATTTTTTGGAAATGTCTACTGTATGGCATGTTTATATACAATTTTTTTCCAAATATACACATTTTTGCAAAGTGGTCTTCCCCAATATAATGCATTTTTGTATGTTAGTTTCACTAATATATGCATTTATATGCACACTTTACTCTTATCATATGCATTTTTTGTAGACGTGACTTGGCTGGGAAACTGCATTGCAAAACTTGGAAAAGTGCAAATTTCAAAGGATGGCTGTCTTTTAGTCCTTGTCTTGTTTTGGGAAGTGTGCAGGGGGAAGGTTTGCCATTCAGTGCAAACTGAATCAAATTTCTTCCCCACCCCTAGGGGCTGCCCAGATCTTGGAGCTGGCTTGTTAGGCTTCTGTCAGGAGGAAGGGGTTGTGGCACTGTGAACACAAATGTAATACAAATGCAGAAGGGGGGGATGGCAACAGGGAGGTCAGTGTGCTGCAAACGCACTGGCAAAGTCCCTCCAGGGCTCCTGCTGCTGCCTTGAGGCCATTCCCACTTCTCCCTCTCCCGGCAAGCAACAGCCACCCACCTGTTGGAAAACTAGTGCAGTGGCTCCACCCCACCTGGCAAACTCCTTTTGAGAATCTCTGAGTAGGGATGGAAAGATCTGACAACCGTGGTTCTCTCCACTTTTCATTTTTCAAAAGTTAAATTTGGTTCTGCAGCAATTTGTGATTTATTTTTTAAAAACCTCATGAAAATTCTTCACTATTTTACTGTGAATTTCTGCTCACAAAGGCATTTTTGTCTGCAGTTTGAACTTATGTACTTATTTGTGCAAGCAATTTCTTCTACTATAATACATTTCTGTATGTTATCTTCACTAGTTTATTCATATATGCAAATATACGCATTTTTTGTAAATGTTGTTTGGTTGGAGAACTGCATTGTAAAATTCTGTCATGTAAATTTCGAAGGATGGCTGTGTTTCAGTTCTCATATTGTTTCCAAAAGTGCAGATTTGATAAGATTCAGCCTTAGATGTGAACTGAATAAAATTTCTTCTCCTTCCCTCTCTCTAACGTGGATCGTGTGCCATATCCACAACTGTTTGCAGCAGATGGATTGTGTGAACAGGGTTTATTCATTCGGGAAATTAGGGCCATCAGCTCCATTTTGCAATAATGGTTCTAAAAAGATTAGTGCAGGGAGGAGGTGCTGGAAAAGAAGCTTAACAATTACTCCTGTGTCCCACTGGTTGCACCTCATACCTTGTGAATGGGCCCCAACAATGAGCATCATTCCCATCAAGAAAAGTAGCTCCAGATATAAGCAAGCAGAATAGATAGAGGCAGAGAAATATTTCTATAGGACTATGGAATTATCCTGGGGATTGTAACAACTGCTGCAGTTTCTAACTGGCCGGATGAACTTTTAACTCTCCTTTCTCCTCCCCCTTGCTTGCCCTTTCCCCTTGTGGCCACCCCAGGGAGCCCATTCCTGTCTTGTGGACATTTCTTGTTGCCCTTTTCCTTGACATTGCCTTGTCACTCTGGCCACAGTCTTGTTCAGCCAGATATGTTTCATTTTCTGCATGACTTCACCTAGATGGGCATTTCAAGCTGTGATTCCTAAGTTTGATCTCACACTGTAGATCTTGTTATCTCAGCAATCTTTTTTTTAAAAAGAATAAGCTTTAAAGTTCAAAGTGAATGGAATGAACAATGCTTTTAAAGCAGACTCACAAGCTTTGGTTGTCCTTTAGGTATGAGCGGTCTCAGGAAATGTCAGAATTGCAGAAAACTTTGGGTTGGAAAAGAGAACAATTAAAAGTAGAGATGCACATCAAAAAAAAGGGGGGAGAGAGAGAGATGGGGGCAAGGAATAGTGTTCATAAAATATTGAAAAATATTGTGTAGACTTTTTGGCCAAGAGTGTGCTAATTTTGATGCACTGGGCTCACTGTTACACAAGATGTATCTTGCAGAGTTTCATGTATGTGACACCTGAAGCCAGAGAGAGAGAGAAAGAGAGAGATAGTTTTAGAGCCCTTAAAACTATTATTTACATTGGGGAAATGTGTACACAAGAAGCTGCCCTATACTGAGTCAGACCATTGGTCCACCTGGTTTAGCATTCTCTGCACTGACTGGCACTTTTCCCAGACTTATCTGGAACCACCAGGGATTGACCCTGGGGCTTTCTTCATGCAAGGTAGATGTTCTAACATTAAGCCATGGTCCTTTCTCAACCTAGCCTCTAGATGTTGGATACTGTGTTGAATCCAACTATGCCATACTCCGAGTAGACCTACCAACATTAATTGGCATGACTGATTTTTATCCAACCAAGTTTTACTCAGAATAGTCCACTGAATTTAACGGAACTAATTTAGTTATGTCCATTAATTTCAGTGGGTGTATTCTGATTATGATGTAGTTGGATGTAAGTTATTATATTCTGTATAAGGTATTAACCTGAATGCTTCTGTTTTTTAAGCAGAAAGATTCACAGGGAATGTATGTTGAGGAGGAAAATAATGGTTGAAATGTCAGTACAAACTCTTCTCCGAGAGCCATTTGATTCATTGCCGGTGTTCTCAGTGAGGTTCTACATGTCCACTATGCATGGCCACTCTACATGTCCACTATGCATGGTCCCAGTACTGCTGGCCATAGATGGTGCCCCACCTGAGACAACTACCTGGAGTATGATCTCTGAAAAAAATAAGGAAGACTATATCAGCACTTCTTAATAACTTAATAACTTCTTCTCTCTGGCCCTGACCACAGTGTTTGTATACCTGAATGACCAAATGATTTAGGGGACATCCTAAAGGCAGCCCCTGGCACGTCAACTTCACTGTGGGGGAAAAATTCTTTCATTGGGTCATTTTGACTTGGATTAGGAAAAAGTATCTTTTTCATGGAAGCTGATTAGGCAACTCTCCACGCACCTCCCCTAGTCCATCATTTATGTGAAGCAACAGGATGACAATTTTTTCAGATGTTCATATAGACCAAATTCTGCCTTTTGGTGGGTGAGTTTCAATAAGCTTGGAAGTAGGAATGGGCAAATCTGTCAATATTATTTATTTATTTATTCATTTATTTATTCTGTTTCTATGCTGCCTTTTGGCCAAAGGCCCTCAAGGCAGCTCACAAAAAATTAAAATGAACACAAATACAAAATACACATCAGGAAAGAATACAGTGCACAAAAATTCAAACAACAAAATATTAACATTGTTTAAAAAACAAGGTTTTTTACAGGCCTGGAGATAATCTGTCCTTAAAATGTAGCAGTGCCACTCCAGGAATTTTAGTCCTCAAACACTGAGCAGCTGTTGTAAAGGATTTGCTCACCAACACCATCAGATTCTTGCCCAAAATCATCGTCCATAGACTTGAAGTAGAACTTGTAGTTGGGCCGGTTGAGGAGTGCCTTGAAGTCGCCCAACGTCACCCGCTCGGCCGGGATGAGCAGCTTCACCAGGTACGGCGTCACCTGGTTGTCCGAAAGTAGATGATCTTGGTCTCCACCACTGCCATGGGCACCTCCGCTCCTCGCGGAGGACTCCTTGGGCAGAAGGCTCCAGGTGCCGCCGGCCAAGCCCGGGCCTGTTAGTACAGAAGCGGCCCATCCTGCCGGCAATGGCAACGGCAATGAAGGCAGGAAAGCTGCCTGCCTGCCTGCCCACCTTGCTTTCTTTGCTCGCTCGGTCCGGCGGCCTCTCAAGCCAGGGGGGCGGCTCCTGCGGGCCAGGCAGGCCTCTCACTCCCCTGTCTCTCGCCCACCTTATTCTCCAGCCACGTCTCAGTGCCGCCGGCCAGGTCTCAGCGCTTGTTGTTGGCATCTGTGTGGCCTTTGGTCAGAAGGAATTTTTCTTCCTTATTTTCTCAATCTTAAATTCAGTTCACATTTCTGCATCAGTTTGCTTTAAACACAACAACTCCACATGAACATTCATTAGCATTTTTCCTAATATGCACATTTTTGCAAGCAGTTCTCCCTAATATAATGGATTTGTGAATGTTATTTTCACTAATTTATGCATTAATATACACATTTTCCCATAAGATATGCAGTTTTGTATACAGCTTTTGGGAGGGTTGGACAACAATAACATAAAATTCGGACATGTGTGAATTTTGAAAGATAGGTGCTTTTTGTTTCATGTATAGTTGCAGAAAGTGCAAATTTGATAGGTTCCTCTTGATTCTAGGCCACATCTGGAGCACTGTGTCCAGCTCTGGGCTTCACATTGTTAAAAGAGCACTGACAGATGTTCAGAGAAATATGGGGAATGATGAGAGGGTTGAAGACCAAGTCCTGTCAGGAACGGTAGAAAGAAATGGTTGGGCACTTTCAGCCTGGAGAGGAGACAATTAAAGGAAGGCGTGATAGCTTGTCTTTAAATATCTGAAGAGCTGCTACAGAGGAGATGGAGAAAGGGGCAATCAGGACTGTCCCTGTACACATCCTCCATAGATTTGCACCGTGGCCTTTGCAGATACACTGCAGCACATGTAGGGCCTGAAAGCATGATCTGAATTCCATATTTTTTCAGGCTATAGATCACACATGGGGAGGCTACAGCATGCTTAGGACTTCACTAGTAAGCAACTAACTAACTAGTAAGCAATTTTGAATGTGTGGGGGCAGGAACCATGCAACCTAACCCCAACCCTTAATTGCCACTTTTACATATTTGTTTCTCCACTAGATGACCATAGAAATACAAGCTGTCTCGGACATGCACAGCTGTTTGTGTGCAACAATGTACACTTCAACTATTACATACCCCAGAAGTGGAGAACTTCCAGCTTCCGGACTCAGGGCCGGTGCCAGGAATGACTGGGCCTTTGGGCACCAGCCTGCCCCAGGCCAGCAGCGCCTGCCCATGCGTCCCACTTTCTTCTCCCATTACTGTGAATGCTGTGCATGCTGCACACGCATGCCTACCATCAACCAAGATGGCAGTGGGGAAATCAGCCCCTGCCACCATCTTAGTTGATGGCAGGCATGTGCATGTAGCACACAGGACATTCACAGTGACATAACAGGTAGATGGGGCATGTGTTTGGGGATATTAAAGCCTGTGCTGTCTGTATGGGGAAATGCCTGGGACTCCCTCTCCTCGATCCGTGGAAGGGTCAAGAGCCACTGCTACCCTCCCATGCTAAGAAGGGGCCCCTCTGGGCTGCAGGGGCCCTTGGCCAGGGCCCAACCTGGCTACCTTCTGTCACCGACCCTGTCTGGACCAATCATGGCCCTTCAGGAGTCCCCATTTGGCTCCTGAGGCCATTTCCGCCAAATTACACCAGCACGCCCATTACCTAAGATCACTAGTGACATCCGCTGATGGGCAAGAGGACAAGGCTTAATCTTGCATTGGCTGTGCAATCCTGTTCCTAGCAGGGAACAAGATCATGCAGCCAAGGCAGCAGGATTTAATCACTGCTCTGGAACTGACCACAGACTAAAGTCCTGTGCAAAAGTGCTCTGGGGGCTGTCTTAAAGCCTTTACCATGTCCCCTTAGACTTCCCTTTTGTTTTTAAGAGTTCCTGAGATTGGGGACTTAAAGGGGGAGGGGGGGAAGAGACTTGCAAAAGCCTCTTCCAAGTCTCCTGATGCTTACCTTTAAAGTTTCCTTTAAAGACTTGGAAATGCCTTTTGCAAATCTTCCCACTTTCTCATTAAGTCACTGATTGTGGAGACTTAAAAACAAAGCACAAGGGATTTTGACAGGTGGACAGTCTCACCCACCTCTCAATCACTCAACATAATGACCTCATGTGATTGACAGGTGGGTGGCTCTGCCCACCTGTCAAATTTGGCACACAAGGCACATCCTGATAACATTTATTTATTTATTTATTTATATCCCACCCTTTCTCCCAGTAGGAGCCCAGGGCAGCAAACAAACAATTTGGTCTGTAGAGCCAAAAAGGTTGGTGTACACTGAATGTATACTCATTGAACTTTACATATGAATAACTATAAAGGTGTACAACTCAATTAATGTACACAGATTGTACACTCATTGAATGTAATATGTGAACACCCCTTATCTAGGTTCAAGTCTCTAGTAATCAAGGATTGAGGAACAAGAGATGTGTGTGGCTATATTAGAATATCTCAGATGTTGGGACTCTCAGCAGTTGCACTGATAATTTATGAAATGCACAATAAGTTGGGAAAATTGAATTCAGTTGCATTCAATTACAGATGAATCTAAACTGCTCTCATGTCTTCAAATTAGTTTTCACTGTGCCTGGGAAATTGTCCTGCTTTTCTCTCTCTCTCTTTTTGGCTTTTGACCACTGGCACTTTTGAAATATTCATTTATTTTTGCCCATAGCTAACTCCAGAGTTGCTACTGAACTTTTGCATAAAGTGAAATTCAAAGCAAATGTGATAAGGGATATGTAGAGGACAGTGGTGCAGTAGCAAATTCAGAAGTGCAGGGTCCCTTCATGTTAGTCATAATCACACCCCTTCCCCTTTTTTTGCTGCTGGGTTGAGAATGAGATCCTTGTTCATACCTTCTCCCACAACAGCAGACATCCCTAAGAGCCAATGGGCATGAAAGGGAAGAGTGTTAGGTACTGAAAAGGGTCTTCTCAGTGGCTGACTCACCTTCTTCCAATCTCAGTGGCTCCAATCAGGAGGAAATGATAAGGAAGCATGTTAGAAGACTCTTCCTTTCATGTTCATTTGCCCACAGGATGCTGGAGACATAGGAACTCTGGTAGGACCCTGTTTCCCCCCAAAATTAAAGGGACTAAGGCTCACAGAGACCCTGGATGACTATACCCCTGGTAGGGCAGCGAAAAGCTTCTTGGGAAGGGGAATCCCTATGAAACCCAGCATGCCACCATCTTTTACCTAGGGCAAACTTTGAAGGAAGTTTGGAAGTTCCTCCTCAGACGTGCTTGGATTTTAAGAGATCTTCAAAATAACAAGCAACATTTCTCAGAAATGTTTTGGTATTCTCTG
Organism: Rhineura floridana; assembly: GCF_030035675.1. Classification (NCBI taxonomy): domain Eukaryota; kingdom Metazoa; phylum Chordata; class Lepidosauria; order Squamata; family Rhineuridae; genus Rhineura; species Rhineura floridana. Next base: position 8,267,628 of record NC_084480.1, read on the forward strand.
GGATTATTAAAAGTGATAATTAGTAGTGTTAATTTATGAGTTGCATTGGCCTGGTTGAAACATAATACCTACCCAGATTCAAATCCCCTCAGTTTAACCTGCATTGCAGGACTGTTGTGATGATAAAGGAGGAACCATGTCACCATCACCCTTTGCTCCTTGGAAGAAGGGTGGCATAAACATAAAATAAAACATAACCATTAGGATCCAGTATTAAGTCTCTCTCTCTCTCTCTCTCTCTCTCACACACACACACACACACACACACACACACACACACTCACACACTCACGCACTCACACACACACACACACACACACACACACACACGGTCCTACTCCGGCAACAGCTCCAAATGGCCCCTTTTTGGGATGCCAGACTCAGTTGATCCAGTTTAGCCTGAACTGGTTGACCCCTGGCTGAGCTGGAATGAAGGCCTTACTCTGGCATATCTCCAGCTGATCTGGCATTGTGGACCTATGACAGCATAGTCCTGGCTGAGCTGGGATTCCTGGGTATTGGCCATGCTTCCTGGGGCTGATGGAAATAATAGGCCAAAACTACGTTGGCTACCTCTCATCTATGCTGTCCTAGAAAACATTATTTTTCCAGCTATGTGGAAATTGTGTATGGCTGAGCAGCTCCTCAAAACGATACCAGCATGGTTGGGTCATTGAACAGTCTGTTATGTGGGGCTGCTCAAGGATCAGTGGTTCATAAGAAGATAAGGAGAGCCCTGCTGGATCAAGCCAAAGGCACCTTGTCTCCATCGGTGGAGGCAGAACATGGCCATCATGACTGTTAGCCTTATCCTCCATTTGTGCAATCCTCTTTTAAAGCCATCCGAGGTTTGGGCATCACTAATAAGTTCTTCCACAAATGGCTAGAAGAATACCTAAAGGCACAAGCAGCTCAACTTTCAACCCCCAAAGTGTTGCACTTTTGCAAGCGTCTGAGCTGGACAGACATAAAAGCTCAAACGTTTACAAGCAGCTTGAGAGTCAAAACTACAAGGGGGCCCTTGTGAGACGTGGGGTGGCAATGTTCACAGGGGAAGAAATGTGATGTCTTGCAACACCGTAACTTTGTGAAGTAAGGCAAAGTAGAATTCTACTTCTGTGGTCTTCGGCATTAGCTAAAAATTTCATACCAGCACCTCTCATCATGTTTATGGAGGTTTTCCTACTTTGCTGTCACCAAAACAAGAAAATTGCTTTGTAGTAATGCTGGTTTAAAAGGCTGCACTCCCACGGAGTAAATTTCCTCCACTGAGGAGAGAGTGAGAGTGTGTATCTAGATGAGATATGCACTTGTTATTTTGCAACCATCCCCAATTTCATTTCTCATGTTATTGCCACAGTCATGGGAGTGGATTAAGGCACAGAATGTCACTGTTACTTTAAGAAAGCATCCTTCCCCCACCCCTCTTTTGATTAATAATAATAAAATCCTTAAAACTATAAATGTATCCTGTGATTTGGTTTAGGCAGCAGTCTGTGACAGAACAATACAAAGGAAGTGAGTTAGGTTTGGCATGAGTATTGTTGGGTATATGGCAAGGCCAACATCCCAGCAGAGGTCAACTGATGACCACCATCATCACCAGGGTGCCCTCCACTGTCACCTCTTTCTTCAGCACTTAATGCCCAAGTAGTTCATCTGAATAGCTTCCAAGGTAAGCTAAATAAAATTTGATGCAATTAAACAACATTTCTCCTGTGCATTTTATGTTAGAGGGTCTGATTTGCTAAAAGGTCAGAGGTTTCCATAGCTCTTATCGCAAATTAAGCAACAAAAATCCACTTATGATAGACCTGGCAAAGGGTGGGTGGGGTTACACTATCTTCCCATGTGATCATTGTCCTTCTGAATAAAATGGATGTTCAAATTCAGTTCATCATCTGGTACTTTACTTTTTTAAGGATTGGAAACATAGTTCTTTCTTTCTGCCCTCATCAGTTCCAGCCCTTTGTGGCAGCAGCTGCCCTGCCAGCTCAGACTAAGGGTTCATCTAGTCCAGCACAGGGGTCAATCAGATGTCTGTGAAGGCCACAAGCAGGTATAGAGGCAACAGCCCTTGTCTGACCTTGCTACGTAGCAGCTGCTATTGGGACAGCAGCAGGAACACAGTCATAGTTATTTATTTATATACTGGAAGGTGGATTCAATGTAAAGCTAAGGCAGCAAGTCCATCTGTGCAAGGATTCCTCCCCCTTACTCTCCCCCTGTCCTCCACCTATGCAATCCCTAAATCTGTTCTTGGTGTTCCCCCCAACCCTCTGGAGAAGAATTAGGGAAGATGAAGGCCACACAGTGGAGGTGTCCCATTGCACAAGTGGAAGCTGTTCCACTTGAATAATTATTTAGCTGATAACACCTACATCTTTGAGCTGTTCTCACCAGGCTCCTAAGGAGGCAAGAGATGTCCCAGCAATAACACAGATGAGGGCAACACCAAGGCAGTATCCAAGACCAGTCTAAAGTCAGACTCCAGAGTCCACCACAACAAGCGGTTCAGGCAAAAAGCAAGGTCAGAGCAGTCAAAGGTCAACATCCAAGCAGTCCATGGGCAAAGCAGGTCAAGGGCAATGCAAAAGGCAGGTCCGGGGTAGTCTGTGGTCAGGTCTAGAGTCAACAGAAGATCAGCAGGCAAATCAGGTACAGGAGTGATGTATAGACATTATCCTAGCAACTCTTCCAGCCTAGCACTGAGGTTTTTGAGTGGGAGCTGCTGGAACCACACTCCAGACCTCAGCTGACTCCTATTAATCACCCTCAGCTAGACCTTTACTCCTAAGGAATCTGAGCCTGCACTTGCCCCCCGGCCCAGATGGGACAGGTCTCAAGCTGGTGTTTGAGGTCTTGGGACCCTTGGTCTTGGGACCCTTGGTCTTGGGACCCATTCAGTTTCGATATCAGAGGACAAACTTGCCCTGGGTGCAGATGGCCCTTCCTCAATCTCATCACAGAACCCTGGCTCCTACCCCAGATGAAGCCTGACCCAGGAATGGGTCCAAATCTGGAGCCTCCTGGTCTTCATCTGATGAGGACTCCCCTAGTTGGGACCTGACAATTTCCCATAAATATACATATGGTCAAATCAATTCACATAAAAAACCCCAAAGTTATATTACTGTCTCTATACAGTAATACTGTAATAATACACTAATTATTATTATTAATAATAATGTGTTTGTGTGTACTGCCTTCAAGTCAATTCTGACTTATGGCGACCCTATGAATAGGGTTTTCATGAGGCTGAGAGGCAGTGACTGGCCCAAAGTCACCCAGTGTGCTTCATGGCTGTGTGGGGATTCGAACCCTGTTGTAGTCCAGCACCTTAACCACTACACCACACTGGTGAATCACTTCCTATGAGACATCCCAAAGCAATTTACAATATAATAACATGTATAAAATAGATATACAGAAACAGTTAAAAACAATGTGCTGTTGTTATGTGCCTTCAAATCGATTACGGCTTATGGCGACCCTATGAATCAGTGACCTCCAAGAGCATCTGTCATGGACCACCCTGTTCAGATTGCATATATAAAAATAATGTTAAAAACCAATTAAAAATATGAGCTTAAAACAATAACAGCACGTACGTAAAATGAAATCCAAGACAAATGCCTATGGAGATACAGATTTTAGAAGGCTGGTTGGAAAAAGAATGTCTTTACCAGGCACTGAAAAGAAACTCTTCGCAAAAAAAATCAACAGTGAACAGTTCATTTAGCATGCATCAACATTTAGGTGAGCATAAAGCTCAACAGCAGGTCAAGTAAAAATATCCAAGAGCTTCACATCCAACAGTAGCGCCAAAGGGGATGCCATTCAGAAGGTCCCCTCAGAGTTCTTCTGGAAGCAGCTCCCCTAGAAAGGGTCTCCAGGTGGTGGGCAAAGCAAGTGGAAACAGCCACTCCCTGATGTCAAACCAGAGGCCACATCTGCACTGTACGCTTAAACACTACACACTTTAACAGGGATGGCTTCCTCCAAAGAGCTCTCAGAACTGTAACTCAGTGAGGGGGTCTTAACATCTCTCAGCATCCTTAAACTACCATTCCCAGGATTCTTTGGAGGGAGCCATGACTATTAAAGTGTTGTAAGAGTGCTTTAAATGTCTGGTGCATCACAGAGTCACTCTCCTCTCTCCAGAGTCTCTTCCTTCCCTGTCATGCCACTTTTTAAATTTATCGAAGATATAGAACCAAACCATATCTGGTGCCATCTTGGATTTACTTTTCTTTGCTGAAACAGATGTGCCTCATTTATAGCTGGTACTTATACTGGTGGAGGATTCTGGCAATTTTGCTTTCTTAGCAGAGAGCGAGATACCATACTATCAGGCTGAGAAATCCCCTTCCCCCAGCAAACATAACATTCCTATTAAATGTGGTCCTCAGTCAGAAATACATGGTCTCCCCCCAAAAAAGCCCCCATAGTGCCCATCAAAAGCTACCTTGTTCTTTCAAGATTTCTAAAGTGTGAATCACTTGACTTTTCCCTCTATTGCAAAATCATCCTTACAAGCTCTAAAGAACTGGGAAAAGGAGTTCCCTCAATATGCACATATCCAAGCTCTTCTTTGCTAAAGAGAAATGATTCTCATATCTCAAAGTGACAGCCATCTTGAGAATTCACAGTGACCTATTCATTAAAGCCCCGCTCCCTTGTGCATAGCAGAATTCATTAAGGAGCACATCCACTAAGCAAATGCTATAGGATTCCACCATCTGACATTCATAAATATTTGTGTCATGCAATTTACCTGGGAAGTGGTGAGGGAGTGGGAAGAAAGGAAAAGAGAGCTTCTCCGAGTTGGAAAAGAAATATTAAAATGAAGTTATTTTCCACACACACACATACACTACTTCTTCAGAATGGCTTTGGCTTTTGTCAGTCAAGCTAAGAGCATGGTTTCTGTTCCATAAAGAACAGGGGCTCACTTCTCAACATCAAAATATCATCTTGTCCAAGGTCATTTCACTCCCTCCAACTCAACACTGGGGCTTGGGAAGCAGATTCGTTTATCGCCTGGTGGATGGCTTTCTGTAGAGGCTGGAGCACGTGGCCAACAGTCTTTCTGCTAACAAGGATGGAGACTGTTGTGATTGATGGATGCTCTGAATCTCACCGTGACACCCTTGCAGGCTGATACACACAGTCGTGAATCTTTAACTGGCTACAGTGGGGAACTGATAATCTCTTTCTTGTACCTGTGGTCTCACATGAGTCCTCCTTGCACTCGGCGAGAGTGCTCCTCTCAGAGAGATCATGTGCGGCAGCTTGCCAGGGCTTGTCAAGGAGGACAATAAGACGTTTCAGGAAGTCTGCAAATCATTTTTCACAATGTCACCCTGTTGAAAATTGGAAAAGCAGAACTAATAGGCCTTTTCGTGCCCAATACCTAATGTTCCTTGAAAAGCAAATGCCAGGGTTTTACTTAGTGTCCATTTTATATGGAGTTACCCAAAGCACTGACTAAAACGCCAAAGACATGATATTTCCTCAGATTGGGCAGTCATCAGGAAAGAAAACAAATGTGACTGTCCATTCAGGATCTGACCTCCATCTCATTCTTTTGGTTTCTTTTCTTTCTTGGATCAGTTGCTGTTTGATGTTTATCAAGCTCCAGCAGCGCTAAACATAGAAGTTGCACAGTCCCCATCAAGTCAGTTTACAATCTTGATTAGACGGACTTTCAGAATCGTAAACCCAACACCAAGGTTCCTCAAAAAAAAAAAATTGGGGGTGAGTGCACAACTCCATTCCATAATTAACATCTCTAGGAGTGATACACAGATTTCCCGTAGGTCACCTCTTTCCCTACATACCCAACCAATCGCTGTGTTCTGCAGGAGACGGCATCATCCTATCAGGATCTCCATTTTACATCATGCCAAAATCAGGCCTTTAGTGTGGTGCCGATTACCCTTTCCAACACCCTCCCATTAGGTATCAGACAGGTGCCTCCTCTGTTGCCTTTCTGGCACCTGCTAAAGATGCCCCTCTTTCAACAAGCTTTCTAAATGGAGATCTTGATCCCAGGTGGTATCTGCATTGGATCTGAATTGATTTTATGTATGTGCTGCTGTTGCTTATTTATTTACTTATTTATCTATTACATTTATCCCCCGCCTTTCTTTAAACTTAAAACTGCTTTTATTATGGCTGTGCACCAGATTCACCTAAAGTTGATGAGCGTGATTTGCCCCCACATGCCCCACAGGAAACACACTTGGGAAACCGACTCTAGCAGGATTGCACTGTGTACTCACCGGCTGGTGAACGGAGAGTGCAATCCTGCTCGCTGCAGGGGTCTACTTCACATGCTGACAAAGCAGCACCCAGCAGGACTGAACCCTCCACTCACCAGCAGATGAGCAGATGGTCCAAACTGCTGGTTGCAGAGCTCAGCTTCAGTAGCATATTACCGGTAGGGTGAGTGAAGGATTCAGTCCTGCAGGTTGCTGCTTCCCCAGGGCATTCCGTGTGGGGAACATATTGGTGAATGCTGGGACCTGTAGCTTGTTAAGGGTCCTGAGAGTTGTTAAAAAGGTTAAGGTGTCCCAGCACTTGTAGTGCAAGTCATTTCCGACTCTTAGGGTGACGTCTTGTGACGTTTACTAGGCAGACCGTATATAAGGGGTGGGATTGCCAGTTCCTTCCCCGGCCTTTCTTTACCCCCCAGCATATGCCGGGTACTCATTTTACCGACCACGGATGGATGGAAGGCTGAGTGGACCTCGACCCTTTTACCGGAGATTCGACTTCCTCCTTCTGTTGGAATCGAACTCCGGCCGTGAGCAGAGCTTTGGCTGTGTTACCGCCGTTTACCACTCTGCGCCATGGAGGAGTTGTTAGGAGACCTTTATTCCCTTCACAGAACTAAAATTCCCAGAGTTCCCTGGGAAGAGGTATAGATTGTCCTACCACTCTGGAAATTGTAGTTCTATGAGAGGAATAGGGGTCTCCTAACAACTCTAAGCACTCTTAAGAAACTGCAGTCCCTGGGATTCTTTGGGAGAAGCCATGTTTGTTTAGTGTGATATAAAAGAGTGTTAAATGTATAGTGTGGATGTGACCTCAGTTTCATTAATATCTGCATTTTTATTCACACTTTTACCTCTTCTCACCTCCCCTCTATAATGCCCGGCAAAGAGGGAGCCCCCCCAAATGCACAACAGACAAAGAAAGGGAGGCCCTCAAAGTTCTGAGCCAGCAACCAGCCGAAAATGAAGGTGGTAATTGTTTATTACAGCCCTATGCATTTCAGGTATCGAAAAACCCTCATCGAGGGCAATCTGTAGAAGTATACATATAAACAACATTAAAATCAGCTGTAGGATGTACTTAAAAATGTAAACCACAATAAAACATTTATGAATTAATCTATTATCTACTATTCATAAATGTTTTATTGTGGTTTACATTTTTAAGTACATCTTACAGTTGATTTTAATGTTGTTTATATGTATTCTTTTACAGGTTGCCCTCGATGAGGGTTTTTCGATACTCGGAACACACCGGGCTGTAATAAACAATTACCACCATCATTTTCAGCTGGTTGCTGGCTTGGCACTTTGACAGCCTCCTTCTCTTTCTCTGCTATGCTATTATGGCTACATGTGAGACACAAGGAACTCTGCAAAAAATGTACCCCTCCTCCCTAGCATTAGCGAGCCATGACAGTAGCACTCAGAAAATGACATTGCCCAGCATTCCTTGGGTTTGGCATAGAGTGACAGCTGTGGACCACGTATCAGAAAGAGGAGAAGGCCTTCTTGTCTTCTTCTGCTATTGCAGGAGTAACAGCAAAGGTCCATGCAATGGGGGACAAGCTTAGGGGTGGGGACGAGAAGTGGGAGGCAGGCAATCAGGTGCAAGACTTACCCAAGCAACTGAACCCTCTTTTGTTCCTAGTGACATCAACGGTCTAAACTGGGATTGGAACCTGATTATTAGTTTAGGAAAAACATATCAGTGTTTACAGCACAGTTCTGATCTTGACTAGGGGGAGCTTGTCTATTGTTCACTGCAGGACCTATCCAAAAAGTGTTCCCCCCTTTTAAGAAACAGATGGCCTCAGCTCATGTACCATCCTGAAAAAATAAATGGACTGCCTTCAAGTCGATCCCGACTTATGGCGATCCTATAAATAGGGTTTTCATGGTAAGTAGTATTCAGAGGGGGTTTACCATTGCCTTCCTCTTAGGCTGAGAGGCAGTGACTGGCCCAAGGTCACCCAGTGAGCTTCATGGCTGTGTGGGGATTCGAACCCCGGTCTCCCAGGTCGTAGTCCAGCACTCTAACCACTACATGACACGGGCTCTCTTACCATCCTGAAGGAGAGCAAAATTATTCATTTAACCTATGATTCTATGACACTGGAGACATTCAAGAGGCAGCTGGACAGCCATCTGTCGGGAATGCTTTGATTTGGATTCCTGCATTGAGCAGGGGGTTGGACTCGATGGCCTTGTAGGCCCCTTCCAACTTTATTATTCTAGGTTATTTTAGGTTGCTAGGTAGGATGCTGAAAGCCAGGAACTCCAAGGTGGCTTTCTCTGAAATGCTACCAGTTCCACGCGCAGGACCAGCCAGACAGGCCCAGCTTCGCAGTCTCAATGCGTGGATGAGACGATGGTGTCGGGTGGAAGGGTATGGATTTGTTAGGCACTGGGGAACATTTTGGGACAAGCCGGGCGTGTACAAAAGGGACGGGCTCCACTTGAACCAGAATGGAACCAGACTGCTGGCACTTAAAATTAAAAAGGTAGCAGAGCAGCTTTTAAACTGACTGAGGGGGGAAACCCGACAGGAGCTGAGGAAGGTCCGGTTCGGAATAAACCTCCCCCCTGGGATAAAAACCAAAGAAATGATGAAATTTTAAAAGGGGTAGGCCTAGAAGTAGGCATTGAGAGCAGGGGCACAGGATATAAATTTAGAAGAGCAAAATTACCACAGGCCTAACCACAAGTGCCAAAGACACTTGAAGAGAGACACTGCTTACAAGTGCCTGTACGCTAATGCTAGGAGCCTGCGAACCAAGATGGGAGAACTGGAGTGCTTGGTCTTAGAGAAGAGCATTGATATAGTGAGCATAACCGAGACCTGGTGGAATGGAGAAAACCAGTGGGATACGGTTATCCCTGGATATAAACTATATCGGAAGGACAGGGAAGGACGTATTGGTGGCAGAGTCGCTCTATACGTGAAAGAGGGCATTGAATCCAGCAAGCTCGAAACCCCCAAAGAGGCAGACTCCTCCACAGAATCGTTGTGGGTGGTGATACCGTGCCCCAGGAGGGACTTAATACTGGGAACAATCTATCGTCCCCCTGATCAAAATGCTCAGGGAGACCTTGAGATGAGATATGAAATTGAGGAAGCATCCAAACTAGGAAATGTGGTAGTAATGGGTGACTTCAACTACCTGGACATAGACTGGCCGCATATGTGTTCCAGTCATGACAAAGAAGCAAAGTTTCTAGATATTCTAAATGACTATTCCCTAGACCAGTTGGTCATGGAACCGACCAGAGGGACGGCAACCCTGGACTTAATCCTCAGTGGGGACCGGGACCTGGTGTGAGATGTAAGTGTTGTTGAACCGATTGGGAGCAGTGACCACAGTGCTATTAAATTAAACATACATGTAAATGGCCAATTGCCAAGAAAATCCAACATGGTCACATTTGACTTCAAAAGAGGAAACTTCACAAAAATGAGGGGATTGGTAAAAAGAAAGCTGAAAAACAAAGTCCAAAGGGTCACATAACTCGAAAATGCTTGGAAGTTGTTTAAAAACACTATATTAGAAGCTCAACTGGAGTGCATACCGCAGATCAGAAAAGGTACCGCCAGGGCCAAGAAGGTGCCAGCATGGTTAACGAGCAAAGTCAAGGAAGCTCTTAGAGGCAAAAAGTCTTCCTTCAGAAAATGGAAGTCTTGTCCGAATGAAGAAAATAAAAAAGAACACAAACTCTGGCAAAAGAAATGCAAGAAGACAATAAGGGATGCTAAAAAAGAATTTGAGGAGCACATTGCTAAGAACATAAAAACCAACAACAAAAAATTCTATAAATACATTCAAAGCAGGAGACCATCTAGGGAGGCGATTGGACCCTTGGATGATAAGGGAGTCAAAGGTGTACTAAAGAACGATAAGGAGATTGTAGAAAAGCTAAATGAATTCTTTGCATCTGTCTTTGCATCTTCAGTGGAAGATATAGGGCAGATCCCTGAACCTGAACTAACATTTGCAGAAAGGGATTCTGAGGAACTGAGACAAATAGTGGTAACGAGAGAGGAAGTTCTAGGCTTAATGGACAATATAAAAACTGACAAATCACCGGGCCCGGATGGCATCCACCCGAGAGTTCTCAAAGAACTCAAATGTGAAATTGCTGATCTGCTAACTAAAATATGTAACTTGTCCCTCGGGTCCTCCTCCGTGCCTGAGGACTGGAAAGTGGCAAATGTAACGCCAATCTTCAAAAAGGGATCCAGAGGGGATCCCGGAAATTACAAGCCAGCTAGCTTAACTTCTGTCCCTGGAAAACTGGTAGAAAGTATGATTAAAGCTAGATTAACTAAGCACATAGAAGAACAAGCCTTGCTGAAGCAGAGCCAGCATGGCTTCTGCAAGGGAAAGTCCTGTCTCAGTAACCTATTAGAATTCTTTGAGAGTGTCAACAAGCATATAGATAGAGGTAATCCAGTGGACATAGTGTACTTAGACTTTCAAAAAGTGTTTGACAAGGTACCTCACCAAAGACTTCTGAGGAAGCTTAGCAGTCATGGAATAAGAGGAGAGGTCCTCTTGTGGATAAGGAATTGGTTAAGAAGCAGAAAGCAGAGAGTAGGAATAAATGGACAGTTCTCCCAATGGAGGGCTGTAGAAAGTGGAGTCCCTCAAGGATCGGTATTGGGACCTGTACTTTTCAACTTGTTCATTAATGACCTAGAATTAGGAGTGAGCAGTGAAGTGGCCAAGTTTGCTGACGACACTAAATTGTTCAGGGTTGTTAAAACAAAAAGGGATTGTGAAGAGCTCCTAAAAGATCTCTCCAAACTGAGTGAATGGGCGGAAAAATGGCAAATGCAATTCAATATAAACAAGTGTAAAATTATGCATATTGGAGCAAAAAATCTTAATTTCACATATACGCTCATGGGGTCTGAACTGGCCAGGAGAGAGACCTCAGGGTTGTAGTGGACAGCACGATGAAAATGTCGACCCAGTGTGTGGCAGCTGTGAAAAAGGCAAATTCCATGCTAGCGATAATTAGGAAAGGTATTGAAAATAAAACAGCCGATATCATAATGCTGTTGTATAAATCTATGGTGCAGCCGCATTTGGAATACTGTGTACAGTTCTGGTCGCCTCATCTCAAAAAGGATATTATAGAGTTGGAAAAGGTTCAGAAGAGGGCAACCAGAATGATCAAGGGGATGGAGTGACTCCCTTATGAGGAAAGGTTGCAGCATTTGGGGCTTTTTAGTTTAGAGAAAAGGCGGGTCAGAGGAGACATGATAGAAGTGTATAAAATTATGCATGGCATTGAGGAAGTGGATAGAGAAAAGTTCTTCTCCCTCTCTCATAATACTAGAACTCGTGGACATTCAAAGAAGCTGAATGTTGGAAGATTCAGGACAGACAAAAGGAAGTACTTCTTTACTCAGCGCATAGTTAAACTATGGAATTTGCTCCCACAAGATGCAGTAATGGCCACCAGCTTAGACGGCTTTAAAAGAAGATTAGACAAATTCATGGAGGACAGGGCTATCAATGGCTACTAGCCGTGATGGCTGTGCTGTGCCACCCTAGTCAGAGGCAGCATGCTTCTGAAAACCAGTTTCCGGAAGCCTCAGGAGGGGAGAGTGTTCTTGCACTCAGGTCCTGCTTGCGGGCTTCCCCCAGGCACCTGGTTGGCCACTGTGAGAACAGGATGCTGGACTACATGGGCCACTGGCCTGATCCAACAGGCTCCTCTTATGTTCTTCTTATGTTCTTATGATTCTATGAACCCTGAAAGAGGAAACTTCCTTGATGAAATTCCTTTGAAATATGCTGCAATTTTGATTGAAAATACTTGCATGGTGCTTTCATATATAGATAGCATTTATCTAGCATCCCTCTCTCTTTCTGTCTCTCCACCCCATCACAGTTTTAAAATGCATTATCAGATTTATTTGCTGTACTGTTTAGTTTCAAAGCCTCATGGTTTGAAACCCAGTACTTCTAATGTAATTCAGGCTTTTGACTCAAATTCTCATCCTCAGATATTAAATCAACACAGGCCTTTCTAGCACAACCTTTATCTTTGGGTTGATGATTGAATTCATAATTTAGAAAGGCATCTATATAAATAGATCCCTTCTAATCAAGGCAAAAGATAATCCTACCACATTCTCCCTTTATTTCCCTTCTAAAGAATAATTTAAGTAAGGGATGATGACTTTACAAGAAAAAAAGGAATAAAAAAGATTTTCTAGGGTATATATGAGAATCTGTAACATTTTCCAAATTTCCTTCTCATTTCAGTTGCAAAACTGGCACAGTAATTATGGCAACCTACTACACAAGTTACCCTTTTGAATTCCAGATACTGGGAACAAACAGCAGGAACTGCTATCGGTACGCGCTCAGTGAACACTCAGACATATCTTGCAGATCGTTCACGGAAACATGCTGAAGTGGATGTTTTTTTTTAAAAAGTTTCATTGTCTACCCAACTAATTCGATATGAATTTATCTATTTATTTTTTACTTATTTTATAACTTGGTTATTGAGACATTATGCAGATAAAAGTTGAAATAATATACTGTACAGTGCTGCCCTGGGCTCCTTCTAGGAGGAAGGGCAAGATACAAATTTAATAAATAAATGAATAATGTTTAGGGATGTGCTGAACAACGGCTCTCCATGTTTCACTGCCCTACTTGGCATTGAATAGCTGCTGCTGGAAACCAAAGGAGAGGAGAGTTCTGTTGCGCTCACATCCTGCTTTCAGGCTTCCTAAGGGCATCTGATCGGCCACTGTGAGAACAGGATGCTGGACTAGATGGGCCTCTGGCCTGATCCAGCAGGACACTTCTTATGTGGAGAAAAGGGCAGTCCATGTTGGCTATCTTTTAGTAGGTGGGGAATATACACAAAAAATATTTTGGCGGACTGTACGTCGTCGTGCTTGAAAAGTGCTCACTCTCAGATTAGCAATACTCATATCCCTGCTGCCGATTTAGGTTCAGGCTGGTGGGCATAAGGGATGGGGGTCTTTTTTTCTATGGTTGCCCCATAGATGTGGACCTCCCTGCCTGAGAACTACTATCATCCCCAACCTAAGTGGAAAGGCCATAGCTCAGTGGTAGAGCATCTACTTTGCATGCAGAAGGTTCCAGATTCGGTCCTTGGCATCTCCTGCTCGAGAAAACCCCTACCTGAAACCCTGTCGAGTCACCACCAGTCATGGCAGACCACTCTGAACTAGATGGACCAATGGTCTCTCTCTCTCTAAGACCACTTCCTGTCTTCCTATGCTATCATTTAGGAAACCTCTCATTGCTTTTTTAAAAAATTGACAGCTGCTTTAAGTGAGGGTGTGTAATAGGAAGGGGCCTCCACATTGAGTGGGTAACGGAATCTGATTAAAAGAATGGAAATAGTTTATTCCTGCTATTATTGTTAATTATTATTATTAATTAGTGTTAGTGTATAATATGGTTTGAAATTGTTTTTATCTGTTGTGCTGCTGTGGGAAATATTTTTGATGGAATGATGGATGATGGCATACATTTATTAAATATGTTTTTTTTTAAAAAAAATGGATTGTTTAAAGCAGGATTGGGGAACCTTCAGCCTGTGGGCAAAATTCAGCCTGCCAGAAGTTCATACTGAACCTGCAAGGCCTTCCCCCCACCCCAAACCATGCCAACCTATCCCACCGCTGATGCCATCTGTGTGTTGCCTTCTGCTGTTTATGTGGATGCTCACTACCAGCTGAGTTCATGGCCATAGCAAACTTTATTTTTGATGAGGCCTGGGTTATTCTCTTCTCCAGCCAGGCCACATTTCTGGGTCAGCTCTCTGGCAGCTGGCTTCCTGGGTCACAGCTGTTTTTCTTACAGGGCCATGTGCCAGATATTCAGTTGATAATGCATATTTATTTATTTATTGATTTGATTTGTTCGTCGCCCAACTGGCTGGTTGTCCAGTCACTCTGAGGGATGTACAGAAAAGCATATAAATACATTAAAACAGTAAAATCTCAGCCAAGAATAATAAACACCTAACCCACCCCAAAGGCCTGCCTACAAAATGTGATATCACAGGTGGGGCAGGCAGAGATGCTGCTGCCAGTGCCCAATTGGAAGCCTTAAAGCACCCTTCCCCGACCAGTGTGCCTCCAGATGCTGTTGGACTCCAACTCCCATCAGCCCAAGCCATCATGGCCAATGGTCAGGAAAGATGGGAGTTGTGGTCCAACAACATCTGGAGGCACACTGGTTGGGAAAGGCTGAGCCAACTTGTTCCCTTCCAGGTGTTGGACTCCAACTCCCATCAGCCTCAGCCAGCATGGCCAATGGTCAGGAAAGATGGGAGTTGTGGTCCAACAACATCTGGAGGCACACTGGTTGGGAAAGGCTGAGCCAACTTGTTCCCTTCCAGGTGTTGGACTCCAACTCCCATCAGCCTCAGCCAGCATTGCCAATGGTCAGGAAAGATGGGAGTTGTGGTCCAACAACATCTGGAGGCACACTGGTTGGGAAAGGCTGAGCCAACTTGTTCCCTTCCAGGTGTTGGACTCCAACTCCCATCAGCCCAAGCCATCATGGCCAATGGTCAGGAAAGATGGGAGTTGTGGTCCAACAACATCTGGAGGCACACTGGTTGGGAAAGGCTGCCTTAAAGTGTGCTCCCAATCATGCATCAGCAAGGGAAAGCAAGCTTTGACTGTGTTGCTCATCAGCTAATGGGCAGGGAAGTGAACGCTGCTGGATTGGGTGTGCCAAGGAGTTCCCCATTGCCTACAGAAATGAAATTTCACCCAATTTTGCCCAATTTCAAATTTAGCATTCTTGGGCAAGGTCATTGAGCGAGTGGTGGCCAATCAGCTGTCAGCGCACTTGGATGAAACCGATTATTTAGATCCATACCAATCGGGTTTCAGGACTGGACATGGAACTGAAACAGCCTTGGTCGCTCTGGTGGATGATATGAGGAGGGCACTAGATAGGGGAGAATTCACCTTCCTGGTCCTCCTTGATCTCTCAGCGGCTTTTGATACCGTCGACCACGGTATCTTGCTGGATCGTCTGGAGGGATTGGGAATAGGAGGTACAGTATTAAACTGGTTCTGTTCCTTTCTCTCTGATAGACACCAGCAGGTGGCATTGGGAGATGAGGTTTCAGACCCTTGGCCCCTCAAATGTGGTGTGCCACAGGGCTCTATCCTCTCTCCCATGCTATTTAACATTTATGTAAAACCGCTGGGAGCTATCATCAGGAGGTTTGGGCTGCAGTGCCACCAATATGCGGATGACACTCAGCTCTACCTCTCATTCAAGTCCTCACCAGAGTTGGCTGTGGAGACCATGTCCAAGTGCCTGGAATCCGTGAGTGGATGGATGGGAAGAAACAGGCTAAAGCTGAATCCTGATAAAACGGAAGTACTGCTCGTGGGAGACAAAGGAGGGTTGGGAAATACTGACCTGGTGTTTAATGGGGTAAAACTGCCCCTGAAGGACCAGGTCCGCAGCCTCACGGTGATCCTTGATTCCGGCTGTCCATGGAGGCCCAGGTTTCATCGGTATGCCGGGCAGCTTGGGGTCAATTGCGTCTCATCCGAAGGCTGCAACCCTATCTTCCTGTCCACCAGCTCCCACTCGTAGTACATGCTCTGGTCACCTCTCGTTTAGACTACTGCAATGCGCTCTACGTGGGGTTACCCTTGAAAACAGTCCGGAAATTACAACTGGTACAAAACATGGCAGCTCATTTAATTACGAATAGCCGCCGTTATGATCATATTACCCCAGTGTTATACAATCTCCACTGGCTTCCAGTTATTTTCCGGGCTCAATTCAAGGTGTTGGTATTAACCTTTAAATCCCTATACGGTTTCGGCCCAGTATACCTGAAGGAGCGCCTCCACTGTCATAAAGTGTGCCGCCCTACAAGATCTGCCACTCAGGGCCTTCTCTCGGTTCCGCCGACTAAAGTGGCTAGGTTGGTTGAGGACTCGGGAGAGGGCTTTTTCTGTGGCAGCCCCCACGCTTTGGAACTCCCTCCCAATGGATGTTCGACATGCCCCTTCACTAGATATATTTCGCCGGGGCCTGAAAACTTGGCTATTCCATCAGGCCTTTACGACCTTTGAGACTTCCAAGGTGAACTAGTTCTAGAACTGTAAGAACAATCTACTAAATACTGTAATTTTGTATTATACTGTACTGACTATATTGTTTATTGTATTTTATTATGTTTTATTGTAAGCTGCCTAGAGTGGCCATTGGCTAGATAGGCGGCCTATAAATTAGTTTATTATTATTATTTATTATTAGAAGCAAAAAAAAACCCACACCCAATTATTCCAGGGTTTTTTTTTTCTGGAGGGGGGAACCTTCCAATCCATTGCCATTTTGGCTGCCATTATGATGTCCTTTCAAGGTTGAAAGTCTTTGTCTGTCTTCCATTTTCTTATCTATTGCACTGATTTCCTTATTTATTTTTTGCATTACATTAACTTTGCTACAGTCATTTCCTCATCTTTGTCATTCTTTTCTTTCACTCGTTTTTCAAGCGTCTGTGGTAATGACAGTAACATTGTCATTGCCATTTCGAGGCAGGGGCCATAGCTCAGTGGTGGAGCATTTGGTGGAACATATAAAGTCAGAGCACCCTAGCGAGGGAGCCTGCTCCACGAGCTAGAGGGAGCCCCAGCTGACGAAGCGTCAAGGCCCCAGCTGACAAAGCGTCAAGGCGAGTTAAGCAGCAGAGCGAAAAGAGGGTAAGTAGCTCCCATCTATTCCATTATTTAATTGAAGTAAAACAGCTCAGAGCAACAAGTAATAAGGGCAGCCCAAGGTCACCCTGAGCTAGGAGCCAAATCCTGAAAGAACCTATATCTTAGGAGACAGATCCTAGGAGAAGGAAGCCTATAGAAAGCTAGTTTTCAACACCACCCTAGCAGGAAAGCTTCAGGGGACACTGTAAACAAGGCTAAATTCCAGTCGGAGAGAAGGGGGAAAAGGAAACTCCACCAACACATACAGGGAGAGAGTCAGCTCAGTCCTTGCTAAAAAGGGCAGCTTCAGCCTTCCTGAAACACAACCACAAGCTCTGTTTCCCTAGGTTAAAGAAAGGTCAGGCTGTTCTAGGTGGGAAAACAACAAACACAAAAGACTTGCCTGGAAGGCGCAGCCCCTTGCTTAGATTAAAAGCAGCCAAAAGCTTAAACAGCCCCGCCCCTCGCTCAGGAAGGAAGGAAGCCTGAGAGAATACTAAAGAGTTAAGCCCCAGCTGATAGCCATCAGCCTCAAGTAACACATCATTGGCTGGCAGCAGTAGCTGGGAGGAACCAGCCACACATATAAAGTAATAAGGGCAGCCCAAGGTCACCCTGAGCTAGGAGCCAAATCCTGAAAGAACCTATATCTTAGGAGACAGATCCTAGGAGAAGGAAGCCTATAGAAAGCTAGTTTTCAACACCACCCTAGCAGGAAAGCTTCAGGGGACACTGTAAACAAGGCTAAATTCCAGTCGGAGAGAAGGGGGAAAAGGAAACTCCACCAACACATACAGGGAGAGAGTCAGCTCAGTCCTTGCTCAGGAAGGAAGGAAGCCTGAGAGAATACTAAAGAGTTAAGCCCCAGCTGATAGCCATCAGCCTCAAGTAACACATCATTGGCTGGCAGCAGTAGCTGGGAGGAACCAGCCACACATATAAAGTAATAAGGGCAGCCCAAGGTCACCCTGAGCTAGGAGCCAAATCCTGAAAGAACCTATATCTTAGGAGACAGATCCTAGGAGAAGGAAGCCTATAGAAAGCTAGTTTTCAACACCACCCTAGCAGGAAAGCTTCAGGGGACACTGTAAACAAGGCTAAATTCCAGTCGGAGAGAAGGGGGAAAAGGAAACTCCACCAACACATACAGGGAGAGAGTCAGCTCAGTCCTTGCTAAAAAGGGCAGCTTCAGCCTTCCTGAAACACAACCACAAGCTCTGTTTCCCTAGGTTAAAGAAAGGTCAGGCTGTTCTAGGTGGGAGTCAGCTCAGTCCTTGCTCAGGAAGGAAGGAAGCCTGAGAGAATACTAAAGAGTTAAGCCCCAGCTGATAGCCATCAGCCTCAAGTAACACATCATTGGCTGGCAGCAGTAGCTGGGAGGAACCAGCCACACATATAAAGTAATAAGGGCAGCCCAAGGTCACCCTGAGCTAGGAGCCAAATCCTGAAAGAACCTATATCTTAGGAGACAGATCCTAGGAGAAGGAAGCCTATAGAAAGCTAGTTTTCAACACCACCCTAGCAGGAAAGCTTCAGGGGACACTGTAAACAAGGCTAAATTCCAGTCGGAGAGAAGGGGGAAAAGGAAACTCCACCAACACATACAGGGAGAGAGTCAGCTCAGTCCTCGCTCAGGAAGGAAGGAAGCCTGAGAGAATACTAAAGAGTTAAGCCCCAGCTGATAGCCATCAGCCTCAAGTAACACATTATTGGCTGGCAGCAGTAGCTGGGAGGAACCAGCCACACATATAAAGTAATAAGGGCAGCCCAAGGTCACCCTGAGCTAGGAGCCAAATCCTGAAAGAACCTATATCTTAGGAGACAGATCCTAGGAGAAGGAAGCCTATAGAAAGCTAGTTTTCAACACCACCCTAGCAGGAAAGCTTCAGGGGACACTGTAAACAAGGCTAAATTCCAGTCGGAGAGAAGGGGGAAAAGGAAACTCCACCAACACATACAGGGAGAGAGTCAGCTCAGTCCTTGCTAAAAAGGGCAGCTTCAGCCTTCCTGAAACACAACCACAAGCTCTGTTTCCCTAGGTTAAAGAAAGGTCAGGCTGTTCTAGGTGGGAAAACAACAAACACAAAAGACTTGCCTGGAAGGCGCAGCCCCTTGCTTAGATTAAAAGCAGCCAAAAGCTTAAACAGCCCCGCCCCTCGCTCAGGAAGGAAGGAAGCCTGAGAGAATACTAAAGAGTTAAGCCCCAGCTGATAGCCATCAGCCTCAAGTAACACATCATTGGCTGGCAGCAGTAGCTGGGAGGAACCAGCCACACATATAAAGTCAGAGCACCCTAGCGAGAGAGCCCCAGCTGATGAAGCGTCAAGGCCCCAGCTGACGAAGCGTCAAGGCCCCAGCTGACGAAGCGTCAAGGCCCCAGCTGACGAAGCGTCAAGGCCCCAGCTGACGAAGCGTCAAGGCCCCAGCTGACGAAGCGTCAAGGCCCCAGCTGACGAAGCGTCAAGGCCCCAGCTGACGAAGCGTCAAGGCCCCAGCTGACGAAGCGTCAAGGCCCCAGCTGACAAAGCGTCAAGGCCCCAGCTGACAAAGCGTCAAGGCCCCAGCTGACAAAGCGTCAAGGCCCCAGCTGACAAAGCGTCAAGGCCCCAGCTGACAAAGCGTCAAGGCCCCAGCTGACAAAGCGTCAAGGCCCCAGCTGACAAAGCGTCAAGGCCCCAGCTGACAAAGCGTCAAGGCCCCAGCTGACAAAGCGTCAAGGCCCCAGCTGACAAAGCGTCAAGGCCCCAGCTGACAAAGCGTCAAGGCCCCAGCTGACAAAGCGTCAAGGCCCCAGCTGACAAAGCGTCAAGGCCCCAGCTGACAAAGCGTCAAGGCCCCAGCTGACAAAGCGTCAAGGCCCCAGCTGACAAAGCGTCAAGGCCCCAGCTGACAAAGCGTCAAGGCCCCAGCTGACAAAGCGTCAAGGCCCCAGCTGACAAAGCGTCAAGGCCCCAGCTGACAAAGCGTCAAGGCCCCAGCTGACAAAGCGTCAAGGCCCCAGCTGACAAAGCGTCAAGGCCCCAGCTGACAAAGCGTCAAGGCCCCAGCTGACAAAGCGTCAAGGCCCCAGCTGACAAAGCGTCAAGGCCCCAGCTGACAAAGCGTCAAGGCCCCAGCTGACAAAGCGTCAAGGCCTCAGCTGACAAAGCGTCAAGGCCCCAGCTGACAAAGCGTCAAGGCCCCAGCTGACAAAGCGTCAAGGCGAGTTAAGCAGCAGAGCGAGTTCGGCAGCAGGGCGAGGAGGCCAGGGCCCCCCACTCTGCCCGTCTGTTCCCTGACCTCAACTAAACCGCAGTCTCCAACCCATTGACGTAATAAACCTTAAACAAAACTATGCAGGTAAGAAGCCAGCAGGGGTGTGGGGGCTTTCCAGTGTTTTGCACCGCCTGCAGCATGTACGACTATCTGCCTGTTGGACAGAAGTCGTGGGTGTGCTCTCGGTGCAATGAGCTCCTGGCTCTCCGGGAACGACTTCATTTCCTTGAGGCCAAGGTGGCGGACCTGGAAAAGCTGAGAGAGGCAGAGAGGTGTGTGGAGGAGGCCTTCAGGGACGTTATAGCTGTGTCCCACTCCAACGAAGATAGCTCTCCTGCTATCACGGACAACGATGGTCTCGGGGAAGGAGAGCATCCAGCTGAGGAAGAGGGCAACGATCCCTTAGAAGGGACCCATTCCTTGGGGGATGAGCAGCTATCCTCTCGTGCCGAGGATATATCTCCAGGGGGTGGAGGGATCCTTGTAGTGGGTGATGCGATCATTAGGAACATAGACAGTGGGGTGTGTGATGGGCGTGTAGACCGCAAGGTGTTTTGCCTGCCTGGTGCGAAGGTTGCGGATATCACCCATCGTTTAGATAGTTTGGTAGACAGTGCTGGGGAGGAGTCAGTGGTCGTCATGCACGTTGGCACCAACGACATGGGGAAATGCAGCCGTGAGGTCCTGGAAGCAAAATTTAGGTTGCTAGGTAGGATGCTGAAAGCCAGGACCTCCAAGGTGGCTTTCTCTGAAATGCTACCAGTTCCACGCGCAGGACCAGCCAGCCAGGCCCAGCTTTGCAGTCTCAATGCGTGGATGAGACGATGGTGTCAGGTGGAAGGGTTCGGATTTGTTAGGCACTGGGGAACATTTTGGGACAAGCCGGGCCTGTACAAAAGGGACGGGCTCCACTTGAACCAGAATGGAACCAGACTGCTGGCACTTAAAATTAAAAAGGTAGCAGAGCAGCTTTTAAACTGACTGAGGGGGGAAACCCGACAGGAGCTGAGAAAGGTCCGGTTCGGAATAAACCTCCCCCCTGGGATAAAGACCAAAGAAATGATGAAATTTTAAAAGGGGTAGGCCTAGAAGTAGGCATTGTGAGAGCAGGGGCACAGCATATGAATTCAGAAGAGCAAAATTACCACAGGCCTAACCACAAGTGCCAAAGACACTTGAAGAGAGACACTGCTTACAAGTGCCTGTACGCTAATGCTAGGAGCCTCCGAACCAAGATGGGAGAACTGGAGTGCTTGGTCTTAGAGAAGAGCATTGATATAGTGAGCATAACCGAGACCTGGTGGAATGGAGAAAACCAGTGGGATACGGTTATCCCTGATAAACTATATCGGAAGGACAGGAAAGGATGTATTGGTGGCGGAGTCGCTCTATACGTGAAAGAAGGCATTGAATCCAGCAAGCTCGAAACCCCAAAAGAGGCAGACTCCTCCACAGAATCTTTGTGGGTGGTGATACCGTGCCCCAGGAGGGACTTAATACTGGGAACGATCTATCGTCCCCCTGATCAAAATGCTCAGGGAGACCTTGAGATGAGATATGAAATTGAGGAAGCATCCAAACTAGGAAATGTGGTAGTAATGGGTGACTTCAACTACCCGGACATAGACTGGCCGCATATGTGTTCCAGTGATGACAAAGAAGCAAAGTTTCTAGATATTCTAAATGACTATTCCCTAGACCAGTTGGTCATGGAACCGACCAGAGGGACGGCAACCCTGGACTTAATCCTCAGTGGGGACCGGGACCTGGTGCGAGATGTAAGTGTTGTTGAACCGATTGGGAGCAGTGACCACAGTGCTATTAAATTAAACATACATGTAAATGGCCAATTGCCAAGAAAATCCAACACGGTCACACTTGACTTCAAAAGAGGAAACTTCACAAAAATGAGGGGATTGGTAAAAAGAAAGCTGAAAAACAAAGTCCAGAGGGTCACATCACTCGAAAATGCTTGGAAGTTGTTTAAAAACACTATATTAGAAGCTCAACTGGAGTGCATACCGCAGATCAGAAAAGGTACCGCCAGGGCCAAGAAGATGCCAGCATGGTTAACGAGCAAAGTCAAGGAAGCTCTTAGAGGCAAAAAGTCTTCCTTCAGAAAATGGAAGTCTTGTCCGAATGAAGAAAATAAAAAAGAACATAAACTCTGGCAAAAGAAATGCAAGAAGACAATAAGGGATGCTAAAAAAGAATTTGAGGAGCACATTGCTAAGAACATAAAAACCAGCAACAAAAAAATCTATAAATACATTCAAAGCAGGAGACCATCTAGGGAGACAATTGGACCCTTGGATGATAAGGGAGTCAAAGGTGTACTAAAGAACGATAAGGAGATTGCAGAGAAGCTAAATGAATTCTTTGGATCTGTCTTCACAGTGGAAGATATAGGGCAGATCCCTGAACCTGAACTAACATTTGCAGGAAGGGATTCTGAGGAACTGAGACAAATAGCGGTAACGAGAGAGGAAGTTCTAAGCTTAATGGACAATATAAAAACTGACAAATCACCGGGCCCGGATGGCATCCACCCGAGAATTCTCAAAGAACTCAAAGGTGAAATTGCTGATCTGCTAACTAAAATATGTAACTTGTCCCTAGGGTCCTCCTCCGTGCCTGAGGACTGGAAAGTGGCAAATGTAACGCCAATTTTCAAAAAGGGATCCAGAGGGGATCCCGGAAATTACAGGCCAGTTAGCTTAACTTCTGTCCCTGGAAAACTGGTAGAAAGTATTATTAAAGCTAGATTAACTAAGCACATAGAAGAACAAGCCTTGCTGAAGCAGAGCCAGCATGCCTTCTGCAAGGGAAAGTCCTGTCTCAGTAACCTATTAGAATTCTTTGAGAGTGTCAACAAGCATATAGATAGAGGTGATCCAGTGGACATAGTGTACTTAGACTTTCAAAAAGCGTTTGACAAGGTACCTCACCAAAGGCTTCTGAGGAATCTTAGCAGTCATGGAATAAGAGGAGAGGTCCTCTTGTGGATAAGGAATTGGTTAAGAAGCAGAAAGCAGAGAGTAGGAATAAACGGACAGTTTTCCCAATGGAGGGCTGTAGAAAGTGGAGTCCCTCAAGGATCGGTATTGGGACCTGTACTTTTCAACTTGTTCATTAATGACCTAGAATTAGGAGTGAGCAGTGAAGTGGCCAAGTTTGCTGACGACACTAAATTGTTCAGAGTTGTTAAAACAAAAAGGGATTGCGAAGAGCTCCAAAAAGACCTCTCCAAACTGAGTGAATGGGCGGAAAAATGGCAAATGCAATTCAATATAAACAAGTGTAAAATTATGCATATTGGAGCAAAAAATCTTAATTTCACATATACGCTCATGGGGTCTGAACTGGCGGTGACCGACCAGGAGAGAGACCTCGGGGTTGTAGTGGACAGCACGATGAAAATGTCGACCCAGTGTGTGGCAGCTGTGAAAAAGGCAAATTCCATGCTAGCGATAATTAGGAAAGGTATTGAAAATAAAACAGCCGATATCATCATGCCGTTGTATAAATCTATGGTGCGGCCGCATTTGGAATACTGTGCACAGTTCTGGTCGCCTCATCTCAAAAAGGATATTCTAGAGTTGGAAAAGGTTCAGAAGAGGGCAACCAGAATGATCAAGGGGATGGAGCGACTCCCTTACGAGGAAAGGTTGCAGCATTTGGGGCTTTTTAGTTTAGAGAAAAGGCGGGTCAGAGGAGACATGATAGAAGTGTATAAAATTATGCATGGCCTTGAGAAAGTGGATAGAGAAAAGTTCTTCTCCCTCTCTCATAATACTAGAACTCGTGGACATTCAAAGAAGCTGAATGTTGGAAGATTCAGGACAGACAAAAGGAAGTACTTCTTTACTCAGGGCATAGTTAAACTATGGAATTTGCTCCCACAAGATGCAGTAATGGCCACCAGCTTGGATGGCTTTAAAAGAAGATTAGACAAATTCATGGAGGACAGGGCTATCAATGGCTACTAGCCATGATGGCTGTGCTCTGCCACCCTAGTCAGAGGCAGCATGCTTCTGAAAACCAGTTGCCGGAAGCCTCAGGAGGGGAGAGTGTTCTTGCACTCGGGTCCTGCTTGCGGGCTTTCCCCAGGCACCTGGTTGGCCACTGTGAGAACAGGATGCTGGACTAGATGGGCCACTGGCCTGATCCAGCAGGCTCTTCTTATGTTCTTATGTTCTTATGCATTGCATGTAGAAGGCTCCAGACTGAAACCCTAGTATCTCCAGGAAAGTCTGAAATAGACTCCCAGAGAGAAATCCCAGAGAGCTGCTGCCAGTCAGTGGAGACAACAACTAGGTGGACTAAAGGAGTGACTCAGTATAAGGCAGTTTCCTATGATCCTAGCAGAGGTGATTTTAGCAGCAATCTCCTGACAGCCAACATTTTATTTTCTCCCAATCTATAGAAATTACATCATTTCAGTGTATTCTAAAGCTAGGGGTTCAGTCCCTAAAAGCAAGGGTAGCCAAGAGTTTGTTGGTATGCAGAACCATGGGCCAGAAAATCAGAATCGTGTGAAAATAAAGGAATCAATTTTGCATATCCCTACAATTGAAACATCGCTACAATGAGCCCCCCTGGGCAGGCAGAACCACATTATTTCAGGTGAAGCAATTTGTAAGGCCGCAGCCTAATGTGACTAACTTTTCTCCAGTTTGAAATTAATTGCCACACAAAGTCATGAGAAAGCATTATTTTTTTTTAAAAAAAAATTCTTTTGTTTTATTTAAAGCATAGAAATAACGACCACAGCCCTCAGGAAGAGATAGGAAAAAATGGGAGGGGGGAGTGAAGCGTTTTTAAACTTAATTTAATAAAGTGTGTTACAGAAGCTGAAAAATGCATTTACTTCTGAACTGGCAGGACTGTGTATTGTGAAGTAGAATTTAGCTGTAATGGGGTTTCTGCTCCATCAACTGCAATAATTATTTTCCTCGATTTGCCTTGGCCATTTTGTATAATGATTTCTTAGGTGTGCATTTGCAAATACATGAGAGACACACACAGAGAGAGAGAAAGAGAGAGAGAAAGAGAGAGAAAGATTGCAACAGTGATGTGTACAAATGCGTATTTTGTTTAAACCTTTTCCTGATTTTTTTTCAGAAAAGTACAACAACTTCCAGAGATAACAGCTCAGTCAATACCAGCTAAACTCAGGAATCTGGACTGAAAGACATTAAGAGGCAGACTGTTGCACAACTTCTTTGGAAGGGAAAGGACCCGAGGCCAATGTACTGCTTTGCAAGATGAAAAGGTTACAGAGAAGCAGAGTTGGACATTGCAGACAAGGCTGGTGCCAGAGGGCAGCCAGGTTGGGCCCTGACTGGGGGCCCCTGGGTCCCAAGGGGCCCCTGAAGGGCCACTCCTTCAGGTGGGTGGGTAGTGCTCCCTTCCGTGATCCACAGCAGCATTGGCTCCTGACGCTGCCAGCTGCAGTGGATCATGAAGAGGGAACTCCCAGACACCCCCCTACTGCCGCAATGCCTGCCTGCATGCCACACCTACCTCTCCCTTGATGTAAATGCTGGTTGTGCTGTGGGTGCAAGCCTGCCATCAACTAAGATGGTGACTGAGGTTTCCCTAAGGAGTTGATGACAGAGGCTGCTCCTAGCTCTCCCTGGAAATGTCAGATTGAACCAGGGATCTTCTGCATACAAAATGTTGCTCTGCCATTGGACCAAGCCCTTCCCCAGTAAGGAGAATAGTAAGGAAAAGCACAGTGCCTTGCTTTCTCCTTTGTGGCAGTGGGCAGATTAGGAATAGAGGAAGAGGTGAGCATGGCGAAAAGGTAGGCCTACGCAAAGTATAATGCCCTAGGTCCTTTCCAACATCCAGAGCTGACTTTTCATAGAGATGATTTTTCAGTTTTGCCTTTCTGAAAAAACCAAGACTGCTTAGACAGCTTCAAGCTTATCTCGGAAGCAGAGGTTAGAGGAGTTTGTAAAATTTCATTTCAATTTACATTTGAGGTGTGTGGGTGGGAATCCACAGGACTATATACACACTTGCTCCATTAATTTGACTAGAACTGTGATTTTAGTCTCTAGCTTTGCAAATGTTTTGTTGATCTATGCTTTTCTCAGTCATTTGCTTAGTGTTCCTTTCCCTATCCCTTCTCCAAGACATACACTTTTTAAAAATTATGTTTTTCTGGATGAAAAGAACATGAAGGAAAATACATGGTGAATCACTAACAGTTATTGTTTTTGTCATTGGTGGATGAGACCATTATCTAAAAACACTTACATAAGGGAATACATGATTCATGTATTTTTTTTATTAGTACAGACAGATGAGTACATTGTTCTCACCAGTACATTTGACTAGGCTTTTCTGAAACCAAGAGTGCTTAGACAACTTCCAGAATGATGAAGGGGATGGAGCAACTCCCCTATGAGGAAAGTTGCAGCATTGTGGGGGGGTAGTTTATAAAGAAAGGTGAGTAAGAGATGACATGATAGAAGTATATTATACAGCCATGTTACCAAATTCTTCCAAGCTACACAGGAAGTGGATTGGACTGTGAAAGACCAACCCAAATTGTGTTTGCCTTTTGACAAATTTGTAGGGCAGTCCAATATCTCAGAAAGGAGGTCAGGTGTCCTGCTCCCCTGGTGCATTCACTATAGCTGCTCAATTTCCCTGCTTTCTTAAAGTTTGATAGAAATATCTGTGGGCTATAGGTACATTCTTAAACCACAAGGTTTTTTGCCTATTAGTGAATAGTATTATGATGGCATTGAGAAAATGGGCAGAATTTGCCTTATCCTCTTTTAAAGCCATGCATGTCTCATACAAGCACAGAGGTCAAGGAATCAGAATTGATTGCAGATCCCTGGTGATCTGGATGTGGGTTAAGTTTCCTGATCATGTTGTTTTGCATTTTCTTTTCATACACAAAATTATGTTAAAAAAATTGTTATGGATTTGTTCCCCAATCTTAAAATATGAGACTCGAGTCTTGAGAGAACTAGGGTGAAAATTCTCCTTGCTGGTTCTTGTGGAGCTGCAGTTAAGTATTCCACTTGAGATCTTGTTGAGACAGAATGATGTGCCTGTGGAATAAGGATGCCTCTCTCCACCTCATAAAGATAAGAAATTCAGCTAACCCAGTGGAGGGTGGTGACTCTCATGTCAGTAAGTGGTAAATCCGCTTCAGGTTTTAGTTGAAAGATCAGAGTAAAACCTGAAGTGGATTCAGTGCCCCACCGACGTTGGAGCCACCAGCCTCTACTGCACTAAGCTTAGGGGTATTCACATGTTACAATCAACAAGTGTAAAATCTGTGTACCTGTGTATACAAATATTTGAACTGTACACACAGTTATTCACATGGAATGTTCAGCAACAGTACAGTGTATACTAGGTTTGGTTGAGAATATAAATCAAATTGGCATTGGCATTGAAAACCCTGATAATTCACAGGTCCGCTATCTTTGTGGACTGATCCTGAAACCAATGAACTTCCATTGCTTTTCCTGACACTGGATTTTTACCGCATTGAATATAAGTAAAACTGATCACCCTGTCGTCTTGCTTGTTAATTCTCTCTTGGTGCCGTTAATGTGTGAAAGAGTGTGTATGTGTGTGTGAGAGAACTGTATTCGGCAAGGACAGGGCAGAGTGAGCCATTGGCAGCAGTGAGTGGCTGCATTGGAGCTGGCAGAAGCACCCATCCAGGCAGCATCCAGGCCAGCCAGGAGCAACAAAAGAGGGAGGGGAAGGGGAAGGAGAGGCAAGTTGGCTGGCTGGCTGGCTGGTGGGAGAGTGGAGGGATGGAAAGGCAGACAGGCGGAAGGAGTGGAGAGCAGAGTAGTGTGATGGCTGGATATATGGACCAATGGGCAGACAGGATAGGGAGGGAGAGCATGCGTGAAACTGATCAGCCTGTCTCATTGCTAACAATTAATAAATTAATAAAATCAATGGACAGAGGGAGAATAAGGAGCATGGACCATGACTGCCTGCCAATTCGGCAGAATGTGTTCTGAACCGACACCTCAAAGTAGATCCCATCCCTGGTGTGTACACAATAGTTCATAGAATCACAGAATTGTAGAGTTGGAAGGGGCCTATAAGGCCATCGCGTCCAACCCCCCACTCAATGCAGGAATCCAAGTAAAAGCATGCCTGACAGGTGACTGTCCAGCTGTCTCTTGAAGGCCTCCAGTGTTGGAGAGCCCACCACCTTCCCAGGTCATTGGTTCCATTGTTGTACCGCTCTAACAGTTAGGAAGTTTTTGTACTGGAGCTGTACAAATCAATACATGCACACTCCTTCACACAAACACTTGTACATGTTGAGAGAGAGAAAGAGGACTTGCACCTGTGTCAGTGTGATATGTGAATAAGCCTCTTGTCAAAACTCTGTGGACTTCCCTCAGACTTTGTCAGTTGTTATACCTAAACAGGAATGCCCACATTTCCCTCCAAAGCTTGTTTTAGTTGAAATGACAGGTTAAGTATGTGTAAACACTCCTAAACATTCCATTTCTTTCTTTCTTTCTTTTTAAAAAAGAAAAATTCTGATATTTCTCCCCATTTTGAGAGCTTTGGAATTTTTTTGGGGGGGCAGGCAGTTAGGGATGGGGGAGAAATTCACATTTCTCACAACAGTACACAAACTGAAACGGAGCTACCATTCTAAATTTGTACTTTTGATGCAGTCCTCCAACCAAATAGTGTGTGTAGAATTCCCAAACCATCTTCAAAGGCAGCCTCACACACAATGCATTTCAGTAATCTGACCTGAAGATTACATTGGGAGGTTCCGCCACAATTCTACTTAAAATCAAGGGAATGGCAAAATTTGACTCAGAAGTAACAATATGCAATGAATCAGCTCGTTTCTCATTTAATGTGAGTAGGAGGCAACAAAAAAATACATTTGTCTAAAACAATATTAGTGTGTCGGCACTTCAAACCAAAACCCCACATTCAGGCTTAGGACAATACGGCTCATGAAGGAGGCACATTAATTCAATACATTGACTCATCCTCTTGGTAGAGACAGTTTCAATTTAGTCAAAAAGTAACTTGTTTTTTGGAATAAGCCAACATCCTCTCAGGATCTGAAACCTCCTTCTCCCTATCCCTCCGCGGGGGGGGGGGGGGGTGACTATTCTGTTTAATTTAATTTATGAAAATAACAGAATAATATCCTGGCATAGTCTCCTTGGGGAAAACATGCTTCACAAATCAAGTATTTGAGACTAAAAGAGAGAGAGTGTCACACATGCTGTCAGGAAATTCATTTGCATATATTGTCTTTGACAGGAGTGAAACATTAAACCATGTTTTATAGGTATCATGAGAAAAAAGAGAGACAACCTTTGTAAGCCTGAAATAAGGTTTTCAACCCTCCATTTTCTTTGCAGCTACTTGCAAGAGTGGGGGAAACTTGTAGTAACATGACTTGGAAGGGCCTTAGCTTAGTTGTAGAGTGCATATTTTGCATGCAGAAGATCCCAGGTTCAATCCCTGACATCTCACCCTTGTCTGAAACCCAGGAGAGCTGCTGCCAATCCGTGTCAACTGTTGGAAGCACTAAGGGTAAATTAATGAAGAGGGATGGTGGTGCTGGTGTTGCCTAGCAAGCCAACAGAATGGCATGATCCTTGCTGAGGTAACGTGCTCTGATTGGCTGTGTAGATCTGAGTATTTTATTAGTATTTATATTGTTTTATTAGTTATTTATTATGGCAATTACAACCCACCTATCCACCAGGGAGCTCAGGGTAGTGTTCATGGTTCTCTCCCCCCCTTCCCATTATATTCCCACAACAATCCTTTGAGGTTGTGGGTTAGGCTGAGAGACAGTGACTGGCCCAAAGTCACCCAGTGAAATTCATGGCTGAGTGGGGATCCGAACCGTGGCATTCGAGGTCCCAGTCCAACATT
Source organism: Rhineura floridana (assembly GCF_030035675.1). NCBI lineage: Eukaryota > Metazoa > Chordata > Lepidosauria > Squamata > Rhineuridae > Rhineura > Rhineura floridana. The sequence goes on from NC_084480.1 coordinate 8,297,826, forward strand.
CTAACCACTCTACCACATTGTTGTTGATTATCTTTCTGCTGTGTACCAGGCGGGAATCCTGGAAGAAAGACACACACACTCCTCTGTGTCTTTCTCCTCAGGTTATACCCTGTTCAGTTGACTTAGTAAAGTATTATCAGGAACTTTTCTCTCCGGACTCTGCCTGCTTTATACAAGTCATCATTATTGAGCTAGATGAACTAGTGACCTAACCTGGTATAAGACCGCTCCCTGTGTTCCTGAGAGACCATAGCTGAACGGCAGAATAGGGGTCACTGGATCATCCATAACATCCACTGAGAGACAAGGATCATTGGATCAATAGCTCCCAGGTCTGAGGCTTTGCATCTCCCATAAAAAATGTTCAAGCATCAGGGCTGGACAAATCTCCAGCGTGAGAGCCACTACCCATCACAGCAGCAGTGCTGTGCTAGATGGAATGATAAACTGGTAGCAGGATAATGCAGTGTCATACATTCACATGATGTTACTGGAAGAGAGAGGAGGAACATAATACATAGGGCTTTTCTGCTACAGAGATGTGTAACTTCTAGCTCAGACTGTCGCTGAAGCCCTCTCCATGCCTTATCAGTCTCTAACTGAGCATCCTGACCCTTCCATCCTCACGTCCACTATGTTGAGAGGGAAGATACGAAGGATGATTGGAAGGACTGAACACATTTGACTGAACACAAATTGTAAGTATGTTTGACCTTTGCAGGGGTTGCCCCCTACTTTGTGGAATGTCCTCCCAAGGGACGCTATTCATTAATAGGCAAAAGACCTTGCAGCTTAAGAACGTACTTATAGCCCACAAATATTTCTATCAAACTTTAATAAGCAGGGCAATTGGGCAGCTATAGTGAACGCACCAGGGGAACAGGAGACCTGACCTCCTCTCTGAGATATTGTACTGCCCTACACATTTGTAAAAATGAAAACAATTTGGGTTGGTCTTTCACAGTCCAATCTGCTTTCTGTGTAGGTTGGAAGAATTTGATAACATGTGCCTCTGAGCACATGGTGAGTGGTGGCAATACCTGCAATCAGCCCAAGACTAAGAGGCAGTTCATTCTCAAGTCCATGTAACAGGAGTGGGGAACATCTTTCAGCTTGAGGGCCATGTTCCCTTCTAGGCAACCTTCCAAGGGCCTAATGCCAGAGATGGGTGAGGCCAGAGGCAAACATTGGTGCAGCAAGAAATGTAATTTTTACCTTTGTACAGTAGGTTACTTTCTACACACATACACCCCTCTCTGCCCCCCATTCAAGCAAACAAGAAGCATTATCAGCGTCTGGTGATATATTCCAGCCAGATGAAACCATTCAAGGAGGGTGTTGTTGTTGTTGTTGTTGTTGTTAACAACAACAACAATGACAATAATAATATTGAAGCATCTTTTTTTAAATTGCCTTGGCCTGCCCTCCACTACATATCTCCAATACATATCTAGGGCTCGTGAACCATGTGGCCTGGGAAGAGTTGCAAGGGGCAGATGGAGATATCTGGGGGCCCACATTTGGTCCCCGGGCTTGAGGTTCCCTTCCCCTGAAATATGATGACAGTGTTAAGTCCTGAATCCAAGTTTACCCCCATATCAGAAATGAGCATGTAAGACAAGCTTTAGGGTCAAAAAATGAAGAACCTGCAAGGGAAAGAACTGGGGAAAAAGACTGCAGGCCATGTATCTTGGTGAAGGGTGAAAGGAGATCCTCTGATCCCTTTATGTGAGTGACAGCACCATCACTCAGTGCCTCTGATCAGTGTCCTTCATAGCCCACACCCTTCAATTGAAAGCAAAAGGGGGCAAGTCAGAGGAACAGTGTTCGTCTGGACTTACCAGCATATAGATGAAAGCCCCCTTCAGTGCCCATGGTTGTGTCCATTGTATGCTCACTTTCAACCACTCCATCAGGTTGGTGGGCAATAATGGTGGGGGGCATGAACACCCCTCACCAAGTTGGTGTCCTTTGCAGCTAACCCTGGGAGCTAAACTATGCCCCCCTCCCTAGCTACACTACATGCCAGCCACGACAGGAATAAACAACAGTTCAGTTTCCTCCAATAACCCTTTAGATTGTCAGAATGGAGTTAGAAGCTAATCAGAAACCACCCAAAAAGTCCTTGGAAAATGGAAATGGACTGCCTTCAAATCGATCCCGACTTATGGTGACCCTATGAATAGGGTTTTCATGGTAAGCAGTATGCAGAGGGGGTTTACCATTAACTTCCTCTGAGACTGAGAGGCAGTGACTGGCCCAAGGTCACCCAGTGAACTTCATGGCTGTGTGGGGATTTGCAGCTTGGTCTCCCAAGTTGTAGCCCAACACCTTAACCACTACACCAACTGGATAATCCCATGCTGCAAAAGAGGGTTAAGTTCCAAGCTAAAATGCAAAAGAGGACAGATAGGGGAATGAAGTCTATTTACAAAGCTGTCCCAGGCCTTCAACACAAAGCCATGATGCTGTGAGGGAAAAAAGTCTCATAATGCCATTTCCAGAGGGGAGGAGGGCAAATGTGGCCTCTGGAGAATGTGGAGGACACATTCCTGGATCCACAGCAAATTTTGGTGCTATTTTTCACCGGCTGCTTATGGCTGTGGTATGTGGTGTGCAAAGGGTTAAAAGAATGGCTGCAACCATTGCTCCTCCTATGGCTCAGAAGGTGGGATTCATTTTGTATTGTAGCCCTCTATTTATTTATTTATTTATTTATTTATTAAATTTCTATACCGCCCCATAGCTGAAGCTCTCTGGGTGGTTCACAACAGGATAAAACATCAATATACAATTAAAACCACATATAGAATTCAAAAACACACAGGAATACTAAATATTAAAATATTAATATACTAAAATACTAAAATTATTAAATGTAAAAGTACGAAGATATGATAATGTTACATGATTAAAATGCCTGAGAGAAGAGGAAGGTTTTAACCTGGTGCCGAAAAGATAACAACGTTGGCCCCAGGCGTACTTCAAGGGGGAGATTGTTCCATAGTTCGGGGGCCACCACTGAGAAGGCCCTTTTTCTTGTTGCTACGCTCTGAGCTTCTCTCTGTGTAGGCGCCCGGAGGAGGGCCTTCGATGTTGAATGAAGTGTACGGGTAGGTTCATATTGGGAGACGCGTTCCATGAGGTATTGTGGTCCCAGACCGTGTAAGGCTTTATAGGTTAAGACCAGCACCTTGAATTGGGACCGGAAACATATAGGCAGCCAGTGCAAGCGAGCCAGAATCGGTGTTATATGTTCGGACCGCCTGGTCCCTGTTAACAATCTGGCTGCTGCATTTTGCACGAGCTGCAGTTTGCGAACCGTCTTCAAAGGCAGCCCCACGTAGAGCGCATTACAGTAATCTAATTTAGAGGTTACTAGAGCATGAACAACAGAAGCAAGGTTGTCTCTTTCCAGATAGGGGCATAGCTGGGCCACCAACCGAAGTTGGTAAAAAGCATTCCGTGCCACCAAGGCTACCTGAGCCTCGAGTGACAAGGATGGTTTGAAAAAAATGCCCAAGCTACGAACCTGCTCCTTCAGGAAGAGTGCAACCCCATCCAGGACAGGACAAACGTCCATAATCTGGTCAGAAGAACCACCCACTAACAGCATTTCAGTCTTGTCTGGATTGAGCCTCAGTTTATTAGCTCTGATCCAGTCCATTGTAGTGGCCAGACACCGGTTCAGCACCTCGACAGCCTCACCTGAAAAAGATGAAAAGGAGAAGTAGAGCTGTGTGTCATCAGCATACTGGTGACAACGCACTCCAAAACTCCTGATGACCATACCCAGTGTCTTCATGTAGATGTTAAAAAGCATGGGGGATAGAACTGACCCCTGCGGAACTCCATACTGGAGGACCCAAGGTGCCGAGCAATACTCCCCATGCACTACCTTCTGGAGGCGACCCGCTAAGTAGGAGCAGAACCACTGCCAAGCAGTACCTCCAACTCCCAGATCAGCGAGTCTCCCCAGAAGGATACCATGGTCGATGGTATCAAAGGCCTCTGATAAATCAAGGAGAATCAACAGGGTTACACTCCCCCTGTCTTTCTCCCGAGAAAGGTCATCATACAGGGCGACCAAGGCTGTCTCGGTGCCAAAACCGGGCCTGAAACCCGATTGAAATGGATCCAGATAATCGGTCTCATCCAAGTTGAAGGTCTGTGTAAGCTGGCCTCAGAGCTAGTCCTGATCATCTGTTGAATGAAGCAACTATTCTACTGTTCTCTGGGAGTCTGCTGTGTTGCATGCTTAGCAGGAAACTGGGGTATCCACTTGAGAATATTACAGTGGCCCTCTCTTTGGCCTTCACATCTCTCTTTCTCAAGCCCTGATGGTAGGGATGGAAGAAATCTGTCATTTTCATTTTTCTGTTTCTCATATTTCCAATCTTAAATTCAGTTCTCCACATTTCTGCAGAAATTTGCATTTTTTAAAAAAAATCCTCATAAAAATTCCTCAGAATTTTACAGTGAATTTCTCCTGATAAACACATTTTGTATGCAGTTTTGACTAATATACACATTTCTCCAGGCAGTTCCCTGTAACATAACACATTTTTGTACATTATGCTCACTGATAAACGCCCCTTTCCCCCCTAATATGTGCAGATTTGCAGATATTGTTTGGTCAGAGAACTGCATCACAAAATTCAGAGAAGCGCAAATTTTGAAGGATAGTAGGGTTTTAGTTCGCATATCGGTTTGAGGACTATGGATTAGACAGTTTCTCCTTAAAATGCAAATAAAATAAAATCCCACTTCCATCCCTATCTGACAGGAAATGAAAACAATAAACTGGATGCGGAGTTTCTTCTCTCACGTTGAGACTCCACCACATGCCGCCTCCATTTTCCTTAGCTAATACTGGCATTCCCTTGTGATGGGAACAGGTGGCTTCCGATGCTGATTGCAACAGCGCTTTCCCTCATATTGTTCGATGTAATGCCACTGATCTGAACCCCTTAATGACAAGCTAAGAGCTTTGAAAAACAAACAAACAAACCATCAGCTCTTCCTCATCTAAGTGAGGTCTATTAGCACGTTCCAAAGCCAATTAAGCATAATTGGCAGCTCTTAGCATTAGAATATTTTGGCATTTCCATCACCTCAAAGAAGCTGTAGCGCATGTCACGTTGCACCTCCACAAGCTTTTGCTCCATAGACATGTCGTGGAGTCATAGCTCATGTCCACATTCCCTCCTTATGGCCACAGGAAACATATGGAAGCTATATTTATGTGCCCTCTGAGGTAGCACTGGAGTGAAAAGATGGCTGTAAATGATCTCACACAAATTCACAGCTGAATTTGTCACCCATCTTGCTGTTCACTTGGTGTCCTGCCATATCAGTGACTGACATTATCAGCTAGCTGGAAATGGCAGATATGGTCCAGGACTACCGGGTATTAGCAGCTGCCCTCAATTATAATAGGTTTTGACCCTGTTCCCTTTAGAGTCCATAGCAAAATGTCTACCAGATTCAGCTCTGAAGCACTGAGCTGGTAGAGAGAGAGAGAGGATGGGATGCATTTCATAAATGTTAGGCAACCAATTCCATCAGGTGTGGAACTGTAATACCCTTCCTACAGGTAGTTTATCCATCTCCGCAGAAGAAACTCTATCGCGGCATAGACCTCACCAATCATAAATGGACTAAGACCAATAATTAGGGTTATGCAAAAGCTCTGCTCTGGCATTGCACAGAAGCACATGTTCCACTTTCCTAAAAGTGGGATTTCCCAGATAGTATGTCACAGTTTTGTTTGAATCCAGCATTATTGCACTGTGTGTTAAAGGCACAGAGAGATCTGGTTTAATTGTTCATCATTTCTGACTGAAAGTCATAGAGTCTGTTGTTTCATTTACGAATTGCTTCCTATGAAACACCTCAAAGCAATTTCACAGCATAGAATAGCTGTTCTGAGTTCTTCCAATATAAGTAGTGTTCATTGCAGTTACTACTAAATTACTATAAGGCTTGGGTAGTTTGGTCAACACTCCAAAGATCTGCTTATGGACTGATTTAATCCACACATCCCAGACTAATATGCCAGTTTAGGGGAAGAGGCATAGCTCAGTAGAAAAGCATCTGCTTTGCATGTAGAATGTCCAAGGTTTAATCCCTGGCATCTCCAGGTATTACTGGGAGAGATCCCTGCCCGAAATCTGGAGAGCGGCTGCTAGTCAGAGTCAACAATACTAAGCTAGATAGACCAATAGTCTGACTCAATGCATTAACCATTGAGAACTTTCTGATGTTCTGATGTAGTTCTTTGCTCAAAATTGTATCAAAACACATTTGAAAATGAATATTTTGAGAGGAAATTTTGTTTAGAAAATGCATTTAAATTTGAATGTTGTGTGGACATTTCTTTTTTTAAAAAATGGATGGATGCAGAAAAATCATGCAATAGACTTATGGGGGAGTGTTTACATTTAAAAGTGCCAAAGACCGATTTGCCCATCCCTAGAAGCAGTCTGTTTATCAGAATTGATTTTAAAGCAAAAGAGGTGATTTCTTCTAATATAATAAAAAGGTAAGCTGTTACACCATCATGTCACACAGTGTGACATCGGGGACAGGGCATGGTGGCAAAGATGGCTTACTGGGCGAGCGGGTGGGTATGCAGCAGTGGTGGCTGCAGCCTGGGCAGGAGGCCACGTGGGAGGCCAGTGGCGGCGGCGGCGGCAGCAGCAGGAGCAGCTCGGAGGCTGGGCTGCAGCTTTCGTGGCCCATGGGGGAAAGGGGGAACTGTGGCAACCCGTGGGAGGGGGAATGGGGAACTTTGGTGACCTGGGGGGGAGATTTGGTGACCCATGAGGGGGAGGGGGAGCTTTAAGGGGTAAAAGGGAGAGGGCTTAACGAGGTCTAAAGGGGGAAAGGAGAGCCAGCTTAGCAGTTGCCGGAGGCAAAAGAGAGAGGTCTAAGGTATTACCACTGGGGGGGGTGCTGTTGGTGAGGGGTGGGGGAGTTTGGTGACAGTAGGCGGGGTTGTCGAGTGAAGCGACCGGTGTCAGCAGTCCCTAGTTTGTTGAAAGGGTCCAGAGGAAAAGAGTGACAAATTATGGAGGCTGGAGGAAAGTACTGACCAGGTTGGTTTGGGCAAGACAAACAGATGTGGGGAAGCCCTGTTGGTTGAAGCTTCCCCCTTTCTTTTTCCTTTTTTTACATTACATCTGGAGTTGAGAACCTCAGACCCAGGAGCTGCATGTGGCCCTGGAGGTCTCTCTACTTGGCCCTTGGGACTCTACCCAGGCCATGTCCCCACAGTGCCTTGTTCCGTGTCCTTCTCATCTGCTTTTTCCTGCCTGAGACATGTCCTTGAATTGTGATGTTGCCTCTTATTGGCTAAGCTGGAGTGGAAACCTGTTGTTGCTTGTGTGTGTGTGTGTGTGTGTGTGTGTGAGGCTGGAATGTGATCTACTGTTCTGTGATTCTATGCTTTGATTTGGATTCCTGCATTGCGCAGGGGGTTGGACTTGATGGCCTTATAAGCCCCTTCCAACTCTACTATTCTGTGATTCTATGATTCTACTGTTAAAAGGTAGGGGTTGCATTAATGTCTCCATCCACTTTTACCCCTGCCACCCACCACTATCATATGGGCGCTGGAAGGTTGCCCGTGGTGACATTTGGCTCTCAGGTTGAAAAAAAGTCTCTCTGCATTGTGCCCACTCCCTGCACTTAAAATGGCAAACTACAGACCATGCCGCTCTTGCCTGATTATATTTTTAAAAAGAGAGATCTGGTTGGCCACTGTGAGAACAGGATGCTGGACTAGATGGGCCACTGGCCTGATTTAGCAGGTCTTTCGTTTGTTCCTAAGATATAGGCTTTCAGATTTCAAGACTGCCTTTCACATTTCCTTTTGTTCTCCAGCTGTCTATAAGGCAAAGGAATTCACAATCAAGCGGACTGGCCAGAGCAGCCTGTGACATGGCACATGCTGTAATTCCTCCACCACAATCAAGTAGCAGTGAAGTAGTAAAATGAACAAAAGGAGCATGTCTGGCTTGCGTAGTACAAATGCTACAGGCCAGGGGTTACCAAACTGTGGTCCCTGGGCCACCAGTGGTCCGTGAGCTTCACTCAGGTGGTCCACAGCATGTCTATAGTAAATATTCAATTTGATTTTAAACTGTATCTTACATCAGGAACTCCTATCTCTAGTTACACCTCGGACCATACAGGTGAGAAGTCTATTATTGAAACTGAGTTCCCTCTACCTTGTTGTTTAGTTATCTTTATTGTTACAGTTTTTATTGTTTGCTTTCTGATATTCTGTTGTTTTATATGTTTTGTTATGTACATCGCTCAGAGTGGCTGGTAAATCCAGCCAGATGGGCGATTAATAAATCGAATAAAATAAAAAATAAAAAATGCTTGTGAATGCCTTCTCCCACAACAACAGATATCCCTAGGAGCCAATCAGCATGAAATGGGAGAGTGTTAGCTGCTGAGAAGACTCTTCTGAGTGGCTAACTCATCTCCTTTCACTCTGATTGACTCCAATCAGCAGGAAAGGTCAAGGAAGCACGTTAGAAGATTCCTCTCAGTGACTAAGACACTCCACTTTCATGCTGGTTGGCTGACAGGATGCTGGAGACACAGAGGTCCTGCTGGGACCCTGGTCCCAAAAAAGGAAAGGCTCTAAGACACACACCCCGAGACCCTGGATGACTACATTCCTGATTGTAATACCACAAAATACTATACAAGCAATAAAAACACAATTTAAAAGCATACAGCATCTAACACAGTGTGTTACAATTGCTACAACAGGCAGAATAGTGGTCCCGCCAATACCATCAGCGGTTTCCAAGTGGTTGTGGAGGGAAAAAAATGCTTGGGAACCACTGCTATAGGCAAAGGTCTGTGGCTCCATGAATGACTTTGAAAGAAAGCCATCAGTGGCTAGTGCTGTGGGCCTTGGTATAAATGGCCCCTGCCCTTCCTGACTTGTCGCTGTTAGTTGACAGTGTCAGGGAGCCGTAGGACTGATATGAAACATGCCTCCAAGAGCAGAATTAGCTTTCCAGTCCATGAGGAAAGGCCTCAGCTCAGTGGCAGGGCATCAGTTCCTGGCATCTCCAGGTGGGGCTGGGAGAGACTCCTGCCCGAAATCCTGGAGAGCTGCTGCCGGTCAGTGTAGACAATAATGAGCTAGATGGACCAATGGTCTGACTCAGTATGAGGAAGCTTCCTATGTCCTTAACAGCACTAGCAGGCAGCATCCCACCACTACAGTAGCAACAAGTCTGTATTTCAGTGGCAGAGCACATAACTTGCCATGCAGATGGGCCAATGTTCAATCCCTGGTTTGTTGTTGTTATGTGCCTCCTACGATTTATGGCGACCCTATGAATCAGTGACCTCCAAGAGCATCTGTCATGGACCACCCTGTTCAGATCTTGTAAGTTCAGGTCTGTGGCTTCCTTTATGGAATCAATCCATCTCTTGTTTGGCCTTCCTCTTTTTCTACTCCCTTCTGTTTTTCCCAGCATTATTGTCTGTTGTAGCGAATCGTGTCTTCTCATGATGTGTCCAAAGTATAACAACCTCAGTTTCATCATCTTAGCTTCTAGTGACAGTTCTAGTTTAAGTTGTTCTGACACCCAATTATTATTTTTTTGCAGTCCATGGTATCCGCAAAGCTCTTCTCCAACACCACATTTCAAATGACAATCCCTGGTAACCAGAGTTTAAAAGGATTAGGTAGCACATGATGGCAAAGCCCTTTGCCTGAGAGCCTAGAGTAGGGCCAGGGAAGCTCAGGTCTAGGGCTTTGGTGTGGCCCTCCAGACCTCTCTCTTTGTCCCTCAGGACTCTCCCGAAGCCATGCCTCCTCCAAAAGCCACACCCTCACCAGCCCTCCTCTGAATCCTCCTTAAGTGCTTTTGCCCGACTGTAACACATCCTCGACTTGAGACCATTCCTCTTCCTTGCCTAGATGGAATAAGGGATGCTAAAAAATAAGGCAATAAGGGATGCTAAAAAAGAATTTGAGGAGCACATTGCTAAGAACATAAAAACCAACAACAAAAAATGCTATAAATACATTCAAAGCAGGAGACCATCTAGGGAGGCGATTGGACCCTTGGATGATAAGGGAGTCAAAGGTGTACTAAAGAACGATAAGGAGATTGCAGAGAAGCTAAATGAATTCTTTGCATCTGTCTTCACAGTGGAAGATATAGGGCAGATCCCTGAACCTGAACTAACATTTGCAGGAAGGGATTCTGAGGAACTGAGACAAATAGTGGTAACGAGAGAGGAAGTTCTAGGCTTAATGGACAATATAAAAACTGACAAATCACCGGGCCCGGATGGCATCTACCCGAGAGTTCTCAAAGAACTCAAATGTGAAATTGCTGATCTGCTAACTAAAATATGTAACTTGTCCCTCGGGTCCTCCTCCGTGCCTGAAGACTGGAAAGTGGCAAATGTAACGCCAATCTTCAAAAAGGGATCCAGAGGGGATCCCGGAAATTACAGGCCAGTTAGCTTAACTTCTGTCCCTGGAAAACTGGTAGAAAGTATTATTAAAGCTAGATTAACTAAGCACATAGAAGAACAAGCCTTGCTGAAGCAGAGCCAGCATGGCTTCTGCAAGGGAAAGTCCTGTCTCAGTAACCTATTAGAATTCTTTGAGAGTGTCAACAAGCATATAGATAGAGGTGATCCAGTGGACATAGTGTACTTAGACTTTCAAAAAGCGTTTGACAAGGTACCTCACCAAAGACTTCTGAGGAAGCTTAGCAGTCATGGAGTAAGAGGAGAGGTCCTCTTGTGGATAAGGAATTGGTTAAGAAGCAGAAAGCAGAGAGTAGGAATAAACGGACAGTTCTCCCAATGGAGGGCTGTAGAAAGTGGAGTCCCTCAAGGATCGGTATTGGGACCTGTACTTTTCAACTTGTTCATTAATGACCTAGAATTAGGAGTGAGCAGTGAAGTGGCCAAGTTTGCTGATGACACTAAATTGTTCAGGGTTGTTAAAACAAAAAGGGATTGTGAAGAGCTCCAAAAAGATCTCTCCAAACTGAGGAATGGGCGGAAAAATGGCAAATGCAATTCAATATAAACAAGTGTAAAATTATGCATATTGGAGCAAAAAATCTTAATTTCACATGTACGCTCATGGGGTCTGAACTGGCGGTGACCGACCAGGAGAGAGACCTCGGGGTTGTAGTGGACAGCACGATGAAAATGTCGACCCAGTGTGCGGCAGCTGTGAAAAAGTCAAATTCCATGCTAGCGATAATTAGGAAAGGTATTGAAAATAAAACAGCCGATATCATAATGCCGTTGTATAAATCTATGGTGCGGCCGCATTTGGAATACTGTGTACAGTTCTGGTCGCCTCATCTCAAAAAGGATATTCTAGAGTTGGAAAAGGTTCAGAAGAGGGCAACCAGAATGATCAAGGGGATGGAGCGACTCCCTTACGAGGAAAGGTTGCAGCATTTGGGGCTTTTTAGTTTAGAGAAAAGGCGGGTCAGAGGAGACATGATAGAAGTGTATAAAATTATGCATGGCCTTGAGAAAGTGGATAGAGAAAAGTTCTTCTCCCTCTCTCATAATACTAGAACTCGTGGACATTCAAAGAAGCTGAATGTTGGAAGATTCAGGACAGACAAAAGGAAGTACTTCTTTACTCAGCGCATAGTTAAACTATGGAATTTGCTCCCACAAGATGCAGTAATGGCCACCAGCTTGGATGGCTTTAAAAGAAGATTAGACAAATTCATGGAGGACAGGGCTATCAATGGCTACTAGCCATGATGGCTGTGCTGTGCCACCCTAGTCAGAGGCAGCATGCTTCTGAAAACCAGTTGCTGGAAGCCTCAGGAGGGGAGAGTGTTCTTGCACTCGGGTCCTGCTTGCGGGCTTCCCCCAGGCACCTGGTTGACCACTGTGAGAACAGGATGCTGGACTAGATGGGCCACTGGCCTGATCCAGCAGGCTCTTCTTATGTTCTTATGGAGAGATGTATGTATGGGTCTGGTGTATGGCTGGATTGTGGCTTACAGTGAAAAGATGAGGCCCATCCATTGCTCTGCCCACTTTTGCCTCTGGTTCCATCCACTTTTGCCTCTGGCCATGATCACTGCCAGCATTGGGCCGCAAAATATTTCCCCATAAGGGAAGGTGGCTCTCTGTTCCCACACCTGCCCTTGTATCCACTTCCTGGCAGAGGAGGTGGACCAGTGTTTCAGTAAGTGTCTGCTAGATCAGACCAAAGGCCCATTTAGTCCAGCATCCTGTGCTCACAGTGGCCAACCAGATGCCAATTATGGGAAGCCCACAAACAGGACCTGAGAGCAAGAGCACTCTCCTCTCCAGAGCTTTCTAGCAACTGATATTCAGAAACATACTGCCTCTGACCATGGAGGCAGAGCATAGCCATCATGGCTTGTAGCTGTTGATAACCTTCTCCTCCATGAATTTGTCTAATCCTCTTTTAAAGCCATCCATATTGGTGGCCACCACCGCCTCTTGCTGGAGCAAATTCCAAAGTTTGAGTGAACAAGGACTTTCTTTTATCTGTCCTGTGTAGGTCTGGCATCGTTCAGGACAGCTTCCCATATTGAATGGCCAGCAGCCCCTCAGATTCTTTGGGGTAGAACAATTGCTCAGTGGTAGATCATGTGTGCCAAAGGTCCCAAGTTCAATCCCTGGAATTTCCAGGTAGGGTTGGGAGAGAGACCCCTGCCTCAAACCCTGGAAAGTCCCTGTCAGTCAATTCAGAAAATTCTGAGTTGGATGGATCAATGGTCTGACAGCCTCCCACATTCCTTTTGTTCCTAAGATCCTGCTAATGGCAAGTGTGCCCCTGAAAACAATTCCTACCCATCAGGCTTGTGTGATGTAGTGGTTAAGGTGTTGGACTACGACTTGGGAGACCAGGGTTCAAATCCCCACATAGCCATGAAGCTCACTGGGTGACCTTGGGCCAGTCACTGCCTCTCAGGCTCATGAAAACCCTATTCATAGGGTCGCCGTAAGTCGGAATCTACTTGAAGGCAGTACACACATGCACAGAGGGTGCCACTGGAGCTGTTCCTCTGTAGACAAGTTACCTGGCAAGTTTGCGAAACCACCACACTCGCTGGGTCTTCTCATCTGCTTGGTGTCTCCCATTGATTCTGCTCCTGCATTTGAGCCTCTTCTCACCTTATCTCACCCCTGCCCAATTTTGCTTTGTTTTATTTTGCATAGATAGATGTTTCCCTCTGTGTTAATCTGTTTTTAAAGAAGCTAGTCTTAGCTTTGTTTTTCACTCATATGTTGCACTTCTGTTTTCTGCTCTCTGCTGCAGTCTGTGTTTGTCAACAGAAGGCAGTCACCTAAACATCTGACGGCACTTCAAATGTGTTGAGGGTTTGGTGGACTTTTTTTTTACCCTTATATTAACAACATCAACTAAATCAATAGCAAAAAAATAGACTCTGTCTTTCTCTTTCTCACTCTCCATCCTTTTAAACTTAACCCATCCTGTGGATTAGGCAGACACAGAAAGGCACATGTCAGCCAGAGAAATAGTCAATTAAAGAGAGGTTTGGGTTAAGCATTTGGTACGTTTGGCAGTTGACTCCTTCCTGATATCCTGCACACACAGATGCTCATGTGGCTAGCCAGCTGCAGGCAGGCGGATTTGTGGAAATCAAAGAGCAGGTTTTGGCAAAAAGTTCTGGCATGCTTTCCAGCATTGTCGAAGGAGGCATGCAGCCCTTCAAAGGGGTTACGCTTGGCTCCGTGTTCAGAGGTAGCCTAGGTACCACCCTGCATCTATAATTCTGGCACAGCTGGCGCTGATAACAAGAGTTCATTCTCTAAGAAGTCTGTGTTCCAGCCCAGTGAAGGCAGAAGCTGTAAAACTGCACCATCAGATCCATCCAGCATTGTGCTTTTTTTAAAAAAAAGATACTGTAGAAAAAGATCTTGAAGGCAATGGAGTGCAGTACAGGCGTCTTCTTAGCTGATGTGGTGGCAGCAGCTTGGAACATGAGCTCTGCTTGAAATCTCATCTTGGCCATAATCGCATAAGAAGAGCCCTACTGGATCAGGCCAAGAGTCCATCTAGTTCAGCATCGCATTCTCACCGTGGCCAACCAGAATCCTTTGGGAAGCTCACAAGCAGGACCACAACGCAACAACACTCTCCCCTCTTGGGGTTTCCAGCAACTGCCAGTTGCTGGAAACTGCAAGAGGGGAGAATATTTTTTCCATAATACCTCTGACAATGGATACAGAACATAGCTATCGTGGCTAGTAGCCATTGATAGCGTAATCCTCAACACAATTACAATTAAAAACATTCTAAAACACAGTTAAAATGAAAACCCTAAGAGCTACTCACCTGACATGTAGCAGAGTTAATTCTCTGTATAGGAGCTGCCATGTCCCCACATTTCATGTCCTTATGTGCATATTACCTCCATGGTGCTGCCAGCCCACGTCTCTCTAATGCTACTTACCCATGTCTAGTATGGGAGCCAGTGTGGTGAAGTGGTTAAGGTGCTTGACTGCTACCTGGGAGACCAGGGTTCGAATCCCCACACAGCCATGAAGCTCACTGGGTGATCTTGGGCCAGTCACTGCCTCTCAGCCTCAGGGGGAGGCAATGGTAAACCCCCTCTGAATACCGCTTACCATGAAAACCCTGTTCATAGGGTTGCCATAAGTTGGGGTCAACTTGAAGGCAGTCCATTTCATTTTTTCATGTCTAGTATCGCAAACCTAATCAAAACCTAATCTAATCTTTTTTTCCAAAATTTTGAAGAAAGGAACAGGGGACACACAGGAGCATGGGAGCATTTTTTATTTTTATTTTTTAAAAAACAAATGTTAAAGGTGGCTAGCATGAAAACCAGTGTAGCCACCCACCTGAAATTTGGGAGGGTTAATTCTCTCTTTAGGGGCTATCATGATGACAAACCTCCTTTCCCTGTATGAAAAAAATAAAACCATTATGTCCATTTTAATTTTAAAACATTTTAAAGGTGGCTAACATCAAAACCTCTGAATCTGTTACCTGTAACTTGGCAGGTTTAATTCCAGATCCTGTGTCTCCAAATTTCATGTCCGTAGGTCAAGAAACACAAAAGTTATGACTGTTTAGGTTTTGCAGTGTAAGTCAATGGGATTTCCAGAGATTTGTAAAATGCTGATTGTGATTCGGATCAGGTTCATTTGGGTTCAAATCTGTCCAGACTAGAGTGGTCCTCATCTGCATTTACAAATCAAAACCACAAATCTGGCATATTAAGCAGGCGCCATCTCTGCTATCTTTTCGGCGCCTTTTGAAGACTTTCCTCTTTCAACAAGCCTTTTAAGTTGAGACCTATCCCAGTCTGCGTCTGTGTTGGAATTGCTGTTTAATATGTGTATTTTTAAATAATATGTTTTAAACCCTTTTTTTAAGGAGATGTTTTTAAAGCTTTTTTTAAAAAAAATGTTTTTAATGTTGTTTTGTTTTAATGTATTTTAAGGTCTGTTTTTATGATGTTTTGAAGTGTTTTTAGTGCTTCTGTTTGCCACCCTGGGCTCCTGTTGGAAGGAAAGGTGGAATATCAATCAATCAATCAATCTGACTGGGGGGGGGGTCCATGCACAGCCCTAGCTTACACAGAGTGAGGGGTTCAGTTTATGAAGGAAAATACATTTCTGGGCCCAAAGTATGGTTGAAAGTATAAAGTGACCAAAAAAATGTAAGGACATAAGAGGAGTCCTGCTGGATCAGTCCAGTGCAGAGCTTGGAAGATTACTTTTAAAAAGTAATAAATTACAGTTACAGTTACATGTCCCCCCAAAAGTAGTAACTACCGTTACAATTACAATTGCTCTGAAAGTAACTGATTACTTTACTTTTACTCAAAAGTAATTGCTACAATTACATTTTAGTTACTTTTTTAAAAAAAAATTGCCTACAAGGTGCTGGCCTTGGCTGCTGCACATCTGGGTAGCCTAAAACAACATTAAAGATAAGCACACACAGAGAGAGGGTAGTAGAAAAAATTTTTTTACCCATAAGATTAACAGGATGGCATAACAGAATCTCACATCCCCTCACCCCACCCCCAGCAATGATGATACCCCAACACACTTTTTTTTGTATATATATCTTGCCTCCAGCTCTTTTCTCCTTCCACTCCTGTCCATTTTTAAACAATTGTTTTCTCCACGCCATCTCGCTCTCCACCTCCTCCCTCGTCGCTTCCTAAGCACCCACAGAGCATGAAGGAAGAACAACGCTGCACAGAAGCCCAATTTGAAGCACATGATTTTTATTCACAAATCAGAGGAGCAGAAGACTTCCCCTGCTTCCCCCCAAGTAATGTGCAAAAGTAATGCTAGAAACATTACAATTACTCCACAACAGTAATGAAGTTACTACTCATTCTATTACCAGCAAAATGTAATGAACTTACACACTCGTTACTCAAAAAAGTAATAAATTACAAGTAATTCGTTACTTGTGACTAGTTACTTCCAAGCTCTTGTCCAGTGGACCATCTAGTCCAGCATTCTGTCCTCATAGTAGCCAACCAGATGCCCATGAGAAGCCTGCAAGCAAGACCTGAGTTTACCAGCGCTCTCCCTTCTGTTGTTTCCGGCAACTGGAATTTACTGCCTCTGACAATGGAGGCGGAACGTAGCCCTTAGGGTTAGTAGACTAAACACTGATTAAAAAAAACCCACCTTGTATGGAGTCAGATAATTTGTTCGTGCAGCCCTGTACTATCTTGTATGTGTGGCAGAGGTTCTCCAGTGCTATTTGAAATCCTTTAATTGGTTGATGCAAGGGGGTTGTACTGGTGCCCTTTTGCATGCAAAGCATTCACTCTATCACTGAGTTATGCCTTCCTGTTCCATCCTTTCTCCCCTTTGTCCCCTGATGATACAGAAGTTGGCCATTCCTGGATATCTCCCATTAATCTCAACATGTTTTTGATCATAACTTTGTGCAGAAAAGTAGCAGCCGGGGAAACAAAACACCCAAGAAAATAAATTGCAAGCAGCAACTTTCCGAGTCTTCAACCTGACGGAGAGAGAAAAATGAAAGAAAGGGTAATGCTCATTCTCTTTAATTTATCATCGTCTCCATCTCACCCCTGCAGGGAGGAGTAAAGGATGCTTCACCTGCTGTCTCCAATTTCCCAGTGCCCAGTAACTACCAGGAATTATTTCCTGACTGATCAGGGAGGTGTCTGCTGATACATTAGTGTGGAAGCTTGGATGTGTTTTGACAATAAGTCAATTATTCTTTTTGACATGACTTTAATAGGACCAAAGAGGTGATTGTGGGATGATACTTTTTAATGGAATATAGATATAAACGACCCAGGTTTTATGACAAAGGTCAGAGATATTGATGATTAGTGTAAGGGAGATAATTTGGCTGGTGTGGTAGGAGGCAACCTGCATGATTTATGGATGATCTTTGTCTGTCCCTTTCCTTTTTCTTTAAGCCGGAGCATCAAACAGGTTTTCCTACCCAATATGTGTTGATATTTGCAGTTTCCATGCATCACCAATCGTCTCATGAGGTACGGATGCAAGAAGCTCCCTTATACTGAGTCAGACCATTGGTTCCATGTAGCTCAGTAGCGTCGACACAGCCCAGCAGCGGCTTTCCAGGATTTCAGGCAGAGAGTCTCTCCCCACCCTTCCAGAGATGCTGGGTATTGAACCTGGAGCTTTCTGCAGCCAAATCAGGTGCTCTGCCACTGAGCTATGGCCCTTTCCGGTCAGCTCAATTGGATGACCATAGATTTGGGACCTGGGGCCTTCTGTATTCAAGGCAGATGCTCTATTACTGAGCTATGGCCCCTTCACCCTGTGAATGGATCAAGCTGGCCAGGCTATTCTCTCCTCCGACTAGCTCGTGCAGAAGACTTCCCCACCCCTTTCTTGCATGATCCTTTAACTCATGGGGAATCTGCGTCCCTCTAGAACTTGTTGGATGACAACCTGATGACAAAGTGCGTTCTTTGTCTTATTCCAAGGAAGACAAGCTGTGAGGTTAAAACTGGGCCTTTACTCAACAATATTAGCAATTGCTGGTTAGAGCAGAAGGCAAGGGGGAAAGAGAAGCTAAACTCTCGACTCAGAAAGGTGATGTAATTTCTTGGGCCTAGATACGTTAACAGTTCAGTGGCTTTTTCTCTCACTCAATACAGTGGATATTAATGAAAGACTTGCTCATTCTAACGTAACTCCCACAATCCCTGAGTGCTGGCCATACTGTCTGGAGATGATAGGAGTCGTGGTGCAACAACATCCAACTAGAGATGTTAGAGAGTGAACCTGGGACTTCCTATATCCATAGCCCGTGTGCTACTGCTGAGCTGTGATGGTCTCCAAAGCCCAAATCTTGCTTGTTCTGTTAGAGCTGCCGTGTTGTGACTCATCAAGGTAAAAGCAGTCTGTCACCTATGTAGGGTGGTCTGGGGAGGGCCAGCACAAGCCTTTGGCACAGTGATATCAAACTCATCCCCACCCTCATGGTACCCCCTGAAATACACACACCCCACCTCCCAGTGAAGTCATGCAATGCTTTTTTTCTGCCGCTAACAACTTTGCCACTGCCGCAGCTACAAAAACCAAATTTGGCTCCCATTCAAAATCAGCACTGCCACTTCCCACTGCAAAAACAGCCATCTGGGGGCCCAGTGGAGAGGGGAGGGAGTGGCAGCAGAGGAGGGTTGGGCTAGTGAGGGGCCTTCCTGAACCCCTAGGGCCCTCAGATAGTGCCCAACCTAGCTATCTGCTGGTGCCTGTCCTGCCTCTAGCCCAGCATATTTTTTGCAGCCCCAGACAGGTGAGAGAGAGAGAGAGAGAGAGAGAGAGGGGTGGTTAAGGTGTTGGACTACTACCTGGGAGATCAGGGTTCGAATTCCCACACAGCCATGAAGCTCACTGGGTGACCTTGGGCCAGTCACTGCCTCTCAGCCTCAGAGGAAGGCAATGGTAAACCACTTCTGAATACTGCTTACCATGAAAACCCTATTCATAGGGTCGCCATAAGTCGGAATCGACTTGAAGGCAGTCCATTCCCCCCATATATATACATATATATATATATACATATATATATATATATGTATATATATATATATGGACATAATAAATTTCCTTTTCACTGGAACTACATCATAAGCCATAATACCTGGCTGACGGGCTGTGTTCATTTTCGTGAGTACTGGCTTCTGCCATTAGCCAGGAGACTGAGGGCTCCTTGGAGGATGCTCACCTGACCCCCAGGGAAAAATATCAAGACAAAGGAAAGACCAACCTGTCCCCATCCATCAGTCAGAGGAGAAGCAGCTGCAGTGTTCAATCCCAGCCAGAGGAGTCCTCATGAGAGAAAGGTCAGGACGCTCTGGCCTTAGAACCCAGCCCTGCGTTAGGTTCCATCTGGTGGTGAGGAGCCAAGGTCTTTCAGTGCGACTAAGGAAGGCCGTCTACTCTTAGGGTGAGCTTGGCTTCTGACATTGAGGCTAAATGGGACCCAAGTCCATGACAGAGGCATTGCCTCAGACGACCAGCCTGTCTGAAGAAGTGCCCCACTGCAGGCAAAATCTCCTTGGGAGTAAAAGTCACCTCAGGAGTAAAGGTATATGAAGATGATTGATAGGAGTCAGTTGAGTTTGGGGGTGTGGTTCCAAACCCTCCAGTGCTAGATTCATGAAAATATATCTCTGCACATTCACAGGTGCACTTGAAAAGTCTACCAGCACAGGAGAGTTTGGAAAGCGTGCAAGCAGTACCTGTTTGCTGGGAAGGCTGTTCACACAAGTCAAGCGTCCAATGTGGACAATGCTATGTGAACAACTCATGTGTCTCCCCCTTAATCAGCTGGAGTAGCATTCATCTTACATCTTTAAACAAACTAACAGCGCACACACACACACACAGCCAACCTGATAAAGTGATGCATTTGATGAATAATGTATCGCTGGAGGGTTTCAGAGACTGCATTCTCTTCTACACAGCTATCATTTGTAATGTTTACTTAAACACTGGTTCTTGACAAAACACTTAGAATCACTTAGCATCTTGTCCCTGAGCAGTTTGAATTAGAAAATCTGGACTGCTTAATTTTATTGTGTTAAAGGCATTAAGTGAGATCCAGAGGAAATGGAGGGGGGGAGGAAGAGATGTTCTTGGACTGCAGCAAACTGGGAAAATTATAAAAACACGTATATGTTCAGTCTAATTGGAGAACAACTTTTTTTTTCCAAATAACTTTCAGATCACTTGAAATAGTGTATTGTTTTATATATATACAAAGAAAATGTCTACCTGGAAACAGTTATTTTAACCTTTAGGACGCAGTGCCTTTTTAAATGCATTTTTGCCTTACCATTTAAACTGAATTAAATGCAACAAAAAACCCAGGTTTTAGGATCTTTCATTTAGGCAGCCTAAAGGGATATAATGGAAAGGAGCTTCCTCCTCTGGCTGGAATCCAGATACTAATGTTGTTAAAATGCCACCTTATTGCATTTAAGTCAGCAGATAGGTCAAGTAGACAAACCAATTGGAGGAGATGTTTAAATAAACACTCTTTTTAGAGCCTTCACGCTTGCACATTCCAGTTTCCCAAACCACCAGTGCTGTGTCGCATGGGATGTGCCACTTTTTTTTTATGATGATGATGATGATATGGCAAAGATCTGTCATGAACAAAAGTTGTCCAGGTTAAATATTTATACTAGGTAAATAACCTGTTTGTTAGAAGCGTTCAAATGATGCTCCTTTTCCCCATAAACAATGATGATGGGTCAAATTCTGCACTGAGAAAAATGTGGAAGGGTAAAACTCTCCATTAGGATTTTGGATTCTATCTTCATGATTTGTAATTCTCCAGATTTTATGGAGATGCAGTTTATTTGTTGATTTTATTCATGTGGCACCGTTACAGGTGACACGTAATATTTGTTCCGCACTTGTAAGAAATGGCTTTTTTAGTGTGGCAGCACCTACTCTTTGGAACTCCCTGCCTATTGACATCAGGCAGGTGCCTATTACTGTACAGTTTCCTGCACCAGTTTATAACATTTTTGTTTAGGTAAGCTTTTCCAGCCACACAGATGCTGATGTGTTCTCATCTCTTTTTAGTCTGTTGTTGTTTTAATTGTTTTCAAAAATGTTTTGATTACTTGTTTTTAACTGTTTTAATTGATAATTGTAATGTCTTTTTGTAAACTGCTTAGAGGTTTCTCACAATCAAACACTTTATAAATTCTGTTAAATAAAATTAAATAAATAAATTTCTACACTGCAGTCATATATATATATGAAGTGAAGTTCTGTTTGTTTTGAAAGCAACAAACAGAACTTCACTCAAGCTTGCTCTGAAACATTTTGTTAATAAAAAAGTCTGTTTGGTTAATCACAATTACGTTCATATATATCAGTTAAGACCAAAATCACATAACAAATAAAATCAAGTACAAGACATTAAAGAAACAGTAGTACATTGTAAGAAAACCATAAATCCAACCCAAAAGAGTACTCAAAACTACATCAGTGTAGTGTATGAGAAACCTGAAAACAAAAATACATATATTTGAGAAAATGAGCATGAAATTCATACCCATCTTTATGCAGATGTTATTTTATTTTTATTATTTTTCAGAAAAACCACACATTTTTGTAGAAATAGAGCAAACTGAATTTATTGTCAGAAAAATGAGAAACTGAGACATGCTGAAATTGATAGATTTGTCCATCTGTAGTTGAGTGTTCCACTCATTTAATGAACCACATGGATACATTACTGCTCAATGAGCCACAGTGCTAAGTAGTTTAAGAAAATATTACCTATTACAGGTGATACATGCCCTGGTCTCCTCTCGCTTAGACTACAGTAATGCGCTCTATGTGGGGCTACCCTTGAAAACGGTCCGGAAATTACGATTGGTACAAAATGCGGCGGCACGGCTGATTAAGAACAGCCGTCGTCGTGATCACATCACTCCGGTGTTAGTAGATCTACACTGGTTGCCAATTGTTTACCGGGCCCAATTCAAGGTGTTGGTCTTGACCTTTAAAGCCCTATACAGTTTCGGCCCAGTTTATCTGAAGGAGCGTGTGATGTTCCTGTATTAATGTATATATGGTAAGTGCTGTTTGTATAGAAGATATGTGGTAAGTGGAATGAAAGAGGAGGGGGAGTAAATGAGCAGTAGAATGTTGGATGATTGGCTGAGTGTTTGGATGGCTGAGAGTATAAATGGAAGGATGACAGTTGAATCTGGGTGGACGTGAGTGGGTTGTTTTGGTGGAGTTTGGAGGTGGGTGTGAGTTGGTGTATGTCAGGAGAGTGTGGAGAAAGAGGGAGGTGGAGTTCGGATTAGTAATAAGTCAAATATCACAGTAATAGATGAAACCATAAGTTTGTAGATCATTATCAAAGTTATCTTGTTATTAATGTTATTTAATAAATACTATTTTGGTTTACCGAAGGCCTGATCCTTGGCTGGGGTTTCACAGACCAGAAGGGAGGGTAAGGTAATAACCAAGGCTGAAGGGAAACAGTAACAAATGGTGGCAGCGGTGAAGAGGAGAAGATAACATTATAAGTATCCAGAGCAACCCCGAGTTATGAGTTATCTGCATTGATACAAGGGGGTTGGGAACAGCATAGGCACTCAGTCACAAATGTAACTGGATAGAGAGACTCAGGCAAGGTCTCTGGGAACATTGGTTGTAGAACGTGACTGGTGGTGCTGCCTAGCAGGGGGATCTATTGAGATCTGTGCTAGAGCGGAGAGAGAAACCATAAAAAAGGACAGTCCGGACTGGTGGAGTCCCTGGTGGTGTCTAGTGAAAGGCAGTAGCCACGAGCAGGTAGGAACCTGACAGGGAGAGCCAAGGAAGGGCGTCACAGAGCGCCTCCAGCATCACCAATTATGCTGCCTGACGAGATCAGCCACACAGGACCTCCTCTCGGTTCCACCAACTAAAACAGCAAGGCTGGTACGGACCAGAGAGAGGGCATTTTCAATTGTGGCCCCCACCCTCTGGAATTCCCTCCCGTTTGATCTTCGTCATGCCCCCTCCTTAATTGGTTTCCGCCGAGCCTTGAAGACCTGGCTATTCAGGCAGGCCTATGGGATTTCTGGGATGGGTTAGTTGTTAACGTGTTATTAACTGGAAGAGTGGGTTAGATGATTGATGGTCTTATCTATTTTATATTGTATTTTAGTGTATTCATGTACGTCGCCTAGAGTGGCCATTAATTCGGCCAGATAGGCGACTCAGAAATAAAATTTTATTATTATTATTATAGGGATACACAAAGTAATATACTTCAGGTTTGCATGTTTTTATCCAGGAGATTCCTCAGATGTTTTGCCCAAACAGAATTTGCCTTGAAATTTCATTTTAGCAGAAATTTGGTGGCAATCCTAATAATCACCCAAATCACACAGGAAGGTAAATGCACAGTGAGATATCCACATAGTTCATGGTCATTGAAACGACAGCAATACCATCAATGTAATGCACAAATTGGATGTCAGCCAACTGAGCAAAGTGGATGGACAAACTGAGACCAGCCTGTGAACCTGGGCTGGGAGACCCATTGAACTAATTTTAGGGCTTATCCACACAGCGATTTACTGCGTGTCTGGTGCTAATTGCATCCCCTTTTAATTTGCATGGTTCACATGATGTTGCAGGCAAGCAGAAGCTATCACACAGTTTTCCTAAGTCCTTATTAACCCAATCCACTGATAATATGAAAAGGAAAGAAAAAACCATCTCAGCTGCACTGCGCTCCTCTTTGTAGGAGCTTCGATTTTCTTTTAGTGGGCAGGTGAATCCTCACTCTCTGCCAGCTAACTCTCCCATGAGTTCCCCTCGTACACTCTTGTATGCCATCGCCTGCTCCCTCTCTCTTCTCAGGTCCCTTTCTCAGACTTGGGAGCTGCCCAGTGATGAAGGTGCACACACTCTCTCCACTGTTCTGCAAACTGCCCCTGTGAAGGAGTGCCGCTGCTGCCGCTGCCAACAGGTGCCTTCTAAGTAGTGCACCCGAGTCCTTGCTGTGGACTTGCGGATTGAGGAACGGCAATTTGGGTCTCCAACCTTTCTGCCCCCATCCCACCCTGGTGAGAGGCTCCCAGCTGGAACAGGAATAGTTTCCGTCATTGAGTTTCCCTCCTCTTGCCCCCACCCTCTTTTTCTCTCCCCTTGTTCAACTGGAGAGGCTGCCGTCTACTTGTGTGAATGGAAAACAGTGGATTGGAAGCTACCATTGAGCAAGAAGTGTGGACCTTGAACATCTATTACGATGGTAAAAGCAGTGTCTTTAGTACAAAGTTAGGCTCCTGTGTGGATAAGCCCTTAGTCACTGTTAACTATGGCCTGGAAAACAAAAGAAGCTAATGTCAGCAGGGGTTGTGTGGAATTGTCCCCAAGTGTGAGCAAGTGATGAACTCTCAGACACAAGAGACAATGAAGCACCTTTAATAAACTCTGAATAAATTTTTATTTCATTGCCGAGATATTCCGCCGGACTAAAATATTATGTTAATGGCACTTGATCATGCAGTCCCTGGGTCTGGGATCATTTGCTTTAAGGTTAGCACACAGTCACTGCTTAAAGTGCTTAATAGTCGGTAGAATCTGAATCTCTTTCTCTCTCCCTCTCGCTCTCTCATTTGCGGTATGTACTCTGCTGTTAAGGCAGTTGAAGCTTGATAAGGAAGGTCAGCACAGTTGGAATGCTCTCATTGCGACATCTCGAGTGCCTGTTCCAGATTCTCTCTATAATGACCATTTGTCCGGTTGTGCCCGCAGTGAAATGGAGCTGGTCTAGGTGGCTCACCTAGGCCTCTTTGGCACTTGTTTCCCAGCATTCTCTGAAAAAGTGAAGAGGAAGAAGACGGTGGAAGGTTGGCCCATAATTCTCTGGAATACCAATTTCAAAGCCTGCACCCTCCCTAGGAATATAGGAAGCAGGGATGGGTAAATCTGGCAATTGTGGTCTCTCTCTCTCTCTCTCTCTCTCTCTCTCTCAGATAGATAGATAGATAGATAGATAGATAGATAGATAGATAGATAGATAGATAGATAGATAGATAGATAGATAGATAGATAGATAGATAGATAGATAGATAGATAGATAGTGTTACGACAGGACCTTGAACTTCCTCATGAGCATAGCTCACTAGAAATCCAAATCCCCAAAAGAGCAGCAGGATCTTTTGCTGGAGTTACCCGCACGTCACCCCCAGAGCATGTATAATTTTACCCATAACCCAATAACACATACACTGAAAGTAAAATAAAGAGTGGTTTCATTAAGAGAAGAAACAAGAAAAAATATTGCAGTTTACAATTGCAGTTAACAATGAGCAGCTTTCTAATTATGATTCATTCATTCAGCAACACTGGATAGACTAAAGCAAAGAGACTAACCCTCTGAACACTTTCACCTTAAGCTCACCCACACAGGAAGAAAATAAAAGCAAAGAAAAAGGCCCAGATAGTTGCATATACCTTTCCGGAGAGTTGCTGCAAGCCTAAAGCTGAGAGAGCCTTTCATATCTAGCCCAATGAGCAAAAGCTCTGCCCTTTGTAACCAGCGCCAGATGTGAAAGTTCTCACCCAAATCCATAGCTCTGAAATTGTCCCAAAGATGCCAGCGTGCGTTGTTGGAGCCCTCCAGAAGAGGAACTGCCTTCCCCTTCTCACTCCTCATGTTTTATACCTTTTCCTAACTAAACTGACCCCAAAGTAAACCCAAAGTAAATGTGATCAGGAAGGTGGGAACCCACTCATTTCCTGATAAATTCGCGGATGATAGGTGTGATCTCCCTGCTGTAGATTCCTGATGATTCCCCAAGGTTAAGATTACCATAATCCTTGGGTAAAACAGTTTCTTTGTTTGACAGGAGTTTATCCTGTCTTCTCCAAAGGCTTAGAAATGCACAACACCTCCTAGTTTGAAAGGAGCTCTTCTGTTTCCTCCTGATGGCCTAGATTATCATAAACATTTCCTTTGTTTGAAAGGAGTGCCTATTCTTACTGGGTGACAAATCCAAATTTCCATGGGAGTCAGGAAGTCTATAGCTTCAGGCATTGCAAGATATGTACTCAGAGGTCACAGAGGGGCTGTTTCCCAGGAATCTTTGCTGTTGTAGGCCTTTTCAAACTCTGATTCACTGAGATGAATCAAGGATTAAAAATTCCCAATATTTGATTCCTCATAACAATAGATAGATAGATAGATAGATAGATAGATAGATAGATAGATAGATAGATAGATAGATAGATAGATAGATAGATAGATAGATAGATAGATGGTATAGCACAGTGAGGAGGAGAGCCTGGCTGGAAGTCCAGAGTCTGTGAGTTCAAATCCCCACTTGTGTCTCCTGGGTGTCAAGGGCCAGCTAAAGCTCACCCCCACAGCGAGTGGCTCAGGGATTACGTGCCCTGCCACCTGTGCAGCCGTGGGCAAGCTGCAGAGTCCCAAGGAGCCCAGTTGCCCCCCAGCTGGCAGTTGCGGACAAGGAAGGAACTGGCTTGTGCCTCTGTGGCAAGCTGAGCAGGCCCTAGCCAGCTGGGGAGGACTAGCCTCAGAGGGAGGCAATGGTAAACCCCCTCTGAATACAGCTTACCACAAAAACCCTATTCATAGGGTCGCCATAAGTCTGGATTGACTTGAAGGCAGTCCATTTCCATTTCTGTGGCGGGGAGGGATAGAAAGAGTTTTGAAAGCAACAAACAGAACTTCACCCAAGCTTGCTGTGGATCCCTATAAGGATTCCATTAATCACCTAAAAATATATGCACATAACTGTGATTAATAAAACAGAGGCTTTTATTGTTCTACCAAAATATTTCGGCTTCGGAAATTGCCGATCAGGTACGTTTGCCTTTAAATGTGAAATGAATCAAATTTCCCCCTCCCTAGTAGGAAGCTGCCTTATACAGAAGCAGAACATTGATTAGTATTGCCTTCACTGGCTGGCAGACGGGGAATCTTTCCTGTCCCTAACTGGAGATGCCGGGGCTTGAGCCAAGACCTTCTGCATGCACAGCAGACGCTCTGCCACCGAGCAACAGACCTTCTGTCCATTGTTAGATCTTTGCCTCTCCTTACAAAACCTTTCATTTCCCCCCCCACTTTGAATTGCTGTTCTTAGAGCCTCCCCATCCATAACCCGGCAGGAATGCTATATTTGCCACTAAAGACGTACATATCAAGAGGCTGCAGCCAATCCTGACTGCTTCATGTGTACGTGTACAAAACACGCATTGCCATATATACGGTTGTTGCATTTGTAAGAGTTTGGAATATATTGCAGCAGAGTGCAGAAAGAAAGAGTCTCGTTCAGACTGTTGCTTGGAAGAATAAAGACATTCAAGGTTTATTACTACTGGGAAACAAAGTCAGGGCATTTTCGATCGTGGCTCCCACCCTCTGGAACTCCCTTCCTTTTGATCTTCGCCATGCCCCCTCCCTGACAAGTTTCCGCCGGACATTGAAGACCTGGCTGTTCAGGCAGGCCTATGGGATTTTTGGGGTGGGTTAGTCTTTTAATTGCTGTTATTAATTGGGGTTTAGATTAATTATTGATTACGGTCCTTCTTGGTTTTATATGTATTTTATGGTATTATGTACGTTTCTGTTTATCGCCCCCCACTGGTTCAGGTTACTTGTTACAAGCGTTGATGCTGTACTCCCAACAGTATTTGCATATTTTTAATAAACACACTTCTGCTTGTGGAACTGAGAGGGAGCACCGCCTGATCCTCTGCCTCAGACATCAAAATGTCCGTACGGTTACATTCTGACACGATGCGTGACAAGCAAAGCCATACTGCCCTCATTCTAAATTGGGGGTGAGGGGACACATCATTGTTGCTGAGGCAACTGGGTGAAAAATAGCAATAATAATAACAACAACAACAACAGCGACAATAATAATAATCCCTGTCTTGCCATGCTGTGGCAGTCTCATTGTAGTGCAGAAAACCAATGGGCAGCAGCACTGATGTCCTGCAGTTTGGATGTCAGGGCAGTTTACAACAATTAAAAACATTAAAAACAAATATACATTTTTTTTTAAAAAAAATCGAACACATTATTAAAAAGCAATTTAAAAACACATGCTAAAATGCCTGGGAGAAGAGGAAAGTCTTGACCTGGCACCAAAAAGATAACAGTGTTGGCTCCACGTGCACCTCATCAGGGACATCATTCCATAATTTGGGGGCCACCACTGAGAAGGCCCTCTCTCTTGTTGCCAGACTCCCAGTTTTCCTTGGAGTAGGCACCCGGAGGAGGGCCTTGGATGTTGAGCGTAGTGTATGGGTGGGTTCATGTCGGGAGAGGCGTTCCATCAGGTATTGTGGTCCCAAGCTGTGTAAGGCTTTATAGGTCAAAACCAGCACCTAGAATCAAGCTTGGAAACATACAGGCTGCCAATGCAAGTGGGACAGAATCAGTTTTATATGTTTGAACCATCTGGTCCCTGTTACCAATCCGGCCACTGCATTTTGCACAAGCTGCAGTTTCCGAACCGTCTTCAAAGGCAGCCCCACATAGAGTGCATTGCAGTAATCGAACTTGGAGGTTACCAGAGCATGGACAACTGAAGCCAGGTTATCCCTGTCCAGATAGGGGTGTAGCTGGGCCACCAACCAGAGTTGGTAGAAGGCACTCTGTGCCACTGAGGCTGTCTGAGCCTCAAGTGACAGAGATGGTTCTAGGAGAACCCCCCAAGCTACGAACCTGCTCCTTCAGGGGGAGTGCAACCCCATCCATATCAAATCAGCTGCTCATGTTCCTCCTGAAAGTTTTCCCCATTCTCCTTCTGTATTATTTCCTGAATTTGCTCTGCCCTGTCTTCTGTTCCTCCTGAATTTCAGTGTAACCAGGACGATTTGTAAAACTAATTCTAGAACTGGAGCTTCCAGTTTGCCACAGCTTTTTCTTTCTTTCTTTCTTTCTTTCTTTCTTTCTTTCTTTCTTTCTTTCTTTCTTTCTTTCTTTCTTTCTTTCTTTCTTTCTTTCTTTCTTTCTTTCTTTCTTTCTTTCTTTCTTTCTTACCTGCCATTCACAACAATGTCCCAGGATGGATTACAAATATATAATCATACAATATGATATGATTTCAGTTCTTTAGAGTGAGCTGAAGGGGGCTGCCTGGTTGGCTCCAGGGAGTGATTAAAGCTTCATTGAAAGAGGGGGAAGGTACCATCCACCTAATACCTAATCACTTAGTTCAAATCTCCAGGGCCTGACAAACTGCATCCTAAGTATTGAAGGAACTGCCTAAAGAACTCTTTGGGACTGCTGTCTACTATCTTTGTGAAATTGTGGAGGATGAGTGAAGTGCCGGATGACTAATGTTGTCCCTATCTTCAAAAAGGGCAAAAGAGAGGAACCTGGGAATTACAGACCAGTCAGCCTGACATCAATCTGTGAGAAAATTCTGGAGCAAATTATAAAGCAGTCAGTCTGTAACCACCTTGAAAACGATGCAGTGATTTCTAGGCACCAACATGGAATTACCAAGAACAAATCCTGCCAGACTAACCTTATCTCATTTTTTTTGACCGGGTAACCTCCCTGATGGACTTGTGGGAATGCATTGACATAATGTATCTCGACTTCAGCTAAGCTTTTGAGAAAGTGCCCCATGATATTCTGAATAGCAAACTAGCTAAATGTGGGCTGAATGGAACAATTATCAGGTGGATCCTCAGTTGGCTACAGAATCATACTCAAAGAGTGCTTATCAATGGCGCCTTCTCAAACTGGGGAAGGTAACAAGTGGGGTACCACAGGGCTCGGTCCTGGGCCCAGTGCTCTTCAAAAAAATTTTGGATGAGGAGGTGGAGGAAATGTTTATCATATTTGCAGATTATACAAAATTGGGAAGGATAGCTAATACCCTGGAGGACAGAAACAAAATTCAAAGTGATTTTGATAGACTGGAACACTGGACTGAAAACAACAGAACAAAATTTAACAGGGATAAGTGCAAAGTTCTACACCTAGGGAAAAAACCAAAGTGCATAGTTTATAAGATGGGGGATACTTGGCTCAGTAATACTACATGCAAGAAGGATCTTGGAATTGTTGTTGATCACAAACTGAATATGAGCCAACAGTACAATGTAGCTGCAAAAAAGATAAATGCTATTTTAGGCTGCTTTAACAGAAGTATAGTTTCCAAATCATGTGAAGTACTAGTTCCCCTCTATTTCCAATAGTTAGGCCTCATCTTAAGTTCTGTGTCCAGGTCTGGACACCATACTTTAAGAAGGATGCAGACAAACTGGAACAGGTTCAGAGGAGGTCAAAAAGGTTGATCAGGGAAATATTCATTTTTATGCACATTTTCCCCTAATATATGCATTTTTGTAAACATTGTTTGGCTGAAGAACTGCACTGCAAAATCCAAAGAAGTGTGAATTTCAAAGGAAGGACCATGATAATATGGTTCTCATATTCTTTCAGAAATTGCATAGACTCAGATTTAAACTGAACTGAATTTCTCCCCATCCTTAGGTAAAGATGTGGCTGGCTCAAAAGGGTTGCAGACTGATCAGAGGGGTTTACAAAGCACTATCCCTTTGCCCATACAATTTGATTTAAAACTGCACAGGCAGAAATGTGGCATGTGTTATTATCAAACTTGTTGTGTGTGTGTGTTTGAGTGTGAGTGTGTGCACATGTGTGTGTGCACGTGCAGTGACAGGTGGTGGCTTCATGTCAGTGTGGGTTTTAGTCTGAATGTTCAGGGAGCTTCCCCACTGACATGGAATCACTAGATGCCACTCTCTCTCTCTCTGTACATTGCATTGTGTGTGTGTACACTGCAGGAGGATAAGGCTCAATCCAGTTGTGCAACCCTACCCTCAGTCCAGCCCTGATTCCAGAGAAGATCATCAGCTTCTCTACTTTTGCATCCCTAAGCTGGAGTTCAACTGGCAAACAGATATTTTTTTTTAGGAGAAGAGGGGGAATATTGAAAGAAGAAAGGCCTGGAGAGGGAAAAAAATGTGGTCCTGTTGAGCTCGGAAGCAGCCCTGCTGGGAAATCTCAAATCAAATTCTCCTGAAAGGGAAGCATTATTCAAAGCAATTCTAATCCAGCCAGCAGGCTGCATACAGTGAAGTCAAACAAAGGGGAAAAGTGTCCTCTTCCCTATCTGTTTGCCTCTCTGAGAAGTAATTGCTAAGAAGAAAAGCCGATTTATTCGGGATGGGAAGTGGTGGAGAGCTATGGAGAGAGATGCAAAACTCCTCGATTCCCCAAACACCTCTTTTTCTTTATTCATGCAGACCCCCAACCTGAGCTGAAGACAGAGCAAAAAGCAGAGAGTAGATTTTAATATTTTGAAAGGGGTTTCACTGGGTTTTTTTCAAAGGACATAAGAAGAGCCTTGTGTGATCAGGCCAATAACTAATCCAGTCGAACATGCTGTTCGCAGAGTAGCCAACCAGATGCCTTTGTGAAGTCCACACCAGGACACGAGCACAGCAGCATTCTCTCCACTTGTGATTCCCGGAAAGTGGCAGTCACAGGCATGGTGCCACTGATCTTGGAGGTAGAGCACAGCATAGCTAGTAGCCATTGATAGCTTTATCCTCCATCAATATGTCTAATCCTCTTTTAAAGCCATCCAAGATGGTGGCCATCAGTACCTCTTACGGGACCAAATCCTCTTGTTTAACTATGCACTATGTGAAGTACTTTCTTTGTCTGCCCGAATCTTCCAACATGTATGCCACCTTGAGTTACTTAATGAAAGAAAGGTGGAGTATAAATGTAAGAAAATAAATAAATAAATAAATAAATAAATAAATAAATAAATAAATATTAGATCTGGCATTCGTGGTGTTTTGGCATCTTCAAGACAAAGGAAAGAGTGGATTGCCATGGTGGACATTTGAGGGTGAAGCATGCCGGATCCCAGCTACAAAGACTGCTGCTGAAGATGCCAGAGACCATCTCACTGTGCATTCGAAAGATCTGGTCCCTGCTCTCTGTCTGGCTCATTTCCACCTGGCCTGGGATAATGGAACCATTACTGACTCTCACTACCAAGGTTGTGTCTGCTTCTCAATGTGCCTAGAGGACACCCGGGTGGGGTAGAATCATAGAATCATAGAGTTGGAAGGGGCCTTGTAGGCCATCGAGTCCAACCCCCTGCTCACAGCAGGAAATCCACAGCTAGAGCATCTCCCGCAGATAGCTGTCCAACCTCTGCTTGAAGACATCCAGCGAAGGGGATCCCACCACCTCCCTAGGCAGTCGGTTCCATTGCCGAACTGCCCTTACTGTCAAGAAGTTCCTTCTAATGTCCAATCTGAATCTACTCTCCTGCAACTTAAAACCATTAGACCTAGTCCTCCCCTCTGGGGCAGCAGAGAACAAATCTGTACCCTCCTGTATGTGACAGCCCTTCAGGTACTTAAAGAGTGCAATCATGTCACCCCTCAGCCTTCTCTTCACCAGACTGAACATGCCAAGTTCCTTCAACCTTTCCTCATAAGACTTGTTCTCCATACCAGCTATCATCCTTGTCGCCCTCTTCTGAACCCGCTCCAACTTGTCTATATCTTTCTTAAAATGAGGTGCCCAGAACTGAACGCAGTATTCCAGATGAGGCCTGACTAATGCAGAATATAGTGGGACTATTACTTCCCTCGACCTGGAAACTATAGCTCTGTTTATGCAGCCCCAAACCGCGTTTGCCTTTTTTGCCGCAGCATCACACTGTATTGTTTAGGGATTGCTTGCCGGTGTCAAGATTTAGTTTTGGAGATGCATTCTTTTTGCTATTGTCTGGATTATGTTCTTGTTTTGCTTTTTTCATTGTTAGACCTTATTATGAATTAATTTTATGGTACATGTATTAATATTAAGATGTTTTCAGTAGCCTATTTTTATATGATTATTTAAATACTGTTAGGATTAGTAAATTATCTTATGGACACTTTTTGATGTTGTAAAGTCACTTTGAGCTTGGTTTACTATGGAAAAGCAACATACAAATAAATGTTGTTGATGGTGGTGATGACCTCCAAAACTCTCAAGTGACCAGGGACAGACTATCTTTCATGGTCCCCAGTTTTAGTCTTTGGGGGGTGCCTTTGCTAGCATGGCTTGCTCAAATGTGCTTCAACCCATTCTCCTCATCTCTATCAGCTGAATCTATCTGGTCAACAGTGTTCATGCATTTAAGTGCATGCATGTGGACACCAAGACACCATATAGTATACAGGCTGTAGCTACTGAGTTATATTTCAGCTATTAATAACTTACTGCAAGGTAATTCTTCCCCCTCCCCAGCATATATTTAACTCAGTGAACAAACAAAACAAATACATCTGTGGAATGTTGGAGGGGATGAAGGTGCAATGACATTTGCAAGTAACAGATCAATCCAACAAGGATGCGGCTGGTGTAAGTGGAGCTGGTGGAAAGGAAGTTGGTGGAAGAGGCCACCACATCGTACCTCCATTTAGGTGCTTCGGGGAAGTGAGCATGCTGGTTGCACCACCAGAATCCAAGAGATTCAAAAGAAATGTGTTTCCTTCCTCCACCCTTTCTCCTGGTGTAGCATCTATCAGTATTGGGGGCTGCAGAATGGAGCCAAATAAGGCCAGGATGTGGCATAAGCCTCCCTCCCCTTGGTTCCACCCTGATAGATCCCAGAACACCCTTTTTGGGGGGTTTGCACCAGCTTCAGTTGTGCCTGCCTTGGTTGAGCAAGCTAAGCTTCAGCTGCACCTGGGTGGCGGCAGAGTTCTGTGTCTGTGCCCTGGCTGCACCCGGGTGGGGAATTCCTGCCAGTGCAGACCAGTTGTGTCAAACCTCCTTCTGCAGCTAAGCTGCATCCTAAATCCCCCTGGCCAAGCTTAACTACCAGGAGTAATTTAGTTATTTGCTGAGTGTTGATGTAGTTTCAGAATGTACCAGGTCAAATGTTTCTACCTCCATGTGGCTTCATTCCTGGGACCATACTTAATGGATAGATTTACTAACATTTGAACAGCCTTCCTGTTCCTTTGTTCCACATTTCAGCTAGCTTCAGTATCCCTATTAGGAGAGCAGAATACTATAGATTGGGGTGGCCCATGGACTGCATATGCCTAGAGATGTGACAGCCTAAGGGGGAAAATGCAGATTGCAGAGAAGCTAAATGAATTCTTTGCATCTGTCTTCACAGTGGAATATATAGGGCAGATCCCTGAACCTGAACTAACATTTGCAGGAAGGGATTCTGAGGAACTGAGACAAATAGTGGTAACGAGTGAGGAAGTTCTAAGCTTAATGGACAATATAAAAACTGACAAATCACCGGGCCCGGATGGCATCCACCCGAGAGTTCTCAAAGAACTCAAAGGTGAAATTGCTGATCTGCTAACTAAAATATGTAACTTGTCCCTCGGGTCCTCCTCCGTGCCTGAGGACTGGAAAGTGGCAAATGTAATGCCAATCTTCAAAAAGGGATCCAGAGGGGATCCCGGAAATTACAGGCCAGTTAGCTTAACTTCTGTCCCTGGAAAACTGGTAGAAAGTATGATTAAAGCTAGATTAACTAAGCACATAGAAGAACAAGCCTTGCTGAAGCAGAGCCAGCATGGCTTCTGCAAGGGAAAGTCCTGTCTCAGTAACCTATTAGAATTCTTTGAGAATGTCAACAAGCATATAGATAGAGGTGATCCAGTGGACATAGTGTACTTAGACTTTCAAAAAGCGTTTGACAAGGTACCTCACCAAAGGCTTCTGAGGAAGCTTAGCAGTCATGGAATAAGAGGAGAGGTCCTCTTGTGGATAAGAAATTGGTTAAGAAGCAGAAAGCAGAGAGTAGGAATAAACGGACAGTTCTCCCAATGGAGGGCTGTAGAAAGTGGAGTCCCTCAAGGATCGGTATTGGGACCTGTACTTTTCAACTTGTTCATTAATGACCTAGAATTAGGAGTGAGCAGTGAAATGGCCAAGTTTGCTGACGACACTAAATTGTTCAGGGTTGTTAAAACAAAAAGGGATTGCGAAGAGCTCCAAAAAGACCTCTCCAAACTGAGTGAATGGGCGGGAAAATGGCAAATGCAATTCAATATAAACAAGTGTAAAATTATGCATATTGGAGCAAAAAATCTGAATTTCACATATACGCTCATGGGGTCTGAACTGGCGGTGACCGACCAGGAGAGAGACCTCAGGGTTGTAATGGACAGCACGATGAAAATGTCGACCCAGTGTGCGGCAGCTGTGAAAAAGTCAAATTCCACGCTAGCGATAATTAGGAAAGGTATTGAAAATAAAACAGCCGATATCATAATGCCGTTGTATAAATCTATGGTGCGGCCGCATTTGGAATACTGTGTACAGTTCTGGTCGCCTCATCTCAAAAAGGATATTATAGAGTTGGAAAAGGTTCAGAAGAGGGCAACCAGAATGATCAAGGGGATGGAGCGACTCCCTTACGAGGAAAGGTTGCAGCATTTGGGGCTTTTTAGTTTAGAGAAAAGGCGGGTCAGAGGAGACATGATAGAAGTGTATAAAATTATGCATGGCCTTGAGAAAGTGGATAGAGAAAAGTTCTTCTCCCTCTCTCATAATACTAGAACTCGTGGACATTCAAAGAAGCTGAATGTTGGAAGATTCAGGACAGACAAAAGGAAGTACTTCTTTACTCAGCGCATAGTTAAACTATGGAATTTGCTCCCACAAGATGCAGTAATGGCCACCAGCTTGGATGGCTTTAAAAGAAGATTAGACCAATTCATGGAGGACAGGGCTATCAATGGCTACTAGCCGTGATGGCTGTGCTCTGCCACCCTAGTCAGAGGCAGAGTGCTTCTGAAAACCAGTTGCTGAAAGCCTCAGGAGGGTAGAGTGTTCTTGCACTCGGGTCCTGCTTGCGGGCTTCCCCCAGGCACCTGGTTGGCCACTGTGAGAACAGGATGCTGGACTAGATGGGCCACTGGCCTGATCCAGCAGGCTCTTCTTATGTTCTTAAAATGGGAGGCACCATTTTATTGTACATTTTTTCTGATGCCTTTGGTTTTTTTCTGAAAAATTGGGGGGAAATGGGAAAAACCCACACTTTTTCTGATTTCCCCCCAGCTTTTGTATTGGGCCTTTGTCCCACCGTTAGGATTTTTGTACCCCCCTTGCAAGAATCCACATTTTTTTCAATTTTAGACAGACAGACAGACAGACAGACAGACAGATAGATAGATAGATAGATAGATAGATAGATAGATAGATAGATAGATAGATAGATAGATAGATAGATAGATAGATAGATAGATAGATAGATCGATCGATCGATCGATAGATAGATAGATAGATAGATATGCAGAAGGTCCCAGGTTCAATCCCTGGCTTCTCCAGATAGGAGATAATCTCTGGAGAGCCTGGAGAGCTGCTGCCATTCAGTGTAGGCAATACTGAGCTAGATAGGCCAAGGGTCTGATGCAATACAAGGCAGCTTCCTATATTCCTCACTCCCTCACATTCACTTTTCTACGTACAAGAATGTATTAAGTGAAGGGGCATCCATCCATGGGATTCTCCAGCTGGACTCTGAAGTGGTGCAATCCTGGAGTCACTGGACTACCTCACTGCTGATTGTGCGAGGCACGCCAATCTTGCATCACAAATGCCTGCTTAATGCTGGGTTAACACATGTGCCAATGTTGAAACTTGCACCAGCTGTAACCCATCAAGGGAGTAACAGCCTTGGCTCCTTACAGTGCTGCCTAAATGTGTGGAGCAAGAGCATCAGTTGAAATTTGTGTTTTCTCCCCCTTTTCATGGCAGATCCCTCTTAGACCTTCTCCTTTCATTTGGGGGTCCATAATGTCTTGAGGTCGAAAAACAGCTTCCTTGGCCATTATTTTTGGGAGGGGGGTACTGCTGTACCTTATCTGCTTTAGATGTCTCCTGAAATATATACTGGCTTTTCCTGACCCCTAAGGATGTGGTTTTTTATATTCTTTGTGCTTTTTCTCAAAGAGTTTCCAAAGAAGCTGACACAACAAATACACCAACAGTCACATTCTCACAAAAAGTGAAACAACAGAACAACCAGCCCCACCGGCCCATCCAATGCCTCCTTCCCAGTTACTATGTTTTATTTCATTTTTACATTTAGATCCCACCTTTCCTCCAAGTAGCTCAAGGAGGCATGCCTGCTTCTCCTTCTGTCCATTTCAGCTTCACAACAAGCCTGCAGGGTAGGTTCGGCTGAGAGATAGGGACGGGCCCAAGGTCACACAGTGGGCTTCATGCCCAAGTGGGGATTTGAACCCTGGTCTCTGATCACTTCACCACATTGGCTGTGAGGTGGTTGAGGAGGTATAGTCTGACTGGAGCAGGCCCTTAAGTTGTCTTTGCTGGCCTCCCTCCCTCTTTTCTTCCTTTCCTGAGGACAGTTACTGTCAGTTGGCCCTGCGGGGGAGTGTTTGCTGTTTATGGACATTATCCATTGAAATAGTTCCACTAGTGCAAGGACTTTTGGCTAAGCAACAGAAATCCCCCTCCTTCTCCTCTCCCTTCGCCTCCCCCTGTGATCCCCCCAAATCTGTTCTAGGGGTTGCCCAACCCTCCAGAGCAGATTTGGGAAGGGCACTTAGGGAGAAGAAAGGGACCTTTAACACAGAGAGGGAGAAAGAGTAGCAGCAGGAGTTGGTGAGGAAGGGCTGTGTGTGTGTGTGAGAGAGAGAGAGAGAGAGAGAGGGAGAGAGAATCTCCAATGGTGAGCTTAAAGGAGTTGAGAAGGGATTCTGTTAAACAGGGAACCTGTGCTACAGAAAAGCTGTGGGAGTGTTGCTAGGAGTACCTAACTGAAGGCTGTATTTAAGTTTAGATTGTTTCTTTTGTAATATTGAATTTATTTTATGTTTGCTAAATTGTTTACTTTTGTCTTATTTGAATGTATTGCTATGTTTTGTAAGCTGACGTCTCTCCCCTACCCCAGTGCTTTTATTTTGAGTGTCTGTTGTAAGCCACTTTGGGCACAGGTCACTGTGGAAAGGTGGCATATAAATAAACCCAATCAATCAAATAAACCCAATCAAGGTGGGGATCGATG
Source organism: Rhineura floridana (assembly GCF_030035675.1). NCBI lineage: Eukaryota > Metazoa > Chordata > Lepidosauria > Squamata > Rhineuridae > Rhineura > Rhineura floridana. Next base: position 8,335,928 of record NC_084480.1, read on the forward strand.
ACAACAAGAGAACCCAGGCATGTGAGAGCAAGGGGCTCACCAGGCAATCACTGAATACAAGAGACATCCTGGGCTTCGGGCTTTCTTTTGGACTGGCAGGAGGGAGAGAGGCACGGCACTGAGAGCACGGATGTCCAAACCCCTCCTGAAATATTCCTCTTGTCTTCCTAAAATTCATTTGCTTCATTTGAAATTATTTGGATGCTTCACCTAAGCAGGGACCTACAGATTTCCTTCACTTTTAATTTTCATTGAAATCTCCAAGTGTTTTGCCTCAGAAGGAACCACAAAATTGCTTCCATTTCCCTTTGTGTCGCATTTTTGTTGCAGTGTTGAGATACAGCCAAAGATATTACTTGCCCTGCTGCCTTCAGTTCTTATCCCAATCTCTGTTTCCTTTTGCATGTGAAATGTTTGCAGAAACAGAATGAAATTTAATAAAAAACTTCATTAAAAAGTTTTAATTTAATTAATGTATTTTCATTTATAGCTCACCTCATCCCTACGGCTGGGGGACAGTAATGATAGATTAAAAGGCAATGTCAAATAGCCCATTAAACTTTACTTAAAAATCCAATTTAAGGTCCTATAACACTGAACAAATATTGCATCTCTTCTCCTGTCTTTGTGTCCTCTAATTCTAAGATCTTCTGAAGCATCTTAAAGATAATCTGCCTTGTTTTAAAATCAGTGGGGCAAGGGATGGATTTGGGGTGGGTGGGTGAAGGATGTGAACCAAGGGAACTGTTTTGGCCATGTGTGTGTACGTGTGTGTGCGCACACATATTAATTATGGTGCCACCAGATTTCATAATTCCTATTGCAGAAAATTGAATCTCAGCAATGCAGAATGCTCACCTACAATAGAAGCAGAGCATTACAGCCCCCAAAAAGTTATTTTAGTTTCTTTTTAATACACACACATATACACACAACACCCATCATGTTGCCGTTTCCAGGTGCTGTGTATACTGTATATACATGTACATATATATAGTGTGTAATATCCAGCAAAGTCATTGCAGTTGCTGAATGACTCTCATGCAATGGGACTTCCCCCCCCTTCTATCCGTGTGCAATTCCCGCACCCTCCTGAATCTGCTCTGGGGATTCCCCAACTCCCCTGGAGCAGATTTGTTTTGGGGGGGGCAGGAGAAGTTCATTTGCACAAGAATACAATGACTTTGTTGGATTACACCCAGAGAATACAAAATGTAAAATAGTTAATCAGATGAACATCTTTAAAATATGCAACATAGTTATCATCAGCAGGAAAAAAAAGGTTAGAACTACAGCAGCTGGTATCACAAGGCAGCAAACGCCAAATTGAACAGAAAGCTCTTCAGCGTATATTGAAATTACAACGTCTTGGATTTTCAATCTTGAATGTTGATAGGAACCACCCGGGGAGGCGGGAGGCTCTGTGTCAGTGGGGCGGTGAAATCCACTCTGGGTTTTTCCACCTAGGAGTGGAAGCATTGGTTTAACTTGGTTCACTCAGTTTGTCATTTACCCCCCATCTTAAATTCAGTTCTCCACATTTATTCAGCAATTTGCAGGTTCTTTTTTTAATAAATAAAAAAAATCCTCATGAAAATTCTCCACCATTTTAGTGTAGATTTCTTCTAACAAACATATTTTTGTCAGTGGTTTTGACTAATGTACACATTTCTTGCAAGCAATTTCTCCTAATATAATGCATTTCTGGGTGTTATTTCTATTAATATACTCATCTGTATGCACTTTTCTCTTCATATATGATGTTTTGTCAACATTCTTTGGTTGGAGAGTTGCATGGCAAAATCGGGATATGTGCAACGTTCCAAGGATTGCTATATTTTGGTTCTCATATTGTTTCGGAAAGTGCAGATTTGATAGATTTGGCTTTAAATGTGAACTGAATAGAATGTGTCTGTAATCTGGCTCCTGCATTTTGAACCAGTTGAAGTTTTTGTGTTGCCTTCAAGGGCAGCCCCACGTACAGCACATTTCAATAATCCAATCTGGAAGTTACCAGAGCATGGAGTACTGTGGCCAAGTCATCTCTGACCAAAAGGGGCTGAAGATAGTGAACCAGCTGAAGTTAGAAAAAGGAACTCCTAGCCATGGAGGCCACCTGCACATCAGTAACAATGTTGGATCCAGAAATAACCCTAAGGTGCAGACCTGCTCCTTCCAAGGGAGTGCAACCTCATCCAGAACAAGCTGTCTCTCCTGGACATGAGAACTCTGGACGCATAACATCTATGTGTTTTCAGGATTCAGCCTCAGTTTATTGGCTCACATCCAGCGTATCACTGCCTCCAAGCACTGTCCAGCACCTCAGTTGCCTCTCCTGATTCAGATGGGATGGAGAAATAGAGTTGAGTATCATCTGCATATTGATGACACCTCACACCAAATCTCCTGATGAAAGCTCCCAGCAGTTTCATACAGATTTGCCACTGGGCAATAGTTGTTTGACACTTCAGGGTCCAGGGAGGTCTTCTTATGGAGGGGATGCACCACCACCACCTTCCAAGCAGATGGTAACTCCACCTCCTCGAGTGAAGCATTAATCACTCCCTGGACTCACCCTGTGGCGAGTTCTATGCTGCCAAGATGGGCAAGGGTCAAGGAGACATGTGGTGGGCCACACTTCTTCAAGCAGCTTGTCCGCATCCTCAGACAGCAATAACCAGAACTAATCCATAACAGATGGAGCAGACAATGCTCTAGACGCTTCCATTGGACTTGCTCTGTCGCATCCAACTCTGTCCAAATCTGGACGATTTTGTCCTTAAAGTGTCTTGCAAAGGCCTCCAAGCGTTTGACAAGGTACCTCACCAAAGGCTTCTGAGGAAGCTTAGCAGTCATGGAATAAGAGGAGAGGTCCTCTTGTGGATAAGAAATTGGTTAAGAAGCGGAAAGCAGAGAGTAGGAATCAACGGACAGTTCTCCCAATGGAGGGCTGTAGAAAGTGGGGTCGCTCAAGGATCGGTATTGGGACCTGTACTTTTCAACTTGTTCATTAATGACCTAGAATTAGGAGTGAGCAGTGAAGTGGCCAAGTTTGCTGACGACACTAAATTGTTCAGGGTTGTTAAAACAAAAAGGGATTGCGAAGAGCTCCAAAAAGACCTCTCCAAACTGAGTGAATGGGCAGAAAAATGGCAAATGCAATTCAATATAAACAAGTGTAAAATTATGCATATTGGAGCAAAAAATCTGAATTTCACATATACGCTCATGGGGTCTGAACTGGCGGTGACCGACCAGGAGAGAGACCTCGGGGTTGTAGTGGACAGCACGATGAAAATGTCGACCCAGTGTGCGGCAGCTGTGAAAAAGGCAAATTCCATGCTAGCGATAATTAGGAAAGGTATTGAAAATAAAACAGCCGAAATCATCATGCCGTTGTATAAATCTATGGTGCGGCCGCATTTGGAATACTGTGTACAGTTCTGGTCGCCTCATCTCAAAAAGGATATTATAGAGTTGGAAAAGGTTCAGAAGAGGGCAACCAGAATGATCAAGGGGATGGAGCGACTCCCTTACGAGGAAAGGTTGCAGCATTTGGGGCTTTTTAGTTTAGAGAAAAGGCGGGTCAGAGGAGACATGATAGAAGTGTATAAAATTATGCATGGCCTTGAGAAAGTGGATAGAGAAAAGTTCTTCTCCCTCTCTCATAATACTAGAACTCGTGGACATTCAAAGAAGCTGAATGTTGGAAGATTCAGGACAGACAAAAGGAAGTACTTCTTTACTCAGCGCATAGTTAAACTATGGAATTTGCTCCCACAAGATGCAGTAATGGCCACCAGCTTGGACGGCTTTAAAAGAAGATTAGACAAATTCATGGAGGACAGGGCTATCAACGGCTACTAGCCATGATGGCTGTGCTCTGCCACCCTAGTCAGAGGCAGCATGCTTCTGAAAACCAGTTGCCGGAAGCCTCAGGAGGGGAGAGTGTTCTTGCACTCGGGTCCTGCTTGCGGGCTTCCCCCAGGCACCTGGTTGGCCACTGTGAGAACAGGATGCTGGACTAGATGGGCCACTGGCCTGATCCAGCAGGCTCTTCTTATGTTCTTATGGTATAAGAGCAACACTATCTTGGCCAGATGACAAAAGCCCATTCACCACTTGGAAAAGCTCTGCTGGCTGGCTACTTTCAGAAACAATGGTGGAAAATAAGTATGTTTTCTTCACCTCCTCCACAACCACGAGGTAGGCATAATGGTGCAAACTTACCTGTGTTTGGTCAGGTTCAGACTGAGAATTATACCACTTGCGCTCCAGCCGCCGACCCTCCTGTTTCATTGTATGCAGATCACTGTAGTAGCAAGCTGACCTACGTGGTCCACAGAGACGGCAAGGGTACTCAGGAGCAATTGTGCCAATGGCTCTATGCAATTCACTGTTCTACAGTGAGACAAGAGCCTCAATAGGCACATGTTACCAGATTCTTCCAAGCTACACAGGAAGTGGATTGGACTGTGAAAGACCAACCCAAACTGTGTTTGCATTTTGACAAATTTATAGGGCAGTACAATATCTCAGAGAGAAGGTCAGGTCTAATGCTCCCCTGGTGCATTCACTATAGCTGCCCAATTTCCCTGCTTTTTAAAGTTTAAAGTAGAAATATCTGTGGGCTATATGTACATTCTTAAACTGCAAGGTTTTTTTTGCCTATTAGTGAAATTCTCTGCTTTTTAATCCACGAGGTAAGAAATGGGATCCTGTGCAAGCTTGCCGAGAATGCATTGATCATTTGCATGCTTATTGAGTTCAGTGGGATTTACTCCCGTGCAATCATGCTTAAGATAGGTAAAACTGACCATGGGGGAGGAGCAGGGGGAGGGGAGAGGAGAGGCAAGGAGAAAGGGAGAGGAGAGGGGAGCAGAAGGAGCGGGAGGGGGAAGGAGGGGATTAGAGGGGGAAGGGCAAAGGAAGAGTCAGGGGAGGGCAGGTTTGATCATTTGCATGCTTATTGAGTTCAATGGGATTTACTCCCATGCAATCATGCTTAAGATAGGTAAAAATGACCATGGGGAGGGGGAGGGGAGGGAAGGGGGAGGGAAGGGGCAAGAGGGAGGGGATAGGAGGGAGGAGAAGGGAGAGTGGGTTTGAAAAGTTGCATACTTTTTGAGTTCAATGGGATTTATTTCTGTGCAATCATATTTGAAAATGGAAATGGGCTACCTTCAATTCGATCCCGACTTATGATGACCCTATGAATAGGGTTTTCATGGTAAACAGTGTTCAGTGGTGGTTTTACCATTGCCTTCCTCTGAGGCTGAGAGGCAGTGACTGGCCCAAGGTCAGCCAGTGAGCTTCATTCAAACCCTGGTCTCACAGGTCATAGTCCAACACTGACCTGGGGGAGGGGCAGGAGGGTAGGAGAAGGAGGTGGAGGGGAGGAGATTTGGTGGGTGGGCACTGGGCAGAAGGGAAGCCCCTTTCCTTTTTAAAAGAGAGACATTGTGAACAGTATCATTGCTTTTCAGGGTTTCCCCCACCTTTTTATTCTACAGCAGGCACATGTAGCCTCCGACCCACATTTAAAGCAAAGCTGTCCCTGGCCACATCCACACCAGGCCTTTATTTCACTTTAGACAGTCATGGCTTCTCCCAAAGAATCCTGGGAAGTGTAGTTAGTGAAAGGTGCTGAGAGTTGCTAGGAGATGTCCTGTTCCCCTCACAGAGCTTCAATCAGAGCAGCTGACTGTTAAACCAGTCTGGCCCCTTGAGCTCTGTCAGTAGAATAGGAGTTTCTTTTCAGCACCCTTCACAAACTATAGTTCCCAGGATTCTCTAAGGGAAGTGATGACTGTCTCACATGAAATCAAAGTCTGGTGTGGGTGTGGCCCCCTGATTAGCCAAGCCCAGAAGCTGGGAGTCTGGCTTTTAGAACACTGACAGCTGGTTCTTATTGAGTATGCCCAACATTATCATCCAGTTCAATGCAAAATTTCTTAAATTAATTAAAAATCAGCCAGACATTTTTTTTTTAACTTTTAAACTACATAAGATGAAGGTCAGAGTATGGGGCAAGGTCAGTAACAGGATTATAGGTCCCCTGTGAACATGGCTGATTTTTAATGAATTTCAACATACTGTGAGAACTCTCAGAGAAAAAAAGTCCGAAAGGGGTCTGGGTTTCTCTCTCTCTCTCTCTTTAGACTTTGAACTCTTGATTCTTTCTGAATGTTTTGTTTATTGCCATGAAAATTGAGAGAGTTGTTAAGCAAGCGTTTCTGAGTCCAGGACTATACATTTTGCAAGGTTTTGTTTTGAAATGAGCTTATGGGAAGCACCAGAAGGGCATGGGGGGTATTTTCAATCTACCATTGCAGAGTAATAATAATAATAAACTTTAATTTATAGGCCGCCTATCTAGCCAGCGGCCACTCTAGGCGGCGTACAATAAAACATGATAAAATACAATAACCAATATAGCCAGTACAGTACAATGCAAAAATTACAGTATTTAGTAGATTGCTCATATTACAGTTCTAGAACTAGTTCACCTTGGAAGTCTCAAAGGTCGTAAAGGCCTGATGGAAAAGCCAAGTTTTCAGGCCCCGGTGAAATATATCTAGGGAAGGGGCATGTCGAAGATCCATTGGGAGGGAGTTCCAAAGCGTGGGGGCTGCCACAGAAAAAGCCCTCTCTCGAGTCCTCAACCAACCTAGCCACTTTAGTCGGCGGAACCGAGAGAAGGCCCTGAGTGGCAGATCTTGTAAGGCGGCACACTTTATGACGTTGGAGGCGCTCCTTCAGGTATACTGGGCTGAAACCGTATAGGGATTTAAAGGTTAATACTAACACCTTGAATTGAGCCCGGAAAACAACTGGAAGCCAGTGAAGATTGTATAACACTGGGGTAATATGATCATAACGGCGGCTATTCGTAAGTAAACGAGCCGCCGTGTTTTGTACCAGTTGTAATTTCCGGAATGTGGAAAATCCACAGTGGCTATATTATTCAGCCAGTCTGTGGCTGTATAATATGCTCTGTGGCAAAGACTAGGTCGAGGGCATGCTCAGCCACATGTGTTGGGCCATTGATGCATTGAGACAGCCCAATGATTGCCATGGAGGCCATGAGTCAGGCCTTGTAATGCACCCCACACCAGCCTGCTGCCCCCAGGTACATTATAGGGTGCCATCCCATCACCAGATTCAACGGCAGATTCAGATTTAGTTTCTGTAGACAGGATGGAGGGAGTTTTTTTCCAACCTCAGGCAGTAAGTTGGACCAAACCTGACCAAACGCCTGTATAACTACACCTCACTGGTAATGGTTGTTGCTAAGTCTGAAGGATAAATGTAGACTACCCTTATAACTGTTTTACAAACATACACATCTAACAATTACTCACGCCAAGGCATAAATAACAACTGGATTAAAAGTGAACTAGTACTTTGGAGACTCTTGGGGGGGAGGGATACCCTTCTGGAAATTACCACATACTCTTTAGAGGCCACTTTTTTCTATAGAGGAGAGCTGGGAAGAGCTATTGAGGTAGATGGTGCAGAGGACTTATTGCTATTTGAGCCAGAAGGCATCTCAGGACATCCGCAGCTGTGAGACACATTTCAGAAATGTCACTTTCAGGCTCTCAGCTGCTTTGCGTCCTTGTGATTAGCTGAAGATTTTTCCAACAGATTAGAGCTGACATTAAATGTTGACAATGGCAAAGTCAATCATTTCACAAAGGACAGGGTCAACTACAGGCAGTTAGGCTCTTGAAACATGGACCATTTGCCTCTCCCTTCTCCTCTGGGACATCTCTCTGTCTGTCTCTCCCACCTGCTTTTACTTAATTATGTATTACATTTTGATCCCCCTTCCTCCCAAGAGCTCAGGGCAAAGTGCATGGCTTTCACCAATCCCACCCCACCCCATCATCTTATTCTTAAGAACATAAGAACATAACAGCATAAGAATATAACAGCATCAGGCCAATGGCCCATCTAGTCCTGTTCTCTCAGTGGCCAACCAGTTGCCCAGGGGAAACCCATAAGCAGGACCTGAGTGCAAAGAGCACTCTGCCCTCCTGCAGTTTTCAACAACTGGTATTCAGAAGCATACTGCCTCCAACCGTGGAGGCAGAGCATAGCCATCCGGGCTAGTAGCCAATGATAGACTTTTCCTCCATAAATTTGTCTAATCCTCTTTTAAACCCATCCAGGTTGGTGGCTATCACTGCTTCTTGTAAGAGTGAATTCCATAGTTTAACTATGTGCTGGGTGAAGAAGTACTTTCTGTTGTCTGTCCTGAATCTTCCAACATTCAGCTTTATCAGATTTCTAGTGTTATGAGAAAGGGAGAAAAGTTTTTTTTCTGTCCACTTTCTCTATGCCATGCATAATTTATACACTTCTATCATGCCACCTCTTACTCGTCTTTTCTCTAAACTAAAAAGTCCCAAATGCTGCAACTTTTGCTGACAGGAGAGTTGCTCTCTCCCATTGATCATTTTAGTTGCCCTTTTTTGAACCTTTTCCAACTTTACAATATTCTTTTTGATTAAAGGTGACCAGGACTGTAGACAGTATTTCAAATGCAGCAGATTTTATCCTCACAATAGCCCCGAGAGGTAGGTTAGACTGAGAGACAGTGCCTGGCCCACGATCACCCCATGGGCTTCATGGCCAAGTGGGTATTTGAACCCTGCTTTCCCAAGTCTCAGTCCCTCTAACCATTACACCAAACTGACTTCCTTGAGCTATGCCGCTATTCCGAAATGAGAGCTGGGCAATTCTGTCATTTAGAATGGGAAGGTTTGTCTTGCATCAACTCCCCTAGTTCTTTTTGAGCCTCTCACAGCCACTTAGTCCCTTCTTTCCACTCCACATTTGGCAAGTTCGATGCTGCATAGTGAAGCCTGCCGGGAATACAACCCACTCACCCTGATGTATGTTCTTTTGGCTTGGCTGTCATAAGTTGGCTCCATAGCCACAGAGGCATCAATACTGCTCATTGCCAGAGGATTCAACCTCTTTTCGCTATTACCCACATGGCCAGACTATAGCAACCGACTGGACTGAAAACCTATAAGGAGGGCTGGAGCCCAGCTGGAATGGCTCTGCGATGCTAACCTTCCTTTATCAAACAGAGTCAGATGTTAGCAATGTGAAGGTCAGCTATCTCACTCAATTCCAGCTCTTGGTTATTATCTGTGCATTCCCCTTAGAGGCGCATAAAGCTTCAGCACAGGAGAATGTTGGGAGGAGGGCAGGAGATCGTCGCTGTCCAGGGATGCACCAAATATCCTCTCCCTTTTTATTTTGGGGTCAAAAGTAGCATGCTTGAGAGAGAGAAATGTGGCCACCTGAGCAACAAATGTGCACATGGTTTTGAGAAACATTTGCTGCAATCCTGAGTTGGCTTATGTTCCTTCTCTTTCCTATTGCAGTGTCCAGAAACTTCACCCCTCTTGCCCACCCTCTCCCGTATGACAAAAAGCCTGGAAAAAAACCTAAAAGATTTATCCATGCCTAATTGCTGGGGGCAGGAGAGATGTAGAAACAGGCAGGCAGGGGTGTGTGGGTGTGTGTAAGAGAGAGAGAGAGAGAGAGAGAGAGAGAGAGAGTTTGTTGTAGAGTCATTTGTGGTTTCTCCATGTTTCTAATTTTTGCAGTCTTAAATTCAGTTCTCCACATTTCCGCTGCAGTCTGCAATTTTTTTTAAAGTCCTCATGAAAATTCATCAGCATTTTAGTGTGAATTTCTTCTGATATACAGTTTTCTGTGCAATTATATCTAATGGACACATTTTTGCAAGCAGTTCTCCCTATTATAATGCAATTTTGCATGTTGACTTGCTCTCTGTACTGCAACCAAAGCAGTGGCTTGTGGGATGGGGGGTGCTGGAAACCTCATGTGGGAGCGAGATTTGTTGAGTGTAATGCTGTGAGCCCTTTCGTCTTATGGTCAGGTTATACATATGTGTAAATAAAACCATATATCAAAAAGACACCACAGACTCCTGTGACCTTCATTAAAAGGAAACTGCACTGGCACCTGTCAAGTCTCTCACCCCTTGGAGATTGGAGTTCATGCAATAACGTTTGAAACCCTTTGAGGGTCAGTGGTGTACCTAGCATATTTGACACTTGGAGTGGATCATTTTTTAACACCCCCTCCTCTATACGACAACATTATTTTCAGTAATAATCATGAAATGAAATGAATAATAATAATGGCCAGAAAAGAAACAAGACAGTGAAATTTTTCTTTTATTGAACTTCGTATATGTAATCATGCCAGTAAAAAAAATAAAAAAATTTCACAGTACAAAAAAGGAAAAAAATTATGGATTAATACTTTTTAAAAACATTAATGTATTTTTTGAAAAAAGGGGAAAAAATGTATACCTACATATTGAACACTGTGAAGTGTGACCAGTGGGGTATGTACTTACCAACCCTCTCTCATCCATGCATTATGATGTGTATAGTTTGCTGATACATAAATATTGATGGCTAGAAGTGTGACACTTAAAGTGGCCTCCAAAGGTGCATTTATGCCCTCACAGGCACATGCACACCAAATGCCCACATTGGTCTATATACCTGCATGCACACGTACAGGTACAAAGCCCCCCATGTCCACATCCACAGTGCCGGCACCCTGACTGAGCTGAGAGATTATCGCCCAGTCCACAAACGCACCTGAACCAAGTTTGTGGTCCCTTCCCACATGCAAAAAGAGCCAGGCAAGGGTGTGTTGCCCCCGTGGCCATGAAGTTAGCTTCACACATCCACACATCTGGGCGTTCACCTGCCCACATGTGTCTTCCAGCTTGCTGCCCGCTGGAGAGACCTCCCTTCCTGCGTACTGTAGCCTCTGGGACGCACGGCAGTGGGAGAGGAGGAGGACAGGCAGCGCTGAGCACCCCACCGGCTCCAGGGAGATCCTTCAATGCAAAGGTGCAGACCTCCCCCCCATGCCCGCCCTTTGCCCTGGGCGCGCTGGACCCCAGCCAACCCCTTAGCTCCCTGGCTCACTCACCGGCTTGGCCCTGGCCCAGGCACCCCTCACTGTCTCACCTGCCAGCTGGGTCTCCTCTGCCTGCCAGTGCCAAGAGGCTCCTGCACAGCCTGCCTGCACCTCTCCAGATGAGCCCCGAGCATTAAGTCCTTCAGCGCCGGCCCCCTCCAAAGAGCTCACAAGGGGGAGGGCTGGTCCAGGAGGGCAAAAGGGGTGCTGCCCCACTGGCCCCCGCCTGCTGGCTGGCCTTCCTCCCTACCTCTGCCTCCTCCTCCTCCCCGCTCGTCTCTGGGTTGCCCCCATTAGGGTGGTGGTGGAGGAGGGAAACCCAGGATGAGCTGCTCCACCTGCCATTGGGTCTGGCTGTAGCATTGTATGACAATGCACCCCCTTATTGCCTGCACCCAGGGTGGGCTGCTCCTACCACTCTGCCCTTGATATGCCACTGTTGAGGGTTAAAGCAGTTGAGGGCAGAGTGGAGAACTGGTGGTGAGCCATCTTGCTTCTGTGCTCTGACACTTCCACCAAGGCTATTTCCCCTGCACATAACATGAAATTAGGCCCTCAACGTATGTGGGTTGCCATTTACATGGCCCAGCCACAGAGAGGCAAGGACAGGACCAATGTGGACCAATGGGCCGTATTAAAGTCACTTCATATTAAAGTTGCTTCAAAGACAGAGCAATGCATGCTTCAAAATGTCTGCCTCCCTCTCTCAAATTATGTGTTTTGTCTTTTATCTTGCCCTCTCCCCTGTCCAATCCACTCTCTCATTAGGAAGCTTAAATATAAGGCGTTTGAAAGGAAACCTTAATTGAAGGTAAATCCCCAACAGTCAAATTCAAGACTTCCCTTTGATAGTAAATAAAACAGAATCACCACAGAAGGTAAAAGCACAGAGAAATCCTGATTAGCACTGGAAAAGAATCTGTTTGATTGGGGATAAAATACATCTTCAGAAGTGTCCTTTTCTTTCCATTGGTTGGCTCTTCCTTAGATGCCATTCAGCTCGCACCCTCAGATGAATTGGAGACATGTTGAGAATATTGTTAGAGCTGAGATGTGTCAGCCACAAAGAGCTGGGGGGCACTGTCGTCTCTCGTGGCTGGGAGCTGTGAAGGGGAAAGCTGGCTGATATAAAGGAGTGAATATAGTTTGATATGCTGGGCATTTTCATTGTATGTATAAGGGTGGCTTTGGATGCTCAGAGACATTCTTACAGAGAATGCGTGAGAGAGTTGCACTTCTGGAATATGAAATATTGTCCCCATTGCCTGGTAAGGGCATTAAGAGCAACAAACGGGACCTGGTTAGTTTTGCCAGTGGGTTATAAAGACACGAAGGCAGATCTTGTCACTGGTGGCACTGCTAACGCACGGAAGGCCCCATCTGGCTTATTCCACCAGCTTTCGAAGACGCGCCTGTTTACGCAGGAATTGCCTTGTTCTCTCAACCTGTTTTAATTGATGTGTTGTTTTAATGGGATTGTTTTATTTTAATTTTGGAGGTTTATATTTTAATGCTTGTGTAATTGGCTTTTGTATTTTCTAAATCATTTTGAACCCTAGTTTGGCATTGAGCGGTATGTGAATGTTGTTGTTGTTGTTAATGTTGTTCCCTGTAAACTGTCCCCCAGCCCATGGAGCTAGGCTAGGGTGGAACTCATACTAATCAATCAATTATCAATTAATGATTTCTAAAAAAATTCAGTCTAATCAACTACACTTAATGTAATAATAATTTGTATAATACAACTGCATCCCAATAAACTCCACAGAGTCAACAGGAAGACCCCCAGGTGTCATAGAAGCAAAAATCTACAAGTCAATTAAATACAAAATGCGCCACTAAATATCAGCTTCTAGGAACAAGCTACGGAAGCCTCTTGTCTTCGTGCTTGTAGGCTTCTAAGAGCATCTGGTTTGTGGGCTTCTCAGAAGCATCTGGTTTGCTACCATGGGGAACCAGAAGCTTCACCTGATGGACCGTTGATCTGATCCAGCAGGCCTGTATTTATGTTCTTGTACAAAATCAGAAAAAGTAAGGAGAACTCATAAATTCCTTCTGCCCTCTTCGTGCAGAAAACGATGGTGACAATGACAGCAGCAGCAGCAGAAAAAACAACAGTAGTGAACCTTTCTATTTTCTACAGCTGTTATGGAGGCAAGTCAAATTAGAGTTCATGGGCATTTTTTGTCTGCATGGAAACTGTCAATTCAGACTCCATACAATAAGCCCAAATTCCCATGCAGTTCTCCAATCTGTTTATCTTTGGCTCAGCATCAGATTGAGCAGTGGAATGTGTCATTTATTTATTTATTTATTTATTTTATTTTATTTCATTTATAAACCACCCGTAGCTAATAGCTCTCTGGGCGGTGTACAGAACAAGGTTAAAATACAATATTACAATAAAATCAAACAAATATCAGCAAAATTTAAAACTAAGGCATAACATAAAACATTAACATTGAAATGCCTGGGAGTATAGCCAGGTCTTAACCTGGCGCCTGAAAGAAAGTACCGTAGGCGCCAGGCGTATCTCTTCAGGTAAGCTGTTCCACAATTCGGGGGCCACTACAGAAAAGGCCCTAGATCTAGTAACAATCCTCCGGGCATCTTGATGAGTTGGTACCCGGAGGAGGGCCTTAGATACTAAACGAAGTGAACGGGTAGGTTCATAGCGGGAGAGGCGTTCCATCAGATATTGCGGTCCCACACCGTGTAAGGCTTTATAGGTCAAAACCAGCACCTTGAATCTGGCTCGGAAACAAATAGCTGGCCAGTGCAAGCGGGCCAGGACAGGTGTTATATGTGCAGACCGATTGGTCCTTGTCAATAACCTGGCTGCCGCATTTTGCACTAGCTGAAGTTTCCGAACTGTCTTCAGGGGCAGCCCTACGTAGAGCGCATTACAGTAATCCAATCAAGAGGTTACCAGAGCGTGAACAACAAGACACTTGACTATTTTTTAATTGGCCCATGCATTAATCATAATTTACATTTGTACAGTACTCTGAAGTCCTGGGCCATGCCGGGTCGGGGGGGGGGGAGAGCAGATCACCCAGCTGTCCAAGTGGAGATTTGAAATTAATCTGAGTTGTTAACAAATGAGAGTTTTCTCTCTCTAGGAACCTCAGAGATGGAAGCTAACAGGTTTTGTAGCATGAAGATGTCCACAACTTTATCAGCCTCAAGCCCTCTGTTACTTATTTTTCTTCTTTAAAACGGACCTTGTGGACTGAGTTTGTGAAGTCACACAGCAGTACTGGGAGGGAGGACTTTCTCCTCCTTCCTTATTCCCGACAAAGGTGGTTTTACACTGCAACTCATTATTTTAAATCATAGGCTTTAAGAAAATACATAGCAGTGAAGGTGAGCTGGTACCTGCTCAGTACTCTTCCTTCCTTTTGCCATCCTTGCCGCTGAAATGAAGTGCCTGATGCCTGAGAGGGTGGAGTGGGAAGACAATGAGGTTGACTCAGAGTCTAAACAAGGGACCTCATGCACTGCTAGTAATGAGGGAGAAATTTGATTCAGTTCACATTCAAAGCCAAATTTGCACTTTCCGAAAACATGAGAACTGAAAACAAGCCAACCGTCAAAATTCGCAGGGTGTGATGCAGATCTCCAACCAACGAATGCTTACAAAAATGTATATATTAGGGGAAACTGTGCATAAAAATGAATATCTTAGTGACAACAACATACAAAAATGCATTATATTTGGAGAAACGGCTTGCAAAGATGTGTACATTATTCAAAACTGCATACAAAAATGTGTGTGTTAGGAGAAATTTGCACTAAAATGCTGAAGAATTTTCATGAAGCATTTTTGTTTTGTTTTTTTAAATCACAAACTTCTGTAGAAATGTGGAGAACTGAATTTAAGGTTGGAGAAACAAGAAACTGAGAGAACTGAAATGAACAGATCTTTCCACCTTAGTCACTACTAAAAGTAAGAGAACTGGCTTATGCAGAGAGAGAGAGAGAGAGAGAGACGCTGACCATCCAGTTCATAGTGGGTTTGTGTACAATTCATCAAGCTGTGCACCACTTACGATTAATTATTTTAAAATAATAACTAAAACCATCACACTGTTTCCCATCTCAAATGGCTTCCACGCATTAAGGAGCACAGCGTCATAGGAAACCGCCATATACTGAGTCAGACCATTGCACATGTAGCTCACTGTGGTCTGTACCATGAGTAGGGAACCTAGGGTCTTCGAGATGTTGTTGGGTTACAATTCCCATCAGGTCCAGCCAGCATTGCCAGTGATCAGGGATGATGGGAGCATCTCGAGGGCCACAGGTTCCCTATCCCTGGTGTACACTAAGGCCACATCGCACCATACATTTTTAGCACTATCATACCACTTGAAACAGTAATGGTTCCCACCAAAGAATCTGGGGAACGGTCGTTTCTTAAGGATTCTGACAGCTGCTAGGAGACCCCTATTCTTCTCAGAGAGCTACGGTTCCCAGAGTAGTTTAACATTCAAACCCTCTTCAGAAGGAAAACTTACTGTTCAAATGAGCCTGAACGTTAAAAAAAAAACACCTGTAAAATGTGCACAGAATGTATTTAGATTGATTCATCCAACTCTACCACTGACAGAATTGCAAAGAAGAGGTTAGAAGTGTCGTTTGGGGAAAACTGTCATACACACCGCAGGGCCACAATTTAAGCTGGAAGGTCCCACGTTCAATTCTCAGCACCTCAAGGTCGGGTTACTTGAAACTCTGGAGAACCTCGCTGGTCAATGCAAGCAATACTGAGCTAGATGGACCAATGTTATGACTCAGACCACATTCACACCAGACATTTATTCCACTTTTATTGCACTTTAAACAGGCATGGCTTCCCCCAAAGAATCCTGGGAAACTTTCGTAGTTTATGAAAGGTGCTGAGTGTTGTTAGGACACTCCTATCCCCCTCACAGAGCTACAATTTCCGGAGTTCTCAGGGAAGAGGGATGGCTTGTTAAACCACTCTGAGAGTTGTAGCTCTGTGAGGAGAATAGGAGTCCCCTAACAGCTCTCAGCATCATTCACAAACTACACTTCCCAGGATTCTTTGGGGGAAGCCATGGATGTTTAAAGTAGAATAATAGCGGAATAAATGTCTGGTGTCAATGTGGCCTCAGTGTAAGGAAGCTCCCTATGTTCCTGTAGAGGTGCACTGCATTTGACCGTATGGAACTACCTAGTACTGAGCCAGAACATACGTTTATCTAGCTCAGTACTGTCTACTCTGATTGGTGGTAGATCTCTTGTGTCCAAGTAAAGAACTTACCCAACCCGGATACCTGGCTTCCTTTTAAGTGGATGTGCCACAGGCTGAAAGCAGGCTTCCAGTATGCAAATTATCAAGTCCACCATTTAGAAATGGCTTAGCGGTTGACCACCTGTAGAGACCTGGACCCTAATTATATCTATAGGGCAAAAGGGGGCATAGTATACAGAGTTAGGGTGGACAAGTGTTTCTGCCCCCCAAACCCCTCCTCCATCCTTACTTTCCTTGCAGCCTTATCTCAAACCAATCAAACAAGCTCCTTTGCCTGATATGGAACAAGAGAAAGTGACTCAGTGGCTGCATAGAAGATCTCTTTGGCGGCATTTGGAAAAACATGGCTGAAGAAACAGACACGTGACTTGCCTCCCGGCAGACTGCCTTCCAATTAAAGTGATGCGTCCTCTCAGCACATGCAAGTGGCAAAACGGAACAGCAAAGTTGTCACAGTAAAGTACCAAAGTTTTATCAAGGAAAGCAAAGCCAATTCTGCTGTGCCCAGAACCCTGCACTTGAATGCCCAGACAGACAGAGAGAGAGAAATTGCCTATGGGCTGTTTTACACACCAATTGTTTGGGGAATGATTTCTTTGTTTGCATTGCTTTGCCCCCTTTGTTTCCTGCTTTTCTTTTGCTTTAATAAATGGTTGTTGTTTGTATGATCAGGATCCAAGCTCTCCTGCGTCTCCCCCACCATGGCTTATTCAGCTTCTTCTCCTCTGTATACCCACCCCACTCCCCCACCCCACAGGAATGTGTACAGAGTAATGGTAGCCATTTGTGTGCATGGAAAATAACAGTGGATGGAAGACTCCAGAGAGATTTGGGTTTTTTAATGAAATCATTAGAACATTGTTCTCAGATCTTATTTTATTTTAACAGAAAAGCTATTCAAGGAAAGAAAATCTACTGTTTCTGCGGTGGGAATTTCTCAGCAACTGACATAAACGAGAGAGAGAGAGAGAGAGAGAGAGAGAGAGAGAGAGAAGCACTTGTAGTTGCAAAAAATAAAAGCAAGCAAGAAGTGAAGTTTTAAAGAACCCTGATTCCAAGGCATTTCTTTGCAGTTGTAAAGATCTCAGTCTATTCCTTTCCTGTTAAATAACTGGCACTAAAACGAAGGCTTTTTTCCCACATGAAAAACAAAACCAAAATATTTGATTTTCTGACACTTTGAACCATCTGGATTCTACTCACATCTCTGTTAGCATTTCACTGTATTCCACCACCTCCCAAAATATAATCAGTGAGGACCTCAGAACCAAACCACATGAGTTTGTGTGTTTATATGCTTGTATATGATGTAACATCCTCCGTGGCGCAGAGTGGTAAGCGGCGGTAATGCAGCCGAAGCTCTGCTCACGGCCGGAGTTCGATTCCAATGGAAGGAGGAAGTTGAATCTCCGGTAAAAGGGGTCGAGGTCCACTCAGCCTTCCATCCATCCCTGGTCGGTAAAATGAGTACCCGGCATATGCTGGGGGGTAAAGAAAGGCCGGGGAAGGAACTGACAAAACCACCCCATATATATGGTCTGCCTAGTAAACGTTGCAAGATGTCACCCTACAAGTCGGAAACGACTCGCACTACAAGTGCGGGGATACCTTTACCTTTATTACCCACTTACTCACTGAATTCAAAGAACACTTCTGACTAGACATGCATACGATTGCACTGTTGTTTTTTTAAAAAAACTTTTTAAAAAGATGCCGAACATTTGAATCAATAAACAGTGTGGGATTTGAAGGCTGAATCTGTATCACTTCAGCAGTGGAGGTGGGCCAAAAGCACAATTTATCTGGCAACAGACAAATTGGTCTTGCTCCTCTTTCCAGGTGTGTTTGTGTACAGACTTAAAAGTAAACTTTTACTTTTACTTTTATATGATGTGCAGTCAAAGTAGTGCTAAGCTGAACTTTATTTATAAACTGTCCTGACAACTGATGTTGAAATGCAGCACAGAAATCCATCAATCCGAAACTGAGCCCTCAGCGTCATCGGCCCAGTTCTCTGGAATGCTCTGCCAACAGACATTCAGCAGGCGCCTTCTGTTTTAACTTTTAAGCGCCTGCTGAAAACCTTTCTGTTCTGCCAGGCTTACGCAGGCCATTAAGAAAACGTCTTTTCACAATGATTTATTGTATTTTAATGCTTTTATTGCATTCTGGTGGTTATTTTTTAACTTCTTGTAAACCGCTTTGATTTTTTTTAATGAAATAGCGGTATATAAATATGTTTATAAATAATAATAATGCATTTATAAATAAACAAAGTCAGTGTTAAACCCATGGTGGTTGCATGAATCACATGCAGCCTGCATTGATATGGGGCACACTGTGGAGGAAAGAGGTCCCACACATGAGAACATAAGACTCATGCTGCATCAGGCCAAAAACCCATCACAGTCCAGCATCCTGGGTGGTATTCAACTAAGTCCAGCTCTGAGTAGATCCATTGACATTAATGAACCAAACTTAGTCATGTTTATTAATTTCAGTGTGTCTTCTCTGAGTAGGATACCACCCCCTGTTTTCACAGTGGCCAGCCAGATGCCCACAGCAAGTCCAAAAGCAGGACCTGAGTACAGCAGAACCAGAGCTTGGAAAAGTTACTTTTTTGAACTACAACTCCCATCAGCCCCAGCCAACGTTGCCACTGGATTGGGCTGATGGGAGTTGTAGTTCAAAAAAGTAACTTTTCCAAGCTCTGCGAGAACTCTCTCCACTTGTGATTCCCAGCAACTGGAATTCAGAGGCACACTAGCTCTAACAGTAGAGGGACAACATAGCTATTACGGTTAGTATCCATTGATAGCCTTCTCCTTCATGAACTGGTCCAAGTTGGTGGCCATCCCTACCTTTTGTGGGAGTAGATTCCATTGCACTGTGTACAGCCCTGTATCCTGGGGGGGGGAGAATGGGGGCACCACCACCCCTAGAGCTGTGATTCCCCCCCTCCCGGGATTGTTTTGGGACATCTTTTTTATTCCCCTGGCCTGGCCCTCACATCCTCTCCACCAGTGATATGCACCTCACCCCCAACTGTCCCCCCTGAAATGTGGCTGCCCCACCTAGAAATGTGTCTGCCGCAACTGACAAAGAAAGCTGACTGTGTGAAGAGGTGCTTTCTTTTGTCTGCCTGAATCTTAGTCCTGGCCACCTCACCCAGAATGGCAGGCTCTGAAGATTGGTCCTCTTGATCCTTTCTTAGATATTCCCAGATGAGACAGGGAGGTAAGGGTGACTAGCTGACCCCATGTATAGCAGCCAAGCTTGAACCCAAGCAAAGTGGTTCCTTCCCACTGCCCACCAGGGCCAGCAGTGAGCTACTGGGCAGCAGGTTGGATCGGAGAGCGGTCGTTTTGAGCTCTGGGGCCCTCCTTGGTCAGTGCCCAACCTGGCTGACTACTGGTGCCAGGCTTGCTCACTGGGGCTAACAAGAGGTTGAGTCCAACAACATCTGAAGGGACACAGGCTCTCCCAATCCCTGGCTCATGTAGAATCCCTTTCTATAGGAAATAAACTTCTTCCGGGTTTTATCCAGCATTTTATTCCAACTAGGGTGCAGTCACAATTTTTCTCCTCTCTGAATCATAAAAGGCAATGGAAGAGTTTCCTCGTGCCTCAATTAAACCCTCATTCCAACTTTCTTGTTAAAGAAGTGACTATTTAAATATGTGCATATATTACAGGAAAAAAGGGGGGGAGAATTTATTGATTTCTGCACAAATTAAGCCCTTTGCTAATTTGCACAGATACAATTGAAACAATAAACTCAATGAGAACAACAAACTGGCTAATTAGCTTAATGATCGTTTAATTTTACATTTGGTAATGGATATCTTTTCTCCCCCTCTCTTCTGCTCTCCCTTTCCTCCAGACTAATAAGATGTAAATTATAATGAACTAGTTTTAAATCTTAAAACTATCCTGTTGAGGACTTTCACTGCTAAGGGAAGCCATGACAAAATGGTTGCCTCGCAGTGCTGGTTGTTAGTGCTTCTGAGAGGGTGATAAGATCACAAAAGCAGCCAGAAGTCAGTGGTGATGGCTTTTTATTTATTTATTTATTTATTGCACATTTATCTGGGTGGATCATCCTCGTTTGAAGTGTAAAGGGCAGGAATTGGAGGAACAAATCGAATTAGTTAAACCTGAGGATGCTTTTCAGAATTTAGTAGGAAATGTACTTCCTGGTTCCTAGTCCACGGAAACTCTACCTGATGAAAGGAGACAGCAAGCAAGGTTCTAGCCCCGGGATGGAGAACCTTTTTTCAGGCTAAGGGTGGCCTTCCCTTCTGGGCAACTTTCTGACAGCCACACGCCAGTGGTGGGTGGAGCCAAAGGTGAAAGGGAGTGGAGCACCATGTTTTACCATTGCACAGTAGGCTAGTTTCTTCTAGGGTTGTGCATCGGAGCCCAACTGGGCTCTTTGGGGTATTGTGGGGCCTTGGCTCAGTCAATATAGGACAGCCACAGATCTTTACAGGTTGGACTGCACGGCCCAGAGCGAGCTGGGGCTGTCAGGGGGCTGGGCTCTTCCTGCCTGAACACTGCCCCACTGGATGCTGCTTCTGCTCATCAGCCAATGAACAGGAGCAGCAGTCCTGTGGGGGGCTTGGCCTAGTTTGCAAGCAGCATCCCTCTGCAAAAGCCACTTGAGAAACCACACCCCATAGTATTGATCCCCACTCTCAGTTAGAGGAGGAGAAGGAGACCCATGTCTCTTTCCCCTGCCCCCTCGCGGCCATATGTTGAATTAGCCCTGCCCCTGTACTTATTTGGGACTGGCTAAGAGGCAAGGCAAGTGGTCCCCTGGTCAGCCCATGGTGGGTTGGACTGATACCCCCTGGATTGGAGCCACAGGGTGGAATGGGGGGGGCTGTGCACAGCCCTAATTTCTGCTCACACACCCCTCTCCACCCTCCAAGCAAGAGTAATTATCAGAGTTCAATTAAGGAGGGTGTCCCAACAAGATATAGCAGTGGCCACTAACTTGCCCAGTCTTAAGAAACAATTAGATAAATTCATGGAGAATGAGGCTATCAATGGTTACTAGCCACGGTGGCTATATTCTGCCTCCACTGTCAGAGGCAATATGTCTCTGAATGCCAGTTGCTGAGAATCACAAATGGGGAGAGGGCTGTTGCACTCCGGTCCTGCTCGTGGCTCCCCATTTGTGGAATGCCCTCCTCAGTGAAGTGTGCCTGTCTCCTACATTAATGATTTCTGGGAGGAATTTGAAAGCATTCTTGTTTACCCAGGCACCTGATGACTGATGGAGGCTGTTCCTGCAACCCAGATGTCATTGGGAAGAATGACTTTTTTGTCTGCAGCTGTTGCTTAGCATATTTTAACTGTAACTGTTTCTATTACTCTTAGAATGCTTTGTTGTTCAATTGCTTTCTTTGGTGCCTCTCGCTCCTTTGGGAGGAAGGGCAGGATATAAATTTAATAATAAATAATAACAGGGTGCTGGATAAGATGGGCCATTGGCATGCTCCAGCAATGATCTTCTTATGTTCTGGTAGAAGGCAGTCTCTGATGTTCCCCACTACACTGAAGCACCACCAGGGGGCTGGGTGGCATTGCCTCTATCAGATCAGATAGCTGGGGTTAGGTGATACAAAGTTTCTACCTCTTCCTATAAAGCTTCTAGCTCTGCACAGGCTGCTTGGCATTTTCGTCAGTTGAAGCAGGGATTGTCTCTCCTCATATGAATCTACCTGGACCCTGCATTCATCATCTGAGGCCCGTCTTCATGTGCCCTGTCCAAGGGAGATGGCAACATGAGATCGGGCCTTTTCAGTGGTGGCTCCCTAACTGTGGAATACTCTCCCCAGGGAGGTCCTCCTGGCACTATCTCTATCAATATTTAGGCACCAGGTGAAGACGTTTCTATTCATTTTGCTCCTAACTGGTGCTCATATCTTAGTTGGTTGGGGTAGGATGTGTCCTTTTTTACATTATTGTTGGATGATAGTTTTAGTTAGCAATGTGTTTGATTGTTGTCATTGTTTTTCTATCTCTGATGCATTTAAATGTTACATTAGATGCTTTTAAAGCAAGAAATTAATTAATTAATTAATCAAGCTGTTTTATTTCTCTTCAGCTTCTAAGAGTCCATTGGGACTGTGGACCATTTGTTTAGTTAAAATATTTAGATGCTGTAAAATGATCCAAATTGGTTCACAATTTTGTAAAAAAAAAAAAAACTCTAAAGAGAATAGAACCACAAGTAACCAATTTAAAGAGCAATAGCAAGAAATGATAGTCTAAAAACAGAGAAAGATTAATAAAAATAGCAATCACCAGGTTAAAAAGCTGTTGACTTGCCATTGGAATCATGTGAGAATTGGTAGCAGCCAGATCTATCTAGGCCTTCAAGGGTGCCAGTGTTCCATGGTTGCCACCCACCTCACATCTGGAAGATCTCTGAAGGAGATGTTAATATTTTGGAGGAGGCATTCATATGGGAGACAGTGACTCCATGCCCCGGTCCCAAACTGTGTAGGGCAGCTATAGCCAAAGTGGTGTCCTAGATATATTGTTGAAGTCAAACTACCATCAGCCCCAGCCAGCATGGCCAATGGTCAGGGATTTTTTAAAAATAATAATTTTTATTTGCAAATTTAACAATAAAATGAAAGAAAAATAAAGCAAAGTTTAAATAATGAAATGAAATGAAATATTTTAAGTAAAAAAATAAAAATAAAGAAAAAGAAGTAATATATCAATGCTACCATTAACAACAATAAATCACAATCAACTTACATTATGGATACAGTAACCATATGTGTGTGCATCTTAAATTAAGCATATAAATTAATATAAGCCCTCGAGATACCCAATTAGGTATCCACTCGAAATTGACGTCTATATGATATATGTTCCGGTGTAGCCAGGGCAGTGAGGTCCTCAGTCCATTGCATAACAGACAGTGCGTAGTTATCCTCCAGGCTCAAAGTATAAGTCTACGCTATCATAAGGACTCACAAAATCCACTTTCACTGTCCTGCTGTTAATCCTACAGGAATACAATTTAAAAGTATCCTCTGTGGCTAGGAGTGCCTTTTACCAGCTTGTCTGGTTCGTCAGCTACAGCCGTTCCTGGACAGGGAGAGCCTGACCTCTGTCGTCCATGAATTGGTAACCTTGAGGTTGGATTACTGTGATGCACTCTGTTTGGGGCTGCTCTTGGCCCTGGTTCAGAAGCTCCAGCTGGTGAAAAATGCAGTGGCCAGAATGCTGATGGGACCACATGGCCAACAACATGTGACACCACTTTAAAAATATCTACACTGGCTGCCCATCCGCTACCAATCCTGCTTCAAGGTCTTTGTATTAATTTGGAAAGCCCTGAACAACTTAGGACCAGGATAATTTAGGGACCGCCTGAACCCTTATATCCCAGCTCGATCACTGAGATCATCTGCAGAAGCAGCTCTGGTCATTCCCTGAATTGGCGAGGCTCATTTAAGATTGACACAAAATTGAGCCTTCGGTGCCCTTGGCCCAGTTCTCTGGAATGCTCTGCCAACAGAGTTTCAGCAGGAGCCTTCTGTTTTAACTTTTAAGTGCGTGCTGAAAACCGTTCTGTTCCACCAGGCTTACGCAGGCAATGAAGAAGATGCTTTTTTCCCAACAACTGACCTTTGTTTTTATTGCATTTTTAATGTGTTTATTCTATGATTGTTGGTTTTATTCTATTGCTTTCTTCTATGTGTTGTAAACTGCTTTGATGTTTTTAATGAAATAGCGGTATACACATTTTTATTACAAATAAATAAGTCCATGATCATTTGCAAATATCAAGGATTTCATCAGTACAAAATTAATACGGATAATAACTTCAGGCCAGAAAGAAATATCACTGGAGAAGCCCACATCATATGCCTCAGCAAGGCATTGCCAATGGTCAGGAATTATGGGAGTGGGAATGTTGGCTACCCCTAGCGTGGGGCCTTAAACTCAGGTGAAACCAACACCTTGAGTTTTGTATCTATAAGCACACCACAAGCCAGTGTTGGTGCTGTCAGGCATAGGGTTGTGCTTATGACTTTCCATTCTAACCTTTGCCGCTTTTGGAGAGTGGAGCTATGAATATCACGCCCTCTCTAAACTAGCCTGCTGTCCTTAGCCGCACTGTAGGATTTGACTGCCAATCTGCTCAGCTTCTGTACACGGAATGGGAGAAGAGGAACATATTTGTCTTTTGCTTCATAATGTCTTGGGCCGCACCTGGTTCTCTCTGTCTGCACATAGATCTTCAGAACGGTTTGGCATGCTACGCCTGAGCATTGATGTGTAAGGACCTTGTTTACTGGCTTTGCCCCTTCCCCACAGACCAGGTACATTTATATTAAGCAGGTAAAGCTTTTCCTGATGGGAGCAAAAAGTAAAGGGGTAGGAAAACTTCCTGAGTTAAATTTTAAGGTGGTGCAACAAAAGAGTAAAGCCCAAATGTAGCAAGCCAATATTTAATGGATAGGCCAGGCATGGTATGAGCATGATGTTCTTCTTCAGGGGAGTCATTTTTGTGGGGAAACAAGCTGTTGTTTTGGCATGTCAATTTATCTGAGAGAGCGCTCAGGAGGCAGATTTTTTGGGGGGGGGGAGGGTACTGTTAAAAAGGCAGCACATTTTCAATTATTTAGTATTTAAAACATGCATACATACATACATACATATATATATATGAAAATGAAATGGACTGCCTTCAAGTCAATCCCGACTTATGGTGACCCTACAAATAGGGTTTTCATGGTAAGCGGTATTGAGAGGGGGTTTACCATTGCCTTTCTCTGAGGCTGAGAAGCAGTGACTGGCCCAGGGTCACCCAGTGAGCTTCATGGCTGTGTGGGGATTCGAACCCTGCTCTCCCAGGTCGTAGTCCAACACTCTAACCACTACACACCTCTCTCTCTCTCTCTCTCTCTCTCTCTCTCTCTCTCTTGTTATGAGCATGGGGGTTGGAATGGATGATTCCTGTGGGTCCCCTTTCCAGCCCCTGATTTGGAATCCTGTGCCTTGGAATGAGGAACTCTCTGTTGGTCAAATGAGTCATTTGTTAACCAAATAGATTGGCCAGGTAAGATCATGGACCGATCAGTTGCCTAGCAATGGTGGATGGGCCAGGGAGACCCTTTTCTCATTGAAACTCTTCAGGAGAGCATCCCTCCCTCCTGAAGCCCAGCAGAGGCTTGTAGTTTGAGTTGTGTCTAGAGAATTGCTGGGTACTGGAAGGCAGGCAGGATATTGGACTGCTGATACATTGAACCCCCCTCCATCTTGAGCTCAGGTTGGAATGTGTGTAAATAAATAAACCATATTTCATAAAGACACCCCAGTGATAAGAACATAAGAAGAGCCTGCTGGATCAGGCCAGTGGCCCATCTAGTCCAGCATCCTGTTCTCACAGTGGCCAACCAGGTGCCTGGGGGAAGCCCGCAAGCAGGACCCGAGTGCAAGAACACTCTCCCCTCCTGAGGCTTCCGGCAACTGGTTTTCAGAAGCATGCTGCCTCTGACTAGGGTGGCACAGCACAGCCATCATGGCTAGTAGCCATTGATAGCCCTGTCCTCCATGAATTTGTCTAATCTTCTTTTAAAGCCATCCAAGCTGGTGGCCATTACTGCATCTTGTGGGAGCAAATTCCATAGTTTAACTATGCGCTGAGTAAAGAAGTACTTCCTTTTGTCTGTCCTGAATCTGCCAACATTCAGCTTCTTTGAATGTCCACGAGTTCTAGTATTATGAGAGAGGGAGAAGAACTTTTCTCTATCCACTTTCTCAATGCCATGCATAATTTTATACACTTCTATCATGTCTCCTCTGACCCGCCTTTTCTCTAAACTAAAAAGCCCCAAATGCTGCAACCTTTCCTCGTAAGGGAGTCGCTCCATCCCCTTCTGAACCTTTTCCAACTCTATAATATTCTTTTTGAGATGAGGCGACCAGAACTGTACACAGTATTCCAAATGCGGCCGCACCATAGATTTATACAACGGCATGATGATATCGGCTGTTTTATTTTCAATACCTTTCCTAATTATTGCTAGCATGGAATTTGCCTTTTTCACAGCTGCCGCACACTGGGTCGACATTTTCATCGTGCTGTCCACTACAACCCCGAGGTCTCTCTCCTGGTCGGTCACCGCCAGTTCAGACCCCATGAGCGTATATGTGAAATTCAGATTTTTTGCTCCAATATGCATAATTTTACACTTGTTTATATTGAATTGCATTTGCCATTTTTCTGCCCATTCACTCAGTTTGGAGAGATCCTTTTGGAGCTCTTCACAATCCCTTTTTGTTTTAACAACCCTGAACAATTTAGTGTCGTCAGCAAACTTGGCCACTTCACTGCGCACTCCTAATTCTAGGTCATTAATGAACAAGTTGAAAAGTACAGGTCCCAATACTGATCCTTGAGGGACTCCACTTTCTACAGCCCTCCATTGGGAGAACTGTCCGTTGATTCCTACTCTCTGCTTTCTGCTTCTTAACCAATTCCTTATCCACAAGAGGACCTCTCCTCTTATTCCATGACTGCTGAGCTTCCTCAGAAGTCTTTGGTGAGGTACCTTGTCAAATGCTTTTTGAAAGTCTAAGTACACTATGTCCACTGGATCACCTCTATCTATATGCTTGTTGACACTCTCAAAGAATTCTAATAGGTTACTGAGACAGGACTTTCCCTTGCAGAAGCCATGCTGGCTCTGCTTCAGCAAGGCTTGTTCTTCTATGTGCTTAGTTAATCTAGCTTTAATAATACTTTCTACCAGTTTTCCAGGGACAGTCTCTGCTGACGTTTCCCCCCAAAGGAAACCAAACCCTAGAGGAGCGCAGGGACCCCTTAAATCTCACCGCTCTGAGAGTGGAGGAGGCGTGCAACAATATATATATATATAGGGAAGGGAAGTTAGATTGGTGCGGAAGTTTTGTGGCGCAGTGGTAGAGCACATGCTTTGTATGCAAAAGTTCCCTGGTTCAATCCCTGGCATCTCCAGGTAGGGCTTGGAGAGACTCTCTTCCTGAAATCCCGGAGAGCTTCTGCCAGTCAGGATAGACAATACTGAGCTACATGGACCAATGATCTGATTCTGTATAAGGCCATTTCCTATGTTCCTATAGGCTTTGGTAGACTGAAAGCTGGAACGTGTTCCTCTTCTCCCCATTCCACGTACATAAGCTGAGTGGATTGGAAGTTGAATCCTCCAGTGGGCAAACCCAAGATCTGCCAGAATGAACAGAGTTTGGAACAGCCGGGACTCCATCTGGGTTGGCTGAGCCTGGGTTCAGCCAGGACTATGCTGGCTGAAATCCCTTATCTCAGTTTAGTTGGAGATACACCAGCATAAGTCTTCCATCCTGGCTCAGCTGCGGTTCATCCAAAGCTACGGTAAGTCCTGGAAAAGGGATGTTCTGGTATGGCAAGGGAAGGACTGGATGTGGTGGTGGGAGATTTACCCCTGTTCCAAATTCTTCAGCTCAGTCACATGACCCAGTGGACGTTATACTGGCAAAAAGGATGCTGTAAGTCCAATTCTATTTTTAAAGGCTCATTTGCTCTCTGGCAGTCTCAGGTTGGCTTAGCCAGCAGTTAGGAATTTACCCCGGCGTAAATTCCTGTCGTTTGGATTTGTCTACCAAAGTTGGCTTTCAAAAGGCCTATCTGGAAGGGTCACCTTTTAAAAATAAATAAATAATAAGGAGATGAGGAGGGAAGAGGTTTAACAGAGTGCACGCGTTGCATTTAAAAGGCCCCAATAGCTCCAGCTAAAAGAAGCTCAAGTAGCTATGCTGAAAGACTCTAGATAGAGTCCTTGGAGAGCCACTACTGATCAGAGAGGTTAGATGCACCAATAGTGCATTCATTAAAATATTTCATTTATTAAACTTCAGAAGGTGTGGTGATGGCCACTGGCCCTGATGGCTTTCAAAGGGGATTAGATAAATTTATGGCAGATGTGTCTCCCCATAGCTAGTAGCCATTATAGATATAGCCCCCTTCAGCTATGCCCCCTGTGCAGTTTAGAACCCTGGAAGATGTAGGCTGGAAAGTGTGCCTAAATGAACAGAAAAGACCTCCAGCTGCAGAGGTTCAGCCCTTCCCATCCACAAGTCATGGAGGGGTGAGGGAGCTGTGATAATGGTTTAGGGGAGGGGGTCAGGGCCAGGGTCAAGGTGCACAATTCCATTCTTTGCCCCGAGCAACAGTGCTTTCCCCACTTGTGATTCCCAGCAACTGGCATTCAGAGGCATAATGCCTCCAACAGTGGAGGTCAAACATACTCATCATAGTTGTGATAGTAATTGCATGAGGTGGAAAAGCCCTGAAGAGAGCTTATAGCATGGACTCAATCAGGGATAGCCAACATGGTTTGCTCCAGCTATTGTTGGACTCCAACTCTCACCAATCCCAACCAGCATGGTTAATTGTCAGGGATGGTGAGAGTTGTAGTCTACAACATCTGGGCACCATATTGGCTGTTCCTGGACCATATGGACTTTTGCTTTGATCCGGCAGAGCTTTTCTTTCATTCTTACTTCTGATTTGGTATAAAGCATCTTCAATGGTTCAGATGCTCATGCTTTCTGTTACTTACTTTTGTGATGATTGGGACCTAGGAAGTTGAGAATATTGTTATGGGATTGGGGATTGAGATAGATGATTTATTTGGGTCCCCTTCGAGGCTATGGTCTTGCATCTGGAAGTTGGCATCTGCAAAGGAAGAAACCTGCTATACTAGTCTGACTAGTTTCCTTTGTTAATCTAATAGTTTAGATCAGCCAGTGAGTTAATGGGTTTTTGAGTGTGCAATCTGCAGATCCAAAGTCATTTGGCCAAGAGAGATCCTGTTGCTTTTGCAACTCTTTTCAGGGGAGAGGCCCCCCTCCGCTCCCCTCCTAAAGCCAGAAAGAGGCTTGTGTTTTTTTAGTTTCATCTTGGGGTGAAGCTGAAAAGACACACAAAGAGACCAGCTCTCTGCACCATGCTTTTAGGGTGCCTCCCTACAAGCCTGATCGAAAAGCAAGATCTATTGGACTGTTAATGCTGTTAATGCTATAAACTGCTCCATCTTAAGCTCAGGTTGTGCACATGTGTAAATAAGCCATATCTCATAAAGACACCGTAGTCTTCGCTGACCTTCTTTCCAAGGAAACGAAACCCTGGGTAAACACAGGAACCCGCTTGGAGACTGGGGTGGTGCACAACAATATCAATGCCGACATTGGAGGCATTCAAGAGGCAGCTGGACAGCCATCTGTCGGGAATGCTTTGATTTGGATTCCTGCATTGAGCAGGGGGTTGGACTGGATGGCCTCGTAGGCCCCTTCCAACTCTACTATTCTATGATTCTATGATCAATAGTACAGTGGGGTTTCAGCTTGACTATATGTTTCTGTAGAGTTGGGAAAGGTTCATAAATGAACAACCAAAAATATCAAAAGTTTGGAGCAACTCCTCTATGAGGAAAGGTTACAACATTTGGGGTGTTTTATTTTTTTTAAAAAAAGTGAGTAAGAGGGACAAGATAGAAATGCATAAAGTTATGCATGGTATAGATAATGTGAATAGGCCTCTCTCATAATACTAAAATTCAGGGACATTCAATGAAGCTGAATGTTGGAAGATTCAGGACAGATTTGAAAAAGTATTTTTTTAACACAGCACAGTCAAACTCTGGAATTCACTGCCACAAGAGATAGTGATGACCACCAATTTGGATAGCTTTAAAAGAGGGTTAGACAAACTCCCGGGGGATAATGCTATCAAAGGCTACTAGCCACAACGGCTATATCTTCCCTGCACTGTTAGAAGCAGTATGCCTTAGTAAATACAAGTTGCTAGGAATCACAAGTGTTGTTGCACTCAAGTCCCACTTACAGGCTTCCCAGAGGAAGCTGGGTGGCTACTCTGAGAACTGGAATCTGGACTGTGGTAGATCTTTGGTCTGATCCAGCAGGGCTTTTCTTATGCTCTTATGTTCTGTTCATTAATTGCCACTTTTCAAGATAACTGTCCTTTGTTAACAAAGTAGGACAAGTGAAAGGATGGTGGCAACTTATTAGGATAATATTGGCCAACTGGCAAAACATCCTCTCTTTCTCTCCTCTCCATCTCTCTGATGCAGGCTTTCACATTTTATTTCATCTGGACAGCTATTGCATTTTCTTATACTTTGGAAAAGTTCCTTATTGCAGCTTTTTGATTTTATCTCCTAGGTCAAATCAGTGGCTGTGTTTTTTTTAAACAAAAATCCACATAGCTAACATTTTTCCCTTTAGACCAAGAGCACTGTGGATTTTTAAGGAACCCGGTATTCTCAAAAGTTGAACAAAATGCTTTCATCAAGCTGCAGTTGAAAAAAAGAAAAAAAAAACATTTTGAAAATGGTGAACCTTTGCTGCTGTACCAAGGTATGGAACTTCTGAGGGAGATACAGACGGGTGGGATCGGTTGAGGTTTTCATTATTGTTACTTCTCAGATGGGGATTCAAAGAAAATGAGAGAAAGAGGCTTCTGATGGCAATGTTTTGATGTCCTATATATTTTGGAATGTTGTTTGTTCACTCTGCATTTGGACATATATTAAGATATAATGAAGGAACAGGCTGTTTGGGTACAACTGGATGCCAGATTGAATAAAGGTAGAGGACTGCAGCTTTCAAACCTGCACTAATTATAAGCAAATTTTGCATGAAAGTTCTTGAAATCAAGACACACAATTTCATCTATGTTTGGATACAATAGGGCACCATTTTGAATCAAGAAGTCGGACAGAACCTTTCAAAATTGCACTGATTTTAGCCACTGCTTTATAAAGAGCACTGGGTGTTGTTGTTGTTTTGTTTCTTAAAATTCCTGAACAACACTGAGTTCAAGGCTGCCCTAACAAAACCATCTGTGTGTATGTTTGTGTAGAGTGAGGCCTTGAATTTCCAAGGACTTTTGAGGGATGCTCCATGTCTGTGCTTATGCACAGAGACACACTGCACCCCTGTCCCATGGCATCCCTCACTGTGACAGTGTTGTCACTCACTTTCAAGGATGGAGGGCACAGTTTCCACATGCCATGATTTATTTCTTCCCCACAGGGATGCATAGCAGCAAGCAACACATACAAGCAAAGTACGAATGCATATGGAGACACAATTGTAGCTAGGACAAGAGATGGAGGTCATTTTTTTTTTGGCATTTTTTTTTAAAGAAAACTGACCTAATTTGTATCTCCCAGACAAATATATAGATTGGGATGAAATTTTGTGATACAGGTCTCGGCTCAAAAATGTGCCAAAAATGTTTTTTTAAAAATATATTTTAGTATAAAATATGTATAGAAATGCAGATGTTTAAATACATGCTTTATCCCAAATTATGTATATATTATTGGTTGCATTCAGCTAACTTTTACTCAGAGTAGACCCATTGGAATTAATAGACCTAAGTTAGCCATGGTCACTAATTTTAATGGGTCCACTCTGAGTAAAAGTTAGTTGAATACAACCCTGTGTGTGAGAGAGTATGCATAATTTGTGATAAAGAGTGTGTGTGTGTATATATATATATATATATGGATTTAAATTGTTGCCCTGTACCCCAACCAATGAAAATCAAAGTGGCTTCTCTCTGTGTAGCACCAGTCTGGGTTCACGTTACAATGTGATGGAATTTTGCAGTGTGGGATGAAATGTTAAGAACTGGCCATTTTAAATATAGAAAGGCCAGTGATGTTACTGTGATTCTGGGCTGGACCTGCATGTAGTCTATCTGTAATGACATGTGGGAAGAAGAGTTAGGTTCATCCCCCAAACTTAACCCAATATAGATCATAGCATATGATTTCAAGCCCACCTCCTCAGCTACAGAGGATCACATGGGTTGGGCAATCAATGTGTGTGTGTATGTGTGTATAAGTTATGTGCAGTAGGCAATAGCAGGCAATGAGGCAGCAGTGTTAACCTGACCTCCCACCACCAGCATCTCTGAGGTTTACCGGGAGGGAAAGGGGGAGAGATGAGACACTGGGAAGGCCAGCATGGTGCAAATGCACTGGCGGAGTCAATCTGGTGCTCCCACTTACGTGTCTGCACTGCACCTCTCTCACTGCTGTCTCATTCCTCCCCCTCTCTCTTTTGGAAGTTGCAGCAATGCTGGTGATGGGGGGCTAGTTAAGTGCACCAGCCCACTCTGCTGTCCACTGCTGGTAGTAGGGCCACGTGTTAACTTATACCTGGACCTCAAGCTGCATGTATAGTCATCTTTGTCTGTGTTAGTTGTCCTAAAGGATTCTCCCAAGCTACCTTTGTCTTTGCTGGTGGATATATAGTAGAACCAAAAACAAATTTGGGAAAAGAATTCTGTGTGAACCCTCCCCCCAAAAAAAGCCAAACTCTGAATTTACTGTTTGAACGTCTTCAATGTTTTCAGTAAATTTGAGCAGTTGGTATGTACTTCACACTCAGGTTTTGAAAGTGCTCAGAATTTGGTGACAAACAAAGGAATAAAGCTTTTGGAGAAAAATAAAATTAAGGACATGTGACATCTTCCCGGGGAATTTCACTAGATTAAAATTGCTTCCATATTAATCATTTAGTGTGGAATATACATTCTGTGTCCACTCACTTTTATTGAGAAAGCAGCCTACGTTGTTGCCAGCCCTATACACTTTACTGTTTTCTGTTTTCCTCCCATCTTTTTTTCAGACCTTATTTGTGGTCCCCCTGAATTGTGGAGAAACAGCAGCAACAGCCACAAAATGTATTTACAATGGCAGCCTGCCCAGTGTGGACTGGAAAAGCACTAATAAGGTTCCAGGACTACTGTCTCTTTAATTAAAAGCTTCCTCTTGTTATTTCAAGGGTTCTGGGATAAAAGGCCCCAGGTTAGAAGCAACTCTCTTGTCTTCCTTTAAAATGCTAAATTCCAAATATGTTAACTCTGAAACTCCACTTTACAGAGACTTCTGTTGATTTGAACGTTTGGCAAGTGGGGCCTGTAACAAAATGTTGCAGTGTGAACTGCTCCTGCTCGTTGTTCCTGTCACTCTTTGAGGCTACTTCATCCTATTCTTCCTCCCATGTGATTTCCCATCCCTCTTCCCCCAACAATTAGCAGAGGATTTCAGCCGATGCAGAATGTGATGAGTCTTTTTCCTTGTTTTCTGAGTGTCTTTGTTCTGAATTCTTTCCTAATGTACACATCAGATCAAGGAGGAAAGATCCGCCATAGGAGTAGGAATCTGCTTCCAAACAATGCAGACCTAAGTCTGTAAGTTACCTTTCTCCAGGATTTGAATTAGTCAAGTGATGACCTTCCACCCCCAGAAATTGCAAAAATGGCAGGCCATGCTCCACCAGGAATTACAAGGCTACTTCCGACTATAAGATCTTATCAGTACAGTTCCATTCACTGCAGAAGCATAGGCCCAGTGCAGGCTTTCTTTGCCTAAATAAATAAATCCTGTGGTTGACGATAGTTGTACCAGCTGACTTTTTGGCTGGTTAATGGAACGTTGAAAATGTGTTACTAGCAGGACAAAAGCTGCATGGCCACCTGCAGCTTTCTGTCAAGGCTTTAAAAAGAAATACCGACTGTGCTATAATAGGAAATCAGCTTGCCAAAACATTATAAGAAGCAGGAACTTCCAAGTCGCTGCAACTCTACTTAAATTATTATATGCTTGGATGCCCCCCCAGAACACCAGATATCTAGGCAATTAATGCAAAACCTTGTCATCATTCCCCACCTTCCTTGTCTTTGTGCAAGGCTGTAATGAGCCTTGTTCAGGAGCTGAATACATTGAGAGCTCTGACAAATCACCTCAGCATGAAAAAGGACAAAAAAAAAATGGTAGGCAACAAGACCGCAGCCGCAAATGACATCTGTAACTTGGAGGCTAGCCTTACCGTGATGTGGGCCATTTTGTTGACCAACTAGATGTTTCAATGGGTGGAGAATGTGGTATTCTGCTTTCTTACAAGTGTCCACTTTACTAGGACAGGGGTGGGCAGACTTCAGGCTTGTGAGTTCTTGTCTTCTCCTTCTAGAACTCCAATATCTACATGGAAAAAGATCTGGAGTTTATGGATATTAGAAATAAAATCTACTGTTTGGAATTTAACGTTATCTCTGAAGAAATTAATGAAGATATTAGAGATAAAGTTATCAATGGCTTGGATAATTTTCTGGACTGGAATGACGTGATGGAGCTTGATATAGAGAAAATCTATGGAATTAACTGCAGCCATGTGACAATGGAAAAACTCTCAAGAGATGAGCCAGTGCATTTTGTAAAAAAGAAGAACACAGATATGACTTTACAACAATATTTCAGCAACTTATTCAGAATCGATGGCAAGAAAATATTTGGGATAGAGGAAATTCCCATCAGACTCTTATTATATGACTATGGCTATGACAGCAAGATTATTATGGAATACTGATAATGGAAGATTGGACACTGAAATTACTGGACTTAACAGGACTATTGAAGATGGAAGATGGAATTAATATGGATAATAGAATAATGGCTATTGAAATTATTGGACCTAACAGATTTTGATGAGATGGATTAATCGATATGTTTATTTGGACTATGGTTATGACAATAAGATTATTATTATTATTAACGAGATGGATTAATCGACATGTTTATTTGGAGAAAAATTGATAGATATATTTCTTAAAGAATTGAAACCTCTCTTTGACTTTTTGTGGAAAGAATAAAGTAATGTTTATGAGATTTGATGATTAATTAAGATAACTACTGGAGGAAAGTGATTTTATAATATAATTTAAGAGACAGGATTGTTATATATTGTAGACCTATAACTGATCTGCGACAAATGGGAAGTCAACATTTTATTTTTTTTGTTTAATCATTTTTGTTTTGTTTTGTTTTTTGTCTTTGAATGTTTTATGATTTTGTTTTGTTTGTTTTATGAAAATTTGAATAAAAAGTATTGTAAAAAAAAAATAGAACTCCAATATCTACCATCTGCAGACAGGTGCAAAAGACATACAATTAGAAATTTTAAAACGGGTAGCTCTGGGTATATTCTGAACCTAGGAATTTGTTTTCAGTACTGGAGGTGAACTGAGCTCACAGTCTTTTCACACAAAAGTCCTTTCCAGGTTAGCTTTCTTCATTTCAGTAGACGGATTTAAAGTTTGCTATTGGGAGTAAAAAGACCTTTTCCTAATGCAAATCACCCAAAGATCTGTCCATGGAATCTGATCTACCTTCTGCCCAACCTTGTCAAAGGATTTTCACCTTTTCATGATTGTTATAAGTTGTTCATATTTGGGGAAGTCCATCCACAATGAGTGTAAAGCTATGAATTGATTTTGGCCATATACGGCTTCCAGAGCTACAGTTCTCAGAGTTCCTGAGAAGAGGGATGGACTCTTATCAACCACTCTGAGAACTGTAGTTCTATGAGGGGAATAGGAGCCTCCTAATAACTCTCAGCACCCTTCCCAAACTTCATTTCCCAGGATTCTTTGGGGAGAATCATGACTGTTTAAAGTGGAATAACAGTGGAAGAATTGTATGGTGTGAATGTGCCCCTTTTGAGAAGCTGAGTCAATACACATATTTAAATAATGTATTTAAATAATGCAAATAACCAGCAAATATTGATTACATGATTACACCTGGACAGTTTCCTTTCCATTTTTCATCGCTGATGAGCCAATTTACAATCAAGACTTTGTGGTTTTCTCTTGGTTATTTATACATATATGTGTGTGTGTAAATCACCAGGTTTCAGCAACCTGTGGAATTAAAGGACCTGTTTGCCATCATGTGGCGTTACCTGCTGAGAAAGCAATCTCCAGATGAATTGGTGGGGTGGGGGAGAAAAATGGACTCCAAAATGAAGATGCTCTTGGCTATAAGAAAAGCTGTTTTTACTTGTCTCCTGTAACCCAAGATCAAGAAGTGCATTGGTTGCAGCATCTCGGCCTTGCTAAGCACAAACATTCAAGTGCCCATGGAAAGGGTATACAGAAAAGCCACAACCTTGAACTAGCTGAGAACAATGGTACAGAAGCAAAATCAAATTAAATCAACTAGAGATCAGGGAGAATTCGAACAAGCAGTGTTAGCTCAACTCTGTTAAAAAACCTCTCTTCTGGTTTTGTGCTTCTTTCCCCCCCTAATTGTGGATGACATATGCAGGCAAAGCAATGGATTCCTTCTATAGTGGATTAAGCCCACCAAATTTCAGGCAGATCCATTCAGGTTATTTGTTTGTTTTTGTGAAGGAGGCCTTTAAAGTATATATAGATATAGATATAGATTTAAGGAAAAAGTCTCTAACTTTTTATTTTCATTTTTTGCCAGAAATGGATACAAATTGCAAGCATTGTTGCCCTTTCCAGTAGTGTGGTGAATAGGTAAATGTAAATGTACAGCCTTCAAGTGGATTCCGACTTATGGCAAACCTAGGGTTTTCGTGGTAAGCGGTATTCAGAGGGGGTTCACCATTGCCTTCCTCTGAGGCTGAGAGGCAGTGACTGGCCCAAAGTCACCCAGTGAGCTTCATGGCCGTGTGGGGATTCGAACCCTGCTCTCCCAGGCCGTAGTCCAACACTCTAACCACTATACCACACTGGTTCTCTGGTGGGTAGGTGAAGTTTGTCAAATTTTAAAGATATGTGAGGTGGTTTTCCCACAAAGGCAGACTTTACCATCTGGTGGTGGACAGAGAGAAATCATGGGTTGTTTTTCAGTGTAGCGCTAAGTTGAATGCTGTGTCAGTGCAAGGATTTTTCCTTGCGCAATGGAACATTCTCCCCCTCTCCTCCCCCTGCATGTCCCCTAAATCTCTTTGGGGACTGCACAGGGCACACGTGAAGGGGAAATCTCATTGTGTTAGTTGACATTGTTCATCTAGTGCACAATTTTAATTGAATACCACCTCATATCCCTCCCCCTTTATTTTTAGGGAGAAGGAAACAATCACTTTAAAAACTGGAAACATGAGGGAAGTAAGAAACCTGCCAAAGTTCAGTCAAATAGGTCCAGGGGCTATTGTGCAAAGTGTTTTTACCTTTCTCCAAGGTAAATCCCCTCTGTAAGGAAAAATGAGAGAAAGCTATGATGGTTACATGCTTCCAGTGGCAGCTAGTGGCTCCATGTCAGTGGGGCAGTGGAATCCACTCCAGGAATCCACTCCAGGTTTTAGTCTGAATTTTCCAGGAGCTGCCTAAGGTGCTTTCAGCTTTCAGCACCCTGGACAGCTCCTTGAAGGTTCAGACTAAAACCCGGAACAGATTCCACTGCCCCACTGACATGGAGCCACCAGGCACCACTGCATGTTTGACAGGTGAAATAACAATTTGGAAAGAAGCAGGTTATTCCAATGGTCTAACTCTGGCACTTGTATCCCGCTCTTAGAGCCAAAGCTCGGAGCAGACCCACCTGCTCTGTTACTTCAACATTCCTCCTCTAAATCCCTTCTCCTCCCTTCTCTGGCCATTCCCCTCTTGGATTCTAGACCTTTCCTCAGTCAACTTGGTTTCATTTCACAGAAAAGAAATGGGGGAGGGGAAGTGATGCATTTAACATTTTGGAAAAAATGAGGCTACAGAGCAACCTGGAAACCAATGATGCACTCTGACTTGGGAATGTGAGATCATGACCAATATCACCACAATTTGCCTCATTATTTGAAGGACAAACAGAGCTAGTGCACACCCCTATTGAAATCCCCAGCTATGTTAGATTGAAATTGGTGCATGCAACACAGTGAAATTTTTTATTATTTATTTATTAAATTTACATCCTGCCCTTCTTCATGGAAGGAGCCCAGGGAGGCAAACAAAAACAGTAAAAGCACTTTAGAACATCTTAAAAACAAAAGACTAAAACATATTAAAACAAAACATATTTAAAACATATTTTAAAAACAACTTTAAAAACATCTTAAAAAGCAATTTCAGCACAGACACAGACGAGGATAAGGTCTCTACTTAAAAGGCTTTTTGAAAGAAAAAGTTCTTCAGTAGGTGCTGAAAAGATAACAGGTGCCAAAAAGAAGGAGGTCTTCAGTGGTGCTGAAAAGATAATATTTCAGGGGAGGGAATTCCAAAGGTTTGGTGCCACAACACTAAAGGTCCGCTTCCTATAAATTATATGACATTGGACCACAACTGTGTAATCTTATGGTGTCCATTGCTTCCTCTATTGCTTCACATGATCTTTTCTCACTATATGGAACTATCCCTATGTGGAGGGACGAGTGGAAACTCTCCATCCTGTTATTTTATCATTCCATGGATTGACTAGGCCTTGCATTTACTTGCATCCTAAATTCTGGTTTAAGTAGGACAATTTTCCAGATTTTATTCTGCAGTTGGAGCAGGCACAACTTGTCAACTTGTTACACCCTGTCTTAGCCCTGCCACTGTGCTGTGAACCTTATCTGTTAATGCTGGACATCTGTTTGCATTACCCTCTCCCACTAAAGAGGGTGTCAGTGCAGGGGGCAGGGGATTTTTCAGAATTTTCTGGGGATGCAAGTGTTTGGTGTTTGCCTAAATAACATTATGGGATGGCCAATGGATGTGTGTACATTCTCCTTAGTCAAGTTTTTATTTCAAAGTTAACTTTGTGTAATGTTCTTCAGATGCCCCAGCTTTTTCCTGCAATCTCCGTGGGTGGGGGCATCAAAGGGATTTAGTCTTTCACGACTGACTTTTTAGATTGATTTCAGTGGGACCCAAGTATAGTGAAAGAGAACTCTAGATCCACAGATTATGACACTGGGACTTCTTCCCACTTCTGCTTCACAATTGGAAAGTGCTGACTGTGTCAGAAGAGGAAATTGTGGTTAGGCTGGAGCAAGAATTTCAGTGAGTCTACTCTGAGTAGGACATAGTTGAATTCAAATAGATCAACAATTACAGGCACTTTGCTCATGCTTGCAATCTAAATAAACACAGCATACAGACAGGAAGAGGAGGTAAATGTCTAGGGTTTTGTTTGTAACATCTGGTGATTATTTTAAATGCCATAGTTTTGAAGCTCTCAGAGCATAACACATAACCAGGATGAGTTCATGGTGTGAAGGACTATTGAATTCTGGGGTGTTGCTCAAAGTCACATGTGGAGAAAGGAGAGAATCAGAGAGCCAATGGGGTACTGCATTGGAGGTACATCACCTTACCTGGAATCCAAGGTTTAAGAACTATATAGAAAGGGATGGAAGAACAGGAGCTTGGTCCACATTTGGTTCTTTTGGACCTGGAGCACCAAGCCTGTGAGCTATGAGCTGGAGACCATGGGATCCTAGGCTGGCAGGCCTCCATAGCTACCTTTAGTCTTCACTATGTAATAAATGCCTTGTGTTTATTCTTGATATGCTTCTGTGATTTTATTCTTTTAATAATGATATGAAACTGTGGCATGCATGTTTCAGTAGCAATAAAATGTGTTCTTTTATTATTTAACCTCATCTGTTACGATGGCACTATAGGTCCAGCAAGTGATGATGCTCCAAGGAGCAGTCAAAAGGTGATATGGAGTTTTCTAGGAGCTTCCAAATCAATCTCT
This sequence comes from Rhineura floridana, assembly GCF_030035675.1. Classification (NCBI taxonomy): domain Eukaryota; kingdom Metazoa; phylum Chordata; class Lepidosauria; order Squamata; family Rhineuridae; genus Rhineura; species Rhineura floridana. The sequence goes on from NC_084480.1 coordinate 8,375,771, forward strand.
GGTTGCTAATTAAAGTCTCTGAAAAGTAAACCCCTGCAACAGGTAATCCGACCGTGTCTTGAAACTAGAGGGACAGCCAATATGTGCCCATAATGCCTGTGCCCATACCAGCTGTGCATCTGGTGCTAGCATGAAGGAGCTCTAAGCGCATAAATCCAAACATAAGAAGAACCCTGCTGGGTCAGAACAAAGGCCTATGTATCTTGGACTGCATCCTGTTTCCCACAAGTTATGTTAATGTTTATTTGTACCCCACCTTTCGGCCAAACGGCCCTCAAGGCAGCTTACAGAAAAAGTAAACACAAATATAAAAATACATCAACAAGGCAATACATCAATAAAGCAATACATTGTACAAAAAATTAAATTAAATAGCAAATAACATTAAGAAAAAATATCCAGGAAAGGCATTCCATCTCGCCTGAACTTACAGCTATTTCAAGGGGCAGTACACAAGTACAAGTGTCCAACCAGATGTCTATGGGAAGCCCACAAGTAGGACACGAGGGCAACAGCATTCTCCCACTGTTATTCCCCACTGGCCAGTATATCCAAAGACGTGTGTGTTCCTGGAGGTAGCACATTTCTTCGCTCTGTGCCTAATTTTATAAACACATCTTGTCATTGTTCTCCCCCCAGCCTTACTCTCCTTTTCCCCAGAAGTGGTTCACCGGGTGGAATGTAACCACTACCCTAGCTTCCCTGTAGGTGGGTTGCAGTTGCTTATTGGGAGGGAGAGCAGAAACAGAGAGACAGCAGGGAGGTGTGCGTGCTGTAAATCTACTGGCAGAGTTAAGCTGGTGCTTCTGCTGGTGAATTTGTATGGCACCAACCTCCCCTCCTCCTCACTCCTCCCCCTCCCAGTAAGCAACAGTGACCCACCTGCTGGAAATCTGACATAGCAGCTGTGTCCCTCCTTTTAGTTATCTAAGCTAAAAGCCCCAAATGTCATGTGCATATAGTGGTTCTCCATATGACTGGGAACCCTGCGCTAACTGGCGTGGAGGGGTGTGTAGCTAGTGGACACAGTCCCACTGCCTCCTCTGTGATCCTATTACAATTTGCAATGAGAAAATCTTAATTTAAGAAAAGCAATACCTTGTCAATGGTTTTTCCAAAATACAGTAATGAAAAATGGCTACAACATTTCTGTCAATTCAGGTGCCAGACTGAAGACATTCTCCGTCACTGTGAGGTCCCAATTTTGTTTAGCAACCAGTTGTAACCTCAGGGTCATAGGCCCTCTAGCTATCTTTCCAAAATCTGGCAATACTTCCCCCCCCCAACACCTGCCAGGTCGTTGGGAGTCAGCCCTTTTCATCTTCCCTATTTGTTGACTATAACCAGGTTACAAGGTCTCAGAATAGCCTGGAAGTAGAGATATCATTTGGCTGTTCAGGTTTTAAGTGAATCCTGAGTTTTTCACCCTCCTAGGCTTTGCCTGAAAGCATTCTAGCTCATACTTCAGAAAACATATGGACATTCTAGAGGATCTCATTCTGTAAATTATTATGTAAGCCACCATGGTAAAAAGTTGTTAATAAATGTTTTAAATCTATAAATTAGAATGGAATGAAAATGCCCCTACAAATGTGTTACCTGTATGATTTAAAAACAAGCAAAATAGGAAAGGAAAAAGGAATCCTGAACCTTGCATCATATTTTGCTCACCCCCCTAAAATCACCCTGTTTTTCCTTCCCCTTTCACACCCACCCCAGACCCTGAGCTGAAATTTCCATCTTCAGAACTCATCACTCAGCAGCACCACAATAAATGTGCTGTGGTTACTCATCGGATGCACAAGATCCACACATCTTTCCTCGTTTTGATTAGGAGGATCACATACTTTACTGGCACTTGGACCACAGTATTTTTTTAAAAAAAAAATCTATGTGATCTGAGTGATAGAAAAAAGGACTGGCTGCAGAGGAGGTGATTATAAAACGTAAGAGTTTCAGCAGAAAGTCCACAAATGAAAATAGTGGGCTCTGGAGATGATGGTAAATCCCTGTCATCTCAAGGCCTGTGGCCAGAAAATGAGGTCCTTATGTGGGTCCTAATGGCTAAATATGGGTCTCAAAATGCATTTATGAGGAGAGCACAAGGTTACAGCTGCAGTGGGGGTGCCCATCATGTCTTTAGCTTATCTGTAAATAGTAATACAGTCTAGTGCTGACTTCAGTCAAGGACTGATTTTGGCCTAGTTGTTTCAAGGAGAACTAAACCATCTTCAAAAGCCACCAAACCTCATGTTGTTTAAGCAGAGCTTGGAAGTAACTCGTTATTTTTAACGAGTTACTTTTAATTCGTTACAATTTTAAATAACGAGTGGGTAATTCCATTGCATTTGCCAAGTAACGGAACGAATAGTAATTTCCCTACTTTTCAGCTTCAACTTTAACGTTTCCACGTTAGGTTGGACGTTACTTGGGGGCAGGAACAAGGGGAAGTCAGCTCCTGGCTATGATTGGTTAACACAAGACATGTGCCTCACACTGATTGGACCTCTGCGCAGACTGTCTCTTCCCTCGTGATCTGTGTTAGGAGGCACGAGGGAAGAGATGAACAGGCAGGGGGAGCCTGCTAGCGTCTGACTCTGAGAGGAAAAAATGGATGCCGGAGGAAAAAGCCAGGGCAAGGACAACAACGGAGGAGAAAGAAGGCTGCAGCAGAATGGCGAAGAGCTGTGGAGGTGAGTGACGATGATTTGTGTGTGTGTGTGCCCCGGTGTGTGTGTTTTTGGCTGGAGTCTCTAGTTTTGGGGGGGGGGGCTCCGGCTCTCTGGCTACCACCCCTTACTCTCTGGACTCTCCGCTTCAATTTTTTTAAAAAATTAATGAATATCAGTAATGAATTTGGCTTTGAGAAAGCTTGTACATTTGTGAGCCAGAGTGGGAAAAATGTTGTTGTACGATGCAATTACTGCTTTCCAAGGATCAAAAATCTGAGATCAGCTGTTTCCTCCTCATCCAATGTGAAGAAACATTTTGAGGTAAGCCTTTGTCATGCTGGTCCTCAAAGAGTGTCCATTGTCTATTTATGTTTAAATTGTGAAGTTCCTCTTCCATTTTTTCTTGGATTCATGCTTTGTTCTTCTTCCTCAGAGGGCACACCCTGAGAAGCTGAGAGCAATTGAAGAAGCAATAAAGGCAAGGAGACGTGGCCTTCCTGAACCAATGCATGAGACCCCTCCTCCCAAAATGCTGAAGCAGCAGCAGACAACCCTTGAGAGGTAGGGATCTGGCAGGGATCTACTTCTTCTGGCAGCCTGCGTACACCCTCGCTTCAAACTAGATTGGCTGGAATCGTGTCAGGCCACCACCCATACCAACAAGTAAGAACATTAGGGAAGCCCTTTGGGTGGATTACTCCAAGGGACATGTTGTCTCAAGGGAGGCATCAGAGGGCTTAAGGTGGTAGGCAGGGGCTGGGCCTTTTCTTCCTGGGGCTCCTCATCACAACCTTGGGTTGCTGCAGGTAATCCTTAAGGGTCTGCTGTGCTGCCCCATGAGTGTGGTGACTTGGTCACCTTCCTACCTTCCATGTCATCATCCACAGGCTCAGGCTGGACCCTGAACCAGGGGACATGACAAGCATCAGGAAATGAAGAGCAGATGATGGTTTCCTAACATATATGTGTTAACATATCCTCTCTCTTTCTTAGATACACAATGGAAGCCTTGTTGAAAGCTGAAATAAAGATGGGTGTACTTAATGAGGACAGTGATCAGTCTTCAGATAAAGACCAGGAACAAGATGACTTAGAAGATGACTTCTTTAACTTTCTGCCCCAGGGCAAGAAGTCAGCAGTGGACACTGCTGAGGAGGAACTGGTGAGGTACCTGAGGTCTCCCAGCAGGGAAGTGTCATCACTCCATGGCTTTCCACGTGTGCTGCGGTGTTTTTTGCAGCACAACACAGGCATGCCTTCAAGTGCCGCAGTAGAACGCCTGTTCAGTACTGGTGGCAACGTAATGACTGTAAAAAGACATTCCTTGTCTGACATGCTCTTTGAGCATCTTGTTCTTTTGAGACATAACAGAAACATATTATAAAAGCATTTCAAGTGTAAAATCTGATTTCAAGAGTTGGGGTATCTTCATTGCTTGGGGGTATGTGAGATTCTGTTATGCCATTATGTTAATCTTAAGGATAATTTTTTTTTATTCTACTACCCCCTGTGTGTGTGTGTTTATTTTTAATATTGTTTTAGGCTTCTTAGATGTGCAGCAGCCAAGGCCAGCACCTTGTAGGAGTTTTTTTAAAAAAAGTAACTGAAATGTAATTGTAGTGATTACTTTTGAGAAAAAGTTAAGTAATCAGTTACTTTCAGAGCAATTGTAACTGTAACGGAAATCACTACTTTTTTGGGCCAAGTAATTGTAACTGTAATTTATTACTTTTTAAAAGTAATCTTCCAAGCTCTGTGTTTAAGGATAGCTATTAGCAGCCATTGTTTTCCCCACTATTTCCTCCTCTACTGTTGTCCCACGGCCATGCTTTTTCTCTCTCTCCATTTAATTCCTCCTCACATTATTCCAACCAATCAGGGATCATGAACCAGAGGATAAAATGTCTCAGTGCTATGTAGTTAATCCGTTCGAGTTCTATGTGAATGTCACTAAGAGCAAAGTAAGCCCATTACAGTGAAATAAATGACTTCTGTACTTGGTGCAGGGGGCCACCCTAACCAATCAAGGTTTACTCTAAAATTTAACCTTTTCCTTGTTGATTTAATTTCTTTTTCTAATAATTCTGAAAAAGGAGTATCCCTTATAGCTTGATTAAGCTTTTCGTAAAACCTCTCCTCCCCAATCTGAACCCAATGCTAATATGATGAGCTCCCCTCCCCTGCCACCAGGGACCAATACTGCTCACCTTGGCAGAATAATCACCTAAGTATGCTGATACATCCTTAATAGCTGAAATCCCTATCTCATCCATCCTTCATGTTTGCATCTGCTGCCTTCTTGGTTCTTCAGTTCATTTTAATCCTGATGTGATGGGGAAAACACATTTGCCTTTGAAGAATATAAAAATTACCTAGGGAATATTTGGCTTCAAGGGCATTTTTTAAAAGGGCTCCTATTGCTCTTGTAGCACAAAAAGGGTCAGCAGCAGCCTTCTCGATATAGCATGAATGTTATTCACCACCAAATCACTGTTTATTTTATAGATATCTCTGGTAGATAGGCATCAGCAATCTGATTAGAGTTATCTTTTGTTCATTCTGCTTACCACTGAATTGAATTTGGTCCTAGAATGAAAAACAGCAGTGACTAATCCAGTGAGCCACCCACAGCCTTGGAGATTGTTAAACATCAATGGGATTAGCTTGAAAAGCATAAAAAGGGAGATTTACTCTTTGGTTCCCATGCAGACTAGAGTACATTGAAGTAAGTTTAGAACAAATGTTCTTGCTCAGAATTATTTCCTTGTCTTATCCTGGTCTCCTTGTCTCTATATTACTAATTGAGCCTATTTGATGTCTGTGCCAGTGTGTTTATGTGTGCCAAGGTTAACATATAGACCAGGATTGATAAAATTGTGGCCACTCTGTCCTATCAGTCTAGCAGCTTCCTTGCAGAGATTTCGCTGTATGCTGAAGAGGTCCCACTTCACTCTGGCCTTTGATAGTTACAATATTTTGTCTTGTGGGCTCCACTTCTTTTGCTGAATTTAGACTTTTCTGTTCCATATGAGACAGTTTTACATGTTCTATAATTGTAATGGTTTTATCTTTTTAAAAAAAAATGTAATTAAATTATTGGAACTAAGAATGTGCTAGAATTCTGCCCAATTTGGATTTGGTACCATATTTTCCATTAATTTGCTTATTCTCAATCACTGAGGATCGGATTTTAATGTAGCAAATTTCTGCAGCTATTTTTGAAAACTGACTTTTTTTAAAAATATTAATATTTTCTTCAAAATATGGAAATTTCCTTTAAAAATATTGATATTAACATTTTCTGAGCAAAAGAAACCTGTCAATCAGTAAAAGCAGCAGCTAGCAGTTCAGGTCTGTGGCTTCCTTTATGAAATCAATCCATCTCTTCTTTTGCCTTCCCCTTTTTCTACTCCCTTCTGTTTTCCTCAGCATTGTTGTTTTTCCTAATGAATCATGTCTTCTCATGATGTGTCCAAAGTATGATAACCTCAGTTTCATCATTTTAGCTTCTAGTGATAATTCTGGTTTAATTTGTTCTAACACCCAATTATTTGACTTTTTCCCCCTGGTCCTTGGTCGACCTAGTAAAAAGTCAAAATATATTAACATTTCCCCCACAACTAAACATGAATTGCCCACAAGCCCTTTTGCCACAACTAACTGGTCACACTGAACATATACAAAGCACTGTTACACTTCACAGTGTGTTGGTCTCACATCTAACCCACCCACCCACCCCTTGAGGGGTTTTTTTCCCAGAATGCCAGGCCGCTCTTGCTTCAGAGTATACCTGGTGAGCCCTTTGTCCTCAGAACTCGGAAGCCTCCTATGAAGGCTTCTCCTAACCTATTGTCAGAGCTTGTAAAAGTTACTTTTTTGAACTACAACTCCCATGAGCCCCAGCCAGCATGGCCACTGATGGGCATTATAGTTCAAAAAAGTAACTTTTCCAAGCTCTGCCTATTGTGCTCAGGCTCCTTCCCCTTCCTTTTCCTAGCTGGCCTCTGTGCACAATTAACACAGGCTATACTATTGCTTGTTTCTCTTTGTTCCCTAGTAACCTTCCCTTTGACTCCCTAGGGATTGAGGTTGCCAGCCCTCTACTTACCCAATCACCACACTGCTGAGGCAGAGAAAGCACCCTCAAACCCACACCTCCCTCTCAGCATTTCTGTTTCATCTCTGTATACTAACAGTGGAGGTATGCCTTCCAGCCTGACCTTGGTCACCAGGGAAATTTCCTGCAAATACTCACAAGATGAGTTGAAGGCAAGTGCCTCTTCACGCAGGCAAACAGGATTGTGGTTATGAACTCCACCCACATTTGTCAACTCTTTTCATTTGAGCATTGCATTTGTACTACACTTTGAGAGAAAGAACCGAGTTTTCACATTGTAAGAAGTGATGGTATCTTAAATGTTAATATGATATCTCTTCTGCGGAAATCCATAGTGTGGGGCAGTTATGCTGTTCCCGGTCTGTCCTTTTAAGTTCCCCTAGCCCTCCATCATGGAAAAGCAGAGGAGTCACATCCTTCCCAACAGACACCCAGAGGAAAGGCTTCTGCCTTGCACATTGAAAGCCCCTGCCTCCTGCCATTCTCATCTCCTTTCTTCATCTGCCAGCCCTTGCACATTTTCCTGGCTAGGTGACTACCTTGTAATTGGCTGGACAATGCCACCTGTCAGTCAGCACCCACCTGGGCCAAATATACCAGTTGCCGAACAGTCCCTTGTCCCTCTTGGCCCCCTGTTACAGGGCCCTTGGTTTTTTGTTATTTTTGGCCCTTTCAAGGTCTCCAGGGTTAAACAAAATGTATAAATTTGAGAGACAAAAGTTTATTTTGTATTGAAAAAAAAACAGTTAGAAGTACACGTTGCCTTGCTGCGGTAAGGGTTAAGTCTCTTTCACTTTCCGCTCCCTCCTCCCCTATCTGAAAACTGGGCTCTGACTGCCTTTTGCTTCGAGAACAGCCAGCTAGGAAGTCTGCCAAGAGTCTGGGCACTTCCCCCCTCCTTTTGTAAACAAAAAGTATATTGAGAATCAAACCTGTTAGACTTTTGAAGAGTGACAGACTGAACAATTCACAGCTCTTTAAAGAGTCACAAGACCTGACATCTTTTTAACCAGGTTCAGGCCGTGATGCTGTCAACGTTTTGAGAAGCTTCGCAGTACAAGCAGTTAACCATTTAAAAAGGCACATAAGGATTTAGTGAGAGCTCTTGTGAGATAAGGAAAGCCTATAAATAGCCTGTAAACCCTATATTCAAGGCCAGTCTTAGTGACTGTGCCAAAGAGAGGCCAGTCTTAGCAACCACACTGAAGAGGCACAAGGCCAGCCCTAGTGGCTGTGTTGAAGATTACCAAGGCCAACAAAGTGAAGATTGTTGAAGAAGGCTACTGAAGCAAGTCTGCTAAAGACAGCTGGAGATAAAATTAAGATGTCTCTACTTGTGACTATACCAAAGATGTTGCCACAGACACTGCCTGACACTGACCAATAGATGCTAAGAAGTCCACTTTTCTAGAAGTAAACGTTTATATTGAAGTTTAGCAGGTATTCAACACTGCAAAAAGTGTAAGAAATATTCAGTTGTCAGACTCTTTTTCTGAAGCCAAAAAGAAAATATTATATAAATGTTTTCAGACCCTTTAGCTGAGACTAAAGGGAATATTAAGAACAGTTGCAAACCCTTTGTCTAAGGCCAAAGATAGTATTGTTTGTACCAATAAGAAATGTCTAAGGATGTTTGTACAAATAAGAAGTACATAAGGCTGTTTGCATAAAGTTGTTTGTATAAGGCTGTTATTAATAAATGTGTAAAGGCACCATGTATTTCCCAGCTGCATTAAGGCACTGTGTAATTGCCTCACACATATAAGTGCTACTTATGCACTGTCATAAGTTTGTTAAAGCCAGCTATGTGCCGCTTTAACCATTGTGTTTTAGTTACAGCCAGCTATGTGCGGCTTTAATCATTATGTTATAAGATAAAGCCAGCAATGTGCCTATCTAACCATTATATTACAAGCTAAGAGCCTATATAAAATATGCTTGTTTGAATCATATGCCCTGGCTACAGTCAGCAATATATGTCTATTTAACTGTTAAGTTCCTGGATAAGGCCACATATATTTTATACTTATGTATGCACAATTTCTGCACTGGCTGAAGCCAATTACTTGTATTTTTAATCTGAACCAGACCTTAGTATGGAAATAAAGAAATATATTTTGATTTTCCATGGTGGAATCCTATTATTGTATTTCCTGATACATCCTCAGTTCCACGGGGAACTTGAGTAGGGTTTCTTTTTCTAGGTTTGCCTAGCGAGTCATCTGCTGTCGATAAGAGGACTCACTTAAGTGAGGACGAAATTTGGCATGTAAGACTCTGTTTAGATATAAATCTAGAAAGAATGTGTAGAACCCTCATCCCTGTGCATCCATTAGATAAGGGTTTGGGCGGTAACACCCCCAATCACCACCACCCTGCAACGGATGCCTGAAGCTACCAACATCAGAGGCGGCCACTGAGAGTAAGTTTTGCAATGTTAGTTTGGACTACTGTAGGAACAGTTAGACAAATACTCTGGTATAGCATTTTATTTCAATTTGATCTGCATACTTGCCATGTCTCTCCCTCTTCCTTGATACTCCTTTTGAATAAATGGCTGAATTGGATTCCTGGGCTGTACTGATTTCTGAACACTCTCAAGGTCTGGTTGTCCTCCCACATGGCTAGACAAACAAAAGATAAGCAGTGTGATTCAGCAATCAACAGTCAGAATATGCCCAGACTGTTGGAACTGGGGCAAGAGCAACTCCTGTTTGGGTTCTTTTGTTTGTATTCCAGAAGGAAGATAGAGTTAGGGTCTTCCAGCTGGCTAGGCTTGCCTACCTTTACCTGTGCTCTTCTCTACCTAACTTCCTTCCATTGTAAACTGATATGCTCAGGGAAGATAATCTGCCCCTCCTCTCTTTGTCTTCTTCTTTGACTGTCCGAGGAGAGAGGAGACATCTTTGTCTTTGCTCTCTCTCCTGAGCCATGAGGGCAATACCCACGTCTGGGCATTGCACCTCCAACTTATTTAGCTAGAACTAGGTATGCTTTCCCTATCTGCTATGTATTTCTATAAATAAAGTAGCTTTTTCTTATTTTAGTAAGTCTTACGTCTCAGTGATCTAAATGCAGGGTATAAGCCTGTCACTTAGGTAAATACACAGACTGGCACATGCAGCTCAGATGCTGAGTTACTCTGCATAAATCCATAACACAGACAAAAAGAAAAGAACAAAAAGAGAAAGTTTCATGTCCAAAAAACTCTATAGATGGAGCTTCCCTGACAGTGCTCCAGAGGATAAATGCCCCAGAGAGGATAGAGTCTGTATTGCCACTAGATGGCAGTCTGTCAGTCACTGCAGAGTCAGCAGAAGATAGAGACACACTTCCTGTTGTGCTGGTTCCAATGTGTCTGGGTTTTTTTTAAAACAAAAACAAAAAACAGGCACACAACACCAGTCAAGCTCTGCCTTTTTAAACTCTAAAACCTGGTTGCATCAGTCAAGTGTGTCTTTTTTTAAAAAAAAATAGCTTCAGACAGATTTTGCAACTAATTGGTAGCTCAACCCATTGTTCCTCCAGGTGTGGCCAATGGAAACACTTTGCTGTAGGCTCAGGAAGAAACAATGATTGGCCCAACACTTCAATGTGGGTGGTCCTGAAAGATCTGAAGCTAGCAGTGAGGAAGGAAGGTGTGTCTAACCTAGGGCAGAGTTGCTTCAAAACATAGCCAGGAAAAAAAAAACATTTGTGCTGCTTTTGGAGCAACTAGTGTCCCCACAGCCACAGTCTCCTCTGATGATCTCAGTGATTGCTCAGGTATATAGCAGGGACGGTGATCTGCTAGATATCCTGGCCCCTAAGTTGTGCACATCTTTAAACGTTAACAAGATCTTGAACGCATCTCAGTAGCTAATGGAAAGCCAGTGCAGTTCTTTTAAATGTAAATGTATTGCCTTCAAATCAATTCCGACTTATGGAACCTTATGAATAGGATTTTCTTTTTTCTTCAATTAATTTTTATTCAAATTTTCAAAACCAAAACAATACAAAAAGAAAATAAAACACAAATCAATAACTAATACAATAAAAAAAGAAAAAAATATAAAAATATTGACTTCCGATTTGTCATAGTTCAGCTATAAATCTATAATATATAACAAACCTATCTCTTAATAAATTATAAAATCACCTTCCTCCAGCGGTTATCTTAATTGGTTTCAAATCTCATTAACATCATATCATTTTAATCTTCCACAAAAAGTCAAAGAGAAGTTTCCAATCCTTGAAATATATGTCAATCAATTCTTTTTTTTTCTAAATAAACATGTCAATTAATCCAACTCATCAAGTCTACTAAGTCCAGTAATTTCAAATCGCTCTTCTGTCTTTATCCGTATTAGGTCCATCTTCCATCTTCCATCTCCACGCATCCAAAAATCTTGCTGTCATAGTCATATAATAAAAGTCTGATAGGAATTTCCTCCATCACAGATATTTTCTTGCCATCAAATCCGAACGTATCACTGAAGTATTGCTACAAAGCCGCATCTCTGTTCCTCTTTTCCACATGATACACTAGTACATCTCTTGAAGATTTTTCCATTGACACAAAACAGGGATTAATTCTGTTAACTTTCTCCATTTCAAGTTTCATCAAATCCTTCCAGTCCAGGAATTTTTTTGAACCGATAATATCTTTATCTCCAATCTCTTCAATTCCTTCAGGGACAGCGCTGAGTTCCAAACTGTAATATTTGTCTCCAGGATCCGTCATGGCCAGGAAATCCAAATCTTTTTTCATGTCCATATTTAATCCAATCTCCAAAGTTTGAACCTTGCCTTTAATTTCTCTTTCATCTTTTTTTGGTTTTCCAGATCTATCTTTATTCTCCTTTCTCATAGAATCCTGAATGTCTTTCAGCTCCTGTCTCATTTCGTGAAATTCAATTCTCCACGCTTGTCTATTGTGAATAGGATTTTCATGAGGCTAAGAGGCAGAGACTGGCCCAAGGTCACCCAGTGAGCTTCATGGTTATGTGGGGATTCAAACCCTGGTCTCCCAGGTTGTAGTCCAACACCTTAACCACTATGCCACACTGGCTCTCTCAGTTCTCTTAATACCAGTGTAATATGCTGTCATATTCTGCAGTTGCTGCAGCTTCCAAACTGTGCTTAAGGACGCAATTGGTGAGATAAATCAGGGGTGCAGAACCTAAGGCCTGAGGGTCAAATGCAACCCTCCAGGCCACTTTATCTAACCATTGGAACTTTCCCCAAGTCATATCCCCTTTCCCCAGGCCCCTCAGGAGCCTTGCTTTGCACCCTCCTGGAGTGTTTTTTCCTGGCTGGAGTGAGTCCTTGAACTCTGTCCATGCCTCTTGCTTCCCTGGGTATAGGATAGAGAGCTGTATAAGAGTGGGTGTAGAAACTGGCCTACTGTACCCGCTTCTGCCTCTGACTCTTCCCACCACTGGTATATGACCCTTTCACCCGCAGCAATATGGCAAGGAAGTTGGTTGCATCTCCAGGTGCTCAACCCTGGCAGGTGTTTCTACTTCCAGTCCCAGGTGGTCAGTATGAAAGAGCACACCATCCGTGTGCATGTGCCAGAAATTAAAAGAGAGATCTTTTTGAAAACATATTTTTTTCTGCTTGTGCATCAACAAAGCTCATAATTACTGAGCCCATTCCAAATCGAGGTGCAAGTTGACAGCCCTTGTTAACAAATTTGTTCTATGCATCAGAACAAAGATAACTTGTTATTGGTTTAGTAGTTCAATATGCCAATGGATTTTTTTCCTTCTCCCCTACTCCCCCCACAAACAGGACAGTGAACTTAGCAAATAATTAGCATGTGTAGCAAACAAACCATTCCATTTGTCACCCACCCCCCTCCATGCACTCAGACATGCACACAACTGCCAACACGCACACACATCAGTTCAGGAATAGATGCACTCTTCTGCAGAAAGAAAATATCCAAGAAGGCGCCGGCTTGCCTGGAGCATGGGCCAGATGCTGCGGCTTCCAGCTTTCGTCTATCAAAGCTGTGCGCTTTCGAAATTAAAATCTATGGCAATAATGAAACATATTAAAATGCATGCAAAGTCTTGAGGGCTTATAATATGCTAAAAACTGGCAATGCATGTTTACATCCATATATCAACTTGGATGGGCTGAAAAGATTTAAAGTCTAAAATATGCAAATATGTGTCATATTGTCACACTTGGTCTCCCTAATGGAACTCCCTTTCATCTCGGCTCCCCTTAATTTCATGAATATTGCATGCCCCTCGCACCTTTTTACTTCTGCTCTTGCCAGGCTGAGAAGATTATGAAAATATGTTAATAGTAATTTTCATCAAATAAAAGTTGTAGCATGTATATATATATGTGTGTGTGTGTGTGTATGCATGTGTGTGTATACATACATACTGTATGGTATAATACAAAATAGTTTAGATTTATTTCCCCCCTTTCCTTCCTACATACCACTGACCAATTAAAACAATGAGGGATGGGGTGGGGGAGAGATTATGGAAATGACTAAAAAAGCTTGCATAGGTTAACAGAGTGTATTGAAATGAAGTTGGCGGGATGAGTGATAATGGCAGAGAAGAAGAAAAGAAGTCTGCAATAGTTGACTTCATTGATTGCATTGTTAACCAGCCATGCCTCTGGGGAGCACCGAGACATACCCACCAGTTTATCACAGCAACCTTGTAAGGTAAGTTAGTGATAGGTCAAAGATGATCAAATTAAGTCCCAGGCCCCAGGTGGAAATGTGAACCCATGGCTTCCCAGTCCTAATCTGGCAGGTTATCCAGTGGACCACAGTGGCTCTCTTTAGGGAAGTGTCTATTAGGGATGGAAGGACCTGTCACTTTCGGTTCTCTCAGTTTCTCGTTTTCCCGATTCTAAATTTAGTTCTCCACATCTCTGCAGCAATTTGCAGGGTTTTTTTTTAAATTCCTCATGAAAATTCCTCAGCATTTTGTGTGAATTTCCCCTAATAAACATATCTTTGTATGCAGTTTCGACTAACACACATTTTTTTGCAAAGCAATTTCCCTAATGCAATATATTTTGTATGTTATGTTCACCAACACAATCATTTTTATGAACACCTTTCCCCTAATTTGTGCGAACATTCTTTGGTTGGAGAACTGGACTGCAAAATTCAGATACATGCAAATTTCTATGGATGGCTGTGCTTCAGTTCCCATATTGTTTCGGAAAGTTCGAATTTGATAGATTGGGCTTTAAATCAAATTTCTCCCCCATCTCTAATCATTATTCACTCACCATTACCTTGTTGGGGGGGAAAACAAGGACATATTTGGGTATTGTAAGATCCCTATTCTTACACAGGAATCACCGTGAGACTAATCAATGTTTAGTGGCTGCATAGGCAGTTATGGAGGGTTATTAGAATATGGAGGAGAAGTGATACACAGCTTAAGTCCACATGCATGCATTTATAGGCATGCATCCCCACACATGACAAATATAATTCTGAGAGTCCCAACAAGGGGTGTGCAAGTTGAAAAGCTCTCTGCTGCACCGACCCGGACATTTTTAAAGGGGCACTCCCAAAGGGCAAAGAAGAAGGAGACTCAGAACTGTGATCAGAGGCCAAAGCAAAGTGAAATGCATCACAATGCCATTCCTACTCAGAGTATACTCAAGTTAAAAGACATGACTACCTTAGGTTTATTCATTTCAGTAGGTCTTCTCTGAGTAGGATTTTGGCCACATTCAGATCACATATTTATTCCACTATTATTCCACTTTAAACAGTCATGGTTTCCCCCAAAGAATCCTGGGAAGTGTAGTTTGTGAAGGGTGCTGAGAGTTGTTCCCAATCGGAAAGGGTGTGAGACAGGGGTGTATTTTGTCACCCTATTTATTTAATCTATATGCAGAACATATCGTACGTAAAGCAGGATTGGACCAATCAATAATTTAAGATAGTCAAACAATACCATACTACTAGCAGAAACCAGTAATGATTTGAACCGAATCCTGTTGAAGCTGAAAAAGGAAAGCACAAAAGCAGGACTACAGCTGAATGCCAAGAAGACTTAAGCAATGACAACAGAAGATTTATGTAACTTTAAAGTTGACAATGAAGACATTTAACTTGTCTAGAATTATCAATACTTTGGCACAGTCATTAAGCAAAATGGAGACAATAGTCAAGAAATCAGAAGAAGGCTAGGACTGGGGAGGCAGCTATGAGAGAACTAGAAAAGATTCTCAAATGCAAAGATGTATCACTGACCTCTAAAGTCAGGATCATTCAGACCATGGTATTCCCGATCTCTGTGTATGGATGTGAAAGTTGGACAGTGAAAAAAGTGGGTAAGAAAAAAATCAGCTCATTTGAAATGTGGTGATGGAGGAGAGCTTTGTTCATACCATGGAGTGCAAAAAAGACAAATAATTGGGTGTTGGAACAAATTAAACCAGAACTATAACTAGAAGCTAAAATGATGAAACTGTGGTTATTGTACTTTGGACACACAATGAGAAGATTCATTAGAAAAGATAATAATGCTGGGGAAAACAGAAGGGAGTAGAAAAAGAGGAAGGCCAAACAATAAATGGGTTGATTCCATAAAGGAAGCCACAGACCTGAAATTACAAGATCTGAACAGGGTGGTTCATGACAGATGCTGTTGGAGGTCATTGATTCATAGGGTCGCCATAAGTCGTAATTGACTTGAAGGTACATAATAACCAACTGAGATGAACATTCCCAAAAGAACAATCTGTCAACAAGGCAAGATACTCCTATAGGTTCAGCATAAAAATCAACCTTACTGAGAAGTTCACATACAACCTCTAATTTGTTCTACCAGGCAAGAAGGACAGGTAGCTCTGCAGACTGGTTAATATGTAGCCTATTGACACTTCCCTATAACAAGCAGGCAATTTTATGAAAAGTGCTCCTTTTTATGATCTGTCCCAAACTCATCTATTTTTTAACTTCTCAGATTTATTATAAATGGGAAGCACAGCTTAAAAGGTCAAGCAACCCTTGATTACAACCACAGTAAATCAACCTAGATTCGTTTTAATAAGACACTTCATTGCCATTTTCCTCCCTTTTGTGTGGGTAAATGAGAAACAGTTTCTCAACATACCAGACTCTGTTCAGAGGCTGGCACATGATAATTTGATGGTCGAGTTCCTAATTTTATTCCCCTCCAATGTTTTTCTTTTCTTTCACATCTTCATTTCCAGATAAAGCACAAGCAAAGAGGTACTCTATGCAGATTCCCAAGGGAAGTGCTTAGAGATGTAAGTAACAATCTGGGAAGATTTCCTCTTTTTAAAAGATAACATACAGTAAACAAGGAAAGAAAATGTATTTTTCAACAAAATGTTGACTTCTTTTTCCTCTGGTCCACCAACAGATTGTGGAACAAATATAGATTTTTAAAGGCATTTGACAACGTTTAATCCCTCTTGTTGCTTTTTACCTCTGCACCTGGTACAACTTGTCTTTATCTGAAATGATCTTCATGACCTTCCCTAAAATGAACTAATTTGGTTTAACCAAGTTCAGTAAATTAATTAAAAAATTCCTGGGCTATGCCTGAAAGTTGTTCCCATAATTGCTGGGTGAAATGAACGTGAATTCAGTTCATTTTGGGGTAGAACTTGGAACTATATCTTGTTCATTTTCAAGCTCATTCTCTTACTCTTTAAAAAAAAATCTGGGCCTTTAAGCTTAAACATAATTCATGGGGGAAATAAATTAAACAATTCATATTCCATTTTGTGTGTTTGTGTGTGTGTGTTGATGTTTCCTTAGTTTTATTAAGCATATTTTATACTTCAGCAGGGGTGTAGTTGTTTAGGGTCTCTGGGGGTCTTAGATCGCTTTTCTTTTTGGGGGCAACAGGATTCCAGGAGGGTCTCTTTGTCTCCAGCATCCTATGAGCCAATAAGCAGAAAAAGAGAGTGTATCGGTCACTGAGAAGAGTCTTATAACATGCTTCCTTATCTTTTCTTGCTGATTGGAGCCAATCAGAGTGAAAGGAGGTGAGTCAGCCACTGAGAAGGCTCTTCTCAGTAGCTAACACACTCCCCTTTCATGCTCATAGAAGTTTGTATAATCTTACAAGGGGGTGTAGCTATGAGGAGGCATGGTTGTGACCCTGCATGTCTGAAATTGCCATTACGCTACTGTACTTCATTACAGCAGTTTGTAACATTCTGATTGCAGAAAATTGTTTTTTCCCTAGGATCATTTGGATGAACTTGAAAGAACAGTGAACTGAAATAGTTTGCTTTGTAAAAGGACAACCATGATCTGAAACTAGTTCCTTTTTAGACATGTTGAGCTTGACCTAGTTCATTTTTAAAATGAACTTTCCAAGTTTCCCCTGGAGTTGCAAGGGTTTGAAGCTGAACTCTTCTGCTTGCACAACATGTATTCTACCATTGATCTATGGTCCCACTACTCATCTGAGTCAGCCCATGAGCCTATCTTACTCTGTGCCAACATCTGTCCTCCAATTCCTCAAAACCTACCAAGGTGGTTCCATTTTTGTGCCTCATTCTTGTGGCACTTTAGAATTTCTTGAGATTGTTAGTGGGTACAGAATTAGGTAATTACTTTATCATTGTGGGGCGGCTGAGCATGGTGTATGCATTTTTCATTCCATTAAAGATTTCTCCAGCACTCCGCAAGCCTCCCCGCCTGCCCACACTTCTTATCTGAAAAAGTCCCATGGGAGGACTTACCTCATCAGTTCTTCTTCTGGGTTTCCACTAAACCAGCCTTTCCCAACATTTGGGTTGCCAGATGTGTTGGGCAACAATGCCAATCAGCAGGGCCAGTGCCAGAGGGCGGCCAGGTCGGGCCCTGGCCAAGGGCCCCTGCAGCCCAGATGGTAGTGCTCCCATTCTGTGATCCATGGCAGCATTGGATCCCAACTCTGCTGCAGATCACAAAGCGGGAGCTCCCAGGCACCCTCCCCACAATGCCTGCATGCATGCTCCACTTACCTTTCTCTTTACAGTGAACGGTGTGCACACTGCACACACATAGCTGCCATCAACTAAGATGGCGGCCCAGGCCAAGAGGGAAGTGATGCATGCAAGCGGGAGCCATGTGCCCCGGGCAGGCTGGTGCCCAAGGCCCCAATCATGCCTGGTGCTGGCCCTTCCCATCAGCCCCAGCCAGCTTGACCAATGGTCAGGAATTATGGGAACTGAGTCCAGCAACTTATAGGGACCCAAAGGATGGGAAAGGCTGCACTAACCACAGGCACCCAGGAAGGCTGCAGAGTACTGATAAGATAATTTCTAGAATGAAACTAAGGAGAGTAACAAGCACCCCTCAGAATCTTAAAAAAGTAAAGTAGACATGACAAAAACTCCACAATGCGCCCATGAAAATTTCACAGATTTTCTCTTCCTTTTGATCTTTCAAAAGCAAGTGTTGTTGTTGTTGTCATGGTTGCTGTTTAAATTTATATTCCACCCTTTCTGTCAAAGGAGCTCAGGCAAGCAACAAGCAACAGAACAACAAACACATCTTTTAAATATCTTAAAAAACAATCCCAGTACAGATGCAGACTGGGATAAAGGGCTCTGCTTAAAACCTTTGTTGAAAGAGGAAGGTCTTCAGTAGGCACTGAAGAGACAACAGAGATGGTGCCTGCCTACTATTTAAGGGGAGCAAATGTGAATGTCAAAGTGTATTTTAATTGATGGAGGATGGCTGGGTGAGGGGAAATGGGAGACATTTTCAGCATAGACCTCTAGCTGGATCCTTTGACTGCTAAGGGGAAGAGGTCCTGAATGTTTTAACCGGAACTGTTTGAGATTGATCCTAGCATCTTCTGCATCCAAAGCATTTAATGCAACAAAGTTTCTCAAAGCCATTTATAAAAGGAACATCAAAGCCACTATGAAACAAATTAAAATAAAATCAAAACAAATCTATAAAAGCTTAATCGGAAAAGCAGCTAAGGAAAACAAAAAGTTGTTCATAATAATCTAGCTCCCAAAGCCCTGTTAGACTACAAATGCCTTCACCTGCTTGTAGAAGGCAAGCATCCTGGGAAATTCCATTCCACACTTCTGGAGCCATCACTGAAAAAATCCTACTCTGAGCAGATGTCAATGTCCAAGAGGTGGATATCTTAGTAGGGCCTCACAGACAGATTTCAGAGACTATGGGAGGAATCGTGTGGGAGATGATGGTCCCAAGAAAATAATGACCTTACCATTTAGGGCTTGGAAATCAAAACCTACACCTTGAATCTGGCCTGGAAACAGACTGACAACCAATTCACATGGTCTATGACAGGTATAATATGCTGATGGTGATTATACCCAATCAATAGTCAGACTGTGGTGTTCTGCAAGACGTTTTCCCACCAACTTAAAGGATACACCTATGCAGAGTGTGTATTACAGCAATCCAATCAGGAAATCTACAAGACTTTATCACTAAGAGACAATATACTTGGACTATTACTCAATTATCATTATTATTTTAAAAAGCATGCTTAATCCCACTGCCGCTTCTACACTAACCTCTCCTCTGGAAGTTGCTGTTTACAATTATCATCATCTGTGGTGGCAAATAGCAGGTGGGAGGAGATAATTGCCAGCAGCTGTCGAGTCCTTGACTTTCAGGATTGGGGCCTGTGGGTGTTCGTTCTTCAAATGAAAGTGGCCAGTTCTATGAATGTGTGAATAACATACTGCATAGTTTGACCCCAAAGATGTATCACTGAACACTAAAGTCAGGATCATTCAGACCATGGTATTCCCGATCTCTATGTATAGATGTGAAAGTTGGACAGTGAAAAAGTGGATAAGAGAAAAATCAACTCATTTGAAATGTGGTATTGGAGGAGAGGTTTGTGCATACCATGGACTGCAACAAAGACAAAATAACTGGGTGTTAGAACAAATTAACCAGAACTGTTACTAGAAGCTAAAATGATGAAACTGAGGTTATCATACTTTGGACACATCATGAGAAGACATGATTCACTAGAAAAGACAATAATGCTGGGGAATACAGAAGGAAATAGAAAAAGAGGAAGGCCAAATAAGAGATGGATTGATTCCACAAAGGAAGCCACAGACGTGAACTTACAAGATCTGAACAGGGTGGTTCACGACAGATGCTCTTGGAGGTCGCTGATTCATAGGGTCGCCGTAAGTCGTGGTCGACTTGAAGGCACATAACAACAACAACAATAGTTTGACCCTAACTAAGCTGTATTCCCTCTCCAGCAACATTTTGAACTTGGTCTTAAAGGATTCTCTATATATGTGAATTAAAACTATGTAGATATGTTGGAATATTACTGCAAAATTCACAAAGCTCATATAATAATACTTTTATTAGGATCAATCAGTGATAGGAATCTAGAACCTTATACTTAACAGGGCCATTTGTCCATCTAGCTCAGTACTGCCCACACTGACTGTCAGCAGCTCTTCAGAGTTTTAGGGGACATTTCCCAGACCTATCTGAAGATGAAGGGAGATGTTTTTGTATGTGGATAACAAACACTGCATTTGATTGTGAGCTGTTTGTAGTCCCTTAGGAGATCTGAGTTCTTAACAGCATTCTTTTAATTTTTCACACTGTAGGTAATGAAAAATTTAAATGAAATCATTTAGTAGTGATTGCTCCATAAACACACCATGAACTCCTTTAAAATTCCAATTATATAGGAATTTTATTTCATTTTTTTTAATATACAACTGGTTTCCAAGAGAAATAATAGGAAGCAATGTCAACTTAGATTCTGTTATCTGGATATCTATCTATTTGTCTGCCTGTCTGTCTGTCTGTCTCTGTCTGTCTGTCTGTCTGTCTGTCTGTCGATAGAGAGATAGAGAGATAGAGAGATAGATAGAGAGACAGACAGACAGACGATAGACGATAGACGATAGACGATAGACGATAGACGATAGACGATAGACGATAGACAGATAGACAGATAGACAGATAGATAGATAGATAGATAGATAGATAGATAGATAGATAGATAGATAGATAGATAGATAGATAGATAGATAGATAGATGGTGGTGGTGGTAACAGCGGCTGCCTCCACCTGCTCCATCCTCCACAAAAGGCACTACTGATGCGGCAGCATGAAAATGGGTCGGCAGTGACCAGAGAGACCAGAGGACAACGGAGTTTGGTCCCTTACCCCGGCTGAGTGGTTCTCCATCTCAGTTGAGCAGTTGCCTCTTGTTTGTCGCCGAGGCCACCAAGGCGGTCTTGCTCTGCGGGGGAGGCCGGCGGAGGGGCGCCTGAGGGCCGACTTATCCTCAGCTGCTGCAGCTGTGACTCTGCTCTTCGGGGAGCTTTTTCCTTGCAGAGAGGGGGGACACGAGGGAAACCGGTCTGCAGGTATGCCATCCCCAGCATGTGGGGGGAGACGGTGGTGGCGGCGGTGGCTCTCGGCCTGCTCCCCACGTTCATCTTCGTTGCCTACTACCTCAGCGCAACCGAGGAGCCTTCCTTGCTCAGCGGACTTGCGAGCAGGACTCTCCCAGAGGCGCCGGTGCTGTTGGTCACTCGACACCATGGCTTGAGATCAGGCAGCCAGGGAAGAGCGACGGTGGTTGGTTGGTGGAGACTGGTGGAGTTTAAAAGGATTTTTTGTTACTAAAAGAATGAGACTGTGAATAACATCATGGGTGGGGTGGTTCTAGTAGCTAAGCTGAAGTTGAAATTGTGTTACTTCTCATCTACTTTTGCCATATTGACTAGTTGTGTAATAGAGTTGTTACAATGTGTTATGTTATATTTATAGCGTTGGTATGTTTTTTGCGTTGCTGTTATATTTGCCATTTGTTTTTTCTCTATTGTTGTATTATTTTGCTTGAAAATATTTTTGCTATTGTTTGACTTGCTGTAAGCTAGTTCATATGCAGTGTTGTTGTTTTTTTCCTTTCTGTACGTCGCTTTCAGTCCTATTTTTGGGGAAAAAAGCAACTAACAAATGCTATTAATAAATAAATAATAAATATACACACAGAGGGTAGGGTTGCCAGGCTCAGAGCCTGAGAATGATTCTGTATCTTTAAGAGAAGAGACATTTCAGCCAAGTGCAGGTTTTCTTGCAAGATTGTAATGGGAAAAACCACAAGGTGGAATACTCCCTTCCCCCTGCACAACTTTTAAAGATACAGAAGACCACTTGGAGGCTGGGCCTGGCAACCCTAGTCTGAATGTGACCACATTCACAACATACATTTATTGCACATATATAAATTATTTGAGATTAAAGTTGGACACTTTTATTTATTATATTAACTTTGGTGCTATTCATTTCTGCAGATTGGGTTTACATTTCTTTGTTCTTTCATCCCATCTAGTCCAGCATCTTCCTCTCACAGTGGCTGCCCAGATGCCTCCTCTGGGAAGTCTGCAAGCAGGACCTGAGTGCAACGGCTCTCTCCCCATTTGTGCTTCTCAGGGACATACTGCCTCTGATACTGGAGGAAGGATATAGCCTTCATGACTTGGAGCCATTAACAATCTTATACTTTGTGAATTCATCTAATCCCCTAACTTAAGAAGCCCACTCTCGTGACCTTCTCCCCTTCTGCCAACCATTAGATTCTTGCCAGAAAATCCTGCCATCCAGATAACTTGCATGTGTAATTGCATGTGCAATTATGGGATGCCGTGGACACAGAGCAGGTAATTGTGTGTGCAAATGTCTAATTACGGCCCTTTGTGAGGACAATTAACCAATTTGCCCATATCATCACCAAAGCTTTGCTTTCAAATTAGACATGCATCTGCATATACAAATGAGTTGTGTGTAATTGCACAGACAAAAAAAATCAGTCTGATTCATAGATAATTATTCTGGGAGGAGTCACTTTTGTTCTGACTTGAAGCTATGTAACTCAGAAGACAGGCATGTGGGATTGGAAGAAAACCAGTAAAATGTGAATGGACACCCTGGTCTTGGTTTCTTAAGCAATTTTGCATTCTTGTTAGAATGCGTATGCTACCATCTAATCTACATTTCTTTTGCTTCCATAGGAAAATGTCATGTGGAACTGTGGCTAATGCATTAAAAGATTCATCAATGACTTTAATATCTCTCTTTTTATTTTAAGAGGAAAGAAAATACCTTCCACTTGTTATCTTTCAAGAAAAGGTTTAAAGGAAAATGTCACTATTTGCAATTAAAATTCTGGGATATTATTGAGAGCCTTGTGTTCTACTTGGACTTGGATTTGGAGGAGAAGGTTAAATGAGTTGTGGCCTACTAGCAGTATGGTCATAGGTCCTATGGGTGTACCAGACTCTACTGGGGGTGGAATATGCAAACTAGTGAACTAGCTATCAAGTGCCATCAAACTCTTCCTCAGACTAAAGTATAAACAAAAGGCTAGGGAAGAGTCAAAAGACAAAAAAAGTCACATTTAGAGCTGTGATTCTGAAATCTTTCCACCCCGTTGATGGCTTGAACATTGCTGAGGGTCTTGGTGGACCACTGAATGATGTTTTTCTTCTGGATGTAGCAATTGTAATGTGCTGTGCTAGAGGCTGCATGATTTTTAAGTGCATTTTTACAGGCACTACATGGATCACCTGAATGAAGCTCACAGACCACTGGTGGTCTGCACACTACAGTTTAGGAACACCTGTCTTAGATAACGTCTACTATATTTAGGGAAGGCCCATAGCTCAGTGGTAGAGCCCCTGCTTTGCATGCAGAAGGTCCCCGGTTCAATCCTTGCATCTCCAGGTAGGATTGGAAGAGTCCCCTGTCTGAAACCCTGGAGAATTCTGAGCTACATGGACCAATAGTCTGATCTGATGTAAGACAGCTTCCTATGCTCCTATGTAATAGGTGGTACTCTTACATTCTTAAATGAGAAAGGACAGGATGGTCTGTGCAGGATAACAGCACAACCCAGAAAAACTTGCAGCATAATCCTATTCATGTCTCCTCAGAAATAAGGGCTCATTCACACAGGAGGTGAACTTAAGAACATAAGAAGAGCCTGCTGGATCAGGCCAGTGGCCCATCTAGTCCAGCATCCTGTTCTCGCAGTGGCCAACCAGATGCCTGGGGGAAGCCTGCAAGCAGGACCCGAGTGCAAGAACACTCTCCCCTCCTGAGGCTTCCGGCAACTGGTTTTCAGAAGCATGCTGCCTCTGACTAGGGTGGCAGAGCACAGCCATCATGGCTAGTAGCCATTGATAGCCCTGTCCTCCATGAATTTGTCTAATCTTCTTTTAAAGCCGTCCAAGCTGGTGGCCATTACTGCATCTTGTGGGAGCAAATTCCATAGTTTAACTATGCGCTGAGTAAAGAAGTACTTCCTTTTGTCTGTCCTGAATCTTCCAACATTCAGCTTCTTTGAATGTCCACGAGTTCTAGTATTATGAGAGAGGGAGAAGCAGTTTTCTCTATCCACTTTCTCAAGGCCATGCATAATTTTATACACTTCTATCATGTCTCCTCTGACCCGCCTTTTCTCTAAACTAAAAAGCCCCAAATGCTGCAACCTTTCCTCGTAAGGGAGTCGCTCCATCCCCTTGATCATTCTGGTTGCCCTCTTCTGAACCTTTTCCAACTCTATAATATCCTTTTTGAGATGAGGCGACCAGAACTGTACACAGTATTCCAAATGCGGCCGCACCATAGATTTATACAACGGCATTATGATATCGGCTGTTTTATTTTCAATACCTTTCCTAATTATCGCTAGCATGGAATTTGCCTTTTTCACAGCTGCCGCACACTGGGTCGACATTTTCATCGTGCTGTCCACTACAACCCCAAGGTCTCTCTCCTGGTCGGTCACCGCCAGTTCAGACCCCATGAGCGTATATGTGAAATTAAGATTTTGCTCCAATATGCATAATTTTACACTTGTTTATATTGAATTGCATTTGCCATTTTTCTGCCCATTCACTCAGTTTGGAGAGGTCTTTTTGTAGCTCTTCGCAATCCCTTTTTGTTTTAACAACCCTGAACAATTTAGTGTCGTCAGCAAACTTGGCCACTTCACTGTTCTCTCCTAATTCTAGGTCATTAATGAACAAGTTGAAAAGTACAGGTCCCAATACCGATCCTTGAGTGACCCCACTTTCTACAGCCCTCCATTGGGAGAACTGTCCGTTGATTCCTACTCTCTGCTTTCCGCTTCTTAACCAATTTCTTATCCACAAGAGGACCTCTCCTCTTATTCCATGACTGCTAAGCTTCCTCAGAAGCCTTTGGTGAGGTACCTTGTCAAACGCTTTTTGAAAGTCTAAGTACACTATGTCCACTGGATCACCTCTATCTATATGCTTGTTGACACTCTCAAAGAATTCTAATAGGTTACTGAGACAGGACTTTCCTTTGCAGAAGCCATGCTGGCTCTGCTTCAGCAAGGCTTGTTCTTCTATGTGCTTAGTTAATCTAGCTTTAATCATACTTTCTACCAGTTTTCCAGGGACAGAAGTTAAGCTAACTGGCCTGTAATTTCCGGGATCCCCTCTGGATCCCTTTTTGAAGATTGGTGTTACATTTGCCACTTTCCAGTCCTCAGGCACGGAGGAGGACCTGAGGGACAAGTTACATATTTTAGTTAGCAGATCAGCAATTTCACCTTTGAGTTCTTTGAGAACTCTCGGGTGGATGCCATCTGGGCCCGGTGATTTGTCAGTTTTTATATTGTCCATTAAGCTTAGAACTTCCTCTCTCGTTACCACTATTTGTCTCAGTTCCTCAGAATCCCTTCCTGCAAATGTTAGTTCAGGTTCAGGGATCTGCCCTATATCTTCTACTGTGAAGACAGATGCAAAGAATTCATTTAGCTTCTCTGCAATCTCCTTATCGTTCTTTAGTACACCTTTGACTCCCTTATCATCCAAGGGTCCAATTGTCTCCCTAGATGGTTTCCTGCTTTGAATGTATTTATAGAATTTTTTGTTGTTGGTTTTTATGTTCTTAGCAATGTGGTCCTCAAATTCTTTTTTAGCATCCCTTATTGTCTTCTTGCATTTCTTTTGCCAGAGTTTGTGTTCTTTTTTATTTTCTTCATTTGGACAACTTCACAGTAAAGACACAGCTTTTGCCATTGCAATAGATTTGCAAGGTTCACACTTCCTGCCTTCAAATCCACTGTTTCCTTTTCACACAAATAGGTGTTCCTCTGGAAGGTTTAGTATCGGAGTTTCCTTGTGGCCCCGCCCCTAATTTTATATGCTTACTCCCTCTGGAGTATCAATATGGCTAATGGAGAAGGGGAGGGTTTTTTGTCAGTTTCATTGTTTCTTGTCAATTACATGCCTCAGCCTGGGGGTGCAACTGACAGAAAACTGCATGAAACTGAATAGAGGGGCAAGTGAGTGAAAGGCAAAGTAGGCATCAGCTGCCATAGCTTTTGCAGGCAGCAGAGAGAGGGGGGCTGGTGATGGGGCATAAGAGAGCCCGCCCACCAAAAAAAATAGAAGCAAAGTGCCTACACGGAGGAGTGCAGTGAAGATGAGGCAGTTTTTCCTGTCCTTTTTGCATCAAAATTGGATTGAGTTGATATGGATTTAAAGGGGGAAACTGTGTGATAGCTGCTGATTGCCTTCAATGTCATGTGAACCATGCAAATTAAATGGTGATACAAGCAGCATCAATCTTGCAGTAAGTTGCCGTGCGAACGAGCCCTAAGACCCCACTGCATTAATTGGGACTGTTTGTTTATTTGTGTATCAAATTTATGTCCCACACTTCTTCTAGAAGGAGCCCACAGCAGCAAACGCATCCGGAAAACAATTTAACAACAACAAAGTATTCTACTTCTGAGGAGACATGCATTGGATTGCAGCCTACATGTGGATATAGGTAAATGTGTGCATAGGATGGTGCATCCTAACACTGGAATCCTACAGATGTTTCCTCTGCAGTGAGTTCCACTGGGTTCACTGAATCTTACTGCCTGGTAAGCTTTTTTAAAAGCCTTAAGCCCTTTTGAGTTCAATTATTTTCAGGGAGATTGTAACCTCTGCTTAACCCTGCCATTGGACGCAATAGACTTCCCTGTGGCGAGGCAAGATTGTGCTCCAGTAAGGTTAATTTGTGTCCAGTGCAAATGATCACCTACTGAGAGAAAATTAAGATACTGGGAAGAAGAAGACATGGTTCTTTGCCTTGGGAGTGGAGGAAAGAAAAAATGTCCCCCTTTCTATTATTTAGACATCTCTATTTGAATATATCCAAGAAATGTCTTTTATATCTTACTGCTCATCTTAGCCTCCCTCCCTAAAGCCCCTTTGCTGCCCTGCACCATCAGAAATGCTTTCTTTGCTTTTCCTTTTGTCAGCCTTTGCTTAATTCCCCATTTGCATTTCATCTCTTTGGCTATTAGCCCCTTCTCTTTGGTGCCTTTGCTGTTTTGACTCTCTTATTGCCCCCCTCCCCTGCAAGGAGCCCTGCGCCTTGCTCTGTGAGCCAATTTCCATTGCACTGTTTGAGATTTCAATGGGTTTTTAAATATTTTAAAAAGCAAAGTCTTCTTTACGGTTGTTAAATCAGTATTATAGAGAAGCATAAAGCAAGGGAACAGAGGTACTGCCGTGGCTTTGATTTGCTAGAAAATTGCATGGGGACCGAAAGGCCTCTTTAAAAATGAAAACATGGGGCTTAATTGTACACTTTCTAAGGGAGTATTTCCTCTGCAAAAAATAAAACATCCACAACTTTCTGCAGTTCTGTTTTGTAAAATACTAGATAAGTCCCATCAGGAGGAGGGACAGAAGGGATAGGTGAATTTATTTCCATCTGTCACTTAGAGCTGTGCCGAAAATTTCTTCCACTTTGGTGTTTGTTTGTTTGACTGTTGTGTTAAAGAGAAAAGAAATCACACTTGAAAAAATTCAAAGGAGGGAGTGTCAAGCTCTGTGCTGGAAAGCTTTAGCTGCACTTATTTCACTTATAGGGTTGCCAAGTTCTTGGCCTGAGACTGATCCTGTATCTTTAGGAAAAGAGAGAGTCAGCCAAGTGCAGGTGTTCTTGCAACACTGTAATGGGGAAAACCACAAGGTGGAATTCTCCCTTCCCCCTGCACACCTTTGAAAGATACAGAAGACCTCTGGGAGGCTGGGCCTGGCAACCAAGAGGTCTTCTGTATCTTAAAAAGGTGTGCAGGGGGAAGGGAGAATTCCACCTTGTGGTTTTCCCCATTACAATGTTGCAAGAACACCTGCACTTGGCTGACTTTCTCTTTTCCTAAAGATACAGGATCAGTCTCAAGCCAAGAACCTGGCAACCCTATTCACTTATGAGGCGGCAGAAGGGTGTTAGTGAATGTTCTTTCTTTCATTCCACAAGTTGCTTTGGACAGCCCCTTGAAAATTTGGACTAAAACACAGAGCGGATCCTGCTGTCCCATTGACATGTAGCCACCAACCGCCACTGGCATTAAGGCCTGCAATATCCCTTTGTTGTCTTGTGTTATGGTTTGTTTATATACCACTTTGGGGATCAAAGGCCCCCAAAGCACTGAAGAGCATATTAATACAAAAGAAATATATAACAAAAGTACAATAAATAAATCAATACAGCAAAATGATTAAAATACAATCCAGTCATACCAGATATTTGTTCTTTAGCTGCATCATGCTCTCACCAAACATGCAAATCCCTCACCTTCCACCTCTGCCTTGGAAGCCAGGTTAACTTACTCACACACCAGTTGCTACAATCTCTCACCTAGAAGCAAGTCCATTCATAACCAACTCCCCATGAAGAGTGCTCACACCTCAAAGGAGTGAGGAAAAGGGGTGATCTCCCTTTGGTGGCCTTCCTTTGGGGTTGCCCCACTGGGGTGAGCCTACCAGTCAAGACACATTTTCAACAGTGTCCTTGGCTCCTCCTCCCCAAATCCAGCTAGAGCTGTGGCTAAAATCTTGCTCTTCACAGGCCTAGTTGGCCAAACCCTCTGCCTTCTCCAATAGGCTGCTGTCTACGCAGGAAAGATTGAGGATTGAGCAGGTGAGGTGTCCACAGGTTGAGCTCACACATCTTCAGGCAAACACATCAACGTGCTGCATGAAGCTGTGGTTTCTCTTATACAGTCTTACACAGGATGGTCTTATGCCAGACAAGATGATTTCTCCACTGCAATCCAATACACACTTACCTGGGAGTAAGTCCCATTGAACTCAGTAGAGCTTACTCCTGAGTAGGCATGCATGAGATTGCAGCCTTATTCTAATATAATCTACCTTGACTGTCAACAGCTCTCCAGAAACTCTTCCCCAACATCAGCCACCAGATCGGGTGCAGTGCTGAAAATATCTTGCTTTTTGCTGTCTCTCTCTGTCTCTCTCTCTACTTGACCATATTCCAACAGTTAATGATAAAGGAATTGCAAAGGGGAGATAATTTTTTTGGGAAACTTTCATGGGTAGGGTGCCAAGTTTTTGATGCACTATCTTACTTTTCAGGTGGTTGGTGGGTGTTTATGAATGTGCTTTCTTCTACTCTGAAAATCATCTCACCGGTGGTCTGTTCTCTACAGCCTTCCCAGGTACCTGTGCTCCAGTTAAAGCTCAAGCCCAGGATAACTCCTCCCATGGGGCTATTTCAGAACAGGAAGGCTGAGCAGCTGGGGAGGCTGCAGAGTGCTGGAGAAATATTTACCGAAAGGAAAATGTGTATACCACCGTTGGCCGTCTTGCAATGATACAGTAAGCTTAAAACCCTTAACAAAATCGGAAGCTTCTTTCACAGAGGAAGAAAAGTTTTGAGAAACTGGAGAACGTATTTTTGACACAGCACTTAGTAGAACCTTTGGAGATGGAACTGAATCTGGATGTTCGGCAGGCAAATCATACGCCCTCCCACTAGCTATGGCTCTTTTCCCAACTGTTCTTCCTTTTTTAAAAAAAAACTGCATCTGCAACGTTAAGCTATTCTCAGTGATATTATTTTGGGGAGAGGGAGAGCATGTATGCATGCAGTTTCTACAATGCTGAAAGTAACAGCCACACAAAACAATGTCCAGGGGAGAGGTTTTAATATTCTAGATGTCACCAGTTTGTTTTACACTGTATTATTTAGCTGACTCCCCTCATCTCCCTCCCCACCACCACAATCTTCCAGCCTGATTTGGCTTCTCCTCCTTTTCATATGCCAGCTAGCACAGGAATTGACCAGAACTAAGAAATCCCCTTTGGCAATGAGCACAATTCAGCCACGCTTGTCAAATTCTGTACGACCACTGATTATTGCCGAAGGCCATTCTCTTTTCTCTATATGCGTTTTATCGGGGAGTTTTCTGTGGCAAGAGACAATCTCGTGCAGTGTCTCTCTGAGGGACCAGCAGCTCCTTTTGAAAAGAAAACATTCATGAGGTTTGTTTCCCTGAATTAAAGATGAATGTGGGCTGCCAGACTTTGGGAGGCAACGTGGAAAAAAGCTGTCCTGAGAAATTCAGAAATCTGGGCAAGGATATCAATGGCCAACAAGAGTTACGCTCTCTCTTGAAGCACCTTCCTAGGGAGTGGTAGAGCACATCTTCATTAGTGGCTGGTCCATTAGGGCAAATGGAGCACCTCCCAACTACTTTCAGTCTGCCCCCATCTGCCTGCTTTCTTGCAGTCAGGAGGTTTCTTTGTCATTGGCCCAGGTTTCACATATTGTTGATCTTCCTGACTTCTGCCCTTCCAGTCCAAATGGGCACCAGCCACCCAATGCATAAATTGTGCATAGAGTAGGCCTCAGTTTCAATTATAGCTACACATGAATGCCCTTTCCATATTTTTCACCCTGGGGGGGAGGGGAGAGAATTTCACTGAATTTTTCCAAGGGAAGAAGAAATACTCCAACAGTTTCTTAGGGTGGGGCAATAACATTAGCAGGGGCAATAACACTGTTCTTATCCCTTGTCCCCTACAGACATCTGTCGTTTGCTGTTGCTGTTAAGTTGGAAGCCTGGCCACCTTTCTGCATCCTGCAGAGTACCCTGGACCTAGCATCATTCTGGGGCATTAAGGAGGGGAAGTGTTGGTTGGCACAAACACAGAGACACACACACAGTGGGGAAAATTTGGAGAAAATTCTGCAAAGTGATAATTTCCGGGAAAGGTAAGAAAAAAGAAAATTTCCAGAAATTGTATCTGGGGATAAAAAATGTGTCCTGAGAAATTTTGGCTTAGCTCTAGTTTCAATCCTTAGGTGGTAAATCTGGGAGGGGGGGAGCTGATCAAATCAAACTCTGCCTCACTATCAGGCCTGGTATAAAGGAGGTGGGTCCAAATCTAAGTTACCTGTTTAGTTGCCCTGATGTATTATCACTCTGAAGCACAGTGGGAAATTAAAATGGCACACCAGCCACAGTAACAGAACCCCAAACTTGGAGTTGCCCATGCTAGATGGCAGTTAGGCAGAACATATGACAGTCAATAAGTAAAAACATAAGAACATAAAAAGAGCCTGCTGGATCAGGCCAGTGGCCCATCTAGTCCAGCATCCTGTTCTCACAGTGGCCAAGCAGGTGCCTATGAGAAGCCTACAAGCAGAATATGAGTGCAAAAGCACTCTCTCCACTTGAGATTCCCAGACGCTGGCATTCAGAGTCATACTGCTTCTAATAGTGGAGGTAGAACATAGTTATCATGATAGCCATATCCTTCATGAATTTGTCTAACTCTCTTTTGAAGCCATCCAAGTTGGTGGCCATCACTGCCACCTGTGGGAGAAAATGTCATAGTTTAACTATGTGCTGCATGAAGAAATACTTTATTTTGTCTGTCCTTAATCTTCCAACGTTCAGATTCATCGGATGTCCCCAAGTTCTAGTGTTATTCAAGAGGGAGGGAAACTTTTCTTTATCCACTTAATTTTATATACCTCTGTCATGTCGCCTATTACTCACTTTTCCTCTAAACTAAAAGGCCCCAAATGTTCTAACCTTTCCTCATAGGGGAGTTTCTCCATCCCCTTGATCATTCTGGTTGCCCTTTCATGAACCTTTTCTAACTCTGCAGTATCTTTTTTGAGGTGTTTGAATAGTCCCTACCAATTACAGAAATACCACTCTGCAGACAGAAAAATAGAATTGTCAAGAAGAAAAAAATGCTAACCTAGAAGATTTCTCCTTGGCATGCTAGTTATCTATTGCCCTCTTTAGACATTTGTTTCACCACAGGATTAATGCCATATGGAGAAAGAAACAGAGGTGGACGTACCCTTCCCCTTGGTCACTGTCCCCATCATCCTTCAAAAGGTGAAAAGTGAACATCTGCAGCAGGGAGGCTACACATTTTAGAACTCTGATTTGCCCCTACTGCAGAGACAGTTGCCCTCTAACCTCTGGATGATAACATAAGAAGAGCCTTATTGGTGGTTCAGGCCAAAGGCCCATTTAGTCCATCATCCTGTTCTCACAGTGGACAACCAGATGCCTATAGAAAATCCACAAGCATGGCCTGGGTGCAACAGCAATTCTCCCAACCTGTGAATCCCAGCAACTGGTATCCAGAGAGGCATGGTGCCTCTGACATGGTGGGGATGATGGGATGTGTGAGTGGTAGGATAAATGTTTTAGTACCTGCTTCCTCTTCCACACACTGTTAGCGACATGGTGAAACTAACACCCAAAGAAGACTTATGTGCAGGTGTGGAGCCATTCCTTGGAAGGGACACATTAAATGCTTCGGGGTCTATGGGGCAATACATTTAAAATCAAGCCCCAAATGAGGACCAGTCAAGCCAAGTGCAGCTATGCATGATTTATTGAGGTTTCATGTTAGATATAGGATCTGGCTCCGACTTTCACCTGCAGTACAATCACATATCTCCAGCTGGTGCATGCCAAGACAAATAGCCCATTTCCAATACTTCAGTCTTTGGGGAGTGAGAGCTCTAGGGCAGCCTTTCCCAACTAGTGGGCCACCAGATGTTGATGGACCACAATTCCCATCTTTCCTGACCATTGGCAATGCTGGCTGAGGCTGATGGGAGTTGTGGTCCAACAACATCTGGTGGCCCACTAGTTGGGAAAGGCTGTTCTAGGCCCTCTGCTGCTGGCCTCATCTTAAGATACCCTGAGGCCAACTTTAATGGCCAGGTCATCCCAAATCCTATTTCAATAAGATTGGGGAAACCAGGAGGGGCTTTACCTTCTAGGGGATCCCTGTCTCCCTGCATATGGGAGAAGGTTCAGTAGTAGACCCAAGAGACTGTGGCCTTGGAAACCATTTTCTACCCCACCCTCCTTGACTGCTTCCTATGGGCCACTTAAGCTCCTGACCTCCAGAGCCCTTCGTTAGGCCCTGATGGTAGAAGCTACTCCTTGACCCACCTCACTTCTGCCTGTACTGGCTGAGTAGCAGCAGTCTAGCTTCCTGGAGGAGTGGATTGGGGCTGCCTTAAAGGGAAAGACACAGCACAAGCTATTCTGTCTCAGATGATCCCTGGAGGATATTCACAGTAGCAAGTTTTCTTTTATTTGGGGGAGAATATGGCAACTTTGTAGATAGTCACCAGGAGTTATATGCTGTTCACCTGTTGCGATGGAAAGCCAATCCCTTTCAGCTGCACACAATACCAGGAGGAAAAGCCCTTCAGATTCTTTCTTTTGTTTCCATTTTCAGTTCCCTCCCCCTCTCCTCAAGGCCAAATGGACAGGGTCCTGATTTAAAACTTTTATTTCCCGCACACAAACCTCTCTTTACAAGATCCCCACTTTGCCGTTCAGTATTCATTTGTAAACATGTTGAAACTAAAATCCTACAATACGATGTGGCAACAGATGTGATCGTAAAAGCTTCCCGGAATAACTGTGGGCAATAACAATGAATATAATGGACAGAGAGGGGATAATATCTATATTTATAGCTGTGTGCATGGAATAGCAGAGGGCTCTTGTGACATTTAATCTTTTGGGATGAACAGATTCCCTTGGCCTCAAGTGTTTACGTCAGCATTACTCTCATTGTAGACAGATCCCCCACTGAGGTCCCCTGGGCCTGGAACATTGAGGAAACCCTGCAATGGATTGTTTTGACAGCAGGCCTACTGCGGTTGGTGTGGGGTGGTGAGTGAGACCTAAAAGTTGGTGAGTTTTCAATATTTTGATCAAGCCATTGTGTTTGTAATCACTGTTTTTCTTAATGTCAGTCTTCTCTGGATAATTCCAGAAAAATCTTCTAAAATAATTCCTTTAAGTACAGCTGATTAAATTAAATGAATGACCACAGAGAGAGAGAGAAAAAAGCAAATGCAAATCAAAGGTGTAGACTACGTTTATTTATAAATCTGTATTCCTGTGACTTCCTTTATTTAGGTGTGTTTGTGCTGGACATGAAGCTAGGAAGCCATGGGGAGTAGACAGAGCCTTCCTAAACCAGGGAAGTCAGAGAGTACTTTTGGGGGCACTTCCTTTCAAGGGAAGGGCTGCACTTCAGTGATGGAGCATCTCTGCTTTGCATGCAGAGGGTTCCTGGTTCCTTGCCCAGCATATCTAAAGCTGGATGCCTTTCATTGTAGACAGTAGAGAGATGGAAGGTCCAAGGGTCTGACTCTATATAAGGCAGATTCCGATGTTCATATTGGTCTGGGGGTTCCTCTGGGGTTGGGCAAAAGCTCTGTCTGCACTCTCAAGTTCCGACTGCCTCACTATCACCACTGCTTTCCTGGAAAAACATCATGGCACGGTAAAGACCAGCCTGGCCTCATTTATCAGCCAGACAAGGAGGGGTGCAAGGAGGTTTCTTCCCCACTCCCTGGCCAAAGAAACACTCAGCTCCAGCTGCAAGATGTTGCTGCTGCTGTCTATTAAATGTCCATCCTGCCCTTTGTTCCACGTGAGCCCAGGGCAGCAAATGCCAAAGCAGCCAAATGAGGCATTTAAAAATAAAATAAAAACCTATTAAAAACATTGAGAAAACCTTAAGGACATCTAAAACCGTAGTAGAAACAGCAACATATGCTCACGACTAATCATTTCAAGGTTGCTGGCGGGAACAGCATCTTTCTGCCATCAAATGCCTGGGTGAACAGAAAGGTTTTTAAAATCCTCCCTGAATATTAATAACGAGGAGACAGATGCACCTCGCCAGGGAGGCCATTCAACAAATGTAGTGAGAAGATGAATGTATATGTGTGGCTCTTGGCCACCCCCCTTCTAGTGGCATGTGGCCCCCGGAAAATTGCCCAGAAAGGGATGTGGCCCTTTGGCTGAAAATGGTTCTCCACCCCTGACTTATATAAACACCCCTACTTAATTTCATGTGGCACACTATTGAGGGAGTACTTGGACACTCTCCATGCCATGGCTTCCTGATCCATAGCCCTCTTTGGAACTCCTGTGACTCTGCGTATATCATTCCTGATGAATGCAAATCTCAGTGGCATCACTGAATGATGTCACATCTGGGTGCCACAGTTCACAGTTAAACCCGACAGGCTCCGCAGAGGTGTCATCTAGGGAAGAGGAGACACTACAGCTGACTTGGGTTACCATCCCCTTATATAAGAACTGGGTTTTTTTTAAAAAGGAATGGAGGGGCCAACTACTCACCAGGTGGGGTGGTGCCACTACACTAGCTTCCAGGTCACTTCCAAGAAGGGAGAGAGGGAGGAGCAAGGGGGCTGAGAGGGCAGCATGGTGCAAATGCACCAGCAGGAGTACCAGATGGGCTCTGTGTGTACATTTGCACCACAGCACCCTCTCCGCCACCCCCTGCCCCTCTCTGTCCCAGTATGCAAAACAGACCCACTTGCCCAAAAGCTAATGTAGTGGCTCCTCCCCACCCATCAAACTACTACTGGTTTCTCCCCAGTGATGGTATCATCATCATTTTATAAAGAGAGGCTTGCAGAGACTGCAAACTTCAGTAGAAGACTAAAATGGGTGTGAGGTGGGGAAAAGGAGGAAGAAGAGGAGGAAGAAGAAAAGGAGGAGGAGCCTCTTAACCCCCTTCTGGCAGGTGGGTGTGTTTTCTGTTATACATTCACACACACGCACAAAGTGGGATGTCGAGAAGAAACTATTTTCATTTCTGTAGCTGAACTCAATCAATTGTCAGCTTCATTCTTTACTGCTCATACCTTCAGCAGTAACCAAAATAGCTTTCTTTTTTGGGGTGTGTGTGTGTTCCTTTCTCAGAGAACAAAGAAAAAGAGCAACAGAGTGTGCTTCCCACCCTCCTTTTTTTTAGTGCCCCAAGTGGCCAGGATGCTTTGGAGCACAGGCAAACAGAAACTTAAAAGCCTGCCCCAGAGAGCTTACAATCTAACCTTTGACAGAGAACAAGGAGAGGAAAGGGATAGAAGAGCAAGCAACAAGAGGCACAAGTGAACAAATGTTGAATTTACTCCGGTACACTTTGATGCTGTTGCATTTGGGGATGATCACAAGGGGATAGGGGAGAAATTCGTTTCAGATGGCATCCAAAGCTGGATCTTTCAAATCTGAACTTTCCAAAACAACATGAGGGCTGAAACACAGCCTTTCTTTGACATTTGTACATATCCAGATTTTGAGATGCAGTGCTCCATCTAAACAGTGTTTACAGAAATGCATATTTTAGGGAGAAATGTGTGCAAAAACAAATATATTAGTGCAAATAACATATAGAAATTCATTATAGTATTTATTTAATATTTATTTTAGTTAAAATGTTTCTATCCTGCCCTTCTGCCCTAAAATAGGGCACTCAGGGCAGCTTACAATAAAATGGCACACACACAGAATAAAACTGTACACAGTAAAAAACACAAAAATGTTAGAGTAAATTAAAATACATAAAATACAATTAAAATAAAATAAATACAATTAAATATATACGTACATACACATACATATGCACCCACCCACCCCACATATATGGAGTAGTACTAAAGGGGCTAAAAAGTAAAAATTAAAATAAAAAAGTAAAAACAGTCTCAGGCTCTCCCATCAGTCCCTCCCAAAGGCTCTCTGGAACAAGATGCTTTTCAAAAATCTCCAGAGAACCATCAGGGACGGAGCAGAGCAGGCTTCTTGGGGGCAGGGTATTCCAAAGCTTGGGAGTCAAGAGAAAGAAGGAGAAATTGCTTGCAAAAATGTGTACACTAGCCAAAACTGCATACAAAATGTGTATATTAGGAGAAATTTGCACTAAAATGCTGAAGAATTTTCAGGAGGAATTGTAAGCTGCCCCAGAAATGTGGAGAACTAAATTAGATATTGGAACAATTAGAAACGGAGACAACCGAAACTGACAGATCCACTTGTCCTGAAGAGACTCCTAGGAAAGGTGAGCTTGAAGGACTGATGTGGTGAAAGAGAAGGGACACCATGTGGGGAGTAGGGTCATCCTGAACCTCTCCTGTTATTTTTCAGCAATTTGAAGAGTGGGGACAAATCGAAGTGAGACCAATTATGGAGGAGAACTTCAGATACATTTTGTGGGATGGATGGGATACCTTTTTTAAATATACCAGATGGCCAAGTGGTCTTTTTTACGCTAAAAAAACAAAATGCTCCCTTTGGTATGGGGTTCTTATATCACATGGTTACCTGAGCACTCTAGAAAATGCTGCTGGGAGGTCACCCCTTGTTCCAAGAGGCCCATCTTGCTTCAAAGATGAATGGGGCTTATCCATAGATTTGAAAGCAAAAGAAACACTTGTACAGTGGATGAATTGGTAAGCATATTATAAATACGTATCATTGCCAGCAAGGAAAGAGTTAAGAGAGCCTCACAAGGAAAGATCAATTAAGCTCTTGAGATCTGTAGTAAGGAGGAGTGATAATGCTTCCAACAGGTAAAGGAAAGAGGATTTTAGCATTTTGCGTGGTATGGAGTCTCGTATTTCTTTTCCAGCATAGGATTTATCCCTATGGTGACACATTCCCCCAATTGACCAGTGAGGAGGTACCATGACCTCAGTGCTGATATAGAACTGCTCAACGCCTATTTTGCCTCCATTTTCTCCCAAAAAGGGAACAGTGTGCAACCTTGCATCGGTAGCAATCTCAGGAAGGGGTCGGGATTGCAGTTCAAGATTGATAAGGAGATAGTCAGGAAATACCTAGTTAACCTAAATGAGTTCAAATCTCCAGGGCCTGATGAACTGCATCCCAGAGTATTGAATGAACTTGCTGATGTACTCTCGGAACCTCTTGCCATCATCTTTGAGAAATCCTGGAGAACGGGAGAGGTGCCGGAGGATTGGAGACGGGCAAACGTCGTCCCACTCTTTAAAAA
The DNA here is from genome assembly GCF_030035675.1 of Rhineura floridana. Classification (NCBI taxonomy): domain Eukaryota; kingdom Metazoa; phylum Chordata; class Lepidosauria; order Squamata; family Rhineuridae; genus Rhineura; species Rhineura floridana. The sequence goes on from NC_084480.1 coordinate 8,413,721, forward strand.
GGGTAAAAAAGAAGATCTGGGGAATTACAGGCTGGTCAGTCTGACTTCAATACCGGGAAAGATATTAGAACAGATAATAAAAGAGTCCATTGGCAACTATCTAGATGACAATGCTGTGATTAGTAGGAACCAGCATGGGTTTGTCAAGAAAAAATCCTGTCAAACTAATCTCATCTCTTGTTTTGATCAGGTCACTAGCTTAGTAGATGGTGGAAATGCTGTAGATGTCATCTATCTAGATTTCATCAAAGCGTTTGACAAAGTCCCCCACGACCTTTTGATTAGCAAACTGGTCAAATGCGGACTACATGGAAATACTGTCAGGTGGATTAACAACTGGTTGGAAAACCGTACTCAAAGAGTGGTCGTCGGTGGCTCTGCTTCGGACTGGAAGGAGGTTTTGAGTGGAATGCCACAGGGTTCTGTCCTGGGGCCGATACTCTTCAACATTTTTATCAATGACTTAGATGACGGGGTGGAGGGAAGCCTTATGAAGTTTGTGGATGATACGAAACTGGGAGGGATAGCTAACACAATGGAAGACAGGAATAAAATCCAAAGGGACCTGGATAGACTAGAAAATTGGGCTGAAATTAATAAAATGAAATTCAATAAAGACAAATGCAAGATTCTGCAGTTAGGCCACAAAAACAAAATGCACGGGTACAGGATGGGAAATACCCGGCTTAGCAGTAGTGCGTGTCAGAAGGACCTTGGAATTGTAGTGGATTGCAAGTTGAACATGACCCAGCAGTGTGATGCTGCGGCAAAAAAGGCAAACGCGGTTTTGGGCTGCATAAACAGAGCTATAGTTTCCAGGTTGAGGGAAGTAATAGTCCCACTATATTCTGCATTAGTCAGGCCTCATCTGGAATACTGCGTTCAGTTCTGGGCGCCTCATTTTAAGAAAGATATAGACAAGTTAGAGCGGGTTCAGAAGAGGGCGATGAGGATGATAGCCGGTATGGAGAACAAGTCTTATGAGGAAAGGTTGAAGGAACTTGGCATGTTCAGTCTGGTGAAGAGAAGGCTGAGGGGTGACATGATTGCACTCTTTATGTACCTGAAGGGCTGTCACATAGAGGAGGGTACAGATTTGTTCTCTGCTGCCCCAGAGGGGAGGACTAGGTCTAATGGTTTTAAGTTGCAGGAGTGTAGATTCAGATTGGACATTAGAAGGAACTTCTTGACAGTAAGGGCGGTTCGGCAATGGAACCGACAGCCTAGGGAGGTGGTGGGATCCCCTTCGCTGGATGTCTTCAAGCAGAGGCTGGACAGCTATCTGCGGGAGATGCTCTAGCTGTGGATTTCCTGCTGTGAGCAGGGGGTTGGACTCGATGGCCTACAAGGCCCCTTCCAACTCTATGATTCTATCTCTATCTAGATAGATAGACAGATGTGTATGTGTGTGTGGTAATTTTGTTATATAGATAGATGTTGATATATATCATATATATGTGTATATTCCTCCAATGAGCTCTGTCTGGAATAGATGTATCGGGCTATTTCCAACCCTGATTTCTTCAAAGGTTACTATCTGTGCAAGCCCCAACTTTTGCAGCATCATTTATACATAGGCATTACTGTAAAGCACTAAATTGTTTCAGCAGACTGGGATCAGGGCCAAGGTCAGACCAAGCAAGGCAAGAAATTAAAGGAAGGAAACTCTCCAACTTCATGTTCCAGAGCTTAAGCCACTGTGTCGGATTCAACTGCGGTTATTTTCACGCCACTAGTTTCCACTTTTGGAACTCCACTGGAGCAAAATTAAAATAATTCCTCAACAGGATTTTGCTGAGTTTCATGAGGTTCGTGTCACGGCCAACAAATCATGGTCGGTTTAGGAACACCAGCAAAGCAGATCGGGAGTTTGCAACGATAGCGGAAACTAGGACCGTTTCTCCTCGGTTCTCTTAATAACCGTATGTTTCTTTTCTCACATCTGCTGCTGTTAACCACCAGGTTTGAACGGCATCCGAGTTTTTTCAATCCCTCCTGGCCCCTTTGAGCCAGGCTACTCTCTTTACTTTCTTCTTATTCTCTCTTCTGTTCCCTCCCTTTATTGTCCCTTTGTCCTTTGCTGATTCAGCGTCTAATTTCCTCTCTCTATTAAACTGCCATGGCTACTGCTGGAAGTATCTTAAGTATCTTGTTCCTGTTTATTCAGAATTTTATTGCAACCTTTTTGTTTTGTTTTGGATGTATTCGCTGCTCCAGTTGCATATCAAAAGCAAATTTTATCACCTAGCTGTGCATTTGCTTTTCACCCCAGCTTGCTGCTATATAAGAGGGGCACACTTGGTGTTTATCCTCATCCCCTCATTGCATGAGACACTTGAAATATAAAAAAAAAAGTGATCCTGCCATTTTAACTATTTCCTGCAATGTTTGCAGTCTTAAGAACAAGCTTTCTATTATTATTTTTTTTTAAAAAAACCACCATGCTTTTAGCTTGTGTGTCAGCAGGGAGGTATTAGGATCATATCTATCTCTTAAAACTCCCATCCAGATAAATTCCAATCCAGCTCCTCTGGATAATCACGAAGATGTTGACATGTAGAAAGCAGTGGATCCAATTTGGAACTGCCTCGCTGTGTTCAGCCCAAACATATAGGTCCTCTCTAGGGTTGAACTGATTAGTCCACAGATTGCTTTGTCCAACCTGATGCCTTCCAGATTTTTATTTATTTATTTATTTAATTTATATCCTGCCCTTCCTCCAAGTAGGAGCCCAGGACGGCAAACAAAAACACTAAAAAATGATAAAACATCATAAAAACAGACATGAAAATATATTAAAACAAAAATCTTTAAAAACATATTAAAACAAAACATCTTTTAAAAACTTTAAAAACACCTTAAAAAGCAATTTCAACACAGACGTAGACTGGAATAAGTCTCTACTTAAAAGCCTGGTTGAAAGAGAAAGGTCTTCAGTAGGTGCCAAGAAGATAACAGAGATGGCGCCTGTCTAATATTCAAGGGGAGGGAATTCCAAAGGGTAGGAGCCTCTACACTAAAGGTCCATTTCCTATGTTGTGTGGAACTGACCTTCTGATAAGATGGTATCTGCAGGAGGCCCGCACCTGCAGAGCGCAATGATCAACTGGGTATATAAGGGATAAGATTATCTTTCAGGTATCCTAGTCCCGAGCTGTATAGGGCTTTGTACACCAAAACCAGCACCTTGAACTTGAACCGGTAGCTAATGGGCAGCCAGTGCAATTCTTTCAGCAGCGGGGTGACATGTTGGTGATACCCTGCTCCAGTGAGCAGTCTCGCTGCTGCAGTTTGCACCAGCTGCAGCTTCTGGACCAACCTCAAGGGTAGCCCCACATAGAGCACATTACAGTAATCCAGCCTGGAGGTTACCAGTGCATGGACAACAGTGGTCAGGCTATCCCAGTCCAGAAACGGCTGCAGCTGTCTTACTAGCCGAAGCTGGTAAAAGGCACTCCTAGCCACTGAGGTCACCTGGGCCTCTATTTATTTATTTATTTATTTATTTATTATAAGTGACAAAGATGGATCCAGGAGCTGTCCCAGATGTGGGACTCTGTCTCCCATAATCCATAACAATTGGTCATGCTGGGTGGGGCTGATGGGAGTTGGAGTTCAGGGACTCCAGCAATTGCCCTGCCCTAGGCTGCTGAAGTCAGACTTGGATGCCAAGGTGTGCTTTTCTTTAATAGGTTTAATATTTCAGTTAAATTTCCATTCAGAACACTTCATAGATCAGTTTACAGGTTACACATGATGCTGCAACTCTACTTGGTATAACTAGGCATGACTATGCAGAGTTAAGAAGTTATCACAGGAAGTAGACACATCTCCTTACAACCCTTAAATAAGTGTGAGTTCATCTACTCGCATGAGGAAAGTGTCACCAAACAGGAGCGTGCACACATGGACTATGGGAAGCCTTTGAGCCTGCCAGCACAGTTGCCTCTGTGTCTGACGTGAGGGCAGCAGAGACACATCTGTGAAGTCCACCTCCCTGGGAGGAAGATGCGAAACAGCGGTGGTGAAGTGGAGTGGATGGGGAAAAGGGGTGAAAGGGAGGTGAAAGGGCAGTCTCTTGATCAGGCAACATCTCGTCAGTTGTAACTGGAGCTATGGGGCAGAGCTGTTAGTGTCATTTTTTTAAATTTATTACATTTATACCCCACCTTTCTTTCCATGATAGAAACCCAAGGCGGCTTACATATGGTTCCCAGGTGGTGTCCCATCCAGGTGCTGACCAGAGCTGACCCTGCTTAGCTTCAGCAGGTTGCTGGCCTCATGTGCCTTCAGACTCTGGGACCAATGGAGCTATGGCCTTCAGCTTCAGCGCCCTCTGACTGCGAGACAGTAGGGCCCTCCCCCGAACCCCTTTCCTTCTCCTCCTTTATCATCGCTCCATGGACATTGCATGGAACTCATGCCATCAATATCTGAAGAGCATCAGGTTGGGGAAGACAGGTTCAGCTTAGTACAGAATTTACAAATATTGAATTATTCAAGCATCCTGAGTATTCAATGGAATGGAATAAATAAAATAAACACACAGGGATTTCAATCTAGCTATTCCAGTTATTAGTTATTGGTAAATCGTTTATCCATCAACATGTCTGTTTCTATTTTAAGTTGTATTCAAACAATGACTTTCTTCTCTTTATCATTTCTGTGCCATGCTTATAGGAGCTACTAGTCATGATGCCTATATTCTAACGCCATTGTCAAAGGAATACAAAAATGCATTATATTGGGACAGTGGTTAGCAAACTTTTTTTTTCTATAGACTGATTGAAAATTGCTGATGATCTTGGAGGACCACTTAATTATTTTTCTGCCTGTTGTATTTTAGTTATTTTAGTTAGTTAGTTATTAAATTAATATCCCATCCTTCTTCCCAGAAGGAGCCCAGGGCAGCAAACAAAAGCACTAAAAACACTTTAGAACATCTTAAAAACAAACAATTTTAAAACATATTAAAACAAAACATCCTTAAAAAACTTATATTAAAAAGCAATTCCAACACAGACCCAGACTGGGATAAAGTCTCTCCTTAAAGGGCTTGTTGAAAGAGGAAGGTCTTCAATAGGAGCCAAAAAGATAACAGAGGTGGCACCTGTCTAATATTTAAGGGGAGGGAATTCCCAAGTGGAATCTGATGCACTTTACCTGGGAGAAGGGATGGAAAGATCTGTCACAGTTCTCTCCGTTTTTTATTTTTTCAGTCTTAAATTCAGTGCTCCAGATTGCAATTCATGATTTTAAAAAAACAAACCCGTCATGGAAATTCTCCAGCATTTTAGTGTGAATTTCTTCTAATAAACACATTTTGGAGGGAGTATTGACTAATGTACACAATTTTGCAAGCCATTTGTCATCATATAGTACATTTTTGCATATTATTTTCACTCATATATTCATTTTTTATGCTCAGTTTCCCCTAACATATGCATTTTTTGTAAACATTGGTTGGCTGGCAAACTGCATCACAAAATCTGAATGAGTGCAAATTTTGAAGGATGGCTGTGTTTTGGTCCTCATATTCTTTCTGAAAGTGCACATTTGATAAATTCGCCTTCAAATGTGAACTGAATTGAAATTCTTGCCCATCCCTGCCTGGGAGTAAATCTCATTTAATTCAGTGGGGTTTCCTTCTGAATATTAAATATCCCCCTTAAATATTAGGCAGGAACCGTCTCTGTTATCTTTTCCGCTCCTATTGAAGACTTTCCTCTTTCAACAAGCCTTTTAAGTTAAGACCTGTCCCAGTCTGTGTCTGTGTTAGAATTGCTTTTAATATGTTTTTAAAAACTTTTTCCCCCTAAACAATATGTTGTTTTTAACCCATTTTATCTAAGATGTTTTTAAAGCTTTAAAGAATGTTTTTAAAGTTGTTTTGTTTTAATGTATTTTAAGGTCTGTTTTTATGTTTTAAAGTGTTTTTAGTGCTTTTGTTTGCCGCCCTGGGCTCCTGCTGGGAGGAAGGGCGAGATATAAATAAATAAATTAATTAAAATAAATAAATAATAATTATAATGCATAGGCTAAGTCAAAGGAAAGAGGGGCTCTGAGGAAGGATATGAAGGAAGAAGTAGGGATGGCATTGGCCACCAACTTGGATGACACTAAAAGATTAGTCAAATTCATGGAGGATAAAGCTATTAATAGTGACTAGCGCAATGGCTATGTTCTGCCTCCAGTGGTGGAGGCAATACGCCCCTGAACGCCAGTTGCTGGGAACTGCAAGTGGGGAGAATTCTGTTGCATTCATGTCCTTCTTTCCCATATCCATCCGGTTGGCCACTGTGAGAACAGGATGCTGGACTAAATGGGCTTTTGGCCTGATCCAGCAGGCACCTCTTATGCTCTCATGTGTACAAGCCTGATACATGCAATGCGTCTACATGAAAGGTTCTATGCAGAAGACCTCTGAACTATGAACACATGAAGGGACGTTATACTGCCCCTGTGGTGTAGTGGTTAAGGTGCTGGACTATGACCTGGGAGACCTGGATTCGAATCCCCACACAGCCATGAAGCTCACTGGGTGACCTTGGGCCAGTCACTGTCTCTCGGCCTCAGAGGGAGGCAATGGTAAAATCACCTCTGAATACTGCTTACCATGAAAACCCTATTTGTAGGGTCGGCATAAGTCGGGATCGACTTGAAGGCAGTCCATTTCCATTTTCCTGCTCAGCACTGAATTGCTCTCTGGAGTTTCTGATAGGGTTGTTTCCCATCTGGAGATTCAAAGGATTGAAACTGGGACCTTCTTCATGCAAAGCAAGTGCTCTGTCACTGATCCATCCCCTGTGGGAGTAAAACCTATCACCAAAACCCTGCTCCACTCTCTGTACATTCCTGTGATAGGACTTCAATTCCAGAATGATTATGTGAACTGGAACTGAGGAAGGTTGGGGGCTCTGCTAGCCTTCCCAGATAATAATTCCAAATCCAATTTAGTTTCACCTAATATAGGTAATAGAGTAAAAAAAAAAATAACTGAGCAAGAGGAATAACTCAGTGACACTAGCCTTTTTCAGATGTCTCCCCCTCCACACACAAATAAACACTATGATCATTGCATGCAATGTGTTCCCTACTGCCTCCCTTCTCCCACCATCATGAGTTGGTAGTTCAACATATGGAACTCTTCCAGACATTCAGCCTCCCCTCCCAAGATAATGGTGATGCGATGGAGGGAGTGGAGCCCACTCTCCCAGATCCTGCCATGGTCCAGTAGGGCCCCGCTTTACGGCTCTTCACTAATGCGGCAGTCTCAATTACACGCAATTCGACTAAAGCCCCACTCATATGGTGCTTGTTCCACTTTTAAGGCTGTTTTCGGGCATCACGCTCCATTCTATTCAATTAGTTCTGGTTTTCAGTGGTTTTCGCTTTTCGGCAGTGGTCCGGAACATAACCCGCCATATGAGTGGGGCCCTACTGTATTTACATGAGGGTGAACACCTGGAGAGGGCTCTAGAGGGAAGTCACAGACTGAGGGCATGACAGTCAGGGAAGTGCCAACATCTCCTGTTGCAAAACCACTGAAGACCCAGGCAGATCTTAAGATCTCACCAGAACTCACATCACGTAAAGCACTGTTCTTCAATCTTGAGTCCTCAGATGTTGTTGGACTACAACTCCCATCATCCTTGGCCATTAGCTAAGCTGTCTGGGGTTGATGTGAGCTGACAACACCTGGGGACCCAAAGCTGAATAACACTGTCATAAAGGCCTTTGTGTAAACGCAATAGTTTTTTTTTCTTCTCTCAATGGTTATGTGGGTCTTTTTAAACGGTAATTTAAATTAGCAGCGTTAGCATTTTTTTTAAGATTCTTTATTAAAGCTACAAATAGTAGAGGTGGAACTAAATAAGTGATTTAGGAAAGCCAACAGGAAGAATTACTCTGGGGCACAGCGGAAAGATGGAGAATGAGGGAACACCAACTAGGTGGTGAATTACCTGAACAGAAATGGGGGGGAGGAAGGTTCATAGAATAAAAATAGGTTAAACAGACTTTGTTGAATTAAAAAAAATCTTTTGTTTTATATAACTCCTAATTTATAGCAAAACTGTCTTGCAGCAAGACTACTGGTGCTAACTCAGTTGCAACAGGCAGATTGTTTGTGACTTCTAAAGAGATTAAAAGCAAAGCTCCTCTACAGATCCGCCTTCTCTTCTGCCAGTGTTAAGGGCTGTGGTCCATATGGTTTCCAATTTTTCTCAGGCTATTCTTAGAAGATCTTCCAAAAGAAGAACATGAAAAAAGGTTGTTATTTCGTTTTGATTTCTCAATGGTTCTAACGTCTGTCTTGTATTGTAAGTTGACTTAAATTCCTTCCGTCTGCTCCTGCAAAGCTAATCTAAATGTAAATGAAAATAAATACATTTCTGAAAATAAAAGAAATGCAACCTTTAGAGGCTCAAAAGTTTGGCATATATTTGGAAGCATCATAATGATTTTTGGCTCGTCTGCTTCTCAGTTTCTTTTCTCCTTTGGCTCTGCCTAGATTTCTAATGAATTCTCAAACAACAAACAAACATGGAGCAAAGCCTTGCTTTTTTTTTTTTTTTGCCTTTTTTGGGGGTGGGGAGCAAGAAACAGAGGATATTCTGGGAAGCCCCCAAATTGCCCATCCCCTGGCACCAGGTGGATATATATTTTCTTGGACATCTCTGTGCATTTCTCAAGATCTTCAAATTAGATCTGCTTCTTTGTATGATGCAGGCCTTGTTAAGGAAGTTTTTTAAAAACCCTTTTGCTGCAAATTCAGAGATTCCTGGATGCTGAGGCTCCCATTACACAGGGGCAGACCAATCCTAGTATATATGTGTGGGAAAATTCAGAGCACATATGAACAAGCACACAGGACAGATGCTCCAAAAACACACATACTTGAAACAAAAGCAACCAGGATCTCTACAGCAGGAGCTAACATGTGATGTGTTTCTTCATGGGGCGGTTGGTGTTTGATGGTCCTGTAGCAGGGGATGGGGGACAAAATAAATGGAACATAATTAGGCCCTTGGGGTTGTCTTCACTCCCTGCAACCCCCTCTTTCTCTCCTGGATTGCCCTGCCTACCATCCCTCCAGCAAATTGTTTCTGTGCCCCCCCAAAAAACAAGCATTGCGTGCTCACAACAACCCTGTCAGGCTGGGAGACAGTGAGTGACCTAGTTAGCTGCGTGGCCAAGCAGGATATAAATTTGGGTCTCCCCATTCTTAATCTGACACTCTCTAATCATTGCACTATCCTGTTTTAGGCCTCATGGAACCATAAAGAAAGCCACATTAGGAGCAGGGAAAATTTGGTTCAGTTCACATTTCCAGATGAACCTACTTATTTCCCACTTTCCGAAACAATATACAAACAATATACAAACTGAAACACAGCCATCCTTCAAAAGTTGCACTTCTGCCAATTTTGCAATGCAGTTCTCCAGCCAAGTACTGTTAAGAATCCCCTTTCTCCATCTCTCCTCTGCCACTGAGCATCCCTCCTTTGGGACTCAGAAGGGATTCTAACATTGCATGTCATTTCTTCCTCCCTACCTGAAACCACAAATCCTTACACCTGTCCCTTCCCATTGTCATTATTCAGATTCTAAGGACCTATATCTTCTCCTCCTGTTGTATGTAAAGTGTTGTGTGCATTGGAGCCATGATGGTACAGTGGTTAGACTGCTGAACATAGACTGGAAAGACTCAGATCCTGATTAGTTTACCAGATGATTTTTGAGGTAGGCACTAGCCCTGTAACACATGTTACCTGCAGTCCAGTTTCTCATTCATTGGGGAACTGGCCCATGTTGTTAGCCCTGTGCCAATATTGTTCAGAAATTGCATTTTCCGTGTGGTTGTTTGCAAAGGAACTCCAACACAGAAATTCCTCCTTCCATGCAAGGGTCCCACTGAGGACCAGATTAAGACAGGCGGAGGCCCCAAGCCATGTCAATATTTAGAGGCCCCATACCATAAAAAATAAAGAGAAAGAAAATGGTGGGAAAGTGGCAAGGAGGGGATTAGCAGAGATGATGCCGGGTGTGGAATGGGACATTACAATGTGTTGGTAAGCTAGCTACCATTAAGAACATAAGAACATAAGAAGAGCCTGCTGGATCAGGCCAGTGGCCCATCTAGTCCAGCATCCTGTTCTCACAGTGGCCAACCAGGTGCCTGGGGGAAGCCCGCAAGCAGGACCCGAGTGCAAGAACACTCTCCCCTCCTGAGGCTTCTGGCAACTGGTTTTCAGAAGCATGCTGCCTCTGACTAGGGTGGCACAGCACAGCCATCATGGCTAGTAGCCATTGATAGCCCTGTCCTCCATGAATTTGTCTAATCTTCTTTTAAAGCCGTCCAAGCTGGTGGCCATTACTGCATCTTGTGGGAGCAAATTCCATAGTTTAACTATGCGCTGAGTAAAGGAGTACTTCCTTTTGTCTGTCCTGAATCTTCCAACATTCAGCTTCTTTGAATGTCCACGAGTTCTAGTATTATGAGAGAGAGAGAAGCAGTTTTCTCTATCCACTTTCTCAATGCCATGCATAATTTTATACACTTCTATCATGTCTCCTCTGACCCGCCTTTTCTCTAAACTAAAAAGCCCCAAATGCTGCAACCTTTCCTCGTAAGGGAGTCGCTCCATCCCCTTGATCATTCTGGTTGCCCTCTTCTGAAACTTTTCCAACTCTATAATATCCTTTTTGAGATGAGGCGACCAGAACTGTACACAGTATTCCAAATGCGGCCGCACCATAGATTTATACAACGGCATGATGATATCGGCTGTTTTATTTTCAATACCTTTCCTAATTATCGCTAGCATGGAATTTGCCTTTTTCACAGCTGCCGCACACTGGGTCGACATTTTCATCGTGCTGTCCACTACAACCCTGAGGTCTCTCTCCTGGTCGGTCACCGCCAGTTCAGACCCCATGAGCGTACATGTGAAATTAAGATTTTTTGCTCCAATATGCATAATTTTACACTTGTTTATATTGAATTGCATTTGCCATTTTTCCACCCATTCACTCAGTTTGGAGAGATCTTTTTGGAGCTCTTCACAATCCCTTTTTGTTTTAACAACCCTGAACAATTTAGTGTCGTCAGCAAACTTGGCCACTTCACTGCTCACTCCTAATTCTAGGTCATTAATGAACAAGTTGAAAAGTACAGGTCCCAATACCAATCCTTGAGGGACTCCACTTTCTACAGCCCTCCATTGGGAGACCTGTCCGTTTATTCCTACTCTCTGCTTTCTGCTTCTTAACCAATTCCTTATCCACAAGAGGACCTCTCCTCTTATTCCATGACTGCTAAGCTTCCTCAGAAGTCTTTGGTGAGGTACCTTGTCAAACGCTTTTTGAAAGTCTAAGTACACTATGTCCACTGGATCACCTCTATCTATATGCTTGTTGACACTCTCAAAGAATTCTAATAGGTTACTGAGACAGGACTTTCCCTTGCAGAAGCCATGCTGGCTCTGCTTCAGCAAGGCTTGTTCTTCTATGTGCTTAGTTAATCTAGCTTTAATCATACTTTCTACCAGTTTTCCAGGGACAGAAGTTAAGCTAACTGGCCTGTAATTTCCGGGATCCCCTCTGGATCCCTTTTTGAAGACTGGCATTACATTTGCCACTTTCCAGTCCTCAGGCACGGAGGAGGACCCGAGGGACAAGTTACATATTTTAGTTAGCAGATCAGCAATTTCACCTTTGAGTTCTTTGAGAACTCTCGGGTGGATGCCATCCGGGCCCAGTGATTTGTCAGTTTTTATATTGTCCATTAAGCCTAGAACTTCCTCTCTCGTTACCACTATTTGTCTCAGTTCCTCAGAATCCCTTCCTGCAAATGTTAGTTCAGGTTCAGGGATCTGCCCTATATCTTCCACTGTGAAGACAGATGCAAAGAATTCATTTAGCTTCTCTGCAATCTCCTTATCGTTCTTTAGTACACCTTTGACTCCCTTATCATCCAAGGGTCTCCTCTTGCAGGCTGAGATTAGGTTGGGAAACCTGTGGATGATGCAAGTAGTCTAGCAACCCTGGAAGGGACGTTGATGGGATTGGGTGAGGATTGGGATGGTGAGGTCAGAGTTGAGAATATTGGTGCTGAAACAATTGCACTGGCTGCCCGTTAGCTACTGGGCCAAGCAGGGGCGTCACTACCGGGGTGCGGAGGGTGCGGCCCGCACCCGGGTGTCACCATGAGGGGGGTGACACCCAGAGCCTCCCTACCCCGTGCCGTTGCCCGGCAAGGCTGCTCCAACTCCTTGGAGGTGGGCGGATGGGCGAGACCGGGAGCAGCGTCGGCGGGGCGAGGGAGGCGCGCTGGCATTCCCAGGCCTTCTCCGGCTGGGTGCCCCTCCAGCGTGCGCCCTCCCAGGGGCATGGACGGGGTGGCTGGCCTCAAGTGTGCATGCGCACGCACACACATGCAAGCCCAGCCACCTCGTCCATGCCCCTGGGAGGGTGCGCACCAGAGGTCCGCACCCCCCCCCCCGCACTCCCGCTAGTGACACCGCTGGGGCCAAGCTCAAGGTTCCAGTTTTGGTGTACAAAGCAGCTTGGGACCAAGATACCTGAACGATCCTCTTACCCTTTCTATGCCCAGTCAATCACTACACTCTGCAGATGGGGGCCTCCTGCAGATACCATTTTATCAGGAGGTCCATTTCACACAACATAGGAAGTGGACTTTTAGGGTTACGGAACCGACACTTTGGAATTCCCTCCCCTTGAAGATCAGACAGGCATCTGTTACCTTTTCGTCACCTACTGAAGACCTTCTTCTTTCAACAAGCCTTTTAAGTAGACACCTTATCCCAGTCTGCTTCTGTGTTGGAATTGATTTTTAAGATGTTTTTTAAGCTTTTTAAAAAAATATATTTTAAATATGTTTTGTTTTAATATGTTTTAAAGTATTTCATTTAGATGTTGTATAGTGTGTTTAGTGTTTTTGTCTGCTGGCATAGACTCCTGGGAGGAAGGGTGGGATATAAATTAAATAAATAAAATAAAATATGAATGGTTATTTAAGCAAAGCAATTTCAATTATAATAAAATTTCTTAGTTATCTCCAACATATTTAGAGGCTACTCATAATGTGAGGCCCTAAGCCGTGCCTTACTTGGTTTGTTCTTAAATCCAGCACAGGTCTCACCCCATTGGGACCACATGTTGCACGTGTTGTCCCAGTCACGAGGAGAAGTGCATTGGAGATCCTCTACAGGCAGCCACATGGAAAGTGGAGCTGCTGAAGGAAGCTGGTGAGGAGCGAAGGTAGGGCTAAAAGCCCAGGTCCACTCCACCCTCCATACAGCCAAGTTATGCAAGAAAAGGACTATGGTATCTCAGCCTTGCTTATCTCATAGGGTTGTGAGAATTATTCTCTCTCAGATGCTGATGTGTTTTAATCTCTTTTTAGTCTATTGCTCTTTCAATTGTTTAAAAATGTTTTGAATTACTTGTTTTTAACTATTTTTATTGATTTTTTTTTGTAAAGCACTTAGATGTTTTCTACAAACAAGCAATATGAGCCCAAAAGAGCCCAAGGGGGCAAACAACAAAACCATCTTAACAACAAAATATATTGAAAACAATTTCAGCACAGATGCAGACTGGGATAACATTGTGGTGGTTGTTGTTATGTGCCTTCAAGTCAATTTCGACTTATGTTGACCCTATCAATCAGCGACCTCCAAGAGCATCTGTCGTGAACCAGATCTTGCAAGTTCAGGTCTGTGGCTTCCTTTACAGAAGCAATCCATTTCTTGTTTGGCCTTCCTCTTTTTCTACTCCCTTTTGTTTTCCCCAGCATTATTGTCTTTTCTAGTGAATCTTCTCATTGTGTGTCCAAAGTACAATAACCACAGTTTCATCATTTTAGCTTCTAGTGATAGTTCTGGTTTAATTTGTTCCAACACCCAATTATTTGTCTTTTTAGCAGTCCATGGTATGAACAAAGCTCTCCTCCATCACCACATTTCAAATGAGTTGATTTTTCTCTTATCCGCCTTTTTCACTGTCCAACTTTCACATCCATACATAGAGATCGGGAATACCATGGTCTGAATGATCCTGACTTTAGTGTTCAGTTATATATCTTTGCACTTGTGGATCTTTTCTAGTTCTCTCATAGCTGCCTTCACCAGTCCTAGCCGCCTTCTAATTTCTTGAGTATTGTCTCCATTTTGGTTGATGACTATGCCAAGGTATTTATTTATTTATTTATTTATTATTTCAATTTATATACCGCCCTTAGCGAAATAGCTCTCAGGGCGGTGAACAAACAAAATAAAATACAATATATCATAATAAAAATACAAATCATATACAAAGAAACAACGAAAAGCACAGCAAAAACAAAATAAATACTACAAAAATTAAAATACAGATTAAAAGATTAAAAAAGTTAAGAAGATTAAAATGCCTGGGAGCATAAAAAGGTCTTTACCTGGCGCCGAAAAGATGGAAGTGTAGGCGCCAGGCGTACCTCTTCGGGGAGGCTGTTCCACAACTCAGGGGCCACCACAGAAAAGGCCCTAGATCTCGTAACCACCCTCCGGGCTTCCCGATGGGTTGGTACCCGGAGGAGGGCCTTAGATTCTGAACGAAGTGAACGGGTAGGTTCATAGCGAGAGAGGCGTTCCACAAGGTATTGAGGTCCCACGCCGTGTAAGGCTTTATAGGTCAAAACCAGCACCTTGAATCTCGCCCGGAAGCAAATAGGAAGCCAGTGCAGACACGCCAGGACAGGTGTTATATGCGACGACCGACTGGTCCTCGTCACTAATCTGGCAGCTGCGTTCTGCACCAGCTGAAGCTTCCGAACTGTCTTCAAGGGCAGCCCTACGTAGAGCGCATTACAGTAATCCAATCTTGAAGTTACCAGAGCGTGGACAACAGAGGCGAGGTCGTCCCTGTCCAGATAGGGGCGTAGTTGGGCTACCAGACGAAGATGGTAAAACGCATTCCATGCCACCGAGGCCACTTGGGCCTCGAGAGACAAGGAAGAGTCGAGAAGAACCCCCAAACTACGTACCTGTTTTTTCAGGGGGAGTGTAACCCCATCCAGAACAGGGTAAGCATCCACCATCTGAGCAGGGAAGGCGTTTACCAACAATGTCTCGGTCTTGTCTGGATTGAGTCTCAGTTTATTAGCTCTCATCCAGTCCATTATCGCGGTCAGGCAACGGTTCAGCACATCAACAGACTCACCTGAGGAAGATGAAAAGGAGAAATAGAGCTGTGTGTCATCAGCGTACTGATGGCAACGCACTCCAAAACTCCTGATGACCGCACCCAGCGGCTGCATGTAGATGTTGAAAAGCATGGGGGACAAGACCGATCCCTGGGGGACTCCACAATGGGCAGTCCATGGTGTCGAGTGATGTTCCCCAAGCACTACCTTCTGGTGACGATCCGCGAAGTAGGAGCGGAACCACTGCCAAGCAGTGCCCCCGACACCCAACTCCGCGAGTCTCCCCAGAAGGATACCATGGTCGATGGTATCAAACGCTGCTGAGAGATCAAGGAGAATCAACAGAGTCACACTCCCCCTGTCCCTCTCCTGACAAAGGTCATCATACAGGGCGACCAAGGCTGTTTCAGTGCCAAAACCGGGCCTGAAACCGGATTGAAACGGATCTAGATAATCGGTTTCATCCAAGAGCGCCTGGAGTTGGCTGGCAACCACCCGCTCCAAAACCTTGCCCAAAAAAGGGACATTCGCCACCGGTCTATAGTTATTCAGATTATCTGGGTCCAAGGAGGGTTTCTTTAAAAGAGGTCTCACTACTGCCTCCTTGAGGCTACCAGGGACTACTCCCTCCCTCAAGGAGGCGTTAACCACTTCCTTGGCCCAACCGGTGGTCCCAGCCCTGCTAGCTTTCACTAGCCAAGATGGGCAAGGATCCAGAACAGATGTGGTTGCCCGAACCATTCCAAGCACCTTGTCCACTTCTTCGAGCTGCACCAACTGAAACTCATCCAATAAAGAAGGACAAGGCCGTGCTCCGGACACTTCAATGGATTCATCTGTCACAACATCAGAGTCAAGGTCCCTGCGGATACATGCGATCTTATCTTGAAAGAGTCCAGCAATTTCGTTGCAGCGGGTCTCAGATGTTTCCATAGTATCGTGGGGGCCAGAGTGTAAGAGCCCTCGCACGACTTTAAAAAGCTCCACTGGGCGGCATAAAGATGATCTAATAGAGGCAGCAAAATAGAGCTTCTTTGCTGTCCTTACCGCTTTTGTATACAACTTATTGGTGGCACTTACCAAAGCATAGTTGTATCCACTGGGAGTTTTCCTCCATCTGCACTCCAGCCTCCTCCTCTCTTGTTTCATCGCTCTCAGCTCCGGAGTATACCACAGAGCGGTGTGAGCTCTACACCAGAGGGGGCGCGCGGGAGCGATCATGTCAATAGCCCGGGTCATTTCCGTATTCCACAGTGCGACCAGGGCCTCGACAGGAGCACCGGTCCTATCAGCCGGAAAATCTCCCAGAGCCCTCTGAAAACCTACGGGATCCATCCGGCTCAGGGAGCGGATCAACTTAATAGATCCTCCACCTTTGCAGAGGGAAAGAGCCGCTGTGAGTCTAAATCTCAATAAGCGGTGATCTGTCCATGACAATGGGGTAGATGAAAAACACCCCACCACCAGATCACCATCTCCATGTCCAGTGGCGAAGATCAGATCAAGAGTATGTCCCGACACATGCGTTGGGCCAGTAGAAAATTGAGACAGCCCCATTGTTGTCATGGAGGCAATGAAGTCCTGAGCTGCGCCAGATAAGACAGCTTCGGCATGGACGTTGAAATCCCCCAGTACCAAAAGTCTAGGGGATCTCAACAGCACCTCCGAGACTATCTCTGTCAGCTCAGCTAAGGAAGCTGTTGGGCAGCAAGGTGGACGGTACACCAACAGTATTCCTAGTCTGTCTCCCTGGCCCAATACAAGGTGGAGACATTCCAGACCAGTTGCCGTCTGGACAGGGTGCTTGGTGAGAGGAAAAGAACTCCTATAGACCACGGCGACCCCCCCTCCCCGGCCCTCAGATCTACCACAGTGCTGAACCAAATACCCAGGTGGACAAAGCTGGGAAAGAGCAACTCCTTCCTGATCAGCCACCCAGGTCTCGGTTATACATGCCAGGTCGGCACCCTCCTCCAGGATTAAATCATGGACAAGTGAGGATTTATTATGTACCGACCTGGCATTCAAAAGCAGCACTTGGAGATCCGAGAGCTGGCTGATAGGACAACCAGCAATCCTGTGGATATGAGGAGAACCGGAACAAGGCACAGACACAACTTGTCTGGGACGAGTTCCCCTTACCTGGCCTGTTCTCCTCCTAACACCATACCTCCCATTAACCGTCACTACGTTAATTGGGGCCCCCGAAAGCCCCCCCCCCACGAAGGATGGAATCTTTTCTCCCAGGCACATGTTAAAAATACACAAATCCACACAGACAAGCAACATACAAAACATTCACCCCACATTTAACCCACACACACCCCAACAAACAACATTAAAATTAGTTAATCCTCTTCAAGCAGCGATGGCAGTCTCGAGCCCCCCATCCAAAAGCAAACCGCAGTAACGGCACCAGGACAGCAGCACAGCACCAAGCAGTAACAGCAGCACCCACACGCGAACAAAAAGCGGCGAAGGTAGCGAAGCTGTAAGCCGCAGTGGTAGTGTCCTGGGCAGCGGCACGGCCCTCAGCGATAATAAAACGCCTGCAACCCGCGGCGGCGATGGCGGCAACAACAGGCCGCAGCGACGAAGTCCACCGGCAGCAGCACGGCCCCCTCGGCGATGACAACGCCCCGTGCGCAAGCGGGCGGCGGCAGCAATGGCAGCAGGACAGGTCACAGCGGAGTCCCCAGCAGCGACACGCCCCTCAGCGACAGCGACAACATCCGCATGCAAGCTGGCCGACAGCGGCAGCACGGGCCGCGGCGACAGAGTCCCCAGCAGCGACACACCCCCTAGCAGCAGCGACAGCGTACAAGCAGGCAGACGACGGCAATGACGGCGCGGGCCGTGGGAATGGAGTCCTCAGCGGCGGCGCGCCCCCCAGCAACGACGACAACGCCCGCACGCAAGCGGGCCGGTGATGACAACGACGGTGGCACAACGATGGCGGGCGGGCGAACAGGCAGCAGCAACGGCGGCAACACAACACCGCCGGCAGCAGGGCCCAAACAGGCCGCAACAATGCACACACACATTGATAATCCTAGATAAGTTCAATGTCCTCATTGTCAACTTTAAAGTTACATAAATCTTCTTTTGTCATTACTTTAGTCTTCTTGACATTCAGCTGTAGTCCTGCTTTTGTGCTTTCCTCTTTAACTTTTATCAGCATTCATTTTAAATTATTACTTGTTGCTGCCAGTAGTATGGTATCATCTGTATATTTCTCCCACAAATTTTCACACCTTTGTCTTGGTCCAATCCTGCTTTCCGTATGATATGTTCTGTGTATAGATTAAACAAGTAGGTTGATAAAATACACCCCTGCCTCACACCCTTTCCGATTGGGAACCAGTCGGTTTCTCCATATTCTGTCCTTACGGTAGCCTCTTGTGCAGAGTATAGGTTGTGCATCAGGACAATCAGATGTTGTGGCACCCCCGTTTCTTTTAAGGCATTCCATAGTTTTTCATGATCTACACAATCAAAGGCTTTGCTGTAATCTCTAAAGCACAGGGTGATTTCCTTCTGAAATTCCTTGGTCTATTCCATTATCTAATGTATGTTTGCAACAGGATCTCTAGTGTCCCTTCCCTTTCTGAATCCAGCTTTGATGTCTGGCATTTCTCACTCCTTATAAGAGCCTTTGTTGTAGAATCTTGAGCATTACTTTACTTGCACGAGATATTAAGGCAATAGTTTGATAATTACTGCATTCCCTTGGATCTCCTTTGTTTGGAATTGGGATGTATATGGAATGCTTCCAGTATTTGGGCCATTGTTTAGTTTTCCATATTTGTTGACAAATTTTTGTCAAAATTTGGACAGATTCAGTCTCAGTAGCTTGTAGCAACTCTATTGGTATGCCATCTGTTCCTGGTGATCTGTTTCTTCCAAGTATTTTATGAGCAGCTTTCACCTCACATTCTAAAATTTCTGGTTCTTCATCATACGGTTCGTCCATGAATAAATCTGGCATCCTTGCATCTCTTTTATAGAGTTCTTCAGTGTATTGCTTCCATCTTCCTTTTATTTCATCTCAGTCAGTCAGCGTGTTCCCCGTTGATGATTCAACATCCCTACTTTTGGTTTAAATTTCCCTTTAATTTCCCTAATCTTTTGGAGTAGGGCTCTTGTTCTACCCTTTTTGTTGCCCTCTTCTATTTCTATGCGATAACCATTGTAATAGTTCTCTTTGTCCCTACATACTAGTTGCTGTATTGTTGCATTTAGGATTCTGACCGTGTTTCTATCTCCTTTTGCTTTTGTTTTCCTTCTCTCTTTAACCATTTTAAGAGTTTCTTCAGTCATCCATTGAGGTCTTTCTTTTTAACTAGAGGTATTGTCTTTTTGCATTCTTCTCTGATAATGTCTCTGACTTCACTCCATAGTTCTTCTGGTTCTCTGTCAACTAAGTTTAAAGCCTCAAACCTGTTCCTTATTTCATCTTCATATGCTTCTGGGATGTTATTTAAATTGTATTTTGGCATTATGATTGCTTTGTTGGTCTCCTTTAGCTTTACTCTGATTTTCGATACAACCAGTTCATGATCTGTACCGCAGTCTGCTCCTGGTCTTGTTTTCGCAGAAAGTATGGAACTTCTCCATCTTATAATCAATTTGATTCCTATATTGACCATTTGGTGATGCCCACATGTACAGTCGTCTTTTTGGTTATTCAAAAAATGTGTTTGCAAGAAACAAATTATTGGCTTCACAGAATTCAATGTCTTTCTCCTGCTTCGTTTCTGTCTCCTAGGCCCCATTTCCCCACAATCCCTAGTTCTTCTCTATTCCCTGCTTTTGCATTCCCATCCCCCATGATTATCAGCACATCTTGTTTTGGTGTGTGATCAATTTCTTCCTGTACTTCCTCTTCTTCTGCATTTGCCGTTGGAGTATAGACATAGATGATGGTTATGTTAATAGGTTTCCCATTAAATCTCATTGATATAACTCGCTCAAACCTTGCGTTATAGCTCTTAATTGTTTTTGCTACATCACTTCTCACTATTAAATCAACCCTGTTTCTTCTTAATTTCTCATTTCCTGCATAATATATTTTGTAGTTGCCTGATTAAAAATGTCCCATTCCCATCCATTTTAATTTACTCATGCCAGATATTGTAATGTTTAAATGTTCCATTTCTTGCCTGACAATTTCTAACTTTCCCTGGTTCATGCTTCTCACATTCCATGTTCCTATTGTGCGCTTCGTACAACTCTGGACTCTCCTGTCATATCTGTGCGCATCAGCCTCTGGGCTTCCTTTCGGGTTTGACCCAGCTGCATCCTTAGTCACAGTGCTACTCGTATTTGTCCTTTGTTCTTCCCCAGTAGCTCGGTAAGTGCCTTCTGACCTGGGGGGTCTCATCTTCCAGCACTATCTCGTGTTGCATTTTGGATAGTCTATTCATAGGGTTTTCATGGTAAGAGGTATTCAGAGGTGGTTTACCATTGCCTTCCCCTGAGTTTGGATGCATCTTAGTCTGGTGTCTCAGCTTTGACCATTCCACCTTGGATGCCCATGCTAGGAGTCTAGCCTCTTGGTCTAGACTCCTGACGGCATTGCTCTCAGCTTCTTCAACACTCTCAAACCCCCTCACCATATTAAGGTCTGCATCCCTACTTAAAAGGCTTGTTGGAAGAGAAAGGTCTTCAGTAGACACTGTAAATACAACAGAGATGGCGCCTCTCTAATATTTAAGGGGAGGGAATTCCAAAGGGTAGGTCCCAAAACACTAAAGATCCACTTCCTATATTGCACGAAGCAGACTTCATGATGAGATGGTATCTGCAGAAGGTCCTCACCTGCAGAGTGCAATGACTGGCTGGCGACTCTGCTCTCCTTCCGGCGCCAGGTCAAAACCTTCCTATTCTCTGAAGCATTTTAAGTTACACTGATTTACTTTTTAAAATGTTTATTGTATTGGATTGATGATTGTATTTTAGTATTATTTTGTTATTCATTGTATTTTTATGCTATTTTATGTTCACCGCCCAGAGAGCTATTGCTAGTCGGGCGGTATATAAATTTAATAAATAAATAAATAAATAAAATAAAGGGGCATCCTAGTCCCAAGCTGTTTAGGGCTTTGTAGACAATAACCATCATATTGATCTTAGCCCAGTATATCGCACTTGAATATCACACCTGAGATCTTTGGGGTAAAGGGAAGGATAAAAATATGATGGTCCTGTGCAAATATTAACTTTTAATGTCCTGGGATGTGAGCTGTCTTGATCTACATCACACCAGAGGATGTTGTAAAGCTGTTCTTCAGAGAAGGAGCTCTCAGCAATAAAAAATACTGGGCTTGTATTGAGAGGAAGGGCAGGATATAAATCTAATAAATAAATAAATAAATAAAAATAGGGATTATTTAGGGGGGAAAATAACAAGCTGTTTTCAATGCTAATAATTCCCCCCCCCAAAAAAAAATAAGGAAGCAGCGCCAACTGTTTGCTTTCATGAGAATCCACATAGCAGTTCATTCTGATTATTGCAGGCTTGCCTGTGTCCTTTGGGGTTGTTCACACAAAGGCCCCACCACCCCTTAGGTCCCAGCTGGTGGGAGACATCTCCCCTCTCCATACCTCAGTGGTGTTTGGGGACTACCAGTGCCTGGTTTCTTCTTAGAAAAGAGTGTGTGGAAATCTCTAGTGAGACCCTGTTGGTTCTGCAGCGGATGCTTAAGGGACTTCTCTTGGGTTATTGAGCTCTTGAGTCAGGCCTCCTACAGTAATCAGACATCCAAAGACTTTCAACTTTCACACAAGCTGAGAGGACTGCAGATATTGTTGCAAATGCCAGCAAAGTTTGCTTTTCTTCTTTTAAGCCACTTTTGCCAAACAAAGTTGTCTGTGTCAGGCTCTGAGGCACTCTGGTTTACTTCAATGTGACTCTACGATAGTAGTGCAGTGTGTCCTAGGTCAGTGTGTAGGACCTTAGGAAGTTGCCTTGGTGTAAGGCCATTGGTTCCTCTAGCTCTGCACTGCCTACTCTGACTAGCAGCAGCTCTCTGGGTTTTCAGATGGGGGGGCAACCCCAGCCTCACCTGAAAATGCTGAGGATTCAACCTAGGGTATTCTGTAGGCAAGGCCGATGCTGGACCGCTAAGCTATCCTCCCACCCCAGTTATGCGGTCCATAATGCAGTGGCACTCAAAGCCTGAGTACAATCCTATGGTGTGCCATCATTTGAGGCTCGCACCAGACTAGGGATGTGCTAACCTGTCAATTTCACTGTCCCTCATCTTCTGTTCTTTTTAAAGTTCAGTTCTCCACATTTCCACATCATTGTGATTTTTTTAAAAAAAGAGTCCTTGTGAAAATTCATCAGCATTTGTAGTAAACTGCCCAGAGAGCTTTGGCTATGGGGCGGGATACAAATGCAATAAATAAATAAATAAATAAATTTGAGTGCAAATTTCTCGTCACATACACATGCTTGTTGTTTGCCACCTTGGGCTTCTTTGGGAGGAAGTGCAGGATATACTACTAGTAGTAGTAGTGATGACGATGATGATGGTGGTGGTTGTGATACTTGGAGAAACATCCCTATAATTTTGGCAGTTGGGAAAGAGGATGTGCTTCATATCCATAGAATAAGTAGGTAGGACAATTACCTGGCATGACTTCAGAGAGCCCTTAGTACATTTCGCAAAGTGAGCAAGCAAGATGCCAACATATCTGGAAGAACAAGACAGAAAAAGAATTGAAATCACTGGAACATAGTTAAGGATTACGGTCCTAACTAGGTTTGACAATGTTAAGGGGAAAGTGAACATCATTAGACCCATCAGTCACCCTGCCCCTCCTCAACTTCCCTCCCCCCTCATCTCCTGGGATCTAAGCTTCATGACTGTTATACACACAGTTCCTTTAGAAGCACTTATAATGAAAAGATGCTGAGGAAATCCAACCCTACCCATGCACACACACACCCAAAACCACCAAGGGCATCCTTTAGTCAGCCCTCTAGGCAAGATTGGAGAATGCTTCAATATCCTGCATTTTCCTCTGGAACAAATGAGGGAAATAAATAATAAAAAAAGGAGATGGCAGGGGAGAGGGAGGGAGAGAGACACCAATTTCCAAATGTGGCACTCTGTTCTTTGGGGGGGGGGGGAAATCAGAACAAAAGGAAGAAAACTTTATCTCCCTCGGTGGCTGAGCTGATGAATATTTCTTTCCTTTGGCAGAAAGGAGGGGAAAAATATATATCCTGATGAACTGACATTTCAGGTTCATGCAAACAAATCCCCTCTAGGATGAATGTATTAGTTGGATCGTGATTAATCGCAAACTTGGACCTGCCCTTACAGGTCTCCCCCATTTTGTCTGTCTGCCTGTGTATGTGTGTATGTATGGGCACCCCCCCTTCTGATTATATAGTTAAAATAATTATGATGAAATCTATTTACTGCTCATTACTTCGGGTGAGTTGGAGGGGGGGGGGACAACATTGAATCCAAGCTCACATCTGCTACATCCATTGATTCTGAAGAGTTGACTGACAGTTTCCAACTGCCTAAGTAGGTTATAACAAGCTAGCTCCAGGCTGGAAAAGGCAGCAGAGTGCAGAGCAGAGCAACTCTGGCCTCCAAACCTGTCTTCAGCCTGGAGAAAGAAAAAAGTGGTGGGATAAAAAGACGAGAAGGGAGCGGTTGGGGGGAGGAAAATGATTAAACCTCTCGTCCCTAACTTCCATCTCCCAGTTCTCAAGCTCGGTAGCTGCGGCTTTTTAATTGATTTGCTGCTTAACTTTTCATTTATATTTCACCTTACGGGGACAGCAGAGAAAATGATCTCACAGACAGTAATAAAATTATTATTCACCTAATCATTCACAAACAAGTGTTGTTGGTTTGGGGTTGTTGTTTAAAAGTGTCTTCCACATAAGCCACAGCCCAAGCACAGAGGGGACAAATGCTTTTAAAACAGCAGATGACAGCAGATGTCAAAAGAACGTCGAGATAATGTGTTTGCATGTATAGGATGGAGGGGAAATTAGTTCAGTCTGCATGTTAAGCTGAACCGCTGCTATTTGCTAATTCTGGATTATATGTGGATTGGAATGCAGCTATTGATTGGACTGCATACTTCTCCAAATTGTGCTTTAAAAACTGCAGAAATATGTGTATTTTAGGGAAGAGTTTAAAATTGCATGTATTAGGGGGAAATAGATTGAAAATAAAATAAAAATGTGTATTTTAGGGAAAGAATGTATACAGAATGTGTATTTTCGGGAAAAGATTGTACAATATAAATTCTCTCTCTCTCTCTCTCGTGTGTGTGTGTGTGTGTGTGTGTGTTAAAATCTGCCAAAAAATGGGATGGGATAGAATGGAGCTCAGGTGAGCAACAGTCTGCCCATGTTAACAATTTCCCTTGATTTCAAATAAAGCAAGCTTGTGACCGCAGCCCTATAACCACCTTGCCTGTGAGTGTGTTGGTGTGCAGGGGTGTTGCAGGCAAACCCCCACTTTCCCTCTCACACATTCATAAATTTGTGTGTCTCTGTGTTGGACAGTGATCCTTCCCTCCCGCACTGTGTGTCTCTTGGTGTCCGTTCTTGACAAATATTGGCATTGCGACAGCACTAATGAGACTGGAACATGGATTGAAAAGAAAGGTCTTCACATTTGAAAAGAAATGTGTCCGCTTAATTTGAAGGCTTACTTCCTTGACTTGTAGGGAAACTATACGTAAGCTGCCAATCCTCAGTCTCACAGACATGAAGGGGTAAATGTTAGTTGGTTATTTCCACTAGCCTAGAACTTTACACAAAGCAAACACAGCTTTGCAAATGACATGAACATTTTTCCCCATTCCCCGCACGCTTTGGCCAAAGGACTGAAGATTTGTCATCACTTGAAATGTTCCCAAGAAGTGCGCTCTTCTTAAGAAAGTAATGCCCTGTAGCAGTTACTTTCCATTTGAAATGGAAACTAAAATAAAACTCCCACCATCTCAAATTCTACCTCATGGGAAATTTTAAGATCCCTGCCTGGGCAAAACCTCTGAGGAATTTTGTAGGAAGAAGAAAGACTTTTGTTGGGTAGCAAAACTTCCTCTTCTAAGGTAGGATTTTTGCAAATCTCCCTTTACACCAGCACAATTCAGCCGGTTTTAAGCACTTTTACATCCCATTGTATACAAAGTTTTGGAACTTTCTTAAGGCCAGGCTGCTGGATCCAATGCAGCCTCGCTGGGAGAAAGCCTTACTGAACACAGTTAGACTTGCTTCTAACATAAACAGGACAACATCAATAGGACAACATTATACATGTCTACTGAAACAAAGTCTCATTGACTTCAGTGGGGCTTACTCCAATGTAAACAGATCAGACTGTAGTTTCCTTTTGAAACTTAGAGCAGACCAAAATAGATGAAGTCAACACTAGTGGTCAATATGCTGGCTATGCTAACCAGCAGTGGCTCTTCAGCTTCTGGGGTATGAACAGCTCCAGGGTCAGGGGTATGAACAGCAAAATTAAGAACATGTTTTCATTCTTAATCTTAGAAGAGCCTTGCTGGGGTTCTTGAAGCTGCTTCTGCTGACATTTTCAGTGCCATAAGAACATAAGAAGAGTTCTTCTGGATCAGTGCAAAGGCCTATATAGCCCATGATTCTGATTTCCACAGAGGCCAACTAGATGCCCATGGCAAGCCCACATGCTGGACATGAAGGCCATAGCCTTCTCCCACGGTTGTTTTGCTTCAGCTTGAACTCAGAGGTAGGGACGGCCCAAGACATTTAGCTGCCTGAAGATCAGGCAAGATGGTTCCCCTCCCCAACCCACGTACAGAAGCCAACGGGCCTGGCCATTGAAGCTTACTTCAACACTGGTGATGATAAGAACATAAGAACATAAGAAGAGCCTGCTGGATCAGGCCAGTGGCCCATCTAGTCCAGCATCCTGTTCTCGCAGTGGCCAACCAGGTGCCTGGGGGAAGCCCGCAAGCAGGACCCGAGTGCAAGAACACTCTCCCCTCCTGAGGCTTCCGGCAACTGGTTTTCAGAAGCATGCTGCCTCTGACTAGGGTGGCAGAGCACAGCCATCATGGCTAGTAGCCATTGATAGCCCTGTCCTCCATGAATTTGTCTAATCTTCTTTTAAAGCCGTCCAAGCTGGTGGCCATTACTGCATCTTGTGGGAGCAAATTCCATAGTTTAACTATGCGCTGAGTAAAGAAGTACTTCCTTTTGTCTGTCCTGAATCTTCCAACATTCAGCTTCTTTGAATGTCCACGAGTTCTAGTATTAGGAGAGAGGGAGAAGAACTTTTCTCTATCCACTTTCTCAATGCCATGCATAATTTTATACATAATTTTATACATAATTTTATATAGATAGCATCCCTCACCACACCCAAGGGAACAGGCTAATTGAGGAGATGAAGAGCACACTATGCGGCATCAGTGGGGAATGGCTGGGAGACTCAAGTGGAACAACCAGGGGCTACCACTGTAGTCTCCCTCTCCCACAACCTGCTCCCTGTGGCAGAATCATGCAATAGTACAGTTGGAAGGGGCCAATAAAGCCATGGAGTCCACCCCCTGCTCAGTGTAGGATTCCAAATTAGAGCATACTTGACAGATGGCTGTCCAGCTGCCTCTTGAATGCCTCCAGTGTTGGAGAGCCGTCCACCTCCCTAGGTAATTGGTTCCGTTGTCATACCTCTCTAACAGTTATAAAGTTTTTTCCTGAGTTGCAGCTGAAATTTGGCTTCCTGCAAGTTAACTTAGCCCTAACCCCCACCCTAACCCTCACCCTAACCCTCACCCTCACCCTCCTCTGTGTGACAACCTTTCAAGTACTTGAAGAGTGCTATCGTATCTCCCCTCAGTCTTCTCTTCTCAAGGCTAAACATGCCCAGTTCTTTCAGTCTCTCCATAGGGCTTTGTTGCCAGTCCCCGATCATCCTTGTTGCCCTGCTCTGAACCTGTTCCAGTTTGTCTGCATCCTTCTTAAAGTGCAGCATCCGGCACTGGGTGCAATACTCAAGCTGAGGCCTAACCAGTGCCAAATAGAGAACTAGTACTTCACATGATGTGGAAACTATATGTCTGTTAATGCAGTCTAAAATGGCATTTGCCTTTTTGCAGCCACATCACACTTTTGACTCATATTCAGCTTCTGATCAGCTTGTTCAGTTGATCAGCTTGTTGCCTTAATCTTCCTAACAGTAGGCCAAGTCCTGTCCAGAGGTATACTGCTTCTGATCTTGGAGATAACATATAGCCATTATAATTAGTAGCCATTGATGCATATCACACAGCACATATTTAGACTATGGAATTCATACCCACAAAAAGTAGTGATCACCATCAACTTGGATGCCTTTAAAAAGGATGAGACAAATTCATGGAGGCCAAGGGTATCAGTACCTACTAGCCATGATGGCTATATTCTACCTCCAATCAGGGACAGTATGCCTTTGAATACGAGTTACTGGGAATCACATAGTTCTTTTGCACTCAGGTCCTGCTTTTGGGCTTTCCAAAGGCATCTGGTAAACCACTGTGAGAACAGGACTGTGGACTAGATGCTACTCACAGTAGACCCATTGAAATTGATAGATGTGACTAAGTTAGGTTTATTAATTTCAGTGGGTCTACTCTGGGTAGGACTTAGATGGTTACAACCCTGACCTGAGCATTTAATTAGTTTATTCCCCCACCCACCCTATACGATCAACTTGGATTTAAAAGAGGATTAGACAGACTCATGGAGGATTATGCAATCAATGGCTACTAGCCATGATGGCTATGCACTGCCACCAAAGTCAGATGCAGCATGCTTCTGACAACCAGTTGCCGGAAAACGCAGGAGGGGAGAGTGCTTTTTGCAATCAGGTCCTGCGTGTGGACTTCCCGTAGGTATCTGATTGGCCACTGTAAGAACAGGATTGTGGACTAGACGGGCCATTGGACTAATCCAGCAGGCTCTTCTTAAGTCCCTATGGTGGACTTACCTTCCTTGAATTGGTCTAATACCCCTTTAGAGCCTTTCCTGCTGGTAGGCCTCACCACATCTTAACTATGGACCGTCAGCCGATCCACCTGTGTCTCCTTTCACCTCCTTTGTAAAAAGAATTCAATGATGTGTCACATCATTCCATAATGTGCTATTGGTTCCAGCAGTCATCTTTCCAGCAAGCCTCTGTATCAAGGGGTACTTCCTCTTCAGGGAATTTTCCGCATTGAGGCCACAACGTAAATAAATAAGCATTGTTTCTTCTTGGTGTCTGCCTCCCCCCCCTTCTCTAATGAATAGATCATTCATTACGAGAAAAGTCATGCATATGGGCCATTTAAAATGTCTTCACTTGATATTATGAGAAATATCATTCTTAATTCATTTGGCATTTTATTATTTTACTTCTCCAAAAATAAATGAATTCTGAAAGGTTACTGGAGATGTTCCTATCAGACATCTTATCTGGCAATGAGCAGGAGGGAGGGGGGAATGGCTACGTACATTGCAAACTCTAATCTAAATGTGTCATTAGATTGTGAACAAGTTGTTAATGTCATCTTGGAAAGCAACCTTGTACCAAAGATATGGAGAAGGTGGCACCACTGCTGTTCGGCAGAGCTGGCTCCCAAGCTCTCTCATTCTCCATCTATTTTATGGTGATAAAATATCATTTATAGTGGCTCCATATGTTGGACAAGTACCATCGCTCAATGTCAGAGCATATGCTTTGCATGCAGAAGGTCCCAGATTCAAATCCCAGCATGTCCAGGTAGGGAATGGGAGGAAACCCTGTCTGGAGAGCTGCTTCCAGCCAGTGTAGACAATCCTGAGATGGATGGGCCTATGATTTCACTCTGTATAAGGCAGCTTCCTCTGTTCTGATTAAATAACGGATAAATAGATTGTAAGCAGGGGGTTGATGTACATTCCCTACAAGGAAAGATGAAGGATGCAATAACCCTGGAATAGGTTCCATTGACCTTAATGGGACTTGCTTATGAGTAGCCTCATTTAGGATAGTGCTGCAAAGCGGGCGTGGCTAACTTGTGGCTCTCTAGATGTTGCTGGAGCATATTCTCATATTCTCTTGACGATGCTGGTGTGTATGTGTGTGATGGGTGATGGAGTCCAGCCACATCTGGAGGGCCACAGGTTCTTCGCCTCTACTTTCAAGCCTTATCAGGAATGGAGGCTGCATTTCTGGTGAGACTAGCAACCCCTGGAGGTCCATAAGTTTCTCACACTTCCTCTAAAAATACAGTTGTTTTATGCGGTAACTAAGAACAGACTCCTTCCTTTCTTCCAGCTATGTACCATTCTCTGTGCCAACCTTGGATAATTGTTTGTATATATATTTACTGTTTCACAGAACCCATCCCAATTAGGTGGGCCTGAAGTACAAGACTTTGCTTGGACCCTTGTGTTTGCTTTCCTTTAGGATCCCCATCCTAAAGAATCTTACTACCGACCAGCATATCCTAGTTCGGCCAAGACTGCCAATATTCCAGCTTTGTGAAATGCTGGCTGGCCTGTGAAAGGTAGTCTCAGGTAAGCCAGGAGCCAGGAAAGAGAAGTCAGGGGACAGACCAGGTGGCAAAGGTCAGAAGCCAGGACCAAATAACCACCAAGGATACAGGAACACATCAGAACTAAAGAAGACCTTATTACGCAAAACAAGGCTCAACTGGAACAGAAAGCTCTCTTATGCTCTTCCTGTCCAGAAGGATCCAATAGCCAGCCTGGGTGGGTAGAGTTCATCCAGGGCCTGAAGGTACTTCATGGAGAAGCTGCCAATGGCGGCTGGTGGCTCTATGGCAGTGGGGCAGTGGAATCCACTCTGGGTTTTAGTGCTCCAGCCTTGGACTGCTTCCTGAAAGTTCAGGCTAAAACCTGAAGCAGATTCCACTGCCCTACTGACAGGAAACCACCAGCCACCACTGGAAGCTGCTACTCCTGACTCACACCCATTTTTGGCCTGCAAATCCAACTTTTCTTCCATTTATTGGTCTCATAGTTAGGGGCACATGCTCAATCCACCCCCTCCACCCCCACCCCTGACATCCTTGACTTTCAGAAATCAAATGTGAACTCATTTCAAAATACCAGCAGTGTTTGAATTTTAAATTAACCTATTTACAATGAAACTATGCCTGCTGATTGCCATCATCTTCAGGAAAATTAACAGTAACGATCATCGGCATCATAATGCAATTTCCCCACAAAAATCACATAGGCTTCATTACTGTTTACATAAATTGTCATAAATACCAATTATAGCAGAACATAAAATGTAATGCTCTCTTTTTTAAAATCATAATCACACAATTGTTCTCCTAATTCATATGCTGGGGGAATAGGTTTTGATTCAACCTTTGTTGCGAACAAAATATTTTGCTGGTGGTTCGTTTTGCTCGAAGAGTCCGTTGGCTTCCTTTCAAAAAATTATTCTTTCCCTCTCACCGTTCAGATCAGTTAATCTTTGTCCCCTGTTTGCTTTGCCCTCTAACGCGCAGGGAAGAACATGTAGGAGATCCTAGGAATAGCAGACAAGGGGAAACATACCGTGTGTGTCCTCTAGACATCAGGTGCTGGGCTGGAGCAGGACGATCATTTCCGGTGGGGATTTACAACATCATTTTGTGCAATTATGTTGCAGACCCCATAAAGGAATAATGCAATAATAAACCTGTTCAAAGGGCAAATTTGTTACACCAATTTCTGTTTCTCCCATAAGTCAGCAGAACAAATAACTGATAAGGGGAATAATGTACTAAATGACTAATTTAATGCAGAGGAAGGGGAACATGGCAGGGTTTAGCCATTTCACTTAGATTTCCAGTGGAATCTCAGAGCTGATGCTGAATTTTTGCCTAGGGAAAGCAATTCTGGATGCACTTGGAGGTCCCTGCTTAGAGATAGTATCTGAGAAATTTCAAGGCAAGTGATATTTTGATAAGGCATGTGAAATATCCTCTGAAGGGGGCACATCCCATACTCATACTTAAATCAGGGGTAGCAAATATGGTGCCCTCCAGGTGATACTTAATTCCAATTCCCATAAGCGCCAGCCAGCATGGCCAATGGTCAGAGAGGATGGGAGTGGGAGTCTTGCAACATCAGGGTGAAGGAGACCACCCTGGTTTTAATGATAGCCAGTGAGCAGTGGATTTGGCTTAGATTATAAAATCATAGACACACAAGAGATTTAAGGTCATCTACCACATCACCCAAGGACCTAAATACTGTATGTAGTTCAAGAGCCCCTAATTCTGTGCAGGGTTTGCCTCAGTTCTCCTGGGATCTCCAGATGCTTGCAAAAGAGGCAAGTGCCATGCCATAACAAAGCCCACAGGTTTTATCAAGCCCTCTATCAAGGACGCAGGAACGTAGGAAGCTACCTTATTATATAGCCACGAGAGTGGCTGTATACTACAGTCAGCATGGATTTTCCACATTCCACAATGTTAAATTGAAAATACCCCCATGCCATTCTGATGCTTCCTATAAGCTCATTTCAAAGCAAAACCTTGCAAAATGTATAGTCCTGAACTCAGAAACGCTTGCTTAACAACCCTCTCAATTTTCATGGCGATACACAAAACAGTCAGAAAGAATCGAGAGTTCAAAGTCTAAAGAGAGAGATAAAAAACCAGACCCCTTTTGAACCTTTTTCTCTGAGAGTTCTCATAATCTGTTGAAATTCATTAAAAATCAGCCATGTTCACAAAGGAACTGTAATCCTGTTACTGACCTTGCCCCATACTATGACATTTATCTTCTGCAATTTAAAAGTAAAAAAAAAAAAATACCTGGCTGATTTTTAATTAATTTAAGAAATTTTGCATTGAACTGAATAATAATGTTGGGCATGCTCAGTAAGAACCAACTGTCAGTGTTCTAAAAGCCAGACTCACAGCTGCTTGGCTTGCCTAATCAGGGGGCCACACCTACACCAGATTTTGATTTCACATGAGACAGTCATGGCTTTCCCCCAAAGAATCCTGGGAAGTGTAGTTTGTGAAGGGTGCTGAGAGGAGACTCCTATTCCCCTGACAGAGCTCCAGTAGCCAGAGGGGTTTAACAGTCAGCAGCAATGACTGAAGCTCTGTGAGGGGAACAGGGCCTCTCCTAGCAACTCTCAGCACCCTTCATTAACTACACTTCCCAGGATTCTTTGAGAGAAGCCATGACTGTCTAAAGTGAAATAAAGGCCTGATGTGGATGTGGCCAGGGACACCTTTGGTTTAAATTTGGGTGGGAGGCTGCATGTGCCTGCTGTAGAATAAAAAGGTGGGGGAAACCCTGAAAAGTAAAGATACTGTCCACAATGTTTTCCTTTTGGAAAGAAAAGGGGCTTCCCTTCTGCCCAGTGCCCACCCACCAAATCTCCTTCACCTCCCCCTCCTTCCGTTCCCCTCTCCCCTCCCCCTGTTCCTCCCCCATGGTCAGTTTTTCCTATCCTAACCATGATTACATAGGAGTAAATTCCATTGAAAACAATAAACATGCAAATGATCAGGCCTGCCTTTCCCCTCCTTCCCCTCTCCTCTTCTCTCCCTTCCTCCTCCCCTCCCCTCTTCCTTCTTCCTCCTTCCCTGCCCACCCCAGCCATCCCTCCCTCCCCTTACAATGCCCTCCTTCTTCTCCCCCCTCCCCTCCCATTCCTCCTCCCCATGGTCAGTTTTACCTATCCTAAGCATGATTGCAGGGGAGTAAATCCCACTGAACTCAGTAAGCATGCAAATGATCAATCCATTCTCAGCAAACTTGCACAGGATCCCATTTCTTACCTCCCGGATTAAAAAGCAGAGAAAGTCACTAATAGGCAAAAAAACTATTAGGCACATGTTACAAAATTCTTCCAAGCTACACAGGAAGTGGATTAGGCTGTGAAAGACCAACCCAAATTGTGTTTGCATTTTGACAACTTTGTAGGGCAGTACAATATGTCAGAGAGGAGGTCAGGTCTCCTGCTCCCCTGGTGCATTCACTATAGCTGCCCAATCTCCCTTCTTTTTAAAGTTTGATAGAAATATCTGTGGGCTATAAGTTACGTTCTTAAACCGCAAGTTTTTTTGCCTATTAGTGAATACTGAATCAGACCATTAGTCTACACTGCTTTCACTCACTGTCAGCAGCTCTACATGCTTTCAGACAGGGGACATTCCCCGCCCTACCTGAAGATCCTGGGGATCGAACCTGGGACCTTATGCATGCACCAAGCTACTGCCTTTCTCATATACCAGGATGTGTTTACACCAAATTTGGTAGTTCTTACAACATGTCCCTCCAGAATCCCAGCTCACTCAACCACTATCAGCCTGAAACCTTCTCAAGCAGCATTACAGTCATCTGCTCCATGTGATCTCCTAGAACCTGTGCTTTGGGTTGAATGCTGTTTGGTTTTTATATGAAATAGGAACACTATGTAGTCCTATTTCTTAGCAAAGTATAAATACAACAGCAGGTTTGAGAATAACCAGTTCCACACCTTCTCTCAGACGTACTAGTTAATCAAATATGTAAACAGAGACAATTTTCTTAAGTAAAAAGAATAAAATAATATTTACTCACAACCTTCATATGTTTTAGAAACATAGGTTCTAGCTTAGACAGAAATAATCTGTAGTCTCAGTCCATTTTCAGTCATTGGTGAGGATGTTCCCTCTGCTAGAGGTTAATGGAGAACATGCAAAAGGATCAATATCCCCAGACAAAGGAGGAGGAAGAGAAGGTAAATAACCCCACTCTTTAAGGAAGTTACATCATAGTAAACAAACATATAGAGATATCCCAAATACTGGTTGAAGGGAACATCTCCCTATCAAAGGGGGCAGCATGCAAGCTTGCTTATTCCAACACTCCTCCTCAAGCTGGCATGTAAGAACCCAAGAATCCCATCTTGACCTGAACTCTCTGGAAACAGTCTCTTGGCAATGGTTTTGTCAAGATGTCCGCTGTCATTTCTGTAGTTGGACAGTAGTTCATCTTGATGAATCCTTTCTCTGTCAACTCACGCACAATACGGTATTTTATCCCTATATGTTTAGTGTGTGGTGTGATTCTCAGTCTGAGAAAGTCTAATGCAACTCCGATTGTCTTCCATCATCTGAATTGGCCTTTGCACTCTTATTCCACAGTCCTTTAGTAATCTGTTAAACCAGATGGCTTCTTTGCATGCTTCTGCAGCAGCTACGTATTCAGATTCTGTGGAAAAAAATGCTATTATATCTTGCTTGTGGCTAGCCCAGGAGATAGGTCCATCTCCATACGTACACAGGAAGCCACTAGTTGATTTGGAGTCTGAACTGTCTCCAGCCCAGTCTGCATCAGTGTAACATCCAAGTTTTGGATCACTATTGGCTGGCAATCTCATCTTAAAGTCCATAGTCCCTTTCAAGTATTTGTCAGCAATCCAGTCCTTTTGTGTGGGTGTGCTAGTTTTCCTACATAAAATCCCTACTGCACATGCCATGTCAGGTCTAGTGTTGGTGGTTAAGTACAGAAGCTTCCCTATTGCTGTTATGTACTAGTTGTTGTTTGGTAAAGGTTCACCTACATCATTGTCTTTAAGAAAGTCTGTCAAAGGGGGCAGCATGCAATGCAAGCTTGCTTATTCCAACAAATCCATGCTCTAAAACATGGTGGGTATCCTGTTCTGGGCCGAGGGCCACATTTACCCATGGTTGCCAATGCTCTAAGGGCTGCATGGCAAAGTGCCCACGGCTGCAGCAGACAACTAAGTCCGAGAATAAAACTCTAGGATGCAAACAAGGGAAATATGACCCTGTAGCTTATTGGATATGTATGTGAGTGCTGATTTTCACTTCATTTATAGGGAATCATCGGATCCTGAATACAAACACTACACTTCACAGGAGGAAAAAAAAATGAGAAGAAGAAATAGAAGACAGTTTCATGAAAGCAATTTATCGGAAATGTAACCTGGGCAGTGGTGTGTGCGTTTGCATGTCATTGTTTTCAGGAGACTTGTTGTTGTGAAAGAGCATGTGATCCCTGATTGGAAGGTTTCCTTTGAGAAGTAATGAACTTGATGGAGAAATGGTCACCAAAACAGCAGCGCTATGGGTAAAAAGCAGGAAATGAGTAGCTATGCACAGTTGCAAAGAGCCATATAAGATAGGATTTGGGGTGTAGATTCCCCCCCATTATTTCTATGATAATCAAGCCTGGGGAACATTCAGGTCACTTATCCCTTCAGCATCCTGTACCTGTGCTTAGAATATCAGAATAATGTTTCTGCCTTTTGGCTATATCTCATATCATTCCATTAACTTCTGCGTACCTGAAATCATCTGGGACTGGCCGAAGATGTGGGTACTTCCTCTGAAAGACTGCCTCCTTCCCTACAGACTCTCTTGGGTGCTGAGATCAGCAGAGGTATCCTTTTTTGGTAGTCCCACCACCCTCAGAAGCTTGGGGGTGGTGGCCCAGGAGAGGGCATTCTCTGTAAAACTCCTTCCCCACTCAGGAGCATCTGGCAACTTCATTGTATAACTTTCAGTGAATGCGGAAGATTAACCTCTTTACCCTGGCCTTTGACACCTGAGATGTATATTTTTAGGAC
The DNA here is from genome assembly GCF_030035675.1 of Rhineura floridana. Taxonomy (NCBI): domain Eukaryota; kingdom Metazoa; phylum Chordata; class Lepidosauria; order Squamata; family Rhineuridae; genus Rhineura; species Rhineura floridana. The sequence goes on from NC_084480.1 coordinate 8,449,511, forward strand.
CCACCCTATTTTCTGCAATGTTGTTTGGGTTGTTTTAATTATGTGTTTTAAAATTGTTGTAACCTGTCCTGGGACCTCTGGGTGAAAGGTGGGTAATAAATTCTAATTCTAATCATACAGTAGGGCCCCACTTCTCGGCTCCCTGATTTTCGGCGTTCCGCTAATACTGCGCCAGTGGGGCGATCAGCTGGAGGGGGGGCTGGAGCTCCCCGCACTCCAGCTGATCGCGCCGGAGGATCTGATCTTCTCCTCCTCTGGTGTGATCAGCGGGTTAGGTTCCAGACCCCTGCACTACAGCTGATCCACTTTTTGGCAGTTTCCGCTTTTTGTTGGGGGTCTGGAACCTAACCTGCCATATGAATGGGGACCTACTGTAACAACAACAACAACAACTACAACAACAATAACAATAACAAAGTCTCCAGCAGGTAATCACGCTATTGGCCGACAGCACATGATCTCCTGCATATAATTTAGATTGGTGTGATACATACAAAATAGAAACAAGCAAATCAAAACAAACAACACAACACAACAGTACTAAAAGAGCAGACCTAAGGGCACATTCACACCAGACAATTATTCCACTTTTATTCCACTTCCCTTATGATGGTCAGCGACCGTAACAATAAAGGTATATATTCCACTTGAAACAGCCATGGCTTCCCTCAAAGAATCTTGGGAAGTGCAGTTTGTGAAGTGTGATGAGAATTGCTAGGAGACCCCTATTCTCATCCCAGAGCTACAGTTTGCCGGAGAGTTTTAACAGTCATTTCCTTTCCCCAGAAAACTCTGGAAATTGTAGCTCTGTGAGGGAAACAGGACAAACTACACTTCCCAGCATTCCTTGAGGGAAGCCATGACTGTTTCAAGTGGAATAATAGTGGAACAAACATCTGGTGTGAATGTGGCCTAAATCAGGACAGCTCCTGATGCCCCAAGGGAAATAGCAAAGACTATGTATCATTTGTGGAACTGGCCATGGCTCAGTGGCAGGATATCTGCTTTGCATGCAGAAGATCCCAGGTTCAATCTATGGCATGTCCAGTTAGGGCTGTGAATGTTCCCTGCCAGTCTTGGAGAACTGGCATCTTGGAGAACCTCTGCCAGTCAGTGTAGACAATGCTGAGTTAGATGGTCCAATGGTCTGACTCAGTAAAAGGCAGCTTCCTATGTCCCTATACAACAGCTCACCTTCCGTAATCAAGAGCCTGTTTAAATTGGGTGCAGGTTCTGCAAGTTGTTAAATGGAAATATCCAGAGGGGGTTTACCATTGCCTCTAAGTTGTTAAATATATATAGGAAATTATGCCATCTGTTTCCAATAGGATACACAGCAAATTTGGTGAAGTCATGAAGACAAACCTGTTTTGACAAAAGCAGTGAAATGTCAAGAAATTGTATAGATTCCTCAAAAATCGTATTTCCACCTCAAATAACACTCTGAAATATTAATTTAATAAACCACATGCTGATGCTCACACTCTGATTCAGAAAACCCACAATTCATTCTTCAGATACTGTAGTTTCATAAACAATGAAAAACCCATGCCCCTTCACAATCACCATCTTGTTTGTTATTGTAGATTCTACCCATTTTATTTTACTTTGCTTTGAAAAAAAAGAATGTTTTGGTCCGTTTCTGCCATATTGTTTGTTCAGCTCAGTTACTAGAGACATAAAGAGAAATTAAGGCTGCAATCCAACACCCCCTCCTTATGCTAGGCTATGGGGTTTTTTGGACTGAATGGTGGCATCCCTCCACTCACTGCTATCTCAGCCAGCTTTCCACCACCGATGGAGTGAAACTTGCTTCCCTCTACCAGAGCAGACCTTCCCCATCTGCCTGTTGAAAGTGCAGGCAGATTGAAAGCCTGCTAGCAGTATCTCCACCGGCAGATAGCCCCAAACTGAGATGTGCTGAGCGTAGGGGAGGTCCAGGATATGCTGGATTTAGAGCTGCTCTCGCAGCTAACACTGGCTAGTATGGGGCCTGATATGAGACCAATCACTGCAACAGCCTGGGATGGACAATCGGTGTGTTCCTCGCTTCACCCACCGCTACTGTGTTTGGCTGGGCTGCGGACGCAGTGGTAGCTTTGGTGTTCTGCAGAACCTTGACAGTGGCAACAGGTTTGGATTGCAGTCCAAGCATTCCCAAAGCTGTTGGTGGTGATGGTGGTGGTAGTGATATGATAATGATGATAAGCCACCACAACAATCAACAACAGCTTAACTCATTTTACCCTGTGTCTACTCTATTGCACAACTTGTCCCACATGATGTTCGTAGATCAAGAATCAACAGAGTCATACAGAGAATCTTAAAATATAAGAATTACAAACAGAAGATCTTTGGAAATATAGATGTCCTTCCTGAAGTGTTATAAGATAAAATAACAATATATAGATATGTATAAGCCAAAAGGAAAGAAGAATTAAAAACAATGCAACAGTAGATTATTCTGTTCTATTCAGATCTAAGGATTTCCAAAGCTGTTCACCAGATAGTAGCAATAGTAGTGATAATAACGGCAATAACAATAATACACAACAATACAACAACACTTCTGTCCCTGGAAAACTGGTAGAAAGTATTATTAAAGCTAGATTAACTAAGCACATAGAAGAACAAGCCTTGCTGAAGCAGAGCCAGCATGGCTCCTGCAAGTGAAAGTCCTGTCTCAGTAACCTATTAGAATTCTTTGAGAGTGTCAACAAGCATATAGATAGAGGTGATCCAGTGGACATAGTGTACTTAGACTTTCAAAAAGCGTTTGACAAGGTACCTCACCAAAGGCTTCTGAGGAAGCTTAGCAGTCATGGAATAAGAGGAGAGGTCCTCTTGTGGATAAGGAATTGGTTAAGAAGCAGAAAGCAGAGAGTAGGAATCAACGGACAGTTCTCCCAATGGAGGGCTGTAGAAAGTGGAGTCCCTCAAGGATTGGTATTGGGACCTGTACTTTTCAACTTGTTCATTAATGACCTAGAATTAGGAGTGAGCACTGAAGTGGCCAAGTTTGCTGATGACACTAAATTGTTCAGGGTTGTTAAAACAAAAAGGGATTGCAAAGAGCTCCAAAAAGACCTCTCCAAACTGAGTGAATGGGCGGAAAAATGGCAAATGCAATTCAATATAAACAAGTGTAAAATTATGCATATTGGAGCAAAAAATCTTAATTTCACATATACGTTCATGGGGTCTGAACTGGCGGTGACCGACCAGGAGAGAGACCTCGGGGTTGTAGTGGACAGCACGATGAAAATGTCGACCCAGTGTGCGGCAGCTGTGAAAAAGTCAAATTCCATGCTAGCGATAATTAGGAAAGGTATTGAAAATTAAACAGCCGATATCATAATGCCGTTGTATAAATCTATGGTGCGGCCGCATTTGGAATACTGTGTACAGTTCTGGTCGCCTCATCTCAAAAAGGATATTATAGAGTTGGAAAAGGTTCAGAAGAGGGCAACCAGAATGATCAAGGGGATGGAGCGACTCCCTTACGAGGAAAGGTTGCAGCATTTGGGGCTTTTTAGTTTAGAGAAAAGGCGGGTCAGAGGAGACATAATAGAAGTGTATAAAATTATGCATGGCATTGAGAAAGTGGATAGAGAAAAGTTCTTCTCCCTCTCTCATAATGCTAGAACTCGTGGACATTCAAAGAAGCTGAATGTTGGAAGATTCAGGACAGACAAAAGGAAGTACTTCTTTACTCAGCGCATAGTTAAACTATGGAATTTGCTCCCACAAGATGCAGTAATGGCCACCAGCTTGGACGGCTTTAAAAGAAGATTAGACAAATTCATGGAGGACAGGGCTATCAATGGTTACTAGCCGTGATGGCTGTGCTCTGCCACCCTAGTCAGAGGCAGCATGCTTCTGAAAACCAGTTGCCGGAAGCCTCAGGAGGGGAGAGTGTTCTTGCAGTCGGGTCCTGCTTGCGGGCTTCCCCCAGGCACCTAGTTGGCCACTGTGAGAACAGGATGCTGGACTAGATGGGCCACTGGCCTGATCCAGCAGGCTCTTCTTATGTTCTTATGTTTAATTCAATTCACCCATATTGGCCCATACATTGTTCCTAGTACAAGTAACAAGAGTCAACAGGGTCATATAGAGAGAAACTTAAACAATTAAAAGCACAAGATATTTGGAAGAATTATAGACTTCCTTCCTGGAATTCTATAAGGTGAAATAACAAGGGTGTTTTTTTTTTTTTTAAAAAAAGGACCCATCTTTTAGATAGAAGGAATTTAAAAAATACAACAGTTAAAAAATAACTACCAACTTTCGAAGAGAGGATTTATTGGATGCTCACCTCCAGGGCCCTGGTTTGAATCCCAATCTAACGAGACTGACCAAATGTCACTCTAATTAGATGGCGATAAAAGATCCAGCACAAAATGAATTCCATGGTCTGAACTCAGCTCCAAGTGGACATTTGTCTTCATTACGACCTCGGCATATGCTTGGCACAGCCTGGACTTCTGTCTTTAAAGAGGCTCATAAGTTAATGAGTGGAAAGCCTGAAACATTTTGCCTGGGTGTCTGGACCTCAGGCTTAGAAAACACAGTATGGGGGGGGGTCATTCCATCCATGCACTTTTTTTCCTGCTGCTTGCCACTCCAGGTGGGCTTCCTGTAGTTACTTTTTCATTTTAAATTGCCTGACAAATAGAATAGATTGCCAAGGCAATAGGCAGTCCCATTCCCATAGATGCGTCTCCTGGAACACAGACTGACTGGCTGTGCTCCCTTCCCTCTTATCTGATAGAATCATAGAAGAGTAGAGTTGGAAGGGACCTATAAGGCCATCGAGTCCAACCTCCTGCTCAATGCAGGAATCATATTGTTCCAATAAGACCAGAGATTCGATGATTCAGAGTGAGGGTTAAGGTGGCCAGTGCCTCTGGAATCCAAAGTTGGGCGCCTTTACTGCTGGCTAAAATGCTTATCAGGTTTGATGTTTTAACTCAAAAGTGGTTGTCCCTAAAATGATCTTAATTCTTCCTTTTCTTATTGCTAGTCACAGTTGTTCACATTCACTGATTAATCAGTCTCCAATCTTCTCCTGCTGCTTCAACAGCCACACTTCCCTTGTATTCATTCTTCTTCTTAACTTATTCCACACCATCATATGGTGGATGTGATACCCCCCCCCCACACACACACACTATGTAGCCAATTAGATTTAGCTGTCTGTTGACTTCACTAAGGCCAAATGAAGCTCATTAGAGCAGCCTGAGGGCCGCATTCCCTTTGGGCAGCTTTCTGGGGGCCACACACCAGTGGTCGGTGGGACTAAAGGCAAAACTGGGTGGAGCAATGAGTGCAAGGGTAGTTTCTACCCGCACTCACTTATCCTCTCTCTCCTCCATCTAGACAAGTGAGAGGAATTATCAGAGATCAGTGACACATTCTGGCTAGGCAAAAGCACCCGTGGTGTGAAGGAGGGCCAGTGAGAGGTTTGGTCTGGGGATAGGGGGTATGGCCCGGTAAGAGTTCTGAGGACCAAACATTGCTCCCCACCCCTGCATTAGAGTGAGGGCAATGTTTTGTGTACCAGCCACATGAGTGATCCCAGCCAATCATGGGTGGACCTCAGAATTTCTCAGTCCTTTCACAACAGTCCTCCCAAAATTGCTAAAAAGGGCCCCCCTTTTTATTCCAATGTAGCATTTTGTGAAGGTCTCCACCCCTAATGTTGGATCAGCACTAGGCATCTAGTTCTTTCTGGATGACAGAGCTGCTGGTCTGTTATCTGTTGAGTTTAGGCTCTGCCACTGCAGATGGTCAAAAAGCATAACTCACAGCTGCTAGCTCAGAAGAGGTCAGTTGACACGGTGGACCAAAGGAGAGTTACTTGGCCCTATGAAGCCTGAGATGTGCCTTTTCTCTCAGTCTGGGAAACCCAGTGATTGCGCAAAGACCAAGCTGTCCTCAGGTCATCTCTTACCTACATATCTTTTCACCAGCTTCCCTGCCTCTCAGAGTTCTGTCTGGACCAGCATCTTCTGTCCAACACTTACCAGCCAGATGCTGTTTGTTTATTTCTTTACTGTCCTTTAATTAAGAATGTCAGAGAATTCCGACAACAACAAACAATTCAGACACTGGAGCGGAATGTGCAGGTGTTTGTTTTTTTGTCCCATGTCCTGAGCAGAAATCAATCCAGCAAATACAATTGGTATTTCATGTTGTTGCTTTCAGTCAGCATATGATAAATAGTTGATTGTGCTTGTGTTTTCCCATTTGCATTGTGTTTCCTTTGCTCTGAAATGAATGGGGAGGAATAATGTAATGACAACATAACTTATGTAATTAATTATGTCAGTTACGTGATTTTGCCACAGCGGACAGTGGGATGAATAACATCATTTTGGGTAGAAGACGGACTGCAGCAGAACAGAAACAGCACCAGGCCCGACGTTGGCTGAGGACCCTTGAGACTGAGAGGAGCCCCTGCCGTTGTGGCTGGGCAACTGTAGTTCCTGCTCTATGGTAGCATCGGGTTGCAGGGTGTGTACCGCTTGACCTAATGCTGGTGCAGATCGCAGAGTGGGAGTCCTCCTCCCAGGAAACATCCCTCTGGCCCCATCGCATCCTGCATTGCACCGCTCCCGCCGCCCAGCATCCATTACCTTTGAGCAGGGTAGTCATCCAGGGTCTCAAAGGGTCTTAGACTCTTTACCTTTTGGGGAGCAGGGTCTCTATGTCTCCAGCATCCTGCAAGCCAATCAGCATGAAAGGGGAGTCTGTTAGCCACTGAGAAGAGTCTTATAATATGCTTCCTTGTCCTTTCCTGTGGACTATAGCCAATCAGAGTGAAAGGAGGTGTCAGCCACTGAGAAGACTCTTCTCAGTAGCTAACACTCTACCCTTTCATGCTTACTGGCTCCCAGGGATGTCTGTTGTTGTAGTAGAAGCCATTAACAAGGATCTCATTCTCAGCTCAGCAGCAAAAAGGGTCAGGGATGGCTGTGATGAACATGAAGAGACCCTGCACTTCTGAACTTGCCATTACTTTACTGCCTTTGAGGACCTGCTGCAGTCTGGTGCCAGCCCTGAACAGCACTGTTTGAGGCAAATACAGGGCAAAATAATGCCTTCTTACACCCCTATCTTCAATATAAGGATTACCAGGACAGTTTACAATACAAATTATAATAATTTAAGCATACAATAAAATCAATCCTGAAGTTGGGTATGAAGGCAATGGCTCTTATCTGATGTTTGGATCTCTCTAAGTAATATTCAGATGCATATTTTTGTAATTTGGAGGTCTTATTTAACTATCTTGCCACATAGTCGTTGTGGCACGCCTATGTTCCATGAATTTGTAAAATCCGCTTTTAAAGGAAGCTAAGCTAGAACACCAAATCTCATGGCAGTGAATTCCAAACGTCTGTGATTTTTGGTCTACTGACAATTAATTTTATAAAGGGACCGTGAGTTCTGGTATTATGAAAGGCAGAGATGTTTCTCTTGGCCTGCTTTCTACATTCCCCACTCAAAAGATTCCACGACAGCTAACCAGAATCAGCTCCCTTTATTTGTGAGCAGAACAAACTGTTACTGGGTTAGACCAGCACTAAGATAAGCTGGAACCAGGTCTTGCAGCAGCCAACTACCCATCAGTGTAGTGATGGGGTCTGGCAGACCTCACTGGACAAGGCATACTATAGGATAGGTGCCACAACAGAAAAGGACCTACCCCTCATGGACACCAGCCCCAGTTTCTGGGACTGAGGGATTTGGAACACAGAAGGACAAAAGGGAATAGGTAATTTCCAAGACAGTCAGTCCTAAGCCATTAAGGGCTTTATATATTAAGACCAGCACTTTGAATTAAGCTCAAAAATGAATTGGCAGCTAGTATGAATCACGTAAAACCAGCATGATAAAATTAAGTCACCTAGTTCTAAGTATGTGTGTGTGAATGTCTGGATCCTGAGAAGCGTAATATTGCTACCTCCGTGCACTCCACATTGGGCCCCTCCTTGCATAATAGTAATAGTAATAGTAAGAAGAAGAAGAAGAAGAAGAAGAAGAAGAGAAGAAGAAAAGAAGAAGAAGAAGAAGAAGAGAAGAAGAAGAAGAGAAGAAGAAGAAAAGAAGAAAAGAAGAAAAGAAGAAGAAGAAGAAGAAGAAGAAAGCAAATGTGTGGGGAATAATTTTGGCTCAGCATAACATACAATAAAGCACAATGCCTCATTTAAATGCCTTGTTTTCCTCTGCAAGTACTCCATTTCTCGTCCTCCAGTGATTCCAGCTGCATTCACTTTTGGTTCTGCACTGATTCCAGACTTGCCAATTTCATCTGATGGCTTATCAGGAATCAACCGATGGCCATAAAAATGGACTTTTGTTTACCCTGAGGAATACATTCCATTCTGTGCAACCTTCCACATGCCAGTGCTGAGTGAGCCCAGAAGCAAAAGTGGATGCCACAAGCAATGTAAATGTTACCTTTCTGCAGTAGGCTAGTTTTCACGAACTCTAGCACAGTCCTCTTCATCCTTCCTTGAGGAAAGCAAGCATTATCAGGGTTAAAGGCTGCATTCCAGCCATGCAAAAACACTCAAGGAGGTTGCAAAGAAGGGTCACTGAGAGGTGTGGCTGGGGAGAACCCTGAGGGCCAGACAGAGAGGTTATGAGGGCCACTTCCAGCCCCTAGCTCCCATTTCTGCCGAAACGAAATGATCCAGGAACACTGGAATACATAAGATGTATGAAATTTCTCTTATCCACACCCACTTCTCCAATGACACTGCTGAGAGATAGCAGTCCCTGGGGCACCATGCTAGGATGCAGGCTGCATTGAGACATGGGGTTTACTGTATTAGTTTTACCGGTTGCAATGGTAGCACTTCCTCTCTGTTTTCTAACACTCCTTTCACACTGCAGTACCTGTCGCCTTATGGAACCGTGGCTTTTTGACCAATATACCGCCATGTCACACTAAATTTCATTCATTCACGCTAGTAGGCATGGTGTGACCCAATAATGAACATCAATGGACATGTTGCTACTCCCCCACCCTTTCTGCACATGTGCGGAAAACTGGAACACGGACAGCTTTTGGAATTTGAATTTTGTGAGACAGTTTGCCAACAAATGTTTTTTTTAAAAAAATGCATATACTAGGAGAAGAAAGGATTCACTAGAAAAGGCAATAATGCTGGGAAAAACAGCAGGGAGTAGAAAAAGCGGAAGGCCAAACAGGAGATGGATTGATTCCATAAAGGAAGCCACAGACCTGAACTTACAAGATCTGAACAGGGTGGTTCATGACAGATACTATTGGAGGCTGCTGATTCATATGGTTGCCATAAGTCAAAATCAACTTGAAGGCATATAACAACAACAGGAGAAATTGTGCATAAAAATGAATATTTGAGTGAAAACAGCATGCAAAAATAAACTCTTTGATCAGAAATGGCTTGCAAAAATATGTACATTACTCAAAACTGCCTGCAAAAATGTGTTTATTAGGATAAATTCACACTAAAATCCTGGAGAATTTTCATGAGGATTTTTTTTTTTAATCTCGAATTACTGCAGAAATGTGGAGAACTAAATTTCTGGGGGGAAATAGAAACTGAGAGAACCAAAATTGTCAGATATTTCCATCCCTAGCTGGTGCACAGCCCTGATAGAAACCTCTGAATTTTGTGTGGAATATAGACTGCTGTACAACGATGCAAACCACACCCACTTTTGCCTCTGGCCACTCCCACCACTGGCATGCACCACCTGGAAAGTTACCCATGTTGGAATCTGGATCTCTGGCTGAAAGAGATTCTCCATCCCTGTTCTAGACCATTACAAAAAGAAAGGTAAATAATTTCTGAATGGCATATGCATAACCCCAACTATTGTTTTTCTGTCCCAGTGTCACCCACCTGCACCAATCAACATGGACATCCAGACCATAGAAAATGGAACTTGGCTCTTCTTTGAAATCTTTGCCCGATTTCACCACCATCTAGTCTTCTCTCTCCTCCCTTTTTTCCCTCCTGTCTTTTGTTTTCCTAATTGAAATTCAGAATTCTGTAGGGGATATAGATGATTGAGACATTAACGAGTCCGACAGCTTAGCTGTGTGGCTTATTTTTTTGTCTTGAGTAATAGATTTATTTTTGCAGGCTCCTGCTGTGTCTTCTGCCTGCTACGATGATTGTCATTAGTTGCTGTTGCTTTGCTCTAGAGAGCATAGGAGGAGGGGTGGGGAGTACGGAAGATGTGTTTGACAGTTATGTCAAAGCCACTAGGAACATCAGAAAGTTCAAAAATCTACTAGCAGGGCCTACCTTTTTTTCTCTCTCAAAGAAAAGAACCGGCCAGATGTTAGAGGAGCAGGCATGGTTCCTGCTCCCCTGTGGGTTCATCCTATGCCATTGCAAAATCAACATCTTCTCCCTCCTTCAGACTCTGACACTGGTGTGGCTCTTTCCATATCATCTTCCACTGATGACAAAATAACAGCCAGCAATTTCATGATGGTTTTCTTCCCCTGCTTTTGTTTTTCTGCCTCATTGACAGGGTGCTTCAGAAAGTGGGTGGGGAACTTGTGGCCCTGCAGATGCTGTTGGACTGCAGCTCTCATCAGTCCCAGCCAGCATGGCCAATGGTCAGGGATGAAGGGCCATGAGTTTCCCATTCCTGCTTTAGACTTTCTTCTTTAATGGTGGAAATGTGGGAGGATAGGATCCCGAAAACACACGCGGTGGGGTTGTGAGAAAGGGGGGAAAAATAATAATTCTGGGTTGAGGTACAAAATGAAATGGGTAAGATCACTGAATAGACGGTGCAGCTAATGCCAGAACTAGCACAGTTCAATGTATTCATAAACAAAAACACTGGGTTGTGAAGTCAATTTGCAAAATGCAAAGTTACAGATAAACAGGTATTTGGAGTGATGTATGGTGGGTGGGGTGTGGACAGATGTTATGTATAAGGTGTATACAAATCAATAAAGTATATTTCTTCTTCACAGTTTGTCATTCTGATTAGTGGAGGGTGAGCTTACCTTATCGTTGTGAGGTGGCTGAGAGGGCTGTGTGTATGCATCTTTCTATTAAACATTTCTCCAGTAGTTTATCAGTCAACCTCTCTTCCCGGGGAACTGGGAATTATAGCTCTGTGAGGGGAATAGGGGTCTCTTAACAACTCTCAGAACCCTTAACAAATGACAGTTCCCAGGATTTGTTTTGGGGAAAACCATGACTGTTTAAAGTGGAATCATATTGCTTTAAACGTATAACACAGATGGGTCCTAGCTCTATATTGTCTACACTGACTGGCAGCAGGCTCTCCACAGTTTCAGACATGGAGTCTTTCCCAGCTGTACCTGGAGCTGTCAGGGATTGAAACTGGTCCATGCAAAGCATGTGCTCTGCTATTGACCTTCCCCAAAAATCCCCACAGGAGGACTGACCTCATGACATCTTCCCGTGAGCTTTAACTGAGGTGCAGGAATCCAGGCAGCTTACCACTCTGTGCCATGGAGGGTCCTGAAAAAAGGTTTAAAAACATATTAAAAAGCAATTCCAACACAGTCGCAGACTGGGATAAGGTCTCAACTTAAAAGGCTTGTTGAAAGAGGAAAGTCTTCAATAGGCACCAAAAAGATGACAGAGATGGTGCCTGTCTGATATTTAAGGGGAGGGAATTCGATAGGGTAGGTGCCACCTACATTTTGATAATGTCAACATTTTTTCTCCCCATTGATAATTTCAAAGTTCAATTTTGTTTTTGATTAACAGAGTCAGTGTGGCGTAGTAGTTAAGAGTGTTGGACTATGACGTGGGAGACCAGGATTTGAATCCCCACATAGCTCACTGGGTGACCTTGGGCCAGTCACTACCTCTCAGCCTCATGAAAACCCTATTCACAGGGTTGCCATAAGTCAGAATTGACTTGAAGGCAGTACATTTACATGATGGACGATGGTCAGGGGGGGATACATTTTCTGTGCAAAGCTAGTTCTTCACTCTTGTGTTGGCTGAGTCATATGGGCTGGTGCCACACCAAACAGCATGCCCACTGCTCCAGCATCATAAGTTTCAGCTCCAAATCTCCTTCAGGTTTGGGATAGGATATAAGGAGATGTCCCAGCAAATGCCAATATACTCCTTTTCTCTTCCTGGTCAACCAAATGAACAACTATGAGTGTCTTCTAACGAATGGCCAATGCAACCAACGCAGCCAAGGAATTTAAGGATACAGTCTTAAAATATTGAATGTGGTCCATGTGGCTTTTTCAGAGCACTCCAGGTGTAGCAATTTAAATGGCAGCCTATAGTGTGGGCTTCCCCACAATATCCTTGGGTGATGCTACAATGGAGACACTTTTAGGAAATATGAACACACATCAAAGTGGTCCAACACTGATCTGACCATGCCTGTTGCTGCCAGGATTCCTCCATGTGCCCTGCTAACATAGGAAAGACCCATCCAAGTGCAGTATACCAATGCCCTCCTCAACTCTGGGGTCTGCCTGGCATGCAGAAGTATCTCACTGGCTGGGACAGAGCTGCTATGCTAGCTTCCCAGCAGATGGGCCATTGCTACTTACCAGGAGGGAGAGGGGGAGGTGGCAGGGAGGTCAGCAAACACACTGGCAGGAGCACCAGATTGACTCTGCTAATGTGTTTGCATTGCATCAGACTACTTTCCTCTCCTCCACCCCAGTAAGCGATAGCAACCCATGTCCTGGGAGGCTATCATAACAGCTCTGCCCCACCTGGTCAGCTGCTTGTATTGGCACACACATTCTTCTCCTCTTCTCCACAAACTTACCAATCGGAAGACTGTCATTCACTCCCATCTCAACATTTCTCTCCCACTTTGACATGTTCATGGTGAGGCTTCACCACCATAAGTACACGCTTATGTAGATACCTACAAAAACGCACACATGCAACAGTAGATCATAGTGGCATTCCTGAGCACAGGAAAACGTCACCATTTGAACATGCAAGTGCCCCTTCTGAAAGCAGTGACAGACGTTGCCTGAGGGCAGTGTTGGAAGAACATTCTCACTTGGTCTCTCGCCACAGCTGTCTCTCATATGGTTCTCTAGCAGTTGATAGGATTTAATCAGAAGGGATGGCCCAAGACTGACAAACATGGCTTCTATGTTCAACCTTTTGGAGACATCCGTCGGGGCTAGTGTGTGCCAATGATGCCATGGCAGGCCTTTGCAAAGTCCTAGTGAGGCCTCTTGGTGTCATGGTCACATTCTGAAACCAGATGGAACCATCAGCAGAACTTGGCATGCCTCCTTGAAATTTCACAAGAGGTTCTATGCAAGCAAAGCTCCCATATCCAGCCAAAATTCCACCTTGGATGAATTTTACCAGCAGCTGTATTTAGCTGTCTCTGGATTTCCTATCTCATTTTATTTCCAAGCAAAATTTCTAGAGCATCCAATTTCAGCATATGGTTTTGTGTATGTGTGTGTGTTTGCAGTTTGAGACCCACATTTTGACCTGGATTTAATTTAAAATATGCATTTCCAGCTGACATAGCAAGAAGCTCATCTTTTTTATACACTCCCTAATTTTGTTGGGCCCTTGTAAAGTTTCATCAGATAGACCTCAAACCGTATGATGATAACATTGAAATGCAAGTCACAAGCTTTAATTAGGTACAATCAGAAATCATGCGGTGACTTCATTAAGTATCATTAAGAATGATCAAAATATTGCTCTTAGGAAAAATACATCAAAAGCATGCATTTACACATTGATTAAACAAGATCTGCAATTTCTAAAAAATCTGGTGTGAGGAGAAAGGGGGAAGAAAAGAATGTAGCAAATTAAGTGCTCCTATCCTACTTAGCAACCAAGGGACTGCTTAGCAACCAGAAATGCTGGGCGGGAAAAAAGATGGCAGGGTACAAATTCTCATTCTCTTTACAAATGGATAAATAAGTAAGAGATGCCAAAATTGTACAATAGAAAATGACAAGGTTCTTCTTTCCTGCCTCAACAAGTGCAATTTCTATTTCATGAATAATGGTACATGTTTATGTGAAGTTCTGGAACAGAGCAAATAGCCTTTTATGGAGTCAGAATATTGGTCCATTTAGCTCATCGACATTGACTGGCAATAGCTCAACTGGATTTCAGACAAGGGACATTCCCAGACTTACCTGGAAATGGCAAAGACTGAACCTGAGAACTTCTCCATAGAAAGTATGTGGTCTACCACTGAGCAATGCTCCCTCCCAGACTGACATAGCCAATGCAGGTAGATACAGTATAAATGAGGGGTGGTTCAGCCCATGGGCCTAATTCAGCCTGCCACAGATCCTACTTTGGCCCATGAGGACATTTTCCTCAAACCACACTCATCTTGCCTACACCTGGGATCACATGCAATACCAGGTGAGGATATGGCTGTGAAGGAACAATGAGGAGCTTAAAGCGAGTTCTAGAATGCTCTTTTGCAAGCAGGGTTTTATTTATTTTATTTATTATTTGATTTATATCCCACCCTTCCTCCCAGCAGGAGCCCAGGGCAGCCCAGGGTTCAATGACTGGTGCTGACAGCAAGCACCAATAGGGAGTTATCCCACTGAAGGTCACAGTGATACATTTGCAAGAGTACTGGGGTGTGCAAGTGCCAACAATTGGTTGATTGTTGCAAAGCACTGTGCCTTTGCCTGCAGTGTTTTGATGTCAACCATGTGAGCAAAGAAGAATAGGTCACCTGATGCCATTGTGATATCACAGAGGGAGGACAGGTGGAAAACCCCACCTAAGTGTCAGAATTGCCCTTTGGGGACTGAAAAAGATAAGGATCTGGCCTGCCAGATGGATCCAGTTCCCCAACCCTCATATGGCTTGCAGGATGAAGCTCAGGTAACTGGGGAGGGGAGCACAGGAATGAGCAAAATGGAGCAAAATATCTCAGTGGGAGGGGGTTGAATCTTATTGCACATGTTCCTGGGATTCATCCAGCAACTTTAATTCCTCTGGGGTATGTTCCTCCTTAGCTCAGAGAGAAGAACACTGCCACCATGCTTGCTTTCTTTTACAGTGAGATCCCTTTCTTTCATGGACAAAGACCGGTCCTCAGATATGTGTTAAGACACTGATAATCTCCCTAGGCTGGCATGTGGATTACAGAAGCCTCCTGATCTAACATTCTGTACGCTGATGACATGCAGCTCTACTTCTCCTTTTCATCTTCCTCAGGTGAGGCGGTCAATGTGCTGAACCGTTGCCTGGACGCGACAATGGACTGGATGAGAACTAACAAACTGAGACTCAATCCTGATAAGACTGAGATGCTGTTGGTGGATGGTTTTTCCAATCAGATGGTGGATACATATCCTGTCCTGGATGGGGTTACACTCCTCCTAAAGGAACAGGTTCGTAGTCTGGGAGTCGTTCTAGACTCTTCCCTGTCACTTGAGGCTCATGTAGCCTCTGTGGCACGGAATGCATTCTACCAACTTCGATTGGTAGCCCAGCTACGTCCCTACCTGAGTAAGGAGGATCTTACATCAGTAGTACATGCTCTGGTAACCTCACGTTTGGATTACTGTAATGCGCTCTACGTAGGGCTACCTCTGAAGATGGTTCGGAAGCTACAGCTGGTGCAAAATGCGGCGGCCAGACTGCTAACAAGAACGAAGCGGTCTGACCATATAATACCTGTTTTGGCCCGCTTGCACTGGCTTCCAATACGCTTCCAGGCCAAATTCAAAGTGTTGGTATTAACCTATAAAGCCTTATACGGCGCGGGACCTCAATATCTGTCGGAATGCCTCTCCCGCTATGAACCGGCTCGTACACTACGGTCTGCTACGAAGGCCCTCCTCCGGGTCCCGACTCATAGGGAGGCCCGGAGGGCAGTGACAAGATCAAGGGCCTTCTCAGTGGTGGCCCCCGAACTATGGAATAGTCTCCCCGAGGAGGTTCGCCTGGCGCCGACACTATCATCCTTTCGGCGCCAGGTTAAAACCTTTCTCTACTCCGAGGCATTTTAATTTTTTGTTAATGATTGTAATGTTTGTAATTTGATTTTAGCCTTTGCTGTTTTTAGACTGTGAAATTTTATTTTAGACTGATGTTTTGTATTATATTGTATTTTATTGTATCTATGTTCACCGCCCAGAGAGCTATTGCTAGTCGGGCGGTATATAAGTTTTAAAAATAAATAAAAATAAATAATTCTAAAGCAGGGATGGGAGACCATTTTGGCTCCATGGGCCACATCCTTATGATCCTCGCAGGCCAATTTTGACAGGGGGGGCAGGACCGCCCACCTGTCAGTCACACGACACCATGATTACATGGTGGGCTGTCCTGCCCATCTTTCAAAATCCCTTGCATGGGATTCCAAACACCTGACAGCCAGACGGCTTCCCCCATGTCTGTCCTGTCTGATCCTCTGGCTGCTTGAACTGAGCAGGACTCATCAACTGGTGAATGGGGATTAAATCCTGTTGCCTTGGCTGCACGATCCTGTTCCTTGCTCCTCCTGCCCATGAGGTTGGCTGATGGGCTGGTGGGTGTGGCTAGGGGAAAATGGCCACATGGACCAAACTGGACCCTCTGGCCAGCCAAGACTGGTCCATGGACCAGAGGTTCTCTACTCTTGCTGCAAATCCTCAGAAGTACTGGAGGTGATCAACACAGCTTCCAAAGCTAAGAGTTTTTCCCAAAGTTGCAGACCTTTAGCCATGTGAAGGAGTTAAATTCAGAGCCAGGTCTGTCCCCTCTCCCACATTTAATAATTTTATTATTTATTTATTATTAACAGATTAATAACATGATTAATCATTTTCATTTCCCTGTCATGTGATCAGATGGAAAACCTGTTCAGTTTTCATGCATACTTTTTTCAAAGGGAAAAAATCACATGAATTTGGCAATGCATTTTTTTAAAAAATTGCAAGAGCGACAGCAAAGTACGTAATTCGCACTGTCTGAAACAATGTGTGAACCGAAACACAGCAGTTCTTCAAAATTTGCACCACTCAAAATGTTGCAATGTAGAAACTGATGTGGAAACATGGCGGACTGGGCTTAAGTCTGGAAAAATGAGACAACTGAAATTGACAGATTCACACATCTCTAGTTGACAACCTTACCCACAAACAAGGCTGCTGCTTCATTCGCTGGGGAGGGTGTCCATCATTGCCCATCATCATCAAGGAGGCAGGGCTTGCCTTCCTGCCTTCCAATTCAAGGGTTGAAACTAGCACTGTACTAAAAGCTGTCCTCCAGTTTTGTGGAAGTTTTCTTCACTTACAAAAATGAAGAATTTCCAATTCTATGACCTCTTCTATAGGGTCATGAGAATTTTTTTAATACTCCGGTTTCGGATTGAGCTTACTTTATTACTGTGAGAAGGTTGAGTGTGATGTGTGCTTTTCATCCAATTAAATACTTCTCCTGCACTCCGCAGCCTCCCCAGCTGCCTGGACTTTCTGACCTCAAAAAGAACTGAAACAAGGAAAGCCAGGGAAGCTGGCCACTGAGCACCTGAGATAGGTGTGCACACTGATTTTGTTTTTAGAAAAAACCCAACTTTTTACCTTTTTTTTTAAAAAAAAGAAAAATCTGCAATGATTTTATGAGAACACTTAAAAAAATGATAGGTTACAGACCAACAGTAGGTAGTACCCCTATCTTTTTTCATTTCGTTTCATTTTTAATTTGTATAGCACCTTTCTACATCACTGCACTCAAGGTGGTTTACAACCATAGAAATGACAAACATATACAGCAGTAATCATACTATTATCCTATAATGCTACAAAATATAAAGTAATACAAAATAAGCTTAAACAACAAATGTTAGAAAAATACACAATAATAATATACAGTAGGGCCCCACTCATACGGCGGGCTGCGTTCCAGACCCCCACCTAAAAGTGAAACTCACCGAAAAGCGGAACTCTTCAATAAAATGGACTCCGGCGCCCGAAAAATGCCTTAAAAGTGGAACAAGCGCCTTATGAGTGGGGCCTTACTCTAATTTTAGCCCCCGTATTAGTGGAATGCCGAAAAGCAGGCTGCCGAAAAGCGGGGCCCTACTGTACAAGAGTAGCACCAATACAGATTACTATCAGTCCCTTCTGCTTCTAACATACAATAAATAATAAATAATAAATAAATTTTATTTTTCAGCCGCCTATCTGTCCGGATTAGGGGCACTCTAGGCAACGAACAACAAGAATAAAAGCAATACATATAGATCAACATAATCAAATTTTAAGCTAAAAAACCATTCATTAAATCAATTGTAACATAAGTTAATCCGTCCCAATCTTGTAGGCCTGCCTGAACAGCCAGGTCTTCAAGGCTCGGCGATAGCTGGACAGGGAGGGAGCATGTCTGAGATCGAAAGGGAGAGAGTTCCAGAGGGTGGGGGCCACAACAGAGAAGGCCCTCTCTCTGGTCCGTACCAGCCTAGCTGTTCTCACCGGTGGGACCGAGAGAAGGTCTTGCGAGGCTGATCTTGTCAGGCGGCACAATCGGTGATTCTGGAGGCGTTCCTTCAGATATACTGGGCCGAAACCGTATAGGGTTTTAAAGGTCAACATCAACACCTTGAATTGGGCCCGGTAGACAACTGGTAGCCAGTGAAGATCTAATAACACTGGGGTGATATGATCCCAGCGACGGCTATGCGTAATCAAGCGTGCCGCCGCGTTCTGTACCAGCTGTAATTTCCGGACCATTTTCAAGGGTAACCCCACGTAGAGCACATTGCAGTAGTCTAAGCGAGAGGAGACCAGGGCATGTATCACCTGAGGGAGCAGGTGAACAGGAAGATAGGGACGCAGTCTCCGTATCAGATGTAATTGATACCAAGCTGCCCGGCTCACTGCTGTAATCTGAGCCTCCATGGACAGCTGGGAGTCAAGTATGACCCCAAGACTGCAGACCTGGTCCTTCAGGGGTAAACTTACCCCATCAAGCATCAGGTCAGTAATTCCTAACTTCCTTTTATCTCCCACAAGTAATACCTCAGTCTTGTCGGGGTTCAGCTTCAGCCTATTCTCTCCCATCCATCCACTTACGGATTCTAGGCACTTGGACATGGTATTCACAGCCAACTCCGGTGAGGACTTAAAGGAGAGATAGAGCTGAGTGTCATCTGCGTACTGATGGCACTGCAACCCAAAACTCCTGATGATGGCTCCCAGCGGTTTCACATAGATGGGAGAGAGGATAGAACCCTGTGGCACTCCACAATGAGGAGGCCAAGGGTCTGAAACCTCATCTCCAATGCCACCCGTAGCTGCCTATCCAAGAGATAGGAACGGAACCACTGCAAGACAGTGCCTCCTATTCCTAATCCCTCTAGGCGGTTTAAAAGGATACCGTGGTCAACGGTATCGAAAGCCTCTGAGAGGTCCAGGAGGACAAGGAAGGTGTATTCACCCCTATCCAATGCCCTCCACATATCATCTACCAGAGCGACCAAGGTTGTTTCCGTACCATGACCAGTCCTAAAACCCGATTGGTATGGATCTAAATAATCCGTTTCCTCCAAGTGTGTCTGTAATTGCGCAGCCACCACCCTCTCAATCACCTTGCCCAAGAATGGTAAATTAGAGACTGGGCGAAAGTTGTTTAACTCTTGGGGATCCAAGGACATTTTTTTTTAAGATGAGCTTTATTACCGCTTCCTTGAGGGCTGATGGCATTGCACCCTCTTGCAAGGATGCATTCACCATCGCCTTGATCCCTTCGCCCAGTCTCTCTTTACAGCTCATGATGAGCCATGATGGGCAAGGATCAACCAGACAGGTGGTCGGCTTCACAGTACAGAGCACCTTGTCCACTTCCTCAGAGAAAAGAGGCTGAAACCGATCCCAACAGACCGGAATGCAACTGGCTGACTCTGGCCCACTTCCTGTCTCCACGGCGAGCGGAAGCGTGCTGTTCAGACGTTTGATTTTATCGGCAAAGTGTTTAGCAAAAGTATCACAGGAGATTTTAGAATGTTCCATGGGTTCCTGAGCAACTGGACCGACCAGGCTTCGGACCACTTGGAACAATCTCCTGGGACAACACTCTGCCGACGCAATAGAGGTAGCAAAGAATTTTTTCTTTGCTGCCTTTGTTGCCACCTGTTAGGCAGCTATTGCTGCTCTAACCCATGTCCGATCATCTTCAGTGCAAGATTTCCGCCACCGGCGCTCAAGTCGTCTCACCTCCTGTCTCAGACCCCACAGCCGTGGTGTATACCAAGGTGCCGTCTGAGTTCTGTTCAGGGGGAGAGGACGTTTTGGAGCCACCCGGTCCACCGCCCTGGCGATCTCCTTATTCCACTCCATCACCAGGGATTCGACCGGGTGACCTTCAGTCAGCTCCATATCCCCCAGAGCATTCAGGAATCCTTTGGGCTCCATCAGGCATCTGGGGCGGACCATTCTAATAGGTCTTTGTCCCCTGCGGAGGGCGTGCGGCATCGAGAGATCTATATTCACCAGATAGTGATCTGACCATGACACGGGGTTAGAAGAATTCACCCCCATTTTCAGAGCACAATCCTCCCCTCCCAAGACAAACACAAGGTCGAGAGCATGACCGGCTACATGGGTAGGCCCTATATTACTAAGGTGCAGATCCCAGGAAGTCATGGTTTCCATGAAATCCCGAGGGGCTCCTGTGAGGACAGCCTCGGCATGTACGTTGAAATCCCCCATCACCACAAGATTCGGGGAGAGCAATCGCACAGCCGAGACTACCTCGAGCACCTCAGTCAGGGATTCTGCTGCGCAGCGGGGTGGGCGGTACACAAGCAGAATCCCTAAACTGCCCTTTGGGCCCAACCTCCAGTACATGCAATCAACAAACTTGGTCTCGTGGAGAGGGGGTCTGGCGAAACACAAAGATTCCCGGTAGATAACTGCCACTCCCCCTCCCCGCCTCCCAATCCTCGGCTGCTGTGCATATCGGAAACCGGCTGGACACATGGCCTCAAGTATAGGAGCTGAGGCCTCATCCAGCCATGTCTCCATAATACACACCAGGTCTGCGTCCTCATCCAGGATCATATCCTGGATGAGTGATGTTTTCTGTACCACAGACCTGGCGTTACACAACAGCAATCAAAGATTGGATGGAGTTCTGCTTCCCCCAGTTATCTTCTGGTGGTAAACAGGCCTGGAACAAGGGATGGATATTAAGCATCTATCCCTAGTTCCCCGATGCCGGCTTGGCCTGCTACCCACGCCCCTACAGAATCTGCCGTCTAGCATTTCAATATTGTGGCCCCCCACCCCCCCACACTAACCCCCTCTGATCTACACATAGCTCCCTCCGGTACGCCGACAGGCAGGCCTTCTCCTTCGGTACAGTAAAAACAGTAAAACAACCCCCCACCCCCCAAAAAAACGAAGCAGCAAAACAAAACAAAACAAAAGACAAAAACTCAGGCCACCTCAGCCAGCCAGCTTATTTATCCCTCCAAAGAGGGACAGGTGATGGAAATTAGTCACAGCTGGCTGGGTACCTGAGACCTGGTCCTGCAGGAGGCACGTCTGCCAGGCAGCAGTCCCACTGGGAAGGGTGGTGGACCCTCTCAGGGTCCTGGCTCTCACCCAGGACTCCATCCATCCATCCTGGCTCTCACCCAGGACCCAAACATAGCCCACCCTCCAAGTCTCGCAACAAAGAAGGGACCTGGGAACTGCTCACATCATCTTAAAAAAAATGTACAGCTAGGAGAGAATCCTGCCTGAAAATCTGGAAAACAGCTGCCAGTCGGTGCGCTAAATAGACCAATGGCCCAGCTTCCTATGTTCCCACAAACACCCTCTGGCGACCTCAAAAGTGGCCTTGGTCACATTGGAACCCCTGCATCCAACCCATGAGGATTTCACTGAGGTTCTCTCTCCCCCTTGATAATTTTTTGAAATGTAATTTCTTTTCTCATTAATTGAGAACTGCCGGGAACAAAAATTGATGGAGAATATTTTGGCACCGAACAAGTTCAAACTGAATTCCTGAAGAAGGCTAATAAGGAACAGAAAATGAAATAAATGTCCCTGCCAGAAATGAAATAAAACAAAAACTTTTCAAGCACACAACCCTGCTTCCTACCTTGCTGATGCCCACATCCAGAATAAAGATGCTTGCATTGAGTTCACTGGGCCCATAACTTTATTAACATTAACAAATGAGATTTGCAACAAATACTGTCAGCTGAGCTGAGTGGGAACTGGCTAGAGCTGCCTTACACTCTCCCCTTGAATTTCTCATTAACAACTAGCATAATTTGGCTTTGAGCCAGAAGTTGTACAGGGTCTGCTTGAGCCTCAACTGGCCACGTCTTCATGGCATTTCGGGGGAGCGCTCCTGAATAACTACCCCCTACCGAGTCCCAAGACTCTGATTGTAAGAACATAAGAACATAAGAAGAGCCTGCTGGATCAGGCCAGTGGCCCATCTAGTCCAGCATCCTGTTCTCACAGTGGCCGACCAGGTGCCGGGGGGAAGCCAGCAAGCAGGACCTGAGTACACTCTCCTCCCCTGAGGCTTCCAGCAACTGGTTTTCAAAAACATACTGTGTGTTCCAGGCAAGCTCTGAAGGCCATCCTTTCCCTACTTCGATGTCCCAAACCCCTGAGTGGCAATTCTAGGGAATACACTTTTCACCAAACTGGGGTCTCCAGACATTTACCAAGTAGCTCTTTTCGTAATCTATTTTCTTGCACTTTCCTGCAGAAGTGATCAATCCATTTAATTGGTTTGTACTACCCAGGATTATAGGACAATCCCCCAAGCATCAGTTTAAAGTAGGAATCTGTTTCTTCCACCCCAATCTGGGCAACAGGCAGAACTAAACCTACTAGACCCCAAAGCTGCCAGTTACTCCTGCTCATTGAACCTTCATTTATCAAAGTTATTTGAGTTTCTATTGATACCAAAAATTCTTACTAAATATTAGGAGTGTGCACAGAACCCAATATCCACCTTGTATCACTATGAGGGTTTTAAATTTTATTCTGAGGCACTCTGTGCTCTTTCTGCTTCTAGCTTTATTTTCGGTTCCAACCTGCTCTGTATAAAATGAAGCTCTGTGTTCACCATAACAGGGAATCTAAAAATGGCTGTAATTTCTCCCTTTTTGGCCAAAATGGATGAAATTTGCAGGGAGAGGAGCCCCTCCAGAGTGGATTAATCCTGCCAAATTGCAGGCGAATAGGCCCAGGGGCTTTCTGGGGGGAAAGTAAAAGGGATTTCATTTCTTCCATAATCTATATTATGGCAACACTTCTATTAGACCAACTAAAACACCAAAAATCTATATTAGTGTCACATTTTTAAGGAGAGGGAGGTGCAGAGATTCATCTCTTGCTCTTTCTTACGTTAAGATCATAAAGATGTGGCCATGTAATGTGTATTATTGGTTGGTTGTTGTTGTTGTTATGTGCTTTCAAGTCGATTATGACTTATGGCAACCCTGTGAATCAGTGGCCTCCAATAGGATCTGTCATGAAGCACCCTGTTCAGATCTTGTAAGTTCAGGCCTGTGGCTTCCTTTCTGGAATCAATCCATCTCTTGTTTGGCCTTCCTCTTTTTCTACTCCCTTCTGTTTTTCCCAACATTGTTGTCTTTTCTAGTGAATCATGTCTTCTCATGATGTGTCCAAAGCATGAAAACCTCAGTTTCATCACTTTAGCTTCTAGTGACAGTTCTGGTTTAATTTGTTCTAACAAATTTGTTCTAACAAATGTAACAAATTATTATTTGTACGTTATGATTATTTTTATTAAAATACAGCTTCATATCAGTCTTTCTGGTGATCATTTGGTTCCTCAAATAGGCCTTACAGGTCTCTGATAAGCCTTAAAACATGTGGCAGATTACAGTGTTGGACTATAATATGGGAGACCAGAGTTCAAATCCCCATTTAGCCATGAAGCTTACTGGGTGACCTTGGGCCAGTCACTAATTCACAGTCTAACAAACCTCACAGGGTTGTTGTGATGATAAAATGGAGAAGAGGAGAAACACATATGCTACCTTGAGCTCCTTGGAGGAAAGGCTGAATATAAATGCAATAATAAATAAATAAATGTTGCTGGCACTGTATGAAGGAAGTCTGGGTTTATTCTGTTAAAGCAGAGCAACTTTACGTTATTTAAAAAATACTTGTGAAGCTTTTAAACGTCTTTTAAATCCTTTACTGCTGTGCTTTAAAAACAAGAAGTATTATTGTATAAATCTAAGTTCTGTGTAGCTCTATATCTTCTGTCTCTATGATTCTCTAGATGTGCCTCCAGACTGTCACTTTTTAATGGGAGGGTTTCAAGCAACTACCAGAACGTTTTACATTTGAAGTGGATTAAAAGGCTCTTTCACCCTAATGCAACAAATCCACTTTAAAAAAATAAAATAAAAACTAAATGAGCAAAACAGACTTTTGTGGTTTGGAACGTGATAGAGAAGTGAAATGAAAAGTAAGAAAAAATTACTCATGGGGAGGTAATCAGTTAATCCTTCTCCCCAGGGAACTCTGGGAATTGTATCTCTGTGAGGGGAACTGGGGTCCCCTAACAACTCTCAGCACCCTTTACAAACTACATTTCCTGGGATCCTTTGGGGGAAAACCATGGCTGTTTAAAGTAGAATAATGCTGCATGGAAGATATGGTGCAGATAGGGCCCTATAAAATGCAAGTGGAAAGCATCAATTCACCACTCATTGATTGGCCTGTCAATTTCACCCAGAGGCCTAAAGAAACCACCACAAAAGGAAGGGTGTGAGTGGAAATGTCTGAAGTCATGGCCGATGGCAGCCCTCATCAGAAAAGGAATACATATTCCAATAATTTTGCATTTTTGGAATGAGAGTACCCGGAGACACCATTAAGAAGTAACTGTGCACATTCATTTAATGGGCCAGTGCTTCTCAAACAGGGTTGGAACAGTCACATTCAATCTCATCTAGTCCACATTAAGAAGAGTTTTCTTCCCTGAGCGTGTTTATTTACTGCCAGGTCTGTACGCATAAAGCACAGAATGAAGTAATAAATAATACCTTAAAGAGCCTTTCAGACAACTTGGGTCCTGGAGGACAAGCATTTTTTTTACCTCAGGGCATATGAACTCCCTCCAACAGGCCTCAGTGGCAATTCTCTTTCTTCCATATATCCCCAAACTAACAAAACTCTCTTCTCCCCTCCAATTCTGTCACATTTTTAAAAACAAACCTGGCATTCAGATAGATAGATTGAAGCTTTCAAACTTCAGCAAGAACAAACATCTCTTTTGACAATGACAAATGTCCTCCTTCAGACAAACAGTGGAAATGGGTTATTTCAGGCTCTGCGAACCAAGATGACCTCCTCCCCAAATGCCCTTGACGGTCCCAATAATCAGCTAAGAAAGGACTTTTGATCATCTCTCCCCCTTCCCAAATACAAACTGTGGGGGGCACACAGAAAAGCCTTTTATGGAGTGGTTTGCCAACATCTGGGAATTTTCTGGATGCCAGACAAGATATATATGGTTGTTTTTGTTCCTGTTTGTTTTATTTGTTGGTCACATTTACAACCCAATTTTCCTCCAAGAACTTCAGGTGGCATATATGGTTCTCCTTCCTTTTATACTCATAACAACTGAATGAGGTAGGTTAAGCTTAGAGGCAATGACTGCTACATCAGAAGGACTTGGTTTTAGCATCTTCGGCTGCACCCAGAGTTTATTTATTTCTTTATTGCACTTATTTATTTATTTATTGCCCATAGCCGAAGCTCTCTGGGCGGTTTACAGCAATGAAGAACATTAAAACAAATATACAATTTAAAACACATATTTTAAAAACAATTTTAAACATTTCAGACATTAAAACACAATTTTAAAATTTAAACAATATAAAAACAATTTAAAACACATGCTAAAATGCCTGGGAGAAGAGGAAAGTCTTGATAACAGTGTTGGCGCCAGGTGCACCTCATCAAAGAAATCATTCTATAATTTGGGGGCCACCACTGAGAAGGCCCTCATCCTTGTTGCCACCCTCCGAGCTTCCCTTGGAGTAGGCACCCGGAGGAGGGCCTTTGATCTTGAACATAGTGTACGGGTGGGTTCGTATCGGGAGAGGCATCCCAGAGCTGCCAAATTTTGACATAGAAAATTCAAGATTTAGGGGAAAGGCCATAGCTCAGTGGCAGAGCATCTGCTTTGTGTGCGGAAGGTCCCTGGTTCAATCCCCGGCATCTCCAGGTAGGGCTGGGAGAGAGAACCTGTCTGAAAGCCTGGACAGCCACTGCCAGTCAGCATAAACAACAACAACAACATTTTATTGTGATCAACCAACCATTAAAAAGTACATAACTGGATAAAAACATACTCGTAAAATCAGAAGAACAAAGGTGACGATCTAAGGACTAATAGTCACTGAATGTCTAAGAGATATTACTACATTCAAAAATAATTCAGTAATGAATTTATTGCATCCTTCAAGGAAAATGCTCAGAAGAGACTCTAAGGATTGACCGGGAAACTGCCTCATAAGGGGGTAGATTATACGCTGCCTGACCCCTTGATAAAATCTACAGTAAAAAAACACATGGGAAACTGTTTTGAGTTCCAGTTCATTACATGGACAGCACCTCTCTTTAACAGGAACTTTGGCCAATCCACCCTCCAACATCCAGCGTAAACAATATTGAGCTAGATAGAGCATGGACTAATTTGGAATAAGGCAGCTTCCTACGTTCTTGAAGCAATGCCCAAAGCGAGTCCAAGGCTGGATCAGAGCATGAGGGAGAGAGAGAAGAACTCAGCAGATCTGGGGGGGGGGAATTGGAAGGTTTTGGCAGGTATAGAAGGGCAGCCCAATGCAAAAGTTATTCACTTAAAGTATACCAGTTGCACAAATAGGGGGGGGGAATACCAGTATTGGCCCTTGCTTCCCTAGCAAACCTCAGCCCTGGGGGCCAAATGCAGCTCTCCAGACTCGGGATGGGGGGAAAGCTTGATTCAGTTTTCATTTGAAGCTGAATCTATGAAATTCATACTTTCCAAAACAATGTGAGAACTGAAAATCAGCCGTCCTTCGAAATTCACACTTATCAGCATTTTGTGATGCAGTTTTCCAGCCGAACAGTGTTTACAAGATATACTATGGGAAAGTGTGCACAAAAAATGGATGCATTTGGTGAAAATAACATACAAAACTGCATTATATTAGGAGAAATTTGCTTGCAAAAATGTGAACATTAGTCAAAAATGCAGACAAACATGTTTTTAATGGGAGAAATTCACACTGAAATGCTGAAGAATTTTCATGAGGACTTTTTTTTAAAAAAAATGCAAATTTCTGCAGTTGACATTGAACTTAAGATTGGAAAAAAATGAGAAAATGAGAGAACTGAAACTGACAAATCCTCCCACCTCTACTCCAAACCTCTCTACCTGGCCCTCTGGACTCTCTCTGAGTAACACACCTTCCTAAGCCACACTGTTGACCAGCACTGCTTTGCACCTTCCATTAGCATTTTTGCATGGCTGGAACGAATCCTTGAACTGTAAGACTGCTTATTCTGTACTGTACAAATGCCTCCTGGGTGGATGGTACCTTCGTGAGTGTGAAGATACTAGCCTACTGCACAAAAGTAAGAGTCACATTTATTGTTCTGCCCACTTTTGTCTCTGGCCTGGACTACAGCTGGCTTGTGGCCCCAGAAGGTTGTCCAGAAGGAAATGTGGCCCTCAGGTTAAAAAAGACCCCCCTCCCCTTTCCCAATGAAAACAACCTCAAACAAACATGGCTGGTGCATGTTTGTTGTGATCTCTTGGTAACCTGGAGAACTAGCAAAGCTTTCTACTCATAATAGAAACTGGGGAAGGGCCATGGCTCACTGGTAGAGCATCAGCTTTGCATGCAGAGGGTCCTAGGTACAATCCCTGGCATCTCCATCTAGGGCTGAGAGAGACCCCTCCTTGAAACCCACTTCCAGTCTATGTAGGCAATGCTCAGCTGGG
The DNA here is from genome assembly GCF_030035675.1 of Rhineura floridana. Classification (NCBI taxonomy): domain Eukaryota; kingdom Metazoa; phylum Chordata; class Lepidosauria; order Squamata; family Rhineuridae; genus Rhineura; species Rhineura floridana. The sequence continues at coordinate 8,477,488 of NC_084480.1, forward strand.
GTAGACGAATGGTCTGGTCCAGTATAAGACAGCTTCCTATGTTCCTATATTCCTAACCACCTCCAGTGGAGGCAAAGGTGCCATTCAATTCCACAACAAGTGATACCTAGGGTGGAACTCCATCTGTTAGCTGAAACGGAAGCCTTTACAGAGCTGGACTGGGCAAAGCCACAATGTAGTAGGTTCTGGGCCCATTCCCAAAGCAGGCAGGCAATTTCAGAGTAGCAAGAGTTGTCATTTCTCACATATGTGGATGTGTCCACTCCTCCAGGTTAGGAAGACTGAAGCAATGAAGCAGCTCAGATTAGAAGCTTCTATAGGAGCTGGAAGCACAACACCTTCCTAATTCTCATTCGAGCCCTACTATAGGCACAGGCTTCCATGTACTTCCTGCTCCTCCCAAGTAGCCTTCTGTGCAATTCTCCTCTGGCTTTCTTAAACTCCTGCCTGGCTTTCCAGCTCTTCTGTTCCTGTGACCCTAGATGAAGAGGATCTAAGAACCAGGCAGGAATACAGTCAATTGGTGTACAGATGTCAAGTCCTGAGGTAGGGATGTCCAGATCTGATCGCACCTCAGGGTCATTAAGAAGGGTCACCCAGTGAGCTTCATGGCTATGTGGGGATTCGAAACCTGGTCTCCCAGATCGTAGTCCAACACCTTAACCACCACACCACACTGGCCCTGCTAGATCAGGCCAAAGGTCCATCTAGTCCAGCATCCTGTTCTCATAGAAGTCCACAAGCAGGACCTGAGCACAAGAACACTCTCCTCTCCAGTGGTTTCCAGCAACTGGTATTCAGAAACACGCTGCTTCTGACTGTGGAGGCAAAACATAGCCATCCTGGCTGGCAAACATTGATAGCCATATCCTCCATGCATTTGTCTAATCTTCTTTTAAAAACTTTAAAAAAAGTTGGTGGCCATCACTGCCTCTGGTGGGAATAAATGTCATATGTGCCGTGTGAAGAAGTACTTTCTTTTATCTGTGTTGAATCTTCCAGGATCCAGCTTCATTGGATGTCCTCAAGCATTATTTGCAGTGTGGACATTTGCTGGACAGCCCTAGTCCCCTTGTTCCTCATCTGAGGACACCTCAGGTCTGGGCAGGGATGAATCCTGACACCACAGAATCATAGAATAGTAGAGTTGGAAGGGGCCTATAAGGCCATCAAGTCCAACCCCCTGCTCAATGCAGGAATCCAAATCAAAGCATTCCCGACAGATGGCTGTCCAGCTGCCTCTTGAATGCATCCAGTGTCGGAGAGCCCACTACCTCTCTAGGTCATTGGTTCCATTGTTGTATGGCTCTAACAGGAAGTTTTTCCTGATGTCCAGTCGAAATCTGGCGTCGTGCAACTTGAGCCCATTATTCCTTGTCCTGCGCTCTGGGATGATCAAGAAGAGATCCCAACCCTCCTCCGTGTGGCAACTTTTCATGTATTTGAAGGGTGCTATCCTATCTCCCTTCAGTCTTCTCTTCTCCAGGCTAAACATGCCCAGTTCTTTCAGTCTCTCCTCATAGGGCTTTGTTTCCAGTCCTTTGATCATCCTCATTGCCCTCCTCTGAACCTTTTCCACTTTGTCTGCATCCTTCTTGAAGGATCATCATCATCAGGAGATGTCCTGCCAAAGAGCTCGGCCCTCCTCAGGGAGGAAAAGGCTAAGCACATGCACAAAGAGAGCAGCCAGTGTCTTCACTTGAATGGAGATGAACGAAGTATGAATCAGCTACAGAAAGTCAAACAACTGTTAGCATCATTTCTGCTCAAACCCATTCAGCGGTTTGGGGTGCCAAGCAAGCTGTGAATCTTAAGTTCGACATTGTCATATATGACATTGAGGGGAAGAATAATGGAATGCATAGACTTCCTCCATCGCAAGCAGACTGGTGTGAAATGTTGCTTGTTTTCTTCAGCTGACAAAAGCCCCCCAAATAATGGCAATAATTTAATAAAATATCAAACACTTGTTGGGTTCTTGCTTTCAGAACAAACGGGCTGACAAATCCTTACCACATTACCATCCTTGATTGCTCTGATGGAACTCATTTTCATCTTCTGTTCCTCTAATTACATGAAAATTGCATACTTCTTATGCATGACACATTTTCCATGGTTTTGGGAAACAGTCACAAAGAGGAGAGAAACTCCTCGTTTCTGTCGCAGTTGTACATCACCCACCCAGCAATCAATCCATGTTTATGGGACACTTTTTGACACTATTGTAGCAAATGAGGAGACAAACTGTACCAAAAAAGTATGTTTTTAAGAAAGTTCCCCTCCCCTTATGTGTGGAAATTTGGGAGGGTTTTTTCCTCTTCAATCTGTTATACCGCCCCACCTCTTTCCCCCATAATTTCAATTTTAGATGAGTGATGAAAAAATAGGACTAAGTGGAAAAGACTAACTTCTGCGATTCCCTTGCTCCGTGTTTTGCTTCAAAATTACTTTAATAGTCAGATGCAAAGCAGAAATTGCAGGCTTCCTGCGGCAGGTTACAAAACATGCAGAGAATAAATAAATTGCAAGCAGGGGAATAATTTATGTGCTGTACACAACTTGGGGGGCTCTTTATTTTGCTTTCACAGCTCGAAACGTGCTGAAAGAGGGAAAAATTAGGAAGCACACACCTCTCTCCCTCTCTCACACACACACACACATGTATACATTTCATTCTATTTATTGGAAAGGAAGTCCTATAGGTGTCAGTGGTTCTTACTTTCAAGTAACAATGCTTAGGACTGAAGCCTTAAGCCAGGTATGGGGAATATTTGGCCCTCCAGATGCCTAGGATGATGTGAGTTGTCGTTCAGCAATATCTGGAGGGCCACAGGTTCCCCACACCGAGCTTAAACTCAGGATAATGTCCATTAAGAACAGGAACTCCTGAGGATAACCAATGTGATATCCTGTTCAACACAGAACGCAGTATTGTGACAGTACAGTAACAGCAGCTGTACTAGACAGCTGATGTCGTATAGCAGCCAAAAAGTGAGTTGTTGACATCCCCAGTTTGAATCTCACATTAGTTTTGCATTCATTCATTGGCAGAGCTTGGAAAAGTTATTTTTTTGAACTACAACTCCCATCAGCCCCAGCCAGCATGGACACTGGATTAGGCTGATGGGAGTTGTAGTTCAAAAAAGTAACTTTTCCAAGCTCTGTATCATTGGCCTTAAGCATGCTAGTATTTTCCCAGGGCGTAGTGGTTAGACTATCGGACTACGACCTGGGAGACCAGGGTTCGAATCCCCACACAGCCATGAAGCTCACTGGGTGACCTTGGGCCAGTCACTGCCTCTCAGCCTCAGAGGAAGGCAATGGTATACCCCCTCTGAATACCGCTTACCATGAAAACCCTATTCATAGGGTCACCATACGTCGGAATAGACTTGAAGCCAGTGCATTTAATTTTTCAGCCCCAATCACAGTTTATTTGCAGCAAGGACATAATTTGAGCTGAATACTGTTTGTTCCATCAGTTCATGAAGAGTTTGGATGGTTGGATCCTATTTAGGATTCAGGGCACTGCACAGCCAATTGCTTTATAATGCAATTAGTACCAACAAAACACAGATGTAATCTGTAAAACAAAACAAAACAAACCCTTAAATTCAAGATAGTCTAAAGTGCCTGGGTGAAGGAAAACAAAGACTGCAATGAAAGCACCATGCAGGTCTCTTTTGGCAGAGCAATGTACAATTGGGGTGCTATGCCTGACAAAGCCCTTTCTTTTATTGCACCTCTGATAAAGGAGGTACCTGGAGGATCACCAGAAGGTCTTAATGCCTAGGCAGGCTGATATAGGAAGATGTTCCCCCCTTAGCACTGGGGTCCTAACAATGCAACACTGTTAATGTATGTACCAGGACTTGAATTGGGCCCAGATTGCTTAATATGCAGAAACCAGGCTGTACCAGACAGAATTGTGGCAGTTGTATTCTGCATCAATGGAAGCTTCAAGTTGCCTTCAGGGATAGCCCTACATATAAAGCACAGCAGCAATCTAACCAGGGGGCTACCACAGCTTGGATCAACGTGGCCAGACTATCCCTCTCCAGAAATATCTGCAGCTGGCAAAGGAGCCAAAAGTAGTGCAATGTTTACCAATGAGGCCACCAATGAGACCAAGCTGGATCCAAGAGTCTCCTCATATAGTCCATAACTCTGTGAGTGGAGCACATGCTTTGCATGGGTTCACTAGCATCCCCAGTTAAAAGAATCCAATAGCAGGTGTCAAAGGCCTCTGGAAAGCCACTTGCAATCAGAGTAGACTATATGCGGTTGGGTAGACAAATCTTCTCATTTGAATCGATGAAAAACAACTCATTTGAAATATGGTGCTGGAGGAGAGCTTTGCACATACCATGGACCGTGAAAAAGATAAATAATTGGGTGTTAGAAGAAATTAAACCAGAAATGTCACTAGAAGCAAAAATGATGACACTGAGGTTATCATACTTTGGACACATAATGAGAAGACATGATTCACTAGAAACAGCAGTAATGCTGGGAAAAACAGAAGGGAGTAGAAAAAGAGGAAGGCCAAACAAGCAATGGATTGATTCAATAAAGGAAGCCACAGACCTGAACTTACAAGGTCTGAACAGGGTGGTTCACGACAGATGCTGCTGGAGGTCGCTGATTCATAGGGTTGCCATAAATCATAGTCAACTTGAAGAGACATAACAACATCAGCAAGTCAAATCTTCAGTAAAGACTCATGGCTCCAATGTCAGTGGGGCACTGAATCTGCTCCGGGTTGGAGACTGAACTTTCGTGGAGCTGTTCAAGATTCTGAACCTATTTTATGATTAGGATTCAGCACCTTGGACAGTTCCTTGAAATTTCAGACTAAAACCCAAAGTGGATTCACTGATCCACTGATATAGGAGCCACCAGTCTCCAGTGCTCGGTAGAAGGCAGCTTACTATACATTGCCCCAACTGATGATTGACTGTAAGTCAGAGGCCCAACATTCTAGCCACAGGAATGTGGGAGAAGTATGGTGAAGGCTTTTCTCTATCACTGACTGAGTTTGCTCGAGGAGAGAATATACCCTGGGGTGAAATCTAAAATGAAGCACACTCATCTACTACTTTAAAACACTTATTTGCCAGCCCCACCTCTCTCTCTCTCTCTCTCTCTCTTTCTTTGATTCTCTGTTGATTTTGCATTAGTAGTCTGTGCATATGCTACACCACAAGGCAGAGTTCTCACAAGAAGATTTCCAGGGAGCCTTGCATTTTGAAATGTTCCCCTAGCCCTAGAGGGAGAATAAAATCACCACATTAACCATCAGTAACCTTTGCTTTAAGGAATGGCTACATATTTATATTGAGGCTCTTCAGACTACACTGTGGTATATAGGGGAAAAAATAGAGGTATGGGTCGATAACAATAGAACTCTAATTTCAATTCACACAAATGCATGCTCATCGCTAATGGTAACTAACAACATGTAGTGACTTACATGTGTGAATTCACCTTCACAGATCAAAGAGAACTTTTGTTTCAACCCACATCAATGCAGCACTAGGGCTAGGGGAGAAATTGGGGTGGGGGTTGCAATTAAAGTGAAACATATTAGGATTTGCACTTTCCAAAACATTGTGGGAACCAAAACATGGCCATTTTTAACATTTGCACTTATCCAAATTTTGTGGTGTAGTTCTACAATCAAACAATGCTTACAGAAATGCATATATTAGGGGGAAATGTGCATAAAATGAATATATTATATTAGTAGAAATTACTTGCAAAAATGTCTACGTTAGTCAAAACCACATACAAAAAAATGTGCTTAGTAAGCTAAATGTGCACTAAAATGCTGAAGAATTTTCCTGAGGATGTAAAAGAGGTAAAATCTGCAAATTGCTGCCAAACTGAATATAAGATTGGAAAAATGAGAAGCAGAGAATCAAAACTGACAGATCTTTCTATGCTTGCTCAACACACAGAACTTTTCAATGGGGAATGTTTATTATAGCAAATATATATATATATATATATATATAAGCTACTGCTGCCAGCCAATGATGTGTTACTTGAGGCTGATGGCTATCAGCTGGGGCTTAACTCTTTAGTATTCTCTCAGGCTTCCTTCCTTCCTGAGCGAGGGGTGGGGCTGTTTAAGCTTTTGGCTGCTTTTAATCTCAGCAAGGGGCTGCGACTTCCAGGCAAGTCTTTTGTGTTTGTTGTTTTCCCACCTAGAACAGCCTGACCTTTCTTTAACCTAGGGAAACAGAGCTTGTGGTTGTGTTTCAGGAAGGCTGAAGCTGCCCTATTTAGCAAGGATTGAGCTGACTCTCTCCCTGTATGTATCGGTGGAGTTTCCTTTTTCCCCTTCTCTCCGACTGGAATTTAGCCTTATTTACAGTGTCCCCTGAAGCTTTCCTGCTAGGGTGGTGTTGAACACTAGCTTTCTATAGGCTTCCTTCTCCTAGGATCTGTCTCCTAAGATATAGGTTCTTTCAGGATTTGACTCCTAGCTCAGGGTGACCTTAGGCTGTCCTTAAAATAAAACAGCCGATATCATAATGGTGTTGTATAAATCTATGGTGCGGCCGCATTTGGAATACTGTGTACAGTTCTGGTTGCCTCATCTCAAAAAGGATATTATAGAGTTGGAAAAGGTTCAGAAGAGGGCAACCAGAATGATCAAGTGGATGGAGCGGCTCCCTTATGAGGAAAGGTTGCAGCTTTGGGGCTTTTTAGTTTAGAGAAAAGGCAGGTCAGAGGAGACATGATAGAAGTGTATAAAATTATGCATGGCATTGAGAAAGTGGATAGAGAAAAGTTCTTCTCTCTCTCTCATAATACTAGAACTCATGGACATTCAAAGAAGCTGAATGTTGGAAGATTCAGGACAGACAAAAGGAAGTACTTCTTTACTCAGCGCATAGTTAAACTATGGAATTTGCTCCCACAAGATGCAGTAATGGCCACCAGCTTGGATGGCTTTAAAAGAAGATTAGACAAATTCAGGGCTATCAATGGCTACTAGTCAGAGGCAGCATGCTTCTGAAAACCAGTTGCCGGAAGCCTCAGGAGGGGAGAGTGTTCTTGCACTTGGGTCCTGCTTGCGGGCTTCCCCCAGGCACCTGGTTGGCCACTGTGAGAACAGGATGCGGGACTAGATGGGCCACTGGCCTGATCCAGCAGGCTCTTCTTATGTTCTTATATCTGACCCTTTGCAGGTTTCAGGTTGTATCTAGGCCTGTTTAAACACTTGAAGGGAGTTATTTATTTATTATTTATTTATTACATTTATACCCCACCTTTCTTTCCATGCTAGAAACCCAAGGTGGCTTACATATGGTTCCCAGGCAGTCTCCCATCCAGGCACTGGCCAGACCTGACCCTATTTAGCTTCAGCAGGGTGCTGGCCTCATGTGCCTTCAGACCATGGGACTGATTTGGTTTTGGACACCCTTGGTGGATGGCCTTTGTCAGAAGGACAGCAGGAGGGGGACCCCATTGTTCTTACTTGATGTCTGAGCAGCTTTTGATACCATTGTATATTTCTGTACTGACTTAGTGAGATGGGTTTTGAGACACTGTTTCACAGTTTAGTTCTCCAGGGTCAGTTTCAGAGAATAGCAAAGAATGGATTATTGTTTTTCAGCCCCCTGGCAGTTGTGCTGTGGAGTGCTGCAGGGTGCCATCATGCCCCTGGTGCTGTTTAATACCTATATGAAGCCACTGGGAGTTGTCCCTAGTAGATTTGGGGTGAGGTATCATCAGTTTTAGTTCTGTGTAATATCTAATCAAGAGAGGGTGTGCAAGCCCTGAATCATGCCTGGATTCAGTGGTGGGCTGTATAAGGGCCAACACTGGCACATATAGGAATAAGGTCTTTAGCAGAGCTTGGAAAAGTTACTTTTTTGAACTACAACTCCCATCAGCCCCAGCCAGCATGGCCACTGTATTGGGCTGATGGGAGTTGTAGTTCAAAAAAGTAACTTTTCCAAGCTTTGGTCTTTAGTGTGTTGCCACTACCCTTTGGAACTCACTCCCCTTAAACATTAGACAGGTACCACCTCTGTTGTCTTTTTGGCACTTACTGAAGATCTTTGTTGACATCCCAGGCTCCTTTAGGAAGAAGGGTAGGAGATAAATGTAATGAATGAATAAATAAAATTATACCAGGCCTCGGTTTTACTCACAGTAGACTCACTGAAATAAATGGACCTAGGTTAGTCATGTCCGTGAATTTCAGTGGGTCTACTCTGAGCAGAACTAACACTGGATACAGTCTCTCGCTTATAATGAAACAAATGGAGGAAGCAGTGGCCGTTTAGTGCTCCTGGATATTTCTAGTAGGATTGTATTGTTAGCAATCTTTTAATATATTGCTATCTATTTTATATATTGTTGTGATAATCTCAGTGGACGTGAGATAACAACAATCTGAAATAACAGCAGTGGATCCTCCAAGCCCTTATAATTGCAAAGAGGCTTCTACTTCAAGGCTGGAAGGATAAGCTCCCACCATCCATTACTCTGTGGTCTGAATATCTCATTAACCTGTCTACATTTGGCCTTATCCCCGATATATTTTTGGAAAGCATTTGGACACTTCTTTAGATATTGTAAGCCAATTTTGCATGATTGTTCCCAAGATCAAGGAGCAGGGTTTTGTCTACGTTTGGATACAATTCAACACCATTTTGAATCAGGATGGTGGATTTTAACCACTGATTTCAAAACTGCACTGATTTTTTTTTTTTTTTTTGGTTTCTTTGAATTCCCAAGCAACTCTGGGTAAGAAGCTGCTAGTATCTTATCATTGTCAATCCTGTTTGGATATCTATTTGGGTATATGGTCGGCTTCTATTAATATATATGTGCAAGTTAGGATTTATGGGTTGTTTTTATTATGAATGTGCACTGAAGTTATAGTTCAGAGGCTCTCAATGCATGTGCCATGCCCTCCATTTTTTCCAGGGCTCAGATTGTGGAAAAGGGCATAACCCTGCCTTGTACACATGGGAAGACTGAATGCACTGATGTCAGAGGTCGAACTTGTGGCTACAAAACCTGCTTTGCTATTTGGGCAAGTCTGGATGAATCCATTCTACTCCCTGCCAAAATTCAGCTCCTCCCTCATTTGGGATTTAGGTTCTATCCAACATTAGTCCTGCTCAGGGTAGACCCATTAAAATTAATCAACATGGCTAACACAGCAATCCTAACTATGGGAAGTCAGAGTAATTTACACCACTTTATATTAAGCCAGCATAAAGTACACCAGATCCAAACCCTGTTCAGAAGCGAGGCCACTACCAGCTGAGTCAGCCCAAGCTGGCAGAGAGAAAACGTGCATTTGAAATAGAGTTTGACTTAAACTACCCTTTTTTTGCTGGTGCAAGGTTGCCAGGTCACATGACTGGAGGCATTCAGGAGGCAACTGGACAGCTATCTGTCGGGAATGCTTTGATTTGGATTCCTGCATTGAGCAGGGGGTTGGATTTGATGGCCTTATAGACCCCTTCCAACTCTACTATTCTATGATTCTATGACTGAGCTGAATGGAATTAAGATCCAACACAAGTCCTCCCCCTGAAATGCCCCCCTTTTTTGGACTTATGATGGCCCCACTAATCCACCTTTGGCTGAGCTGGCTGAGCCCCACTTACCTGCGACATATGCTGGCGTATCTCAGGCAGAGCTAGGGTTGGGGAATTATTTATTTATCATTATTTTACTTATTTATTTATTTGATTTATATCCCGCCCTTTCTCCCAGTAGGAGCCCAGGGCAGCTTATGGCAGCATAGCCCCGGCTGAGCCAGAGATCTGCCAGATCCTAATTCACTCAGCCTGGAAGATCTTGAGTTTCGATTGCTCCCTAACTTAGGCCCGTTTATTTCAAGGGGTCTGCTCTGAGTATAACTGAGGTGGATACAACCCTTCGCTTCTTAAATGGCCAAACATACAAGCTCTTGCTTTGCCTTTAGCTGTTCTCTTTTCTCCTTGAGGGCTTAGATGAAACTGAACAGGCAATCGTCCTCGGGCTGCCCCCTCCCTCCCCACCCCCAATTGCAAAAGGAGCAGATCCCATCCATCTTTGTTTCAAGCAGTCTGAGCTTTATTAAAACACATTCGCTTTTGGAATTGTTCTCAGTAAAACAAAATTACTGACATTTATCACTAATTAGCTAATAATATAATTATCCACATCTAGCACACACACAAAAGGAGATCATCAGCCAGAAAATATCTAGGATAGGACTGCTGAATTTAGGAAACTGATTTTTTTTTAACTTCAGTAATATTTTTTTCTCAAAAGGAAAAACAAAACATGCTAACAACAACAAAGCCCAAATAAAATATGAAATAATGCCTCCCTTTTTTTCCGTACAATATACATAATTACATAAATATTAACTAATTTAATACAGGAGTGGCAGATTTATTTATGTCTCATAGCAAGCAAACTCATAAAGCTGGAGGACTTTGTATCTAGGATCCATTAATTCATCAGTGTATGCTTGGTTCAGCTCTGATTTACAGTCAACAGGAGATAACCATCTCCTTTTCTTGAAGGGGACAAGCATAATTTTAGATTTATTGCCATGCATGAGAGCCGGTATGAAGTGGGGAAGGTAGGGGAGCTTAAACCTTAGCTGTCAACTTGGCTCTGCATCTTCATAGCAAAGCTATGGAGGACATAAATGAGTGGAGTGGTAACTTTGCCACAGTTTGGTGGGACCTTTAGAGCTCTTACAGCAGGGTTAGGAAGGATGTTTCACAATTGTTTTGTATGGTGAAATGTCACCACAAGGTGAGTGTAAAGAGAGTCCTGCTGGATCAGGCCAGTGGCTCAACTAGTCCATCATCCTGCTCTCATGGTGGCCAGTCAGATGCCTCTGGGAAGCCCACAAGCAGGGCCTGAGTTCTATGACAATCTCCTCTCTTGTGATTCATGGAGGATAAGGCTGCAATTGCTACTAATCCTGATGGATAAGGTCTGCCTCCATGGTTGAAGGTAGCATGTTTCTGAATACCAGCTGCCAGAAACCACTGGAGGGGAGAGTGCTGCTGTATTTTGGTCCTGCTTGCAAGCTTCCCATAGGCATTCGCTGGTTCATGGTGAGAATGGAATGCTGGACTAAATGGGCTTGATCCAGCAGGCTCTTCTTACGTTCTTATGTGATTCCAAGCAACTAGTATTCAAAGGAATGCTTGCTCTGACAGCAGAGGTAGAACATAGCCATTGTGGCTACTAGCCACTTATAGTCTTATTCTCCATTAATTTGTCTAATTCTGTGTTAAAACCATCCAAGTTGGTGGCCAGCCTCGAACAAGCTCAGCCACGGAGCTCACTGGATGACCAGGGGCTAGTTGCCCTCTCTTAGCTTAACATACTTCACAGAGTTGTTGTGAGGATAAAATGGCAGAGCAGGAAGAACCATGTCTGCTGTCTTGAGGGGACAGATAAATGCAATGAATGAATCACCTTTACTATTTTAATTCTTATTTTGTAGCCATTCTCCTAGCTAAGAGCACTTATGCTCAAAACACATAGGGGTACTGTTATGGGGAAGGGCCTCCCCTTCTGCTTTGCATGCAGAAGGTCCCATGTTCAATCCCTGGCATCTCCAATTAGAGTTCGGAATGTCCCCTGCCTGAAACCCCAGAGAGCCACTGCCAGTCAGGGTAAACAATGCTGAGGTAAATGGTCCAATGGTCTGACTTGGTATAAGGCACTTTCCTATGTTCCTGTGTTATCACATTCTTGGTGAAACCAATTCATTTGCCCTTGTTTTGTTTGTTCTTCAGGCTTTATTATTTTGGTGACTTGATTCTGTTTGACCATTTATCACCCTCATGTTTTTGAAGGCACCACTTTTTTGAAGGAATGAAGGTTAATTCAGGCATGGGGAACAAATGATCCGTGGTTCTAAAATGACCCTCTAGGCTGTTTTGGCCCAGCTGTTTTGGCCAAGCCACATCCTCTACCCTATGATATCAGCTGATGTCACACATTTAAAGCACATGGCTTCCCCCAAGGAGTTTTGGGGACTGTAGCTTATCCCACACAGAGGTACAATCCCCAGCTCCCTTCACAAACTACAGTTCTCAGGGGAAAGTGATGGCTCCAATGTCAGTGGGGCAGGTTTTAGTCTGGATGTTCAAGGAGCTCTCCAGTGTGCTGATACTTATTTCCAGAGTTTGGACTAAAACCCGCAGCAGATTCACTGCCCCACTTCCACTGAGATCATGTGGGAGATTCACGAGATGGCAACCTCTTCTGTTAGAATTAGGAGAGGTTAAGGATAGCCTTCTTACTCCCTTCCTGGCATCCCTGCTTTGCAATTCTGACCCACTATGCATTTCAGATTATCCTGCAGAGCTGCCTTCATTTCCTACACCCCTTTTCCCAGACAGGAAGACTCTGGGGGGCCAATTTAGTATTTATAATTCTGCGATCCTAGGGACAGCACACCCTGCGCTTCCCAGCTAGAGCCCTTTTCACTTACTGTAAGACTTAAAACCAACACTCTCCCTCTATTGCTGAAAACTTGTATTTTCAGAGCGGAGCTCTTCAGAATTGTCCAGGGGCTATTACACTCTGGCCTCAGGGACAAGGTAGAACCATCTGAGGCCCGCTGTAATGAATTTGCTAGGCATTTCCAGGATAAAATCCTTAGCATCCGCCAGGACTTAGACTCCAGTGTTATAGCAGGTGAATCAAGCGAGGTATCCAGAGCACAACCTTGTCCCAATTTCTTGGATGAGTTTCAGTTGGTGCAGCTTGAGAACGTTGACAAGGTGCTTGCACAGGTTCATGCAACCACTTCTGTGCTGGATCCTTGCCCTTCTTGGCTAATAAAAGCTAGCAGGGATGGAACAGCCGGCTGGGCCAGGGAAGTGATTAATGCCTCTCTGCGAGAGGGGGTGGTCCTGGCTGCCTGAAAGAGGCAGTAGTGAGACCACTCCTGAAGAGACCCTCCCTGGACCCAGAAAATCTTAATAACTATAGGCCGGTAGCAAATGTTCCATTCCTGGGCAAAGTCCTTGAACGAGTGGTTGCGGGCCAGCTCCATACACTATTGGATGAGACCGATTATCTGGATCCATTTCAGTCGGGTTTCAGGCCTGGTTTTGGCACAGAAACAGCCTTGGTCGCCCTGTATGATGACCTTTGTCAGGAGAGAGACAGGAGGAGTGTGACTCTGTTGATTCTCCTTGATCTCTCAGCGGGTTTCGATACCATCGACCATGGTATCCTTCTGGGGAGACTGGCTGAGTTGGGAGTGGGAAGTACTGCATTACGGTGGTTCCGCTCCTACTTGGCAGGTTGCCTCCATAAGGTGGTGCTTGGGGAACATTGCTCGGCACCCTGGACTCTCCAGTATGGGGTTCCGCAGGGGTCAGTTCTGCTCCCCATGCTGTTCAACATCTACATGAAACCATTGGGTGCAGTCATCCAGAGCTCTGGAGTGTGTTGCCATCAGTATGCTGATGACACACAGCTCTATTTCTCCTTTTCATCCTCTTCAGGTGAGGCTGTCAATATGCTGAACCGGTGCCTGGCTGCAACAATGGACTGGATGAGGGCTAATAAACTGAGGCTCAATCCAGACAAGACTGAGATGCTGCTAGTGGGTGGTTCTTCTGACCAGATGGTGGATGTCCAACCTGTCCTGGATGGGGTTGTACTCCCCCTGAAAGAGCAGGTTCGTAGCTTGGGGATTCTCCTAGAATCATCTCTGTCACTTGAGGCTCAGGTAGCCTCGGTGGCACGGAGTGCCTTCTACCAACTTTGGTTGGTGGCCCAACTATATCCCTATCCAGACAGGGATAACCTGGCTTCAGTTGTCCATGTTCTGGTAACCTCCAAGTTAGATTACTGCAATGCACTCTACATGGGGCTGCCTTTGAAGACAGTTCGGAAACTGCAGCTTGTGCAAAATGCAGTGGCCAGATTGGTAACAGGGACCAGACAGTCCGAACATATAAAACAGATTCTGGCCCACTTGCACTGGCTGCCTGTATGTTTCCAAGCTCGATTCAAGGTGCTGGTTTTGATCTATAAAGCCTTACACAGCTTGGGACCACAATACCTGATGGAACGCCTCTCCAGATACAAACCCACCCATACACTACGTTCAAGATCAAAGGCCCTCCTCCGGGTGCCTACTCCGAGGGAAGCTCGGAGGATGGCAACAAGGGAGAGGGCCTTCTCAGTGGTGGCCCCCAAATTATGGAATGATTCTTATGATGAGGTGCGCCTGGCACCAACACTGTTATCTTTTCGGCGCCAGGTCAAGACTTTCCTCTTCTCCCAGGCATTTTAGCATGTGTTTTATACCGTTTAAATTTTTTAATTGTGTTTTAAATTGTTTTTATAAGAGCTGTTTTAAATTGTATTTGTTTTAATGTTTTTAGTTACTGTAAACCGCCCAGAGAGCTTCGGCTATGGGGCGGCATACAAGTATAATGAAATCAATAAATAATATTGTGTGCTGTGATTTGTATCGTGTTGGTCTTTTCATTGTATTGAGCTTTGTATTTTACGTGTTTCTTGTACTTTGATCTTCATTCTGTATGTTTTTGAGAGGTTTTTTTGTAAGACGCTTTGCGTTTCATTTTGGGGGGAAAGCGACTAATAAATATCATAAATAAGTAATAAATAAATAAATTGGAGCCACCAGCATTCGTTGGTTCCCATGATTCTTTGAGGGAAGCCATGTGTGTTAAATGTGACTTCAATGGCTGGTGTGCCCTAGGTATGTGTTCTGGTTGGGAGTTCTAGGCATTTGAGGCAACATGGGAGAAAGGAGAGAGCTGCTTAAGGGAGGGAATTAGCTTCAGGTATGGTACATTCGTTTGGATTCCAGTCTCCTCTATTTCATGGAGGAATGCAGGAACATGACTGTGCAGAATCCAGCCGGTTTTGACAAGACTTCTATCTTTGCAGACCGTTAATTTCCTTCCCCCCCCCCATGGGCTGACATTCCCATAAATAATGTTTTTTTCCCCTTCTCAAGACAATCTCAGTGGAATATTTGATCATCTGTACCATTAAGGAGGTGAAATTTCATTACATAGATGGAGACATCCCAATGTCTATCATCAAGTCACAGCAGGTAGAAACAATCAGCTGGGCCCATTTCTCCCACCATAAAATTATGCATGTATTAATGTCACTCTAGGTTTCATTATGTAGGAAACAATATTGCACAGGTCTCAGGCACTAGGATGATTCAGGCTGGGGAGGGGGGAGGGGATGTCGGTGGGAAGAAGGGAATGCTTGCACTGAGGATAATAGGATGGAATAGGAATAACAGGAGCAAGAGAGCCCACCAATCAACATTCTGAAGAATAGAGTCCCTAACACATTTTGTCTGAAGAAAAGTCAAAGATAAACTTTCAAGTTTATGCTCAAGTGGGACACCTGTGTGAATTTCAAGGGGAGTGAAGAGAGTCCCAGTGACACTGATGAAACACCTTCCTCCCCACACCAAATATAAAAAAATAAAAATTTGTAGGTACTAAAACCCTTGCAAGCTCATGGTGTTGGCTTCTGTCTGCAGCTTTGGATGGATGAATTCTTCAAAAAAATGTCTTCCATATGCCTAATGTTTATTAATGGGTGCTGAAGGTCTCATTAATTTGGATAATGAGAAGTTACAGATCTCCAAGAACCCTAGATTACATTTGGAATGCACAACTCCTCTGAAACATTACAAAGATGCGAGGAGAGGAAATCACTGAGAATAAAATGGCCCGGTGCACCAAAAGCGATTAAGGCAAGCCCTGGTCACTTGGTTGGTATGGAATCAGCAGATCTTGCTCCTTTTATACCCCAGATGTACTTCTGGAAGATTGATGTAAAGGGAAGACCAATTCAAAGCTAGCTTATCCATGGGTATTTTCCCCACAAAGGTTCTGGTTGTTTTGTTTACATCAGGGCTAGGGAGATGTTGCTGGACTAAATCTCTCAATGACCATGTTGTCTGGGGTTGATGGGACTTGGAGTCCAACAATATCTGTAGGACCATGACAAGGATTCTCCTACCCTGGTTTTGAATCTAAACTTTAGAATCACTAACACAGCAATCCTAATGATAGAAAGCCTGTATAAATTCTGCCAGCATACATTCTGCTAGTATAAATTACCCCATTCCAAATTCCCTTCAGGAAGAATTTGGGAGAATTTGACCTACACCATCCGTTGTACTGGCAAAGTTCCAGTAGCTTGCTAGGTCACATGACCAAGCTGAAAGAGGTTTGGAATAGATGTAAGTCTATCCTTGCCTTGTCCTACCCCTGCCACACCCCCAGAACGCCCAAGACTCAAAGAAAACAAACTTTCTCATCATGGTGGATCTTGGATTTTGATTGCTCTGTAACTGTATGAATTGGGGTGATAGTTTTAAGTGTATATATATTCAGTGTTCTATGTGTTGCAAGCTGCCTTCAGCTCTTTTTGAGTTAAACTGCTTTTCAAGAATGATTTTTTTAAAAAAAATATTCTATATTATGATTGACTGTTTCTGCCTTACTCTTCTGTTCAGTGAGTACACACTTACAGAAAAGAAATAAATCATAAATAATAATGAGTGCAACATTAAAACCACAGATTAACTGCTCTATCCTATACGTTTCTACTAAGAAGGAAGACCCACTGACTTTGATGAAATTTACTTCTGAGTAAGTGTGCATTGGATTGCAGGCAAAGCCAATCATAAGCAATGCAGTGTACTCCTGTACATATTTCCCCATGAATTATTTCTAGAAAGTGTGTTTCTGACCACTTTACTGGGAGGAAGCTTCAACTGTATTCAATGGAACTTCCTTCCAGGTAAACATGCATAGGATCCTGCTCTGAATGTCCTATCGCCTCTCAGATTTGGGAGGTGCAGCAGCTCCAAAATCTTACTCAGATTAGTATGACCTCTTAGACTTTATGCTGGAGGGATATTGCTTTTATGGAATGACACTGACTGCTTCCAAACACAGACTTAATACTATAAACAGGTAATTCAGATATCATGAATGGGTCACTGGTAAAAGGTATTAAACAAGAATGGACTTTACATGCACTAATGGACACTAGAAGACTCATACTTCAAGCCTGGAAGGACAGAGACCCACCAACTATTATGCAATGACGTAAACACCCTTGCTACATTTGAGTGTACTTTCTATAAACACCAACTTTGTCTGGATACACATTTGGACATTTGGATGGCATATATTGATCTATGTGCATAAACTAAAAGGATGTATCGATGTTTAAATGTTTGGTTAGTGTGAGCTGACAGGCTTCACCCCTTTTTCCTCCCCCTCCATGTAACTGCAATTTAAAAAATCATTAATAATATTTTTTTTAATCTGATTTTTCCTGGAAAGGGAAAAATCTGGATTAAATGTGGGTGGGGTGGGATGGATACAGGCTGGCGTTTTGACACCAACAAGATTGTATGGATGCAAAACATTTACACACATGAGGGACACCTGTCCCATAATAATCACCTGCCCAGAAACACCCACTGATACCACAATCACAAAAAACTTCCTAAAATGAGATCTTAAAAGCAAATCAGAACAGAGAATGGCAATTAACCCCCTACTGAGTATGTTTCTTTTCTAGTCTGACCAACAGGAAGCAACATTTGTAATACAAATACAGGCTGGTTTTACAATCCCAGGCTTTTTAAGAAGCAAAAACAGAACTCTCTGTTTGATCAACAAAGCCATTTCTTCCAACGTATCCTACCCAAATGACAGGGATAATTTGGACAAATATTTAGAGTGCTTTTCCAGACTGATCATCTGAAGTTCTGGATGCCAAGCCCCACTGTGACGCACCCTTTCATCACCACTTCACAAAGTAACAGCATGCAGGGTAGACATTTTGGGTCGTATTTGCATTTCATCTATCGAAAAAAAATATTTACCAAGGTCCATTTTCAAACTTGGGCAGATGAAACACTTCAGGGGAAATTCTTGAAAGAAGGCACTTCAACAGGCTGTTGAGCCAACTCATTTCCATTGTTGTCTGTTAAAGCTGTGGTAGCTGAAGACTCCTCTTGGTATCCTTAGAGCTTAAAGCTGAGTCCAATAAATATTTTGGAAACCAAGATGTTCCTTCCCTCAGATCTCTTTATGCAATCTCATCATATAGCAGAGCCCTCGTTCACTTTGTCCTTTGTTTTCATTTCAAGGGTAATGAAATGCCAAAGGAAGATGATCAGGGAGGAAAGGGCCCCAGGTCAATTAGGGGCTCTTGATTTGCTCCTGCTTTCATTTCATTTCATTATCTCAGATGGGTAGATTTTAAAAAGTTGACCACAGTGACCTGGATGCAAAAAAAACCAGGACTGGAAACATAAATATGGAAGGGGAGTTGGGGGAGGAGGGGAGGGATGTCAGAGTTGGCCATCAAAAAATGCTATACTTAACCCATCCAGCATTCAGTGACTGCAAAACAGGGGTGGGAAATCTCATGCCCAGGGGCCAAATGCACCCTTCTGGCCTCTCTGCCCAGTCCTTGGGACTGTAGGCTATGCCTCTCCCCAGCTCTGCTTTGTACTCTCTGTGAGTGGTGTTTGTGTGTGCGCGCGTTTGTGTGCACACACACGCATGTGGAGGGCTCTGGCTTTTGTGTGGCTGTAGCCTACTGTACACAAGGCAAGAGCCACCCCTTATTGTCCAGCCCACTGGCCATGACGGTTTTGCCCCAGGCCCCACCCACTACAGTCATGCAGCCCCGGGAAGGTTGCCCACAAGGGAGTGCACTCCTTGGCCTGAAAAAAAAAGGTGCCTAGCCATGGAGTGATGTAGTAACATTTTTTCACACTTAGGGAAGGGTCCCAATTATATCTCCTCCCCAAACCAGCATGGGGGCAAGTTAAGAATGGTAATGGGCTTTTAAAGTTACAGATGCAGCCATGCTAAAGCACCTTGGACATCTCCTTGTTGGTCTGGACTAAAACCTGGTCGGATTCGACTACCCCACTGACATAGAGCCACCTGCCGCCACTGATCTAAAGTCTTCATACTCTAGGTGCTTCTTGTTTAGAAACCGCTGTGCAAATACCTTGCTGTCCACTGTCACATATCTCCATCCACAATACTCAGCAGCTGGATGAGCTACCACTGGTGTGTCTGCACTGCACTAGACTTGCCACTGCCTCTCCCCTCCCCCTCCTGGTAACCCGCAGCAGCACTGGTGATGGGAGGTCAGGTGAGCCCCACTGCCCCATCCCGCCTGTCAAGTTCACTGAGTCCCCAAACCCTAAGAACCAGTTCTTGTGGACATATAGCAGTTGCCAACTTATCATGTTATAAAACCAACTCTACAAGGTGCCACCACCCCTTCTGTCCTCCAGTCACAGCCCAACCTTAGAGACACTCTCCAACCTTAAAATCGGATGTCCCTGGAATTCCAAATAAAGCAAGAGCTAAGAGCCAGTGTGGAGTAGTGGTTAAGGTGTTGGACTACGACCTGGGAGACCAAGGATCGAATCCCCACATAGCCATGACGCCCACTGGGTGACCTTGGGCCCGTCACTGCTTCTCAGACTCATGAAAACCCTATTCATAGGGTCACCATAAGTTGGAATCAAAGGCAGTACACAGCTATCCAACGGTTCCATTTAGCAGGTCTCAGCTCTGACCCTGAAGCACCATTCTCCCCACTTAACACAGGTGTCTCCAGCGTGAGATCACTTCTTTTTGACGAGAACAAACTTCTTGCCAGCAACAAGATCTTATCCATAGGTCTTTAGTAAGAAACCATTTTCTCGAGCCAAGAAACTGTTTTCTTGACACCGCTGAGCCTACTGTAGCAGGCTGCAGGCCAAGGATCAATGAACAGCTACATGAAGTTGCCTGGCCTGCTGCTCCCACTAATCCTCTGAGCAAGATGACATGTTGCGTTTTGTCTTTCACCTTTATCCCATGCTGGGGGAAAAGGCATAACACTATTATATAACTGTCAATAAATATATTATAACTGATGCTCATTTAGCACAGAGCTGGGCTGAATTTTCACTCAAAGGCAGCACATGTCCCTCCTTTAAACAAGCCTGAAAATGTGCATGTTGCTACATGTTTTCCTTCTCTGCTGCAGCTCTGGCGCTGCTCTGATTTGGACAAGGTTTCCCACCTCCTTTCCGTTAGGTTCCGTTACAAGATGACATCACAAAGTCACCCTTTGATCTCAGTTTAAATTAGTTTGGCAAGAGAACGTTACTGTTGCTGATGCAAGCGTACCATGCATTGATCCTGTGGCCTTGGAAGTGTGTGCGAAAATGGTTGGAAAATCCATCCTGCACCCAGGGCAGGGGACCCTACCAAAAAAACATATGTGCACTCAGGAACATCTAGACACTCATATGAGATAAAAAGAACATTTATTTATTTATTTATTTATTTATTTATTTATTTAATATCCTGCCCTTTCTCCCAGTAGGAGCCCAGGGAGGCAAACAAAAGCGCTAAAAACACTTTAAAACATCATAAAACCAGACTTTAAAATATATTAAAAGACAACAACCATTAAAAACATATTGAAACAAAACATCTTATAAAACATTTTTAAAAGCTTTAAAAACATTAAAAAAGGTTTAAAAAGATATTAAAAAACAATTCCAACACAGATGCAGACTGGGATAAGGTCTCTACTTAAAAGGCTTGTTGAAAGAAGAAGGTCTTTAGTAGGCACCGAAAAGATAACACAGATGGCTCCTGTCTAATATTTAAGGGGAGGGAATTCTGAAGTGTCAGTGCCACAACACTAAAAGTCTGTTTGCTATGTTGTGTGGAACAGACCTCCTGATAAGATGGTATCTGCAGGACACCCTCACCTGCACAGTGCAGTGATCAACTGGGTATATAAGAGATAAGACAGTCTTTAAGGTATCCTGGTCCCAAGCTGTATAGGGCTTTGCACACCAAAACCAGCACCTTGAACATAGCCTGGTAGCTAATAGGTAGCCAGTGCAATTCTTTCAGTAGCAGAGTGGCATGTTGGTGATAACCTGCCCCAGTGAGAAGTCTCGCTGCCACATTTTGTACCAGCCGCAGCTTCTGGACCAACTTCAAGGGTAGCCCCACATACAGCACATTATAGTAATCCAACCTGGAGGTTACCAGTGCATCCACAACAGTGGTCAGGCTATCCCTGTCCAGAAACAGCTGCAGCTGTCTTACCATCCAAAGATGGTGAAAGGCACTCCTAGCCACAGAGGTCACCTGGGCCTCTAGCGACAAAGATGGATCCAGGAGCACCCTCAGACTACGGACCTGCTCTTTGAGAGGGAGTATGACCTTATCCAAAGCAGGCAACTGACCAATTATTTGAATGCGGGAACCACCAACCCACAGCATCTCCATCTTGCTAGGACTGAAAGTCAGTTTATTGGCCCTCATCCAGCCCACCACCAAGTCCAGGCACTGGTCCAGAGCTTGCATGGCCTCTCCGTGAGGGTGTGCCCTGCCCTAAGTGTCAGGCTGGTGACAACTTGAGATGGCCCCATGGTCGTCATGGAGGCCATGAAGTCCTGAGCTGCAACACTAGAGGCAGCCTCAGCATGGACATTGAAACCACCCAGGACTATCATTCTGGGCTCCTCCAATACCACAGCCGAAATGGCCTCCACCAGCTTGGTAGAGAAGCTGCCGGGCAGCAGGGTGGACGGTACACCAGATTTGATAAAAAACTCTGGTAAGTCCACGTTAATCAATGCACCCACAAAAAAACTTTGAGCATCTACAAGTTTTGTTCTGGCTGTTGAAAGAGAATATAGATTCAGACTTATGAGAAGCAATGACTAGTTACGTATCTTCATTGCAATCATGCTTGAGCTGTGGGATAGAGTCATTATACCCAGAAAGGTGCCATTGTCAGATCCTTATTCCAGCAACATGCCTCTGATTAAACAGACAGATAACTGGATCCTGGGGCTGCAGTGTCCCAAATCCAGCAGGTATGACATTTGGGGAGCATCTATTCAAAGCAGCATGCACATTTTTTTTTCTGTTTGCATGGCTATCCTTCTGACATCAATGAATATTTGGTTGATGAAATCTCCCATGTGTGTGTTGAAAAACATACCCCTAAGCGCTGTCTCTGTTGTACCTTCTTTTGGGGCCTTTGTTCTGTTTGTTAAGACAGCTGCAGAAATTCTGCAGTCTATGTTCAGAGGAGAAAAGGAAAATTAGAAATCAGCATATTTTCTAAGGCGCGATTGGTTTTCTTTCCCCCCTCCCTTCCTCCCCTGCTTAATCCTGCTCTAGTGTTGTGAATGGCTTCCAAGTCTCACTCAATCCATCAGGGACAGTACAGATGGACGCTTTGCCTGCCCAGCCTGACTCCAAGTACTTGAAGATTCATCAGAGAAAAATCTGTTGGCAACAGTTAATGGAGCCCATCCAGAACGAGCAGGCTTGGCATCTCTAGAGGACAAAGCAGGACTGAAAAGGGCGGGCGGTGGTGGTGGTAAAATAATAAAATAAAATAAGCCACCACTGCATTTGTTTATATCTTTCATCACATCAAATTTTATGATTCTTACTGGTTTTCAGTAGGGTGGAATTCACTGAAATATTTTTTCAGGGTTGATGTTCCAGAGACAGAGCAAGCACTGAGCAGGTGAGCGAGGAAGTATGGACAATCGAGGAGCAGCTTGTTTTTCACTCGAGCGATGGATTACGCAAACTTAGTGTGATTTGTAGATTTCCTCCATCAAATATCCCTCCGCACGTAGCACACATTTCTCTTTCTGGAGGAAGGTTTTCCTCCAAACCAAAAGGTCAGCCAAACAAACTGCACGCAGAAGTAGTCAAGAAGTATGACCTAGGTGAAGCATTCCTGCTCAGTGTCCTTTTGGTGGACATCAGATGAGTGCCACAAATGGTGAGTGATACAAACGTCAACATTCATTGTTATGTAAAAAGCAGCTGCCCCATCATTCTGTGGATAGGCTGTGAAATGGCACTGTCCAGGAACATAGAAAGAGCTTTGCTGGATCAGGCCAACCAGATGCCCATAAGAAGCCCACAAGTGGGGCTTACCACAACAGCACTGTCTCCATGGCCATATTCACATTGTACATTTATTCCACTATTATTCCACTTCAAACAGTCATGGCTTCCCTCAAAGAATCCTGGGAAGTGTGGTTTGTGAAGGGTGTTCAGAGTTGTTAGGTGACTCCTATTCCCCTGACAGAGCTCCAATGGCCAGAGAGGTTTAACAGTCAGTCCCTCTTCCCAGAGAACTCTAGGAATTGTAGCTCTGGCAGGGATGATGGGAGATGTAGTCCAGCAATATCTGGAGATCACTACGTTGGCTATCCCTGGCTTAATGCAGCCAAATGGACCCAATTTATTTATTTTTTGTTGCTCCAGAGTGCAGGGCCTGAACCTGTGGGTTAAAATTACATTAAAAAAAAGATTTAGATTAAATATTAACTTCTTGCTAGTACAACCTTCTTGACAGTCTGCTTCTGAAGGTGGTGGATTCTCCTTCATTAAAGATACTGGAGAGCCATCTATCAGGAAGGTTATATTAGTGGGTTTCCTGCATCGATGGGGGCTGGGTCCGCATCAACAGGAGTTGGACTAGATGACCTTTGATGTACCTTCCATCTCTGCGATTCTATCAGCAAGGAATCCAAGTCAAGCCTTTTCCTTCCCAGACTCCTGAAAAACTAATATGCTCTTTGAAAAATCTATCAGCTTGCCAACATGGTGTCCTCCAGATGTTACTGGCTACAACTGCCATCATCCCGAACAATTGCCCACGCTGGCTAGGGGGATGATGGAGTTGTAGTGCAAAATATCTGCAGGGAACCACGTTGGCTACTCCAGCATTAGAGAATGCTAAGTAAGCCTAGTGTAACTTTTCTCAGTCACATAAAGCACAATAATGAGTGATCAACAGCTGTTACACTTGATTGCCTCCTGTCAAGAGATGTACATGTAATTTATTCACATAAGGAAAAGGAAAAAGAAAAAGAAAAAAAAAACAATAATGGCCTGAAAAATCAAGCTCCCATGCCCCCCAATTAAGTTACCTAAAACTGTGTTTATGTATCACCCAATATTTAATCCATTCTGTGAGATAAAAGGTGGATTGAATTGGGTGCAAGGACCCTTGGCAATAGTAGTTACATAAAGAACTAGAGAAGGGATTTCAAGCTGGTTGGTGAGGGCTGTTTACACTACTATTATGCTGATGGGCTTTTGGGGATGACTTGATCAGCTTAGCAGATGCATCTTCCCAAAGCCACGCTTGTCGAGGTGATGGGACTGCAAGGAGAGTGTCAGAGAAGGAGCACTTTCAGAGAAGAATAAATGGGTGATGAAGATGGTCAGGCATTAAGGAAAACAAAACGAGGGGGAAGGGCCACAGCTCAGTGGGAGAGCACATGTTTTGCATGCAAAAGGTCCCAGTTTCAAACTCTGGCATCTTGGGCTTGGTCTGAGACCGAACTCTGCGTGAAACTCTGCAGAGCTGCTGCAAGTCAGTGTTGACATTACTGAGCTTGGTAGACCAATGGCCTGGCTCAGTGCAAGGCAGAATTCTTTCCATGTAAAGTCTACATATTTTTGTTCACACCTAAAAAGGCTTCATTCCGTTACTCTTCATTGCCTTCTGAAAAGGCAGCTTTCATTGCCACTATAAGAAGCACCAGACCGACTGATGCATGGACTTCTGTGCTGGTGATGAAGAGCTTCTTCCTGTAGTGGGACATCCTGGCAGCCTCCAAAGCCACCCTCCCATGTAGGTGGGGTTTGTTCAGGGGGCAAATTGCATCCACTGCCCAGCAACATTTACTTGTGTCTTGAGGAACATGCTTTAGGATTCTGCACATGAAGTATAAAATAGACTACTTTCTTCCTCATTCTGTATGACTGGATGCGACTCAATCTTGGTGAACATTGTGGATAAGGAATCAAAGAAATCTTCATCCATGCTGAGACAATTATCCTACAATGTTGTTCAAACAATCTGCTGCACATATAGAAATATCAAGCCATTGGAAAGGCAAGGCCAAACCCACAGTCAAGGGATGGATGGACAAAGTATTGATGGTAGCCCTTTCTGACAGGTTGACACAACATTGTAAGGTGTTCAGAGGGGTTGCAAAATGAGACAGTTTTGGATATCACTTGGTTCCTATTCTTCAGTTACGTAAACAAGAAGGGGTCCAGTTTAAACGCCTCACTTTGGAGGGGATATATGCAATGAACAAGAAGCACTGCTTGAATTTGTTTGACTAACTTTATTGTACCACTCAAGGGCATTTTGTATTCACCAGGTATGCTGATTGTTACATTGTTTACACTTTCTTTGTTGGTATTGTCTGAAAACTTAATAAAAATATTTGAAAAAACAAAACAAACACAAAGACAGCCTGCTCTGCTGAAGTTTAGAAAACAGAAAGGTCAAAGGAACTGGGTATAGTTACCCTGGAGAAGATAATATTTGGCATGGGTGGGAGCAGGGCTGGCTCCAGGCATGCGGGGGCCCTTGGACATCAGCTTGCCCTGGCCCCCCGGTGGGTGGGTGTATGCGTGTGCACATATGCATGTGCGTGCAGCCCCCCCACTCGCCCCCCCACAGCCCCCCTACCTGTCTAGTCTTTACCATTGCCCTCAATGAAGATGGCGGCTGCGGTTTTCTCTAAGGGGAATGAAGCCTCTGCCACCATCTTTGTTGATGCCACACGTGCATGCTACGCACACACATCTCTGCCATCAACTAAGATGGCGGCAGCGGCTTCACTACCATAGGGAAGCTGCGGCCGCCATCTTCATTAAGGGCAATGCTAAAAAGCTGGCTGACAGGTAACTGGGGGGCGTGGGGGGGTACGGATCACGGAAGGGGAGCAGAGGGCCCCTCAGGGGCTCCTGTAGCTCTGGGCCGCCCTTTTGGAACCGGCCCTGGGTGAGAGACTAAAATATCTGAAAAGCTGTCATAAAGAAGAAGGCAAAGACCATAAACATCTTAAAAGACGTGGTAACTTGATTCTGATTTGGAAACAGTTATTAATTGTTCAATAAATGCTAAAACAGTAATTGACCAAACATGGAAGAAAAGTACTGCACCATCTACAGTATCTTAGAATGGTTCAATAAAATTTAGGACAATGCAACATTACTCAAACACACATTATAAGAGAACGGAGAATGAGCAAATTAATAGATTTATAGAGAGATGGTCTTTATCATGACATAGAATAATAACCATTTGGAGAATAAATATCCATATAATTTAGTGAAGTTAATGTAGTATTTTTGCTATATATGGTATTTTTCCAGCATTTTTGGTTCTTTCTCTGTTGTTCTTTTTGTTAGTATGATTATTATTCATTATTATGTGCTCCTCCTGCACACACCATTTCTGCCAGCTGCCCAGCGGCTGGATTGCTCTGTAAATCTATTGGGCTTAAGTTACAGGAGGGTAGATTCTGGTTGAGCAGTTTGACAATGGAAACAGCAGCCTAAGAGGTGGCCAGGTCCCCTTCGCCGGAGGTCTTCAAGAAGAGGCTGGACAGCCACCTGTTGGGATACTCTAGCTCCTTACTAGCCATGATGTTGGAGGCAATATGCGTCTCTTGTGCTCATGCCCTGCATCTGCCTGGCCACTGTGAGAACAGGATGCTGGACTAGAAGGGTCATCTGCCTGATCCAGCAAGCTCTTCTCATGCATTTCCTGCATCAAGAGGCTGGTTGGGCAAGATAGCCTACAAGGCCCTCTCCAACCCTTATGATTCTATGGGAGGAAGTTGCTTAAACCCCCATGCCCCTGAAGACTCCCCTGAAAATAAGTAAACCCCACCTATTTGTCCATCGACTATGGCCCCATCTACTTCTTCCACCTGCACTATATATTTAAAACACTCTTATCCCAATTTAAAAGGCCATCGCTTCCCCCAAAGAATCCTGGGAACTGTAGTTTGCTAAGGGTGCTGAGAGATACTAGGAGGCCCCTACTCCTATCACAGAACTACAGTTGCCAGAGTGGCTTAACAATCAACCCCTCTTCCCAGGGAACTTTGGAAAATGTAGCTCTGTGAGGGGAATAGGGGTCTCCTAACAATTCTTAGCATCCTCAACAAATGACAGTACCCAGCATGGTTTGGGGAAAGTCATGACCGTTTAAAGTGGTATGATACTGATTTAAATGCATAGTGCTGATGGGGCCTAGGAGTCCATCTTGGGAGGGAAATCAATTAGATAAAAGGCTTTCCTCCAATTCTGTTCCTTTATTGTTTCTCTGGCTCTGTGTCTGACTTGTTCTGAATTCTCACTTATCTAGGACAATTCCTACCATTAATTTCTGAATTGAAACACATGCAATCTGCCACAACTTTCATTTCATTTGGTTCATTTGTGCCCCTTATCAATGGATATGTAGGCATTGATTAAAAAAAACTGAAGAAAAGAAATTCTCAGAGTGGCATATATATCCTCCAAAACTTCTGCACTGCTTGAGCTTTTCTCTCATTCATACAGATTGTGCATTGATTAAATTCCACCTATATGCATTAAACTCCACCTATATGCATTTGCCCTGCAAGAACAAATTAAACCAGAGCTGTCACTAGAAGCTAAAATGATGAAACTGAGGTTATCATATTTTGGACACATCATGAAAAGACATGATTCACTAGAAAAGATAATAATGCTGAGAAAAACAGAAGGGAGCAGAAAAAGAGGAAGGCCAAACAAGAGATGGGTTGATTCCATCAAGAAAGCCACAGACCTGAACTTACAAGATCTGAACAGGGTGGTTCATGACAGATGCTCTTGCAGGTCGCTGATTCATAGGGTTACCATAAGTCATAATAGACTTGAAGGCACATAACAACAACAATTTTTTTTTTAAAGAAATAAAAGCTGTTTCCTTCTTTAAGTTGAAGAAATGCAAGGAAAAAAACCCATTCTTCACCTTACCTGGCTCTGCACCACGTAGCATCTTCAAGTCTGCATTTACATGTACGTGAACTCCAGAGCAATCCAGCCCCCTTACACTGTGCAGGGTGTTGGTGGGTTAGGTGGAGGTATCCCTTTGCCTTGCTCTCTTGGCTCAGCCGGCCTCTTGCCCTCCAGAATGACACAAATACTGACCTCCATTGGTACTGAACTCCCCCTTTCATCCAGCAAACATGCAGGGCAGGAAGCCTACTTTGAAGTGGGCTGGAAGAAAGCTCTGAAACAGTGTGTTCCAAGGGCACCCGGGGTGAGGATGAGATGGCTTAGGATCTGCCGGATCCTGAGCCGGTCTCAGAGCCATTGCAAAACAGCATTGGGCGGAATATGACCCCGTCATTCCGTACCCACCCAAAACCATCTGTCGCGGCCACCATAAGCATCAAATCCGCAGATATGGTGGCGACTCCACTATCCTGCAAAGCCCCATTGGCGTGGAGTGGGAGTTAGGATCACTGCACTGTCACAGTCCAGAATAAGACACAGATAAAACCAGAGATCTGCCTTGTATCAGAGATCTAACTGGAGACTGACAGCTGAATCCCAAAGAACAGTAAATCTGTCAAGTCAATGACTTTTCAAGGAGTCCCTCAAAAGGGGCCTGCAAGCTAACATCCAGATCGCATGATGATCCACTAGTCATTGCTTTCCCTTTTGGGGGTCTCTTTTTCAGCACTGGCATGCCATTTGTTTGTTTCTGGCTGAGAAATAACCTCCAAGTTCTTTTGCAGACTTAGATACTAAAATTGCTCCTGAAGTTCATAGTATAAAGCACCTGAGGATCACTCCGGCAGAAAACAGAAGGCGATATTTATGTATTTATTTGATTAACATTATGTATTATTTTAATTATTTTGCTTGCTTTATTCCATGATCTATTGTCTTTCCCTTTTCATTCCTCCCTTCGGAGACATGTTTCTCGCAACCATTAGGAAGCACAACAGCTTAGAAATCTATTTTCCTCTTGGTTTAATCCCACCCTAATCCTTTTGAGCTATAAAGCTAGGAAAATGCCTGGTTTCTGGCTCCCTCCCCTTTCTTCTCCCTCTCACTTCCTACTGTATATATTTACAGCTTCTGTTCTAAATAACTCGAGTGCTTTAGGATTTGCAATCACCATGAGTGCTCCTGCAGGAAGTGTGTGTGGTGGTGAGGAGAGAAAAAGAGAAAGAAAGAAAAGTTGGGGGGGTGGGAATCACAGGAGGATGGGGGGGGGGAGAGAAACCAACCTTTCCAAATCCCCAGGGAATGATTCCATTGAACCTGGTGCTCAAATGTCAGATCAGCAGAAGAGCAAGCAGCGCTTGCAGCCCCCATGTCCATTTGGCTCAGTCGCCTCCGATGCTTGACTTACTCGCACCTGCCGTTCTCGCATCGTGGCATGTTGTGTCAGAAATTGCATCTGAAATGTTATTAAATTTGCCCTCCCGCTCCCGCTCGGCCTCGGAATGGACTCCAAAAGGCTCAGGCTCACCATCAAAGCAAATTGCTTTTTGCAGATTGGTAATTGGCATTAGGGTGTTTCCTAACACTCCCGATATTGTTACAGAATATAATCAGAGGGCGACGGCGGCTTGTCCGGGGCTGATTTATTGCATACCTTCACTGGACGAGAGGGTACTGTGATTTTATTTCCTGGCTTGCTTTCCGTTGGTGATTCGGGTCTCACAGCTTGATCTGAATACACACCAAAGGGGGGGTATCATGTGCAGCTGTCTATCAGAGCATTGGCCCATCTGAGCCCTGTGCTGTGCACTTTGGTTGGCGCAGCTCTTCAACGTCTCATGCAGGGACACATGGCTTCCCTGAATTGTACCAGTAAGCTATCACTCCTCAAAACAACAACAACAACAACAACAAACCCATTAACCCCATGTCCCCAAGCAAATCAAGACAACTAAATCACTTCCTACTTGTTCAGTATTAAGTGGGACATACATCCTGTCTCGTATGTTTAGAATTACCACACTAGACATTGTTGGAAGAAGAAGGACTTATATTAAGTCAGGCCACAGGTCTATCTCGCTCAGTATTGTCAACACGGACTGGCAGCAGCTCTCTGGGGTTTCAGACAGCAGTCTTTCTGAGCACTACCTGGATATGCTGGGGGTTTAACATGGGACCTTCAGCATGAAAAGCACGTGCTTCACCACTGAGTTATGGACCTTCTGTCTGAACTTAGATTGCCGCCTCTGAGTTATGACCCTCTGAAGTCAGGGCCTCTGGAGCTTCAACTAGGAAGTTCACGATGGCCTAAGAATGGTCCGCAGCTAGTTGGATATCACTTGGGAACTTATGCTGGACCTCCCACTCCCTCCTCCCTCCATGAGGTACCTGGGTCTGCATGCCAGTGGGCTTTGCAGCCCTCTTCAGACACAGACGGAAACAGAGATATGTAGCATTGAACGCTGTAGCCTCAGGCAGTATAAAACCTCTGGAACAGCCAAGCTTGGCATAAATGTTAGACACTTAGCCTTCTGTCCTTGCCCACTCAAAAGCCCAGCGCTTTCTGTCTGCTGGATCTCAGCCTCTAGCAACTGAGCTCAGAGGCCCTGCTCTAGATCTGGTATTCAGTACAGCTGTCCCTGTACTGGATGGTGTGGAGGGGCTGTGCAGCTCACTCTGACTTCGTCGCTGCTGCATACCAGGATGGGGAAGGGGAGGATCAAAGGGTGGCAAGGCTGCTACGGTGCAAACACACTGGCAGAGCCAATCTGGCATACCTGCACCAATCTCGTTGCTGCCTTGCCCCTTCCTCTCTCTGTCCCATTACAAAGCAGTGCTGCTGTCAGAGGAAGGTCAGGTGGGCAGCACAGCTCCACCATGCCATCCGCTACTGGGCTGCCCATGTCCCTGGCCTTGACCTGGGAGTCACCATTACCTGTAGGTAGGAATAAGCTAAGTAGTACCTTACATGTGCCCAGATGTTTAAGAGTCAGGTTTAAATTCTACAAAACTCTTCACCAATCAACTGAAGTTTCTTTTTCTATATATCCAGGTGACTGAATTTCTTGCTTGTTTTTGCTTTGACTCCAGGGCCAGTGGCGTCACTAGGGTTGGTGTCACCCGGTGCGGCCCGCAGCGCCTTCTCTCTGAGGCTGTAACTGCCCGGAAGTGCGCTGCTGCCTTGCTGCCGCCGCTTCCACCTTCTAACAGCCGAGGAAGGCAGACGGCGCGGCACGCAAAGGCTCTCGTTGGTGCCTAGGCGGTGCCTGGGGGGGAGCGGCTCTGGGTGGCACCCCCGTCTGGTGGTCTCACCCGGTGTGGCCCGCATCTGCTGCACCACCCTAGTGATGCCCCTGTCCAGGGCCTTATGATCCTCTTGCATGTGACATCATGGCACCTGAAATATTTCACAGTTAGTGCTATGCCAGATTTCCCATACAGAAAATGACCATTCTGAAGGCTGCAAAAACGATCTGCAAGGAAAGGGGTGGGGATCCACCACATTCTCATTTCAAGCTATTCTTCTTCTGATCTACTACGACTCTGGACTATGTTTTAAAAAATTGAATTGACATTGTCCATACACTTTATTTCAGGTCCCTGTTATGTACTCTGATGCACATAAACTTTAA
Organism: Rhineura floridana; assembly: GCF_030035675.1. NCBI lineage: Eukaryota > Metazoa > Chordata > Lepidosauria > Squamata > Rhineuridae > Rhineura > Rhineura floridana. Next base: position 8,509,031 of record NC_084480.1, read on the forward strand.
CAACAGTGGAATCAAAAGGTTCTTTGGCTGAATTCCTAAACACAGTTACTCAAGAATAAGTCCCATTGAACTCAGAAGGACTACCTCTGAGTAATCATGCCTAGCACAGCTTTAAACATTAAATCCATTGCTATGTGCTAATGTGTATTAAGATCTTTTCAAAAGCTCATTTCTGAGTGATTTGTTGTTGTTATGTACCTTCAAGTTGATTACGACTTATGGCAACCCTATCACTCAGTGACCTCCAATAGCATCTGTCATGAACCACCCTGTTCAGATCTTTTAAGATCAGGTCTGCAGCTTTGGAATCAATCCATCTCTTCCTTGGCCTTCCTCTTTTAGTCTTCACTGAAGATTTGACTTGTTGATGTTGTTATGTGCCTTCAAGTCGACTACAATTTATGGCGACCCTATGAATCAGCGACCTTCAACAGCATTTGTCATGAACCACCCTGTTCAGATCTTGTAAGTTCAGGTCTGTGGCTTCCTTTATGGAGTCAATCCATCTCTTGTTTGGCCTTCCTCTTTTTCTACTCCCTTCTGTTTTCTGCAGTATTATTGTCTTTTCTAGTGAATCATGTCTTCTCATGATGTGTCCAAAGTATGATAACCTCAGTTTCATCATTTTAGCTTCTAATGTTAGTTGTGGTTTAATTTGTTCCAACACCCAGTTATTTGTCTTTTTCACAGTCCATGGTATGTGCAAAGCTCTCCTCCAACACCACACTTCAAATGAGTTGATTTTTCTCTTATCTGCTTTTTTCACTGTCCAACTTTCACATCCATACATAGAGATCGGGAATACCATGGTCTGAATGATCCTGACTTTAGTGTTCAGTGATACATCTTTGCATGTGAAGACCTTTTCTAGTTCTCTCATAGCTGCCCTCCCCAGCCGTAGCCTTCTTCTGATTTCTTCACTATTGTCTCCATGTTGGTTAATGACTGTGCCAAGGTATTGATAGTCCTTGACAAGTTCAATGTCCTCGTTGTCAACTTTAAAGTTACATAGCTCTTAAATCTTCTTTTGTCATTATTTTAATCTTTTTGACGTTCAGCTGTAGTCCTGCTTTTGTGCTTTCCTCTTTAACTTTCATCAGCATTTGTTTCAAATCAGTACTAGTTTCTGCTAGTAGCATGGTATCGTCTGCATATCTTAAATTATTGATATTTCTCCCTCCAGTTTTCATACCTCCTTCATCTTGGTCCAATCCCGCTTTCCGGATTATATGTTCTGCATATAGATTAAACAAGTAGGGTGATAAAATACACCCCTGTCTCACACACTTTCCTACTGGGAACCAATCAGTTTCTCCATATTCTGTCTTTACAGTAGCCTCTTGCCCAGTGTATAGGTTGCGCATCAGGACAATCAGATGCTCTGGCACCCCCATTTCTTTTCTAGTTCTCTCATAGCTGCCCTCCCCAGTCCTAGCCTTCTTCTGATTTCTTGACTATTGTCTCCATTTTGGTTAATGACTGTGCCAAGTTATTGATAATGCTTGACAAATTCAATGTCCTCGTTGTCAACATAGCTCTTCTGCTGTCATTACTTTAGTCTTCTTGATGTTCAAGGCTCATTGTGGTAATCCAGTCTTGAGATTATCAATGCATGTCCCAGGGTAGCTAAGTTAGCCCTGTTAAGGAACAGTCATAACTGGCATACTAGCTGAAGCTGGTAAAAGGCACTCCTAGCCAGTAGCCATTGTGGTCATCTGGGCCTCAAGCAACAAAGATGGGTTTAGGAGTACCTCCAAGACTATGAACATATTCCTTTACAGGGAGTGCAACCCTGTCCAGAACCAGTTACTGACCAATGCCTGGACCAGGGATCCACTCACCCACAGGGCTTCTATCTTGCTGGGTTCCAAACTAAGTTTGTTGACCCCTGCTGAGGCCATCACTCTGTCCATTGATTGTATGTTTGCAGTAGTCATACATAGTTTACGTACATATGGACATGGACAGCAGCTGTGCAGTATGATCAATTAATTGTTTTTACAACTCTTTGAGAATCTTGGAAAAAGAAGAAAAGTTCCCTTGGAAGCTCCGAGTATTATTGCCTTCCAGAAAGCCTGATGCATTTTCATCAGAAAATACGACTTTATGCAGACTTAATTGGGTTTTTTAAATTTATAAAGGGGATTAAGAATACGGAGCCTATCTTAGTCTCCCTAACGGCAAATAAAAAAGGGTGAGGAAAAGAATGAACAAAAGAAAAAAAGAAATAAAGACTTGAGGCGTGGGGAGGATTTATATATTTTTTAAAAAATGTGTGTAGTATAATAACATACAAGTTACTATTAAGACGAGAAGAAATAAACTTCCAGGGTTTCTAAACAAACAAGCAAAGAAAACAAACAAAAAAATCATGGCCAGGGTGTTTACAAAGGAAACAAGTTAAGCTACACTGAATGCTTGCCCATTCTGATTTTCACTGTGAAAATATAGATTGAAGGCACAGGGGGTGATTGGGCTGAAATTTCCAGGGGTAGTGATAGTAGTGGTAGGTAGCAGTCTTTTTTGAGCCTGTTCACTGCTGTTCATTTCCCCTTCTCTTCCTCTGCTTCTAAGATCCCTGAATCATGTTGTGAGCATGATAATATAATAGAACTAAGTAGCCAATCAGATATGGATACATGACAATAACACAGAGGGGAAACTAAGTCCATTGAGAGTGAGGGCAGTGCTTCCTTGATTAGGTGTATGGGTAATCTCAGCCAATAAGAACATGGGTCACCTCTGCATGGACAAATGCCTTTGCCTTCTTTTGACACAGTCTTGCTTTTTACAGCTTCTGAACAAAGAGCAACACCCTTTGGACTTATCCTTATGAACAGGTATGAGTGGAAGAGGAAAGGATGCAATTGGATCAGCTAATCAGGACTAGAAATGTGTAAATCTAACAAAAAAATTGTGTGTGTTATCAAAATCCTTTAATATTTGCTCAAAATCCTGCAGATGTTTTCCCCAAACATCCAAATTCGCCTCAGAATGTCACTTTAGGGACAATTTGCTGCATATTCCTATCAGTGTTTCCAACTGTGTTTCTTCATCAGCCCAGAATCTGAATAGGACATCCTGTGCTGGTGATATTCAGATGACCTCACACAGTGCAGAAACCTCTCCCTTCATCCACCGATATGAACAAATAGCAGAGTTTCACGCAACATTAGCTAGCCAAAATTTCTCAGAATAAAATTTCCTGAGGGAAAAAAGGGGGAATTTCACAACCCCCTCCCAAGAATATTCAGCAAAATGTTCCCTCCCTCCTCTCATATTTCTCTGCCCATTAATAGTGGGGAGAAATTTGGACTTTAATAGGGGTCTGCAATGAAAAACAGGGATCTGTAATTTAATATGATGATTGCTTCAAGTGAACAGTTTACAGATTGCTTAGTGCAAACATTTATATAAGCTACACATATAAACAAAGAAAGGGAGAAAGTAATTAACAGTCGCTTCCTTCAGTGGGGGTGGCTTATTGCTCTGAGGCAATGGGATTTTCCACCTTCTTCCTTGGCCTTCTATAAGCAACTCGCTCTTGCTCCGGACCAATGGCTAGTCTTCATTCCACCCATGACTGCTCATGGCCCTCACACTGAACTACCGAGGAAGGATGCACATGCCCTCTACTCCAACCCTTACAGGTTTGTGTTGAGGCTCCCAGGTGGAAGCTTGAAAGGGTGTGAGGGTCTCTTCACTATAAAACAGGAGAAGCAAAGGTGCCCTCCAAATATTGTCAGACTCATTGGCCATGCTGGCTGGGGCTGATGGCAGTTAGAGTCCAACTTCTGGAGGGCACCACATTGGCTGTCGTGCCTTTGACAGGGTGCTCACTAAATTTGTTTTCTCTTCTTTTTGCTTTGGGGCTGCCTATTATGAAGTTTAATCTCTCCAACAACCCTTCAAAGAGGCCTCTGCCCCAGGGCCAATGTAGTGTAGACGAGCTCACCAGCCTATTGGCCAATCTCAGCCAATCCTAAGAAATCTCACTGGTTGTAGTGGAAATATTTATTTCCTCCAGTGTTTCCTGAGCATGGAATTTGCCTCACAATAACTTTTCAGGTGGCCATTTTAATTTTGATAAACAAGAGTAGTCTTAACCAGTACTAGTACTGCATATTCAGAAACACAGATCGAAAGAGTTGATGCCCTTTTCATGAATGTACTCAGTGGAGATAGAAATGTTTAGGAGTTCCTCAGATCTAGGGCTTCAGAGAGAGAATTATATTATTATTTAAAATGTAAGATATTGCAACTAGTGTAGAGCTGGATTTGCTATTTTTGTACACCTCACAAATCAAACCCCTCCTCTCACTGACTGAGGTATATGTGGAGTTTTGATTTAAATTAATCTATGCATATCAGTACACAGCAATGGGCTTTTACAAGTCTTTTTAATGTGCATTAGCTCTCAGCAATACCTCGGCACAGAACTAGAAAAGGTCCTCAAATGCAAAGATATATAACTGAACACTAAAGTCAGGATCATTCAGACCATGGTATTCCTGATCTCTATGTATGGATGTGAGAGTTGGACAGTGAAAAAAGTGGTGTTTCACGACAGAAGCAGAGACTGATCCATCAATCCTTACCACAGATGGATCTCTCTCTCTCTCTCTCTCTCTCCCCCCCATCATCACCTTCAACCGAATGTTTTTCTATGCAGTCCATTCACATGTTCAGATGCTAGCAATCAACCCACATGGCAATCAAGTGTTGTACATGCATTTGTGGATGAGTTTCTGATCATTGCACACATATTATTTAGCATCACCCAGAATACTGAGGTCTCCTTTGAAAATGGATGAAGGAGGTGAGGAAGAAAGAAGAAAAACGGGAAGAGGAGGATTGGAGGAAGGAACAGTTCATTTTCATTGACTTCATTGCCTCTTCATTAATTTGTAATTGGAGGTTAGTTTGTCAGGGTTTTTTTTAATATGCATATCATTTCTTGTTCAAATTAATTTACTTAAACATTCATAAAGGGAAGGGTTTTTAATAGGAATGTGTCACATGTTTTTCAATTACTGGCAAACTGGTGTGGTCAGTGATCCATAAAAAATGAGAATTTTCTGATGATGTGTGTGTGTGTTTCTAGCAACGAAGATACACAAAAATGAACTGTCACTGAGTATGGCAGTTGCTCTTCTTCCACTCCTGAAATGATAAAAATAAATACAAAGGGAGATAAATCTCAACAATAAATCAGATCATAAGTGCATTTAACAACAGAATCCTATGTATGTCTACTCAAAAGTAAATCCCATTTACTACACCTAAGTAAGTGTTTATACAATTGCAGCCTATGTGTCCAATTTTCTGTTTTGTTTGAATTGATCTACAAGGGAGTACTCAGAGGAACCCCATGTAAGAACATAAGAAAAGTCCTGCTGGATCAAGCCAGTGGCCCATCTAATCCAGCATCTTGTTCTCACAGTGGCAAGCCAGGTATCTGTAGGAAACCTAAAAGCAAAACCTATAGAATCATAGACCAGTAGAGTTGGAAGGGGGCTGAAATGTCATTGAGTTCCTGCTCAATGCAGGAATCCAGGTTAAATCATACCCAACATCTGGCTGTCCAGCTGCCTCTTGAATGCCTCCAGTGCTGGAGAGCCCACACCTCCCTAAGTCATTGGTTCCATTGTCGTATTGCTCTAACAGGAAGTTTTTCCTGATGTTCAGTAAAAATCTGGCTTCCTGTAATGTGAGCCTATTATTCTGTGTCCTGCACTCTGGGGTGATGGAGAACATATCCTGACCCTCCTCTGTGTGGAAACTTTTCAAGTACTTGAAAAGTGCTATCACATCTCCCCTTAGTCTTCTCTTCTCAAGGCTAAACATGCCCAGTTCTTTCAGTCTCTCTCCTCACAGGACTTTGTTTCCAGTCCCCTGATTATGCTTGTTCTTTGAACCTGTTCCAATTTGTCTTCATCCTTCTTAGTGTGGTGTCCAGAACTAGCTGCAGTACTCAAGAGGAGGCCTAACCAGTGCTGAATAGAGGGGAACTAGTACTACATGCAATTTGCAAACTATACTTCTATGGTGTCTGCATTTTTTGCAGCCACATCACACTATTGGCTCATATTCAGGTTGTGATCAGCAACCCAAATGCAACAGCACTCTCCCCTCCTGCAATTCCTAGCAACTGATATTCAAAATCACGCGACGTCCAACAGTGGAGGTAGAACATATCCATTGTGGCTAGTAGCCACTGATAGCCTTATTCTCCATGAATTTGTTTAATCCTCTTCTAAAGCCATCCAAGCTGGTGGCCATCCTTGTTTCTTGTCAGAGTGGATTCCATAGTTTAACTATGAACCAGGTGAATAATAATAATAAAATAATAATAATTTAATTTATGTGTCGCCTATCTGGCCTGTGGTCACTCTAGGCGACGTACATCTCGGTTACAATAAAATGCATCATAATAACACAATACAAATGATAAAAACTAAACACAATGACAGTTCAGAGTAGCAGGCAATTAGTCAAAAAGATTAACCCTCCCCGGAAATCACGAAGGCCTGTCTGAAGAGCCAGGTCTTCAAAGCTTGGCGGAATACATTCAGGGAAGGGGCATGCCGAAGGTCATACGGGAGGGAGTTCCAGAGAGTGGGGGCCACCACTGAGAAGGCCCTCTCTCTAGTCCCCACCAGCCTAGCTGTTTTAGTTGGTGGGACTGAGAGAAGACCCTGTGTGGCTGATCTTGAAGAGGTGCTTTTATTTTGTCTGTCCTGAAACTTCTGACATTCAGCTTCATTGGGTGCCTCTGAATTTTAGTATTGTGAGAGAGGGTGGCAGATGTCTCCCTATCCACTTTCTCCAAACCATGCATCATTTTATACATGTGTTTCATATTGTGTTGCTTATTCCTTTATTCCTCAGGATCCCCCATGTTTCTGCTGATTTTGAGGTACAAAAATGTAACCACAATAAATTTGCTTAAGATACGCTTCCTTCCTTCCTTCCTTCCTTCCTTCCTTCCTTCCTTCCTTCCTTCCTTCCTTCCTTCCTTCCTTCCTTCCTTCCTTCCTTCCAATTAAATCTTGACTGAACTCAAGAGCAGGCATTTGAAACTTGCTGTGGATCTCTGCTCACACACTGAAACCAGAAATGAAACTCTTCTGCTCCTCTGCTGAACTGCCAATGGCCATTAATTAGCATCACTGCAAAGATCTGAGCTCTCTTGCCAGTTAGGAGATCTGACCCAATAACTATCAGCCGTAGTCGGCTGATCCCATTGTAAATGATGCCACTTTGTAGCTGTGGCAACGGTGTTCCACTCATATTGGCAAATAGTGCTGAAGTGTCAGGCATGATTGATTATTAATAAATGTGCAGATTATCTTGCCCTTTTTGACCCAGGCCATGACCTAAAGGCAACGTGATGCACATGAACCATGCTGAAGCTAAGCAGGCCTGGCTCTACTCAGGTTCTGGAGAGAAAGCTTATGTTATTTTCATACCAGTTTAACTGTCATGGCTTCCCCCACGAGATTTCGGGGATTTTTGTGGGTGAGGGTGCTGTAAACCTCTCTTTCCTCAAACTCTTCCCTAAATAACTACTGTTCCAACAGATCTCCAGGGAGTGGAAATAGTTATGACCAATAGGAGTCTGCAGTGAAGATATGCCCATAAACACAGCACTCTTTATTTGTTGCTCATACAAGACGTTTTGGGGACAAGTCCAATGTTACACAAGTGCCAATTTTCTCTTTTTGTCCTTTTTAGTTTCACAAAACTAGACAATGAAACCCTAACAGTTCTTCCTGCACTTCTCTCTTGCTGCCTCTACAATGTTATGCCCATTTATTAGGACACATAACTTCCTTTGTCCTATACAATTATTCTCATCTTACTGGGGGTACTTTGGCACTCATTCCACATTCAAGGTAATTGTGAGAGCCATAATCATGAAATCCTCAGCAAGGGATATGTAGTCTGAGGCTGCATTCAGACAGAAGTTTACAACATATATTCACATTTTCACAATGTTTCCTTCACTGATAATTTCTGAACTTTATTTGATCTTTCACATGACGTTAAAAGCCACTTCTGGAAATCTAGTGGAATATAATGGAAGTTTAGTGCTTATTTCCATGTTAACTGCTTTTAAAAAAAATCAGTTTGCAAGCCCATTAACCCAGAAAATCATGGGAGTAAAGTGACAATATTTGGGCGGTATACTGGCATACAGTTATTTCCTTCAGTTTTCATGGAGGAACAGAAGTGTACATGTGCAGAAAGGGTGGGTGAGTAGCAGCATGTCCAATGACATTCATTGTGGTGTTACACCACACCCACTGGTGTGAATTAAATTTAGTGCAACATGGCAGCATATTGATCAAAAAGCCATAGTTCCATAAGGCAACTGCAGTCTGAAAGGGTTGTTAAAAATCTGGACAGAAGCAGTACCATTATCATCAGTAAAACTAATGCAATAACCTCCCTGTCTGAATGTAGTCCCATGTTTTAAACTCTGTTCATTTCCATCACCACTATGGAAATGTTAACTAGAGCTGGGCTTAGTAAACTGAGTGAATATTTGGCCATGTCTTTAGCCTGTGGCTTAAACATATATACCCCCTGACATGCAGCTTTTATTTATCATTTGCATCCCATTCATTTCCCAAGGAGGCCAGGTCAACCTCCATTATATGGTGCTTTGCACTGTTCTGTCCCCATAACAGCGCTGTGAGATAGGTTAGGCTGAAACTGGTCCGTGTCAGCTGCCTGGCCAAGGAAGGGTTTGAATCTAGGTCCAAATACACCAGCTCTACCCTTTGCACCAATTTTTTTCTCAGAACTTAGCACTGATGTAGCAGCACACTTGATTTACAACTCTCAGTCATTCTTACATAAATTCTTCTTCAGAGCTTGGAAGTAACTCGTTATTTTTAACGAGTTACTTGTAATTAGTTACAATTGTAAATAACGAGTGGGTAATTCCATTACATTTGGCAAGTAACAGAACGACTAGTAATTTCCCTACTTTTCAGCTGCAACTTTAACGTTTCCACGTTAGGTTGGACGTTACTTGGGGGCGGGAACAAGGGGAAGTCAGCTCCTGGCTGTGATTGGTTAACACAAGACATGTGCCTCACACTGATTGGACCTCTGCGCAGACTCTCTCTTCCCTCGTGATCTGTGTTAGGAGGCACGAGGGAAGAGGTGAATAGGCAGGGCCTGCTAGCATCTGAGAGGAAAAAATGGACGCCGGAGGAAAAAGCCAGGGCAAGGACAACAGAGGAGAAGGCAGCAGCAGAATGGCGAAGAGCTGTGGAGGTGAGTGACAATGATTTGTGTGTGTGTGTGTGTGTGTGTGTGTGCCCCCCGTGGCCCCTTCTGCCCCTGTGGCATTTTTGCCCCCATCCCCCCCGCTGCCCCTTCTGCCCCTCCCACGGCCTATCCTTGCCTTGCTGCCACCCCCCATCAATCACAAGGCACTTCTGAAACTCCTACTTCTCTTCCTTCCCCCCCTTTTTGAACTCTCCCCCTTGTTCCTATGCATACATGTGTGCTATATTTATCCAGACAGAACACTCCTGCCTTTTAAAATGCCAGCTAGCTTTTTATTGTATATTTATTTGAACTCCATCTTTCTTTTTATTCGTATTTTTGTCCTGTTTAATCACAAGACTGAATTGTATGTGGGACAAAAACTGTCTCAGTAATAATAATAATAAAAATAAAAAATCATTAGGCGTATAATAAATGGCTTAAGGCTGATTTTTTTGTTCTTGGCAGAGATGAGGTGAGAAGTAGGGTCCTTGCAGCTCCTCCTCTCAGTCCCCCAGCTCTCAAACTCATGTTCTGTGAGAAAGAGAGAGATTCCCAGTCCCAGAAAGAGATAGACTGTTGACAATCTCTGCTAATATCTATACAAATGTACATAACATGCATCACCTGAACTCACATGATCTAGAGTTACCTTAGATCTTGCAAGATTTGCAAATGAGAAGCAATAGGGTTTTATATTAGTTCTGATTGTCTATTGGGCTATCATAGGTTATATGTTTTTTTCATTTTCTATGGCAAAAACTCCAACTTCAGTGGAATTTATGTGATGTGTTCTAATCATTTGAATTTGGCTAATGAATGCTTTATTCTTTCATCAGAACTTTAGCAGTAGTACTAAAATATTAATAAAAAAGAAAAGGGAAAGAAAAATACTTTACATACATCATTCAGCTGTATTGCTAATTATAGATATAGATATAAAAGATAAACGGCATTTTGTCAAAAGTATGTTTGTCTACATTTTATACCTCATCCTTGGTTTTCCAAGCTTGGCATGGAATGCTTCTCATACAGAATTAATTTGAAATGCTGCATATTTATTATCATAATCATCATATTCAAAATAAAAAATATATGTACCGCCTTCAAGTTGATTCCAACTTATGGTGACCCTATGAATAGGGTTTTCATGAGGCTGAGAGGCAGTGACTGGCCCAAGGTCACCCAGTGAGCTTCATGGCTATGTGGGGATTTGAACCCTAGTCTCATTTTGTTCTCACAACAACCCTGTGAGATAGTAGGTTAGACTGGCCCAGGCAGGGTTATTCAGTGAGCAAAAATGATGCAAATAGGATCTCTTTTAATTGTGCTATCGACCTGCTTACTTCCACTCTGACTGGGGCATCTTGCAGCATGGGGAAGAGATGGGGGCACATCACAGCTGAAGTTCACCCATATAGGAGCATTATCTCTTGTTTATTACAGAGACGCCTGTTGCAGGTTTTGCTGCTGAGAGCAGCAGTCAGTTAGTGTGGCCACTTGAGTCACAGCTTGTTGATCCTAAGGAGGCAAAACTAGAAAGTGAGGTTCAGAAAGGAGGCCCTGTGCACGAGGAGGAGGAGGGCATGAAGCAGTGCCAGTTGCCCACAGCCACATCTGCAGAACAGCAAGTACCACGGTTTGGCTTTGAGAAAGCTTGTACATTTGTGAGCCAGAGTGGGAAAAATGTTGTTGTACGATGCAATTACTGCCTTCCAAGGATCAAAAATCTGAGATCAGCTGTTTCCTCCTCATCCAATGTGAAGAAACATTTTGAGGTAAGCCTTTGTCATGCTGGTCCTCAAAGAGTGTCCATTGTCTATTTATGTTTAAATTGTGAAGTTCCTCTTCCATTTTTTCTTGGATTCATGCTTTGTTCTTCTTCCTCAGAGGGCACACCCTGAGAAGCTGAGAGCAATTGAAGAAGCAATAAAGGCAAGGAGACGTGGCCTTTCTGAACCAATGCATGACACCCCTTCTCCCAAAATGCTGAAGCAGCAGCAGACAACCCTTGAGAGGTGGGGATCTGGCAGGGAGCCTGTCACCCAGAGCAATCTCGACAGGAGAATCATTGATTTCATTGTAGAGGAGACATTACCACTTCAGACTGTGGACAAACCATCATTCATTAATCTGGTTCGCATTGGACTCCCCAAACATCTCACCATCATATGTGCCAAGACTCTGAGAGACAGAATTGAGAAGAGAGCATACCACATGAGAGAAACTCTTGCAAACCGAATGGGTGCTGTGGCATATATAGCAACCACTGCAGATTGTTGGACCAATGGCAAGAAGAGTTCCTTTAGGGTAACAGCCCACTGGATCAACCCAACTACCCTGAAACGTGAGGTAGGGGCCTTGGCTTGTAAGCGTCTGAAGGGGCGCCATACATACGATGTCCTTTCAAAAGCACTGCATGATGTACATGTGCAGTACAGGATCCACAACAAAGTTATGTGCACTACTACAGACAATGGCTCCAACTCTGTGAAAGCGTTCAGAGTTTTCATGGCCAAAGAACCAGTGGAAGCTGCAGGCAACAGTGACGATGATGGTGATAACCAAGAGGAGGAGGAGGCTGAGGTGGAGTTTGTGCCTATCTGTGAGATCCTGGACACAGGACCTGAGGCAGAGGAAGAAGCTGCAGACTCAGGAGAGGATTTTGTTTTACCACCACACCAGAGATGTGCTAGCCACACCCTCAACCTTGTGGCAACACAAGACATAGAGGCCATGCTTTCTGACTCCTCCAAAATTAGTCTTCTTGGTCCTTTCAAGAAACAGTTTCGTTCCTTGATGAGAAAGTGCAGCAAGTTGTGGTCCAAGCAGAACCAGTCAGCCCAGATTGCTGAGTATATCCGTGCGCAATGCGGTGTGTATCTGAAGGTACCGAATAAGACCAGGTGGAATTCCACCTTTGATGCGTTGAAGCAACTACATGAGCTCCTGTCAACTGTGCCACTAAAAATGCATGCCATAATGGACAGCTGCTCCTTGTCCAGGATCACAGCTGCTGAGATTGAAGTGGTACAGGAATACACAGAGATTATGGAGCCACTAGCCCAGTCCCTAGATATCCTGCAACGGGAGAACGGCATGTTCATGGGGTATTTGCTACCAACGCTCTGCAATCTGGACCGCAAGTTAGAAGGACTGGAAAACAAACCTGAGAGGTACACATACTGTTTTCAGCTGCTGAGAGGTGTGCGCGAAGCCCTAAGAAAGCGGATTGCAGCTATCTGGGAGGACAAGAGGCTTCTTCTGGCAGCCTGCCTACACCCTCGCTTCAAACTAGATTGCCTGGAATCGTGTCAGGCCACCACCCATACCAACAAGTAAGAACATTAGGGAAGCCCTTTGGGTGGATTACTCCAAGGGACATGTTGTCTCAAGGGAGGCATCAGAGGGCTTAAGGTGGTAGGCAGGGGCTGGGCCTTTTCTTCCTGGGGCTCCTCATCACAACCTTGGGTTGCTGCAGGTAATCCTTAAGGGTCTGCTGTGCTGCCCCATGAGTGTGGTGACTTGGTCACCTTCCTACCTTCCATGTCATCATCCACAGGCTCAGGCTGGACCCTGAACCAGGGGACATGACAAGCATCAGGAAATGAAGAGCAGATGATGGTTTCCTAACATATATGTGTTAACATATCCTCTCTCTTTCTTAGATACACAATGGAAGCCTTGTTGAAAGCTGAAATAAAGATGGGTGTACTTAATGAGGACAGTGATCAGTCTTCAGATAAAGACCAGGAAGGAGATGACTTAGAAGATGACTTCTTTAACTTTCTGCCCCAGGGCAAGAAGTCAGCAGTGGACACTGCTGAGGAGGAACTGGTGAGGTACCTGAGGTCTCCCAGCAGGGAAGTGTCATCACTCCATGGCTTTCCACGTGTGCTGCGGTGTTTTTTGCAGCACAACACAGGCATGCCTTCAAGCGCTGCAGTAGAACGCCTGTTCAGTACTGGTGGCAACGTAATGACTGTAAAAAGACATTCCTTGTCTGACATGCTCTTTGAGCATCTTGTTCTTTTGAGACATAACAGAAACATATTATAAAAGCATTTCAAGTGTAAAATTTGATTTCAAGAGTTGGGGTATCTTCATTGCTTGGGGGGATGTGAGATTCTGTTATGCCATTATGTTAATCTTATGGATAAAATTTTTTATTCTACTACCCCCTGTGTGTGTGTGTTTATTTTTAATATTGTTTTAGGCTTCTTAGATGTGCAGCAGCCAAGGCCAGCACCTTGTAGGAGTTTTTTTAAAAAAGTAACTGAAATGTAATTGTAGTGATTACTTTTGAGAAAAAGTAAAGTAATCAGTTACTTTCAGAGCAATTGTAATTGTAACGGTGATTACTACTTTTTTGGGCCAAGTAATTGTAACTGTAATTTATTACTTTTTAAAAGTAATCTTCCAAGCTCTGTTCTTCTTTCTCTCTCTCATTTTTCCAATCTTAAATTCAGTTCTCTGCATTTCCCCATCAGTTTGCATTAAAAAAAAATCTGGAATATTCATCCGCATTTTAGTGTGATCCTCCTCAATTTGTCCTAACTTTGTATGCAATTTTCCCTTATATACACGTTTGCAATGTGTTTTCCCCTAACTTTTATATTTCCCTTAATATAATGCATTTTGTATATTATTTTCACTAATACGTTGCATTTTTATGGGCCTTTAACCTTTTGAGAAGACATGATTCATTAGAAAAGATAATAATGCTGGGAAAAACAGAAGGAAATAGAAAAAGAGGAAGACCAAACAAGAGATGGATTGATTCCATAAAAGAAGCCACAGACCTGTACTTACAAAATCTGAGCAGGGTGGTTCATGACAGATGCTCTTGGAGGTCACTGATTCATAGGGCCGCCATAAGTTGTAGTCGACTTGAAGGCACATAACAACAACAACAACCTTTGTATATGCATTTTTGTACACACTACTCCTCCTGGGAGGAAGGGAGGGATATAAATTTAATAAATAGATAAATAAACTACCTGGCTGGAGAACTGCATTGCAAAAGTTAAAGAAGTGTGAATTTTGAAAGATGTTTGACAGGGTTTTGGTTTGCTTATTGTGAATTAGGTAGGTTCACTTCTAAATGCAAACGGAGTTGAATTCTCCCAGGTCCCTATTCTTGCAACAGTATTTTTCCCTTCTTGTATAGATATAGAAATAATGGATTAACTAACATCATCTTATAATGTGAACAGCCAGCGACTTCTTGTTTTGAGCATTGACTTAACTACTACAGTAGGGCCCCACTCATACGGCGGGTTCCATAACGGACTGCCGCTGTAAAGCGAAATCCTCTGTAAAGCGGAACGCATTGACTAACATTGACAAAAATGGTGCCCGATGCTTGAAAAATGCCTTAAAACAGGAACAAGCACCATAGGAGCAGGGCCTTTCTGCAATTGACAACCGCTGTATCAGTGGAATGCTGTAAAGCGGAGCTAGCTCTCATGAAAACTGGGATGCATGCATGTAAAGAGAACTCCTGTTTACATTGTACTTTTTTGTTTATTAAAACTAGAGATGGAGAAGGAATCCATTTTAAATGGACTTATACACTGATCTTGGCAGTTCTGAACTCGTTGAGTTCTACTCAGATTGGATCACCTCTTGCATCAAGCGGCTGCTTATGTCCAGGCCACTCATGCAGTGTTTTTATTTTTAAAGGAAGCCTGACTAATGATATGCAAAATTATACACAAAATATATATTATAATATGCATAAAAGAGTCAAGCCCCTTGCTCTATCATCTTTCTGCCTTATACTTTATAAATATATCAATATGTACATATTCAATACAGTTATAAGCATTTTTGTATATAACTGTTTATGCGTTTTAGGAAACCTATAACATATGTACCTGGTCCTTCTGGGAGAGTGAAAAAAAGGGGAAAAAGTCAGTCTAACCAATTTTTGGCCTTGGGAACCACTCACCCACAGACCCTCCATCTTGTCACGTTTCAACTTTAATTTATTGGTCCTCATCCCGACCACCACTGCATCTACACACTGGTTCCGGTCTTGCATAGGCACATTTGATCTGGATGGAACAAGGAAACAAAGCTGGATTTCATGAGCATATTGACAACGCCACACTCCAAATCTCCTAATGACCACCCCCAATGGTTTCAAATAGATACCAAAGAGCATTGGGAATAAAATGGTTTCCTGCAGCACCCCACAGTCCATTTGTTGGGGAGGGGGCAAGGCATAATTATCCAATGGTACTGTCTGAAACTGGCCCTCCAGGTAGGAGCAGAACTACTGCAAAATAGTACATCCCACAGCCTACTCATGGAGTTAGTCCAGAAGGATGCCAAGGAGATGAAGAATGGATCACACAAGTGGAACCTATTCAGTTGGTGTAGTCAGGTGGAAATTCTGGGCCTCAGTAGTAGTAATTGTGATACCCCAATCTCTAACTATCTCAGATGACAAAGCCCTGTGTGCACCCAAGATATCTGGCTGGGGGTTTCCTCATCATAGGTCAATATTTCTTATTAAAGTCTGAAATGCACAGTTTCAGGGATTGCAGTGCCGGCACCAGACATGCCGGGGCCCTTGGGCACCAGCTTGCCCTGAGCCCTGGCACACATGTGCGCATGCACACATACATGCATGTGTGTGCCCAGGGCCAGCCCCAGACATGCTGGAGCCCTTAGGCAAAAGCCTGCCCCAGGCCCCAGCGCTCCCCTTCTGCGATTTGTGCAAGGTGAGAGCTTCAGGACTCCGCCGTTCTCTTGCTTAACTTACCTTGTTCTGCAGTTATGCACGCAGCGGTGCCCTTAAGAAAGATGGCGGCTGAGGTTTCCCTAAGGAAACCATCTTGGTTCATGGAAGGGATGCGAGCCCACAGAACAAGGTAAGTTAAGCAAGGAAATGGCAGAGCCCTGAAGCTCTCGCAATGTGATCCGTGGCAGCAATCCTGCCGTGAATCATGGAAGGGGAGCAGAGGGGCCCCTCAGGGGCTCCTGTAGCCTCAGGGGCCCTCAGGCCAGTGCCCCACCTGGCCGCACCTTGGAACTGGACCTGTTGACATGAATTGTTGTGGTCGTAGTAGCAGCTGGAGTACAAGTTCCACATCCCTGTTGTAGGGCAAATTTTTTTTGAAGTGAAAGATTACATTAAATAACTAGGCTTGCAGATTTTGTGGTTCAAGAAGACGTTTTCTTTACATATGTTAACATTGAATTGTATTACAAATTGTATTGTTTATATTGTTTATTGTTTTATTGATGTATTATTGATGTTTTATTGGTGTATTTTTATATTTTTGTAAGCCGCCTTGAGGGCCTTTTGGCCGGAAGGCGGGGTAGAAATATTAAAATCCTTGGAAGAGGGCATGATGCCATCAACTCTCAAGGAGGTAATAAAACCAATCTTAAAGAAGCCCTCCTTGGATATTTTGGACGTTGTTTGGTTCTTTTATTGTTTGTTTGTTTTTGTTTCTTGATTTATTGTATTTATTGTATTTATACACTGTGCTTGTTTTATCTTTTGTACACCGCCCAGAGAGCCTTCAGGCTTAGGGCGGTATATAAATTAAATTAAATAAAAAATAAAATAAATGGCACAAAGTTTCCTCACTAATAATATTCTGCAGGTGAGTTGAGTGAACAGCCATCTGAAGAGGCACTCTTCTACCCCAACAGTTAGCAGAGTGAATCACAAGTGAAGTGATCACTGTTGCACTCAAGTCCTACCTGCAGGCTTCCCGGGGACATCTGGTTGGCCACTGTGAGAACAGGAGACTGGATGAAGGAGTGATCCAGCAAGGCTCTTCTTGTCGTTTTTGTTTGCCACCCTGGGCTCCCTCTGGGAGGAAGGGTGGGCTATAAATCAATTTTATTTGTTGTTATGTGCCCTCAAGTTGACTATGACTTATAGCAGCCCTATGAATCAGTGACCTCCAATAGTATGAACCACCTTGTTCAGATCTTGTAAGTTCAGGTCTATGGCTTCCTTTATGGAATCAATCCATCTCTTCTTTAGCCTTCCTCTTTTTCTACTCCCTGTTGTTTTTCCCAGCATTATTGTCTTTTCTAGTGAATCATGTCTTCTTATTATGTGTCCACAGTATGATAACCTCAGTTTCATCATTTTAGCTTCTAGCGACAGCTCTGCCACAGCCCTGAACTTACAAGGTCTGAGCAGGGCGGTTCATGACAGATGCTCTTGGAGGTCACTGATTCATAGGGTCGCCATAAGTTAAAATCGACTTGAAGGCACATAACAACAACAACAGAAGGTCCTAGTAATGTGTGTGCATCCCACAAACTAAGTCTACGGCTCGTGTTTTCTCTCTGATCTTTATTTTATTTATTTATTTTTTAAAAACACTCCAAACCCAAAGTACTGTTACACAAAAAGCTTGGCCGCTTCCCATAATAATCCAATAATCTTTTGTATTATTTTTCACTTGTTGTTTTCCTTTACTTCTCAAGATAGCTGTAGTAAATAAATACAGATTTCATCTCCCATCAAGGGGACATGTACCATTTGGGTGAACAGGGAAAAATAATAACGAAATAGACAGAAGCAAGTCACCAGAAACACACACACACATTCTTACAGTGATGGTCAGCAGGGATGTTTTGACAATTTTGCAATGGCAATGCAGGGAGTTCACATCAACCAGGTTTGATATTCAGGGTAAGGCACGTAAGCACGGGTCTTGAAGCGTTGCCTATAATCTTTATTTCATTTTCAGATGTTATGCTATAATAAAATGTAGAAAGGGAATCTATAAAAAAAGTTGCCAAGGTGGAGAGAGGAGAAAAACATGGTTTGAAGTTGTGTGGTGTCTCTTCAATGGGGCATGTTCCTAAGGATATGCAGGGAATAGCAAACGCCATTTGAAATAAGTACAATCAAGATATGGTGGTAGATTGAAAACCCAAGTCAATTTTCCCGAGTGCCGTTTGATTAGCTTTCTTATATAGAACTGAAGCTTAAACAATGCCGGGGATTTGAGAGGGCAAAGCTGTTTCGTAGGCGGGTTGAAAAATGGGTTATTCATACCAATTTCATTTGGGGTACTTTTTTTTTTTTACAACGTCGTCACTGAACATTGTTTCACTGTTTTTGCAATAATCCGTAAATGAAGCAATATCACAGGGGATTTGATTGATGGCTAGGCAACAAAAAAAGAGGATTTTTTTAAAAAGCACACCATAATACTCCACTAGCTTATTTCTCAGCTCTCTTTTCCTATGGCTATTTTGCCTCCTCAGCAAAAAGACAGTGCTGGTGTTTTGACTGGGAGGAGGCACATTTAAAG
Source organism: Rhineura floridana (assembly GCF_030035675.1). NCBI lineage: Eukaryota > Metazoa > Chordata > Lepidosauria > Squamata > Rhineuridae > Rhineura > Rhineura floridana. The sequence continues at coordinate 8,527,615 of NC_084480.1, forward strand.
AGAACAAGAGTGGGCTTCTCTGTCCCTGCCCCCATATTTTCAAACTACGTGCAGTTGTTCAGGAGCACCATAATTCTGATTCACTCCTAAATTCCATCATGGCTAGTAGCCATTGATAGCCCTGTCCTCCATGAATTTGTCTAATCTTAATAATAATAATAATATTTTTTTATTAGAATTTGTCTAATCTTCTTTTAAAGCCATCCAAGCTGGTGGCCATTACTGCATCTTGTGGGAGCAAATTCCATAGTTTAACTATGCGCTAAGTAAAGAAGTACTTCCTAAATGATTCACTCCTAAATTCCATGGAAGGCAGTGACATATCTAACGCATCCCATCAGAGCAAGGATTTCTGCTTGCACAACAGAACTCCCCCCTCTCCTCTCCCTGCACACCCTGGCCTGCACCCTCCCCAGTCTGCTCCAAAGGGTTGGGGTAACCCCTGGAACAGATTTAGGGGATGCATGGGGGAGGGAGAGAAGAGAAGAACATTTTCTTGTGCAGGAAGAAATCCTTGCACTGATGAGAATGGTCTCTTAAGCGCTACCCTGTCTAGAATCCTGTCTCTGTTTGCCAGGGTAGGGGGCTCTGTTTTAGGTACTCATCCTCAATAAACCACTGTCTGTATTTTGCTCCTAGTTTGCCTTCAGGGGATGCATTTTCACCTGTTTGTAAATATATATACATGTGCACTATTCTTCCAGCTGTAGTCTCTTCCTGCCTGACCCATGGCCCCAGATATTAAACATCTGCATTCAGTGGTGCAGGGATACTTCTTGATTGTAGCACACGTTAGGGATAGGCAAGAAATTTGATTCAGTTTCATTGGAAGCTGAATCTATCAAATTCACACTTTCTGAAACAATATGAGAATCAAAACACAGCCATCTTTCCAAATTCGCACGTATCTGAATTTTGCAATGCGGTTTGCCAACCAAACTACATTTACAAAAATGCATGTTAGGGGAATGTGTGCATAAAAATAAATCTATGAGTGAAAATAAGATACACAAATGCATGATATGATGAGAAAGAGCTTTCAAAATGTGTACATAGTATTAGTATTAGAATTTATTACCTGCCATTCACCCAGAGGTCACAGGATAGGTCACAACGATTTTAAAACATAAATTAAAAACAGTTAAAAACAACCTAAACAGCAATACAGAAAATAGGGTGGGTCTTAAAAATTATACAGCCATGAGAGTGTCTGTATACTATAGTCAGCATGGATTTTTCGCATTCTGCCATGTTAAATTGAAAATACCCCCATGCCATTCTGATGCTTCCCATGAGCTCATTTCAGAACAAAACCTACAAAACTTATAGTCCTGAACTGAGAAATGCTTGCTTAACAACCCTCTAAGTTTTCATGGTGATACACAAAATAGTCGGAGAGAATCCAGAGTTCAAAGTGTAAAATAACAGAGAAAAAATCCAGACTCCTGTTGGACTTTTACCTGTCAGTAGTCTCCTAATTTGTTGAAATTAATTAAAAATCAGCCATGTTCATAGAGTACCTGTAATCCTATTACTGACTTTCCCCATACTCTGACCTTCATAGTCTGCAGTTAAAAGTTAAAAAAAATTCTGGCTGATTTTCAATTAATTTAAGAAATTTTGCATTGAATTCAATGATAAGCCCGGACATGATCAGTGAGAACCAGCTGTCAGTGTTCTAAAAGCCAGGCTGCTTGGCTTGGCTAATCAGGTAGCACACACTAATCAGCTAATCAGGCTAATCACACACACCAGACCATTATTTCACTTTAGACAGTCATGACTTCCCCCAAAGAATTCTTGGAAGTGTACTTTGTGAACCGTGCTGAGAGTTGTTAGGAGACTCCTATTCCCCTGACAGAGCTCCAGTGGTCAGAGTGGTTTAACTGTCAGCCCCTCTTCTGGGGTTTGTGGCTCTGTGAGGGGAATAGGGTGTCTCTTAGCAACTCTCAGCACCCTCAGACTACGGACCTGCTCTTCCAGAGGGAGTATGACCCCATCTAAAGCAGGCAACTGATCAATTATCTGAACTCGGGAATCATCAACCCTGTCTCTGTCTTGCTAGGACTCAGACTTAGTTTATTGGCCCTCATCCAGCCCACAACCGAGTCCAGCCAGCGGTCTAGGGCTTGCACAGCCTGCCCCATTTCAGATGTTACATAGAAATAGAGCTGGGTATTGTCAGCACACTGCTGACACCCCACCCCAAAGCTCCTGATGACCACTCCCAAGGGCTTCATATAGATGTTAAACAGCACGGGGGACAAGATGGTACCCTACGGCACCCCACAGCACAACAGCCAGCGGGCAGTAAGACCCAATGCTATTCTCTGAAAACGACCTTGGAGACAGCATTGGAACCACTGTAAAACAATGCTGCCAATATCCATCTCACCAAGTCAGCCCAGAAGGATACCATGGTCAATGGTATCAAAAACCACTGAGAGATCATATAAGAGTAACAGGGTCGCACTCCCCCTGTCCTCCTGATAAAGGTCATCCATCAGGGTGACCAAAGCCAATTCAGTCCCATAACTGGTCTGAACCCAGACTAGAATGGGTCAAGATAATCTGTTTCATCCAAGAGTACTTGCAATTGCTTCACCAAAATCCTCTCAGTCACTTTCCCTAAGAAGGGGGTATTTGCAACTGGTTGGTAGTTGTCGCAAACCAATGGGTCCAGGGTGGGCTTTTTCAGGAGCGGTCAGATCACCGCCTCTTTCAGGGCAGCTGGAACCACTCCCTCCCATAACGCTGCAATGACCACACTCTGGACCCACTCAGTCAGACCCCCTTGGCAAGCTTTAATAAGCTAAGAAGGACAACAGCTGAGAGTACACATTGCTGGCCGCATTGTTGCAAGCACCTTGTCCATGTCATTATGCTGCATCAACTGAAACCAATCCCAAGAAGTTGCAGCAGATGCTGCACTGGACACCTCACTGGGAACCACAGTAGATGTGGATGGGACATCAAGATTGCTACAGAAGTGAGCAACTTTACCCTCCAAGTACCCTGCAAACAATTCACAGTGGGCCTCCGAAGGGTCTAAACTTCATTTCCTGGAGTTGATGTCAACAGACCCCTGACAATGCAGAAAAGCTCCACTGGACGGCTACTTGAGGATGTGATAGTGGCAGAGAAGTGGGACTTCTTTGCCGCCCTCACCACCACACAATAGGCACAATTGTGATGTTTTATGTGTACCCAATCAGCCTCACAGCATGTCTTTTGCCATTTGTATTCTAGCCGTCGACCAACCTGTTTCATTGCCCTTAGTTCACTGGTGTACCAAGTTGCAAACTGGGCTCCATAATGCTGGAGAGGGCACTCAGAGGCAACTGTGTCAAGAGTGGGACATGCCTTGCTGTTCCACAGCATGACAAGGGCTTCAACAGGGTGACCTGCTCTGTCTACTGGGAACTCCCCCAGGGCATTCAGGAATCCTGTGGATTTCATTAGTCTCTGGGAATAGACCATCTTAATCTGTCCACCACCCCTGCAGGGCAGGATCATAGTAGAAGGATGATGGTCCCTTGCACTCCTTGTGGTTGAATCAGGCCACTGAGTGCAGACAGCTGACCAATAGAAAGGAGTATTGCTTGTGGAAATATTGCATAGCTGATATAATACATTTGGGATTCACTTTGATTATGTGGAAAAGCTCCAGGTGGAAGGTTGGCTAAAGCAAGGACTGTGCACACACCATGTATTTCAAGCACATTTAAAGCACACTGTTCTCCCCAAAGAAGACTGGGAACTGTAGCTTATCCTAAGGGAGCTTCAATTGCCAGAACCTTTAACAAACTACAGCTCCCAGGATTCTTTGGTGGAAGTAATGTGCTATAAATGTATGGTGTGTATGCTGCCAAGATTATGGTTGTTGGTTTTAAAGCTTCTTTGGCTAACACTCATTCTCTGAGTGGCTAATCCATATACAAAAAAGTTTATTAAAATATAAAGTAAACAGAAACTTACACAGGTGAATGCATATTTAGATTTCTGTTTTATGTTAATGACTCTCCATTATTTATTGAACATCATGCCTGCCAAGTTCACTTGAAAGCATACAGGCCTTTGATCTTCACTTCAGTGGGCACTGGGCCATCAGTTGCTGGAATGAGAAAATGCTCCTCGAAGGATGGGCAACCAGCTACTCCTGCCAGCAGCACAGGAGCTTACTGGCATAAATCAAGGATGATGTTGCCCAGAATGATGGATCTCTAAAAGGTCATTAATTCCAACCACTTTGTTTTACAGCTCTGCTACCTCCATAGCTAAATGGACCTGAAGGAGGAAGAGAGCCTTGTGATGAACGCTTGACTTACAATCCACAGGGGTCTTGGATTTCTTTTTAGAACAGCCTGACCCCTGCAGGTCTGGCTCACAGTGGAGCATCATAATGGAAAATCATGTTAATATTGGTGGAACACCACTCTGACAATGACTGTGTGGGTCCTAGTATGTCAACACATTTGCCCATCGTCCTGTAGGTCCAACTTCAGCTTCTGTTGCTCAAGAAACTCAGTTTGCCTTTGATAAGAATATGGCATGGTGCACAGGGTTATGTTGTAGACCAATAACATATTGTTACAGGTTTGGGATTGTATTCTTGGAATTCTCCTTTGGCCACACCCCTCTTTAGCTTTCCTTTGCACCTCAAGTGTTTTTGCCTGGCTCGAATGTGTCCTTGACCTCTGATAATACTGTCCTGGATGGAGGGCAGAGAGGGGTGTGCTCGTGTGTTTTGAAACTAGCCTACTGTACAAAGTTAAAATTCGCATTCATTGTCCTACCCAGTTTTGCCTCTGGATTCACCCACTTCTGTCATGTGGCCCCCAGAAGGTTGTCCAGAAAGGAATGTGGCTCTCAGGATGGAAAATGTTCCCCATTGTTGTAGACAATGCTTAAGAGAAAGGAATTTCTTTACTGAAAGCAAAGGCTGCAAGTGAACATACAGCATAGGAAGGCACCTTATACTGAGTCAGGCCATTGGTCCATCTAGCTCAGTATTGCCTACACTGACTGGCATCGTCTCTGCAGGCTTACCTCGAGAAGTGGGGGTTTGAACGTGGGCCCTTCTGTATGCCAAGCAGATGCTCTACCGCTGAGCTATGGCCGTTTCCCTCTGAACACACAGAGCTAGTTAATACAATTGTTCCACTTTGTTAAATAATGGTGTATTCATCTCTGAAGTAGCCAGAGGTAGGCATGGGGGAGAAATCCATTTCGGTCCACATTTGAGTGCAAACCTACCTGATTTGCACTTCCTGAACAATATATGAGCTGAAATGCAGCTCTTCTTCAAAATCTCAAAATTCTGAGATGCATTTCTTCTGTGAATATAGGCACCATCTCTGTTGTCTTTTTGGCACCTACTGAAGCCCTTCCGCTTCCAACAAGCCTTTTTAAGTAGAGATCTTCATCCCAGTATGCATCTGTTTTGGAATTGTTTTTAAGATGTTTTCTTTCTTTTTTTACGATGTCTTAAGTACTGTTCTGTGCCACCCCAATCTCAGAGCGGTGAGAGATTTCCTGGGGTCCCTGCACTTACCCAAGGTTTGGTTTCCTTGGAAAGAAGGTCAGTGGAGTCTATGGTATCTTTATGAAATACGGTTTGTTTATTTACACAGATTCCAACCTGAGCTTAAGATGGAGGGGTTCAAGGCATCAGCAGTCCAATAGATCTTGCATTTTCCATCAGGCTTACAGGAGGCACCCTAAAGCCATGGTGCAGGGAGCCAGCCTCTCTGCGTGTCTCCAGTTCCCAGCCTTTCCTCCAACTCTACTAAAAAACACAAGCCTCTCTTAGGCCCATGGGGGGTGTGTGTCTCTCCTGAAGAGTTTCAGTAATGATGGGATCTCCCTCGCCCAGTAAATAGGCACTTAATAGACGCATTAGCTCACCTGACCACTCTATTAGACTAACAAAGGAGACTCATCTGACCAGCGGAGCAGGTTTCTCTGCTGCAGAGCCCACTTCCAAGTGCAGGGTTCCAAATTAGAGGCTGGAAAGGGGACTCGTAGAAGTCATCTATCTCAATCCCAAACCCATAACAATACATTTATATTGCTTTATTCCTTGTTGTTTGCTGACTTTTAGGAGGAAGTATGGGATATAAATTTAATAAATTAAATAAACCAAAATAATGTATCAGAAATTTCCTCCTGCATGCATAGGGATTTCCCGTTCTAGACCAAAATTCCTTCCACATACCTTAATTGTAAGAAAAGAACACAAATCTCACCACAAATCCACAACTTAGCTGTCGCTGCTCATCCCAGAGATGGAGAATGCACGCCCCTCCAGAAGTTGCTGGACTGCAGTATCCATCATGTCCAACCATTGGCCCTTCTGGCTGAGGCTGATGGAAGTTGGAGTCCATCAACACATCCCTGTTTTAGCAGAAGTGTATCTCCATTTGCAACAAGTAGCACCAAGACATGTTGCGTATGTTACTCTAGCCCTCTTTCCTTCCCCACAGAGGCTCATCTGGTACCTTAATTGGATCGCTGTTGTTGCATGCTGAAGACACACATCTTTTTCCTGGCCTTTGACTCTGTGTATAACCTGCCCTGGGATCTAAGAAATCCTAATGCTGAAGATGATGGTATTATCATTTAAAAAATAAGCGGAAATTGGTAAGTAAAACTCTTCTACATGCACACACTGGTGCAGGAAAGAAACTGACGGGGGGCAATTTTGAGTGTCTGTTCAAGGGGTGGAGCCTTGTGGTGCCTGGTGGGACAGATTGCACCTGCTTGCTCTGGGGTGGAACCTGTTGGACATGCGGATGGAGCGAACTGCCAAAGCCTAGCAGAAAACACTGGCCCTCAGTCAGAGCTTGGAAAAGTTACTTTTTTGAACTACAACTCCCATCAGCCCCAGCCAGCATGGCCACTGGATTGGGCTGATGGGAGTTGTAGTTCAAAAAAGTAACTTTTCCAAGCTCTGCCCTCAGTTCTCTCTCCCCCCTCCCCCCCAAAAAAAAGTCCTCAGTTTTGATTCCTTCTTCTAAAGACCCAAAGATGTAGGCTATAAGCCTGAATCTTTAGACCTGTTGTACCTGATCTTTAGATTAGTTACACAGGGCCTAGTGACATTAGACTGCATCTTCAAATCAGTCATACTGGGCCTAATGACATTAGGCTGGATCTTTAGGTCAACAGCACCATGCACCTCCAGCCTAATGTCACTAGGGCCTGCACAGATATTCAAACGTAAATGAATGAGAATTCTAGTTGGCAGCCTTACAATCAGAGAGAGGGGGAGGGGAAGGAACAGGAATAGCTGTGCACTGGACCTTGCATGGTGTAAGGGAAAACAGAGTGATAGCCCACAAAAGCTGGCACCAGCCCTGTGTGCTTGCAGACCGTGGGAGAAGCAATCTGTCCTCCATAGGCCCAATATCCACAGATACGAGACAGAGTGTTGTTTATTGAATCGACACAACCCTCAGTACAGCCTGCGTGGGGGGAGCCAAACGCACATTACCACCGAGGCTAAAGAGCATAAAACCACTGATCCTGCAGTTACAGGGTCATAAAATCCTGCTTTCTATGTGAAAAGCATTTAATAGTGGACATTTTTAATGCCTTCTCTCGGGGAGATGCCAAACACGAGGGACCTGGAATAATTACTCAGGATAAAATATCGGGACTAAATGCTTGTCAAGGAAACAGATGGCTCCTTCTCCCCCTCCCTTCTGCCCAACTCTTTTCCTCCCCCAGCTCCCCAACCCCGAGCCCCAAATGCACGCAGGGTGTTCTGACAGTTTGACAGTTGATAACACAAAGGCATTTGCCATTAGCTCTAAATAGAAACAAGGAACGCAAGATGAGAATTGGGCCCAGAGATGAACATAAGCAAGGGTTCCAGTCAGCCGATCGCCGTCGCGCTAGATAAAACAAGGTTATTTTGACTGCCCCTGTGAGTGCAATTGGGGGAGGGGGTCATAAATAGAAACTAATGGAGTATTTTAAACTGGTTGTTTATGCAGCAGCTTTAGGAGAGTGGTTTGGGATGCAGCTCCCTGATACACTTTCCTCCAACAGCAGGAAGTAATCCAGTTTCCTTGGCTTGCTTCCTCTGAATAGATAGCCAGACTTTTCATGAGAACATAAGAACTGCTTTCCTAGATCTATTGAGATCAGCATTCAGTTTCCATAAGTGATAGCTGGCTGCCACTGGGAACCCCACAAGGAGGTTCTTAAGGTAACAGTTGTCCTTTGCTGTTTGCTTCTGGTATTGATTTACAAATGGAGCCACTTTTTTTAATGGAGGTACCATTTAGCTACTATGGTTAATAGCCATTACTAGACTCCTCCTTTTAAAAACTACCTAAGCTGTCATCATATCCCATGGCAGTTAGAGATGGAAAGATCTGTTAATTTTGTTTTTCTCCATTTCTCATTTTTCCAATCTTAAATTTGGTTCTCCACATTTCTGCAGCAATTTGCTTTTTTTAAAAAAAGCATCATGAAATTCTTCAGCATTTTAGTATGAATTTCTACTATGCAATTTTGACTGATATGCACATTTTTCAATGCATTTTCTCCTAATATAATGCATTTTTGTAGGTTATTTTCATTAATATATTATTTTCATCAATATATTCATCTTCATGCACACTTGCCCCAAATACTTGTATTTTTGTAAACATTGGTTGGAGAACTGTATCAAAAATTGGCGTCCTAAGTGTAATTTTGAAAAATGGCTGTGTTTCTGTTTTCATATTGTTTTGGACAGTGTGCATTTGATAAATTCCATCAGTTAATTAAAACAAATCTAAGAAACAAAAGTGTTGTTCTTGTTTTTACTTTTTAATTTGGATGTTGATTATTATTTTTCTTTTTATTGTTAGCAATATTCTTTGGGACATGCAAGGCTTTCAGATTAACAATGAATAATGAACAAGTAGTTCTCTTGCTGAGTGAAAATTACCCCACCCCAATGCCCACACATGCTCAGTTTCATTGACCCATTAGCATCCTGCAAAAGGTTGAATTTCAGCTAAGGTTACAGGCACGGCGCACTAAACAACATGGAAACAGAGGAAGTTGACTCATACTGTAATACAGCTCAGTATTGTCTACACTGACTGGCGGCATCTGTCCAGGATTTCAGACAGGAGTCTCTCCCAGGTCTACTTGGAGATGCCAGGGACTGAACTTGTGACCTTCTGCACACAGATCAGATGCTCAGATGTCACTGAGCTATGACCATCTTTCATGTTTCCTTTGGGCTGATTGTCACCAGATTTCAACCACCATCTCTCGGAATGGCACATCATGACTTACTGCTGCTCTGGACATTCGGGGGAGGGGGGCGGATTTGGCAGTCATCAACTTGAGAGGCATACTAATGAATGTGTTTTGCCCCCCACCCTTGAAAATTGCATCCCTCCACTCCTGAAATGTGAAAAGAGAGGCCAATCCACCACCCCTTATTTCACTGTGAACACCCCGGAAACGTTTGTTTAATCTTCAGTCTATCAGGTGTTTTATTTTGTCTCTCTATGTTGCGGTTACCTAGTAGCTGCAGTTACTATCATGGTTTATATACCAGATGAATATTGCTGTTCAAAACCTGCCCCCAAGGAAGAATTGTTCTGAAATGTGTTGGGCCTCAAATAAATCTTCCTTCAAGCACTTATATTTTTTCCTTTCCCCCTCCCCCAACTGCCATTGCTGCTTTCCTGATTTTCTAGTTAGCTTTCTGACCTTTGGCTATAAGGAATAAAATGTGTATCAAAAACTCAGCCCCAAAATTCTCAGCTGAGCACTATTGACCCAACACTATGTAGTTCTGCTCTCAGCAGGATTGTGAATTGTCCAGCCCACAGAGATGGCTGCACAGTCAGCCTCTGAAGCCACTCAAAGCTTCCACTGAGGTTGAATTTTTATTTATTTAATTTTATTCATTAAATTTGCTAGTCGCCCATCTGGTAGGGATTATCCTGCCACTCTAGGTGACGTACAATAAAATACAAATACAATCCATAAAAACATAAGCAAAAGATTAAAATTACCCCTAGAACTGCAGACAAATGACCTAAGTCCCCTCCCCAGCCTGGATAAAGAGCCAAGACTTCAAGGCCCGTCGAAATCACAGTAAGGAGGGTGCCTGGCAGAGGTCAGTTGGCAAGGCATTCCATAGCGAAGGAGCCATTACAGAAAAGGCTCTTGACCTAGTCCTCTCCAATCTAGCTGCTTTTGTTGGGGGAACAAGGCGTGAACCATTCGTAGACGTCGTCTCGGAATCAGATTCTTGATGACAAAATACATGCTACAATAAATGTGTTCATATTTAAGGTGCCACCCTTCTGATCCATGATAGCATTATGTGCACTCTGGCCTCTGTGCCTCACAGCTGGTTACAAAAGACTAGCATTTGCACCCACTCCCCAGGATAAAGTGACAAGGCAAAAGGTCAACTAGGGCCACAACTTTATTAACTTGGAAGCTGAGGAAGATTGGCAACATTTCTTGAGGCTTTGGAGGACATTATACTGACGAAGGTGTCAGCAATGGCTAGTTGCTCCATGCCAGTAGGGCAGTGGAATTTGCTCCGGTTCCAGTCCGAACTTTTAAGGATCTGTCCAAGGTGCTAAAGCTAAAACACCTTGGACAACTCCTGGAAAGTTCGGACAAAAACCCAGAGCAGTTTGCACTCCCCACTGACACAGAGCCACCAGTTGCCACAGGAAGGAGTCACCTGTATGAACTCAGGGTCTTAACTCAATTAATATATCTTAATTCTGTCCATACACCTTCTTTTGAGGAAATCTGGCTGTTCCCTATTGTGTATTGTGTATTGACTTTAAAGATATAGAAGGAATCCATTTTCAACTGATTTATACCAGAATTTGTTGGGTCTCATCAAATCAACAAATCAAGCTTTGCCTACATCAGACTGACTCTTGTACCTAGCGTAAATTATGACTGAGCCACTTGCATTTTTTCAGTTAAAAAGTCTGGCTAATTATATGCGAAATTACACAATGTGTTTACTATGTATATAATATGTATAAAAGAGTCAAGCTCCATGGTGTACAATATTTCTGCAGCATAATTTTATAAATATATCAAAACATACATTGTTTAACACAGTTATATATACTGTTGAATTTATCTGTTTAAGCACTGGTTACTTTAGAAAGCCTGCAGAGTATATTCATGTAGTATGCATATAATATTATGCATACAGTAATGCATAAGCTGGGCAGGAGTGGGAAACTCAAGATTAATGAGTGAGACAGGAATTAGAAAAAAAAATCCGCATTGATAGGCTGAATGTTGAGATTTTTAGAAAATCCCATCCCTAATTGGCATGCTGCAGTTGTCACTAATGGTAACTGTCTCACTTGTCACTCGCTCCTGCTGATTAGGGTTTGTCTGTTCAGTTGTGGCCAGCTCTGCCTTGGAGGTTAACACCACTTCTTTGTCTCTGATTCTTTGAGGGCTGCTAAGCAATCTGCAATATCACATGATGATGATGATTTCTACTACTTTGCTTTCTGACTTGTCTCTTTAACCAGTGGCATTGTCTTCCTTGTCTTCCTTTGCATAACGTTTTGAGGTCTTTCAGATTTCTCAAGGTCTTCAATCTGTGCCAGCCAGGCTGTTGTATCTGAGCATTCTTCCTTCTCTGAAGAAAAGGATAAAGCTCAGAGTGGGGGGCATTTTTAGGAACCTTTCCCCATCCCTTGTCTCATCAGTCTGGGCTCACTTACTATACTAGGTACAGTAGGCACCATATGAGGAATACTTCGCTTCCACAAGATTTCTTTGTTGTACTTCCCTAAGTGTTGTTTTTCAGTTTGCTTAACTCTCTCTCTCTCTCTCTCTCTCTGTATGTGTGTTCGTGCGTGCGTGCGTGCATGCGCGCACACACATCTGGTTTTAAAAGACTACAGTCCTCAGCATGCTAGTAGGTCTGAGGAAGAAATTAGATCTCGCTTGCATTTTAATGAGAAACTACTTAATTGACACTTCTCAAAGCAATATGCAAACTGAAACGGAAAATTTGCATTTCTCTGAATTTTGTGATGTAGTTCTCCAAGCAGCGTGTATGAGAATGCATTGTGTTAGGAGAAAGCATATGTAAAAAAATAGTATATTATATGATATCTGTCAGAGCGCCTCTCCCTCTATGAACCTGCTCAGACTCTAAGATCCTCCAGCGAGATCCTTCTCATTACCCCTTCTTTCCTGCAAGTTCATCTTGCAGAGACACAGAATAGGGCTTTTTCAGTGGCCGCCCCTGGACTGTGGAATTCTCTCCCTAGTGAGGTTCAGTTGGCTTCCTCATGATTGATTTTTCGTGCGCAGGTGAAGACTGTTCTATTTAGATGGGCTTTTAACTAATGTAGTTAGTTTTAACTTATGTTCATTTAATTTATTTTTAAATTGTTTAAAATGAATATTATGTTTATTAATCATTTCTGGTTTTTACTGTAAGCCGCCCTGAGTTTCTCAGAAATAGGGCAGGGTATAAACTTTTTAAATAAATAAATAAATAAATATCAGGGGAAATTGCTTGGGAAAATGTGTATATTAGTCAAAACTGCATATAAAAATGTGTTTACTAGGAGAAATTTGCACAAAAACACTGATGAATTTTCATGAAGATTAAATCACAAATTGCTGCAGAAATGGGGAGAACTGAATTTAAGACTGGAGAAAATGAGAAACAGCAAGAATCCACAATTGACAGATTTGTCCATCCCCTACCTCCTGGCCACATGCTCACTTATGAGCCACCATCCCACTGTTTTTCTTATATGCTGTCCCCTTTACTATTGCTATCAGTGCCTGAGCTTCAGGGCACAACCCACCCTCTGGGGGCTAGTTTTTAATGAAGGGTAAAGGTCTATGTGCCCCACGATGAGGCCACACTGTGCCTGGATATGGGCCCAGGCAGTATCTTTGGGCTTACTCATCCTCTATCTCCCCCATACTGTTACCCCTTGCTGCTTCTGTTCACCCACTTATTATGGGTAGTAGGAGGTGGGCAAACATGCTCCTGCTGATAGACCACATCTAGTCTATGCTTAGAGCTGTTTGTCCCTCTGTTCCTGCTTCTTTTCAGTCATCACTGATGAGGCAACTGAGAAAAACAGCCAGCTCAGGATAGTGCACAGGGATTGCTGAATCTGTCAGTTTCAGTTTCTCATTATTGTAGTCTTCAGTTCAGTCCTCCATATTTCCACATCAGCTTGAAAATTCTTTCTTTTTCCTCGTGAAAATTTATCAACATTTTTGTATGATTTTCTCCTGATGTCCACATATTTGTATGAAATTTTTGCAAGGCAATATCCCCAAATATAATGCCTTTTTATGCCTTTTTATGCACAATGAACCCATATATGCCTTTTTATGCACAATTGTACCCTGATATATGCATTTTTGTGCCCATTACCTGGCTGGAGAACTGCACTGCATAATTTTGGGATGTGTGGACTTCAGAGGATGTCTCGGTTTTGGTTTGCATATTGTTTCAAAAAGTGAAAATTACATAGGTTCACCTTTATATGCAAACAGAATCAAATTTCTTCTCAATCCCTAATGGTACATGAATATATGGTCCTCCATCTCTAATGGTGCATGCATATTTTCCCCACTGGCATTGATGCATACACACACATCTTGTCGAGCCCCAGCTCTCTCTGGAAGGGCAGGGAGGGGGAAGGCATAAGTTGCAGATGCCTCAACTGCCAGAAGGTGCGGAAGACCCAGCTGTTGTTGTGTCTATTCCAGACATTTGGGAATGGAGTGTGTTAGATGCTCTGCCAATTCCCACGGGTGACCCAGCCCCCCTTGGGGACAGCGCTCAGCCTTCAACCATCCCAACGGATCAGTTAGGGGAGGATTCCGAAAGAGCAATAACTCCTCCTTCACCAAGCTGTGAATTAGCAGTAACCCCCCTTCATCCCGCAGTAACTTAGAGATGCCTGACACTTCTCAGCTCTCTACTTCCTGGACTGTTGATAAGGACCCTGTTTCGTCTGATGAGCCCATGGAGGCTCGCCCCCCTCACCTCGCTCTTGGCGGCGGGAAAAGCATACTGGGCAGAGGGCGGGTGTGCGAAGGAGTGAGAGATTGCGCTCAAAAACTTTCCCTATATAAGTCTGCTGAGTATTGAGGGGGGTGTTGAGTCAACTTTCTTCTTACGTCGCAGAGCATGTCCAGAGTGTAGTTAGGGATTCCTAGTGAGTTAATGTAGGGTTTTCTATGAAGCACACTGCATTACTCTAATAAAATGAGATTTACTTGCACCAGCATCTCAGTCTCCTGGTATCGACTCTGGACGGGACACATCTGGGACTGCTCTCAATGCCACCCCCTGCTACCTGAACACATCGAGTTCAGGTAGTAACACTGCCATCCATAAAACATAATTATCTCTACCCATTTCCCCCCTTTCACCCAACCTGTTCCCCAAAAGTGAAGCTGTATGAAGGGGGTTCCCTTCTACAGATTACTGATGAAAAATCTCTCCCCGCCCTGGCACTTGCTTTAGCTGTAAAGGTTGCCCTTCCTAGATGCAGTTTTGAGTTCTGAAGCTTGAGAATTTGATGTGGGTTGTTAAACAAGGCAGTCTTGAAGATGGCAGTGCATGCCATAAGCACATTGAGTATTTCTTTGGCAGCAGACTGATAACAAAATGACAAGTGCCTCTATAAATCTCTCATCCGAAACAGCAGTGTTGGATCCTCCCAGAAACCGCAGTGCCATAGATGGAATGTTTAATCTCTCCCTCTCGTCGCCTGCAGCAAAGTCTCCACTGTAGGTGGTGCTGTGGGAAGCGTCTCTTGGCAGTGGGGTATCCAGAGGGGAGAACAAGTGACAGAAAATTGCTGTGATTTCTTCAAAGTATCTCCTGGAGTTTCTGAACTGTACCAAATAAAAAATTGTATTTCTGCCCCAGAGAAAGAGATCTATAATGGGCCAGTTTAGTTCCCAGAATACATTTTGAAACTGTATTTTTAGTATTATTATTATTATTTGGTTGGGACAAACAGAAGAAGTAAGTCAGGGGAACTTTTAGTTAAGGAGAAAGAAAAATGGTAAGAGGGTAGGAAAGGCTGGAAAGAACTTAACAAGGGCTTTTAGAGCAGGCATGGGGAACCTTTGGCCCTCCAGATGTTGCTAAACTACAACTCCCCACCATCCCTGGTCATTACACTCGCTTGCTAAGATTGATGGAGGTTATAGTTCAGCAACATCTGGAGGGCCAAAAGTCCACACTCCTGTTTTAGAGGTTCACCGCATGGCCCACAGCACTGTCCATGCCCCATACAGATTGTTGAATGGCCAAAGCTCTCCCCCTCTCTGAGACTGGAGGGAATAACTGTTGGGGAAGTAGTGCTAGGCTTAGGTGGCAGGGCTTGGAGTCTGGAAGAACACATGGGATCGTGCCTTCATACATAGTATCATGTTAGAAGGGTTCAAGAGCCGACACATGGAGAAATGTGGAACTTCTTATTCAATGGGAAATGGGTTAGTGTCAGGGAGAGCTATCTTAGCAGGTCAGGGGAGGATGAAGTGGGGCGGATGAGCTGCCAAAATGAAAACTCAGCTCCCACTGACAGGGTGGCTGGTTTCCCCCTGTTTAATACATCACCCTGGTGTACTTTCCATCCTGGATACGTGTTGGGAGAATGGGAGAATCTAATGGATCCAAAGCTTCCACCAACCCACCTTGGGATGCCTCTTTCTGCCAATTCTAGATTTTTCCCCATCCTCCCTTCTGTTAAGTTCTAGAAAGGCAACACTGAGACTAAGGAAGCGGGACAGTCCCACCCCCTAGTCTGCTTGTAAGAAAGAAGGCTGGCAAGTGTGGCCTGGCTAAGAGCAGAATGAGTTTGGTGGGACAGCGTCCTATTCACCCTAATGGACCAACCTCCCATGCTGCCACTCTGCTCTGCCTTGTACCACAGTAAGCAGCAGTGATGCTGGCGTTGGGAGGGTGGCTTGCAGCACTGTCTCACTGCATTAGTCCTCCCTGCCTGTCCCATGCCTCTGCCAAGAAGGCCCTAAGGCCCTAAGTCTTCCTTCAATATTCCTTAGATATTTCACCCAACTCACTTTGTATTTCATATCGGGCGATGTTTCGAGTTAGCTGCGCTAGGCCAAATCGATTTGAAGTCAACACACACATTGACTTCTTAAATATAGCGAGCCTGTGAGCCAGAAAACCGGTGGGGACCATGGCGAATGCAAGATATTTTGGTTTCATTTTGTTTTGCTTTGTGTACCATCACAGATTGCCCTACATGTCAGTTAAACGTGGAATAATAAAGTCATAAACTTTGTAGAGTGATGTGAAGTGATATCTGAGCCCATGTGTTCATTCTTGTCAGGTAGTCCCCACACATTGTGATGTTCAGCTCTGTCTCAATCCAGAAAACTCATTGGGTGCTGAACCAACCTACTCAGATTTGTGAAAGAGGAGGATAGGGAAAATGGACGTATTTTTTCCCTAAATTTAGGTGCACCGATTGCCATCTTTAGACTTGCACTAAACCTCTTTAGATTTACACAGGAAAGCATGGAGAAGGGGGGAGCAGGAGGGAACCACTCATCCTGTCCCTGCCATTGTGTACGCCACAAGTCCTGTTTCCTTGATATATGCATATTCAGCTTGGCATCTGCAAAAATAACTTCTGTGCATGTACATAGAGGGAGCGGAGGTCAGGCCTGGGACTCAAATGCATCCTTCCAGGGTTATCTGTCCATCCCTCAAAACTGCCCCCAGGCCATATTCCCTCCCCAGTCACACCCTCTCTTCCCAGGCCACACCCTCAATGCCACTGCTTCGCATCATCCTTGAGTGTTTTTTTGCGGGGTTGTAAGGTATCTTCGAATCATGCTTCCTGCTTCTCTGGATGAAGGAGAGAGAGAGTGTGTACAAAAGTAAAATTTAAATTTGTTGCTCTGTCTACTTTTGCATGCGGCCGCATCCACCACTATCATGCGGCCCTCGAAGTGTGGCCCAGAAGGGAATGTGGCCTTTGAGCTGAAAAACATCATCCGCGGCTGGCTTAATGCATGCATGGAGGTTCACTTCATACACAGATGGGTTTAAGTGGCATGGTTAGCTTAACAACAGTGCTACAAATTTGTCCTTCTGATCCCTGGCGCCTTTCTAGAGTCACAATTCCCAATTAAACCCATCAATGTTTGTATTCATGCCACACAAAATGTGCACACTGTTCCGTATTCAAATCTCTCTTTCAAAGAGGTCAGTTTTAAGGACAAACATTCTGTGTTCTTTTTTCAAAAATCAGTTTTCATGTCAAACAAATCATTGCTCTTGATTTAAATTGCTGATGCTCTTTTTTTTGCCTCAACGGATCTTTGCCGGATTGGACATTCTCATCTTGCCCGTCGAGTCTGGAACATGGTTGGAAGAAGCTAACTAATGAACGAAGCAGCAACCAATTCATTAACTTTTCATTAACTCAGTTCTTGCCAGTTGTTTGTCCTAATATATCCCCCCGCTCCACCCCAAGCTCCCAGTCCTTGAGATAAGTAAAGTTGCCATCCAACCGCATGCAGTTTTTCCTGCAGTCCCCTGATGCAAATTGAGTTTTCTGTGCAAACTAATGACTCCGAGGTGGTGATATGGTGCGCAGCAAGCTGCCCCCAAACTAGAAAATAGAACTGCAATGAAAATGCCAAGAAATGATAAGGTAGCAATTATGTGTGTGAGATTTTATGTTTTGCTTGGAACGTCTGTGTGTGTGTTTGTGTGTGTGTGTTTTGGGGGGGGGGAAGCACAGCTCCTGATTCTTACTGTAAGAGGAAAGGGTTGTTTTACCAGTACAATATTTTCTTGCCTCAATTTTGCTCCTTGTTGTCTTTCTGTTTTCTCGCTTGACTACTGAACTGAAACATGTCTGCAAAAATGATGGATTAATTAGTAGAAATCTAAAGCAATTATTTCTTCCTCCTCCTCCTCCTCTTTAAAGGTGGTGGTGGAGGAGGAGGGAAGCGGAAAGAGTTTCATCTCTGTGAGATCCTTTCCAAAGTCTTCATTATTACCCCATGGTGGGTTTTGAAAGTAATTTACATAATAGCTAACAAAAATGTACTCAGCGAAACTCCGGGCCCACTAAACATGGGAGATAATTATGCCAGGAGAATGATATCCCTCTGCCAGCTCCATTTTCAAGATACATTTATTTGCCCTGTACCCAGCTCCCAACAACTAAACAGGAATTAACATATCGCGTAGGTGTGCATATTGCAATCTCCACAGAGGGGGGAAGGGGGAGATATGCCAGCCTATTCTCGGCATATACATACCACCTGAATGGTATTTTTCATTATCTCCAGCCCTGGGAACATTGTATTATTCCACTGGGGAAACCGAGGAGAGGATATAATTATCAGCAAAGTAATGGGGAACCTCCCGTTAATGGCCAGCTATTCAAATATCTCCATATAATCGTCGATCCCAATCTCTCCCCATTGCATACTCTTCTGGAAAAACTCATCACTTTTTTTCCACTTACTCTAGCATAATGAATTCATTTTGCATTTTCTTTTGTGAGAAATTAAGAGGGAGAGCAAGGTAATGTGTTGACATTTGAAATGCGGCAGAGAAAAGTTTAGAGAGGCAATTTGACTTAATCGCCCACCAGCAAAGTGGCGCTGCTTATTAAATTAGCTCACGGCATACGGGACACACGTTACTTCTTTTGCAAGAAACTTTCTTTGCAAATTTAGAAGGATTGGGATTTTACCAAGGTATGAAACAAGGATTCCTAGGATGAAGTTACAAGTGACAGGGTGCAGCCCTCTTGTTTACATATGTGTCTGTGCTGTGCAGATATCCACTGGAAATAATGTATGTGTGCGTGTGTCTGTCTGTCATATTTTAATGTAAAAACAGGACCATGCATTAGAGAAGTAGAACTTGCCCCATCCATAAGAACATAAGAAAAACCCTGCTGGGTCAGGCCAATGGCCCATCTAGTCCAGCATCCTGTTCTCACAGTGGCCAGCCAGATGCCTCACTGGGAACCCCACAAACAGGATCTGAGTACAACAGCACTCTCTCCACTTACAGATCCCAGCAACTGGGGTTCAGAGGCCTCCAACAGGGGAGGCAGAACAAGACCTTGAGAACATTGGGGAGATGCTCCAGTTATTTGCTCCATAAAGAGAAAATAAGGGCCCTGCTGGATCAGTTCAAAGGCCCATCTAATCCAGCCTCCTGTTCTTACAGTGGTCAACAAGATGCCTGTGGGAAGACTGGAAGCAGGACCCGAGTGCTAGAGCATTCTCCTCACTTGTGATTCCCAGCAACTGATATTCAGAGGAATACTGCCTCTGGCACTGGAGGTAGATCATAGCTAGAAGCCAAGCGCCTTGTCCCACCGTGTTTTTTCTAAGCCGCTTTTGAAGTTCTTGGCATGCATTGTACCCTGTGGTCACAAGTCCCGTATTTTAACCACGCACAGCTAGTGACATCTCAAGATGAGAATAGCTTCTTCTCAGTGCTAAGCAAGACACATGCTTATAACATGCAACTTCCAATGAAATATCAGCAGGGAGCTGAGAGCAACGCTGTTGATTTCTTTCTGTTCCTTTCTCTTGTTCTGAATCTCTGAATGATCTTCAGAGCCATGATCTTCTCTTCTCTTCCAGCCTACGGTATTTAGCCTGTGTTAGGGTGAAACACTAATTTTCTCTTCAGATGCTGAGTTTGTAAACTTGTCCTACGCCATTAATTCGAGAGCCTTCGTATGTCTTTCAATAGGAAATTAGCAGTCAAATGTGTTTAGCTTATGGGTTCGACTGCCACGACAACTCACAGAACTGTAAACTAGTTAAGAACAGACTTCCTTGGATTTGTAATGCACCCCCAGAAAGAGACAAGGGAAAGAAAGCTGAGATACAGTAGAGAGTACAGGAATGGCTTGGAAAAGGAGAAATGTCTGCTGGGAGGAAGCCAGGAGTAGGCACACAACTTGAATGGCCACAAGGACCAGTCAGCCAGACTTAGGGGCCAGAGATGGCCAGTCTAATCCTGGTATCTCACCCCATCAATGCACACATGCACTGAACAGCTGCAGAGGTGGTCTTTTTGTTGCTGCTGCTGCTGTTTTGGCAACAGAGTTGAATTTTCCAGCCCTTTATTGCATGCTGAAGGGCAACATTCTAGATGGCATTAGCAATGGAAAAACCAGGGGCTGGAGTTCAGCTTGAATTTATTAATGGTACACATATCTTGCATATGTGATGCAGAAAGGACTAGTTGGCTGTGGGATAGGGGGGCAAATGATAGGGACTGGCTGAGTGGTTGATTCTGTCCCATTTAGGTCTCACTAGTGCACAGTTGCAGGGCTGTTCCATCCCATTTTCCTTTATTGCATGCCACTGCATGTCACTCCCTCCCATTTGGTGAACATTTTGGCACACTTTTTTTAAAAAATACAAAATGTACACTTTTCTGTGCTTTTCATTTCATTCACCAGTAGGATGGAAATATCTTCTAATGTTGGTTCTCATGGTTTCTCATTTTTCAAATTTGGTTCTCCAGGTTTCTGCAGCAATTAATTAATTAATTAATTTTATTAGATTTATTAGTTGCCCATCTGGCTGGTTGTCCAGCCACTCTGGGCGACGTACAGAACAAAAACATACAAATACATTAAAACATTAAAATCTCAACAATAATAATAAAACCTAGCCCACCCCAAAAGCCTGTCTGAAGAGCCAGGTCTTCAAGGCCCGGCAGGAGCTCATCATAGCGGGGGCATGGCGGAGATCGTTTCGGAGGGAATTCCACATAGTGGGAGCCACAATAAAAAAAGCCCTCTCCCTAGTCCTCACCAGTCTAGCTATTTTAACTGGTGGGATAGAGAGGAGGCCTTTTGAGGCTGATCTTATTGAGCGGCATCCTTGATGAAGCTGGAGGCGTTCTTTCAGATAAATTTAATTGCCAATTTAAAAAAAATCCTTATGAAAAGACTTCAGCATTTTAGTGCAAATTTCTCCTAACAGACATGTTTTTGTTTGCAGTTTTGATTAATGTACATATTTTTGCAATTAATTTTTCCTAACGTTATGCATTTTTGTTTATTATTTTCACTCATATATTCATTTTTATACACATTTTCCCCATATATATGCATTTTTGTAAGCATTGTTTGGTTGGAGAACTGCATTGCAAAATTCAGATAAGTGCAAATTTCGAAGGATGGCTCTGCTTCAGTTCTCACATTGTTCAAGAAAGTGTGAATTATTCAGCTTTAAATGCAAACTGAATATTTCCCTCCCATCCCTATTCACCAGTAAAATAATACATTATGTATGCATCTTTTATGGAAATATGTACATTTGTGTGCATTTTTGGCACACTGAAAATGCACTGCAAAATCTGTGGAAGTGTGTAATATGATGATGATTCTGATTTGCAAGCAAATTCGGCAGTGTCAGATTAGTACACTGTGAAAAGTGGGACCACACAAATTCCTGCCCCACACATAGCATAGGACCAGTGCAATTTGAATTAACCTGGTCATTGATGCCACTGAGGCAACACATCTGATCTCTGAGAGAAGCATATATGAGTAATCTTCCTTAATCATCTTAAAGGTTCATCTTATCCTCCATTCTGTCTCATTCTGTCTTTGGCCAGAAGCTGACCAAAAAAGCAATGCATGAGGCTGATCATCATCTCTTGTTTGTATTCCATACCTTAGGACTCAGAGGTTTCATTTAGCTTCCAGACACTGGTGGACAATGATGAGATAATCCTTACTGCATACCAAAAAAAGAAAAGAAAAGAAAAGCCAGCCATTGGGACCCCCCCCCACTTTCCTCCTGAAAAAGAGATCCAATCATGAGGAGTCCAGATTGCTTTCCCAAAGGGCACCTAGAAATTAATCTGGTTATCCTAGAGTGATTCTGTAGCAGATAAGATCCACCCATTCCCAGCATGTTTGCTTGTTTTTTGTTTATTTTATTGATTTATATCTCACTCTTCCTTCCAGTAGGAGCCCAGGGCTTAGTAAATTATGTATCTATCTCTGAAAATGCAACATGCAGGGCCGGTTCTAAAGGGTGGCCAGGTTAGGCACTGGCCCAAGGGCCCCAGAGCTACAAGAGCCCCTGAGGGGCCCCTGAGGGGCCCTCCACTCCCCTTCCATGATCCACACACCCCACGCCCACCACTTACCTGTCAGCTGGCTTTTTAGCATTGCCCTTAATGAAGATGGTGGCCGCAGCTTCCCTAAGGTATGCTGATGACACACAGCTCTACTTCTCCTTTTCATCTTCTTCAGGTGAGGCTGTCGATGTGCTGAACCGCTGCCTGGCCGCGATAATGGACTGGATGAGAGTTAACAAACTGAAGCTCAATCCAGATAAGACTGAGATGCTGTTGGTGGACGGGTTCTCTGATCGGATGGTGGATATATGCCCTGTCCTGGATGGGGTTACACTCCCCCTAAAGGAACGGGTTCATAGTCTGGGAGTCCTCCTAGACTCTTCCCTTTCACTTGAGGCTCAAGTAGCCTCGGTGGCCAGGAATGCATTCTACCAACTTCATTTGGTAGCCCAGCTACATCCCTATTTGAGTAAAGAGGACCTTACATCAGTGGTACATGCTCTGGTAACCTCGCGTTTGGATTACTGCAATGCGCTCTACATAGGGCTACCTCTGAAGACAGTTCGGAAACTACAGCTAGTGCAAAATGCGGCAGCCAGACTGCTAACAAGAACAAAGCGGTCTGAGCATATAACACCTGTCCTGGCCCGCCTGCACTGGCTGCCAATATGTTTCCGGGCTAGATTCAAAGTGTTGGTATTAACCTATAAAGCCTTATATGGTGCGGGACCATGTTACCTTGCGGAACGCCTCTTCCGATATGAACCCGCCCATACACTACGTTCAGCTACGAAGGCCCTCCTCCAGGTTCCAACCCATAGGGATGCCCGGAGGGTGATGACAAGATCTAGGGCCTTCTTGGTGGTGGCCCCAGACCTGTGGAACGGTCTCCCCGAGGAAGTGCGCCTGGCGCCGATGCTCTTTTCCTTTCGGCGCCAGGTTAAAACCTTTTTATTCTCCAAAGCATTTTAATCTAAATTGATTTAAATTTAAAATGTTACTGCATTGATTTAGATTGTGTTATTTTGTATCATATTGTGTTATTTATTGTATTTTTTATGCTTTGTATTTCTATGTTCACCGCCCAGAGAGCTATTGCTAGTCAGGCGGTATATAAATTTAATAAATAATAATAATAAATAATAAGGTACTGAAGCCACTGCCGCCTTCTTAGTTGATGGCAGAGATGTGCGCGCATAGCACGCACGTGTGCCATCAACAAAGAAGGTGGTGGAGGCTTCATTCCCCTTAGGGAAACCACTGCCACCATCTTCATTAAGGGCAATGGTAAAGACTAGGCAGGTGGGGGGGCGTGGGGTGCGCGTGGGGGGGTGCACCTAGAGCCGCCCCTGGCAACATGTACAGTTAATACACACACCCCAAGAGGGAATAAAATGCAATTGACAATTCTTTCTTTTTTGAAAGTTGCCAAAATCTCACTTCCATTTCCAAGTGGCTATTTTTCAAAGACAGTGATCTCTTTTGTTCCTTTGGAAGGAAAGAGGGAAGGGGAGAAAATTAGCCCTGAACTTTTAAAAGGCTATTTTTAAAGAAACGTACTTCATGTTTTGCCACAATTATTATATACCATTTCTCTAAATGGAATGGGGAAAGTAGTTAAGGGGGGGGGGAGAGAGAAGCCTGATATTTTACAAGTTTTGACAAAAACTTTACTGCAATGTGTGGCTTTGATCTTGCATTGGAGGGCAGAGGGCAAAGATTTTATGTGAATGGTGTATTGTGTTGTGCCAATCACTGACCTGCACAGGCAAGAGAGGAGGAAAGAGATATAAGCCCCATCTGCCCTATGCATTTAAAGCACTATCATACCGCCTTAAACAGTCATGTCTTCCCTCAAAGAATCCTGGGAACTGTTGTTCGGTTAACAGGTCCAGTACCAGACTGTAGTGAACCCTCAAAGGCAGAGGGAGCTGTGGTGATGGCTGTGGTGGCATTGACATGGTGGCATTATTGCTGCCGCCGCCAGAAGCTTAAATAGGCCTGGCTGCATCAGAGTGTTAGCATGCTATGCACACATGCCTGCCATCTCCCAAGAATGTGGTGGGAGTGTGTTGACTCCCCACCACAATCTAGAGTGATGGCATGCGTGCGTGCACAACGTGCTAACATTCTGTTGCAGCCAGGCCTATTTAAGACCCTGATGATGGCAATAGTATGACATAGGAAGTGGTGTGGTCAGTCCACAGTGGCGGAGGGGGGGAGTGTTGCATGGGAGGGTGACTCCTGCTCCGTGATCCACACCAGCATCAGGTCATGAGGCACACACTTTGCAACCCAATGCTAGCACAGATCATGGAGCAGGAATCACCCTCCCAGGGTCACCCACTCAGCCCCAGCAGCAGGGGCCACTCTCAGCTACAGGGGCCCTCAGCCAGTGTCCAATCTGGCTGCTTGCTGGCACCAGCCTGTTTGTTAAAGATGCTATATTTTCCCAAGGAACTCTGGGTATTGCAGCTCTGTGAGGGCAATAGGGGTCTCCTAACAACTTTTAGCACCATTCACAAACTACAGTTCTCAGGATTCTCTGGGGGAAGCCATGACTGTTTAAAGTGGCATACAAGTGGTTTAAATGAAAAATGCAGATGGCACCATGCACAAGCTGGACTGAATAGCCCACTCCCACCTTTCCACTTTGGCCGGGACTCAGTCATAGTTCCATTCCATCCTGTTCTGTGTGGATCTTTTGAAGAAGACATTAAAAGTCCACATTTAAATTACATGCATTTTGCATACCCTTTTAAATAAAATACATATTGTGCAATGTGCTTTTTGATGCATTTTTCTATATGATATGCACTTTCTACACTTTTTTAACAAAAAAAACCATGCATTTGTACACACATTTCTGCAGATAGAAACTGCATTTCAAAATATGGAGAAGAGTATAGTGTGACTGAGAGTTGTGTTCTGATACACAAGGAAGTTCAGGAGGGCACAGAGCAGTGGCCCTTTTGCTGAGCAGAGAACCCAGCGGCCTTATTGCTAGGAGCCTGACCTCCATTCCTGGTGGGAACATGGGCAGGTCCTCTGTAGCTCATCTCAAATTCCTGGCAGGTTCATATGGCTGTAGAAGCGGTCCTTTACGTAGCTTTGTTCCAAATTGCACCTTCTGTGTGGATGTTATGCCTGCACAGTGAACTTTCACAGCAAGCAATGTATTTGTTCCTTTGCTGGTTTTTGGAAGCCTTGATCTACTTCTTTCCTGTCCTGCCTCTTAGACTACTTAGCAATAGCAATCTGCCAATTCAGTCTACATAGGGATGGGAGATGAAATTTGATTCAGTTCACATTTGAAGGTAAACCTACCCAATTTGTATTTTCTGGAACAATGTGTGAACTGAAACATAGCCAGTTCATGCTTCTCTGAATTTTGCAGTGCAGTTTTCTTGCCAAGAAACATGTGCAAAAATGGATATGCTAAGTTAAAGTGTGCACAAAATGGATGTATTAGTGAAAACAAACTTCAAAAATGCATTATATTAGGGTAAATTGCTTTGCAAAAACGTGTATATTAGGGAAAGATTGCATACAAAATGAGTATATTAGGAGAAATTCACACCAAAATGCTGGTGAATTTTCACAAGAACTCTTTACAAAAATCCCAAAGTGATGTGGATATATGGAGAGCTGAACTTTATTGGAAAAATGAGAAAATTAGAGAAACAGAAATGGGCAGATTTGTTCATCTCTGTGTCTACCTACCTGACTAGCCTGTGGCTGGAAAGAGGTTCAAACTCATAGCAGTTCACCTGCAGTTCCAGTCCTCCACACTGGAGAGCAGGCCTGTGGCTCAAAATATTTACTTTATTTTAATCCCCAAACATCTCCTTATGAAGAAGCTGGTGCTGGGGAGGATGCCTGTGGAATGCCAGAGAATGGTTTGAAGCTTAAAAAAAAAAGTTAAAACACAATGTTTCTTATATTTTCCATTAAAAGGAAAAGCTTTTAACTTTTTTAAAAAGCTCTTTCATTTAGTGAAAAGAAAAAACTGTCAATTGTAATTTGTACAAAACTACAGAGGTCTGCAAGATTTTTAAGTGAAAATGAAGGGGGGTGTCCTGCCCAAGGCCACTGAAGTCAGATGCAGACACGAAGGAGTGCTTTTCTTTAATAAGTTTATTGGAAAATTTCATTTCAGAGCGCCTCATGAATTAGGTTACAGATCACACAGGATTCAGCGTCTCTGCACAGTGCAACTAGGCATGACTACACAGAGCTAAGACAGTGTTGCAGCAATTAGACCAGAGCTTGGAAAAGTTACTTTTTTGAACTACAACTCCCATCAGCCCAATCCAGTGGCCATGCTGGCTGGGGCTGATGGGAGTTGTAGTATAAAAAAGTAACTTTTTCAAGCTGAATTAGACATGCCCCCTTACAAGACTTAAGTAAGTGTGGGTGGGCTTTTTCTACTTGCATGAGGAAGATATCACAGAATGGGAGCACATGCACACACAAGCACTCCTCCTTAGTGGGACAGTGGGATCCCTTTGAGCATGCCGGTGCAGTTGCATTCTGCAGCAAGCACAGCAGAGACACTTCTGTGAGGTCTTGCTCCTCAGGAGGAGGGGTGTGTGGTGGTGGGAGTGAGAGTGGGGGGTGAAGGGAAGGTGAAGGGGCAGCCTCCTGTTCAGGCAGCAACTCATAAGTTGTAATTGGAGCTACAGGGATGAAGCTGTCACTGTCAGCAGCACTGACGCCTTCAGCCTTAACACCCTCCCAGTACAAGACATGAGGGCCCTCCTGCAAGTCCCATTCCATCTCCTCCTCTTCTTCCTCATTGCTCCAAGGCTATTCCATAGGGCTCATGACAGGGGGGTTGTGCTGGGGCTGGGAAGCAACAAAAAACTGTGAAGCTCTTTATCAAAT
This sequence comes from Rhineura floridana, assembly GCF_030035675.1. Lineage (NCBI taxonomy): Eukaryota > Metazoa > Chordata > Lepidosauria > Squamata > Rhineuridae > Rhineura > Rhineura floridana. The sequence continues at coordinate 8,554,631 of NC_084480.1, forward strand.
GCAGAAAAAGGACAGAGCCTTACCTGTTCTGCTAACTTAATGAAAGTATGGACGCCTCCCCCCCCCAATTTTCTCACTGCATTGGAAGGTTCTGAAATTGACCTCCCCCTTCATTTCTGAATGACAAACAGAATCACAAAAAAAGGGAATGAGTATTATATCATTTGGCAGAGGCTCTAAGGTAGAGAAGGAACTGAAAATCAAAGCAAAATGTTCCCAGGATTCTTTGGGGAAAGCCATGACTGTTCAAAGTGGAATAATAGTGGAATAAATGTATGGTGTGAATGTGGCCCAAAAGTTGGAGCTAGCCCTCTGTGTACCTGTTATTATTTATATATTTTTTACAATCTGTAGCAGCGATATGAGTCACTTGGGGAGATGAGTACTTCACAAAGGATTCAAGTGTGCTAATGGCTTTGCAAAACACTGATTTCCCCCCCTCCAACTCTTCCTTTTCAACAGTCAAAGATGCAGCACATTCCTAAGCCTCCCCCCACAACCCAGTTTAGTAGCTGCAGCTGCATCCTATTCTCACAAGGACAAATACCACTTAGATCCCAGGCTAAGGGGCAAAGAGAAGAAAACACAACATAAACTGTGGCAGAAAACCACAGGCACTAGCAACAAGAAAGACAGAGAGAAAGGAGAGTGGGAGTGCCAAATGCATTTATGAACAATGACCTCCTGTTCCTGAAGACTAACACTCAAGAAGGTCAAGGAGCTTTCTCCAAGCCTCTAGAGATATGGCACGTAGGAGATACTGACCTAAAGGCTTGTCAAGATTCATGAAGACATTGCCAAAATCCAGAAAGAAAGAACAAAAAGCGACTAAAGAGCCTTTTCTTCCCCCAATTCTTTTTGTCACAGGCTGCAATCCTTTTCTGAGTGTGTTATCCTTGTGATCTTTGGGAGATACCAGACGGGGAAGGAGTTTTAAAATAGAATCAGCAGGTTAAGTACATGGGATATAGAGCTGGGACTGGTGGTGGTGGTAAAAGCTACTCTGAGCTTAAGGGTTTCAAAGCTCTCAGCTTCGGCGGATGGGAGAATAAGTTACATGAGTGCCAAAGAATGCATTTTTATTATCCGATGTGAAGACAAGTTGAAACTTCTGAAGGACTTTCAAGTGTCCTATATGCCAATTTTCTGGGAAAAGCCACTTTTGAAATTGAGGGATACTCTTTGATGGACCAGAGACAGGCAAGGCACTTTCATGTGGACCAGACATGAATCAGATGCAATTTGGGTCTAAGTTTATTGTCTGTAAAAGGAAACAACGGCTTATTCATTTCTGTTAGAGCTTGGCTTTTTTTAAAAAAAACCAATACATTTCAAAATGTGAAGCCAGCTTCCTGAACTGTCCCAGTATGCATCTTCATCAGGCTTTGTGCTCATATCCAATTCTAAACTTTCCGACGATCAAGACGTGCAGACAGCGGAACACACATGAACCTACTGTGCAGGTCAAAACCAATGTAGTTCTCTCCAGACATTGTTGAACTATTACTTCTGGCCATGGGCTTTGCTGGCTGGGGGTGATGGGAATCTAACAGCATCTGGAGGGTCACAGATGCTTTAAATAGAAATAAAACCTTGGGCAGAGATAGTGAACCTATGACCATCCAGATTTTGCTGACTTTCAGCCCCAATCATCCTTGGCCACTGGGAGCTGGAATTCACCAATAGCTGGGCAGCAGTACATTGCCTACCCAGAAGATCACATTCCATAAATTGCCATGACATATAGCCTGCACAATGACCTTGACAACCTCAGTTTGAACCAAGTCCATAGCTGTAGGCAGGATGCTCTTTGCACTCTGGTCCTGCTTGTGGGCTTCCCAAGAGCAACTGAGAACACGATGCTGGACTAAGGTTGCTTTCACACTGCACTTAATTCCATTTCTTACCTAGTCATTTGTGCATTATATTTGATCTTTCACATTACGTACAAGCTAGTTCCAGAAACCTTGTGGAATATAATGCAAGCTTAGCACTAATTTTTTGTGATAAATAATACCAGAAATAATCCGTTTGCAAGCTTGGGAACCCAGGAAATTGCAGGAGTATTTCGCTAGCTGCAGCCACTCATGTGACAGGCATGCCAGCATGCAGTGCGTTCCTGCCCTTTAAGTGCATGGGTTTTTTTGTTCCAGCATTCCACCTTTGGCATGGGAAGCAGCAGTATTTCCAACACACACCCCTGTGTGTCTATACAACTAAAAAATAATAATGTCAAATGCTGAAGGGAGAGGGGTTGCATGGTGATGGTATGACATCTTAGACTTCCTACACAGTGGGGAACTGCAGTGTGCATGTGCATAGTGGGTGAGGGATGAAAACAAGACGTTGTCCACTGCAGCCACGTGAAAGAAATGCTGGTATATTGGCCAAAAAAGCCATGGTTCCTTAACGCAGCGGGTACTGCAGCGTGAAAGCAATTTTAGAAATCAGGATAGAAGCGATACCATTTTAATTGGTTAAACTAATGCAATAAGCCCCATGTTTGAAAGCAGCCTAAATGGGCCATTGGCCTAATCCACCAGTCTCTTCTTATGTTCTTAAAGGACAGTACTGCATTGCCAAAAAAGGATTTGCATCACTGGAAAAAAACAAAACCCAGAAGAGAGGACAGAATATGAATTTGCATAAAATGTACATATAGTAATTTGCATGCATAGATGCAAATTTGGAAATAATCACTATGAAATACAAAACCTCTCACTATAGCGGGGAAGACACTGGGCTATCAGGTGCTGCTGACTGTGGATAGGCAGCTTCAAGGCTCCTGCTCTCCCTTTTTATGGGCCTTTGTCATCAAACCAGAATTAGACTGGACAGATCTCAAGCACAGGACACCTTCACAGTCGAGGACTGTCCTCTGAAAAGGATAGAATGTAGTGATCTACAGATCTAAAGAGATGGGAACATATTGGAGCTGGAGCAGTTAATTCTTTAGTGTCATCTCAGTTTTCTTTTCTGTGCTCGTCTCTCGCCCGGCCTTCACAGGAAGCAGAATGAGGTGGTGGAAATTTGAGGCGCTAGAGTAAGCGGTTGTGAACCTGCCCTTGAGGTTCCTGTTGGGCAATCATAATTTTGAATGCTTTATCATTTCTCCAGCACTCTGTAGCCTCCCCAGCTGCCCATGCTTCCTGAACTGAAAAAGGGCCATGGGAGACGTCTCCTCATGATGGCACCCTCTGAGCTTTAATGGAGAGGCTGGTGACTAAGCACCTGAGATCAGTGTGCTCACTGATTTTTTTTTTTTTTTGAGAATTGTTCCTTTTACTTGCAAGGGCTGTGGCTCAGTAGCAGAGCATCTGTTTTGCATTTCGAAGGTCCCAGAATCAATCTCTTGCATCTCCAGATCATGGAGCATCTCAGGGAATGCAAGCACCCAGGAAGGCTGTAGAGTGCAGACACTGGAGAGAGGATTTCTATCCATCATCCCTTGGTCAACGTTAACATAAGGTGAGCATGACAGAACCCCTGCAGCTCCCATATGAAAATTTCACTGAAAAATTCTCTCCCTTTCATAATTTTTTGAATGCAAATTCATTCTCAGGAGAATTTTTTTGGCACAACGCTGGTTAAAACCTTCACCTCAGCATTAGCTTTGGGGGGTCAGAACCATAGGAACACAGGAAGCTCCCTTATACTGAATCAAACCATTGGTCTATCTAGCTCAGTATTGTCTACACTGACTGGCAGTGACTTTCCAGGGTTTAGGGCAGGACAACTTTTCCACTCCTACTTGGAGATCCCAGTGATTGAACTTGGGACCTCTTGCATGCAGAGCAGAAGTTCTATCATTGAGCCGTGGGACTGGCAGCAGTTAGCCCCAGGTAAGAAGTGAGAAGTTGTTTCCTGCACCGTTTGCAGCTTCCAAGCCATTATCAAAGGCAGCTCTCTTTGTGACACTCTGCGCTACTGTAGTCTACCATTATTATAAATAGCATCGATACCAGAATGGGAGAAATTCCTGTGCAGGCATGCTCAAAGATGTAGTGCTAACCCCTTGCAAAGAAAAGCAATTAGCTAATGAGGCTTTCTCGTCTAATAAGAACAGGCCTAAAAAAGAAAAAGAAAACCAGGATTAGATCATGCTCTTCTGCCTGCAAAGCCTCCTGTCGGCCCTGCTGGGCTCCTTGAATCTCTCCATGTTGCTAGAAAAAGCAATCAGAGGACTTAGCAACTGAAAGAGCAGCAAGCCAAAAGGAGGGAGAGAGAGAGAGATGTAGCACATCTGAAGAAATCACTCATACGAGGACTTCCTGATGTTTCAGCTCATCAGCATTCATCTTTAATTTGACTTGGGAAGAAACACCCATTGGGGAAAACGTTTGCAACAGCAGGGATATTATTTAAAAGAAAGGGGGAGAGGGTTTTTGTTTGTTTTTTTGCTATAGTGGACTGTGGGCCTCTTCTTACTTCTGTTGCACTTTTCAGGGCGCATTGTGATTTTATAATGCGGCTAAAGCATTCCATCAACCTAACAGGCCGGCATTGATTCAAGTTTGTTCTTTGTCCACTAGTTGCTGTTTTTACTGATCCATTTTGCCCCTCCCAAAATAATAATAATAATAATAATAATAATAATAATAATTTGAAAGGAAATGCCAATACATGAAATGAAACATCAGTGAAATTATTTTTCTTAATACTGATATTTTAGATCCTGCAGAAAAGCACTAAAATAAGAATCCAGTCCACAACAATAGAGAATCAGTGAGTTTATGCAAAATTCAAGAGCAAAACTGAATTGGGAGGAATTCTAGCACATCCCTAAATATGGCTATGCCAACCGTCTTCCAATATTGATTTTGGGGTAGAGAAACTAATGACTGTGATGTGATAGACAGATGTTTTCCCAAAATGACTTAGCAGTTAGTCTAGTCCCTCCCCTATATACAACAATGCATTCCCACACTTATATTATTTATTTTATATTATTTATTCCAATTATGAATTGCTTCCTATGAGCAGCCAGTGTGGTGTAGTGGTTAAGGTGTTGGACTACGACCTGGGAGACCAGGGCTCGAATCCCCACACAGCCGTGACGCTCACTGGGTGACCTTGGGCCAGTCACTGCCTCTCAGCCTCAGAGGCAGGCAATGGTAAACCCCCTCTGAATACCGCTTACCATGGAAACCCTATTCATAGGGTCACCCATAAGTCCGGATCGACTTGAAGGCAGTACAGCAGCAGCACCCAGGCTCCTATGAGCCATCTCAAAACAATTTACAGTACAATAAAATCATATCTAAAACACACATATAAAAACACTTAAAATGGCATATAAAACATTTTTGAAAAATAAATAAAACAATTACATATGAAATGATAAAAAACACAATTACATATATCACATCACTTTCCCAGGCATTTGAAAGAAACTCAGAGATCGCTGGATGAAATAATGTTTTTAACTTAAGACTGTTTTTAGAATGTTTTAACTGTAACAGTTTTTAAGGATGTTTTAAAACTGCTTTTAGACTTTTTTGTTGCTGCTGCTGCTGGTGGTGGTTTATTTATGTGTTTGCCACCCTGGGCTCCTTTGAAAGGAAGGGTGGGATATAAATTCAATAAATAAATATATAAAATCAATTTCATATCTAATATATATATATATATATATATGTAAACTGGGATAAGAATTAAAATTTAAAGCAATTGTGGGGAACCTTTGGCCCTCCAAATGTTGCCAAACTATGTTTGCTGGGGTTGATGGGAATTGTAGTTCAGCAATATCTGGAGAACCTAAGTTTCTCCACACCTGCCTTAAAAGGCTTGCTGAAACAAGAAAGCATTCAACCAGTGCGGAAGAGACAATACTGCAGGGGCACTACCAAAAAGTAGCACCAGGAGATTGCTGCTCTGCTCCATGGGTTTGGGGCTGTGGAATCTCACAAGAGTCCATTCTGTCTCCTGTGCTATTTGACATCTATATGAAACCACTGGGAACTGTCATCCAGGGATTTGGAGCATGGTGTCATCAGTATGCTGTATGCTGATGACACATAGCCCTATCTTTCCATTCCCTCTGAATTAGGAAAGGCTGTGAAGGTGCTGGACTGGTGTCTGGAGGCAGTGATGGCCTGGATGGGGGCCAATAAATTGAGGCTGAACCTTTGATAAGGGAGGAGTGGTGTTAGAAGGGTTCCTGTGTCTGGGAATTAGGTGTACAACTTATTCTGGAGGGGTTGTACACCCCCACAAGGAACAGATTCATAGTCTGGGAGTACTCCTGGATTCCAACTTGCCACTAGAGTCCAGAGTGGCTTCTGTGGCTAGGAGTGCTTATGCTCAGTAGAGGCTGATTTGCCAGCTATGGCCATTCCTGGACCAGGATAGCCTGGCTTCAGTGAATCCCTGTCTGGACTACTGTAATGCACTATATGTGGGGCTGCCCTTGAAGATGTCCTAGAGGTTGCAGCTGGTATAGAATGCAGCTATATGGCTGGTATAGGGCAGTCTGATGGGACCATGTGTCACGGTCCTGAAAGCACAGCATTAGCTGTCAGTGAGCTACCGTGCCCAATTCAAGGTTTAGTATTAGCATATAAAGCTCTAAATGGCTTGGACCCAAGAATCTAACAACATACCCTCCCCAGTATCCACTATCTTGGACCTTACAACTGACTGGCAAGTGCTTGTTGGTGGCACCGCCACCAAGAGCTGCCCAATTTGTGGCAACCCATGACAAGGCCTTTTTAGGGGTGGTTCCCCATTGGTGGAATGCCTTCCCCAGTGAGGTGTGCCTGTCTCCATCATATTAGCTTCAAGGAGGAATTTGAAACCATTCCTGGTTAACCCAGGCATCTGATGTGGTCCAGAAAATGTCAGGAGACTGCTCCTGGTAACCCAGAGAGCACTGGATGGAAGAATGTTTTTAACTGTAATTGTTTTTTAAAAGTTTTTAACTACAATCGTTTTTTTTTTAGTGTTTTTAACTGTTTTTAGAATGCTGTCTGTTTTGTTTGTTAAACTCTTTGTTGATGTGTTTGCTGCTCTCCACTCCTTCAGGAAGAAGGACAGGATATTAAATTTTAAATTTTTAAATTGCTTTTTTTTTTTTTAAAGTGTTTTTATATTTGTTTTTAATGTTTTTAATTGTTGTAAACCACCCAGAGAGCTTCGGCTATTGGGCGGTATTCAAATGCAATAAATAAATAAATAGATAGATATGGTGCTTGTATGATATATAATGGCTGGGTGTTGAAAGAGTAGATGCCACCACATTAAAGGGCCAATTCCAACATCATGAGGAACAGGCCTCCTGATAAGACAGTATCTGCAGGATACAATGATCAACTGAATACATAAGGGATGAGACAATATTTTAGGTAACCCAGTCCCAAGCTGTATATGGCTCTCTGCATCACCATCGGCACCTCAAACTTATCCCAGTAGCTAAATTGACAGCTAGTGCAAGTCTTTCCGCAGTGGCATAATATGGGGCCAGATGGGAGCAGTCAAGCAGTTGCATTTTTCACTCGCTGCAGCTTCTGGGTCAGCCTGATGGGTAGTCCGAATTCTACATACATGTACATGCTTAGAGGGAGTAGCAGTAGGAAATGGAGACTGGCACGTGTGTGTGTGTGTGTGTGTTTGTGTGTGTGTGATCTACAACGATGTTGTTGAACCCAAGTGAAAGGTGGCCAATTCGTTTTTTTAAAAAAATGGTGCTAGCAGTAGGTTGGAATGGGACTGATTGATCCTGCAGGAATTGCTAACTAGGTAAGGGCTAGAACAGTTCTGTAAAAGGACAAAGTGGATCTATAGATCCTGCTCGAATTCATATACTGGAAAATGAAGGAAGAAGAAAGAAAAAAACTCAAGGCTTGAGAGGTGATCAAAAGATATCAGCATTTGGGATATGCAAAGCAATTAAATACAAACCTGATATGACATCAGCAACAGATAATTTTCCTCTCTAAATGTCATCCACTCCCATTAAACATACCATCACTGAATTCTGCCCCCCCCATCCCCACTTCTCCATTTCATGGGACCGAGAACGAAATATCGTGACACTCTTAATATTTCTTCCCCTGAGCTGTCCAGTCTGATTTCATTCTCGCCCCTTTACAGCATTGTTGATTCCTTCTTCTCCTGCACTTGGCTGCCAAAAAATTCAGTTGCACACGCAGCACCAGGAACAAAGTGAAAATGAATTATGCATCAGGAAGGAACTTATACTGGAGTTAAACAAAAAAAAAGTCAGCATTTCCCAATTACAAGATAATTTAGGAAAGAATGTATTTAAAGAGATGGCAAAATGAGTGAAATGAGGAAGGGGGAAGTCGGGGAAGAGAAGGAGAGAAAATTATAGCTTACAACAGGAATTTGCGGCCTCTGTTGTCCTAAGGATTCCTCCCATTTGTAAAATCCTCCACTTACTGCTCTTATTTGCTCTCTGCTTCCCATCAGGTCCAATTGCCACTACATCCACAAAGAAGACTCAGGAGACATAAGATTGGTGTAATGTTATATATATTTATTAAAATATAACAAACTTTTTGGAGAAACTGCAGTCCAATTAATCAAATAATTCATACCAAATTCTAACTGCTTAAGCAGGTGAGGATTAAACTCTACCTGGTAGTGAAGGATCCCTACGGTCCCCTGGGCATGTAAAAAGCTCTTGGCTGTGGCTCCCCAGCTGAGGATGGGGGAGCAAATTCCTCCCTCCTTGCTAGCAGAGCCTTGGGTGTGCACCCAACCCCCGCATCCTGGCCCCATTGTCCTGGCATACCCTCTGATGCACAAGTCAGGTTACTATGGTGATCACTATCCCTTCCCCTATGGGTCCCAAGCCCAACCAGATCAGGACAACGTGATGTCTCTGTAAATGTTGTACAGTAATTATGGTGTTGGTTTTGTAGGGTAAATATGGTAAGTAGAGTAAGTGAGAGGGTAGAGTACGTGTGTTGGAATGTTGAGGAATGCTGAGTTGTGGTCGGTTGAGTGTCTGGGTGGTTGAAAGTATAAATGAGAGAATGACAGTTGGAGAGTTGTTGGTTAGTCGGTTGTCGGTTTTGGAGGGGTAGTGAGGCAGGTTTTAGGACTAAAATATATAAAGAGAAAACTATTATATGTAACCACCGGCATGTTGACTGAACTTAAAGTAATCTTGTTTATTCCTTGCGTTATTAAAGAAATAGTTTTGGTTTAACAACACGCCTGATCTTTGGCTGGGACATTACAGACAAGAAGGGTGGGCAGAGCAAATACCAAAGCTGGGAACAGAATCAAAGGTGGCAGCGGTGAAGGGATAGTGTAACAGCAGCAGGTATCCAAAGCAACCCAGGGCTGTAATCTTTAAAGGCAAAAAGATACAGGGGGGTTGTGGCCTCTAAGTGCACCCAGACACTATATAGCAATCAGTCAGGAGGAGACTAAGGCACATCTCAGGGCAGTATTGTGTTATGGAGTGTCAGGTAGTGGTGCCTAGTAGTGGGATCTTGAGACACCTGTGCTGGGGCCAGTGTGAGTGATCCATTATGAGACCAGACACAGAGTAGGAGTCTGACAGACAACAACAGGGTTCTTCTGTCCCTGGAACATTTTGATGATGTCATTGTCTTACACCAGGCTTTTCAGCAATGTTAGAAGTACTCAGAGAACTTAACCAGGAGTGGACCTAATCTAGATTTGGGAGAAGCTGTGTATTGTGCATTTCTGGCTCACATTTTATGAGGTCTCTACTAAAGTTTCACAGGGCTTGTAGGAGATGTTCTGGCTGCAGGAGGGAGATTGAGGATGGATGTGCAAGGGAGATCCACATGATTTGTTCCAGCCATGAAATGCTAGTTTTCTCCTTTTGCACTTGCATGGAGAGTATAATCAGATGAAGTTCCTGATTCATTAAGCTACTGTAATGTTTAGTTGCTAGGTAGCTGAGCTACAAGTCCCCAGTTCAAATCTCACCTGAGCTGTGAAATCAATAGGCCAAATTTAATTATGCCACCATTCTCTCAATATCCTACCTGTCATAAGGGAATATAATATTACCAACCTATTTTTCAGTCGGGTTGTAAATATAATCTGTTACATTGATTACTTCACATAATTATCTGAAGCTCTTTGAACATTTTCAGGTGCTATATAAATGCTTGATTTATTAATAATAATCTTTATTTAGAAGCAAGTTCCACTGACATCAAAGGAGGTTCAGGTTTTGTTTTGACAGTTGATGAAATGATAGTCATTGGAAGAGATGAACCAGCGACTCACATGCAGCCCAATCTTTTACAAATTCCCCCTCAAACAAATTGATTGTACACTTTCTTTAAATCAAATCTTCCTCACTGCTGTTGACATATCTGCTTTCTGCTGATAACAACAGGGCTATGCAAACGGATGTTATCCTAATTGGGGGCAGAGGTGTGGATGTGTGTGTTTTGAAGTCAGGGCTCTACCGGTCGCTTTGCCTAGGATTTTGTAAAGCATTAGTGAAGAGATGGGAAGACCTTTTTGTGAAATGTCCAGACACACACAAATAGTCTATCCTTGCCTATCATTCCCTGGGTTCTCAAAATACAGTAGGACGCCGCTTTTCGGCGTTCTGCTAATACGGTGGTTTTCAATTAGACTGAGTAAGGCCCCACTCATATGGTACTTGTTCTGCTTTTAAGGCATTTTTTCAGGCATCGGGTGCCATTTTATTGACAGAGTTCCGCTTTTCGGCGGGTTTCGCTTTCCGGTGGGGGTCTGGAACGTAACCCACCGTATGAGTGGGACCCTACTGTACTAGAACCTGGGGTTATCCAAAGAAGCTGAATGGACAAAAACAAATCTGCAGGGGTTTGATGCTGATCATTTGGATGGTGGGGGAGACCAGCCAGAATAAACAGAAGTGCAATTTAAATGTTTTCATTGACTTTAGTGACATATTCTGTCCTCACCCCCAGAATAGCAAATGGCACCCCACACACCATCAAAGTGCATAATATCCAAGGATGGCCAAGTTGGTTTGGCACCTGGGGAAGAAAATCCCACAAGTCCCTCTCCCAGGGAGGAGGGGAAAGTATTTTTAATAAATGAAAAAGGAACAGTTTGTTTGTCCTTTCCTGACACCCCCTAATCAGTAGCCCAGGATAGCTGCTTCCCTCTACCTAGTAGCAGAGCTTGGAAGATTACTTTTAAAAAGCAATAAATTACAGTTAAAATTACTTGGCCCAAAAAAGTAGTAATTACCATTATAATTACAATTGCTCTGAAAGTAACATTACTTTTCCTCAAAATTAATCACTACAATTACATACATTTCAGTTACTTTTTAAAAAAAAAATGCCTCCAAGGTGCTGGCCTTGGCTGCTGCACATCTAAGTAGCCTAAAACAACATCAAAAATAAACACACACGTACAGAGGTAGTAGAATAATTCTTTTTATCCATAAGATAGCAATGGTGGTCTCCCCACTGGTAAGGGAGGTGGGAAGGGAGGCTGAGGCCACTACTCAGATTTTTGCACATCAAACCAGGTGCAAACCCCCCCCACTCAGCCAGCAAGCATAATCTCTCTCACTTAACCACCTCCCGGACCCTGCCCTGCCCCCAACTAAGGGACACTCACCCAAGCAAGCATTTTCCCAAGATGCAAAAAAGTTAAAATATTGCAAAAGCAGCACAGTAGCCAGAGAGGGTGGTGGAGGCCCCTTTGTGTGCCAAGTGCAAAGACAGTATTCACACATACACACATATACACACGTTGTCATCTTGCACCTCCACAGTTTTTTATCTCCATTCTGCTGCTGTCTCCTCCTTTATCCATGTTCTTGTCCTCTGGCTCCTTTTTCCCTCTACACCACCACCATCCATTTTTTTTAACAATTGTTTTCTCCACTCTACCCCGTCTCACTCTGCACCTCTTCCCTCGTTGCCTCCTACCCACCCACAGAGCACGAGGGAAGAGCGATGCTGCACAGAAGCCCAGTTTTTAGCACATGATTTTCATCTACAAATCAGAGGAGCAGAAGACTTCCCCTGCTTCCCCCCCAAGTAATGCCCAAAAGTAATGCTGGAAACATTACAATTACTCCACAAAAGTAATAAAATCACTTCTAGTTCTATTACAATCAAAATGTAAAGGAATTACCCACTCGTTCCTCAAAAAAGTAACAAATTACAAGTAATTTGTTACTTGTAACAAATTACTTCCAAGCGCTGCCTAGTAGTAGGGCAGACCCTGAAGCAGGATGCTATGCACAGTATTGAGGGTGCTCATCTAGACAAAGCTGTGGTGGCACCAGGAACAAATATATTGTGGGGGCATCAGGAGGGACAAAATAAATTTCACAGGGAGAGTTTTTCTCCCTCTCTCATAATAGTACAACATTTTGAGCATTTTAGCTTAGAAAAAAAATATAAGAAGGGACAACATAGAGGTGTACCAAATGTGGAGAGGTGGACATAGAAAAGGTTTCTGTCTTCTCTAGTAATACTAGAACCTGGGGCCATCCAGAACGCTGAATGTTGGAAGATTCGGGACATAATAAAGTACTTGTGGACACACTGCATAGTTAAACAATGGCATTCGCTCCCACAAGGTGTTGTGATGGCCACCATCTTGGATGGCTTTAAAAAAGGATTAGACACACGACGGGTAAGGCTACTAGCCATGATGGCTAAGTTTTGCCTCCTCTGTCGGAGTCAATATGACTCCGGATGCCGTTTTCTGGAAACTTCAAAAGGGGAGAGGGCTGTTTTACTCAAGGCCTGCTCAGGTCTTGCTTACCCCATTCCCGCAGGCATTTGGTTTGCCACTGTGAGAAGAGGATGTGAGAAGAGGACTAGATAGGCCTTATGTTCCTATCTACCAGTAGATAACACATTAATGCTCCCATCCTAAACATATTTTCTTTTAAGCCAATCGTATTGATTTTGATAGCATTAATGTTCAAGTAAGCATGTTTCAGACTGCAGGTTAGAACATAAGAACATAAGAAGAGCCTGCTGGATCAGGCCAGTGGCCCATCTAGTCCAGCATCCTGTTCTCACAGTGGCCAGCCAGGTGCCTGGGGGAAGCCCGCAAGCAGGACCCGAGTGCAAGAACACTCTCCCCTCCTGAGGCTTCCGGCAGCTGGTTTTCAGAAGCATGCTGCCTCTGACTAGGGTGGCAGAGCACAGCCATCATGGCTAGTAGCCATTGATAGCCCTGTCCTCCATGAATTTGTCTAATCTTCTTTTAAAGCCATCATTTCAGATTATGATTATAAGGCAGTTATATATGCAAAATGACTTTCCTTTCAGAAAGCATAGGGTTCTGGCAATAGGTGGTTGAGTGGTGACGGTAGCAGGGCAAAATACTTTTCATGGAGGGTGCTTCCCTACACCCTTGAAGATGCCTATGGAATAGGAACTAGTAGAGCCTTTCTTAGTGTTGCAAAGGTAGCAACACCACCACATGCCCTCCAAGACCTTCCAAGAGCCAGTGTGGTGTAGTGGCTAGACCAGCCTTTCCCAACTAGTGGGCCACCAGATGTTGTTGGACCACAATTCTCATCTTTCCTGACCATTGGCAATGCTGGCTGAGGCTGATGGGAGTTGTGGTCCAACAACATCTGGTGGCCCACTAGTTGGGAAAGGCTGAGCTAGACTGTTGGACTAGGGCCTGGGAGACCAGAGTTTGAATCCCCACTCAGCCATGATGAAGCTCACTGATGATCTTGGGCCAGTCACTATCTACCAGCCTAACCTACCTCGCAGGATTGTTGTGAGGATAAAATGGAGAGGGGAAGAACCATGTTTGTATGCCACTTTGAGCTCCTTGGAGGAAAGGTGGGATATAAATGCAATTGATTGATAAATATATAAATATACACATAAAGACCATTGCTAGGGACTTGTTGATGAGAATGAAGTTGAAAGGCACATGTTTGTTAGATTTATGTACCACCTTTCCTTCAAGGAACTCAAGATGGCATACCTAGTTCTCCCTCTCCCCATGTTATCCTCACAACGACCCTGTGAGGTAGGTGAGGCTGAGTGATGGGCCCAAGGTCTTCCAGTGAGCTTCATGACTTTGTGGGGATTTGAACCCTCGTCTGCCAGGTCCTAGTCCATTATTCTAAATGGCTCTCTCAAAATGACGTCCACTGTAACGCAGCCGAAGCTCTGGTCACGGCCGGATTCCAACGGAAGGAGGAAGTCACATCTCTGGTAAAAGGGGTCGAGGTTCACTCAGCCTTCCATCCATCTGTGGTTGGTAAAATGAGTACCCAGCATATGCTGGGGGGTAAAGAAAGGCCAGGGAAGGAACTGGCAATCCCATCCCATATATACGGTCTGCCTAGTAAACGTCGCAAGATGTCACCCTACGAGTCAGAAATGACTCATACTATAAGTGCGGGGACACCTTTACCTTTTTATTTATTTATTTATATCACACCCTTCCTCCCAGCAGGAGCCCGGAAGGCACGCAGAAGGACCTTGAGCTGAATTCATGAACTTAGGAACATAGAACTTAGGAAGCCGCTTTATACTGAGACAGACCATTGGTCCATCTGTCTCAGTGACTGGTAGCGGCTCTCCAGAGTTTCAGACAGGGGACATTCCCAGCCCCACCTGGAGATGCTGGGAATTGAACCTGGAACCTTCTGCATACAAGGCAGAACCTTCTGCATACAAGGATGCTCCACCACTGAGCTATGGCCATTCCCCTGGCTGTCTGACTGTGTTCAGCTTGGTGGACCACAAGGTGTGCAGGCCAGTGTAAGGTGGGGGAGAACTGTAGTTCAATAGCAGAACAAATCCTGTCCATGCAGAATAGCTTAGGTTCAGTCCCCAACATCTCCTAGTAAGGCTGAGAAAGACCTCAGTTTAGAGCCCTGGAGAGCTGTTGCCAGTCAGTGTTGACCAGACTTTACTAGATGGCTCAACGGTCATAGTATAAGGAACCTACCCAATGATGCCAACAATTCTAAACTGAACTAGAGGAAGGAACCAATGGCTACAAGGTTCCAAATGCCACACAAACAGTCTGTTCTGTACATAGCTTCCTCCATAGGGACATCTGGAGCTGCCTCATACTGGATCAGACCATTGGTCCATCTAACTCATTACTGTCTACACTGATTGGCAGTGGTGGCTCTCTAGGATTTCAGGCAGGGGTACTTCTCAGCCCTACCTAGAGATGCTGTGGATTGAACCTGGGACCTTTTGTGTACAGAGCAGATGGTGGTACATAAGATCCAGCAGTGTTTAAACAGGGTGGTGGTAGTGTTTCCAGCTGTCACGTGTTGAACATTATCTGCAGTGCCATTCCATGGAATGACCATTTTTCCTTTCCAGGCAACTCCCATGTGCAGTTGTAGGCTGCAACCTTCATTTTGCCTTCAGACACGACATTTCCATTTCTGGTAAACTTCTGTGTATTCTGAGGAATGCTGCAAACTCTCAAGGTTTAGTGGCCTCACTCACTTGGATTCCCCAGGTGACTCCACCTTCTAGGAAGAAATATGCATATCTGTGAAAAGCTGCCAGATTTCCCTCTCTCTCCCCCTCCTTCATCCGCCCCCTTCAGTTTTACAGCTGCTCCTCACTCTTCAGCAGTATATTTTCCACAAACGCACCAAGAGCATCTAGCCATTCCGCCTCCCCACCCCACTCCCCAAAAACCCTGGCATTCCTGAAGCTTTCAAATGCAAATCCGTTTAGTCAACATCACAATAGGAATACACTTCAACAAGAATAGAGATTCCTAATCAATGCCATTTCCACTGTTAAATTTGTGTTTGAGCGAGGTGCAAATATACTGTTGGTACATGCCACTAACTCCCTCCCCACAACTCCCCTGAGAGTTGTTGACTTCCAGGGGTTTAGCTGGGGTTGAGTTTCTTTGAAGGAGGGGTTGAAAACATTTTGCAATGTTTGAGTTTGTATCCTGGCTGAATGTAACTGAAGGCAGACAGCTTAAATATGCTGACAGAAAATCTGCTGCTTGGTATCAGATCTCCAAAGAATGCCCCTCCCCAAGCCAGTATTCAGGGAACTGAAAGCTTTGCCTCCGTCTTAGCTGTGCTCCCAAACCTTCTCCTTTTGTTCAGAAAAGGCCAACCAAAATGTTTAAGGGGGTGGAGCAACTCCTCTATGAGGAAAGATTGCAACGTTTGGGGCTTTTTAGGTTAGAGAAAAAGCGAGTAACAACAGAAACGATAGAGGTGTATAACATCATGCATGTGGTGTGGAAAAAGTGGATAGAGAAGAGTTTTGCTCCCTCTCTCATGACACTGGAACTCGTAGACATTCAATGAAGCAGAAGGTTGGAAGATTCAGGACAGCTGAAAGAAAGTCCTTTTCCACACAGTGCAAGTGTGGAATTCGCTCCCACAAGAAGCGATGATGACCATCAAGTAGGGTGGGTTTAAAAAAGGATTAGACAAATGCATGGAGAACGAGGCTATCAATGGCTAATAGCCATGATGGCTATGCTCTACCTCCGTAGTCGCAGGCACTATGCTTCTGAACACTAGTTGCTGGAAGACCCAGGAGGGGAGAGTGCTCTTGTGCTCACGTCCTGCTTGAAGACTTCCCATAGTTAACAGGCTGGCCACGGTGAGAACAGGATGCTGGACTAGATGGGCCATTGGCCTGATCCATCAGGCTCTTCTTATGTTCTTAAGTTATCTCAGAAATGTTTTCTGTGTGGGACTTCCGGGAAGGGTGACTTAGCCTGTGCCTGCTTTTGAGACGGGCTCCTGCCTCAAAAGAAGCTTATTCAGATATATCAGTCAGTTTTTTCTTTTTTTTTTGACTGATTAAACTTCTCCCGGGTAGGGAGAAACGAAGAGATTAACCTCAAAGCCTATTTTTGTTGGGACGACCAGATCTCATTAATTTATGGGACGAGGTCCAGCCGACGAAGGTGGGACGGATTTTCAACAGCAAGCTCTATCTGTTAAAGCGAACGTTCATCTTATCTTCTAAGAGAGAACGCACTAACAGGCAAGCACCCTTCTTTCTATATTTTTCTTTTACTTGACTTGAATTGTTGCTGTTTAAAAGAGATTTGCCAGATTGATCAGTTTTTGACATCTCACTGGGGAGCCATAACTTCTCTCTGCTACGCACTAATTAATAGCTTATCTCTGTTTTTGTTGCAAAAAGCTGTCCTGGATTTGCATTCTAAAGATATACACAGAAGAGGGATTTCTATTCCAGATTTTTATTTTGAAAAATATTATACTGTTTTGAGACTACTCTCTTTTTGGTCTATTTTATTTTGACGAATCTGTTTCTTGACGATTGCCATTAATTGTTTCGATCCTGGGAACTGCATTTTGTTTACTTAACTATTGGAGAGATAAGGCTGTCTGCACTGTTTATACTGTGATGTCACCAAGTTTGGAGTATTAACCCAATTGTTGCTGAAATAAGAAGTGGTTTTCCTATATTTTTCTTTTAAAATGGCAATTAAGAAAGTGGCTGAAAATCTGGAAATAACTATGTTTCAGAAAATAATGGATGAGATTGAGATAACGAAAATTGAATTGAGTAAAATGAAGCAGGAGATTAAAGATATAAGGGTCCCTGTGAGAGAGGTGACCCTGGAAGGGGTCCCTGTGAGAGAGGAGACCCCGGAGATTGGAACAGGGGTCCCTGTGAGAGAGGAGACCCTGGAGACTGGAATAGGGGTCCCTGTGAGAGAGGAGATCCCGGAGATTGGAACCAACGTGGAACAGGAACAAGATTTGGAGTCTATGGACTTTAGAAATAAAATCTATTGTTTGGAACTCAATGTTATCTCTGAAGAAATGAATGAAGATTCTAGAGATAAAGTTATCAATGGCATGGATAATCTTCTGGACTGGAATGATGTGATGGAGCCCAATATAGAGAAAATCTATGGAATTAACTGCAGCCATGTGACAATGGAAAAACTTTTAAGAGATGACCCAGTGCATTTTGAAAAAAAGAACAGAGATATGATTTTACAGCAGTATTTCAGCAACCTATTCAGAATGGATGGCAAGAAAATATTTGGGATAGAGGTAATTCCCATCAGACTCTTACTATATGACTATGGCTTTGACAGCAAGATTATTATGGAATACTGATAATGGAAGACTGGATATTGAAATTACTGGACTTAACAAGACTACTGAAGATGGAAGATGGAAAATGGAACTAATAGAGATAATAGAACAATGGCTACTGAAATTATTGAACCTAACAGATTCTGATGTGATGGATTAATTGAAATGTTTATTTTGACTATGGTTATGACAATAAGATTATCATAATTAGTAATGAGATGGATTAATCGATATGCTTATCTGGAAAAAAAAATTGATAGATATATTTCTTAAAGAATTGAAACCTCTCTTTGACTTTTTGTGGAAAGAATAAAGTAATGTTTATGAGATTTGATGATTAAGTAAGATAACTACTGGAGGAAAGTGATTTTATAATATGACTTAAGAGACAGGATTGTTATATATTATAGACTTATAACTGATTTGATCTTTGACAAATGGGAAGTCAATATTTTACTCTTTATTTTTTATTTTTGTTTTTTTTTTCTTTTTTTCTTTTTGTTTAACTATTTTTGATTTTGTTTTTTGTCTTTGAATGTTTTATGATTTTGTCTTGTATGTTTTATGAAAATCTGAATAAAAATTATTGAAAAAAAAAAAAAGAAATGTTTTCTGTGTGCTTTTGTGCCTTCTCACAGACACGTAGCATGCCCCCTCCTCCTGTCTAGGGGTGGAATAAGGATGAGTTATTTTCTCCAATAGTCTTTACCCCTTCCTGGTCATTCACTTGTAGTTTTCTTAACAAAAGATGACCTGATGAACTCTTTTCTATCTGAACTCCAGACTCCTTTGCAGAAATTAGACTGCAATCTCCTGCCAATGTGTATAGATTTTATAGAAGTTACAGAAATGCAGGAAATACCTAGCACTGCACTTGATTTTTCTGAAACTATACAAA
The DNA here is from genome assembly GCF_030035675.1 of Rhineura floridana. Taxonomy (NCBI): domain Eukaryota; kingdom Metazoa; phylum Chordata; class Lepidosauria; order Squamata; family Rhineuridae; genus Rhineura; species Rhineura floridana. The sequence goes on from NC_084480.1 coordinate 8,573,566, forward strand.
TGGCAAAGGGATGTGAGAAAATGTTCATGAGAGCTTTCTGCATTGTTGTACCCATAGTTTTTATTGCTGCTACTACAGTGTGGCATAGTGGTTAAGGTGCTGGACTATGACCTGGAAGACCAGGGTTCGAATCCCCACACAGCCATGAAGCTCACTGGGTGACCTTGGGCCAGTCACTGCCTCTCAGCCTCAGAGGAAGGCAATGGTAAAACCACCTCTGAATACCACTTGCCATGAAAACCCTATTCATAGGGTCGCCATAAGTCGGGATCGACTTGAAGGCAGTTCACCACCACCACTACTATATCCTTACCTATAGGCTACCTCTGTAAGGTGACTTACATAATCATGAATAAAAATGCATTTTAAAACAAGAAAAAATCGGCAAATGAAAATAACACACACACAAAATTAATCACATAGGTCAGTTAGTTAAAAGTATGGCTAAAACAGCAGCGTTACAGTGGAGGGTTATCCATTAGAGAGAATGGGGAACTGCATAATCAACCTGAGCCTGCTTTGAGCAAGTCCCCACCATTACTTATTTACCAGTCCAATGGGTGGCACTGCCTATCCGATTCCCCCTTTGTCTCAGTGTTGTCCCTCAGCAGGCAGAAGGACAGGGACAAAACTAGAATGAGTTGTTGTTACAACAGCAACAGCAAATGAATTAAATTGGGTCTGTTTGTGATTGGCTCTGGCTTCTGATGCGCTGTTGCACTTGTGGGCTTCCCTTAGGTTCTGATTGACCATTGTGAGAACAAAACGCTGAACTGGATGGACCTTTAGTGAACTCTAGCAGGACTCTTCTTTCGTTGTTCTGTTTTAGGAACTACAAAGAAATATTATTTAATGTATCACACACATCCCACACACACACACACTAGGGGCTTCACCCTTGTGTGCTTTGTATACTAATCCCCCCACATACACTCACACTCAGGGACTCCCAAACACAGAGACACAGAGACACACCCACACAGAGAGAGAGAGACTCCCCCCCCCCAGGACTCACAAACATACACATACACACACACACAAATCCAGGGACTCTCTCTCTCCCCCCCTCACTCCCTCTCCCTCTCTCTCTCTCTTACACACACACACAGAGGGACTCCCAAAGAGGTCATCCTCCCTCCTTGTGGGTTGCCAATCTTCCTCTTCTCCTCCCCTTTAGTTCTTCTCCTGTGAGGAGGGGGGAGGCAGCCAGCAGAGCAACGCAGGAACAGTTGGGAGTGGACAGGGCACGGTCTCAGCAACCATCCTGCTCTTCTGCCACTTCCCTCCTCCTTGCCTTCTGCCTCTGAGGCTGTCAGTGAGGTGGGGGAGGCAGCAACAGCAGAGCAGGACAGTTGATGAGGAGCTGCTCCAGTTCGTCCTCACTGTTCCTTCCTGGCTCACCCTGGCCACCTCACTCTCCTGCCTTTCTTGCTCACTTGCCTGAGACCCACTTTGCCTGCCCACCCATCTGACATCTTTGCTGGCCTCACACCCACTATATTCAATGCCGATGCAAAGCTTCCACGGAGGGATAGAGCCCCAGACACCGCATGTGCCCAATACATTTATCAAATGCCCAACTCAACCTGTTTGACTTTCAGTTGGCAGAGCTACACTCAACTCACCCCACTGATCATCACTAGAAATGGGAAAATGTGTCACTGGATCTGGCCACGGCTGAGGCATTCAGATAACTCTGGAATGCCACAGACCAGAGGTGGCCAACCTGGCTCCCTCTAGATGCCGATGTCCTACAACTCCCATCATATCCAGCTATTGGCCATGCTGGCTGAGGTTGAGGACAGCTGGAGTCCAACAACATCTATAGAGCATCACAGCCATGGACTATGGGATGGCGTTCCACAGCTGCCTGTCCCCAGTGGGCAGGGCAAGCAGTGGTGACAGCCGCATAGACTCAAAAGGGAGGGGTTGAAGACTGACTAAGAAGCAGGAAGGTGGTTTCTCTTTTATTCAGTGGCAAATCTCTTGGAGCCCCACCTTTCACTAGTGGTGAAATTTGCAAAGGTGAAATTTGGTGGCAACCCAAATTTTATCTCTAATCCTGCTAGGTGGGGACCTCGGGCCCACAGGCGAAATGCAGCCCTCCAGACCTTTGCACCTGGTTTTCTGAGCTCTCTGCCATCCACAGGAATCACAGATCCTGCTTCACACGCTCCTAGGGTGTTTTTGCCTGGATGGGACGAGTCCTTGAACTCTGATAATGACTTTTGCTTTTTAGAACTGAGGGTAGGACTGTGGCGAGTGTGTGTTGCAACTATCCTACTGTCCAAATATAACATTTGCATCCATTGCTTCACCCACTTTTACCATGGGTGCTGCCCACCACGAACATATGGCCTCCAGAAGGTTGTCCAGAAGGGAATGTGGCCCTCGGTCTGAAAAAAAAATCCCTTATCCCTGTGCTAGGGGTTTTGTTATGTTCATTTATTTATTTATTAAACTTGTATACCGCCCCATAGCCGAAGCTCTCTGGGCGGTTTACAATAACTAAAAACAAATACAATTTAAAATACATCTTTTAAAAACAATTTAAAACACAATTTAAAAATTTAAAACAATATAGAACACAATGTTTCCCCCCATTATTGGCTCCTGAGAAAATCCAGATACATCTGGTGATGGATCATTCTCAGGAAATAATGTTAAGGGAGACCCTCGTTTGAATTCCACATGTATACATGCAGATGTGTGTAAAGCTAGACACACCTTTAGCACACGTAGCTCTCAGTCCTCTGAACTTTTGGTCTGTCCCTCACCTTAGGCTTGTTCACACATTACACTGGGCATATGTACAGGGAATTTCTTGTACATATATTTATACACTTGTTGATTTGTGCAGCTCCTCTATTGTGGACCCAGCTGCAGGACTGGGCTCCTGCTGGGAAGAAGGGCAGGATATCAGTCTAATAAATAATAATAATTGTTGAATATTACATGCACATACAGTAACTCTACAAATGAACAACTCAACTATTTATGGATGCAGGTACACAAATTGTAGATAACTGTGCAGATTGCAACATGTGAGCACCTCTCTTGTTGCTAGCAGTCCCGTGCCTATTGTATTATCTGTCCTTAACTCCCTATACTACAGACTCCTCCTTTCCCCCTCTTTGGATCTTAAGCAACTGAAACATCAGCCTTGACACAGATCATGGGGAAGACCCTTCATTCTGGCCTGAAGTACAGCAACCAGATTACTGGATTGGGTTCCAGTTAGAACTCATATTATCCCTGCTTTACAACAGCTGTGCTGGGCTGCTAGTTGGTTTCCAAGCCTAATTCAAGGTGCTTACACTAGTGTTTAACGCCCTAAATGGCATAGGCCCCAAATATCTCAAAAACCATCTCTTCCCCTACAGACTCTCTTGGTTGTTCAGATCTGCAGAGGGGGCTCTCTGAGTAGCTCTGCTACCTTAAAAAAGTGGAGGTAATGACAGCCCCAGGAGATGGCTTTCTCTGTGATAAATTTAGAACTCCCTCTCCACAGCGGTACGACTAAGATCTTCATTGTACAGCTTTTGCCTTATGCTGAAGACACACCTTTGGCAGTTAGGACATTTTGTTTTGTGGGACCCAGTGCTTTTGCTGAAATTATACTGTTCTGTTCTATTTGTAACAATTTCATGTGTTTCATCATTGTAATGGTATATATATATATGAAATGAAATGAAATGGACTGCCTTCATAAGTCGATTCTGACTTATGGCGACCTTACGAATAGGGTTTCCATGGTAAGCGGTATTCAGAAGGGATTTACTATTGCCTTCCTCTGAGGCTGAGAGGCAGTGACTGGCCCAAGATCACCCAGTGGAGCTTCATGGCTGTGTGGGGACCTCTCTCTCTCTCTCTCTCTCTCTCTGTTGTTTTGAGCTTTCAAGTCAACTACGACTTATGGCGAGCCTATGAATGAGCAACCTCCAAGAGCATGTTGTTGAGATATATATATTGTTACCCACCCTGGTGAAGGAGGAATAGAAAATCTTTTAGATAAATAAATGCAATGGGGTAGGGGTCTGAGCTGCCCTCTCAACAGTGCTGCTCTAAGCAGCCACCTAGGATAACCCAGTGATAAGGCTGCCTCTGGCCTGGATGCCCTTGAGCCTTGCATGTTCTGATCATCCACAAGAACATGGTTGATTGATGTTCTGTGCAAGAGTTTTGTCACTGCCTTTGCGCTCGGAGATTGAATTGGGCCGGATTCAGATTGCTGGCCCTTTCTGACAAGAAAGAATGCTTTGGGGTTTGTACTAGACGGAACAATAAAGCGAAAGTTATCTGCTCTTCCCCCCTCCCTCTACTCTGCCCTCCCTCAATTCTCAGCACAAGCATATTTCAGATGTGACTCTTGCTGTGGTTTCCCCCCTCAACTTACTTTGGGGTTTTCCTTGGGGATAACATCAGTCACTTTGCCTCATGCCACACACATTCTCCTTGGTATCCCAAGATCTTCAGATAATGCTGCTAACGTGCCCATTTTGAGTGCAAACAGTTTGTTCATAAAACAGACTTAACATGCCCCAGAGCTTTGTTTAAAAGGCTAAACATATTAGACTGGATAGAAACAGTTAAAATAATTATGTAAATAGAAGCTTTGAAACTCTCAGCATGTCCAGCTGTCAAATGGAGGTCTTGGAACACAACACTGCAGGGTATTGCTTCTGATATCAACATCTGGAAAAAGGTCCAATTCTGATTAAGAATACCTTTCACACAAGATATTCCTACGTGAGTCTAATGTGTTGCACTCAGGGATGTGCTATACTCCCCCTGGACTGCCCCCTGGATTAGCCGCTGGACTAATGAATCCATTAGTCAGATACACACAAGGTTTTAATTGTAAACTGCTTTGGGAACTCTTTTGAAGGCTGAACAGTGGGGTGTAAATTGTGTTATAAATAAATAATAAAATGAAACTATTAAAAGTCTTATGGTTTCATTTAAAATTCCTCTTAATATTTCACACAAGTAGGAAAATTCCCTCAATTTTTTCCTTTAGCCATAACTGGATGGTGACACAGATATATGGGTAAGACTAGAAACCAAAAAACATATCTCCACTTTCACTTTAGAGCAGAGCTTGGAAAAGTTACTTTTGTGAACTACAACTCTCATCAGCCCCAGCCAGCATGGCCACTGGATTGGGCTGATGGGAGTTGTAGTTCAAAAAAGTAACTTTTCTAAGCTCTGATTTAGAGGATAAAAAAAATGATAGATGTTGCTAATCCTTATGGAAAATCATTTCCATTAAGTTCTCATTTGTCTGTCTGGGCTGTCTCATTTTGGACTCTATTTGGGACAATCACACAACTGAATGTTCTGCCATACTAAAGACAGCTGCCTGCCTAGAAAACAAGCCAGACAGTGAGGAAGGTAGGCTAGGCTAGGGATGGGGTAGAAATCTGCTTCAGTTTGCATTTAAAGACAAATATATCGAATTCAGTTTCTAAAAATATGCACATACTGAAAACCAGCCATTCTTCTGAATTTTGCAATGCAGTTCTCCAACCAAGTTATCTTTAAAATGAAAACCACATTTTGAGTAATGTTTGCATTAAAATGCATATATTAGTAAAAATAACCTACAAAAATGCATTATCTTAGAAGAAATTGCTTTGCAAAAATGTGTATATTAGAAGAAAGTCACACTAAAATGCTGATGTATTTTCATGAGAGCTTTTTAAAAATAATAATCACAAACTGATGTGGAAATGCAGAAAACAGAATTTAAGATTGGGGTGGGGAATGTCAAACTGAGAGAAACTGAAATTGATGGATTTACACATTCCTAGTCTAGAATCAGTCTTCTTTAACAAGCTAGTATTCTGTATGTGGAGAATGATTTTGTGTGGAGGATCATTCTGTTATTATACAACCACAAGAGTGGCTGTATACTATAGTCAGCATGGATATTTCACATTCTGCAATGTTAAATTGAAAATACCCCCCATGCCATTCTGATGCTTCCCATAAGCTCATTTCAAAACAAAACCTTACAAAACTTGTAGTCCTAAACTCAGAAACTCTTGCTTAACCCTCTAAATTTTCAAAGTGATACACAAAACAGTCAGAGAGAATTGAGAGATCAAAGTCTAAAAACAGAGCGGAAAAAACAGACCCCATTTGGACTTTTTTCTGTCAGAATTCTCATAATGTGTTGAAATTAATTTAAAATCAGCCATGTTCACAGAGGACCTGTAATTCTGTTACTGACCTTGCCCATACTCTGACCTTTATCTTCTGCAGGTTAAAAGCTTAAAAAATGCCTGGCTGATTTTTAATTAATTTAAGAAATTTAGCATTAAACTCAATGATAATGTCGGGCATGCTCAGACTCACAGCTGCTGGGCTTGCCTAATCATGGGGCCACACCCACACTAGACCTTTATTTCATGTCAGACAGTCATGGCTTCCCCCAAAGAATTCTGGAAAGTGTAGTTTGTGGGGGTGCTGAGAGGAGACTCCTATTCCCAGAGCTTGGAAGTAACTAGTTACTAGTAACGAATTACTTGTAATTCATTACTTTTTTGAGTAATGAGTGGGTAATTCCTTTACATTTTGATTGTAATAGAACTATGAGTATTTTACTACTTTTGTGGAGTAATTGTAACATTTCCAGAATTACTTTGGGGCATTACTTGGGGGGGGAGCAGGGGAAGTCTTCTGCTCCTCTGATTTGTGGATGAAAATCATGTGCCTCAAACTGGGCTTCTGTGCAGTGTCGCTCTTCCCTCATGCTCTGTGGATGGGCAGGAGGCGACAAGGGAGGAGGCGGAGAGTGAGATGTGTTGGAGTGGAGAAAACAATTATTTAAAAAAAGGATAGTGGTGGTGAAGAATGGAGAGGAGGGGAAAAGGATCTGGAGGTCAAGAACATGGATAAAGGAGGAGAAGGAGGCAGCAGCAGAATGGAGATAAAGAACTGTGGAGATGAAAGATGACAATGTGTGTGTGTGTATATATATATATATATATATATATATATATATATATACACTGTGTTTGCACCTGGCACACAAAGTGGCCTGCACCATCGTCTCGCTACTGTGCTGCACTTGCAGTATTTTAACAGTTTTGCATCTCAGGGGAAAATGTTTGCTTGAGTGAGTGTCCCTTAGTTGGTGGCAGGGCAGGGTCTGGGAGGTGGTTAAGTGAGAGAGATTATGCTGGCTGGCTGAGTGGGGGAGAGTTTGCACTTGGTTTGACGTGCAAAGATCTGAGTAGTGGCCTCAGCCTCCCTCCCCACCACCCTTACCAGCTGAGAGACCACCATTGCTAGCTTTTGAATAAAAATAATTATTCTACTACCTCTGTATGTGTGTGTTTATTTTTAATGTTGTTTTAGGCTACTTAGATGTGCAGCAGCCAATGCCAGCACCTTGCAGGCTTTTTTTAAAAGTAACTGAAATGTAATTGTAGTGATTATTTTGGAGGAAAAGTAAAGTAATCAGTTACTTTCACAGCAATTGTAATTGTAACAGTAATTACTACTTTTTGGGCCATGTAACTGTAACAGTAATTTATTACTTTTAAAAGTAATCTTCCAAGTTCTGCCTATTCCCCTGACAGAGCTCCTCCAGTGGCTAGAATGGTTTAATGGTCAGCCACTCTGATTGAAGTTCTGTGCGTGGAACAAGGCATCTCAGAGGAACTCTCAGCACCCTTCACTAACTACACTTCCCAGGATTCTTTGGGAGAAGCCATGACTGTGTAAAGTGAAATAACAGTATGTTGTGGATGTGGCCAGCGACAGCTTTGGTTTAAATTTGGGTGGGAGGCTACATGTGCCTGCTGTAGAATAAAAAGGAGGGGGAAATGCTGAAAAAGAATGATATTGTTCACAATGTTTTCCTTTTGGAAAGGAAAGGGGCTTTTTCTCTGCCCAGTGCCCACCCACCCAATCCCCTCCCCTCCCCCTCCCCTCCCCCTCATTACCAAATTCTTCCAAGCTACACAGCAAGTGGATTGGACTGTGAAAGACCAACCCAAATTGTGTTTGCATTTTGACAAATTTGTAGGGCAGTACAATATCTCAGAGTGGAGGTCAGGTCTCCTGCTCCCCTGGTGCATTCACTACAGCTGCCCAATTTCCCTGCTTTTTAAAGTTCAATAGAAATATCTGTGGGCTACAGGTAAGTTCTTAAACCACAAGTTTGTTGTTGTTGTTGTTGTTTGCCTATTAATGAATATGAGTCTCCATGGGCAGTTGAAGTTGTATAATTGTATACAGGTTTTGTGCTCAGTGGGAATGAGGTAACGGATAGGGGAGGGGTAGGAAAGGAATTTGGTTTGCATTTTCACATGAATAGGGTTACCACCATTTTGTCATTTCAAAAAGAGTCCATTTGGCTTCGATAAGTGAAAGTAAGAGTATGCTGTTGCACCATCTCAAAAAGAGTACATGTACTCTGAAAAGAGTACAGTTGGTAACCCTACACATGAACCCACCTCATGCAACTATACTTCAAATTTTGTTTTCCTTTGAATTTTCTGTTTCAGTTCTCCAGCCAAAAGATACCTACAAAAATTAGTATACTGGGGAAAGGTTGCATAAAAAATAGGGATGGAAAGATCTGTCTGTTTCGGCTCCCTCGGTTTCTCATTTTTCCAGTGTTAAATTCAGTTCTCTACAGTTTTACAATGATATGCGATTTTTTTTAAAAAAAATCCTCATGAACATTCTCCACCATTTTAGTGCAAATTTCTCCAAATAAACACATTTTTGTAGGCGGTTTTGACAAAGGTACACAAATATTGTTACCAAGGCGGCATTCTAGAGCTTTGAGGATGGAATGCTCAGAGGGGCTTCATTTGCAGAAGCTAAGTAGTGGTGGTACTGTCCTCCAGGTTCAGGCCATGTGGTGCCAATGTGTCCAGAGAGAATATCCAAAAGTTCTCCCTTTTGGTCAATGCTGCTGGATCTGCTAGCATCTCTACCGCTGTAATGGAAAAGTCCAACAGGCTGTGACCCTCGATGTTAAAATGCTTTGCAACTGGTTGCTCCACTTTTTTTGTCAAAATTGCTGACTTGTGGTTCCTGAAGCGTGTGCGTAGGTCAGTTGTGGTCTTTCCTACGTATTGGATATGACATCCTGGTCTTTTGCATTCTGTAACATAAATTATATTGCAAGACCTGCAGGTGATATTCTGTTTGATGTAATATGTTCTAGTGCTTTTGAAAGTAGTTGTCCTAGTGCTTTTGAAAGTAGTTGTCTCCATGAGGTACACACAGGTGATACTGTGTTTGGAGTGAGAAGAATGAGATCCAGGATTACTGATAAGTGGCTATATACATATAAAAGCTAAGAACTGGACTTGCACAGTAAAGCACCAAAATATTTCACCTGATCCAGAAAATGAAGAAGATGAAATGCAGGAGCAGCAGCAGTCTGGTATGGAGGCATGTCTCTTAGCATTCTTCTGTCAACGTGCATGCCTGGAAGCAGTCATCGAACCTTAAAGCCACATTTCTGCCAAAGCCCTAAAGCAGATTCCAAACAAATACAGATGTAGAATGGAAGAAAACAGCTGCTGAAAAAGCCATGTCAATATCCTAGAGGAACCCATTCCTTATCTGAAAAAAACTTAATCTTGGCTATAAAGAATTTGATTATCTATTGTTATACCAAATGTGATTAATGTTTTGTGGTGATTAATCAACTGCAAAATATATAATTATGCCATCTGTATTTTTTTCATCTTCTTGTCACTTAACAATTCCTCGGGGTGGTAGGAGGTAGGGAGATGGGAACATGGAGCACTTAGAGAGCTTTTAAACACACACACACACACACACACACACACACACCCCAAAAGCCTGGGCAATTTGAAAATGTACAGATGCATAGAGAGCTGGCTTTAATGGGGAAGCACTTATGATACCAGTTATATACTATATAATAATGCCCAGAGTATGGGATACAACAGGATTAACTTGAACTCTTAATACAGAGTAATTACAACTTGATAGGTATAACTGAAACTTGGTGGGATGATTCCCATGACTGGAATACAGCAGTTGAAGGATATAACTTGTTCAAAAAATCCCAGAAGGAATAGAACTGGAGGCAGAGTTGCACTATATGTTAACAATATATATCCTGGCACAGAAATACAGGAGGGCCCAGTGCTCTTCAACGTTTTTATTAACGACTTCGATGAGGAGGTGCAGGGAATACTTATCAAATTTGCAGATGTCACAAAATTAGGAGAGATAGTTAATACTCTGGAGGAAAGAAGGCTGCAGCATTGGGCTGACAACAGTAAGTGCAAAGTTCTACACCTAGGAAAAAGAAACCAAGTGCACATTTATAAGATGGGGGATATTTGGCTCAGCAATAGTACATGCAAGAAAGATCTTGGGATTGTTGTTGATCACAAGATGAATATGAGCCGGTCGTGCAATGTGACTGCAAAAAAGGCAAATACGATCTTAGGCTGCATTAACAGACATATAGTTTCCAAATCATGTGAAGTATTTGTTCCTTTCTATTTGGCACTAGTTAGGCCTCATCTTGAGTACTGCATCCAGTTCCGTACACCACACTTTAAGAAGGATGCATACTAACTGGAACAGGTTCAGAAGAAGGCAACAAGGATGATCAGGGGACTGGAAACAAAGCCCTATGAGGAGAGACTGAAAGAACTGGGCATGTTTAGCCTTGAGAAGAGAAGACTGAGGAGAGGTATGATAACACTCTTTAAGTACTTGAAAGGTTGCCACATTGAGGAGGCCCACGATCTCTTCTCGATCGTCCCAGAGTGCAGGAAACGGAATAATGGGCTCAAGTTACAGGAAGCCAGATTTCAACTGAACATCAGGAAAAACATCCAAACTGTTAAAGAGACACAAGAATGGAATCAATGACCGTGGGCTCTCCGACCCTGGAGGCATTCAAGAGGCAGCTGGACTACCACCTGTCAGGTATGCTTTAGCTTTAACTTAGAGTCCTGCATTGAGCCGGAGGTTGGACTTGATGGCCTTATAAGGCCCTTCCAACTCTACTATTCTATGATTCTGTGTCCGCGCCATTTGATTCTGACATGCTTCCATCTGTATGATCATCAAGAAGAAGGACATCTAAGGTTGTATCCAATGCTGCTTGCACAGCAGAACTTCCCCCTCCTCTCCTCTCTCCTCCAGTGTCCCACACCCCTACAAAATCTGTTCCATCCAATTGGGAGACATTCTGAAGCAGATTCTGGTAGTACATGGAGACAGGAGAGGCAGGGAAAGTTCTGTTTCTGCAGCATTTGATGCAGCCCACAGGCTTAAACTGGTGTAACATCCATTTCCTCATCCCAGGGAAGTGTAGGAGGTGAGGCAGACAGCAGATAGGGGGAAAACACTCAGCGCCCTGATCAAGCTACCATTTGTAGGATCTTTGGGAGAAAACCCCAAGAGTTAAGCTAATGTAAAAGTGGCATAAATTTTGTAGCGGATGCATTGAATCCCAGCACTGCAAATTAACTGTGCATGATAGTGCTCTTCCCAGTTTAACCCAGTCCCCAGACTCACTTCTTCCTCTCTTCCCTTCTAGCCAATCAAAAGCACACAAGGATGGTGCAAAGCAACTTGGCTGCTGAGAGGCAGGGCCAGAGAGTCTGATGGAATAAAAGGTGGGATAAAAACATAAGAAAGTAAATGAAATAGAGGAGGTCTTTTTTTCATTGCTTGCATGAAGGACTCTTCCAGAATAAATAATGCAAAATAGCAAAAACAATCAGGATAAATCTTGCAAGAAGGAACCAAGAGCTTCTAGATAGACTTTGGAAAAGTTACTTTTTTTGAACTACAACTCCCATCAGCCCCAGCCAGCATGGCCACTGGATTGGGCTGATGGGAATTGTAGTTCAAAAAAGAAACTGTTCCAAGATCTGCTTCTAGCTATAGTGTTTTGTAGTGTCCAGGGCAATTGGTTGGGTGTGGCAAAGCAGCCAAGTCTTTTCTCATTGCTAATTTTTCAGATTTCACTCTGAAATTAAATATATGGGAAGGGGGGGGGAATCATTGTTTATACATACCCTAATCATTTTAGATGGTGCTTCAAATGGAAGTTGCTAGCTAGTGTTTGTTAAAGGCAAGCAGTGTTCAAAAGATGTTGAATCTTCATGTCCCAATTAGGACAAATCATTCAGGAAATACATTGCCATTAAATTTATATCCAGCACTGGATAGCATTTTTTTTCTTACATGCTCCCCACCCCCTTCCTTCTTTGGCCTCCCATGATTAATATCGCAGTATGGGTTCATTATTTCAGATACAATATAAAGAAACTTTATTGAATTTAGGGAGGAGGAGCATACCAAAAAAAGTTTAGTCAATCTGCCTAACTACAATTACTAATGAAAACAAATATAATGTGTTTATGGCCTTTCTTGTCTCCTTGTTGAAACTGTTAGTATTAACACTTCAAGTTCTCTGAACAAGGATGCACCACACTATTTCCTCTGATGTAATTCTATCTAGAGATGTCCTTGACAGCTCATTCCTGTCAAGGATTCTAAATCTTCTTGGAATTCTTATGAGTACCTTCAGAATTTCTACTGATGTGAAGTATCAGCTCATTGGAACATTCTTCAGGCAGGTGGGAAAATTGTCAATACCATGACTGCTAGCTCTTGTTGTTGTTGTTATGTGCCTCCAAGTAGACTACAAATTATGGCGACCCTATGAATCAGTGACATCCAACAGCATGTCATGAACCACCCTGTTCATATCTTGTAAGTTCAGGTCTGTGCTTCTTTTATGGAATCAATCCATCTCTTGTTTGGCCTTCCTCTTTTTCTACTCCCTTCTGTTTTTCCCAGCATTATTGTCTTTTCTAGTGCATCATGTCTGCTCATGATGTGTCCAAAGTATGATAACCTCAGTTTCATCATTTTAGCTTCTAGTGACAGTTCTGGTTTAATTTGTTCTAACACCCAATTATTTGTCTTTTTCGCAGTCCATGGTATGCTCAAATCTCTCCTCCAACACCACATTTTTTCAAATGAGTTCATTTTTCTCTTAACCGCTTTTTTCACTGTCCAACTTTCACATCAATATATAGAGATCGGAAATATCATGGTCTGAATGATCCTGACTTTAGTGTTCAGTGTTACATCTTTGCATTTGAGGACCTTTTCTAGTTCATATCGAAAATCAGAGTAAAGCTAAAGAAGAACAACAAAGCAATCATAATGCCAAAATACAATTTAAATAACATCCCAGAAGCATATGAAGATGAAATAAGGAACAGGTTTGAGGCTTTAAACTTAGCTGACAGAGAACCAGAAGAACTATGGAATGAAGTCAGAGACGTTATCAGTGAAGAATGCAAAAAGACAATACCTCTCATTAAAAAGAGAGAAAGACCTCAATGGATGACTGAAGAAACTCTTAAAATGGTTAAAGAGAGAAGGAAAGCAAAAGCAAAAGGAGGACTTCTAGCTAGGGAGGGGAAAATCTGGCAGTTTTGGTTCTCTCAGTTTCTCTAATCTTAAATTCAGATCTCCACATTTCTGCAGCAATATGTGTGCATGTGTTTAAATCCTCATGAAAATCCTTCATCATTTTAGTGTGAATTTCCCCAATAAACACATTTTATATGCAGTTTTGAATAATGTACATTTTTGCAAGCAATTTCTCTGACTATAATGCATTTTGTCTCTTATTTTAACTAATATAGCCATTGCTGTGCCCACTTTCCCCAAATATATGCATTTTTGCAAGCATTGGTTGGTTGCAGAACTGCATTACAAACTTCAGATAAGTGCAAATTTTGAAGGATGGCTGTATTTCAGTTCTCATATTGTTTTGGAAAGTGTGAATTTGGTAGATTTTTCTTTAAATGCAAACTGAATTGGATTCCTCCCCCAGCTGTACTTCGGGCCACAGGGGAGGGCCTTTTCTGACTGGCAGACAGCATGCTTTGCATGCAAAAGATCTTAGATTCAATCCCCAGTAGGGCAGGGAAAACCCCATCTTTGAAACCCTTGGGGAGACCAATGCTAGTCACTGTAGATCATGAATGGAGAGCCTATAGTCCTCTAGATATTGTTGGACTCTGGCTTCCATAACCTTCACCCTGCATGTTCAATGTTTTAACTGTTTTAAAAGCTGAATTTTAAATGGATGGTGATGGGTAGGTAATAACAACAACAACAACAACATTAATATTAATATTAATAATAATAATAATAATAATAATAATAATAATAATAATAATAATAATAATAATAATAATAATAATAATAATAATAATAATAATAATGGGATTAGATTCTAGCAACATCTGGAAGGCCACATGTTCCTCACTTCTTTTTTAAACAATACAGAGATAAACAGACAAGTGGTCTTACTCAGGGTAAGACATCTTCCTGTGTGTTTTGTATTAATAGGCATTATGGAGGTGAGGAGACAATGAGCTGTTGATTTTGGCAGCAACCATGCATCCCCAATAATGGCTGGCTCTATCCTTGATCATAAGTTGGAATGATGCAAATATGGCAGAAATGGAATGGGGGAGGAGAGAGATTCTTGGAAGAAGTGTAAGACTGAGGACTAGATGCATGCCATAGTAAAGGAGAATGGTGAAGTTTTCAAAGAGTGTTGCTGTGAGTTTTGTTTTGGGGATATTATTGTTTCATCTGGTATTGCAGTATTTTTGAGTTTGTAAGTGGCATATCAATAGATGGGATAAATAAATGAAACAATAACTTACAAGCCATAAGAACATAAGAAGAGCCCTGCTGGATAAGGCCAGTGGACCATCTAGTCCAGCATTCTGTTCTTACAGTGGCCAACCAGATGCCCCAATGGGAAGCCCACAGCCAGGACCTGAGTGCAACAGCAGTGCCTTCCCCACTTGGGATTCCCACCAACTTGTATTTAGAAGCATATTACCTCTGACAGTGGAGACTGAACATAGCCATTGTGACTAGTAGCCACTGATAGCCTTCTCTCCTATGAATTTATCCAATCAATATTTGAAAGCAAAATTGATGTAAAACATAATCGTCAGGGTTAGTTGCCACTGATAGCCTCATCCTCCATGAATTTGTCTAGTCCTTTTTTAAGACCATCCAAGGTACCACAGGTACCACATCAGGTTCCAGAATGTCTAAGGTTTGGAAAGACCATTAAACAAGGGAAGGAAACCTCCCTCGGCAGTCAGATTTCAGCATGCCACTAAAGCATAGGAGGTTGTCCACTATTTAGTTCAAGTTGTTTGGAGATCTGATCCAGTTTAGGATCTATCAATTCATTCATCCCAGGCACCCAAATGTCTTCAAAGGACCAGGTTTACATCCCCCTTTCAGTTCCAGGCCCATCCATAACAGAAGGCAACCTGTGTGGTGTCGTGTTCCAGATACTCTTGCAACCACCCCTTCTTTAATTGGAGTTTATGACAAGAATTATATAGTGATTGAGTGAGCGAGAGAGGGAAAATCTACAGCAGACATGAACAGCATTTCTCTGTCTCTCTCTTGCTTTGATCTCACCTCCTTCATATGTTCCTATATTTTTCTTCTTTTTTTGCTCTGCTTTCAATCTAAGGCATCCGGTATGAATACAGATGAGAGCTAAGCTTGGCCAAGTCATGCCCCTAATACTTGGGAAATCATCACTGTGTGATGGAGAGCGGGTCTCTATTTTGAGGGTATAGAGCAGAGTAGTGTTTGTTCCTGAATTGGGGTGTGGTGATGTCTCGGTCTGGGGACTGAACCTAGCTGTCTGAAGAAATCTAAATAGATTCCACCATCAATACTTGCTAGTGGGGTTGCCAGGTTCATGGCCTGAGACTGATCCTGTATCTTTCAGAGAAGAGAAAGCCAGCCAAGTGCAGGTGTTCTTGCAACACTGTAATGAGAAAAACCACAAGGTAGAATTCTCCCTTCCCCCTGCACAACTTTTAAAGATACAGAAGACCTTTTGGAGGCCGGGCCTGGGAACTTAGCCACAATACTTTCTCAACAGAATACATGCCTACAAGAATAGCATAAGAACTACAGAAGATGAGGACATAGGGTTGTATTCAACTAAGTCCTACTCAGAGTAGAGCCACTGAAATGAATGCATGTAAGTTAGTCCTATCTATTAACTTCAGTGTGTCTACTCTGAGTAGGACTAGCATTGAATTCCCTCCATAGTCTTGTTTATTCCTGCCAGGTATGGATGCAACATACAACTCAAATTGGACACTCCACATTCAGAAGGTACAGCATCTGAACTTGTATAGGGCCATGTGGTTTAAGGCTATGCATCAATCCTTAATTCTTCATGGGAGCCAAATGTAGCTATCACATTTATTTATTATTTTTATTTATTTATTTTATTTATTTTATTACATTTTTAGACCGCCCTATAGCAATAAGCTCCCAGGGCGGTGTACAGCATAATAAAACAGGTTAAAATACAAGTGGATGTAGATACACAATAAAACATAATTAAAAATTTTCAATTTTAAATTCAAATTTTAAAATTTTTAAAATTTTTAAAATGCCTGGGCGAAGAGGTAGGTCTGTACCTGGCGCCGAAAAGATAACAAAGAAGGCGCCAGGCGTATCTCATCAGGGAGGGCGTTCCATAGTTCGGGGGCCACCACTGAGAAGGCCCTAGCTCTAGTTATCGTTCTCCGTGCCTCCCTATGCATTGGGACACGGAGAAGGGCCTTCGACGTCGAGCGCAGCGACCGGGTAGGTACATAGCGGGAGAGGCATTCCGCCAGGTATTGCGGTCCGATGCCGTTAAGGGCTTTATAGGTAAGAACCAACAGTTTGAATCTGGCCCGGAAACATATTGGTAGCCAGTGCAGTTGGGCCAGGACAGGTGTTATATGATCAATTTTTTTTGTCCCAGTAAGAATTCTGGCCGCAGTATTCTGCACCAGCTGAAGTTTCCGAACCGTCTTCAGAGGTAACCCTACGTAGAGTGCATTACAGTAGTCCAATCTAGAGGTTACCAGAGCATGGATAACTGTGGCAAGGTTCTCCCTATCCAGATAGGGTCGTAGTTGGGCTACCAGCCGAAGCTGGTAGAACGCATTTATTTATTTATTTTATTTTATTTTTATTTATTAAATTTATATACCGCCCGACTAGCGATAGCTCTCTGGGCGGTGAACATAAAATAGTATAAAAATACAATGAATAACAAAATAATATTAAAATACAATCAACAATACAATAAACATTATTAAAATTAGATCAGTGTAACTTAAAATGCTTCAGAGAATAGGAAGGTTTTGACCTGGCGCCGGAAGGAAAGCAGAGTCGGCGCCAGGCGTACTTCCTCAGGGAGACTGTTCCATAGTTCGGGGGCCACCACTGAGAAGGCCCTAGATCTTGTCATCACCCTCCGGGCCTCCCTGTGAGTTGGAACCCGGAGGAGGGCCTTCGTAGCAGAACGTAGTGCACGGGCCGGTTCATATCGGAAGAGGCGTTCCGCAAGGTATCGTGGTCCCGCACCGTATAAGGCTTTATAGGTTAATACCAACACTTTGAATCTAGCCCGGAAACATATTGGCAACCAGTGCAAGCTGGCCAGAACAGGTATTATATGCTCGGACGGCTTGGTCCTTGTCAGCAATCTGGCCGCCGCATTTTGCACTAGTTGTAGCTTCCGAACTGTCTTCAAAGGTAGCCCTACGTAAAGCGCATTACAGTAATCCAAACGTGAGGTTACCAGAGCATGTACCACTGATGTAAGGTCCTCTTTACTCAAATAGGGACGTAGCTGGGCTACCAACCGAAGTTGGTAAAACGCATTCCTAACCACCGAGGCTACTTGAGCCTCAAGTGAGAGGGAAGTGTCTAAAAAGACTCCCAGACTACGAACCCGGTCCTTTAGGGGGAGTGTAACCCCGTCCAGGACAGGGTATATATCCACCATCCGATCAGAGAACCCGTCCACCAACAGCATCTCAGTCTTGTCTGGATTGAGCTTCAGTTTGTTAACTCTCATCCAGTCCATTGTCGAGGCCAGGCAACGGTTCAGCAAATCGACAGCCTCACCTGAAGAAGATGAAAAGGAGAAGTAGAGCTGCGTGTCATCAGCATACTGATGACAACGCACTCCAAAACTCCTGATGACCTCTCCCAACGGCTTCATGTAGATATTAAAAAGCAGGGGGGACAAAACTGACCCCTGCGGGACCCCATATTGGAGAGCCCGCGGTGTCGAGCAATGTTCCCCAAGCACTACCTTCTGGAGACGACCCGCCAAGTAGGAGCGGAACCACTGCCAAGCAGTACCTCCAACTCCCAACTCCGCGAGCCTCTCCAGAAGGATACCATGGTCGATGGTATCAAAAGCCGCTGAGAGATCAAGGAGAATCAACAGAGTTACACTCCCTCTGTCTCTTTCCCGACATAGGTCATCGTACAGGGCGACCAAGGCTGTCTCAGTGCCAAAACCGGGCCTAAAACCCGATTGAAATGGATCTAGATAATCAGTTTCATCCAATAGCGCCTGGAGCTGGCCAGCAACCACCCGTTCCAAGACCTTGCCCAGGAATGGAACATTCGCCACTGGCCTGTAGCTGTTAAAATTGTCTGGGTCCAAGGAAGGCTTTTTCAGGAGTGGTCTCACCACTGCCTCTTTCAGACAGCCCGGGACCACTCCCTCTCGTAAAGAGGCATTTATCACTTCCTTGGCCCAGCTACCTGTTCCATTCCTGCTAGTTTTTATCAGCCAGGAGGGGCAAGGATCCAGTACCGAAGTGGTTGCACGTACCTGTCCAAGCACCTTGTCCACGTCCTCGAGTTGAACCAACTGAAGCTCATCCAACAAAACAGGACAAGACTGTGCTCCGGACACCTCACTAGGATCTACTGCTATAACTTGAGAGTCTAGGATCTACTTGAGCCTCCAGTGACAGGAGCGGATCTAATAAGACCCCCAAATTACGGACCTGCTCCTTTAGGGGGAGTGTAACCCCATCTAGGGCAGGTCGGACATCAACCATCTGGGCAGAGAGCCCCCACACCAACAGCATCTCAGTCTTGTCAGGATTGAGTCTCAGTTTATTAGCTCTCATCCAGTCCATTATCGCGGCCAGGCAGTGGTTTAGTACATTAACAGCCTCACCTGAAGAAGATGAAAAGGAGAAGTAGAGCTGCGTATCATCAGCATATTGCTGGAAACGCACTCCAAATCTCCTAATGACCTCACCCAGCGGCTTCATATAGATATTAAAGAGCATGGGGGACAGAACTGAACCCTGTGGGACCCCATATTGGAGTATCCAGGGACTCGAGTAATGCTCCCCAAGCACCAACTTCTGGAGACGATTCTTGAGGTAGGAGCAAAGCCACCGCCAAGCAGTGCCTCCAACTCCTAAGTCCGCAAGACGTCCCAGAAGGATACCATGGTCGATGGTATCAAAAGCCGCTGAGAGATCAAGGAGAACCAACAGAGTTACACTCCCTCTGTCTTTCTCCCGACAGAGGTCATCATACAGGGCGACCAAGGCTGTTTCTGTACCAAACCCTGGCCGAAAGCCCGATTGACATGGATCCAGATAATCAGTTTCATCCAAGAGAGCCTGGAGCTGGTGAGCGACCACACGCTCTAAAACCTTGCCCAGGAACGGAACATTTGCTACCGGTCTATAGTTGTCAAGATTTTCAGGGTCCAAGGAGGGTTTCTTTAGGAGCGGTCTCACCACCGCCTGTTTCAGGCAGGGTGGTACCACTCCCTCTCGTAAAGAGGCATTGATCACCTCCTTGGCCCATCCGGCTGTTCCGTTCCTGCTAGCTTTTATTAGCCATGAGGGGCAAGGATCCAGAGCAGAAGTGGTCGCCCGCACCTGTCCAAGCACCTTGTCCACGTCCTCGAGCTGAACCAACTGAAATTCATCCAATAAAACAGGACAGGACTGTGCTCCGGATACCTCATTAGGCTCAACTGCTACAATATTGGAGTCAAGGTCCCGGCGGATGTTTGTGATCTTATCTTGGAAGTGTCTCGCAAACTCATTACAGCGGGCTATTGATGGTATTATTGCGTTCTGAGGACCAGAGTGTAAAAGTCCCCGAACAACCTTATAAAGTTCCGCTGGGCGGTTAGAAGATGACTGAATGGAGGCAGTAAAGTACTGCTTCTTCGCTGCCTTCACCGCCTTCACATAGAGCTTGGTAGAGATCTTCACAAGTGCAAGACCACAGCCGTCGGGAGTTCGTCTCCATTTGCACTCAAGCCGTCTCCTTTCTTGCTTCATCACTCTTAGCTCCGGGGTAAACCACGGAGCCAATTGAGCTCTGCAGAGGAGAGGGCGCACCAGGGCGATCGTGTCAACTGCCCGGGTCATTTCCGTATTCCACAGATTGACCAGGGTTTCGACAGGAGCGTCAGTTTTATCAGCCGGAAAACTCCCCAGAGCCTTCTGAAAACCTTCAGGATTCATTAGTCTCCGGGGGCGGACCATCTTAATTGGTCCTCCACCCTTGCAGAGGAGAGAAAACATTGTGAGCCTACACCTCAATAGGCGATGATCTGTCCATGACAGAGGAATAGATGTAAAATCCCTCACTCCCAGATCACCATCCCCTGCTCCAGTAGCAAAAATTAAGTCTAGAGTGTGCCCCGAAATATGCGTAGGGCCAGTAACAAATTGAGACAGCCCCATGGCTGTCATGGAGGCCATGAAGTCCTGAGCCGCCCCAGACAAAGCGGTCTCGGCATGAATGTTGAGATCCCCCAATACCATAAATTTGGGGGATCGCAACACCAAACCCGAGACCACCTCCATCAGCTCAGTTAGGGAGGCTGTTGGGCAGCAGGGTGGACGGTACACCAACAGTATTCCCAGTCTGTCTCGCTGACCCAACGTAATATGGAGACACTCCAGACCATTAGCTACCTGGATAGGGTGCCTAATGAGAGGGATCGAACTTCTATAGACCACAGCGATTCCCCCTCCCCGACCCTCAGATCTACCCAGATGCTGAACCGAGTACCCAGGTGGGCACAGCTGGGAGAGATTAATGCCTCCCAGATCGCTCACCCATGTTTCAGTAATAAACGCCAGATCGGCCGCCTCATCCACAATCCACAAACAATGGATGAGGGAAGCTTTATTATTTACCGATCTGGCATTAAGAAGCAGCAACTGGAGATCCGAGAGATGGCTGATAGAACTACCAGCAATCCTGTGGATGTGGGGAGGACTGGAACACGGTACAGCCACCAATTGTCTGGGCCAAGTTCCCCTCAACTGGCATGTCCTCCTCACAACGCCATACCTCCCATTACCCGTCACTACGCTAACAGGGGCCCCCTCTGGTCCCCCCTCCCAATACCCTATCCTCCCGCCCAGGCACATAATAAAATAAAATAAAAATAAAATAAAATAAAAATACACACACACTCACAACATACAGTCATACAAACATCCACTCATTCCATTCAGGTCTACACAACAACCACAGTCCCGTGCTCCATGCACACCAACGCAGCTCTCAAACCGTTCTTCCCGGGAAAAGCACCACCTGGAGCCTGGTCCTGCAAGGTGCCCACGTGCAGAGCAGGAGCCCAAGAAGGAGAGAGCAGAAATGTTGGCCAAGCAGCAGCAGCAGCAGCAGCAGCAGCAGCAGCAGCAGCAGCAGCAGCAGCAGCAGCAGCAGCAGCAGCAGCAGCAGCAGCAGCAGCAGCAGCAAAGCAGGCAGATGGCTCTCCCTCCCTGGGCAGTGATGGTCCTCCTCCCTTGCAGGCACTGGATCTCCCAAGCCCCCTCAGCCAGCCGGCTTATATATCCCCTCCAAAGAAGGGACAGGTGGAACAGTATCAGGCACAGCTGGCTGAGTACCTGGAGCCTGGTCCTGCAAGGTGCCCAAGTGCAGAGCAGGAGCCCAAGAAGGAGAGAGCAGAGATGTTGGCCAAGCAGCAGCAGCAAAGCAGGCAGATGGCTCTCCCTCCCTGGGCAGTGATGGTCCTCCTCCCTTGCAGGCACTGGATCTCCCAAGCCCCCTCAGCCAGCCGGCTTATATATCCCCTCCAAAGAAGGGACAGGTGGAACAGTATCAGGCACAGCTGGCTGAGTACCTGGAGCCTGGTCCTGCAAGGTGCCCAAGTGCAGAGCAGGAGCCCAAGAAGGAGAGAGCAGAGATGTTGGCCAAGCAGCAGCAGCAAAGCAGGCAGATGGCTCTCCCTCCCTGGGCGGTGATGGTCCTCTTCCCTTGCAGGCACTGGGTCTTTTCAGACCTGTGAGCTGCTTCTGCACACTTTCAATGATGATACATGAAGACTGGGGAGATGACAAGCTCCATCACCACTTGACACATGGAGGATAAGGCTCTTAGTGGCTACTAGTCACAATAGTTATTTTTTTCCTCCACTGTTGGAGACAGCATGCCTCTGTATACTAGCATCTGGGAATCACAAGTGCAGAGAGCACTGTTATATTCAGGTCCTGCTTGCAGGCTTCCCTTAGGCATTTGGTTGGCCACTGTGAGGATGCTGAATTAAATGGGCCTTTGGTGTGAACCTGCAGGGAACTTCCTGTACTCTTATGTCCACATGGTCATTTACACATCTGCCCATGTGTGCACATTTGTGTATGCCTAGTCATGTTGCAGAAATACAATTGACGGTGCATAAAGCATGTGGTATGGACTACCAGCATGATGCTGTCCCTCTGTCCTATGCAAATTTACTGAAGAGAGCTCAAGCATAAGTGAAGAGCTATAAACAGGTATCATGGGTATATTTCTCTAGGGACCTCTAAATACCACATGATGCAGATGACAAATGACTCTGGAAGGTCATAACTTCTGTGTACTGCCTGTGAACATCCAGAGGCATCCGGCTACATTGTGGCAAGAGAATCCTGGACCACATGGATCCTTGATCTGATCCAGTTCTATTTCACTTCTGATCCAGTCACTGGGCTGCCCCTAATTTGAGGGTTGCCTCCACGTTTTAGAGAACTGCAACTTATTGAGTCACATTGAGTGAAAAAAAAGCCTTCTCTGAACTCAGCATGAGAAACTCCATTCAACTTTGAGACTATTGGAATTTCACACATGGTGGGACATAACTGTGAACTCTGCAGACTTTTTAATAAAAAAAATAATTAGCTTAGAATTTACAGCAAGAAGGGAATGTGACAATGCCTTGTAAGAGTCCTAACATGTTCTCTGTTTCAAGACCCTTGAAGGCTCTCTGTGTGATTATCAGAAACTTTCCTCACCCCAGTGTCTTGACTCTAGGTGGTTCTGTTTCCAACCGGGCCTTGATACAAATCCTGACAGGGAACCTAAACCCCAGTGACAAGATGGTAATTGAATTCCAAACACATTAAGCCAACATTTAAGTTCTCTTTCAGCCCAGAATTAACTTACACTTGGCTTTCAGGGGGCACCACCATAGCTACTCTGAAATTATTTATTCATTTACTTATTTATTATTTAAATGTTTAGTACCACCTCTCATTAAGTTGCTGCACATTTAAACAATTCAGTACAAAACAGCCATTCAAAGACAATTCAATATACAATAAAATAATCCAGTAAAAATAACACAGCACGACTGTAGTACCCATGAATCATTCAATCAGAGGCCAGGGAAAGTTTGAGTATATAACATGGGTGTCATCAGCTCTGTGTGGAGGTGAATTGGGGCAATTCAAAGATCTTTACCCCTCCTGAGATGACACATGATGTCAATATCCCCTCAGTTAGATCAGGTCCCCTGCAAAGTCTTGTGTCTCTATGTTGCTTTTTTTATTCTGTTCTTTTCTCTCCTGTGAAGTTCTATTTTGCTTTGCCATGGACTGCAAAAAAGACAAATAATTGGGTGTTAGAACAAATTAAACCAGAACTGTCACTAGAAGCTAGAATGATGAAACTGAGGTTATCCTACTTTGGACACATAGTGAGAAGAACTGATTCACTAGAGAAGACAATGATGCTGGGAAAAACAGAAGGGAGTAGAAAAAGAGGAAGGCCAAACAAGCGATGGATCGATTCCATCAAGGAAGCCACAGACCTGAACTTACAAGATCTGAACAGGGTGATTCATGACAGATGCTATTGGAGGTCGCTGATTCATAGGGTCGCCATAAGTCATAATCAACTTGAATGTATATAACAACCACAATTCTTTTTCTAAGTCTATGGGATCTGCAAGAACTGACACTATCCAAAATGTTGATTGTGGACCACTGCACAGCAGTGGATGGTGTGTTTTTTTGTGGGGAAGGGGGGAGTGCAAAGCTTTATTTATTTATTTTTAAAATCCTATGTTGTTCTGTTTTCACAAAAACAAACGAATGGAGAGTTCTGAAGAAGTCCACAAACAGTATTCTAGATAGCCTCATATGATAAGGCCTTTCAGAGGCCTGAAGATATGTCTCAGAGGACACAGAAAGGACATCAGAAAGGTTTTAAAAGTGTATGAGCAAGAATACACATGACTCAGCTACCCCTTAATTATTTTAAGGTAAGAAATAGCAAGAGACAAACCCCTGCACGCCCTTGACAATATAAAACTAATGTGGATTTTGGAGTTTTAATGGTCCCCAATATTGCCCTAATGTGGATTATAGAGGAAAATTCCCCCACAAAAGTCCCCGGACCTATTTGTCTGCAATTTGACAGGATTGAGCCATTGTGAAAGGGCTTCTATGCCTATTAATTTCAACCAGTTTAGCCAAAAAGGGGGAAAATTACAGCCATTTTTTAAAAAAAATATTTTCCATTATAGTGAATAGGAAACACAGAGCTTCATTTTATACAGAGTGGTTCAGGACATGAAACACAGACTGAAGTGGAGAGAGCTCAGAGTGACTTGGAAACTGCTTCAGAATTTTTTTAAAAAATGCTTAGATACTGGTACAAGGTGAATCCCATGTAAACTCTGAGTACATATATATGTTTTTAACAGGTGCCAGACACTCTGCACAATAGAAGCCTACAATAACTCAGTGGGCAACTCATTCCACTGGATGGGGTCCACCATGGAGAAAGCAGTCCTCTAAATTGCCATGAGGTGAACCTCTGCACATGGTCAGCATACTGTCCTCTCCACTGCGCAGCGTAGAATGAATGCCCATAGAATGAGTTTAAGATTGTATAGGATCATAGAATAGTAGAGTTAGAAGGGCCCTATAAGGCCATCAAGTCCAACACCCTGCTCAATGCAGTCACTCAGTACAGTCACATATTTGTCCAGCGAAACTTCACTGCAAGATCCAGAGAAATATGTACTCAAACAGCGAGTTGCATTCTGATCTGCAGGCAAGCTCAGGTACGTTGGGATGGTCCAATGTGAAAATCAGACCAAACTAATTCTTCCCCCATTGCTATTCTCAACTCTGGCTTTTCATCGTTTAGAATGCAAAGTTGATTATTATGGCCAATGGAATTTATGTGTGCAGATCCATTTAAGTGTCCCTGTCTTCTCTAAATTCTCTTGTAAGGTGCTGGGGGTGTTTCTCTGTGGCACAACATTTCTTTTTAATAAGCCATTTAACACATTTAATGGATCATTTTATGACCAGTTTACAGGGCATTTTCTTTTCTTAAGGTGAAGGTACTTATCCCCTGAATCCATAACTAATGATTTTGCTTCTTAATCTTCAGATTTTTAGTGGAGTCGACTCGTATTAGAATGGAAGCCATAACATTCATGGAATTTGTAATGTAAGGGACTGTGGTGATCTTGTAAGGTTATGTGCCAGTATGGAAGAAAAGACTATGTTACCAAAACTTTGTAGTTCCCCGCCCTCAAAAAATATAGGGTCACAAGAAGGCAAGAGTAGGGGCGATATTTATTTTCTACAAACAAAACAAAAAACCAAAAATCCAAAGAACCTGGGCACAGCACTTATACTGCTGCAAATATGATTTTAAAGCATGTTCTTCAAGAAAAGTTATCTGATGGGAAAGTAGCGGTGGCTGATTCTTGCTCATATCCATTCAGAAATTTCATTTAGCATCCCATGCAATTCCCCATGTGTTTTTCCCCAGAGCCTCTAGATTTCCCTTGAATTTCACTTGAGATGGAATATGGTTGCAATTCTATAGTCAGATGAACTTCTGCATCAAAGCAAAAGTTTGTTTTCCCCACACCCAAAGACTCGGGACACACACACACAAAATGGTTTTATGTTATATTTATTTAAATATAACAAATCTTGGAGAACCTGCAGGTCAAATCAAACAAATGTAACCAAATGTGAACTGTCTGGGCAGGTGAAGTTCAATCTAACTCTGGTAGGAACATCTCCACCATTCCTTTAGGCATGTGACCAGCCATAGGCTGTGGCTCCCCAGCCAAAGATGAGGAGGAAATACCCCCTCCTTGTTAGGCGAGCCTTGGGCGTATACCCACACATCTGGGCCCCATTGTACTAGTGTTCACCCCAAATGCACAAGCAAAGCCACAAGGGGCACCCCCCAGTTCCTGCCAGGCTTAAAGCACTGGGAGATCCCTAGAGGGTACCCTCGACCCATCATGCCTCAGTATACCTAATTTTACCCCCAAACCTGTTCACCTGCCCGGACTCAATGTCAACAGGCAATCAACCACTCCACTCCCAAAGCCAAACGAATTAAGCCCCGCAGTATGGAGTAGGCAAAACAAACACGAATTCCCACCCCCCTCAAATTCCTACTCAGCCCAAGTGGTGACTGCCAAAGCCCACACTGAAAGAGCAGGAGGATGGGTGCAGCCAAGACACAAAGAGGGAGAGTTAGGGGCAGAGCCCATTACATCCCCAGCTGGCCTTTTCTGCAAGCATGGGAAGTTGGGGAGTCTGCTGACTGTGTCTAACCGTGGTTAATTGTTGTTGCTGCTGTTTTAGTGATGTCTTTTTTTACATTTAATTTAAAGAAATCAGTGTGGAAAGTTTTCTTTGGAAAACTTGATGCTCCATCTAAGGGTCCTAAGTGGCAAGGACGCCCAGAGTAATGTTACACGATGTGACATGGGTTTATTGTCAGTTATATAGAACAGAGCCACAATCCCTCTGGAATACAAAGATGAATCAGGGTGTCTAGATGAATGCTACGTTGGGGGATAAAGCCTGGGATTATCTGAATGGATAATTCTACTTGGATCCTGGGTACCTTGGACTGAATGGGAACAGAGAAGAAGGGAAAGGTACTCAGTGATAGAGCTTTGCATCCAGAAGGTCCCCACGTTGATCTCCCAGCATCTACAGGTAGGACTAGGAGAGACCCCAGTCTGAAACTCTGGAGAGCCGCTGCCAGTCAGTGTAGGCAATACTGAGTTAAACAGACCAATAGTCTGACTTGGTTAAGGCAGATTCATATGTTCCTTGGACAGACAGCGACTGATTAACCTGCACGGGCTTTGTAATGGATGGTGGCAACTTTTATTTCATAGTGCATTTGCTGGAGGATTTGACTTGTTTTCTTTGAAGATTTTCAGGACATTTCTATTCTATTTGTGTGTTCAATAAAGCTATTGAAAATAAACTGCAGTCATGCATGGCTGTCAGTTGCCAGCCTCCTTAGGTTCCTGCACTTCAATTAAATCTCAGGGGAAGATGGTGTGAGGTAACTACTCCCATGGGGATTCTTTTCAGATCAGGAAGCTCATGGCAACCAGAAAGGCTGTGAATAATGGAGAAATGTTTAATGGAAAACACACACTACCCATGACCACCTCTTAATGAGATCATAATTTCAAACCCCAAAAATTCTGAAAAGAATCTACAGCACCATGAGAATGAGGCTAAAAATCCCTGAAGCTATTTTCACAGGGGAAGAAGCCTTTTGAGAAATCGGAGGACAGGTGTTGCCATAGCATCCTTTAAAACTACAAAACCCATAATGCATGGCAACTGTTTCTGAAATGTATGCATGCACAAAAACACCAAGGGCCTCTAACTGGATCAAGTATTTGAATATCTATAGTATTGTATGCAAGGGCAAATATAAAACTGAATGGGATTTGGAAATGGATCCCCCCCTTCTACCCACACCCCAAAATCAAGTTCTCTGGCTCTGGAAAATTCCTGTCAAGATGGAGTTTCTCCTGAGAGTTTCACACCTCCTCAGGCAAGTACCTTTTAATAGCTGTTGTATTTCCATACTATATGTGTATGTAATGCTTACAGCATTCTTGTTTTTTAAAAATGATGTGACCCATTCTGATGTTGCATTTTCTGCTTCTTTAAAATATAGATACAGTGACATGGCCCAAACAGCCCCACTGATCTCTGAACTTGAACACCCCGCATAAGTGACTGCAGAGCTTCTTCATCTTCTTTATTTTTATCCTAAAACAGACTGTTTTTACCCAGAAAATATGTCCTAACTCCACTGTTTAGTATTCCCTGCATTGTGGAAAGAATGGAATCAGTGTTGTGATGCAACTATTGGTTTCTCAGGGATTCAAAATTGCTTTTTTTAACAGGCTGCGAGCTGTAAAGACCATTTAAGGTCACTGCTTCCCACTCAAGAAGGTAAACATTTAAGGGCTAAATACTTTCATGTGATCTCAGCTGCAAGCAAAGAAATAGACCATGAAAACTCCAGAGAGCCATCCCAATGTTTTCACTCTGTAACTTTTTACTACCCAGTTCAGAGTCCAGTTAAGCCACGGTACCTTGATGAAAGCTGGTTTAAGCCAGTCTGAAGGCAAGGGGAGGACAAAACTGGCCTGCAGCCCAAGCTGCTCTGCTTAACCATGTGAAGGCCCTTGCAGTTCATTAGCGACATCTGCGGCACCATTGACATTCACTTTCCCATTCTCACACCCATTTTCTGGTAAATGTCAGAATTTCAGCAAGCAATGATGTTCTCTGGCAATGTTTCAGACTTAGGAATCTACTGGAAAATGCTAAGGGAAAAATGTCATTCACGTGTAAGATTCTTCAAAATGGAAATGGGTTTCCTTCAAGTGGATTCCGACTTATGGCGACCCTATCAATAGGCTTTTCATGGTAAGCAGGATTCAGAGGTGGGTTTACCATTGCCTTTCTCTGAGGCTGAGAGGCAGTGATTGGCCCAAGGTCACCCAGTAAGCTTCATGGCTATGTGGGGATTCGGACCCTGGTCTCCCAGGTCATAGTCCAACACCCTAACCACTCTGCCACACTGGCTCTCAAGGCCTTGCTTTATGTCTTGGCAGCTAGTGCCTATTGGGGCTGGTGGGGTAGAAGGCAGGGAGACCAACAGCACGTAGAGCCAGAGGCCAAGAGAGGCACAGCCCACTCCTTCCAGTTTTGTCCCTATCCTCCTCCCTGCAGAGTTCTACAAGGACAACACTGAGATTAAGCAGGAGGCAGCTGACAAGCAATGCTACCAGATGGACTGGTTCTAAGTAAGAAGGGCAGACTGAAGTTGGTGGCCCTATCAATCAGCTCTACTGGACCATCCTCCATTGCAATCTTGTCCTTCATTTATCCCTATATTACTCTTGGCATGTGTCAACTGGCTTCAGTAGTTGGAATATCTGTAGCAGAAAGGCAAGGGCATGTTGAAGCAGTGTTGTAGCAGGCAGTGGCTTCTAGTTTTGCTTTTGGGGTGCAGTGTCAGCAGCGACCTTTAAGGTCTTCATGACCAGAGAGAGTGTTGCTACTAAAATGTTTGCTAATGCAAAAAAATATATATATCCAAAGATGATTCTGGGTCCCACCCCCCCAGTGTGGATGCAGTTGTTCCTGTAATAAAACATCTGAGGAGTTTTGAGGGCAATCAACAAAATTTCTCAGGGGGGTTTCATTGCACCTCCCTAAGCTCAATGTGTGTGATGATCTCTCACCACCCTGTCCAAATTACACCAGATTATACTGTCTTCCACAGGGTGGTTTATAACAGGTGCTATTGGAGGTCGCTGATTCATAGGGTTGCCATAAGTCATAATTGACTTGAAGGCACATAACAACAAAAAACCCAGGAAGATTAGATCAGCACCTTTTTTTGCAATAGCCATGAGGCTCTTAAACAAGATTCCAGAAGAAATGTGTGTTGAGGGCCTCCCTCATGTTGTGCCAACTGTGTTTTTAATGCTCAAAATTTATGAACATAAAAACATAAGAAGAGCCCTGCTGGATCAAGCCAGTGGCCCATTTAGCCCGGCATCCTCTTCAAGTGGCCAACCAGATGCCTGTTGGAAAGTCCACAAGCAGGACCTCAGTGTAGCAGCATTCTCCCCACTTCTGATTCCCAGCAACTGGTATTCAGAGACATACTGCTTCTGAGAGCAAAGGCAGGACAAAGCCATTGTGGCTAAGATCCACTGATAGCATTGTCCTCTATGAATACGTTTAATCCTCTTTTGAAGCCATTCAAGGTGGTGGCCATCATTACATCTTATGGGAGTGAATTCCATAGTTAATTTGGATTCCTGCATTGAGCAGGGGGTTGGACTTGATGGCCTTATAGGACCCTTCCAACTCTATGATTCTATGATCCTATGAACTATGTGCTGTGTGAAGAACTTCCTTTTGTCTGTCCTGTTATGTTATGCTCTTGGCTTATTGGGTTTCTTTATATTATACGTTCATTTTGTGATGTACACAGACTGTAAACCATCTTGGGACACCTTTTGTAAGCCAAAACGCAAAGCAGAAATAGTATAATTAATTAATTAACTATTTGTAAGGAGACACGTATAAAATGGGGGTTTTATTCTCAGATATTTCTTCTCAGATTCTGCGTTTGACCCCAAAGTCACAAGATGGTCAGAACTGGTTTACTAATCTCAGGAAGACATATATGATTGCTGTAAACCGCCCAGAGAGCTTCGGCTATGGGGCGGTATACAAGTGCAATTAATCAATCAATCAATCAATCAATCAATCAATCAATAAACTAACAGGATCAGTTAGTCATACGGAGAGGTTTAAACTCCAGGTATGCTCAGGAGTAATCCCTTTAACTAGACAATGGGCTATGCCTAAATTAAAGTTTGAGTCAGTAAAACCCACCTTAGGTAAGAGTTAGAATCAATCCACACCTATTCAATTCCTTCGGAGACTGCAAGTAAAGGGTTAACTCCACTTGGTAGAACAATCGTATCACAGGAAATTCCATCTTATACCAAATCACTGACTAGTAGCCCCTCTCCCAAATTACATTCAGTCCAATGAAGGCTCAAAGTGTACTTAAACTTAGCATTTCTGGACGTCGGTAGCTCCTCTCGGGGAATGACTTCCTCACTTTACACAACTCATCCTGGTAACAACATCAGGGCTACATGGAACCACAAGAATTAAGAAAGGATGAGATCCTTTGGGTCTAGCAAAAGTTACAGTAAAGGTGGAGGTTTGGCTCTCGGGCTAGATACGGAAGTTCCCTTCTGACCTTAAAATCTCTCTGCATTCTTTAGGACAGGTATGTTCACCCCCAACTCTTCAGTTTATTTCTCTTTTTTTCTTTCTGCCTGATTTGGTGTGACTTTGAATGTGTTTAGGTTTGGGGTCTCTCTCTTACTCTGTCTATAACATTAGGGAAAGAATGACTGGGTAAAGGTCAGATGCTGCTCACATGCATTATAATTGTAAATGTTATATTTTTCCTGTTTCCTCTTCTAATAAACCCATCTTTATTTTACTGTTTGTATGCTTTCTTGGGGTTAAGGATAAGGTTAAAAATGTAAATGTACTGCCTTCAAGTTGATCCCGACTTATGGTGACCCTATGAATAGGGTCTTCATGAGGCTGAGAGGCAGTGACTGGCCCAAGGTCACCCGGAGAGCTTCCTGGCTATGTGGGGATTCGAACCCTGGTCTCCCAGGTCGTAGTCCAACACCTTAACCACTGACCTGAAAAAGCCCCCTGGGAGAGGCTGCCTTGTTACTTTCCCCCCGATTTTTAACTGAAGCTAGAGGTCATACCGATTGGTAATAAATTGGTGGTAATAAAAAGCTAAAATGATGAAACTGAGGTGATCATACTTTGGACACATCATGAGAAGACATGATTCACTAGAAAAGACAATAATACTGGGAAAAACAGAAGGGAGTAGAAAAAGAGGAAGGCCAAACAAGAGATGGATTGATTCCATAAAGGAAGCCACAGACCTGAACTTACAAGGTCTGAACAGGGTGGTTCATGACAGATGCTCTTGGACGTCACTGATTCATAGGGTCGCCACAAGTCGTGATCGACTTGAAGGCACATAACAACAACAACAATATATGTATGTATGTACTGCCTTCAAGTCGGCAACCCTATGAATAGGGTTTTCATGAGGCTGAGAGGCAGTGACTGGCCCAAGGTCACCCAGTGACCTTCCTGGCTATGTGGGGATTCAAACCCTGGTCTCCCAGGTCGTAGTCCAACACCTTAACCCAGCCTTTCCCAACCAGTGTGCCTCCAGATGTTGTTGGACCACAACTCCCATCAGCCTCACCCAGCATTGCCAATAGTCAGGAAAGATGGGAATTGTGGTCCAACAACATCTGGAGCCACACTGGTTGGGAAAGGCTGCACTACACTATCAATGTTGATGTTTGAGTTTCCAGTGAGTATACACAGATGTGGGGATTCCAACGTACACATGCAACAAATTACACAAACAAATACAAGAGCTGAGGCCACTAGCAGGGCAGAGAAAGTCCCGCATTTGACCATCTTATAGCCGTACCAGATCATAGGAAGCCAATAGCTTACTTAGGTGGAGTCTTTTGGAGAGACATCAGCAGAACACAGCTCTGGCAGTTTCACGTTTCAGACCCAGTGACTCCTGGTCTGTTAAATATCATTATTTATTGGCAAGTGTAAGAATGATGGTGACCCTTCCCCTCTTATGTAAATGGCTCCACTTAAGCTTACTCAAAGCACCTTCCTGTTTGGGGCAAGAGGTAAAGTTGGAGCCCCATCAGAGATGGGTTAAAATGTATCTGCTTTGGGAGTGGGAATCCTAGACAATTTCCTGATGTATTGAGCCCAGGGATGTAGTCGTCCAGGGTCTCGGGGAGTCTTAGACCTCTTACTTTTTGGGGAGCAGGCTCCCAGTAGGCTCCTTATGTCTCCAGCATCCTACAAGCCACACAGCATGAAAGAAGAGTGTGTTAGCCACTGAGAAGAGCCTTCTAACATGCTTCCTTGTCCTTTCCTGATGATTGGAGCCAGAGTGAAAGGATGTGAGTCAGCCACTGAGAAGACTCTTTTCAGTAGCTCACACTCCCCTCTTTCATGCGTTTGGCTCCTAGGGATGTCTGTTGTTGTAGGAGAAGGCATTAAAAAGGATCCCGTTGTAACCCAACAGCAAATGGCTGTAACTAACATGAAAGGGCCCTGCCACTTCTGAGTTTGCCACGACACTACTGATTGAGCCTTGAGTGACTTTTAAGAGTTCTGTTTTGTTTCCAGGTGCAATTCAAAGTGTGGTTGGTATCTATAAAGCCCTCAGCAGATTGTGGCCCAGCTCATTGAAGGACCATCTCCTCTTCTGTATAAACTGTCCGTGTGACGTCCTCCCCTGGTTCTCCCTGTCAGGTTCCCACCTGCTTGTGGCTACTGCCTTTCACTAGGCACCACCAGGGATACCACCAGTCTGGACCGTCCTTTATATGGTTTCTCACTCCGCTCTAGCACAGATCTCACTAGATCCCCCTGCTAGGCAGCACCACCAGTCACGTCCTATAACCAATACTCCCAGAGACTTTGCCTGAGTCTCTCTCTAGCTGGTTACTTTTGTGACTGCGTGCTTATGCTGTTCCCAACCCCCTTGTATCTTTATAGATAACACATACAACTCTGGGTTGCTCTGGATACTTGAATTGTTATTATTCCTCCCTTCACCGCTGCCACCATTAGATACTGTTTCTGTTCAGCCTTGGTAATTACCTTGCCCTCCCTTCTGGTCTGTATATCCCCCAGCCAAGGATCAGGCCTTTGGTAAACCAAATAAGTATTTATTAAATATCAGAAATAACAAGATTAGTTTTAGAATGTTTCACAAGCGTATGGTTTCAGCTATTCCTGTTTTGTACTTGACTTATTATTAATCAGAACTCCAACTCCCTCTTTCTCCACACTCCCGACCTCCACCCAGATTCAACTGTCATTCTTCCATTTATACTCCCAGCCATTCAATCGCTCAGCCAATCATCCAGCATTCTACTGCTCATGTACTCCCCCCTCCTCTTTCACTCCACTTACCATATGTCTTCTATATAAATAGCACTTACCATATTTACACTATAAGCAGGAACATCACAGTCCGTTCTTAAAGACCAGGTGTTGCACTTTCCTTGCAGTTGACACTGCCTTCTTAGTGCTGACTGGGGATGATGGGAGTTGAGAGTCCAACAATGACATCTGGGGGACCACAGGTTCCCCATCTATGGGCTTTCATGTCTCCAGAAGGAAAGATATCAAGTCAGAACTTTATAGCAGGGTTCACATTTCTTCCTTAGAACCAAATGGAAAGCAGTGCTCTGTTCCAGCCTGCAAGATTGACTGAGGTTTTCACTTTCTTAAGATCACATTTCAATTTCAATATCCTCATTTTCCTTCTTTCTTCAGCGGGTGCAATAAGACTGGCTAATGCATGCCAAAATGTACTCTGAAAAACTATTCAAGATGTCTGTTGGGGCCTCAGATGTCTAAACTGGATGAAATTCATATTTACTCCCATACTATGCCCCTAAAAGTGCATAAACAGCTTAAAATGTTAGCTATCAAACAATGTAGCTCTCTTCAGAAAACCTTTAGGGGTCACTCTGATGACCGTCCTTCCATTTCTGTTGCTATGTGGAATGTTACAACTAATGGATACTTATAGAGTGTTTTGCATGGCGTGTTGTTATTTTTTAACATGACACATGGTTTTGTATTGTTTTTAATATGGCTTATATGACCTTGAAGAAATTTAGTCAAAATGTGTGCTATGCAAAGACTTTTAATCAATCCATCAATTAAAAGGGAGGGAAGTCTTCAGTCTCATGGCTTCTGATGCTTTCATATTGTATGCTTTAAGTTGAAATAAAATTCTCAAAAGGCTCACATGCTCATTTCCGCCACAAGACTCCCATTAATGTCAAAGGGAGACTTGAGATTAAAAAATCCCCAGGTGCTGCTTTCAAAATGCAGGGGTTAAAATGATGTATCATTACCCCATTAGAGAAGCCATCCTTCTCGCCAGTATCCAAGCCCCCTTGCTTTCCCTTTTGATCAAGAGGCAACCCCCCTCCCATCTTGCTCAGCTCACATAAAGCTGTTGTACAATCCCAGCTGAAGGTGAACATGCACAAAACAGGGAGACGTTCCTGGTCATTAAAGAAATTAAATACTTTACTTGTCCAGAGAGAGTGCAATTTAAAAGCTAATCAGAACTGGAAGTCCTGCACATTATCTAAGAAATTTGAAATTACTGGCTACTAAATCCATTTCCCAGTGACTCCAGGGGGGATTTCTGGAAGCCTTCTGATAACTTCCCCCCCCCCAGTTTATTTCAGAATACAATTTTCACTTGTAATTTGGAATTCATACATGCACGATGAGTATCTCTTGAAAGATGGTGTGGTGTCATGGTTAGGTCACCAAACAAAAAATGGGGAGGCCTAGGTTCAAATCAGCTGCAAAGTTTGCTGGATGGACCTTGGCCAGCCACTCTTCCTTTCTCAGCCTACCTACCTCTCAGGGTTGTTGTGAATATTAAATTGATGGGGGGAGGACTGCCCTGAGCATTTGTGAGGAAGGGCAATTTAATGTCAGAAATTTGATTTGATTGGTTGTGTTTCTATGCTGCTTTACATTCAGATTCCAAAGTGACTTTCAAACTCACATCCACACCATATCAAAAATGTAAATGTACTGCCTTCAAGTCAATTCTGACTTATGGCGACCCTATGAATAGGCTTTTCATGAGGCTGAGAGGCAGTGACTGGCCCAAGGTCACCCAGTGAGCTTCATGCCTATGTAGGGATTTGAACCCTAGTCTCCCAAGTTGTAGTCCAACACCTTAACCACTGCACCACGCTGGCTCTCCTCCATACCATATATTCAACACATATATAAAGCACGTGGCTTCCCCAAAGAATACTGGGATCTGTTATTTCCCCCTTACAGAAATACAGTTCTCAGCACCCTCAACAAACTACAGTGCTTGGGATTCTTTGTGGGGAGCCATGTGTTTGAAAGTATGTTTTGTATGTGACCCAAGTAGCAACAGTAATAAACATAACAGAACATCAGTTACAACACAAAACATCACAGTTTTGAAGGAAGTCAAAATAATTTCAAAAAAGGCAAATTTCTCAGGGTCTTCTTAGATTGGACCAGAAGTATCCAACATGGTGCCCTCTGGATGCTGTTGGACTACAATTCCCATCAGCCCCAACCAACATGATCATTCACCAGGCTTGATATGAGTTGTAGTCCAGCAACATCTGGACGGTATCACTGGGTTAGATCTTTCCCTAGCCCACTAACTACAATCTAACAAATGCCATCACAGCCTAGCTTTTCAAGAGTCATCTGCTGTTTTTCTCCACGATGGGATGATCTCCTGCTGCTGAAGTAAGTAGAACATTAAGCACCGAATGGATTTACTAACTCGAAAGCTTACCCAAAGAAACAGCTGAATCAATTCACTGTAGGTCCAGAGGGCATACATTCAAAAAGGAGTTGGATTGTGATGGGGGGAAAGGAGGGGAAAAAAGGAGGAAGAAAATAGGTCCTAACACCAAGACCATTAATGCAAGGAAACAATAACTTAAGTTAGTGACATTCTTCATTTAGTGGTGGAAAAGCTTTTCCCAGAAGACAGAATTGAGCAGGATATATTCATTATACTGTCGAGGTGAAAATCATTCGGCAGAAAATATAGGTAGCATGGCTGATGAACAAACAAGAAAGTGGATTCTTAATCTTCTCTTCTCTCTCTCTCTCTTTCTCTCTCTTTTCCCTCTCCTTGTCCTCTTCTCTGCTTATTTGCACTCACAATGCTTAAATGTCATTAGGTCAAAATGAGATGTGATACTCAACATGGGGTCACACCCCAAAATCTCCTACCACAATTAGGGATGGACCAATCTGTCACTTTCGGTTTCTCTCCATCTTGAATTTGGTTCACCCTGTTGATTTTTGTTTTAATCCACCTGACAATTGCATTGTTATGGATTTGGGGGTTGAGATAGATGATTTCTATGTGTTCCCTTCCAGCCTCTGATTTGGAACCCTGCACTTGGAGGTGGGCTCTGCAGCTGCGAAACCTGCTCTGGTGGTCAGATGAGTCTTTTTTAAAAATCTAATAGAGTGGCCAAATGGGCTTTTATCAAGTGCCCATTAACTGGTGAATGGGCCAGAGAGATTCTATTGTTATTGAAACTCTTCAGGAGAGCTCTTGCCTTTCCTAGGGACTAAGAGAGGCTTGTGTTCTTAGTTGACTCTGAGGAAAGGCTGGGAACTGGAAACATGCAGAGAGGCCTGCTCCCTGCACAATGGCTGCAGGATGCCTCCTATAAGCCTGATGGAAAAGCAAGATCTATTAGACTGCTAATGCTTTGAACCCCTGCATCTTATGCTCAGGCTGTGAATGTGTGTAAATAAACCACATATCATAAAGATACCATGTTTTCCGTTGACATTATTTCCAAGAAAACCAAACTCTGGGCCAGCGCAGGGACCCCTGGAGATCTCTCACTGCTCAGAGATTGGGGTGGCATGCAACAGTATGCATTTTCATGTGCACTTATTTTATTTATTATTATTTATTTATTTATTTATTAAATTTATATACCGCCCGACTAGCAATAGCTCTCTGGGCGGTGAATATAACATAGCATAAAAATACAATGAATAACAAAATAATACTAAAATACAATCATCAATCCAATACAATAAACATTTTAAAAAGTAAATCAGTGTAATTTAAAATGCTTCAGAGAATAGGAAGGTTTTGACCTGGCGCCGGAAGGAGAGCAGAGTCAGCGCCAGGCGTACTTCCTCGGGGAGACTGTTCCATAGTTCGGGGGCCACCACTGAGAAGGCCCTAGATCTTGTCATCACCCTCTGGGCCTCCCTGTGAGTTGGAACCCGGAGGAGGGCCTTCGCAGCAGAACGTAGTGCACGGGCCGGTTCATATCGGAAGAGGCGTTCCGCAAGGTATCGTGGTCCCGCACCGTATAAGGCTTTATAGGTTAATACCAACACTTTGAATCTAGCCCAGAAACTTATTGGCAACCAGTGCAAGCTGGCCAGAACAGGTGTTATATGCCCGGACCGCTTGGTCCTTGTCAGCAATCTGGCCGCCGCATTTTGCACTAGTTGTAGCTTCCGAACTGTCTTCAAAGGTAGCCCTACGTAAAGCGCATTACAGTAATCCAAACGTGAGGTTACCAGAGCATGTACCACTGATGTAAGGTCCTCTTTACTCAAATAGGGACGTAGCTGGGCTACCAACCGAAGTTGGTAAAACGCATTCCTAACCACCGAGGCTACTTGAGCCTCAAGTGAGAGGGAAGAGTCTAAAAAGACTCCCAGACTACGAACCCGGTCCTTTAGGGGGAGTGTAACCCCATCCAGGACAGGGTATATATCCACCATCCGATCAGAGAACCCGTCCACCAACAGCATCTCAGTCTTGTCTGGATTGAGCTTCAGTTTGTTAACTCTCATCCAGTCCATTGTCGGTGCCAGGCAACGGTTCAGCAAATCGACAGCCTCACCTGAAGAAGATGAAAAGGAGAAGTAGAGCTGCGTGTCATCAGCATACTGATGACAACGCACTCCAAAACTCCTGATGACCTCTCCCAACGGCTTCATGTAGATATTAAAAAGCAGGGGGGACAAAACTGACCCCTGCGGGATTCCATATTGGAGAGCCCGCGGTGTCGAACAATGTTCCCCAAGCACTACCTTCTGGAGACGACCCACCAAGTAGGAGCGGAACCACTGCCAAGCAGTGCCTCCGACTCCCAACTCCGCGAGCCTCTCCAGAAGGATACCATGGTCGATGGTATCAAAAACTTATTGGAATATACATATTTGCATAGAGATGGTGGCTGTGGTAGCTTACAGGAATACATAACATAGCTTCTGGCAATGCTACACACACAAAAGCACACACCAAATATTTTGTGATGGAATGCTAGCAGTAGTAGCAGAATAAAAATGTTGTAGCAGTGGTATGTTTATTATTGTTGTTGTTTAAAACAACCTGATGGGTAAAATAACCAACCTTTTCCTCTTTCTTGCCTGCCAAGAGTGGCCTGAAAGAAAATGCGGGCAGCTTGTCATCATTGTTAGTTTTTCAGTTGTAAGTGCTAACCTTTGTTTGAACCTAATTAAAGTGATTGTAAAATGAAGCAATGGGGAATTTTAAATGACCCCAACATTTGTGTGTGTGTGTGTGTGTGTGCCACCAAATAGCACCACTGTATAATGTTGATACAGCAGTTAGATTAACGAGGTGTTAACTGTTTCTTCACCTCCCCTCCTTTAATTCATGCCTCCAAGAGATGATCCTCTTTAGCATTATGTC
The DNA here is from genome assembly GCF_030035675.1 of Rhineura floridana. Classification (NCBI taxonomy): domain Eukaryota; kingdom Metazoa; phylum Chordata; class Lepidosauria; order Squamata; family Rhineuridae; genus Rhineura; species Rhineura floridana. The sequence continues at coordinate 8,612,980 of NC_084480.1, forward strand.
TTCAGCCTTATCCCACAATTTTTTTTTCAGCATGTAGGAGGGATGGCCTCTTCTAACAGAATGTCTGCTGTATGATACACATTATCTAAAAGCAAGGCAGCCTACGGCCATTCTACCCTAAACATGCCTAATCTCATCTGATCTTGGAAGCTAAGCAGGGTCAGGCCTGGTTAGTACTTGGATGGGAGACCTCAGGTGCTGTAGGCTTAGAGGAAGACAATGGTAAACCACCTCTGAAAACCCTATACAGGCATACCCCGCTTTAACATACGCAATGGGACCGGAGCGTGTATGTAAAGTGAAAATGTACTTAAAGTAAAGCAATTATCTATGCATGTACTGCCCGGCAATCGCCACTAGATGGCAGTGGCGTCATGCCATTAAGTGTCCGTTATTGCGAAGCGCATACGTTAAAGTGGGGTACGGGGGAGTATGGAGCATGTATGCTATAGCGAGGCAACTTTAAGTGAAGTGACTTTAAGCGGGGTATGCCTGTATATATATGAACAGGGTGGTTCATGACAGATGCTCTTGGAGGTCGCTGATTCATAGGGTCACCATAAGTCATAATTGACTTGAAGGCACATAGCAACAATAAAAAACGAGGCAAGTGTGCTTCTTACTTTGGAACAACTGTTCTTAACCAGCTAAAACTCTTGTGACTGATCAATGAGTGTTTCTTGAATGACATCATATTCCTAGGTTTTGGGGGTTTTTTGTAAATAAATTTCCGGGATCACCTTATCCTTTATGTGCCCACTCAACCAGTTGCTTCTACAGAACTGGCACTGTTACAGGTACAACATTACACTCATTCCGCACTTGTCAGAAATCAATGTTTTAGTGTGGCAGGACCTATACTTTGGAACTCCCTGCCTACTGACATTAGGTGGATGCCCTCACCGCACTCTTTTTGGTGCATGCTTAAAATGCTTTTGTTATCCAGACATGGAGAATGCTGACATTTGCTTTAATCCTCTTTTTGCCATTGTTGATTTTAAATATATTTTGAATGTTTTAAAGACCTGTTTTTTAAGCTGTCTTTTATTGATATTTTTCCCCTAAATTGCTTAGAGGTCCTATTACAATCAAGTGGTATGTATGTCTTGTGAAATAAATAAGTGAATGAATAAAATTAAGTGGTAGACCCCGCCCCCAACATCTGACTACTGAAGTGCTGTTTACATTTGGAAGAGTTTTAACTGCAGAGCATATTTAGCACACAGCATAACTCCCAGATTTATGTCTAAGAATAGAAGAATTCAGTGGGCTTGAACCTATGTTGTAATTGACACTCATTGTGCAGGCTGGATACAAACAGTGTGTTATTATTTACAACTGATCACCTCTGATCACCTTCTGGCATTCATTATATGCCACAGTCTTGGGGTTTTCCCCTCCTCCCTCTGCGATTAAGTGGGGGCTGTAGAAAGGGCTGTGCGTTTTCATTACTGTTAGTTTATCTCCCTAGGCAGTAGGCTACCGAGGATGGAATAAAGAGTGTGCTTCATCTCGTCAGTGGGCCGATAAAAGCCTTGTCATCTGCCATTTTCCTTACAGGATTTTTTTTTCTTATTTGGGTGCATTTCATCTAAATCATTGCTCTTTGGGCAGCCCTGTGTGAATCATAATCTGCTCTGATACCGCTATCAGTGGAAATGGCGTTGTCAACATTTATGTCAATGCTGAGGTTGTAATTTCTTGACAGTAATGTTCCTTGCTTGATAAAACACTCTCTGTTCAACTTGACAGAGCTCACACTCAACTCCTCCTCAGGCTTAGAGAGCCCCGGTTAGGAGTGATTTCGCAGCTGCCAACTCCAAGAGTGGTGGAAGACTCCGCCCCCTCCCATCCCAACTACCTGACCCACAATGTAAGAAAGTCCAAGAAATCCATAGGCTACACAGTTTGATATCATGCACTCTTGAGGTGAGCTTCCAGGTTACTTTCACTGAGGCCCTCCACTGCCTTTGCCCTGTCACATCCCTAGGAATGGGAAAGGGCTGTAACTCAGCAATAGAGCATCTGCTTTGCTTCTAGAAGTTCCCTGGTTCAATCTCCCATATCTCCAGGTAGGGAGAGACATTGCCTGAAACCCTGGCGAGCCACTGCCAGTCACTGTAGACACTACTGAGGTAGATTGACCAATGGTCTGACTCAGTACCTTCCTAAATTCCTTTTTAAATCAGCTCTTTGCTAAGGTTGATTATTATTATTAGGGTTGCCAGGTCTCTACATTTGCCTGGAGACTCCAGATGTTTGGGGTCCTCTCCTGGTCTCTGGGTGAGTCATCCCAAACTCTGGACTCTCAGCTTTCATTTTTTTTTAAAAAAAAATCAGTTTCTAGGTGGTTTGGTTCAAGAGATATACAACAAAACATCAGCTGCCCCCCTGCAATTTCTATTAAATGAGCTCATAGCTGGCTGCTCTAAACTCTCTCTTTCAGATTTGTAGCCAATAAGTGAAGTCAGGGTTGCGATTGAAAAGGGATTTGTTGACCTCCAGACAATAGCTAGAACCCATTACAAGGCCAGAAAACGGTTGTCTTTTCCCAGTTTATAGCTTTCTCTGTGTGTGCATGTCAGGAGATGCAGAACAAAAGAATCGCAGCAGGATCTTGGTAAGCAATTGTTTACTGTAAACAATCTCAGTTATAATAAAAGTGTATATGCAGGGTTTTTAAATTACTTGCAAAAATAGCATATTATAAATTTTATCTTTCAAATAATTTTGAACAGAAATTTAAAAGAACTGTACATGCAACTTGTTTAAATTTTCCTGGGCTATTGAAGAGGGAAGTTTATTTGTCTAATTCATAGCAGGTTTTGAAAACCTTCCCAATATGAAGCTTGAATCCTATACATGTTTTTTTCTGGGAGTAAACCTGCAATGCTAATCTCACATGCTGGGAGTAAACTCCATTGAATTCCATACACTTACTTTTGAGTAGATATGGTTAGGATTGTGCTGTAAATCTATGGGACTTTTAAGTAAGCATAGCAAAAGATTGTGTTGTATTGTAAAACTTTTTCTCCCCCTCCAATCCTATTTTTAAAGCAAGTAGGCAGGGCTTACCTAAATGTTACTTTTTTTTGTAGGAAACTAATATTGATTTTGTTTTTTTTAAAAAAAAATGTTCTGCAATGACCAACTGGTTTTGACAATAAACTATTATATGGGGTGCATGTATTTTACATCTCCAATGTGTGTGTGTATGAATTCTTTCCGACAACCCTACAAAGTAGGGTTGGAAACCAAGACAGCTCACAACAAGAACTCAATCCATTTAAAATCCATTAACCACAAAACAAGTATGAAACAGTAATGATTCTGAATTTTGGGTTGGGTGAATGAAGTTCCTTATCACTTCAGGTTGTAGGCCTGTGCATGCTTCCCTGTTTGAGGAAGCCCTATTGAATACATTGGGATGTGCTTCTGAGTAAACACACATAGGATTGCACTATAAATATATTTACAGGTTGTGTAAATAATAAATATATTTGACAGTCATGCTTATATAATTATGAAGAAATATTTATATTTATTATGTCCCAATACATATTTGATTTCACACTGTGGTTGTACATTATTATGCCCTTCTTCCTTGGGGTGGTCTTCCTCTGTTGTTTTCACTAGGAGGGGCAAATTAGGCTGAAAGATGGTGAGCCCATAGTCACCCAGTAAACTTTGTAGAAGAATTCAATTTTAAAAAAATAATTTATTTTTTATTTTATTTATTTTTATTTTATTACATTTTTAGACCGCCCTATAGCAACAAGCTCTCAGGGCGGTGTACAACAGGGTAAAAACAGATTAAAATACATGTGGGTATGAGTACAGTACAATAGAAAACATTTTTAAAAACAAAATTAAGACAAAAGATTAAAATTAAAATAAATGAAAATTAAATTTAAAATTTAAAATGCCTGGGCAAAGAGGTAGGTCTTTACCTGGCGCCGAAAAGATAACAAAGAAGGCGCAGGCGTATCTCATCAGGGAGGGCGTTCCATAATTCGGGGGCCACCACTGAGAAGGCCCTAGCTCTAGTTATTGCTCTCTGGGCCTCCCTATGCGTTGGAACCCGGAGAAGGGCCTTCGACGTCGAGCGCAGTGACCGGGTAGGTACATAGCGGGAGAGGCGTTCCGCCAGGTATTGCGGTCCAATGCTGTTAAGGGCTTTATAGGTAAGAACCAACACTTTAAATCTGCCCCGGAAACATATCGGTAGCCAGTGCAGCTGGGCCAGGACAGGTGTTATATGATCAGATTTTTTAGTCCAAGTAAGAACTCTGGCCGCAGCATTCTGCACCAGCTGAAGTTTCCAAACTGTCTTCAAAGGTAACCCCACGTAGAGTGCATTACAGTAGTCCAATCTAGAGGTTACCAGAGCATGGATAACTGTAGCGAGGTTCTCCCTGTCCAGATAGGGTCGTAGTTGGGCTACCAGCCGAAGCTGGTAGAACGCATTCCGTGCCACCGAGGCTACTTGAGCCTCCAGTGACAGGAGCGGATCTAATAAGACCCCCAAACTACGGACCTGCTCCTTTAGGGGGAGTGTAACCCCATCTAGGGCAGGTCGGACATCACCCATCTGGGCAGAGAGCCCCCCCACCAACAGCATCTCAGTCTTGTCAGGATTGAGTCTCAGTTTATTAGCTCTCATCCAGTCCATTATCGCGGCCAGGCAGCAGTTTAGTACATTAACCGCCTCACCTGAAGAAGATGAAAAGGAGAAGTAGAGCTGCATATCATCAGCATATTGCTGGAAACGTACTCCGCATCTCCTAATGACCTCACTCAGCGGCTTCATATAGATATTAAAGAGCATGGGGGACAAAACTGAACCCTGCGGGACCCCATATTTTAGTACCCAGGGACTCGAGTAATGCTCCCCAAGCACCAGCTTCTGGAGATGATTCTCGATGTAGGAGCACAGCCACTGCATGTAAAATGATTTACATGCAGGCAAAGTTTATGAAATAGATCCACACAATACATTTAAAGCACATCCAACTCACTTTAAAGTGCATAACTTCCCCAAAGTATCCTGAGAAGTGTAGCATCCCCCTCACAGTTATAGTTATTACCACCCTTAACAAACTGCAGTTCCCATGATTCTGTGGTGGGGATTCATGTGCTTCAAATCTGTGCTGAATGTGTGAATCTATCCCAGATGTAATGTGAATTTATTAGTGAACTGAAAATAACAATTTTAGAAGAACTTTTTTAAACAGGGGAAGGGCTATAGCTCAGTGGGAGGGCACATGCTTTGCATGCAAAGGTCCAAAATCCAATCTCTGGAAAAGACTATTATCTGGAATCCTGGACAACCAATGCTAGTCCATTTCACCAGTACTGTGCTAGATGGTACCAAATGTCCTGAGTTGGTCTAAGGCAGATTCCTTTGTTCCTAAAAGAAGAAAGAGGTCCAAGGGTCACAGTGGCTCCAAAATTTATTTATGTATTTTATTTACAACATTTACATACCCCTTTAATGTAAAAAAAAAAAAAAAACACCCTCAAGGCATTTCACAGATGAAATCAAAACAATGAAATTATTGGCAAAAACAGTTAAAGACAGTTATTTAAAAACATTCAAAATAATAAAACCAACAATGAGTTAAAAACAGATAGAAAACATAATAGCTTCTACATACCTGGGTAGGCTTACCTAAACAAAAATGTTTGTAGCACGTGCCGAAAAGAGTACAATGACGATGTCTGCCTAATGTAAATAGGCAGGGAGTTCCAAAGCATAGGTACTACCACACTAAAGGATTGATTTCTTATAATTTATTTATTTATTTATTTATTTAATTACGCTTTTAAACCGCCCTATAGCAACGAGCTCTCAGGGCGGTGTACAGCAAGATAAAACCACATTTAAAAACGAACAAGTGTGGAGTACAGCATACAATATAAAACATATTTAAAAACAAAATTAGAATACAAATTAAAATAAAAATACAATTACAGTTAAATTTAAAATAAAATTAAATTTAAGCTTAAAATGCCTGGGCGAAGAGGTAGGTTTTTACCTGGCGCCGAAAAGATAACAAAGAAGGCACCAGGCGTATCTCATCTGGGAGGGCATTCCATAATTCGGGGGCCGCCACTGAAAAGGCCCTAGATCTAATTGTTGTTCTACGGGCCTCCCTATGAGTTGGGACCCGGAGAAGGGCAGGACAAGTACTATGTAGCACCCGTAACATAGAAAGCACACCTTGAACTTGGCTTGTAGCAAATCAGAAACCAGTACAGATTTCAGAGCACCGATATTATGTGCTGATAGGGCCTCACTCATGTCAGCAATCATGCTGCAGCATTCTGCACTAACTGCAGCACCTGGCTCAGTTGTGCTGCATGGGGATTTCTGTGACCTTGGCTGACTGGCTGCCAGGATTCTTTTAGTTTTGGTTAGGAACACTGACTGGTTGTGGTATGCTGGGTTTTCTGCCTTAAATATAGGAATTTTGTTGTAGTTGGTATGATATTGCATTTAGGAAATCATCACTGTCTTTTGTTTTTCTTTTTTATTTGCATTTCATTTACCTTTACCTTCACTCCCTTACATCTATAGAAGCAACAACAGTGGTTCCATGCACTCAGCTCAACCCCAATAAACCCACTGATGATTCACCTTGTTGGTTACATGACAGTTTGTTTCTTGCCCATAGTGGTAAAAGATAATTTGCATACTGGGAAATGTGGTTTCAATCGCTGCTGATCCCAAGCTACTGACTGTGAAGGTACACCAAACCATGTGTGCTTTCTGGCAATTATTACTCAATGGAATTAGATTGGCTGTCAAAGTGAGTTTATAGTAGGGTAGACAGAAAAGGGTAGAGAGTCTTCTTAACTTTTACTCATTTCTCAAACCTCTCTCTGGCAGTGAATGGTCAAGTCTGTAAGGAAATTAGGAGCAGCCACATTAAAAGGCAGGCAGGGCATTCCAGGCAGGAGGTTGCAAACCCTGCTTTGAGATATATATCTTTGCAGAGGATCCCTAGCCAAGCCTTACCAAGAGCACAATCCTAGCCATATCAACTGAGAAGTACTGTTGAGTTCTATGAGACTTAGTCCCTTAATAAGCATGCTTAGCATTGCAGCCTTTAGGGGCATCTGTCTTTACTCCTGAGTGTTCCCATCTAACATCTCCACAACACTAGGCTTCCTTTCTCCTAGAATGGCTTTCTGGTGACTGTCTGGCCTGAGGGCACTTAAACCCTTCTTGCCAGAAGCAAGTAGGGTAGATGAAATGTTTCCTACCCAGACCCTAAGCAGGTGAGAAGAAATGATCTTGTCTCTTCAGCTGGACCTTGAAACACCCTCATTTAGCTAAGATTTCTATCTTGATCATATATCATGCTTAATGACATCACTAAGACCCGCCCCCTGTGATATCTCTAGGGGCCTCCCCGTGACATTACTAGGGCCCATCCCTGAATTCTTAGGGTTTGGAATGCTTCTAACCTGGGAACCCTAATTACCATTACTACTACTACTAATAATAATCCCTTCACCCCAGGGCAGGTAACTACAATCTAAAATATTACATTAAAACAGTTTAAAACAAATTACATTAGGCTTAGAATCTAGCATCTTTTACTCAGAGTAGATCCATTGAAATGAATGGTCATGATTAACTGAGCTCTATTAATTTCAGTGGGTCTACTCTGTGTAAAAATTATAGCTCAGTGGGGTAGCACCTGCTTTGCATTCAGAAGGTTCCAGGTTCAATCCCTGCCATCTCCAGCTGGAGCTGAAAATGTCCCCTGCCCGAAGCCCTGGAGAGCTGCTGCTGGTCAGTGCAGACACTACTGAGCTTGATGGATCTACGGGTATGACTCGGTATAAGGCAGCTTCGTACACTGCCATGTGGACCCACATGCTGCATCACCCACTGGTGCTAGGACATTGGTGCTAGGTCAGTTTGCAAAGTCCTCACCATCTAGGCTTATCGCTGTGAATAATTTATACCACTCCTCTAGCCTGGCATGCAATGCTTGAACCAGGAGAAGACACTTCAGTGGTGGATAAATTATTCAGTCGGGATGACACAATCTATGCTAATGGCCAACAGCATGGGTATGCCATTACTCTGTCATCTGCTGTGCTCCCTCCAGGGCACCTGCCCTTTTACCCGCCTGCCACTCCCTCCCATTTTCTCGCCTTTGAACTGTGTCTTTCCTTCTCTTTTCAGGATCCTTTCCTCCTTTCCTTGTTGTCTGCTTAAGGCCTCTTTGAGCTCTCCTTGCATTTTCTTCTCGGAAACTCCAGCAGAGAGGCGGCTTTCATGCTGAAAGTAGTGGGGCAGGTGAGCAGATCAGGTTCCATTAGTTTCTGCTTACAGAGATGTGACCAAAATCCAAACAGATATCCCGAAGATCTAACAGAAGCGTAGAAAGCTCAGTCTCGTTTTTATCTTTTGAAACCTTTCCAGGGTATTTCTCTACAAAACAGTGTATGACCAAAAGCTACTCTGAGACCTTCGTGCTAGAAAGATAGATAGTTATCTAGGACAGAAATTAAAGCAAACATTCTAACCCTTATTTATCTGGAAATCAGATATGGCCCTGGGAGGGTGAAATCTCAGGTAGGAAATAACCAGAGTGGGTCATTGACTGAGGTGTTTGTATGTATGTGTGAGTGGGGGTGTCAGTAGTCTGTGTGGTTCCTTTCCATTCCCCCATGAATAAGACTTAGCAGACTGACCAGTAGTAGCATATCGACTGGAAATATATGCGGATTTTCTTAATTTGCAAAATGGACCTCCAGAAAATTTCTTCATGCCAAGCTTTGATTTACCTTGGTTTATTTTCCATGCAGAATTCAACCCCAGTACAGTCTAGGGTTGCCAGTTTCCTGGCCTGATCCTGATCCTGTATCTTTAGGAGAAGAGAAAGTCAGCCAAGTGCCGGCGTTCTTGCAACGCTCTAATGGGAAAAACCACAAGGTGGAATTCTCCCTTTCCGTTGCACAACTTTTAAACAGACAGAAGACCTCTTGGTTGCCAGGCCCGGCCTCCAAGTCTTCTGTATCTTCTGTATCTTTAAAAACCTTGTGGTTTTTCCCATTACACAGTTGCAAGAACACCTGCAGTTGGTTGGCTGTCTCTTCTCCTAAAGATACAGGATCAGGCCAGGAACCTGGCAACCCTACTACAGACTGTGAATGGGAAACAGGTTAATTTCTACGCACGCCTGTAGCTTGGGGGGGATGGGGGCTCTGCCCTCCCCCAAAGTCGTGCGTCACGCCCCCTAGAATATTTTTTGGGAAATTGTCTTTTTTTAAAAAAAAATGTGATATGACAGACAATGACAATTTCTATTTAAAGAATGATAGGTTGTTTTAAGGACAGGAGCAATTTAAACATAGGACCCTGCAAAAAATTGAGTGAATAAGGCAGGGCAAGTGCACAACAAAAGGCTCATCTGGAAGAGACCCCAAAATTCTACTCACTCAAGACTTTCCCTAAGAGTGGATGGTTCATGATCACAATCATCTTATAATCACTTAAGTGACCCTGAAAAAAAGCAGCCTGCAAAGTAACATGATCCTTGAAGAGTTAAATATTAGAACTTTGTATTATGGGCTAGAGTTAGATTCCACCCCCTTGGACCTTCTTTGCTCTGCTTTTCAGGTTCAGGTTCAGTTTCATGTGGCCCTCGGGATGTTGCTATCTGATTCTTGGGACTCTCCCCAGGGCATGGCACTCGCCAGCTCTGCTCCAGACCTTCCCTGAGTGCTTTTGCCCTGATGGAATGTGTGTTTGAACTGTGAAAACATATCTTTGGGTGTTTTCACACTGCACTTTATTCCATTATTCTGACGATTTCTTTCCTGTTAAATTGCGCATAAAATTTGAGCTTTCACACGACATAACAGGTAGCTCCGGAATTCTGGTGGAATGTAGTGGAAGTTTAGCGCTAATTTCTGCAATAAATGATACCAGAAAAATTCCGATAGCAGGCTGGGAACCCGGAAGATTGAGGGAGTTTTGCGCTGGCTGCCGCTGTTCACCTGACAGCCATCCCAGCATGCAGTGCTTCCCCCCTTACCAACAGCCCTCCCAGCATGCAGACTTCGCACACTGCTGCGCTGCCACTGCTGCGCCTCCCAGCCGATCCCAGCTGCTCCTGAGAGCAGCCTCTGCTGCTGCGCTGCCGCGCCTCTCAGCTGATCGCGATCACGATCGCGCCTCTTTCAACCCCCCCATGCAGAAGGAACAAGGGGTGCTTTCACACTGCACTTTATTCCGTTATTCTGACAATTTATTTCCTGTTAAATTGCGCATAAAATTTGAGCTTTCACACGACATAACGGGTAGCTCCGGAATTCTGGTGGAATGTAGTGGAAGTTTAGCGCTAATTTCCGCAATAAATGATAGCAGAAAAATTCCGATAGCAAGGCTGGGGACACAAAAGATACAAAGGTCAGAGTCACGTCTGTTGCTCCACCTACTTTTGCCTCCGGCCCCGCCTACCACTGGCATGCAGGGATTGCAGCCATAATGCTGAAAAGCCCTCACTCCCACCCCTGCTGTAAAGCAAGGCTGCGATCTGGAGATCCTGATTAGCACACAGCAGCATCAGATGGCCCTTTCCTTCCACTTTTGACTTTGACACCCTTTGCCACTGTGGAAGAAGGAGTGCATGCGTGCGTGAGCAAGAGAGAGACTTCTCCATCTTCAATAACGACACGTACTGTACATCAGCTGTCTGGTGGTCTGAGACAGGTATATATGTCGCGCCTTGGGGAAAATCATTCTGGAGGAGTCACTATATTAATTGAGGAAATTAAATGCCTTAAAAGATTTTTTCCCCTCCCCTTTCTCCGTTACTTTCTTTTTGGCATTATTTTTTTTTTGCACTTAAAGCAAGGGAAGGATGCGGAGAGAGGGGAAGAAACCCTTCCCTTTGACTTTCTCAGGTTATAATTAAGCATGATGGGACTTAAAGGATCCTGAAGCAACGAAAAGGGCACAGAACACTGACAAGGGCAATTATCTGCTGATAAATCCTTAACTGGCAAGTATTAATAATATGACTAATATTAATTGAATGTGAGTACATTGAGTTTTATTCCTTCTTTTAAAGTTCTTTTAGGCGGTGTCAAGTACTGCATGGGAAGAAGAAAAATGATTTATGGAAGGGGGAGAATGGGTAAGGGGTCCTCTCACTTTGGTGTTCACCTGCAGACATTCCTAGTAGTATCATATGGAAGATATTACTTCACCCACCTGGTGTGCTCTGCATGTTTTGGACTACAAACCCCACCAACCCTAACCAGTGGGGTTGATGGGACTTGTAGTCCGTATGACCACAATAACATAAAGAAGAGCCTGCTGGATCAGGCCAGTGGCCCATTTTGTCCAGCATCCTGTTCTCACCGTGGCCAACCATGGCAACCCCACAAGCAGGACTTGAGTGCAAGAGCACTCTCCCTCCTGCGGCTTCTGACAACTGGTTTTCAAAAGCCTACTGCCTCTGGCTATTGTGACAGAGCACAGGCATCATGGCTAGTAGCCACTGATAGCCTAACCCTTCATGGATTTGTCCAATCTTCTCTTAAAGCCATCCAAGTTGGTGGCAATCACTGCCTCTTGTGAGAGAAATTTCACAGTTGAACTATGCACTGTGTGAAAAAGTACTTCCTTTTGTCTGTCCTGAATCTTCCAACATTCAGCTTTTTTGAATGTCCACGAGTTCTAGTATTATGAGAGAGGGAGAAGAACTTTTCTCTATCCACTTTCTCAATGCCATGCATAGTTTTATACACTTCTATCATGTCTCCTCTGACCCGCCTTTTCTCTAAACTAAAAAGCTCCAAATGCTGCAACTTTTCCTCATAGGTGAGTTGCTCCATCCCCTTGATCATTTTGGTTGCCCTTTTCTGAACCTTTTCCAATTCTGCAGTATCCTTTTTGAGGTGAGGTGACTAGAACCATACACAATATTCCAGATGTGGCCGCACCATAGATTTATACAATGGCATTATAATATCAACAGTTTTGTTTTCAATATCTGGAAATAATAATCTGGAGGATGTTTTTGACTTTTCTTCATGCTAGCGATGGATGAATCAGTCTATTCTTCATCCATGTCCATTTCACATGTACCCATTCATAAATCTCATTTCTGCATTAATCTGCGATTAATATATTAAATATATTTTGTATCAATATATGCATTTTAATCTATTTTATCCTAAAAGGTGTATTTTACAAATTTTTATGTGTGTGGTTTATATATTGCAAAAGTTTTAAGAAGACCCAGAGAATAATAATGTCCTGATCCATGTATTAGATGGGTTTGCTTAAAAATTAGGACTGAATGAACTTCTCCACCATCTGATCTTCAAGTCACTTTGACTTCTTATTCCCTCCTTAGATGCTGACATAAGTTCAGGCTTTTGTTAGTCTATAATTACTCATTGTGAGCACATGAACAGGCTTCTCCTTACCGCTCAATACCCAAAGATGAAGATGGATGGACGTGAGGGGGAGTGTCAAAGTATGTTTCACAGTGGACCTCCCCAGTCAAGAAACAAATGGTGTGTCCCATTTATGATGATTTCCTGAACCATACAGAATATCATAGGGCAGTGACCCTGTGATAACAAGCATTTTCTGCTATTGCCCCTGTATTATGAGCTGTAGCATAATTACAAATTCAGAAGTGCAGGGTCCCTTCATGACAGTCGCAGCCCTGCCCCTCCCCCCCTTTTTGCTGCTGGGTTGAGAATGTGATCCTTGTTAATGCCTCCTCACACAACAACAGATTCCCAAGAGTCAATCAGCTTGAAAGGGGAGAGTGTTGGCTACTGAAGAGACTTCTCAGTGGCTGAATCACCTCCTCTCACTCTGAGTGGCTCCAATCAGCAGGAAAGGACAAGGAAGCAAGTTAGAAGACTCTTCTCAGTGGCTAACACACTCCCCTTTCATGCTGATTGGCTTGTAGGATGGTGGAGAGTTAGGGACCCTGCTGGAAGCCTGCTCCCAAAAAGGTTAGGGGTGTAAGGCCCACCAAGACCCTGGATGACTACACCCCTGATTATGGCATGGCCTTTGTTTTGTTGTAAGTGAAGCAGCAACCATTAGCTGCTTCAAAACATTTGTAAAGACTGACAGTTTTGCCCAGGCTTTCCTTGGCCCATTATATCAGACTTATGTGTTCGCATCCCCTGAATTCCTCTTTTCTTTGTTTTTATATCCTTTTATATGGCTTTACGCTGCCATTGTATTGGTTTTAGGTGGTATTTTTGTTGTAATCATAATGGTTTATTCTTATATTGTACGCTGCTTAGAGATTTTTAAAACGTTAAGCCATTTTAAAATAACTTTTCAGTAAATAAATAGTTAAATGCGTGTTCATTGTTTGATGAGTGCAACATCAAGAAATGACTTAATTGTGCGGAATAGCCACCACAGGCAACACGTTAGAACTTTCCCATGTCTAGCACCTCAGTGGTGTGCAACGGACATTGTGCTTACATTGAGCTGTGAGTGTAATCAAATAATGCAGGACGCAACAGTCTTTCGAGAACCAGAGTACCTATCAGAACCTCCAAATTCACCTGAATGTTTCCCTCTGGGTGAAATCCCAGTGACAACTCTTGTTTAAAGTAACACTGAGAGGCAGATCAAAAAGTAAAAACCAATCCCAGCAGGTGGGGATAAGCAATTGCTACCTAATATGTTAATAATAAAGGAAGCCACAGATCTGAACTTACACGATCTGAACAGGGTGGTTCATGACAGATGCTATTGGAGGTCGTTGATTCATAGGGTCGCCATAAGTCGTAATCAACTTGAAGGCACATAACAACAACAAACCTAATATGTTTTCCATTCGGCCAAATTCCATGATGCATGACAAGATATTTGCTATATGAGTGTGTGAAGCTGCTCTATTGCAGACTAAGCGCAGTGCTGTCTCACTGTTCTACTTTTTTTAAAAAAAAAACACCACAACACTCATTGTTCTTGAGCAGTGGCCTTTACACTTTCCCAGGCCTGCTGCCCAGAGAACTCAGAAACTGAACACGATGCCTGATGGAGCTTCACATAGCTGAAGGGCCACCACCTCATCTACTGCCCTGCTGGACATGCCGGCCAGAGTGGAAAGTGGGAGGAGCAGGCAGATCTGCACCCAGGCCCAGGTGGTGACTGGATCCAATGGATCTCAAGGAGGGATGGGGGAGAAATTCAATTCAGTGTGCCATTAAAGCCAAATCATGCCCCTTCTATGATGAGCTTCCGCCGGGCCTTGAAGACCTGGCTCTTCAGGTAGGCTTTTGGGGTGGGTTAGGTTTTTACGGTTATGGTTTTAAATTTTAACGTTTTAATGTATTGTTTTTTGTTTTTGTTTTTTTTTGTTTTTTGTTTATCTTGTACGTCGCCCAGAGTGGCTGGACAACCAGCCAGATGGGCGACTAATAAGTTTAATAAATAAATAAATAAAATCATCAAATTTACGGGTTCCAAAACAATATGAGATCCAAAATACAGCCATCCTTTGAAATTCACACTTATTCACATATTGAAATGCAGTCCTCCAACTAAACAATGTTTATAAAGGTGCATATTTTAGGGGAAAGTGCGCATAAAAATGAATATATTCGTGAAAATAACATACAAAACTGCTTGCAACGATGTGTACAGCAGTAAAAGCTGCCTACAAAAATGTGTTTATTAGGATAAATTTGCACTAAATTGCTGGTGGGTTTTTGTTTGTTTAAAAAAATGCAAATTGCTGCAGAAGTGTGGAGAACTGAATTTAAGACTGGAAAAATGAGGAACTGAGAGAACATAAATGGACTGATCTTTCCATCCCTAATCTCAATAAATGTTCGGCCCTTTCCTAGCCCTGTTTCAGGGCTTTCCACTGCCAGGAAAAAGGGGAAGGTCAGCATCCACAGGTAAGGGCATCACTTCGCAGGCAGAGGCCAGTAGGACTGGGCAGAGGGTCGTTTTCATCCAATCCAGCCACCGCCACTACCCACACCCCAGTGCTGAATTGCTCTGCCAGTTATGGCAGCTCTCCAAATCCACAGGGAACCTTATGGTGCTTTTATAAGACTAGTGACATTTCCTGGGAAGTTTTTATGCATCCACAAGTTGATGATGAATTTCATCCAAACAGAATGTGGTGATTTTTTTATTTTTATTTTTAAAAGCACAGTGTTCTTCTAGGTATGGAAACCAAACTGTGAACATGGGGGCAGGAGAGGGAATCTTTATTTACAAAAGAAAAAAGATCAGCATAATTTGCACATCTTTTTATTCATTTAAGAGAGAAAACGAGAAATGGAAAAAGATGTCAGGTTACATTTTGCAGACATGTGCTCAATGAAACATTTCAGTGTGTTCAGTTCTGACCCCCTGTGTGTTCTTTCTCCCCCTCCCTGCCCCCGCCCCTTGATTTGTTTTTGAAACACCATCGAGAGAGAAAAAAATGTGCTGGAGAATGTAAAGATTTCATCTCCCTTGATGTATTTTTATTGAACGGCATCAAAGTTTAATATACTGTCCCCAGATGCCTGTCACTCACTTTTTTTTTCATAGCTCCAGATGCGTCAGGTTTGGATGCTAGAAGGGATGGAGGAATTCAGTAGAAACATCATCATTTGGATGCATTGTTTAATAGAGGACTTCTACTATCAGGAGGTGAATGTATCTTTTACAGCTCCCTTGGGGAACGAGAAAGATGGCATTTAAGAAGGCAAGGAGGAAATACATAAAGGGGGGGAACCATTTCTGCTTGGCTTTATCAGAAAAACAGAACAGTTTCTGATTATATTTCCCAAGCACTCGCCTCTCCCATTTTCTGAACTTTCTCATCAGTATTTCAGAATAATTTCATGCTTTCCTTTCCCACCACTATCCCCCCCCTCGTAAGCCATCAAATGTGCAAATTTGCAGATGGCACAGCCCTTCTCAAGCATCGTTTTCATTGCTAGTAACTTCTGTGCCTCTGGAGGAGTCTGGCTTATGGCACTCTTCTGCCACTAATGAATCTCCCATCTCCTTCGCAGTAAACACTCTTTTAAACCCGTTAATATTTGAGCTGTGCTGCACATACTGTGCCATATTAAATTTGCACGCACAAACCCAGAGTGTGCTTTTTTATGACACTCCAAACTTCCACATTCAGTACTATGAGCTTGGCTTGAGCGCACTTCAGTGCCATGTGCAGACTCGGGCCGTGCAGTTTCCCTAGAATGTACAGAATATTCAAACATCCCAACCTGATTAAGGGTCCCATGAACAAAGAAACAGGGTCTGAAAGCATATTGCAAACTGGATGAGGGAGCTGTGTACACAGAAGCTTGCTGGACACCTGATTACATAGCCCAGTCCATAGCTTTGGATGCACACACAAAACACCAGTCACAACAGCCCCAATTGGGTGTTCAAGATGGCAAGCATTAAGATTTTACCCCCTCCCCTTCTTGATCATCAATTCCGTTCAACTTCAGTCTTGCTGGCATTCGATAATAGGTCTGTTCTCCTCCCATTCTATCTGGCTGCACGCCATTGTGTGTCATTTGCCCTATGTGTGCTGTTTTATAATGCCAGATCGGTACACAATAAGACCACATTCATCCATTATTTGCTGCTGCTCAGCTGCTGGGCAACCCTAGTTTACTGTATCCTTGGCCCGACGCCAGGTGCAGGCCCTCACAGCCAGCTCCAAGGCAGAGTGGTTTCCTGGTGACAGAGATGGAAGTTCTGTAGACCACAGCAACCCCTCCCACCCCAGTCACTGCAGCCTGTGCTGGTGTTGCACAGAGTATCCAGGTGGGCAAAGCTGAATCAGGCCAACTCCTCCCAGCAAACCCACCCAGGTCTCAGTAATGCATACCAAATTGGCACCCTCATCCATGATCAAGTGTGGTGGGATGGGTATTGGAGGCACTGTTTCACAGTGGTTCTAATCCCAGGGTTATTTTCAGAGAATAGCATTGGGTGACTGTCTTTTGCCTCCTGAGAGTTTTGCTGTGAGGTGCTACAGGGTGCCATCTTGTCCCCAGTGCTGTTTAACATCTACAGTATATGAAGCCCTTGGGAGAAAAGAGCATACAAACCAATCAAAGCTATATGTGTGCATATTATCTTTCTCAGAAATTCCCAACTCAAGTTGTCTTGTGCAAAAGAGGGAGGAATGAGGGAGGAATTCTTTTCACAGAAGACCAATCCAATCTGATGCTCCCAAATTTGACTGCAGATTGGAAGGCAGCTCCCAGTCAGATTACACCCTTCTCTTGGTTTTGCAATGCATTTTCAGTGTGGAAAAAGTGCACACAATAATGTATATGTTATATAAAAGATGCATACAAAATGTACATTGAAAAGCACCATAAAGTGCATAGTTTACCTTATGACATTTCTGTTCAGGCAAGCCTGCCCAGTCACACAGATGTTCATGTGTTCTCATTTCTTTTTAGTTTACTTGTCCTTAATTGTCTGTTAAATGTTTTGGAATTATTTGCTTTTAAATTTTTTTATGGATAATTTTAATATTTCTTCTTAGACCGCTTAGAGGCTTTGTTACAATCAAGCGGTATATACATTTTGTTAAATAAAGAAATAAATAATAACAACAACAAAACTGCTCAAACACCCCCCACCCCCCACAAAAACAACAACCCAAAAAGGCTGCTGATCGATTGCAATGTAGATTTGTACTTGTATATGTCCTTCAGCCCAGTGCAAGGGTCAAGGTGTCCTGCACAAAATTGGCTTCATCCCTCAGCCACTCTTTTGCTTCTAGCTCTAGCTTCAGTCTAAGCCACTGGCTGCAGTTAGTGGACATCCATGTCCCTGTTGCCACCGACAAATTCAGACTCAGGACTCTCAGCTACAGGATTGGAATGTATATTTATTATATTTTTAGAATATATTTATTAAACTTATATACCGCCCCATAGCCGAAGCTCTCTGGGCGGTGTACAAGACGAACATCAAAAATACAATAAACACATATTAACAATTTAAAACACATTAAAAGATTTTTAAAAAATTTCCAACACATGCTAAAACATATTAAAATACCTGGGTGAAGAGGAAAGTTAAGAACATAAGAACATAAGAAGAGCCTGCTGGATCAGGCCAGTGGCCCATCTAGTCCAGCATCCTGTTCTCACAGTGGCCAACCAGGTGCCTGGGGGAAGCCCGCAAGCAGGGCCCGAGTGCAAGAACACTCTCCCCTCCTGAGGCTTCCGGCAACTGGTTTTCAGAAGCATGCTGCCTCTGACTAGGGTGGCAGAGCACAGCCATCACGGCTAGTAGCCATTGATAGCCCTGTCCTCCAGGAATTTGTCTAATCTTCTTTTAAAGCCGTCCAAGCTGGTGGCCACTACTGCATCTTGTGGGAGCAAATTCCATAGTTTAACTATGCGCTGAGTAAAGAAGTACTTCCTTTTGTCTGTCCTGAATCTTCCAACATTCAGCTTCTTTGAATGTCCACGTGTTCTAGTATTATGAGAGAGGGAGAAGAACTTTTCTCTATCCACTTTCTCAATGCCATGCATAATTCTATACACTTCTATCATGTCTCCTCTGACCCGCCTTTTCTCTAAACTAAAAAGCCCCAAATGCTGCAACCTTTCCTCGTAAGGGAGTCGCTCCATCCCCTTGATCATTCTGGTTGCCCTCTTCTGAACCTTTTCCAACTCTATAATATCCTTTTTGAGATGAGGCGACCAGAACTGTACACAGTATTCCAAATGCGGCCGCACCATAGATTTATACAACGGCATGATGATATCGGCTGTTTTATTTTCAATACCTTTCCTAATTATTGCTAGCATGGAATTTGCCTTTTTCACAGCTGCCGCACACTGGGTCGACATTTTCATCGTGCTGTCCACTACAACCCCGAGGTCTCTCTCCTGGTCGGTCACCGCCAGTTCAGACCCCATGAGCGTATATGTGAAATTCAGATTTTTTGCTCCAATATGCATAATTTTACACTTGTTTATATTGAATTGCATTTGCCATTTTTCTGCCCATTCACTCAGTTTGGAGAGGTCTTTTTGGAGCTCTTTGCAATCCCTTTTTGTTTTAACAACCCTGAACAATTTAGTGTCGTCAGCAAACTTGGCCACTTCACTGCTCACTCCTAATTCTAGGTCATTAATGGACAAGTTGAAAAGTACAGGTCCCAATACCGATCCTTGAGGGACTCCACTTTCTACAGCCCTCCATTGGGAGAACTGTCCGTTTATTCCTACTCTCTGCTTTCTGCTTCTTAACCAATTCCTTATCCACAAGAGGACCTCTCCTCTTATTCCATGACTGCTAAGCTTCCTCAGAAGCCTTTGGTGAGGTACCTTGTCAAACACTTTTTGAAAGTCTAAGTACACTATGTCCACTGGATCACCTCTATCTATATGCTTGTTGACACTCTCAAAGAATTCTAATAGGTTACTGAGACAGGACTTTCCCTTGCAGAAGCCATGCTGGCTCTGCTTCAGCAAGGCTTGTTCTTCTATGTGCTTAGTTAATCTAGCTTTAATAATACTTTCTACCAGTTTTCCAGGGACAGAAGTTAAGCTAACTGGCCTGTAATTTCCGGGATCCCCTCTGGATCCCTTTTTGAAGATTGGTGTTACATTTGCCACTTTCCAGTCCTCAGGCACGGAGGAGGACCCGAGGGACAAGTTACATATTTTAGTTAGCAGATCAGCAATTTCACCTTTGAGTTCTTTGAGAACTCTCGGGTGGATGCCATCCGGGCCCGGTGATTTGTCAGTTTTTATATTGTCCATTAAGCTTAGAACTTCCTCTCTCGTTACCACTATATGTCTTAGTTCCTCAGAATCCCTTCCTGCAAATGTTAGTTCAGGTTCAGGGATCTGCCCTATATCTTCCACTGTGAAGACAGATGCAAAGAATTCATTTAGCTTCTCTGCAATCTCCTTATCGTTCTTTAGTACACCTTTGACTCCCTTATCATCCAAGGGTCCAATTGTCTCCCTAGATGGTCTCCTGCTTTGAATGTATTTATAGAATTTTTTGTTGTTGGTTTTTATGTTCTTAGCAATGTGCTCCTCAAATTCTTTTTTAGCATCCCTTATTGTCTTCTTGCATTTCTTTTGCCAGAGTTTGTGTTCTTTTTTATTTTCTTCATTCGGACAAGACTTCCATTTTGTGAAGGAAGACTTTTTGCCTCTAAGAGCTTCCTTGACTTTGCTCGTTAACCATGCTGGCATCTTCTTGGCCCTGGCGGTACCTTTTCTGATCTGCGGTATGCACTCCAGTTGAGCTTCTAATATAGTGTTTTTAAACAACTTCCAAGCATTTTCGAGTGATGTGACCCTCTGGACTTTGTTTTTCAGCTTTCTTTTTACCAATCCCCTCATTTTTGTGAAGTTTCCTCTTTTGAAGTCAAATGTGATCTTGTTGGATTTTCTTGGCAATTGGCCAGTTACATGTATGTTTAATTTAATAGCACTGTGGTCACTGCTCCCAATCGGTTCAACAACACTTACATCTCGCACCAGGTCCCGGTCCCCACTGAGGATTAAGTCCAGGGTTGCCGTCCCTCTGGTCGGTTCCATGACCAACTGGTCTAGGGAATAGTCATTTAGAATATCTAGAAACTTTGCTTCTTTGTCATGACTGGAACACATATGCAGCCAGTCTATGTCCGGGTAGTTGAAGTCACCCATTACTACCACATTTCCTAGTTTGGATGCTTCCTCAATTTCATATCTCATCTCCAGGTCTCCCTGAGCATTTTGATCAGGGGGACGATAGATCGTTCCCAGTATTAAGTCCCTCCTGGGGCATGGTATCACCACCCACAACGATTCTGTGGAGGAGTCTGCCTCTTTTGGGGTTTCGAGCTTGCTGGATTCAATGCCTTCTTTCACGTATAGAGTGACTCCGCCACCAATACGTCCTTCCCTGTCCTTCCAATATAGTTTATATCCAGGGATAACCGTATCCCACTGGTTTTCTCCATTCCACCAGGTCTCTGTTATGCTCACTATATCAATGCTCTTCTCTAAGACCAAGCACTCCAGTTCTCCCATCTTGGTTCGCAGGCTCCTAGCATTAGCGTACAGGCACTTGTAAGCAGTGTCTCTCTTCAAGTGTCTTTGGCACTTGTGGTTAGGCCTGTGGTAATTTTGCTCTGCTGAATTTATTTCCTGTGCCCCTGCTCTCACAATGCCTACTTCTAGGCCTACCCCTTTTAAAATTTCATCATTTCTTTGGTTTTTATCCCAGGGGGGAGGTTTATTCCAAACCGGACCTTTCTCAGCTCCTGTCGGGTTTCCCCCCTCAGTCAGTTTAAAAGCTGCTCTGCCACCTTTTTAATTTTAAGTGCCAGCAGTCTGGTTCCATTCTGGTTCAAGTGGAGCCCGTCCCTTTTGTACAGGCCCGGCTTGTACCAAAATGTTCCCCAGTGCCTAACAAATCTGAACCCTTCCACCCGACACCATCGTCTCATCCACGCATTGAGACTGCGAAGCTGGGCCTGTCTAGCTGGTCCTGCGCGTGGAACCGGTAGCATTTCAGAGAAAGCCACCTTGGAGGTCCTGGCTTTCAGCATCCAACCTAGCAACCTAAATTTTGCTTCCAGGACCTCACGGCTGCATTTCCCCATGTCGTTGGTGCCAACGTGCACCACGACCACTGACTCCTTCCCAGCACTGTCTACCAAACTATCTAAACGACGGGCGATATCCGCAACCTTCGCACCAGGCAGGCAAAACACCTTGCGGTCTACACGCCCATCACACACCCCACTGTCTATGTTCCTAATGATCGAATCACCCACTACAAGGATCCCTCCACCCCCTGGAGATATATCCTCGGTACGAGAGGATAGCTGCTCATCCCCCAAGGAATGGGTCCCTTCTAAGGGATCGTTTCCCTCTTCCTCAGCTGGATGCTCTCCTTCCCCGAGACCACCGTTCTCCATGATAGCAGGAGAGCTATCATCGTTGGAGCCGGAAAGATAGAAGTGTTGGTGCCAGGCGTATCTCCTCAGGGAGATTGTTCCATAAGTCAGGGGCCACCACTGAAAAAGCCCTTTTTCTTGTTGCCACCCTCCGAGCTTCCCTATGAGTAGGCACTCAGAGGAGGGTCTTCGATGTTGAGCGTAGTGTACGGGTAGGTTCATATCGGGAGAGGCGTTCCACCAGGTATGGTGGTCCTGTGCCGTGTAAGGCTTTGTAGGTTAGAACCAGCACTTTGAACCGGGCCCGGAAACATATAGGCAGCCAATGGAAGCGGACCAGAATCTGTGTTATATGTTCGGACCGTCTGGTCCCCGTTAGCAGTCTGGCCGCTGCATTCTGCACGAGCTGCAGTTTCCAAACCGTCTTCAAAGGCAGCCCCAAGTAGAGCGCATTGCAGTAATCTAGTTTAGAGGTTACCAGGGCATGAACTACTGAAGTGAGGCTCTCTCTGTCCAGATAGGGGCGTAGCTGGGCCACCAGCCGAAGTTGGTAAAATGCATTCCGTGCCACCGAGGCTACCTGAGCCTCAAGTGATAGGGATGGTTCTAAAAGGACTCCCACGCTACGAACCTGCTCTTTCAGGGGGAGTGAAACCCCATCCAGAACAGGTTGAACATGTAGATCAGGTTACAGCGCACACAACGTTTGGATCAACGCAAAGCACAATCAACATGGCTACACAAGAAGTTGTCATGAAATGCCCCCTGAAGTCCCCCTCTGATAAAGGACACGGCGGGCACAACTACTTGTGTGGGACTTTTCCCTCTCCTTGGGACTGGGCATGCAAACAGGCCCTCCCATGGGCAAGCTAGTTAACAGGCTGAGTCCATGGCGATGGAGTCCATGGCGATGCATCCATGGCGATGGAGACAGGGGTGTTCCAGACAGGTTCTCCCCTCTGGCAAACCCTCCTGTGCTGGAGGCAGGTCAGCGACAGGAGGCTGGGCTGGCTGCGGTTGACCGCTGGAGATGGTGCAATGGGATGGGCTGATGGTTCAGTCCCTCCATCCCCATCGTCTGACAACTCAGGGGAGGGACTGTAGGCAGGCAGTTCACTTGGCCCCTCCCCAACATCCTCATTCATGACTCCCGAACCGCTGGGCCCCTGCCCTAGATCTTAGAGTTTCTCCTTCTCAGACCAGTCCTGCCAAGAGTTCTCCACGGGGCTCATGATAATCAGGATTCTAAAACAGGAGAACATTTTCCAGAGTGAGGGCCACATTCCCTTCTGGGCAACCTTCTTGGGGCCATGTGCCAATGGTGGGCAGGGCCAGAGGCAAAAGTGGGCGGACCATTGAATGCACATTTTACCTTTGTACAGTAGGCTAGTTTCTACAAACTCTCTCTCTCTATCTGCCTTTCAGATAACATAAGATAAGAAGAGGCTGCAAGATCAAACAAGTACCCCATCTAGGCCAGCATTGTGTTCTCTTCAGTGGCCAACCAGATGCAAGCACGAATCATGATCGGAGTTCAAAGACACATTCCAGGCAGGGTGTGTGCGACCTGAGTCTCGAGGGCCAAATACTGAGGCTTGGATGGCCGCTTGGCCTGAGGTTCTGCACTTCCACCTTACAGGCTTAGCTCAGTGGTGGAGCATCACTTTGCATGCAGAAGGTCCCAGGCTCAATCCTTGGCATCTCCAGGTAGGGCTGGGAATGCCCTGGCCTGAAAGTCTCATTGCAGTATTTAGACAATACTGTGCTGGATGGACCAATGGGCTGATTCGGTACACTAACTAAGCCATATTCCAGCCAGGCAAGACCATTCATGGAGGATGTGAAACAGGGCCAGAGAGAGGTGTGGCCCGGAGTGAGGCTAGGGAGATGTGGCCTGGAGAGATTCTCAAGGGTTAGAGAGGACTGGAGGAATCCCAGAGGTTCCCCTCCCTTGTTCAAATACAACACAAAGTGGATCCCGCCCACAACTGGATTAAAAATGGATTTGAATCTAAGTGAATCCCTGGCATTGTTAGTATGATGCCTGGAGAGGTGGAGGACAGGAGGATCTACCAGGTGAGTCACTTACTCCTGAATAGCCCAATAGGCAGTTAGAGATAATGGACTGCAATTGGTGGAGGACGGAAGTCGTGAGATGCTGCAAACGTCTGGACTGCTCTCAGTGGCTTATAACCCCCAGACATTGTCTTGGAAGAGGAAGGTGGAGGAGGAGCTTGAAGAGGTCAAAGGTTGCATATTGAGGACAGAGTAGGCCACCTGGGAAGGCAACCCAGGCACTGGAGGGTGCAAGAACTCACAGGGAAGTTTTATTCTGCTTCTTCTCCCCATGATTAGTTCTGGCTAGCGGATGCCTAGTTCACCTCTATGAGGGGCGGTCCTTGGTCAGCTATGACTCTCTCAGTCCTGGCTAAAATCCTGTCTGATGCAGTGGAGGCTTGTCTATTAGGGGAAATGGGGCACTGCCCCTCTAACTTAGTCATCCCTCATGTCCTTAGTCATCCCTCACCTGCCTGTCTTCTCACTTACAGACAAACAAAATGGTGGCATTAGCTATCAGCTTCCTTCTCTTTGTTCTCTTTGTTGCCCCTTGTAGAATTCAGTGAGGAGGTTGGTGGGGACAAAACTCTTCTCCCAGGCATTTTAGCATGTGTTTTTAAATTGGTTTTTTAAAGTATTTTTAAATTTGTATATTTGTTTTTAATGTTTTAATTGTAAACCGCCCAGAGAGGCTCAGCTATGGGGCGGTATACAAATGTAACAACAACAACAATAATAAACATTGGCTCAGGATCTGCCTGCCATTGGCTCTAGCTCCACCTACTGGTGGTCCACCTGCCTTCCACCCTGCCAGTCCCAATGAGTACTAGCCACCACTGATCTGATGATGGGGATCCCTCAGGTTTGTTGCCCCTGTCCCTCCCAGAGAATAAAGATTAAGGATTAAGCTAAACTAATATCATAGTAACAAGTGGTTGGGGGGATCCCACACCCCATCAACCACCAATTTCTAGGATTATTTGTTTTTTTTGGGGGGGTGCAGATTTCAACTCATAAAGTATGAACACATTCCAGTGAGGGATAGGGTGTTGGATATTGCCTTACAGAAAGATGGCAGAATGGCCTAGTGGTGATCTCCTGGAGAGGCTCTACTCTGCAGGAGCCATCAAATTTACCATTCTTGGGCAAGGTGATTGAGAGGGTGGTGGCTGCGCAATTACAGACACACTTGGAGGAAACGGATTATTTAGATCCATACCAATCGGGTTTTAGGACTGGTCATGGTACGGAAACATAAGAACATAAGAACATAAGAAGAGCCTGCTGGATCAGGCCAGTGGCCCATCTAGTCCAGCATCCTGTTCTCACAGTGGCCAACCAGGTGCCTGGGGGAAGCCCGCAAGCAGGACCCGAGTGCAAGAACACTCTCCCCTCCTGAGGCTTCCGGCAACTGGTTTTCAGAAGCATGCTGCCTCTGACTAGGGTGGCAGAGCACAGCCATCACGGCTAGTAGCCATTGATAGCCCTGTCCTCCAGGAATTTGTCTAATCTTCTTTTAAAGCCGTCCAAGCTGGTGGCCATTACTGCATCTTGTGGGAGCAAATTCCATAGTTTAAGTATGCGCTGAGTAAAGAAATACTTCCTTTTGTCTGTCCTGAATCTTCCAACATTCAGCTTCTTTGAATGTCCACGTGTTCTAGTATTATGAGAGAGGGAGAAGAACTTTTCTCTATCCACTTTCTCAATGCCATGCATAATTTTATACACTTCTATCATGTCTCCTCTGACCCGCCTTTTCTCTAAACTAAAAAGCCCCAAATGCTGCAACCTTTCCTCGTAAGGGAGTCGCTCCATCCCCTTGATCATTCTGGTTGCCCTCTTCTGAACCTTTTCCAACTCTAGAATATCCTTTTTGAGATGAGGCGACCAGAACTGTACACAGTATTCCAAATGCGGCCGCACCATAGATTTATACAACGGCATTATGATATCGGCTGTTTTATTTTCAATACCTTTCCTAATGATCCCTAGCATGGAATTTGCCTTTTTCACAGCTGCCGCACACTGGGTCGACATTTTCATCGTGCTGTCCACTACAACCCCGAGGTCTCTCTCCTGGTCGGTCACCGCCAGTTCAGACCCCATGAGCGTATATGTGAAATTCAGATTTTTTGCTCCAATATGCATAATTTTACACTTGTTTATATTGAATTGCATTTGCCATTTTTCCGCCCATTCACTCAGTTTGGAGAGGTCTTTTTGGAGCTCTTCGCAATCCCTTTTTGTTTTAACAACCCTGAACAATTTAGTGTCATCAGCAAACTTGGCCACTTCACTGCTCATTCCTAATTCTAGGTCATTAATGAACAAGTTGAAAAGTACAGGTCCCAATACCGATCCTTGAGGGACTCCACTTTCTACAGCCCTCCATTGGGAGAACTGTCCGTTTATTCCTACAGCCTTGGTCGCTCTGGTAGATGATATGCGGAGGGCATTGGATAGGGGTGAATAAACCTTCCTTGTCCTCCTGGACCTCTCAGCGGCTTTCGATACCGTTGACCACGGTATCCTTTTAAACCGCCTAGAGGGATTAGGAATAGGAGGCACTGTCTTGCAGTGGTTCCGTTCCTATCTCTTGGATAGGCAGCTACGGGTGGCATTGGAGATGAGGTTTCAGACCCTTGGCCTCTTCATTGTGGAGTGCCACAGGGTTCTATCCTCTCTCCCATGCTATTCAACATCTATGTGAAACCGCTGGGAGCAATCATCAGGAGTTTTGGGTTGCAGTGCCATCAGTACGCAGATGACACTCAGCTCTATCTCTCCTTTAAGTCCTCACCGGAGTTGGGTGTGAATACCATGTCCAAGTGCCTAGAATCAGTAAGTGGATGGATGGGAGAGAATAGGCTGAAGCTGAACCCCGACAAGACTGAGGTATTACTTGTGGGAGATAAAAGGAAGTTAGGAATTACTGACCTGATGCTTGATGGGGTAAGTTTACCCCTGAAGGACCAGGTCTGCAGTCTTGGGGTCATACTTGACTCCCAGCTGTCCATGGAGGCTCAGATTACAGCAGTGAGCCGGGCAGCTTGGTATCAATTACATCTGATACGGAGACTGCGTCCCTATCTTCCTGTTCACCTGCTCCCTCAGGTGATACATGCCCTGGTCTCCTCTCGCTTAGACTACTGCAATGCGCTCTACGTGGGGTTACCCTTGAAAACGGTCCGGAAATTACAGCTGGTATAGAACGCGGCGGCACGCTTGATTACGCATAGCCGTCGCTGGGATCATATCACCCCAGTGTTATTAGATCTTCACTGGCTACCAGTTGTCTACCGGGCCCAATTCAAGGTGTTGGTGTTGACCTTTAAAACCCTATACGGTTTCGGCCCAGTATATCTGAAGGAACGCCTTCAGAATCACCGATTGTGCCGCCTGATGAGATCAGCCTCGCAAGACCTTCTCTCGGTCCCACCGGTGAGAACAGCTAGGCTGGTACGGACCAGAGAGAGGGCCTTCTCTGTTGTGGCCCCCACCCTCTGGAACTCTCTCCCTTTCGATCTCAGACATGCTCCCTCCCTGTCCAGCTATCGCCGAGCCTTGAAGACCTGGCTGTTCAGGCAGGCCTACAAGATTGGGACAGATTAACTTATGCTACAATTGAATTAATGAATGGTTTTTTAGCTTAAAATGTGATTATGTTGATCTATATGTATTGTTTTTATTCTTGTTGTTCGTCGCCTAGAGTGCCCCTAACCCGGACAGATAGGCGGCTGAAAAATAAAATTTATTTATTATTATTATTATCAAATCCCTCTCTGAGGTGGCTGGGCCCCTGAAAGTGTAACCAAGAGCAATTTTAGCATCTTCACTGCTACCTGCCCCATAGCAACATTATTTTCATTGTGTCTTTACTTTTCTGGCCCCCTTTGTGCAAAAGACAAGGAGGCTGAACTGGGAGTTGTCAGAGAGCTTGAATGGTGTTGATGTCAGAAACATGGTGTTTGGAGCAGTTGACTCCAGGCACCAAATGCAAAATAATAGCAGAAGCAAACAGGAAGCCAATCCACCTTACAGGCTGACCACAAAGCGTTTAGTTCAGCAGACATCAGAACGAGAGGGAAGAGAAGAGCAGAGTCTTGCAGATGACGTTTGTGACAGAACAAGGAGATAGGAGATTGCCAGCGCAAGTTAAAAACAAATCGAGGAGGGGGAGAAGATTTTCTAGTTGAAAAATGATGTCATGAATTAAACAGAATGTCCAAGTGGAAGATGGCCAGTCCTAGGAGTACAGTGTTAAGACTGAAACATCCTGTCATTTGGGTCATCCTCTTCCTTTGTCCTCTCTCGTCCAGTCTAAGTAATACATGACAGGATTTGAACCCACAGCAAGTCTTCAGTGGATGACTTTTGGAGGAATGAGAGGTAGAGACGTAGCCTGTGGCATCGCTGTTGGGTTCCAGCTGAAGGAGGGGACAGCAGTAAGGCCAACCGCATCACTTTGCACCAATAGGTCAGAGTGGGCCAGGCAGTTTCCCTTGAACCTTATACCATCTTCTGGAATAGGCTTGTTCTTAGATTTGAGCAACTAGAAATCCCTCCACTGCTGTCTTCTTTCCCTCCTCAACTTTGCCTTGTCCCACCTCAGCTTCATATGGGCTGGCTCTGCTAGATTTTGTCAATCATTCATTCAAGTTTGAATGGCTGGCTTTTTTTTTTTTTTTACTTTTTGGGGACAAAAGATAAGGAAGGTGAGAAAGCATGACTGAAGGTGATAAAACTATGCATGGTGTGGATAAAGTAGATAGAGAGAAGCTTGTATATGGGGTGCGCATATGCCCCAAGGCTTGCCTTTTATCTGTATCAGTGTACTTATTTATTTACTTGTTTAAAACTGATCTGTGTCTGAGCCGCTCTATGTGCCCTCCCCTTCAATCTGCAGTTTGGATTCCAAGCCACTCTGTATAAAGTAGAAACGGGAATCCAGTGGCCCTCCAGTGGCTGCTAGACTGCAGCTCCCATCATCCCTGACCATTGGCCATGCTGGCTGTGGCTGATGGGAGCCACAGGTACCACACCCCTAACTTACAGAATGGATTGTTTGGCTTCTCTGCTGCACTTTGTGGAATCATCCTGTTTGTTTCTCCTCAGCAGGTCATCTGCTTTATTATAGTTGTTGTTATGTGCCTTCTAGTCGATTACGACTTATGGTGACCCTATGAATTGGCAACCTTCAATAGCCTCTGTCGTGAACCACCCTGTTCAGATCTTGTAAGTTCAGGCCTGTGGCTTCCTTTATGGAATCAATGCATCGCTTGTTTGGCCTTCCTATTTTTCTACTCCCTTCTGTTTTTCCCAGCATTATTGTCTTTTCTAGTGAATCAGGTCTTCCAATTATGCATCCAAAGTATGATAACCTCAGTTTCATCATTTTAGCTTCTGGTTTAATTTGTTCTAACACTCAATTATTTGTCATTTTCTCAGTCCATGGTATGCGCAAAGCTCTCCTCCAACACCACATTTCAAATGAGTTGATTTTTCTCTTATCCGCTTTTTTCACTGTCCAACTTTCACATCCATACACAGAGATTGGGAATACCATGGTCTGAATGTTTTATCTCCTCCCATTTGCTATAATGGGGAAACCTAAAAATGGCAATAACCTTTTCCTCCTTGGGCCAAAGTGGATGGAATTCACAGGCACGTGAGCCTCTCCAGAGTGGATTAAGCCTGCCAAATTGCAGACAAATGAGTCCAAGGGCTTTTTGTGAGGGAAGAAAAAGGGATTCCCTTCCCCCTATCCTTATGAGGGTGGGCAAGGGAGCAGCGGTTTGTTTCTTGCTCTTTCTTATCTGGAAATACTTAAGAGGTGGCTGAGTAAAAAATGGCAGATTCACACTGGCTTTTCCTGTCTGATGCTTATACCCTCAGATGGAACAGGAAGTCTGAGAGATTACCTGCAAAATTCTGAACAGCTCTCAATTTTGTTTTGCGTTTTGTTAAAGCAGAGTTTTAATTAAGTGTTCTACTTTTTAAAGAATGCCCATTGCTATTTTATTTAAAAAACCAAACAAACCTGAGATCATCCTGAGGATTTCTGTTCGTTGGCGCCTGTATTACATAGGCCCAGCCGGCCGCAATCCAAAGTCAGGCATTTAGTGTTGCCGGTTCCATACTATGGAACACTCTTCCAGCAAAGATTCAGCAGACATCTTCACTTTTCACTTTCAGGCATCTCTTGAAGACTTTTTTGTGCCAACAGGCCTATGCAACTGTTTATTTTTTTTTAGTAGCCAGTCACTTTGATTATTGTTTTATATTGTTGGACAGCCTCTTTCTTGAAGTGCCCATGGACTTAGATAAACATAGAGCTATCAGAGACCATGGAGCTTCAAGGTTCATAAATACAGAAAAAAACAGAGTGATAGAGTGACACAATGGTTTGTGCGTGGGGTGGTGCAGTTGGCATCACACTTTGACTATGCTCTTATGGGGGGAAGACCTTCAAAGCACCCCAATACTGGCACGACTGCACTGGCTACCAATTAGTTTCTGGTCAATTCAAGGTTTTGAGCTATAAAGCCTTATGCAGCTCAGGACCTCTATACCTCAAGGACTACTTCTCTGTACTTGAACCAACCTGAGCCCTGCATTCTTCATCTGAGACCCTTCTCCATCTGCTCCCTCCAAGAGAGGAGTGGACGATGGCAACACGAGAATGGACCTTCTCACCAGTGGCTCTCCACTTGTGGAATGCTCCTCTCTGGGAGGCACAACTGGCACCACTGTGATCTATTTTTAGATGCCACACAAGAATACTTCCTTTATACCC
Source organism: Rhineura floridana (assembly GCF_030035675.1). NCBI lineage: Eukaryota > Metazoa > Chordata > Lepidosauria > Squamata > Rhineuridae > Rhineura > Rhineura floridana. The sequence goes on from NC_084480.1 coordinate 8,643,751, forward strand.
GGGTTTTTAGCTCTTAACTCGAAGGTTTGTTACAATAGGTTTCAGTGTTTTATTATTGTTGTAAGTTGCTTTGGGTCATATTTGTGAGCAAAGTGAATAATACACATAAATGATGATGATGATGATGATGGTAGTGGTATTTTACCTTGTTTTGTTTTCAGTCCCCACACAAAGGCTACTTTCACACATGGAGCTGATTGCGTTAGTTCAACGGATTAAAAAGGAAGCGCTTCTGTCCCGATTTCTAAAGCCCTTTCACACTGCAGTACCTGTTATACTGTCATTTCGTGCAACAGTCTTTCACACACACACACACACACAGAGCTACAATGAACAGAGCAGAGTTTTTCTCCCCCCCTTCATTTTAGGGGGTTTGGTGTATTCCCCCCCAACTTGGATTTTGAGGCTTGTGGAGGTGGCCCTGGGGGTTGGGGGGGCGGCGGCACCTGCTATTGCGGCCACCAGGAGCTCACAGAGGTGGCTTTCATTCTTAATTACGAGGAAAGGTTGCAGCATTTGGGGCTTTTTAGTTTAGAGAAAAGGCGGGTCAGAGGAGACATGATAGAAGTGTATAAAATTATGCATGGCATTGAGAAAGTGGATAGAGAAAAGTTCTTCTCCCTCTCTCATAATACTAGAACTCGTGGACATTCAAAGAAGCTGAATGTTGGAAGATTCAGGACAGACAAAAGGAAGTACTTCTTTACTCAGCGCATAGTTAAACTATGGAATTTGCTCCCACAAGATGCATTAATGGCCACCAGCTTGGATGGCTTTAAAAGAAGATTAGACAAATTCATGGAGGACAGGGCTATCAATGGCTACTAGTCATGATGGCTGTGCTCTGCCACCCTAGTCAGAGGCAGCATGCTTCTGAAAACCAGTTGCCGGAAGCCTCAGGAGGGGAGAGTGTTCTTGCACTCGGGTCCTGCTTGCGGGCTTCCCCCAGGCACCTGGTAGGCCACTGTGAGAACAGGATGCTGGACTAGATGGGCCACTGGCCTGATCCAGCAGGCTCTTCTTATGTTCTTATGTTCTTAATTTTTATTTTGGGGGCTATTTGCGGCAGCGCCAGCTTCAGCAGACATTGGTAGTTCACTGAGGCAGCTCCTTTTACCCTTGCTGTCCCTGTCTCAGACTATACCGGAGCTGGCGGCTGCGGCTTCAGTCGATTGATAACATACTTCCCTTCGGCCCCAGTCCTCATTTCCCCCTTCTATTTAAGGTGGCTCTTGCTAATTTCCCCTCTTTGTTTTAAAGTGGCTCCTGCTTTTTTCCTCTGTTCCACACTGCATGCTGGGATGACTGTCATGTGAGAGGCAGCAGCTAGCGCAAAACTCCTGCGATCTTCCGGGTTCCCAGCCTCGCTAACGGGTTATTTTTGGTATCATTTATTGTGGAAATTAGCGCTATACTTGCACTACATTCCACCAGAATTCTGGAGCTACCCATTATGTCGTGTGAAAGCTCAAATATAATGCACAAATTACCAGGTAAGAAATCGTCAGAATAACGGGATAAACTGCAGTGTGAAAGCACCCAAAGCTGATGCATATCCCTACTTTTTCTTGTTCTCTCATAATGGTCTGAAGGTGATGAGGCCACCACCCTGCTGAGTCTGAGCAGGTCTGGGGATGGTTAGTGCCTGGATTGGGTGACTGCCTGGAACCCACATGAGCACCACCTTGAGTTCCATGATGAAATAAAGGGGGATATTAATGTAAGGAAGTTTTTAAAGTTGGAAACTGATGGGCAGGATATTTGGGACAGGGATGAGACAGCATGTGATGTTCCTATATATTAGTGTATATATGGTAAGTGCTGGTTGTTTAGAGTATACATGGTAAGTAGTGAAAGAGGAGGGGGAGTGAATGGGCAATAGAATGCTTGATGATTGGCTGAATGTTTAAAATGGCTGACAGTATAAATGAAAGGATGACAGGTAAATCTGGGTGAATGTGAGGTGGTGAATTGTGGAATCTGGGGGGAGAAGAGAAAGAGTGGATTGCTTGGTGGGGTTTGAGAGAGTTGTTTGCCAGGAGAGAGTGAAGAAGGAGGGAGGTGGAGTTCAGATTAGTATTGAGTAAAACCATATGCTTATGTGCCTTAAGAAGAAATCTTGTTAATCTTGTTAGCTTTGTTATCTGTAATAAATACTTAATTTGGTTTACCAAAGGCCTGATCCTTGGCTGGGGTTTCACAGACCAGAAGGGAGGGTAAGGTAATGACCAAGGCTGAAGGGGAACTGTAACAAATGGTGGCAGCGGTGAAGAGAATAACAATACCAGTATTCAGAGTCTCTGGGAATACTAGTATTGGGACGTTACTGGTGGTTGCCTAGCAGGGGGATCTGTTGAGATCTGTGCTAGAGCGGGGAGAGAAATCATAAGAGAGAGCGGACCGGACTGGTGGAGTCCCTGGTGGTGCCTAGAGACAGGCAGTAACCACGAGCAGGTAGGAACCTGACAGGGAGAGCCAGGGAAGGACGCATCACACAGCACTACTTAATATAATGGACAGTTAAACTATTGAATCCACTACCACAAGATGTGATGAAGACCTCTACTAGTCATGATGGTTGCCTCCAAAATTTGCCTCTGAATTACCAGTTGCTGGGAAAAACAGTGGGGGGGGCTGTTACCCTCACATCCTACCTCTGGGTTTCTCATAGGCATCTGGCTGTGTGAAACAGGATGCTGGCCTAGATAGACCCAGCATGACTTACATGATGACCAATCTAACCCTTCCCCAGCTTTTCTGCATACAGAATTTGTATTGCCTAGGCACACAGTTTTAGCTTTTCTAGAATGGAAAGAACACTAATCTGCTCATTGGTGTCACTGAACCCCCGTGCAGACCTGGTACTGTTGGCAGAATCTTGTCTGCTCACATCTAACTAGGGTTGCCAGGTTCCTGGCCTGAGACTGATCCTATATCTTTAGTAGGAGAAGAGAAAGTCAGCCAAGTGCAGGTGTTTTTGCAACTGTGTGATGGGAAAAACCACAAGGTGGAATTCTCCCTTCCCCCTGCACAACTTTTATAGATACAGTAGACCTCTTGGTTGCCAGGTGTTTTGAGGTCAAACTGCACAGTGGCCTAGGTATGTACACTCTGACATGCATAGCCTGCAAAGCCATGATTTATGTTACGAGGAAATACGGAGTACATATTATGCATATGGTGTCTTAAGGAGCTGAGGTGTATATTTATTAGGGGTGGGTGACTCTGCCCATTTCAGCTGATCTCAATTTCCTGCCCCCTCCTTATCTTAAGTTCAATTCTCCACTTTTCCACATCAGCATGTGATTTTTTAAAAATGTCATGAAAATTCATCAAGCTTTTAGTACAAATTTCTCCTAATGTACATATTTTTGTATGCACTTTTGCTAACATACACATTTTTGCAAACCAATTTTCCCTAAAAGATGCATGTTTATGCACACTTTACCCTAGTATATGCATTTTTGTCCCCTTTACTAGATTAGAGAAGTGCATTGCAAAATTCAGAGAAATGCAGATTTTGAAGGCCGACTATGATTTGGTTTGTGTATTGTTTTGGAATGTGTGAATTACAGGTTCTCCTTTAAATGTGAACTGACTTGAATTCCTCCCCTATCCCTAGGGTTCATTTGTGCAGACAAGACCACAAAGTGCAAGAAGGTCAGACCTGCCCAGGGTTTGGTTTGCCCACAACTGCATGTACACACTGGACCCTTTTAGAATTTCTGAAGAGGGCTATCAGGCCAAGAGCCCAAATTGTTAAGTGACAGGCAATCTAGGTTGCATAGAGAGCAAATTCTTCCTGATCTGCCAAAAGAGTTTCTGTTTAAATCCTACAGTAAGAACCAAAGCTGTGATTTCACCTTACTCAGGCTTCCCAACAGAGCAGACAGCAATTCCTGTGGGAACAATGTGAACATCTGGATCCCAGTGTCTGATTTCCTTTCTCTTAGGAAACTGATCTGAATTTCGTGTAAAGACGTCCCCAGAAAATCCTACAGTAAGAACCAAAGCTGTGATTTCACCTTACTCAGGCTTCCCAACAGAGCAGACAGCAATTCCTGTGGGAACAATGTGAACATCTGGATCCCAGTGTCTGATTTCCTTTCTCTTAGGAAACTGATCTGAATTTCGTGTAAAGACGTCCCCAGAAGGGGAAACCGTGTTACCTTTTAGCATGATTCCTGCAACTTTCCCCCTCCAATTTAAACAAAATGTGGCATGCCTTTAACTTGGCTGTCTGAATTACAAGAGGAGGGAGTTGGCATCTCCTCTCATTTGGCTCCTTCTAATTACAATTGCCCTGTCAGTGAGATGCCGAGCTGACTCGGAGCAAATCAGGTACCGTCTCCCCAGGGCCTTCTTTGTAACAGGAAGGCTGTCTCCGATGACTTCAGCGTGACAATTTCCTCTCTCCTACTTCAAAGCTGAGTGTGTTTCCCCCTGGACAAATTTGGATTTGATTATTTTCATCAGCCGCTTGGTCTCAAGCGGCTTGATGAGCATCTTGCTCACCTAAGAAATTAGAACACTGGGTGGAAATAGAGAACCGTTGATAACCAGGCAATAGCTGCTGAAAGATGGGGTGTGTGGGGCTGAGGCTACAATGAAAAGGGCCCTTCTGTAGTTTTTGGTCATGTGATAGTCCGTGAACTTGGTGAGGCGTCATTTCGTGAAACCCTTCAGACCTAGGCTGCATTCAGACAGCAGTTTATTCCATTTTCCTGATGTTTCCTTAACTGATAAGTTCAACGTTCTATTTGATCTTTCACATGACACAAAAGTAACTTCTGAGAATCTAGCAGAATGTAGTGGAAATTTAGCATGCATTTCCATGCTAATTCCTTCCAGAAAAATATCTGTCTGCAACCCCGTTAACCCAGAAAATTGTGGGACTAAAGTGACAAAATTTGGTGCAATTTTCTCCCACTGTTTTCATGGGGGGAACAGAAGTGTTCATGTGCAGAAAGAGTGGGGGAGTAGCAGTAAAAGATGTTCATTGGTTATTTCCCACCACGCTCACTGGTATGAATGAAATGTAGTGCAACATGGTGGTATATTGGTAAAAACAACAACCAGTTCTATAATGCAACAGGTGCTACAGTGTGAAAGGAATGTTAGAAATAGGACAGAAGTGCTACCATAATAATCAGTAAAACAAGCACAAGAAAGACCAGGTCTGAATGCAGCCCTGCTAAAAGTCAGAGGCATGATCAGATGTGGCAAGTGATGCTTGCTTTAGCATACAACTAGAAGCTATAGTAGCCTACCTCTTCAGTTAAATGTTTTAGATGCTAACCAAATCAGTTAAATGGTTTAGATGCTAACCAAATCAGTTATTTATTTAATTTAGAGGATTTATATACCAACCTTTACACAAGCCACAGGGTGGCTTACAACAAAGTCAGATAAGATTAAAAATCCATACAACAACATTGTCCTTAAAATATACAACATAACAGCTCGTAACTATTCATTAAATACCAATTTACTAATAGCAGCAGGAGGAGCAACTGATCCATTTCTCTGATCAGGTCTCAACTCCTCCAAACGCCCACCAAAAAAGTGTATCTTAACCAGCCACCTGTAACGAGACAGGACCAGATGCCCCTTAGTAGGAGAGAGTTCCATGTGCAAAGAGCCATAACTGAAAAGGTCCTTTTCTGGGCTCTTATTCTGCATAGCAATCACCATTAGGACCTAATCTATTGATCGTAAAACATAGGCAGGTCAATATGAAAGGAGGTGTTCTTCCAGATATTTGGGTCCCAGACCATTTAGGGCTTTAAATGTCAGAATAAGCACCTTGAATTGGGCCTGGAAAACAACTGGTAACCAGTATAGTGTTTTTTTTGTTTAAAGGCAGAGGGAAGCTCGGAGGATGGCAATAAGGGAGAGGGCCTCCTCAGTGGTGGCCCCCAAATTATGGAATGATATTCCTGACGAGATACGCCGGGCACCAACACTGTTATCTTTTCAGCGCCAGGTCAAGACTTTCCTCTTCTTCCAGGCATTTTAGCATGTCTTTTTAAATTTGTATATTTGTTTTTAGTGTTTTTAATTGTTGTAAACTGCCCAGAGAGCTTCGGCTATGGGGCGGCATGCAAATGCAATAAATAAATAAATAATAAATATGCTAATGATCTCCAACCAGCATCCTTGCTACAACATTTTGCACTAGCTGCATTTTTTGATCATCCTCATTGCCAGCCCCCATGTATAGAACACTGCAGTAGGCCCCTTGAAGGTGACCAGAGCATAAATAACTATGGCCAAGCTATCCCTGTCCAGAAATGCCCATAGTTGGCACACCACTCAAAGCTGGCATAGGCTCCTAGCTAATGGAGCCTGAGTGACAGTGTTGGTTCCAGGCACATTCCAAAACATAACTGCTCCCTCAAGGGAAATGCAACCCCATTAAGAACAGCTAATTCTACCAACTCCTGGACACAGGAAATGCCCAGCCATCTTGTCTGGATTCAACTTCAGTTTATTGGCCCACACTTAGCCTATTACAGTAGGGCCCCGCTTTACAGCGCTTCGCTTTACAGCGCTTCGCTAATGCGGTGGCTTTCAATTAGGGAAAGTCCCCACATTAAGGTGCTTCTTCCACTTTTGTGGCATTTTTTTTCTGTCGCACGCCATTTTGACGTCATTTTGGCGCGACACGCCCCATTATTGTCAATGGGGTTCCGCTTTACAGCAATTTCTGCTTTACGGTGGGGGTCGGGAATGGAACCCACTGTATAAGCAGGGCCCGTCTGTACTGCCTCCAGAGTCCAGACATTTGTTGAGGAATTGCACTACTTCACCTGGTACCAATGGAACAGAAAGGTGGAGCTCTGGGCCATCAGCATACTGACTCATGTGAGAGGAGGCAATCCCTAAAATATATCCTGTACCAAAGCCACTTAGGGCTTTACAGATAATCTTGAGCTGCAGACTTAGTAGTTGGTCTTAGAGTGGTAACAGCCCTGTAGTATCTTTCAGCACTCTTTTTGTGGTTATTGATAGGGCTTTTGCAGTGTTTTGATTCCTGGAAGCACACTGAATTATCATCATCATCAAATTCCTAGATGTTTTGCATGAATGAGTACTTCGTTTTGTCAGGTGTAGAAACTCCTAGCCACTGAGGCCACCTGGACCTTCACCTGGGCATTTCATTTGAGGTTCAGCTCAAGGTGAGCTACATTGATGTGTAGCCCTCTTTCATAAATTATTTCTGTTCACATATTTAAGATGTTTTGCTCTGCCAAGGGCCTCCAAATTCATGCTGCCTTAGGCCAAATTCAGTGGCAACTGGACCATTAGCACATTTCTGTGAGTGGCATTCAATGCAAGTGCTACTCAGGGTAGACCCATTGAAGTTAAAGGACATTAGTAACTTGGGTTTATTCTGAGTAGGACTTAGTTGACACCCTGTGTCTTGATTGGTTATGGAGAATACTGTAACAGTTCCCAATTGGAAAGAAAATCAAATGTCAAGAAATTTCAACTTCAACTTTATCTGAATCCTTGAGCAACAGCTGAAAAAAAATAATTTACAGTGTCCAGTTGGAGCTAATGGAATGATGAATGCTGATCCATCTGGTTTCTGAATCCCTCCCGCTTTTTCCTAATTCCTCAGAATTTTTTGCCATTGCAGTCAAACTAGAATTTATTACCATGATTTACTCGCGAAATGATTTGCATGACTTCTGTCAATGCTATTTGCATGCCATTATTATGAAAGCCGCTTATTTGGGGAGCAGAGATGATATACGAGCATTTATAACAAGCATGCCCTGTTATTTAGACTTGATTTTTGATATGCATGAGCCCGGGGGAGGGGGGAGGGGGGAGAGGGATAGGCCTCCAGAAGAATATCACACTATATCTTTTTCTCATGGTTAAGCAATTTTTGTATGAGTGAGGACAACAAGGTTTCATCCTAGAAAATTCTTTCTTTCTTTCTTTCTTTCTTTCTTTCTTTCTTTCTTTCTTTCTTTCTTTCTTTCTTTCTTTCTTTCTTTCGGAGCTAGAATCCTTCTCAAATGCAAATAATTATAGGCTTGGACAGATGTTGATAAATCACAATAAATCTTTCTCACTTGACTCAGATGAAAATGACAGGGGAATTTTGCTTTTTTAATTTTTTACAAGGAGAAAGCAAGTTTATGGAAATTACACATATGGGGTTGTATCCAGCATTAGTCATACTCAGAGAAGACCCATTTAAATTAATGGACCTCACCAGCTTATTCCATTTATTTTGTTGGGTCTACTTTGAGTAAAACATAGTTGACTATAAAATTTGGAATGCAGGAGGCTCCATCATGTACCCATCAAGCATGTGGACTTAGTGTGATGGGTGGCCTAAGAGGGCAACAAATAGGGATGCAGAAAATTTTTATCCAGCTTGCATTTAAAGTCAGCTCTATCAAATTCACACTTTCCGAAACAATATGAGAGCTGATGCACAGCTATCCTTCAAAATTCACACATCTGAATTTTGCAAACCAAAAAATGTTTACAAAAATGCATATAGTAGGGGAAAATGTGTATAAAAATGAATACATTAGTATATACAAAATGCATTATACAAATGCATTATATTTGGAGAAATTGCTTGCAAAATGTGTACATTAGTTAAAAACTGCAGACAAAGAAAATGGTTTATTAGGAGAAAATCACACTAAAAATTCAGACAGAGTTGGATGCCACAGTTAGAGCAAGTCCAGTGGAGGCATCCAGGGCACTGTCTGTTCCACCTGTACTGGAGCAGTTTCAATTACTGCAGATATGGAAAAGCTGCTTGAAGAAGTGCAGCCCATCACCTGCCCCTTTGACCCTTCCCATCCTGCTTGCTGAGAACTAGCCATATGGGACTGACTAGATGGGTCTAGGAAGTGATTAATGCTTCACTGGAAGAGAGGGAGTACCATATGCCTTGAAGGAGGCGGTGGTGCATCCTCTCCTTAAGAAGACCACCCTGGATTATCGTTCAGTGGCAAATATTCCTTTTTTGGGAAAGGTGCTTAAAAAGGTGGTGGCTATCCAGCTTCCAGCATGCTTGGAGGAAACTAATTGCTTGAATCCATTTCAATCTGGCTTCAGCCTGGCCATAGCACTGAAACTGGCTTGGTCACCCTGGCTGATGATATCTGTCAGGAGAGAGATAGAGAGAATGTGACCCTGCTCATTCTCCTCAATCTCTCAGCAGCTTTCTGTAATGTTGACCACAGCATCCTTCTGGAATGTCTTGAGCTGGTGGGGGTTGGTGGGCGCTGTGCTTCAGTGGTTCCATACCTCCAGAGTCACTTCCAAAAAGTAGTTATGGAAGGCTATTTTTCAGCAACAGGGGAATTATTCTGTGGTGTTCCACAAGGTTCTATCTTGTCCTCCATGCTATTTAACATCTATATGAAGCCACTGGGAGCTGTCATCAGGAGATTTGGAGTGAGGTGTCATCAATATGCAGATGACACCCAGCTCTACCATCTGAATCAGGAGAGGCAGTTGAGGTATTGAACTGGTGTTTGGAGGCAGTGATGGACTAAATGTGGGCCAATAAATTGAGGCTGAATCCTGAAAAGACAGAGTTGTTAATGTGTCCAGAGTTCTCATGCCCAGGAGGTGGGAAGATGGCCTGTTCTGGATCGGGTTGCTTTTTCTTTGAAGGAGTAGGTCCACAGCCTTGGGATACTCCTTGATCCCTCACTGTCACTGGAGGTTCAGGTGGCCTCAGTGGCTAGGAGTGCCTTTTTCAAACTCTTGCTGGTTCACCAGCTTCGGCCCCTTTGGGACAGAGAAGACTTGGTCACAGTGCTCCATGCTCTGGTAACTTCCAGACTGGATTATTGCAATGCACTCTACATGGGGCTGCCCTTGAAGACAACTCAGAAATTTCAAGTTATCCAAAATGCAGTAGCCAGATTACTGGTGGGGGTTTCTTTTAGAACTCATACAACGCCTGTTTTAACACAGCTTCATTGGTTGCCAATTCATTTCTGGTCCTAGTTCAAGGTCTTCATATTAATGTTTAAAGCCCTAAATGACTTAGATTCCAAATATCTGAAAGACTGTCCCCTTTCAGGTGTTGAGATCAGCAGAGAGGGCCATTTTGGTGGTTCCACCACCCTCAGAAGTTTGTGGGTGGTGGCCTGGGAGAGGGCCTTCTCTGTGGCAGCCCCTAAGCTGTGGAACTCCCTCCCACCGAGGTGCATCTGGCAACTTCATTGTACAACTTTCAGTGAATGCTGAAGAGACACCTCTTTACCCGGGCCTTCAACATCTGAGACGTATTTTTTTAGGACCCACCCTATTTTCTGGTATTTTGTTTAGGTTGTGTTTAGCTGTTTTAATTGTTTTAAAATTGTATCGCACCTGGAACCTCTGGATGAAGGGCAGGCTATAAATTCTAATTCCATCATCATCATCATCCTTCTGGTTTGCTCTACTCTTTGTTTTACTTCTACTGAATTTAGCTTGAAGGTGGAGCAAATTTAGCTTGAAGTTGAGGGATATTGGACCTCCTTCTCCAACATCAGGGAGAGGGGGGGTTGATATATCCCATGGCTCCTGGGACACCCTCCAAGCGACCGTAGGATTATAGCCTTAGACTGTTTTTGCATAGAGATGCATTTCAATATTGGTTTATTTAATAATATTTTAACTTCAGGCTCCCTTAGGAAGATATTGGGGGCCAGCAGAAGGGAGAACTGCAGGTAAATTTGTATTTCGACTAGATTAATATAGCATGTAGAAAGCAAGGTCAAGACAATTGGTAGAAAAATGTGTAAAGAAATATTCCTCTGGCGTGTCTATTATTAATTAGTTAATTAGCCACTAGGGCAACCTGCTTCCATCACTTGATGAGAACAATCTGTGAGATCCTGACCTCATTGACCCTCAATGGGAGATTTGACTCCAGGTCAATAGACTGTTTGCTCCACAACCTGGAGCCATCTATAACTATTTCTGACAGATGAGTTTTCCAACAACTATCAAGTGTGTCTATGACACACACCCTTGATGTCGGGAACATGCTTACAACATCTATTAATCATCAGCCAACCCTGTGTACAGAAATAACTTTATGGCTTGATCCCAATATGTGTTGGCAGTAGCAGACAGTGCAGTGGGCTGCACCATTTACCAAAACTCCCTCCAGCTGAGTCGCTGCTGCATAGCGGGACAAAAAGGGGCGATGGGTGAATTGGCAGCATGGCTGGGACAGTGCAAATGCACCAGTATGCAGCAGCAGCTCACTGCCCTGGTATGCAGCAGCAACTCAGCTGGAGGAGGGGGTCAGGTAAGCAGCTCAGCCCCATAGCACCATCCGCTATTGCTTTTGTTCTGTTGAATAATTGCATGCATTGAGATGAATGGTGTGCGAAGGTAACTTTTGGAACCACCTACCTTAGGCTGGCAATGCTGGGATAGTGCTTCAAAGCAAGGGGTGTCTGAGTGAGGTGCCTTTAATCATGCCATCTTCCTTATTGTCTGGTATCCTTCTTTAAAAACAAACTATCAAACAAACCCATGTAATGGAGATGCTGATATACTGTAGGGATGGATGAATCTGTCATTTTCTAATTTGTCCTCTTTTAAGTTCAGTTCTCCAGATTGCTACATTAGTTTGTGTTATAAATAAATAAATAACCAAAATCATTTTAGTGCTTTCTCCTAATAATGCACATGCTTTTTTTTAACATTTTACCTGATATATGCATATTTGCAAGCAATTTTCCCTAATGCATTTTATGTGTTATTTTAACTATCATGTGCATTTTTGTATACTTCACTTGACTGGAGAATGGCATCACAAATTTCAGAGAAGCGTGACTTTCTAAGGATAGCTGTGTTTCGGTTTGCATGTTGTTTGGGAAAGTACGTGAAACAGTCAGAGAGAATCGACAGTTCAAAGTATAAAAAGAGAGAGAGAAAACTGAGAGCCCTGTTGGACTTTTTTCTCTCAGAGTTCTCATAATTTGTTGAAATTAATTAAAAATCAGCCATGTTCACAGAGTACCTGTAATCCTATTACTGACCTTGCCCCATGCTCTGACCTTCATCTTCTGCAGTTTAAAAGTTTAAAAAAATGCCTAGCTGATTTTTAATTAATTTAAGAAATTTAGCACTGAACTCAATAATAAGGCCGGGCATGCTCAGTAAGAACCATCAGTGCTAAAAGCCAGACTCACAGCTGCTTGGCTTGCCTAATTACAGGGCCACACTCATACCAGACCTTTATTTCACTTTAGACAGTCATGGCTTCCCACAAAGAATCCTGGGAAGTGTAGTTTGTGAAGGGTGCTGAGAGGAATTCCTATTCCACTAGCAGAGCTCCAGTGGCCAGAGAGGTTTAACTGTCAGCCACTCTGACTGAAGCTTTGTGAGGGGAATAGGGCATCTCCTAGCAACTCTCACCATCCTTCACTAACTACACTTCCCAGGACTCCTTGGGAGAAGCCATGAATGTCTAAAGTGAAGTAAAGTTCTGGTGTGGATGTGGCCCGGGACAGCTTTGGTTTAATTTGGTGTGGGAGGCTACATGTGCCTGCTGTAGAATAAAAAGATGGGGGAAATGCCAAAAGAGAATGATACTGTTCACAATGTTTTCCTTTTAGAAAGGAAAATGTCTTTCCCTCTGTCCAGTGACCACCCATCCAATCCCCTCTCCTCCCCCTACCTGCCCTCCTCCTCCCCTCCCTTCCCTGCCCCTCCCCCAGGACAGTTGCATGTTTCTTAAGCATGATTGCACAGGAGTAAATTCCATTGAACTCAAAAAGCATGCAAATGATCAAACCTGCCCTTCCCTCCTCCTCCCTCCTATCCCCTACATCTTGCCCCTTCCCTCCCCCTCCCCCATGGTCAGTTTTAACTATCCTAAGCATGATTGCATGGGAGTAAATCTCACTGAACTCAATAAGCATGCAAATGATCAAAATTGCCCTCTCCCCTCCTCCCTCTCATCACCTCCCTTTTACCCCTTCCCTCCCCCTTCCTTTACCCCTTTCCCCTCCCCTCCTTCTGCTCCCCTCTCCTCCCATCCTCCCCTCTACTCTCCCCTCCCCCTCCTCCTCCCCGTGATCAGTTTTACCTATCCTAAGCATGATTGCAGGGAAGTAAATCCCTCTGAACTCAATAAGCATGCAAATGATAAACCCATTCTCAGCAAACTTGCACAGGATCCCATTTCTTACCTCCCAGATTAAAAAGCAGAGAAGTTCACTAACAGGCAAAAAAAACCCCTTGTGGTTTAAGAACTTACCTATAGCCAACGGATATTTCTATCACACTTTAAAAAGCAAGGAAATTGGGTAGCTATAGTGAATGCACCAGGAGAGCAGGAGACCTGACCTGAGACACATGTTAACAAATTCTTCCAAGCTGCACAGGAAGTGGATTGGACTGTGAAAGACCAACCCACATTGTTTTCATTTTTACAAATTTGTTCTAATGCAATTCTCGACTCTAAAAAGCAAGCAAAAAACTTTTTATTTGCAAATTTAACAGTGAAAAGAAAAGGGGAATTGAAAAAATAATGAAATAAAATAAATAAAAATTAAAGGTACAAAAGTGAAAAAAGAAATAAAAAGAAATAATATATGAATGCTATTGATCCCTACAACAAACCCCCATCAGTTTACATTTCAGATACAGTTACCATCATTACCTGCATATTGAGTTAAGCATATAAATTAATATAAACCCTTCAGATTGCTGAATAGGTATTCACTCAAAATTGACATCTGTATGAAATACATCCAGATGTAGCCAGGGGAGTGTGGGTGTTTATTCTTCTGCACTCAGAGTATAAGGCCACATTCACACCGGACATTTATTCCACTATTTTCCACTTTAAACAGCCATGGCATCCCCCAAAGAATCCTGGAAACTGTAGTTTGTGAAGGGTGCTGAGAGTTGTTAGGAGACCCCTATTCCCCTGACAGAGCTACAGTTTGTCAGAGTGGTTTAACAGTAATTTCCTCTTCCCAGAAAACTCTGAGAATTGTAGCTCTGTGAGGGAAACAGGAATTTTCTAACAGCTTTTAGCACACTTCACAAACTACACTTCCCATGATTCTTTGGGGGAAGCCATGACTGTTTAAAGTTTAATAATAGTAGAATAAATGTCTGGTGTGAATGTGGCCTAAGTCTCTTAGCTACTATAAGGGCTAGCAAAATCCAGTTTTGTTGTCCTGCTGTTAGCCCTGCAGCAATATAATTTAACAGTGCATGAACATCTGCAAATATCAAGGATTTTGCCAGCACAAAATTAACAAGGATAAAAACTTCAGACCAAAAAGAATATATCACTGGACAAGCCCTCATCATGTGCCTCAATGAGGCATTCTCACCGGACAATACTGAGCTAGATGGACCAATGGTCTTATTCAGGCCACATTCACACCAGACATTTATTCCACTGTTATTCCACTTTAAACAGTCATGGCTTCCCCCAAAGAATCATGGGAAGTATAGTTTGTGAAAGGTGCTGACAGTTGTTAGGAGACAGTTGTTAGCAGTTTAACAGTCATTTTTTCTTTCCAGAAAACTCTTGGGAATTGTAGCTCTATGAGAGGAACAGGTGTCTGCTAACGCCTTTCAGCACCCTTTATAAACTACCCTTCCCAGGATTCATTGATGGAAGCCATGACTGTTTGAAGTGGAATAATAGTGGCATAAATGTCTGGTGTGAATGTGGCCACAGTATGAGGCAGCTTCCTCTCTTCCTATGTTCTCTCGAATGTGATTCCTTTCAACTGGTTTTAATACTGTATTCTTAAATTATTGAAACCTACCCTGGGACCTCATGGTGAAGGACAGGAAAGAAATCATTATCATCATCATCTGGACCAGAGCTTGGAAAAGTTACTTTTTTGAACTACAATTCCCATCAGCCCAATCCAGTGGCCATGCTTGCTCGGGCTGATGGGAGTTGTAGTTCAAAAAAGTAACTTTTCCAAGCTCTGATTTTGGACTTTGTGTGTGTGTGAGAGAGAGAGTACTCACCAGAATAGAATACCAGCATCTCCTTTTTGGCTGCCCATAGCAACCGTTGGGTACTGGCACCCACAGCACTTTTATCAAGATGTGATTACCTACCGGCACCTCATTTTAAAAAAAGTCACTGCATGTATCTCTGTGTCATAACATATTTACCCAAATTTGTCCTGTTTTGTTCAGATGTTTTGTTTCCTTTGTACCCACTCAGAACCTTTTGGATGGGAAAAACCGCACATCTAAACAAATTAACATTCAAAACAAAAACAGACCATTTCTGGAGGGGGGTCACGTTGTTGCTGTGTTTGTAAACAGCTATTCAAAGGCACAAGTGGCCTTTTGTTATTATTTTTTAAACCTTTTCTTCTTTTTTTCCTTTTTGCCCTTTCCAACCTTTGCCTGTTCCCCATTTTTAAAAAAGAGTCTCTCTGTTCCTGGCGTCTCCAGTCAGGCCTTCCCGCTGTGACAACTCCGTAGCACCTACGGCTTTCTTAAAACGCCAGCCAGGGTTTCCCTCAGAAACCAGTTGACTCACCTTCTCTTTCCACCTGCACGGTCCTTTATCTAAAGAGCAGCCCCCTCATCTGGAATGACTATTTCGCTCTCCCGCCCTTGGCCTCCAAAGAATATGTCTGTTTGTTCACAGCTGGAATTCACAGGCACCAGCCAGCAGCAATGGCCGTGAAGAAACTTTTCCCCTAGCTGCAGTTCACTTTCATGCAGTCAACCAGCAAACCTCGGGAAGTCATTTTGGAAGCAAAAAAACAAGGTTCCCCCCCCCACCTCTCTCTCCCAAGTTGCTCTTCATTAACACCTGTCCTGAATTCCTTTGGGGGAGGGGAGAGAGAGAACACCAGATGGAAGAGGCTGAGATGCCTCTACGATGTTTTCAAACAATAAAAGCTCGACCAGATGTTCTTAATACGCCCGGCCTTGAAATCATTTAGAGCTGAACTTTCCCATCCTTATCTCACAGCAGACTGGCAAAAGATTTCTGAAGAGTAATCAGAGGCCAGGAGAAACAGGCCGTCCATGTTGTCTCCTTTTCTGTGTAGCACTCTTGTGTCCCAGCTTGGTAAGCTGCTTTCCCCCAAAGCAGGGATGAAGAACCTCAGTGTGGCTGCCCAGGCCTTTCTGTCTGGCCGCTGGGACCGAGTTTGCCAAGAGGTGGGTACAAGACGTACTGATGGACCACGCCTTAATCCGGCAAGGTGCCCAGATGCTCAGCTTTCTTTTCTTTTTTTCAGGAAGTGAAGAACTTCAGGTTCCCTAGCCCAAAGTTCTAAAAGAAGCCCTGCTGGATCATGCCAGAGGCCCATCTAATCCAGCATCCTGTTCTCACCAACCAGACTATGGCCGTATCTGCGCTGCAAATTTATAAGAGTATGATGCCCTGGTTTCCCCAAAAGCATCCTGGGACATGTAGCTTGTTAAGAGTGCTGAGAGTTGTTGGAGACCCAATTCCCCTCACAGAGATCCAGATCTCAGAGGGCTTTAACAATCAATCCCTTTCCCCAGGGAAATCTGAGAAGTACAGCTCTGTGAGAGGAATAGGGGTCTCGTAACAAGTCTCAGCACCCTTAACGAACTACAGTCCCCAGGATGCTTTGGGGGAAGCCATGCCTGCTTAAAATGGCATGATACTGCTTTAAATGCAAATGCAGATGGGGCCTATGAAGTGTTCTACCACCACTACACTTTACCCACTTTATTCAATGTGTTTAGACCAGGCCCTTATACTTGGCGTATACATGAAGCTGAATAACTGAATGAAGGAAAGTATAGAATGGGCAGTACCTTTTCAGATGGGGTGGGGTGATCTTAGTTATGAATACTTTCTTTCATAAGAAGAGCCATGCTGATCGGAGCATCTAGGCCAGCACAGTTCTCTATTTCCACAGTTGGACAGGGTGGTTGCTGGAAACCACGGGAGGGGAGAATGCTCAGGTCCTGCTTGTGGGCTGCCCATACGTTTATGAACATGATTTTAATGTATTAATGTTTTTTATCTTTATTGTTTTTTTTTTTTTTTCAATAATTTTTATTCAGATTTTCATAAAACATACAAGACAAAATCATAAAACATTCAAAGACAAAAAACAAAATCAAAAATAGTTAAACAAAAAGAAAAAAAGAAAAAAAAAAACAAAAAAAAAAAATAAAGAGTAAAATATTGACTTCCCATTTGTCAAAGATCAAATCAGTTATAAGTCTATAATATATAACAATCCTGTCTCTTAAGTCATATTATAAAATCACTTTCCTCCAGTAGTTATCTTACTTAATCATCAAATCTCATAAACATTACTTTATTCTTTCCACAAAAAGTCAAAGAGAGGTTTCAATTCTTTAAGAAATATATCTATCAATTTTTTTTTCCAGATAAGCATATCGATTAATCCATCTCATTACTAATTATGATAATCTTATTGTCATAACCATAGTCAAAATAAACATTTCAATTAATCCATCACATCAGAATCTGTTAGGTTCAATAATTTCAGTAGCCATTGTTCTATTATCTCTATTAGTTCCATTTTCCATCTTCCATCTTCAGTAGTCTTGTTAAGTCCAGTAATTTCAATATCCAATCTTCCATTATCAGTATTCCATAATAATCTTGCTGTCAAAGCCATAGTCATATAGTAAGAGTCTGATGGGGATTACCTCTATCCCAAATATTTTCTTGCCATCCATTCTGAATAGGTTGCTGAAATACTGCTGTAAAATCATATCTCTGTTCTTTTTTTCAAAATACACTGGGTCATCTCTTAAAAGTTTTTCCATTGTCACATGGCTGCAGTTAATTCCATAGATTTTCTCTATATTGGGCTCCATCACATCATTCCAGTCCAGAAGATTATCCATGCCATTGATAACTTTATCTCTAGAATCTTCATTCATTTCTTCAGAGATAACATTGAGTTCCAAACAATAGATTTTATTTCTAAAGTCCATAGACTCCAAATCTTGTTCCTGTTCCACGTTGGTTCCAATCTCCGGGATCTCCTCTCTCACAGGGACCCCTATTCCAGTCTCCAGGGTCACCTCTCTCACAGGGACCCCTGTTCCAATCTCCGGGGTCTCCTCTCTCACAGGGACCCCTTCCAGGGTCACCTCTCTCACAGGGACCCTTATATCTTTAATCTCCTGCTTCATTTTACTCAATTCAATTTTCATTATCTCAATCTCATCCATTATTTTCTGAAACATAGTTATTTCCAGATTTTCAGCCACTTTCTTAATTGCCATTTTAAAAGAAAAATATAGGAAAACCACTTCTTATTTCAGCAACAATTGGGTTAATACTCCAAACTTGGTGACATCACAGTATAAACAGAGCAGACAGCCTTATCTCTCCAATAGTTAAGTAAACAAAATGCAGTTCCCAGGATCGAAACAATTAATGGCAATCGTCAAGAAACAGATTCGTCAAAATAAAATAGACCAAAAAGAGAGTAGTCTCAAAACAGTATAATATTTTTCAAAATAAAAATCTGGAATAGAAATCCCTCTTCTGTGTATATCTTTAGAATGCAAATCCAGGACAGCTTTTTGCAACAAAAACAGAGATAAGCTATTAATTAGTGCGTAGCAGAGAGAAGTTATGGCTCCCCAGTGAGATGTCAAAAACTGATCAATCTGGCAAATCTCTTTTAAACAGCAACAATTTAAGTCAAGTAAAAGAAAAATATAGAAAGAAGGGTGCTTGCCTGTTAGTGCGTTCTCTCTTAGAAGATAAGGTGAACGTTCGCTTTATCAGATAGAGCTTGCTGTTAAAAATCCGTCCCACCTTCGTCGGCTGGACCTCGTCCCATAAATTAATGAGATCTGGTCGTCCCAACAAAAATAGGCTTTGAGGTTAATCTCTTCGTTTCTCCCTACCCGGGAGAAGTTTAATCAGTCAAAAAAAAAAGAAAAAACTGACTGATATATCTGAATAAGCTTCTTTTGAGGCAGGAGCCCGTCTCAAAAGCAGGCACAGGCTAAGTCACCCTTCCCGGAAGTCTGTTTTTTATCTTTATTGTTCATTGTAATTTTATATTTTTGATTGTATGTCGCCCAGAGTGGATGGATATCCTCCCAGATGGGCAACTAATAAATCCAATAAATAAATAAATGAACACAAGAACATGAGAAGAACTTTCTGTTCTCACAGTGGTCAACCAGATGTCTCCAACAGGGCACACAGAGCATAGTCATTATGACTAGCAGCCATTAACAGCCCTATCCTCCATTAATTTATGCAGGGGGTGCATATTGTTTCTCTGCTTCTCTCTTCGTTAAGTGACCATTTGATCTCACTCTGCGTCACAGCCAGCATGTAACCCACAGGAACCAGCTTCTTATAGGTGACTCCTCAAACTGTGTCCCAGTATATTTTTTTCCAGTATGGTTGAGTTTAAATAAGTTTGTAGAACTGGGATGCTAAATATAGATGAGGCACTGTTTTGGTCCTTGAAAACTCATTTTGGCAAAGGACTCATGACGGAAAGTGGCTATGGTTACATATTTCTCTTTTTTAAAAATACAGCCATTTCTGCATTTATGGCTACAAAAGTAGACTCAACTAGACCATGTGAAATTCATGGAAGAATCAGTCTCAGGAGTACAGGAAGCATGTGTGCTTGTGTGTTTAGGGATGTTGCAGAAATGTCTTCTAAGTCACCAGCCCATCTGCAGGGGTCAAACTGGGGAAGAACATATTGCCTCTTTCAGGGCGGAGTCTCCGCAGTCGTTCAAGGCAGGAGGAAAGCCAATGTGCTGTGTTTACTTTCGGTGTCTAGCTTGATGAGCAGCTGCAGTGGCATATTCCTATTGTCCATTCTTTGCCCAATTTGTGGGACAATGCAAGCCAGCCAGCAAGATCTCTTGTGTTGGATGCAGGTGGTACTTGCAAGGGGCCATAGTTTAGTGGTAGGACATTTGATTTGTATGCAGAAAGTCCAAGGTTCAATTCCTGGAATCTCGAGGCATGCCCCTGTATGGAACTCTGGAGAGCCACTGCCAGTGAGTGTAGACAATACTGAGATAGAGGGATCAGTGGCCTGACTCAGTAGAAGGCTGTTTCCTATGTTCCTTTTTCCATGCCCTCTGAAAGAGCCTCTACACAATATGTCATAATGGCTTCCCTCACCCTTCTGAGACAAGTTAATATACCCCCAATTGGGGATGTCAGATTTGCCCCCTCTCCTCCTTCTCCCTATATTAGCATACCATGAAACAGCCTAGGGTTGCCAGGTTCATGGCCTGAGACTGATCCTGTATCTTTAGGAGAAGAGAAAGTCAGCCAAGTGCAGGTGTTCTTGCAACGCTGTAATGAAAACCACAAGGTGGCATTCTCCCTTCCCCCTGCACACCTTTGAAAGATACAGAAGACCTCTTGGAGGCTGGGCCTCGCAACCAAAAGTTCTTCTATATCTTTAAAAGTTGTGCAGGGGGAAGGGAGAATTCCACCTTGTGGTTTTTCCCATTAGAGCGTTGCAAGAACACCTGCACTTGGCTGACTTTCTCTTCTCCTAAAGATACAGGATCAGTCTCAGGCCATGAACCTGGCAACCCTAAAACAGCCCTAATATCAATATATCATGTTAAAACATCAGTGGATTTCCCTGAATTTGATCATTATAAGTCCTGCTCAAGAAACTGTATAAGGATAGCTAAATTTGTGTGTGTGTGTGTGTGCGTGCGTGTGTGCGTGCGTGTGTGCGTGCGTGTGTGCGTGTGTGCACATGCACTATTATTTGAATGCTCTGAAGAGATAAGGAAGGCTGAAAAACAGATGTGTTGGAAGTGTGAAATGGATTAGCATCAAAGTACCCTGGGAGCATCTGAAACATGAAATGAAATTACAAGAATGATTTTGAATGCGTTAGAAGTCCACTTTGCAGTTTGGTGCTATCTAAGTCAGATATGCCAGGACCAGTGCATTCAAGAGGGAGAGAGATACTGATAACAAAATCTATATGACCCACAGGGAAATATCAGCCTGAAACCAGGAATTCACCTGGATACAACTGTCACTTTTGACAATATTTTATACCTGACTGTATATTAAAAATGAATGTAAATAATACATTTGAAAGCCAAAGATGCATACCTTTGCAATTTGTGAATGATCACATATGAATTGTATCTGAGAAACAGTTTTCTGTTTTTTCAAGGTGCTTAAAAGCACCTAGGGCAGCTCCTTCAAAGTTCAGACTAAACCCCAGAGCAAATTCCACTGCCCCACTGACATGGTACCACCAACCGCCACTATTGAGTTGATTGTCTTCCACCTGATGTCCATCTTCATCCAAGATTGATGTTTCATCACCAGGATTGAGATTTAGGAGTGCCACCATCTTCCAGAGTGATCTATTATCATCTGCACTTGGGAAGAATTCCAGAAGAAGGAGAGGGAAGCAGATGAAGACCATTTCACAGGCTGCCTCAGCTGGACTACCTTCTCACTACCACCCACCACTGGGTAATCTTCCATCAACTGTCATGTGGGAAGGATCTTGATAGGTTTTTTTTCCCCCCAGTAAGTTAATATTTTCATTATATTTTAAAAACATGTAATTGAATATTACTTGTAAGTCATGTTGGTAGGATTTATATCCTGAACATAAATATATAAATAAATGTAAATAAATCTGAAACATCCTATTTCCACATTAAATTGTGGGTGCTTGTGTTGTTGTTTTTAAAAGAAGTGCTGTGAAAATTCACAATTATTTATTTAAATTCATTTTCTCTAAAAATTCATTTTCTAAAATATGGGTTCCCAAACGGCTTCACTGTGTGTCTGTGTCTATGAAGAACACTTACAATTGTATGGAATTCAAATTGTAATACAATGAAATATAAGAAATAAAAGAAACAATATATATGCAGCTAAATATGTCTAGTACCAGGCATTATAATTGCTACAATAGGCAGAAAAACCATTAAGTTGTCCACCAAAACTCTCAACAATTTTCAAGTGGTCCATGGGGAAAAAAAGGTTTGGGAACTGCCGTTCTAAACATTTGTGAAGTGCAAAATCTGATAGATATCCAATCTGCACATCGATCCAGGAGATGTGGATAAGGTCAGTTCATATCAGAATTTGCAGAATGGAGTCCTCAAGGATCCCTAGATGAAAATTTGTCAAGAATACCTACGTATCCCTTCTCTGCATAGATTCATTTAAATAGTTTCTCTCTGTCTCTCTCTCTCTCTCTCTCTCTCTCACACACACACACACACAGAGAGAGAGAGAGAGAGAGAGTACTTTAATAAATGATTAGTTTTAAGAAGTCTTACAACATCACATCATCCACAGAAGCAAAGTTCTCCAATTCTGGAGCTTCCATTTCTGGGGAATGAATCTAAGGCCATCCTCACTTGGATATTTTGAGAGAGCTTTATCTATTTGTTTGATGATTGGATGTTTCTGACAGTATTGATTCGTGCCATTCTCAAGAGTATCAAGGTTTGACACAAAGTAAATTTATGGGGCCAGACCATCTTTTGTTATCGCTCAGTTGACATTTGAGCTCATCCAGTGTCCAAAGTATGTCACGAACTTCACAGACTATCTAACTTAGCTACATGTGCTGTCAACACAACTCAGGGCTCATAGATCAAGGTAGAGCCAGTGGAACTGACAAAAAGGAAATTGACTGCATTTTTGAGGTCATATTGGAAGTATAGTTATTACTTTACCCCCACTCACTTGTTGAAATACTTAAAGATTTGCTGGAAATGACATTGCTTTTTGAGAACTCCCCCCCCCCCATGCTCTGTAACTTTTGGTTCTGCTTGCTCTCTCCATTTTTATAAAGTGAGTTTCTCCTACTGGTTTCTTCATGTGTTGGGAGGACATCAACGCCTCAGTACTAAGCTTCTCATAGCACATTTATTCCAAGTTAGCCAATGAAATTTATAGACTCCATGGAGATGCTGTAGTGGGATGTTGGTGGACATTGTTAGACATGATCACTGAATCTTTGAAAGCTCTCCTGAGAGGATTTAGACTCACCCTTTGAGTGTGGAGGAGCCTGAATTGCTTTTGCAATTCACTCTTTCTTAGCTCTAGCAAGATAAAATGACTTTTCCTACACCTTCTGGCTCACAAGGAGTTCCCCTGAAGGGTTGGTTAGATGGCTTGGACACAGGTGATGGTGGTGGTGATCCATCTACTCCCAGTTTATCTGAAGGAGCACCTCCAGCATCACCAATCATGCCGCCTGATGAGATCAGCCACACAAGACCTTCTCTCGGTCCCACCAGTTAAAACAGCGAGACTGGTGCGGACCAGAGAGAGGGCATTTTCGATTGTGGCCCCCACCCTCTGGAATTCCCTTCCTTTCGACCTTTGCCATGCCCCCTCCCTGATAGGTTTCCGCCGGGCCTTGAAGACCTGGCTGTTCAGGCAGGCCTATGGGGTCTCTGGGATGGGTTAGTTTTTAAGGTGGTCATTAATTGGAAGAGTGGGGTTTTAGATTAATTGTGATCCGCATTGATTTTATTGTATTTTATTGTATGTTGTACGTTGACTAGAGTGGCCGTTAATTTGGCGAGATAGGTGACTCAAAAATAAAATTTTTATTAGTATTATGGCCACATCTGCACTGTATTTAATACCACTGAGAGTTATTCCTAGACCCCTGTAGTTACAATTTAAAGAGTAATTTAAAAATCCATCCCTCTTCCCAGGGAACTCTGAGGATTGCATCTCTGTGAGGGGAACAGGGATCCCCTAACAACTCTCAGCACCCTTAACAAACTACAGCTCCCAGGATTCTTTGGGGGAAAGCCACGACCATTTAAAGTGGTATAATAGTGCATTAAGTGTAAGGTGGCCCATGTTTTATCATAGTTTTAGTACAGCAAAAGCTGGCGTTCTTTCAAACTAGTTTACATATAGCCAGGGAAGAGCAAAACAAATTGTACACTTCTGTTTGTGTTAATGGAAAAGAGAAATTGGGGGCAAGGGGAATCTCACTAACTATCTTGCTGTTGCCATTGCTGTTGGAGTGACAGCACCACTCCACCCCATGCAAAGGGCTAAGTGTATGAGTACTCATGTACCCCCGCCCCGAAAGCACAGAAATGATCATGCAAACCATTCTTTCATGCATAATCCATTTTACATTCAACCATGTAGAGTCCCTTGGTTGCATGCTCATTATTCGTGTGCTGGAGAGGAAAGGTGAACAGGCACTCTTCCTCCAGGAAAGAAAGACTGTCATTATCAGGGAAAGTGTGTCAATGAGGCTTGAAGGTACATTTGATAAAATACTCATCTACAAACGTGCTAGAACCATTGGACTCACAATCTTCCCACTGGCCTGTCGGAGCATAGGGAAAAGTTACATTCATTCTGCTTTAATGGGAATAATTCTACCACTGAGAAGATGTCAAAACTAGCCCATTACTGAAATTTGATGGTAAGTCCTCAGTGGAGAAGGACTCCACGTCCTGGTCCTAGTAGGTTTTCAGAGCAAGAGAAGTCAACATACCCTGAGACTGCTACCACAGAAGATGTCTTCTCAAAAAAGCTGTAGAATGCAGGGATTTACTGGCCAAGACTGGACACACACCCCAGCTCTGGACACTCCACCATCATTTCCAGGAGCTTGGAAATAGAGACAGTGATGAGACTGAGCTGAATCCCACACCAGAAGGTGCATTATAGATCTGCCAAACAATGGCCACTAGCTGCAATGGCTATTTGCCTCTGAATACCAGTTGCTGGGAGTCATAAGTTGGGAGAGATGCTGACACACTCAGGTTCTGCTGGTGGGCTTCTCTGAGGTATCTGGTTGACCATTATGGAACCGATTGCCAGACTAGATAGGCTCATGGCCTGATTGAGCAGGACTCTCTTTATACCCTTTTGTTATCATGAGGTCTCCCATCTCTAAGAAAGAACAATTAGTGTTCAGACATGACATTGCATACAATGGTATGATGTAGTTGTGGAAATGTGGAGAATTTAAGGAACAAATTTAAGCGCTCTTAAGGTTTTTGTTTGTTTCCCATCTTTCCTCCCAGAAGGAGCCGAGGGAGGCAATCAAAAACACTAAAAGCACTCTAAAACATCTTAAAAACAGAAGATGTTAAAATATATTAAAGCAAAACATCATTTAAAAGACCTTAAAAAGCAATTCCAACACAGACACAGACTGGGATAAGGTCTCAACTTAAAAGCAACTTAAAAGGTTTGTTGAAAGAGGAAGGTCTTTGTAGGCGCCAAAAAGATAACAGAGGTGGTGCTTGTCTAATATTTAAGGGGAGGGAATTCCAAAGGGTCGTCAGTGCAACTACACTAAAGGTCTGTTTCCTGTGTTGTGTGGACTGGACCTCCTGATGAGATGGTATCTGCAGGAGGCCCTCACCTGCAGAGTGCAGTGATCAGCTGGGTATATAAAGGGTTGTTGTTCTTATGTGCCTTCAAGTCAACTGTTTTTCCCAGCATTATTGTCATGTCTTCTCATGATGTGTCCAATGTGTGATAACCTCAGTTTCATCATTTAAGTTTCTAGTGACAGTTCTGGTTTAATTTGTTCTAACACCCAATTATTTGTCTTTTTTGCAATCCATGGTATGCGCAAAGCTCTCCTCGAACACCACATTTCAAATGAGTGGATTTTTCTCTTAGCCGCTTTTTTCACTGTCCAACTTTCACATCCATACATAGAGATTGGGAATGCCATGGTCTGAATGATCCTGACTTTAGTGTTCAGTGATATATCTTTGCATTTGAGGATCTTTTCTAATTTTCGCATAGCTGCCCTCACCAGATGTAGCCTTCTTCTGATTTCTTGACTATTGTCTCCCTTTTGGTTAATGACTGTGCCGAGGTATTTATAATCCTTGACAACTTCAATGTTCTCATTGTCAACTGTAAAGTTACAGAAATCTTCTGTTGTCATTACTTTAGTCTTTTTGATGTTCAGCTGTAGTCCTGCTTTTGTGCTTTCCTCTTTAACTTTCATCAGCATTCATTTCAAATCATTACTGGTTTCAGCTAGTAGTATGGTATCGTCTGCATATCTTAAATTATTGATATTCCTCCAGTTTTCACACCTTCTTCATCTTGGTCCAATTCCACTTTCCATATGATATGTTCTGTGCATCGATTAAATAAATAGGGTGACAAAATACACCCCGTCTCACACCCTTTCCAATGGGGAGCCAATCGGTTTCTCCATATTCTGTCCTTACAGTAGCCTCTTGTGCAGAGTATAGGTTGTGCATCAGGTCAATCAGATGTTGTGGCACCCCCATTTCTTTTAAAGCATTCCATAGTTTTTCATGATCTACACAGTCAAAGGCTTTGCTGTAATCTATAAAGCACAGGGTGATTTTCTTCCAAAATTCCTTGATCCGTTCCATTATCCAACGTATGTTTGCGATATGATCTCTTGTGCCTCTTCCCTTTCTAAATCCAGCTTGGACATCTGGCATTTCTCACCCCATGTATGGTAATAGCCTGTGTTGTAGACTCTTGAGCATGCTTCTCACATTCCATGTTCCTATTGTGTGTGTTGTACAACTCTGGACTCTCCTTTTGCATCTGTGCGCATCAGTCCCTTGGCTTTTTTTTGGCTTTGACCCAGCTGCATCATTAGTCACAGCACTACTCGTACTTGTCCTTTGTTCTTCCCCAGTAGCTCAATGAGTGCCTTCTGACCTGGGGGTCTCATCTTCCAGCACTATCTTGTGTTGCATTTTGGATACTCTGTTCATAGGGTTTTCATGGTAAGAGGTATTCAGAGGTGGTTTACCATTGCCTTCCTCTGAGTTTCGCTGCATCTTAGTCTGGTGTCTCAGCTTTGACCATTCCACCTTGGGTGCCCCTGCTAGGAGTCTAGCCTCTTGGTCTAGACTCCTGACAGCATCAGCACCTTGAACTTGGCCTTGTAACTAATGGACAGGCAATGTAATTATTTCAGTAGCGGTATAACATATTGATGATACCCTACCCTAGTGAGCAGTCACACTGCTGCATTTTGCACCAGCTGCAACGTTCGTACCATCCTCAAGGGCAGCTCTACATACAGCATATTACAGTAATCCAGACTGGAGGGTTTATAAGGTGAAACCTTTTGGATTGCCCAAAATGAAACTATAAAGCCGTATTTCTGTTGTTTTGTGAAGAACCTATAATAATGATGATGATGATGATGATGATAATAAAAAACTGAAATATCCAACTTTAGCTGTTATGTTAAGGGGGGAAATGTTAGCTTAACTTCTTGATGAGCTTTAACTCAATGGAGGGCTGCAAAACCACTATGAAAATGAATGCCATATTAGTACCAACTGGGTAAACTGTAAAATGATTAGACAAATTTTAGTATACACTCTTTGAAAAGTTTTTAATTAAGACTTTTAATTAATAATTGAAAAATTAATCTACCAATAATTATAACTATGATTATAGGGTTTAATTGTGCTTAATGATTGGGGGCTGATTAATGACCAGACTAAGTCTTTTAGATTCTCTGACTTGAAAAGGGTAGGAGGTGATGGATTCCATTCAATTATGTTAAAAAGCAATTCACATATCCTAGACAAAGGAACCTCCAGACATAAATGTGTGACTGAAGAAGAAAAGTCTCTATGGTTTATACAATCTTCAGGATCACTGTGGAAATTTCCAGTAAATGGGAAATGGGTGTCAGATAATCAGACTTATACATTAGTTTCTGTATAGTACATGGGTCACTAACCTTTTTTGGACAGTGGGCACATTTGCAATTTCAAGACAGGCATGTCAAAGGGAAAAGGTACCTAAGTCAGGCATTGCAACACTCCCTGACAGAGGGAAGTTTTTTGCCCTTCTCCTTTGTTAAGAATGACAGAAAGGGTGGATATCCAGTGGGGATGGGAGAGAGATTCAATTCAGCTCACATTCAAAAATGAATCTATCAAATGTGCACTTCCCGAAATAATATGGGAACCCAAACACAGCCATCCTTTAAAATTCACACTTATCCAAATTTTGTTTGTAACCAAACAATGGTTACAAAAATGCATGTATTAGGGGAAAGTGTAAACAAAAATGAATATACTAGTGAAAGTAACATACAAAAATGCATTATATTAGGATCAATTGTTTGCAAGAATGTGTACATTCCTCAAACATGCATATAAAAAGGGGTTTACTATGAGAAATTCACACTAAAATGGTGCAGAATTTCCAGGAGGATTTTTTTTAAAAAAAATCTTAAATTGCTTCAGAAATGTGGAGAACTGAACTGAAGACCAGAAAAAATAATTAATGGAGAGAACTAAAGCTAACTGTCCCTTCCGTCCCTAGTGCCCAGTTCTGGCACCCGATGAAGTGTGGCCATGTTTAAGGGGGCATGCTCAATGTAGTAGAGGCCAAATCAGTGCAAACAGGAATTCAGCAGAAAAAGCGAACAGTCTTTCATGTATTATGGATTTTTGAAGGCATATTTTGTGAGTGCCATAAGAAGTTCTGGTGTGCACACCACATTGGCGACACCTGCTCCAAGTCCAGTGCATGCATGCAAACTTCATTCTGGTTGCCAAACAAATGCTTGCTGTTGCATTTCATCCTGGCAACATTTGGAGGTGAATTTGTAAGTTCCTACTTGCATCTAAAGATGCTCAAGGGAAGCACAAACAATTTTGATATGGCTAGCATTTTTATATGATTAGTAAAAAATTTCAGAAGCTTCCACACACCCCCTAGGTTTCTCAAAATGTTATATTTCAGCTGGGGGGGATATGGAGAGTCTTGCTTGAAAGAAGACATCAATAGCAACCTCCAACAACAACGATGAAAGCTGCCTTATACTGAGTCAGACCATTGTTCCATCTAGCTCAGTATTGTCTACCTTGACTGGCAGCAGCTTCCAATGAAGCTGAATGTCGGAAGATTCAGGACAGAAAAAAGAAAGAAAGCACTTCTTCACACAGCACATAGTTAAACTATAGAATTTGCTCCCCCAGGATGGCAGTGATGGCCACCAAATTGGATGGCTTTAGAAAAGGATTAGATCAATTAATGGAGGATAAGGCTACCAATAGAGCCAGTGTGATGTAGTGGTTAGAGTGTTGGACTATGACCTGGGAGACCAGGGCTCGAATCCCCACACAGCCATGAAGCTCACTGGGTGACTTTGGGCCAGTCACTGCCTCTCAGCCTCAGAGGAAGGCAATGAATACAGCTTACCATGAAAACCCAATTCGTAGGGTCACCATAAGTAGGGATCGACTTGAAGGCAGTCCATTTCCATTTTCAAAGCTATCAATGGCTACTAGCCATGATGGCTATGATCTGTCTCCAATGTCGGAGGCAGTATGCATCTTCTGAAAACCAGTAGCTGGAAACTGTAGGAGGAGAGTGTGCCCTTGTGCTCAGATCATGCTTCTGAGTTTCCCATAAGCATCTTGTTAGCCACTGTGTCGGATCATTGGCCTGATCCAACATGGCTCAGCTTACGTTCTTGTTTACGTACCAGTGAATATCCTATTCCATGTATTTGTATGTGTGTATATTTGAGTACACACACCCATTTTTAAAAGGCTTTTGGAACTCAAGTTTGGTTTAACTTTGTGTCTTTCATACTCTAGTCCTTCTGTGTTTTATACTGATTTTATTGCTAGTTTTTAATTGTATTTTTATCTAGGGGTTTTTGTGCGTATGTGATTCCTCTTGATATGATTTTTTTAAAAAAATGTAAACTGCTTTGAGGCCACTGTTTAATGAAAAGCGGTATACAAGAACACAAAATAAATAAAGATAAAGATAAATAAATGTAACAGGGTCCCGTTTCCCTGCCTCCAAAGACCACCATATCTTGTTGCTTGCACAGTGTTATGACCACTAAATTTCCGAAGACGATATTACAGCAAATCACCTCAAATGTGCTCGAGGCAGGAGAACGATTCCATAATCAAAGTGCTAGGTCTTTGAGGACAAGTTTAATTACTTTAATCTATACAGCCTAGAAAACATCATGCTTAATGGGGTAATCTATTGAAGAACGTGGGATTTTAAGCAGTATAGACTTGCGCCACCGTAGAGGACCCACTCCTGGCACAGCACAGAGATGATTACAAAAAAAAAAAAAAATAGAACAAGACCATTAAACAGCATCTGAAAAATGCCTCAGATGTTCATAAATCAACAATTGATAAAACGTACTCTTGTGTAACCATGTGGGCTTTTTTAACGTTGTAGGTGGAAAAAAATGATTGCATCAGACTACAGCCCTCTGTGAAACTATGGAGCATGCCTCTTTTACTCGCTTTAATTGCTGTGTGTTTGTACACAAATGGCTGAAGTGCTGCTGTCTGGTTTTGTGGGCTATAAAGGCATGAACATTGCCTGCCCTCTGGGTCCACAGATTTAAGCCGTGATATCACCACAGCATCGGGCACGAAGCTGTGGGAGATACCACACAGACACTCTTGCTTTGAGATTCATGCATGCAATATTTCCAGCCATTAACAATTTCCCTGCGCTACTCCGGAGGGTGAGAGTATTAACCTCTGTGACCTGGCCTTAGTCCAGGTGGGGTAATTATATCTTGTCTCTTTAACATCCTCCAGCTGCCCTTGCTTTTTTATTCCTTTGAAAAAAGATCTGCTGATTTTCACTGGCTTGTGCCATCTCTTAATTCTTCCCTCAAGCAATGTCTTCTTCTGCTTTTCCTCTTCTTTTAATGCTCAGAACTGAACTGGGCTGCGACTCCTGTTATGAAACAAGGACCAGAGCAAGGTTAAGTGCTGTGAGAGCCCAACAATGATCCCCATACAAGGAGGATGGCTCTCGCTATGGCTAATAGCCACAGAGTGCATGATCAGCGCATGAAAATCACTGCCACTTGATAATTTGCCATAACATCCCTCATTCCTCCGCGTGTAGAGCTAATGTGAGGACAGACTAGGCCTTGTGACTTTGGCTGCTATTTATGTGTAGGCAAACCTCCATGTTCAATGTGCGGAAGGGGGGCATTTGGTATGGTATGCGGGGGTACAGGCAGGGCCAGGAGCCACAGCACTTATTTGTCCTCCACATATTAGTAGGGATTACGTAGGGATGGGAGACAAATCTGATCTAGCATATAGGGAACCCAGGGCAGCAAACAACAAGTTATAAAATAACATTCATTCATTCATTGGCGATCACTCATAGCCGAGTAAGATTGTCTTCCAAGATAAGGTCTTTGCTTGGAAGACACCTGTGCGTGAATTTGTTTTATGTGGGGAGATCCGCGCATGACGATCAACACACAATCTTGACAGAAAAAGGCTTTGATCCAACGGCATGGATACCATGATGATTGGAAGTCTTTTATCTGCTGCAGCCTGCATCTGCCTTCACAGCCATTGTAACATACACATTGTTATGCTCCACCTGTTCTGCCGTTGAGGACTTTCTTGGATCGTTCTTTGTCTGGTTCCTCTCCCTTGACCTTACCGCCATGGGTGACCCTGCTGGGAGTACATGACTCCTGACGGCATCGGTCACAGGGTTCATTGAAACACGCAAGCCCACTCGCCACTACAAGGTGACGATCCAGCGCATTTGTGGCAAGACCAGAAGACTGGCAACAGGCCTTTTCCAGTGCCTGCACATAATCATGCCAGCACTAAGGAAGGATGGGCAGAGGATATATCAGGTCCTTCCACCCAGCTCTTCCCTTCCTTCTCTGTGAGAACGTGGCACCCAGCGCTCCTTCCGTTTGCAGTATGGGATTAGCTTGTCACTTTAAAAGGGACTGAGTAGGTGTTTTTTGTTGTTATCTGTGATTGGCTTTGTGGATGAGAATCATTTTGCCTATTCCATACTGTATTTCTCACCCAGTGCAGTTAGCGGTGGGTGCTGGACAATTAGGTTAAGAGGCTTTGGTCACTTGGCAGGTGTTTGCAGGAAAGGAGCCTGATGGAGAGTTACAGTTTCCTGCACATTGTCTCACTTCCCTGTGCAGTTTTGTATAGTAGGAATTTCACAACATTTAAGTTGTAGTCAATAAAGTGGCCCTAGTTTAATCCTACATCTGTGCCTTGCCTCTGTATTTCTGGTTCCTGTAACAATAAAATCACATTTAAAACATTGTGAAAGCAACTCCAACACAGACACAGACTGGGATAAGGTCTCTACTTAAAAGGCTTGTTGAAAGAGGAAAGTCTTCAGTAGGCACCAAAAAGACAACAGAGATGGTGCCTGCTTAATATTTAAGGGGAAGGAATTCCAAAGGGTAGGTGGACAATGGGCATTTGTTTGAATTTTGCAATGCAGTTCTTCAGGCAAGTACTGTGCACAGAAAAGGCATACACTGTTGATGTGCACATAAAAATGTGCATAGCAATGAAAATAACTGACAAAAGTGCATTATATTAGGGCAAACTGCTTTACCAAAATATGTGTATTAGGCAAATTGCATGCAAACATGTGTTTATTAGGAGAAATTTACACTAAAATGACTTTTTTTTAAAAAAGTAACCTGATATGGAAGTGTAGAGAACTGAACTTAATGGAAATATGAGAAACAGAGAAATCAAAATTGACAGATTCACCTATCCCTAGTCCTATGTATAGAGGAATATATAAACATGGCTACCTAAAAGACTATGTGAGGATTTGGGCCCATTCATCGGTAAATGCCCAAAACCGCAAAGGTCTGAAGATCTCAGTAATGGGAAGCCATCAACTAGGGATGGAGGAAGAATAATATTTGCCCACCTTTTAGCACCATTTAGACCTGATCCAACACTCCCAAACTTGTTTGCAGATTCCTAGTCAAATTATGTGCTTATTCAGATTTTGTGATGCAGTTTCAGTGTGCACATACAAATTATGTATTTTATGAACAAAATGTGTACAAAATATGCATTTTACCCCAAAAAAATGCACTGGAAAGCATTGAGAAGTGCTTATTTTATGTTTAAAAGTTGTGTGTTTTATATAAAAACTACAAACAAAATGCATACAAGATGTGTATGTGTGAGGAGGCACCTGCCATTGGCACCTGCTGTTGTCAGTATTTGCAGGAAGTTTCCTCAGCAACCAAGGTCAGGCTGAAGGGCACATCTCTTTTCCCCCCACACCTGCAAAGTAGACTCAGGAGACATAACATTGGATTGAATATTATATTTATTAAGATATAACAAAATTCAAATCAGAATTAAACATCTCCAATTAACTAAATTAGAAAACACCAGCAGGTGAGGAATTAACTAATTCTATCAAAAAAGCATCATTTCATACTTCTGGGCATGTATTACAGATAATAGCTGTGGCTCCCCGACCAAGGATGTGGAATAATTCTTCCTCCTTGCTAGGTGAGCATTGGGTATGGTTCCCAGCTGTGTATCCTGGCCCTACTGTATTTGCATTCACCCCACTGTGCATGGCAGGTCACAAGGGGGCACTCCCAGTTCCCCCAGACCCAAAGGCCTGGCAGATCCCTGAAGGGTGTCCGTACCCAATAATGCTTCAGTAAACATAAATATCCTTCCCCTATGTTCCTCACCTACTCAAATTCAATGCCTTAACTGGCAGCACCCAAACCTCTCCCTGAAAGCCAAATGAATTAACCCAATAATATGAAGTAGACAAAATGGAATTCCAAACAATGGGGCCCCACCAAAGAATTCCTACTTGACCCCTCTGGAGACGACCAGCATCGGCCATACTGCATATATCGTGGAAAGGCACAAACAATATGCCAGGAGGAGGTTTTAGAGAGCAGACCAGGATTTTATAGCTCTGCTCATCCCCCTCCCCATTGGTTGTGGGACGTCATGTGTCCTGCTATAACCCCCTCCCTTCAGGAGACACCCTCTTGAATCACCCTTATTAGAAAGGGTGAGTGCAAACCAGGGAGCCCTGTTACTGTGGGAATGTTACATAAAACAGAAACACTAAGAGGGATATGTGCTCTTGAGGGGAGAGAGCGGCAGAGAGAGGGGAAAGAACAGCTGAAAATACAGCTGAAGATATAGCTGCAGAAAAAGCTCCGGAGCATTTGGTGCTTCCAAAAGGAGCACTGTCAGGCACAGACAAGGCATGAGAGGGGTGGGTTCCTCAGCATCAATGCTTCAGGCAGCCCGATACTCATGGCTAAGCAGGTAACCTCAGTCCCTAGGGAGACAAAGGGAAGATTACCAGGGTGAGAAAATAAGCAGTTGCATGATGAGTGTTCACTATTTACAGAGGTTAGCCTAACAGAAGGAAGGGAACCTGAGCACAAGAAGGTAGGAGAAGCCCACTGGAGGATCCTGTGATGAATAGGGCTCCTGAGTTGTAAGAACAAAGGGCTCACCAGGTCTAATCTGAAGCAAGACTGGCCTCAAGGGGGTTAGGTTAGGGGGAGACCACCCCATTATGTTTGTTGTTGTTGTTATGTGCCTCCAAGTCGACTACGACTTATGGCGACCCTATGAATCAGTGACCTCCCTGAGCATCTGTCATGAACCACCTCGTTCAGATCTTGTAAGTTCAGGTCTGTGGCTTCCTTTATGGAGTCAATCCATCTCTTGTTTGGCCTTCCTCTTTTTCTACTTCCTTCTGTTTTTCCAAGCATTATTTCACCTCACATTCTAAAATTTCTGGTTCTTCATCAGATGGTTCCTCCGTGAATGAATCTATCATCCTGGCATCTCTTTTATAGAGTTCTTCAGTGTATTGCTTCCATCTTCCTTTTATTTCATCTCGGTCAGTCAATGTGTTCCTCTGTTGATTATTCCACATCCCTACTCTTGGTTTAAATTTCCCTTTCATTTCTCTAATCTTTTGGAACAGGGCTCTTGTTCTACCCTTTTTGTTGTCCTCTTCTATTTCTATACAGTAACTATTGTAATAGTTCTCTTTGTCCCTACGTACTAGTTGCTGTATAGTTGCATTTAGGGTTCTGACCGTGTTTCTATCTCCTTTTGCTTTTGCTTTCCTTCTCTCTTTAACCATTTGAAGAGTTTCTTCAGTCATCCATTGAGGTCTTTCTCTCTTTTTAACTAGAGGTATTGTCTTTTTGCATTCTTCTCTGATAACGTCTCTGACTTCATTCCATAGTTCTTCTGGTTCTCTGTCAACTAAGTTTAAAGCCTCAAACCTGTTCCTTATTTGATCTTTACATGCTTCTGGGATGTTATTTAAATTGTATTTTGGCATTATGATTTCTTTGTTGGTCTTCTTTAGCTTTACTCTGATTTTCAATACAACCAGTTCATGATCTATACCGCAGTCTGCTCCTGGTCTTGTTTTTGCAGAAAGTATGGAACTTCTCCATCTTCTGCTACCAATTATATAATCAATTTGTTTCCTATATTGACCATTTGGTGATGTCCACATGTACAGTCGTCTTTTTGGTTGTTCATAAAATGTGTTCACAAGAAACCAATTATTGGCTTCACAGAATTCAATAAGTCTTTCTCCTGCTTCGTTTCTGTCTCCAAGGGCCCATTTCCCCACAATTGCTAATTCTTCTTGGTCTAGACTCCTCTTGGTCTAGACTCCTGATGGCATTACTCTTCGCTTCTTCAACACTCTCAAATTCCCTCACCATGTTAAGGTGTGCATCTGAAGAGGAGGCCCCATTATGTAGTTTGACATTATAATTAAAATGCTAACTGTTTAGTGCAGACTTTTCCATGACTGAGTGCAGCAGAACTGAAAGGCCCATAGCTCCGTGGTAGAGCATTTCATTTGCATGCAAAAGGTCCCAGATTCAATCCCGGGCATCTCCAGTTAGGGCTGAGAGAGACTCCTGCCTAAAGGCCTGGAGAGTCACTGCCAGTCTGTTTAGACCAGCATTTCCCAACTATTGGGCCACCAGATGTTGTTGGACCACAATTCTCATCTTTCCTGACCATTGGCAATGCTGGCTGAGGCTGATGGGAGTTGGGGTCCAACAAGATCTGGTGGCCCACTAGTTGGGAAATGCTGGTTTAGACTGAGAAAGACTGTTTTGAACCCCATGAGTTCAGACTTCTCAGATTCACCCATGAACTGGCCACTGCTTTGAACCAATCCAGTTCTGCCTTCAGCACTGAGGCGGCCTCTGTTGTGTCAGAACCATATCGTCTGCGTATATCCTTTCAAGATACTCCTTATCCCTCACATTTATACCCCTTATTTTGGGGTGTGCCCTTAAATATCTTGCCAGTACCTCAATAGCCATCATGAAAAGCAACAGTGAGAGGGGGCAATCCTACTTCTTCCCCCTTTCTAGGGCAAATCGACTAGAATCACAACCTTAAGACAGATGCTTGCAAATGAAGCACTATATATTTGTCTCAGGGCATGTTCAAACTTGGGGCTAATTCCATAAATTTGTTTTCTCTTTTCCCAGAGGATATGATACAAACCCAATCACAAAAAGGGAGGTTTCAAGTAGAGATGTGGAATAATTAATTAAAGGTAAAAGTTTGCTTTTTTACTTCTTGCTTTGAAGTGGTTATAATTCCTGTGGCTAAATTATTTTTTATGGCTGCTTATTTTTCAAACCTTGCCCCCCCCCAGCTACTTTTGGCTGCTATACTCATACCACTTACTTGGGAATAAGTCCCATTGAGTTCAATGGCCCTTACTTCTGATTTAGGCACAATCAGGATTGTGCTGTTAGTGATAGCTGCTTTAGGGCATTTATTGCTGTTACTAGCCGCTTTAGGCTCATTGAGGAAAGGCAGCATATAAATGTTATAAATAAACACATAAATAAATGTTTACATCCCCGAAGCTTCAATAAATTAAAGAGCTCATATACTTTTTCTGGAAAGCCAGAAAAAAATGACAATAAGACTTCACAAGAGAGCTCATAAAATGTTGGTCTATGTTCATAAAGGCCCTCCTCCAGCTGTACTAACTTTTGATTTTGAAGAAATGTGAAGTAGGCCCTGCCCAATGATCTCAATAGAAGTCTATACGTGTATGATATGGAGAGAGGTGCTTTCTAAAACCTAGGCTGTGAAGGGCTTCATGATACGAAAGCTACTATCCACTGGTAACCTCCAGATCAAATTATTGCAATGTGCTCTGCGTGGGTCTGCTCCTGAGGTTGGCTCAGAAGCTGCAGTTAGTGCAAAATGCAGCAGCTCAACTACTCCCTGGGGCAAACTGTCACCACCATTTTGCCACTAATGAAACAAGTGAAGTGGCTACTAAATAGCTGCTGGGCTAACCTCAAAGTATGGGGACCAGTAAGGCAGTGGCAAATTCAGAATTGCATGGTCCTTTTGTGATAGTCACATCCATGTCCCCTTCTAAGACAATACAACCTTCTAAAATGATAGAATAATCTGGCCAGGTTTGAATGCTGCTTTCTGCTTCTCTGTCACTGTCACTATTTGACTGTCCTTTCTCACAGTCAGAGATATTGTTTGAATTACTGAATCCAGTGTCTACACATTTCTTTCCTGCTGCTTCCAAATGGCTTGATGATGTAGATGGGACACTATCATCAGGATTCACTGTCTCTTCTTCTGCAGTTACATAATTTTCACTCTCCCCAACTTGTCTTGTCTTTTTGAGGTAGGAACTAACAAAAGCTTGCTTGCAGTTGACACTCATTGGGGCCTGCATAATTAACTCTGAAAACCCTACAGTAATAAAGGAAAACAGAAACTTTTCTTAAAAAACGGGGGTGTGCACAGGCTCTCTCTCACACACACACTTTTTATGGGGGCTATTTTGCTGCTGGAGAGAGCCAGTGTGGCATAGTGGTTAGAGTGTTGGCCTACGACCTGGAAGACCAGGGTTCGAATCCCCACACAGCCATGAAGCTCACTGGGTGCCCTTGGGCCAGTCACTGCCTCTCAGCCTCAGAGGAAGGCAATGATAAACCCCCTCTGAATACCGCTTACCATGAAAACCCAATTCGTAGGGTCACCATAAGTCAGGATCGACTTGAAGGCAGTCCATTTCATTTTTCATTTTGCTGCTGGGTTAAGACAAAGCTTGTTTTTCCCCAAAATGAAGGAATTCACACTCTCTAATCAGGTACTCATTTTGTGTTGAATGTGTAACCTTTAAACTTTGCCACCTTCTAGAAAGCAGGAAACTATTTTCCCAGCCCCTTATCCTATCTGCCTATGTCAGCCCTCCTCCTTCTACACATACTAGAATGTTAGAAACAAAAGAAAGATTTCAGTCCATTCAGGCAGTTTTTCATCATCATCACCACCACCTTCACCATCATCATCATTATACTGTAAGTTAAGCAACCCCCTTTGAAGAGTTTCCCTTCTTAGCTGCCATATGAGCTTATGAGTTTTAGGAGGAAGCTTAAACATGGCAATTCCTGATCATAACTTCAGGTGATGGCTTTACCACATACACAAACAGGCATTCCTAGTTGCATTTTTCTCCCCACCATGTTGAACATATTTTCCTCTCTTTTCCTCCTTTTCCCCTCCTTCTGGCTTTGGGCTAGAACAAAACCACACATCTTCCTTCTCCCCCCTTTATTTGCTGCATGACTGAGAATGAGATCCTGGTTTACAAACAAACAAACTGCAGGGCATGCAGGAGAGAGAGAGAGAGCACCCCCCTTCAGCCCAAGTTCTCCTCTTTTAGCCTTTTTAAGGTTCTCTGTGAAAGGCCTAAACTGAATATTGTTGCAAATGTGTGGCACCACTGAATCCAGAAACCCACAGTATTGTTTAGTAAGGCAAAAATGGCATCACCAAATTGAGACTTTTCCAACCCCAAAATCAGCAGCCAATGAAATGGATAATGTACTGTCATCATATCACACCTTTTGCATAATAGAGGTGATGGGAATGCATGGCTGCAGATTTCGGGGACAGCCACTTGTTGCCAAGATGAATAGTTCCATCTTGAGAACTTTTTGTAAACAGAGAGAATTAGTAGGAGGGATGCATTTTTGCTGTCACTTGTGGCAAGGAAGAAAGTCTCAGCCCCCACTTTCACACCTTGCAGAATTTCAATATCATTCCCTTCAGAAATGGTGGCTTAAACAACGATGCCAAAAAACATATGCTTCTGTGTCAGATGTTTCACTTAATTTGGGAGTCTACAGGCAGCCTGAGAGCTCTCGCTGCCAAAGTGCCGGCACAAATTGTCTCCTTTGGTTTTTAATTGGAATCATGTTCATTTCCAGGCGGAGGTGGGACAACCGGTACATGGCACTGCTAATTTTCTCAGCTGTTCAAGTTCACACACTACCCCTTAACTAGCTGGAGGACAATAGCCAAGACTTTCTGCCAAGCTAGCTTTTCTGCACGTAGTGTCTTTACACGAACTGTCATAAGAACATAAGAACATAAGAACATAAGAAGAGCCTGCTGGATCAGGCCAGTGGCCCATCTAGTCCAGCATCCTGTTCTCACAGTGGCCAACCAGGTGCCTGGGGGAAGCCCGCAAGCAGGACCCGAGTGCAAGAACACTCTCCCCTCCTGAGGCTTCCGGCAACTGGTTTTCAGAAGCATGCTGCCTCTGACTAGGGTGGCACAGCACAGCCATCATGGCTAGTAGCCATTGATAGCCCTGTCCTCCATGAATTTGTCTAATCTTCTTTTAAAGCCGTCCAAGCTGGTGGCCATTACTGCATTTTGTGGGAGCAAATTCCATAGTTTAACTATGCGCTGAGTAAAGAAGTACTTCCTTTTGTCTGTCCTGAATCTTCCAACATTCAGCTTCTTTGAATGTCCACGAGTTCTAGTATTATGAGAGAGGGAGAAGAATTTTTCTCTATCCACTTTCTCAATGCCATGCATAATTTTATACACTTCTATCATGTCTCCTCTGACCCGCCTTTTCTCTAAACTAAAAAGCCCCAAATGCTGCAACCTTTCCTCGTAAGGGAGTCGCTCCATCCCCTTGATCATTCTGGTTGCCCTCTTCTGAACCTTTTCCAACTCTATAATATCCTTTTTGAGATGAGGCGACCAGAACTGTACACAGTATTCCAAATGCGGCCGCACCATAGATTTATACAACGGCATTATGATATCAGCTGTTTTATTTTCAATACCTTTCCTAATTATTGCTAGCATGGAATTTGCCTTTTTCACAGCTGCCGCACACTGGGTCGACATTTTCATCGTGCTGTCCACTACAACCCCGAGGTCTCTCTCCTGGTCGGTCACCGCCAGTTCAGACCCCATGAGCGTATATGTGAAATTCAGATTTTTTGCTCCAATATGCATAATTTTACACTTGTTTATATTGAATTGCATTTGCCATTTTTCCGCCCATTCACTCAGTTTGGAGAGGTCTTTTTGGAGCTCTTCGCAATCCCTTTTTGTTTCAACAACCCTGAACAATTTAGTGTCATCAGCAAACTTGGCCACTTCAGTGCTCACTCCTAATTCTAGGTCATTAATGAACAAGTTGAAAAGTACAGGTCCCAATACCGATCCTTGAGGGACTCCACTTTCTACAGCCCTCCATTGGGAGAACTGTCCGTTTATTCCTACTCTCTGCTTTCTGCTTCTTAACCAATTTCTTATCCACAAGAGGACCTCTCCTCTTATTCCATGACTGCTAAGCTTCCTCAGAAGCCTTTGGTGAGGTACCTTGTCAAACGCTTTTTGAAAGTCTAAGTACACTATGTCCACTGGATCACCTCTATCTATATGCTTGTTGACACTCTCAAAGAATTCTAATAGGTTACTGAGACAGGACTTTCCCTTGCAGAAGCCATGCTGGCTCTGCTTCAGCAAGGCTTGTTCTTCTATGTGCTTGGTTAATCTAGCTTTAATAATACTTTCTACCAGTTTTCCAGGGACAGAAGTTAAGCTAACTGGCCTGTAATTTCCGGGATCCCCTCTGGATCCCTTTTTGAAGATTGGTGTTACATTTGCCACTTTCCAGTCCTCAGCCACGGAGGAGGACCCAAGGGACAAGTTACATATTTTAGTTAGCAGATCAGCAATTTCACCTTTGAGTTCTTTGAGAACTCTCGGGTGGATGTCATCCGGGCCCGGTGATTTGTCAGTTTTTATATTGTCCATTAAGCTTAGAATTTCCTCTCTCGTTACCACTATTTGTCTTAGTTCCTCAGAATCCCTTCCTGCAAATGTTAGTTCAGGTTCAGGGATCTGCCCTATATCTTCCACTGTGAAGACAGATGCAAAGAATTCATTTAGCTTCTCTGCAATCTCCTTATCGTTCTTTAGGACACCTTTGACTCCCTTATCATCCAAGGGTCCAATTGTCTCCCTAGATGGTCTCCTGCTTTGAATGTATTTATAGAATTTTTTGTTGTTGGTTTTTATGTTCTTAGCAATGTGCTCCTCAAATTCTTTTTTAGCATCCCTTATTGTCTTCTTGCATTTCTTTTGCCAGAGTTTGTGTTCTTTTTTATTTTCTTCATTCGGACAAGACTTCCATTTTCTGAAGGAAGACTTTTTGCCTCTAAGAGCTTCCTTGACTTTGCTGGTTAACCATGCTGGCATCTTCTTGGCCCTGGCGGTACCTTTTCTGATCTGCGGTATGCACTCCAGTTGAGCTTCTAATATAGTGTTTTTAAACAACTTCCAAGCATTTTCGAGTGATGTGACCCTCTGGACTTTGTTTTTCAGCTTTCTTTTTACCAATCCCCTCATTTTTGTGAAGTTTCCTCTTTTGAAGTCAAATGTGACCGTGTTGGATTTTCTTGGCAATTGGCCAGTTACATGTATGTTTAATTTAATAGCACTGTGGTCACTGCTCCCAATCGGTTCAACAACACTTACATCTCGCACCAGGTCCCGGTCCCCACTGAGGATTAAATCCAGGGTTGCCGTCCCTCTGGTCGGTTCCATGACCAACTGATCTAGGGAATAGTCATTTAGAATATCTAGAAACTTTGCTTCTTTGCCATGTCTGGAACACATATGCAGCCAGTCTATGTCCGGGTAGTTGAAGTCACCCATTACTACCACATTTCCTAGTTTGGATGCTTCCTCAATTTCATATCTCATCTCAAGGTCTCCTTGAGCATTTTGATCAGGGGGACGATAGATCGTTCCCAGTATTAAGTCCCTCCTGGGGCACGGTATCACCACCCACAACGATTCTGTGGAGGAGTCTGCCTCTTTTGGGGTTTCGAGCTTGCTGGATTCAATGCCTTCTTTCACGTATAGAGCGACTCCGCCACCAATACGTCCTTCCCTGTCCTTCCGATATAGTTTATATCCAGGGATAACCGTATCCCACTGTCTATGTTCTGTGTATGCTAAGAGGACTATGACTTCCTTCACAATCATGCTGGCAATGCTGCAGGAATTGTTTCTGCTAAGCATGATGCAAGCCATGTCTTGCACAGCATTTGGCATTCTGTCCTAAGCTAGGAAGTTTTGCTGGGTTGGCCGGCCCTGCCCTGCTTCTCAAAAGAACAAGACAAAGCACAAAACAACCTCCCCTCTCCCCTCCCTAACATTGGATCTAGATGTAATATTTGCCATGATGTGGCCTCAGACTAGGAATCCTCAGAGGCAGATTCTTCTGATGACAGCCTCAAGGAAAAGACTGATCCTCTTCCTGGTCTGTCTCTTATGGAGCCGTGGTCACTGGAGCCCACATCTTCCCTGAATTTTGAGGGGTCACCTCTGCCAAGAGAGGGACTATATTCAGAAGGGCAGATTATTGCTTGAAAGAGAAGCTAGGAAGATCCCCAAGCTACACATTTCAGCACCTCAGATATCTTCCTGGCCTGATGCCACCAATATAAGACCTAGTGATATTGTGCAGAAGTGGTAGGATATCTCTCTGAGCATCTCCATTAAAATCAATGTCTGCAGTACCACGAATGATGCTTTTGCTGGGGGGGGGGGAGCCACTGCCACCCCTATGCCTCACAGGAAACCAAAGTGGAAATTCAGATGGTTGAGGTTCTTCTGAATATTCTTCAGCTTTGGTAGAAACTAGCCACGGGAATCAGACAGGATTCTTGGAAAATAATTAGAATGCTTTCCACCATTACACACAGTGGTGGCTTGGGTCCATTGTGACTGGTAGGATGGAAGGCAGGGAGACCAAGAGTAGGTGGAGCCAGAGCCAATGAAAAATGAGCCCACTAAGTCTCATTTTGTCCCCACCTTCCTCCCTGTTGAAGTCTACAAGGGCAACACTGAGACTAACGATGAGGTAGCGGATAGGCAGTGCTGCCCCCTTGATTGGTCTAAGTAAGAAGGCAGGCAGGCGGGGGCTGGCTGACAGTAGACTGGGGTTGATGGGGCAGTTCCCACATTTGCCCAAATGGAGCAGACTGCACTGCACAAAAAGGTAATGTTTGATGCTGCCTTCAGAGCATTCTGTGAATTTACCTCAAATGAATGAGTCACATGACTGAGCCAGGGCAATTTGTAAATGCTTGGAGTGTGGCATGGCAGACAATTTGCCAAAAGTTTATTCTCTCTCTCTCTCTTTCTCTCAGCTTGTCTAACAGCTTGTGCATTTTGTAATGCCTTCTTTCATTGCTATGACAACAGTTAAACATTAAGGTGAGCATGAGGAGAGAGTTCAGTTTTTGTGCTGGGAGGGTCGGCAAAATGAAACCTGTTTTTCCCCCAGAAGATAAGAACATAAGAACATAAGAAGAGCCTGCTGGATCAGGCCAGTGGCCCATCTAGTCCAGCATCCTGTTCTCACAGTGGCCAACCAGGTGCCTGGGGGAAGCCTGCAAGCAGGACCCGAGTGCAAGAACACTCTCCCCTCCTGAGGCTTCCGGCAACTGGTTTTCAGAAGCATGCTGCCTCTGACTAGGGTGGCAGAGCACAGCCATCACGGCTAGTAGCCATTGATAGCCCTGTCCTCCATGAATTTGTCTAATCTTCTTTTAAAGCCATCCAAGCTGGTGGCCATTACTGCATCTTGTGGGAGCAAATTCCATAGTTTAACTATGCGCTGAGTAAAGAAGTACTTCCTTTTGTCTGTCCTGAATCTTCCAACATTCAGCTTCTTTGAATGTCCACGAGTTCTAGTATTATGAGAGAGGGAGAAGAATTTTTCTCTATCCACTTTCTCAATGCCATGCATAATTTTATACACTTCTATCATGTCTCCTCTGACCCGCCTTTTCTCTAAACTAAAAAGCCCCAAATGCTGCAACCTTTCCTCGTAAGGGAGTCGCTCCATCCCCTTGATCATTCTGGTTGCACTCTTCTGAACCTTTTCCAACTCTATAATATCCTTTTTGAGATGAGGCAACCAGAACTGTACACAGTATTCCAAATGCGGCCGCACCATAGATTTATACAATGGCATTATGATATCGGCTGTTTTATTTTCAATACCTTTCCTAATTATCGCTAGCATGGAATTTGCCTTTTTCACAGCTGCCGCACACTGGGTCGACATTTTCATCGTGCTGTCCACTACAACCCCGAGGTCTCTCTCCTGGTCGGTCACCGCCAGTTCAGACCCCATGAGCGTATATGTGAAATTAAGATTTTTTGCTCCAATATGCATAATTTTACACTTGTTTATATTGAATTGCATTTGCCATTTTTCTGCCCATTCACTCAGTTTGGAGAGGTCTTTTTGGAGCTCTTCGCAATCCCTTTTTGTTTTAACAACCCTGAACAATTTAGTGTCATCAGCAAACTTGGCCACTTCACTGCTCATTCCTAATTCTAGGTCATTAATGAACAAGTTGAAAAGTACAGGTCCCAATACCGATCCTTGAGGGACTCCACTTTCTACAGCCCTCCATTGGGAGAACTGTCCGTTTATTCCTACTCTCTGCTTTCTGCTTCTTAACCAATTTCTTATCCACAAGAGGACCTCTCCTCTTATTCCATGACTGCTAAGCTTCCTCAGAAGCCTTTGGTGAGGTACCTTGT
Organism: Rhineura floridana; assembly: GCF_030035675.1. Taxonomy (NCBI): domain Eukaryota; kingdom Metazoa; phylum Chordata; class Lepidosauria; order Squamata; family Rhineuridae; genus Rhineura; species Rhineura floridana. The sequence continues at coordinate 8,688,490 of NC_084480.1, forward strand.
CAAATGCTTTTTGAAAGTCTAAGTACACTATGTCCACTGGATCACCTCTATCTATATGCTTGCTGACACTCTCAAAGAATTCTAATAGGTTACTGAGACAGGACTTTCCCTTGCAGAAGCCATGCTGGCTCTGCTTCAGCAAGGCTTGTTCTTCTATGTGCTTAGTTAATCTAGCTTTAATAATACTTTCTACCAGTTTTCCAGGGACAGAAGTTAAGCTAACTGGCCTGTAATTTCCGGGATCCCCCCTGGATGCCTTTTTGAAGATTGGCGTTACATTTGCCACTTTCCAGTCCTCAGGCACGGAGGAGGACCCGAGGGACAAGTTACATATTTTAGTTAGCAGATCAGCAATTTCACCTTTGAGTTCTTTGAGAACTCTCGGGTGGATGCCATCCGGGCCCGGTGATTTGTCAGTTTTTATATTGTCCATTAAGCTTAGAACTTCCTCTCTCGTTACCACTATTTGTCTCAGTTCCTCAGAATCCCTTCCTGCAAATGTTAGTTCAGGTTCAGGGATCTGCCCTATATCTGTCCCGGTCCCCACTGAGGATTAAGTCCAGGGTTGCTGTCCCTCTGGTCGGTTCCATGACCAACTGGTCTAGGGAATAGTCATTTAGAATATCTAGAAACTTTGCTTCTTTGCCATGACTGGAACACATATGCAGCCAGTCTATGTCCGGGTAGTTGAAGTCACCCATTACTACCACATTTCCTAGTTTGGATGCTTCCTCAATTTCATATCTCATCTCCAGGTCTCCCTGAGCATTTTGATCAGGGGGACGATAGATCGTTCCCAGTATTAAGTCCCTCCTGGGGCATGGTATCACCACCCACAACGATTCTGTGGAGGAGTCTGCCTCTTTTGGGGTTTCGAGCTTGCTGGATTCAATGCCTTCTTTCACGTATAGAGCGACTCCGCCACCAATACGTCCTTCCCTGTCCTTCCGATATAGTTTATATCCAGGGATAACCGTATCCCACTGGTTTTCTCCATTCCACCAGGTCTCCGTTATGCTCACTATATCAATGCTCTCCTCTAAGACCAAGCACTCCAGTTCTCCCATCTTGGTTCGCAGGCTCCTAGCATTAGCGTACAGGCACTTGTAAGCAGTGTCTCTCTTCAAGTGTCTTTGGCACTTGTGGTTAGGCCTGTGGTAATTTTGCTCTTCTGAATTTGTATCCTGTGCCCCTGCTCTCACAATGCCTACTTCTAGGCCTACCCCTTTTAAAATTTCATCATTTCTTTGGTTTTTATCCCAGGGGGGAGGTTTATTCCGAACCGGACCTTTCTCAGCTCCTGTCGGGATCACCGTTGCTATGGTATCAGAGGACCACCAGTGTGACGAGGAGACAAAGGGGGAGGACTTCCTTATAGAGACCTCTGGCAACCAAGCTTAGACCACTCCAAAAGACAATTTATCTCTTCATGCAAGTAAGTTACCAGAGAAAGCATTATGTGCTCTAATGGAAGGAAATCCACTACATCTAACAAGATTCTAGTCCACAAGAGCTGATTCATTTCTAGCCTGTGGCAGTTTCAGCACCTTGGACAGCTCATTGAAAGTTCCCACTAAAACTTGGAGTATGTTCTACTGCCCCACTAATATGAGAGCCACCAGCCACCACTGTGTGGCAGGCTACCTGAGTTTTTCAAGCTCTCTGCCATAAGGGAACTGAGAATGACTCACCTGCTGAGGAGCCCCAGACTTCAGAAGAAAGGACACAGTGAGAGTGCAACTTTGGATTCAGGAGGTCCTAGGTTCAATTCCTGATATATCCAGCTGAAAGGATCAGATAGGAAATCATACAGAAGACCTCTCTCTGCCTTAGGCTCTGCAGAGCTTCTGCCATTCAGAGTAGAGAGAGCTCAGCTAGATGAACTCATTCTCTAACCTCCTGGTGGTACAGTATAGTGGAAATATGAGCAAAGATGTCCCTGGCTCAAATATCTAACATAAAGACCCCAGGCAAGGGCAGAAGATGAGCTACACAGGTTTAGAGGCACTGCTTTGATGGGAAATTGCTGGAGAGATCCATATACATGTAGTTTTGAATTCCATGACAGAAGCAAGGAAGGTAAAAATGCAATCAATATAACCTGATCCAGAAGCCCATTAAGTGGTAAGATTTGAGGAGAAATTCACTCTGATTTGCATTTTAATGAGAATCAAACTAATTTGCACTTCTCAAAATGATGCCCAAATCCAAAGGCAGGTAATTCACACTTTCCAAGTTTTGCAATACAGTTCTTCAACCAAAATATGTGTGCAAAAGTGCATATTTTAGTGAAGATACCATGCAAAAATGCATTTTAGTGAGCAAAATTGCTTGCAAAAATGTGTCAACAGGAAAAAAAGTTCATACATGAAATGTATATTAGGAGAAAAGGGGACTAATGTTCAGATGACTTTTCATGGGGAATTTTTTCTTAAGAAAGAACCTGATGGACTTGATTGGAAAAACGAGAACCTTAAATTCACAGATCCATCTGCCATTGTCACCCCAGCTTCAGATCTTCTATGTCATCATCTGCTGCAGTAAGGAACTACATTACACCAACTTTCCTTACAGAGTCTTGTAAGGATTATCGAGACAGTGTTCACTACAGGTTTTTTTAAAACTCTTGAATCAGACTCTTTAAATTCCTGATACCCTCAGGTAGCAATCTAGTGCAGACTTACTAGGAAGTAATTCCTACTGATGCTAAGGAGGAATTATTTTTGAACTACCGTGCACAGAATTGGGCTGTAATCCCAGATATGTCTGTCTGTCTATAGCACTATGTTTGGTACTAAAAACACAAGGGTGTGTGTGTAAGGATGGAGGGGAAATGTGATTCAGCTTGCATGTAAAGGTGAACCTACCTAGTTTGTCTTTTCCAAAACAATGCACAAATCGAAACACTGCCGTCCTTCAAAATTCACCTTTCTCTGAAATTTGCAATGCAGTTCTCCAGCCAAGTAGTATGCACAAAAAATGCACATATTAGAGTAAATTGTGCACATAAATCCATACATCAGGGAAAATAACATACAAAATGCATTAAATTAGGGGAAAGTGTTTGCAAAAATGTGTATATTTGTCAAAGCTGCATAAAAAATGTGTTGGTAGGACACTAAAATGCTGGTGAATTGTCATGAGTATCGTTTTAAAATCTGTATCTATATCTATTTATCTGTATTGCAAATTGCTTCAGAAGAACTGAATGTGAGACTAGAAAAATGAGGAATGCAGAGAATTTAAATGGACAGATTCACCCATTCCTAGGGGACAGTGAGAGAATGTGCGCCAGCCACACATCTGGCCATTGCATGTTTAGCATCAGTCTGAAGGGGCCCAACATGAGCAAAATGCATATGTATGACAGATAACCAACATGTGGACATTTGGTGTTAGGTTTATTTATTTTATTTATTTATTTATTGCATTTATATGCTGCCCCATAGCCGAAGCTCTCTGGGCTGTTTACAGTAACTAAAAACATTAAAAACAAATATATCAAATTTAAAACACGTCTTTTAAAAACAATTTAAAACACAATTTAAAACAATTTAAAAATTCTAAAATTCCTGGGAGAAGAGGAAAGTCTTGACCTGGTGCCGAAAAGATTTACTATTCAAAGTACCCTGTAGAGTCTGTTTATATATTCATTTTATTTTCTACAGCACTCAGCCCATTCACTCCAACTTTGGCATTGGACACCTCCAGATGTGTTTACATCATAGTCAAGAGGTTATGGCCCAAGGTTACTGAGCTATGTGTTTGCCCATGCCTCCTCAAGGATGCTTTTCCAGTGTGCCAATTTTTCCTACTTAAAAAAGCACTACCCCCACCAGCATCCAGTTATAAGCCAGTGAGGTCTTAGTGCTACATACTTCTTCCCTGCTTGTAATACATTTACTTAATAATCTTTATTTATTTATTTATTAGATTTATATCCCGCCCTTCCTCCCAGTAGGAGTCCAGGGAAGCAAACATAAGCACTCAAAACACTCTAAAACATCATAAAGATATACGTTAAAATATATTACAACAAAACATCCTTAAAAACAATCATGTTTAAGCTAGACACTTTTTAAGTGGTATACCATCAGTAAAAATGGTGTATTCATGCAAACAGCAGAGGAAGGTAACAATGCAAAATTTCTGACCAGGAATAAGATGGTGCAATGCAGACATAAAAAGGAAGACTGTTTTAGTTTTCCTGTCTATTTATTTTTATCCTAAGTCTGGAAAGAGATGTTATGGTGGACATTTGGATGCTGTCACATCACTTCTTTGTCTCCTGCTCTATTCCCAGGTCATGTCTAGAAATATAACATCTATTATATGATTAGGACCAGCTCTAGTTATCCTTTGGGGGGGACTTTGGCATGCTGCCATCCTGCCCCGCCTCCTCACTAGGTATCTGGGTGGGTGATCCTACTGTAGTTGCAGTCACATTTTTATTTAACCCAAATGCAATGAACCAGAAGTTCCATTTTGCATGTTTTTAAAAATGGCTGCCTCCACAAAGCACCTAGCAACTGCACCTTTCTTTCCCCACCAGGGACTAGAACTATGTACTATAAGTCCCAGAATCCCCACTAGGAAACTGATGTTACAGGTATTGTTGCTGCCAAGAAGAAAGTTCTTCTCTTTGGTGGGAATAGGGCACACAGGATGAGTTTCCCATTAAGGATCCTGGAGCTTGTAGTACCAGTACCCAGAGGAGAAGATGTTCCACCAAGATCTGGGAGTGCTTGCAACTTCTGCCTTCACCTACTCTAAGGCACATAACTGCCTTTGGGGAGCAGAAGAAGGAGGTGATGGGCACTTCCTGAGGTTAGATAATGTCCATAGTCTTGATGCTTTATGGAGTGAATTGGAAGATGATGTTTGTACCTATTATTATTATTGTTGTTGTTGTTGTTGTTGTTGTTGTTGTTGTTATTGTTATAAAACAATGGGGGGACAAATGTGACCGCATTGAACTTTATAACTACATTACATTTTTTAAGTTGCTTGATTTTCTTCAGATTTCATAGTCTCTTCATCTTCTATATAAAGATAATAACTTGCCTTAAATGAAACATTGGGGACTAATAAACTGATTGATTTAAGTGTGAATTATAAGTCTGTGGTTTATATCACTGGTTATGCTTTACTCCATGTCTCACTGGGTAGCTAATGAACAAATCTGAACCCTGATTAGAGGACCACATTAACTTTGGTGCATTGGCCAATATAGTCCAACCCCCCTGCTTGATGCAGAACATCCAGAGTAAGATAGAATTCCACATGTAGAATCCTCTTTGACATTTTAAGCACATGGCTCCTCCCAAAGAATCCTGGGAACTGTAGTTTCCTAAGGATGCTGGGAACTGTAGCTCTGTGAAGGGGAAGTTGGGTGCTTTAAATGTATGGTGTGGATGTGACCTTAAATTCTTTTTCACTTCCCCCCAAATTCTTTAGATGTTTTGATGACACAGGAAGGTCCAAGTTTCCTCCAGTTTTTTGCTGTAGCTGAAATTTGGTGGCACTCAACTTGAAAAATGTCATTTAAAAGGTGGAATTAGGCAACCAAGTTTCACATCCAGCCTTGAGTGTTGATTTTTACAGTCATAAGTTGGAGATATGAGTTATACACTGTTCTTAAGAAAGGGTGATTCTATATATGTCTATACATAGAACACTTCTATATATGTCTATTCATAAGGAAGGCCTCACTAGTTTTTTTAATGTTTATTTTCTAACATTTCTATCTCATCTTTCCCTGTGGTCCCTGGAGCTGACTGGAGCAAACGTATCAACTTTGTTTTTTCAGTTTCTTATTTTTCCAATCTGAGGTTCAGTCCTCCACATTTCCATATCAGCTCGCATGTATTGTTGTTGTTGTTGTTATATACAAAAAACTAATGAAAATTCATCAACATTTTAGTGTGAATGCATATCTTTCACTATATACATTTTATATTCACTTTTGCCCAATATACACATTTTTGTAAAGCTATGTTCATAAATATAATGCATCTTTGTATGATATTTTCTCGAATATATGCATTTTTATGCACACTCTATCCAAGTATATGCATTTCCATATGCATCACACGGCTGAAGAATTGCACTGCAAAATTCAGAGAAGCATGAATTTTGAAGAATTACTCTGTTTCAGTTCATGTATTGTTTAGGAAAGTGTGGATTAGGTAAATTCACCTTTAAATGTGGATGGCATCAAATTTCTTCCCATCCCTAGGGTTTCCAAGGCTGTCATCCAACCAGGCACTCACATGACCGAGAACTGCTTCGTTCAACAAGGTGATGCCATATCCTGAATTCAATGGGAATTAGTTCCAGGTAAGTGTGTATAGATTAGAACTTTATCCTTAATTACCAACATTTGCCTTAACATAACCAAAGCTCTTGCAAGAGAGAAGCTATTTTAAACTTCCAAGTTTTCTAATGAAACTGCAACTTAAACCAGCCCTCACTTTCTTGGTATACAGGCTGCAATTATCACTGTGTTATTTTCCTGAAGGGATATTTATCTTCACAGCATGATCACAAAGATAAATGGTAAAGTTTAAAATTCAAAAGTGCTTACCACAGGGCATTATGATAAGACAATGACAATAATGAAATGAAAGAACTGTTGAGAGTGGGAGGGGTAAAAAACACACCAAACACCCCCTTTTATGCGCAAATCAGTTATTGAGTGCTTTAATTGAAATATATTTCATAAAAAAGATTGCGTTGCCAACAGATCATTGCATTTGCAGGCATTGGTTTCTTAAATAATAATAGTAATAACAATTGTTTTAAGAAGGGGCTTTTTTCACTCCCTGTAGCTTTTCTGGAAATATAGATAACATTTCTGAACAGCAGCGGAATACAGCAGTTTGAGCCATAGTAGTCAACATAACAATTAGTACAGTTTGTTACAGTGATGGGAGAGGTGGAAGACAGAACTATATTCAAGGAATCTGCTACACAGAGGACAAAAATGAAGGCTAATTCCAGGCTGCTTTTGCTCATCTACAGGGATGCAATGCCACACAGCAGCTGATGCAGGAATAGCATGCAGGAAACATCAGCCGTTATAGGCTACAGAAAAAACACTTCTCCACAAGCTGCTTTCATTTCTGAACTTTTCAGTGATCTCAAACATGTGGCAACCTTTGACTCTTGTGAGCACCAGAATGCAGTCCATGGGAGGCTGATCCATTAGGGCAAATGGGCTGCTGCCCTCCCAACCTTGGAAGGGGCCATAGCACAGTGGCAGAACATCTGCTTTGCATGCAGAAGATGCTAGGTTCAATGCCCGACATCTCCATGTAAGGCCGGAAGAGACTCCTGCCTGAAGCCCTGGAGAGCTACTGCCAGTCAGTGTGGACAATACTGAGCTTGACGGACCAATGGTCTGACTTGGTATAAGGCAGCTTCCTATGTTCTAAACTCCCCTGCCCCACCTCCCTTCATTCTTACAAGCAGTACAGGGGCGGCACTGGCTGTCAGCTTCCTCCCCCATAGGCTATATACTCTGCACTATATATTTAAAATGGCCATACTACCCTGAACACGCCCGATCTCGTCTGATCTCAGAAGCTAAGCAGGGTCAGGCCTGGTTAGTATTTGGATGGGAGACCGCCTGGGAATACCGGGTGCCGTAGGCTTAGAGGAAGGCAATGGTAAACCACCTCTGAATACCTCTTACCATGAAAACCCTATGAATATATCCAAAAAAAATCCATAGGGTCACCATAAGTGACTTGAAGGCATACAACAACAACATATTTCAAGCAGTATCATATCACTTTAAGCAGTCATAGCTTCCCCAAACAGTCTTGGTAACTGTAGCTTATTAAGGGTGCTGAGAGTTGTTTGGAGACCCCTATTTCCCTCACAGTATTTATTTATTTATTTAAAATATTTCTATCCTGCCCTTCTACCTTATAATAGGGAACTCAGGGCAGCTTACAAAAATAAAATCAAACATGTACATGATAAAATTGTAAAGAGTAAAATCACAAAAAAATTAAAATAAATTTAAAATATATAAAATACAATATATGTGTGTGTGTGTTGTTGTTGTTGTTGTTGTTGTTATGTGCCTCCAAGTAGACTACGACTTATGGCAACCCTATGAATCAGTGACCTCCAAGAGCATCTGTCATGAACCACCCTGTTCAGATCTTGTAAGTTCAGGTCTGTGGCTTCCTTTATGGAATCAATTCATCTTTTGTTTGGCCTTCCTCTTTTCCTACTCCCTTCTGTTTTCCCCAGCATTATTGTCTTTTCTAGTGAATCATGTCTTCTTATGATGTGTCCAAAGTAGGATAACCTCAGTTTCATCATTTTAGCTTCTAATTGTAGTTCTGGTTTACTTCTTTTTCACATTCCATGGTATTCGCAAAGTTCTTCTCCAACACCACATTTATATATATACATACACACACACATATATACTAAAGGGACTACAATGGTAAAAATTAATGCAGAAGGCATAAAGTCAGGGTCAGTGCTACAATTCACAGAGTAGCTTAACAATCAGACCCTTTTTCTAGGACACTCTGGGAATGATAGCTCTGTGAGGAAGACAGGGTTCTTTCCTAACTCTCAGCATCCTTAACAAACTACAGTTCCCAGGATATTTTTGGTGGAAGCCATGGCTCCTTAAAGTGTATGATACTGCTTTAAACATATGGTGCTGATGGGGCCTCAAGTTATTCCTTATATTAGTGAAGAAAGCTAGAAAGCTGTTGTATGCTAACAATACATGTTTTGTTTAGTTTTAACATAAGACCTCTGTCATAAGCTTCATGCTTCTGCGGTTTCCCTCTTTGCTCTAGCCATACCCCTTCGCCCCTTGTTCCTTCCAAACCAGTGCTCTAAAGGGCCTGAACCACATATGTGTTGTCTGTGTAGAACTCAGCAGGGAAGAGGATGGGGGCAAATCTCTGCCTGCCATTGGTTCTGGGTCCATCTTCTCTGCTTTCTTCCCTACCAATCTCAACAGGCGCCAGCGACCACTGGTGCAGTCCTCGACATTTAGAAAGTTAAGGGGTACAACGGGGAATGCTTTTCAAGCTATCCTTATGTGATTGTTTTCTCTGTTGTTCCATATAGGATCACCCAAATCCAAGGGTTCAAATTACAAGAAAGGTTTTTACAACTAAACTTTAGGAAGAACTTCCTGATGGTACAAGCTGCTTGACAATGGAACAGCCTGCCTTGGAAAGTGGTGGACTATTCTCGGTGTGCAAGTGCATGTGTTTGTGTTTACATAGAGGTTGGAGGGCCACCTATCATCATGGACACTCTAGCAGTGGATTTCCTGAATTGATGGTGGTGGGTGGGATGGTGGGTTGAACCATATGATCTCTGATGTCCCTTCAAAGTCTTTGATTTTATTAATTTTCCCTCCAAAATCCTGAGTTCCAAATTGTCTGACCATATTTTCCAAAGTGGAAATGATGCAATAAGGATCTTCCTTTACCCATTTTTTTTTATTTCTGAATTTTGTAAAAATCTGCTATGTATGTTTGGTTTGCCACAGTTTTCAATAGGATTGGAAAAGGATAGGCATTTGCAAGTGTGTTTGCAAAAAGAGCAATGGCGTTCCTGCCTGAAGTGGGGGCGTGTTTGCCGCCAACCAACTTCTAGAAGGCTCAGGAACTTTTTCGAGGTTTCCATAGATGGTCAGCTGGGGTTACTGACCAATGGGATGCGAGGCAGGAGTGGGTTTAAAAACCCACTCCTCCCTCAAAACCTTGCCTCTTTTCATCTTGCAGCACCCGCCCCCCCCTCCCTTGTCAGTATGGGCTTCAACAGTCACCAGATGGGGCTGAGTAGGATTTTTTTTTTAGGGATTTTGAGTTCAGAATCCCTTTGGTTTTGCCCACTCCATACTGCTGGGTTGATTCAGTTGGCTTTTTGGGGGGTTGTGGATGTTTAGCTAATGGCTGGCATGGAATTTGGGCAGGTGAGGAAGGTGGGGGAAAAGTAGGAAAAGGAGGCATGTTGTTAAAGGGAACTCCCTAGGGAACTACCAGTGCTGAATGACTGGTAGGGATCTGGGCGTGTCCTTGTGGGACCAGCTTGCGCAGAATGGTGAACGCCTGTACGGTGGGGCCAGGCTGCAGAGGTTGGAAACACATACTTGGGTCTTCTAGCAATGAGGGATAAGTTTTCCCACATCCTTGGCTGGGGAGTCACAGTCCGTTGAGACTGACATGCCCAGGAGACTGGGGGGAATGCTCCCTTTCAGTCAGGTTTATCCTCACCTGCCCAAAGTAAGATCAATTTAGATATTTGGATGTAATTGGCTGAAGTTTAATCTTTGTAATATTTTAATAAATATAACATTATTCCATTGCGGTGTCACAAGTCTTCTTTGGTGTGATGGCAATGGCCACATGGATGGTGTGGTGTCCCACAGGAGCTGAATCTCCTGTGAGGATGGAGTGAGAAGAGCCTGAGAGAAGGCTGGCATTGCTGTAGTCAAGCCAGTCCAATCAAAGGAAAAAGAGACCACTAAACAACAATCAGTCACAAGGATTATCCAGGAGGAAACTTTGGCGATCAATTTGTCTGACAAAGTACTCATGGAGCAGGAACATGCCCTATCCTCAATAAGGCTCTGTCCTTTGTTCCCACATCCCAGCATAATATTGTTCAGACCTGCCTTGACTTATTTCAATTCTTTAGGAGCATTAGATTATGCCATTTTTTCAAAGACACCACATCAAATTTCAATGATGCTCACACCCCTTTTCGTCCACCTTTGTGTTTCATGCCCCCTGGTCCTGCAGATCCAGGGATACAACTATTTGAACATAAGGTTTTATCTGAACTAGAGAAGTCTGAAGCAACCATTGCTCATCCTTGGTCCAATTTGACCCGTCTTGAATCAGTTGCACTGCACAATCTAGCAGCAGGTGCTTCCATCATCATCAAAGAACCTGATAAAAGAGGGGCTCTTGTGATACAAAATAGACAGGATTATGATGCAGAAGTCAACCATCAGCTGTCAGACCATTCTTGTTATGACCACTATCTAAGGGATCCCACTTTGGACATAGCTTCAGAGATTAATGTTTTGCCAGAGGAAGGGTTGGCCTTGAGATATATTTCAGCAGCAGAAAATGGGTTCCTGTGAAAAGCACATCCCAGGATTCCCATGTTTTATATATTGCCCAAGATTCACAAGAATGTTTTACCCCCACCTGGCCGGCCTATAGTGTCTGGTAACAATTCCATTCTTGAACCTCTCTCTCAATATGTAGACTATTTTCTAAAATCATTTATACCATGCATGCCCTTGTACTTGAGGGACTCTGCTAATTTTATTTCCAAACTGGGTTCTGTGACACTCGACAAAGATAATTTTTAGTCACCATGGATGTCAAGTCACTGCATACTAGTTTTCCCCAAGATTTGGCATTACTTACCATCAAAAAGACATTAGACAGATGTAGCTCTAAACACTCACCCACACATTTTATTGAAGTTTTGGCAGGATTGGCCTTGTGCAAGAATTATTTTATGTTTAATAATAGTTTTTATTGGCAAAGGAAGGGGAACGCCATGGGGTGCTCTATGGCCCCCGAGGTTGATAATCTGTTCATGGATTATTTTAAACAAGATAATATATACAGCCCTGAGAACCCATTTTTCAGACAGATTTTGGTATGGTGGCACTACATTGATGACATATTTTTTATTTGGAGAGGATCAGAAGTTTCTCTCAACCATTTTTTCACTTGGATCAATTCTTGTAACAGCCATATACAATTCTTCATCCAATCTGGCAGAACACCTATCAACTTTTTAGATGTGGTAGTTTTAAAACAAAACAATTGCCTTTACACATGTTTATATATAAAAAAACCCACTGACAGGAATTCTTACCTCAGATTCGATAGTCATCGTACATAGTACATCAGACATAATCTACCATATGGCCAGTTCCTGTGAATTAAATGCAGTTGCACCTCATAAGTAGATTTCCATCATGAGGCATCTATTTTGTTTACACAATTGTGTGATAGAGGTTATCCCCCAGCAGTGTTGGAGAAGGCAAAGATAAGGGCTACCAGGAAAAATAGGTCAGATCTATTGACCCCCAGATCCCAGTCTGCGGGGGATAGATTGGTGTGCTGCTTACCATACAATCAATTTAATAGAAATGTGGGTAAGAGCATCAGGAAATACTGGCACTTGTTGGATGTCATTTCTGTGTGTAGGAAGCCATCCCTTTTTTCTTTCAAACACATGAAGAACCTGAGGGACTGGCTGGTCCACAGCAACCACAGTTTTCAATGCCTCCAGTTCATGAAAGGATTTTCCCACACTACACTCCCCACCCCCATTCGCATGGTGCACAAACACTGCCCAAAAGCCACCTTGAGGTGACCAAACCGTCACTTGTATCAAAACTATGTTTGCATCAGTAAAACCCCTCAGAAAATGAGTAAGTTGCAATGATCCATACAGTTGCATCGAGTTTGCTTTTTTGCATTGTTTTGTCAATGTAGACATACTCGTCAGTAAGGTAAGCAAATTGTTTATGCACTGGATTTAAACTGAGAAATTATCCTGATTATAGAACAATTCAGAAGGCATGGAATGCAGGGCAGGGTGAACAAAACAAAGAATAAAGAAATGGTATGGGAGAAATTGCTTTACCTCGTGGAACAACTAAGTTGCCAGGAAAAGATGCTTAAAACTAATCTGGAGGTTTGTTCTGGAGTGAAGTGTTTAAAGAAGAGATAACTGAGGTAACCGCATCCCCCCGACCTGTGTTGGCTGAAGAACCTTGTCAAAGTGGTATAATATTGCTTTACTTGTCTGGCGCAGGTGGGCCCTTTGTTACACCAACTCTTGATATCCACTCTAAGGGTCTCCAAGGCATACAGTTATAGTCTTTGGCCTTCTCTTTCCTCTCCTAGGGTGGTGGCTGCTTGAAAAACCAGCTTACTCAAATTTAGGCAACAGGCTGACTTAATCATAGGCCTCTCTGAATGACAATGGCCAAGCTTTGGCAAGGTTTTTGTCTGGCAGGACTGCCGGGTCTGTCAGGGCTTTCTGATAGCCTGGCACTGCCTTAGAGAACAGGTTTACTTGATTAGCTTTTTCTGGGACATGAAGGACAAATTCAGTAAAGCACGCTCTACAGCATTAGTCAGTATATAAAGATATATGAGGCAATGGCTTACGATATAATTGCAGAATACAGATAGATATCTAAAGGTTTTCCAACCAACAGTGAAGGGTTTTAAAGTTATTTAGTGTGTTTGTTCTGGGAAAACAAAACACAAAAAATCCATGGGGGCGAAACATTGCATGAAAAAGTGTGAGTGGTAAACAACATTTTGGGAAAGGCTTCCTTTACCATTTAGAATTTCATTATCACTTTCTTTATTGGGCAGACTTTGCTGGAAACAGGGAATGTGTGTATTTTGATTCTTAACCACACACATCCTCTATTGTTCTGCCATCACAGGGATGAATCATATCCATGCCAGGCCTTTCAAAAAGCAATTTAGACTAAAATTACCTTGGGGGCACAATCCAACCAAAGTTAAGTATTTTCAAATTCTACTGATTTAAGAGGAAGAGAATCAAGTCTGTGCTTAATGTTCCCATTGCCATTAGTGCACCTTAAGAGTGCTTGACTTTGGTACATCAATTTCCTATCCTTGTGTCCACCCTGAGTCCTCTTCAGGCAGTTGTTTGCACATGTGAGGATGGGAGGGAGTAGAGGGGAATGGTGCGCACATAAGCCCCAGCCCAATGTCCCCACATGTGCTGGCTACTCTCAGATCCTTGCTTCCAACTTTCTTAGCCGGAGGGCCACATTCCCTTATAGACAACCGTCTGGGAGTGTCACATCTTTGTGTTGGGTGGGGCCACAGGCAAAAGTGGGCATAGCAACAGATGTGACTCTTGCCTAGGGATGGGGAGAAATTCCATTCAGTTCACATTTAAAGATGATTCTACCTAAATTTGCACTTTTAAAAAAAAGTGGAACGAAACACAGCCAGCTTTCAAAATGTTCACTTCTCTGAATTTTGCAGTGTAGTTCTCTAGCCAAGTAATGTGTGCAAACATGCATATACCAAGGTGAGTGTGCAAAGGAAAACTGTACACATATTAATGAAATTAACACACAGAATGCATTATATTAGGGTGAATATGCTTTAGGAAACACTGCATGTAAAATGTTGCATCCAAAAATCTGGATATCAGGAGACATTTGCACAAAGAAAATGCTGATGAATTTTCATGAAGACCTTTTAAGAACATAAGAAGAGCCTGCTGGATCAGGCCAGTGGCCCATCTAGTCCAGCATCCTGTTCTCACAGTGGCCAACCAGGTGCCTGGGGGAAGCCCGCAAGCAGGACCCGAGTGCAAGAACACTCTCCCCTCCTGAGGCTTCCGGCAACTGGTTTTCAGAAGCATGCTGCCTCTGACTAGGGTGGCAGAGCACAGCCATCACAGCTAGTAGCCATTGATAGCCCTGTCCTCCATGAATTTGTCTAATCTTCTTTTAAGCCATCCAAGCTGGTGGCCATTACTGCATCTTGTGGGAGCAAATTCCATAGTTTAACTATGCGCTGAGTAAAGAAGTACTTCCTTTTGTCTGTCCTGAATCTTCCAACATTCAGCTTCTTTGAATGTCCACGAGTTCTAGTATTATGAGAGAGGGAGAAGAACTTTTCTCTATCCACTTTCTCAAGGCCATGCATAATTTTATACACTTCTATCATGTCTCCTCTGACCCGCCTTTTCTCTAAACTAAAAAGCCCCAAATGCTGCAACCTTTCCTCGTAAGGGAGTCGCTCCATCCTTTGATCATTCTGGTTGCCCTCTTCTGAACCTTTTCCAACTCTATAATATCCTTTTTGAGATGAGGCGACCAGAACTGTACACAGTATCCCAAATGCGGCCGCACCATAGATTTATACAACGGCATTATGATATCGGCTGTTTTATTTTCAATACCTTTCCTAATTATCGCTAGCATGGAATTTTCCTTTTTCACAGCTGCCGCACACTGGGTCGACATTTTCATCGTGCTGTCCACTACAACCCCGAGGTCTCTCTCCTGGTCGGTCACCGCCAGTTCAGACCCCATGAGCGTATATGTGAAATTAAGATTTTTTGCTCCAATATGCATAATTTTACACTTGTTTATATTGAATTGCATTTGCCATTTTTCCGCCCATTCACTCAGTTTGGAGAGGTCTTTTTGGAGCTCTTGGCAATCCCTTTTTGTTTTAACAACCCTGAACAATTTAGTGTCATCAGCAAACTTGTCCACTTCACTGCTCACTCCTAATTCTAGGTCATTAATGAACAAGTTGAAAAGTACAGGTCCCAATACCGATCCTTGAGGGACTCCACTTTCTACAGCCCTCCATTGGGAGAACTGTCCGTTTATTCCTATTCTCTGCTTTCTGCTTCTTAACCAATTTCTTATCCACAAGAGGACCTCTCCTCTTATTCCATGACTGCTAAGCTTCCTCAGAAGCCTTTGGTGAGGTACCTTGTCAAATGCTTTTTGAAAGTCTAAGTACACTATGTCCACTGGATCACCTCTATCTATATGCTTGTTGACACTCTCAAAGAATTATAATAGGTTACTGAGACAGGACTTCCCCTTGCAGAAGCCATGCTGACTCTGCTTCAGCAAGGCTTGTTCTTCTATGTGCTTAGTTAATCTAGCTTCAATAATACTTTCTACCAGTTTTCCAGGGACAGAAGTTAAGCTAACTGGCCTGTAATTTCCAGGATCCCCTCTGGATCCCTTTTTGAAGATTGGCGTTACATTTGCCACTTTCCAGTCCTCAGGCACGGAGGAGGACCCAAGGGACAAGTTACATATTTTAGTTAGCAGATCAGCAATTTCACATTTGAGTTCTTTGAGAACTCTCGGGTGGATGCCATCCGGGCCCGGTGATTTGTGAGTTTTTATATTGTCCATTAAGCTTAGAACTTCCTCTCTCGTTACCACTATTTGTCTCAGTTCCTCAGAATCCCTTCCTGCAAACGTTAGTTCAGGTTCAGGGATCTGCCCTATATCTTCCACTGTGAAGACAGATGCAAAGAATTCATTTAGCTTCTCTGCAATCTCCTTATCGTTCTTTAGTACACCTTTGACTCCCTTATCATCCAAGGGTCCAATTGTCTCCCTAGATGGTCTCCTGCTTTGAATGTATTTATAGAATTTTTTGTTGTTGGTTTTTAGGTTCTTAGCAATGTGCTCCTCAAATTCTTTTTTAGCATCCCTTGTTGTCTTCTTGCATTTCTTTTGCCAGAGTTTGTGTTCTTTTTTATTTTCTTCATTTGGACAAGACTTCCATTTTTTGAAGGAAGACTTTTTGCCTCTAAGAGCTTCCTTGACTTTGCTCGTTAACCATGCTGGCATCTTCTTGGCCCTGGCGGTACCTTTTCTGATCTGCGGTATGCACTCCAGTTGAGCTTCTAATATAGTGTTTTTAAACAACTTCCAAGCATTTTCGAGTGATGTGACCCTCTGGACTTTGTTTTTCAGCTTTCTTTTTACCAATCCCCTCATTTTTGTGAAGTTTCCTCTTTTGAAGTCAAATGTGACCGTGTTGGATTTTCTTGGCAATTGGCCAGTTACATGTATGTTTAATTTAATAGCACTGTGGTCACTGCTCCCAATCGGTTCAACAGCACTTACATCTTGCACCAGGTCCCGGTCCCCACTGAGGATTAAGTCCAGGGTTGCCATCCCTCTGGTCGGTTCCATGACCAACTGATCTAGGGAATAGTCATTTAGAATATCTAGAAACTTTGCTTCTTTGTCATGACTGGAACACATATGCGGCCAGTCTATGTCCGGGTAGTTGAAGTCACCCATTACTACCACATTTCCTAGTTTGGATGCTTCCTCAATTTCATATCTCATCTCCAGGTCTCCCTGAGCATTTTGATCAGGGGGACGATAGATCGTTCCCAGTATTAAGTCCCTCCTGGGGCATGGTATCACCACCCACAACGATTCTGTGGAGGAGTCTGCCTCTTTTGGGGTTTCGAGCTTGCTGGATTCAATGCCTTCTTTCACGTATAGAGCGACTCCGCCACCAATACGTCCTTCCCTGTCCTTCCGATATAGTTTATATCCAGGGATAACCGTATCCCACTGGTTTTCTCCATTCCACCAGGTCTCCGTTATGCTCACTATATCAATGCTCTCCTCTAAGACCAAGCACTCCAGTTCTCCCATCTTGGTTCGCAGGCTCCTAGCATTAGCGTACAGGCACTTGTAAGCAGTGTCTCTCTTCAAGTGTCTTTGGCACTTGTGGTTAGGCCTGTGGTAATTTTGCTCTTCTGAATTTATATCCTGTGCCCCTGCTCTCACAATGCCTACTTCTAGGCCTACCCCTTTTAAAATTTCATCATTTCTTTGGTTTTTATCCCGGGGGGAGGTTTATTCCGAACCGGACCTTTCTCAGCTCCTGTCAGGTTTCCCCCCTCAGTCAGTTTAAAAGCTGCTCTGCCACCTTTTTAATTTTAAGTGCCAGCAGTCTGGTTCCATTCTGGTTCAAGTGGAGCCCTTCCCTTTTGTACAGGCCTGGCTTGTCCCCAAAATGTTCCCCAGTGCCTAACAAATCCAAACCCTTCCACCCAACACCATCGTCTCATCCACGCATTGAGACTGCGAAGCTGGGCCTGCCTGGCTGGGCCTGCGCGTGGAACCGGTAGCATTTCAGAGAAAGCCACCTTGGAGGTCCTGGCTTTCAGCATCCTACCTAGCAACCTAAATTTTGCTTCCAGGACCTCACAGCTGCATTTCCCCATGTCGTTGGTGCCAACGTGCACCACGACCACTGACTCCTTCCCAGCACTGTCTACCAAACTATCTAAACGATGGGCGATATCCGCAACCTTCGCACCAGGCAGGCAAAACACCTTGCGGTCTACACGCCCATCACACACCCCACTGTCTATGTTCCTAATGATCGAATCACCCACTACAAGGATCCCTCCACCCCCTGGAGATATATCCTCGGCATGAGAGGATAGCTGCTCATCCCCCAAGGAATGGGTCCCTTCTAAGGGATCGTTTCCCTCTTCCTCAGCTGGATGCTCTCCTTCCCCGAGACCATCGTTCTCCATGATAGCAGGAGAGCTATCATCGTTGGAGTGGGACACGGCTATAACGTCCCTGAAGGCCTCCTCCACACACCTCTCTGCCTCTCTCAGCTTTTCCAGGTCCGCCACCTTGGCCTCAAGGAAATGAAGTCGTTCCCGGAGAGCCAGGAGCTCATTACACCGAGAGCACACCCACGACTTTTGTCGTACATGCTGCAGGCGGTGCAAAACACTGGAAAGCCCCCACATCCCCGCTGGCTTCTTACCTGCATAGTTTTGTTTAAGGTTTATTACGTCAATGGGTTGGAGACTGCAGTTTAGTTGAGGTCAGGGAACAGACAGGCAGAGTGGGGGGCCCTGGCCTCCTCGCCCTGCTGCCGAACTCGCCCTGCTGCCGAACTCGCTCTGCTGCCGAACTCGCCTTGACGCTTTGTCAGCTGGGGCTCCCTCTAGCTCGTGGAGCAGGCTCCCTCGCTAGGGTGCTCTGACTTTATATGTGTGGCTGGTTCCTCCCAGCTACTGCTGCCAGCCAATGATGTGTTACTTGAGGCTGATGGCTATCAGCTGGGGCTTAACTCTTTAGTATTCCCTCAGGCTTCCTTCCTTTGAAGGCAGGAAGGCAGGCTTCCTTCCTTCCTGAGCGAGGGGCGGGGCTGTTTAAGCTTTTGGCTGCTTTTAATCTAAGCAAGGGGCTGCGCCTTCCAGGCAAGTCTTTTGTGTTTGTTGTTTTCCCACCTAGAACAGCCTGACCTTTCTTTAACCTAGGGAAACAGAGCTTGTGGTTCTGTTTCAGGAAGGCTGAAGCTGCCCTTTTTAGCAAGGACTGAACTGACTCTCTCCCTGTATGTATCGGTGGAGTTTCCTTTTCCCCCTTCTCTCCGACTGGAATTTAGCCTTGTTTACAGTGTCCCCTGAAGCTTTCCTGCTAGGGTGGTGTTGAAAACTAGCTTTCTATACGCTTCCTTCTCCTAGGATCTGTCTCCTTACTTAATCCCCCCCCCCACAAACCTGGATCTGGAAATGTGGTGAACTGAACTTAAGATTGGAAAAATGAGAAACAGATTTGTCCATCCCTACCATTGCCTTTGTACAATAGACTATATCTAGCTATGCAAAAGTCAAAAGGACCAGATCACATCTCTCAATTTTCCGCATAGGAAAACAAGAGGCATTATCACAGTTTAAAGACACACTCCAGCCAGGCAAACGTACTCAAAGAGGGCACAGAGCACAACCAGTGAGGAGTGTAAGGGCCACATAGAGAGAATTAGAGGGCTGCATTAAGCCCCCTGCAAGCCTGAGGTACCCCATCCTTTCATTAGACTGAACACACATAGAAGCCTCCATGTATAAGCCTCAACTAAGACTGTAGGTTGAGCCCTTTTCAGGTGTTTGTCTGAATGGACAAGGCAGTTCTGTCTGTGTAGGATCTATTCTGGGCTGGCAGGTTCACTTGCATGGCAGCTGGGAGATTAACACACTTGATTATCCCCTGCATAATGACATGAATATTGGTGTGTTTGGTTTTCAGCCTTGCCCCTTCTACCCAAACTTCAGGTGCGCTGTCCATCTTTTTAAAAATGCCGTGTATGCACAAAATATTCATCCCCTTATCCACTCATTCATTTATCACTATTACTTTTTAGCAATGCCACCAAAGTTCACGTTCCTGATTCATGCTGAAATCCTAATCTCACTTAGCTATAGGGATGAGGTTCACTGCCTAGTTTTGATCCACTTGTATTCCAATAGTCTGTCATTCGATCCTGATCCACCCTTTCATTTCTTCCCGCTAGCTTTGGTACTTGCAGATTCAATCTGCTGGGTTTTTTGTGTTTCTTTGCGAAATTTCTTTCAGGATAATCTTTAAGGTAAATGCCGATGTAAATTGTCATGGTGTTCCACTTGGTTGCTTGGTTTTTTCCTATTTATCACGCCTACACACTCTTATGAATGCATCAACAGAGGAAATTATGAAGATAATTACATAAAATCAGGGGGGGAAATTAGGGGGGGAAATGTGCCGATTACAGATGCAGCTTGCTGCAAGAAATCAGTGCTCATCCAAAATGATAGCGGACTGTCGAATTCAGTTGGAATCCAGTACTAAGTCTGATTCAGTGGATATTCTTCCCCATCCCTACTTAGCTAGAAGTAAAATCCATTGAATTTAATAGGGCATACTTCTGAGTAAATATGGTTAGTTCTTGCAGTGTCGGGAAATTAATTTCTTCAGCTCATTATGCACAGCTGCACTACAAATTGTGCACCATTTCTCCAAGAAGTTCTTCTGTGTTCTAGAAGGAAACTGAGCATCTGAGTATACACAGGTTGTCAAGGAGCCCTGGGACTAGTGACAGGCAAACATCCTGTGGATTGTCTTAGAAAACTGGATTTAAATGAGGTGGAAACAGTTTAGTAGTTCTATCTCCTAGTAAAGTGTATTCTGCAAAGCAGAATGAGAATTAACTAGCTCACCTTCCCCTCACACAGACTAGCTGAATAAAAGCAACAGAGACAATCTTCTTGGGGAAAAAATATGAAAATGTTTACTCATGACCTTTCATAGGTTCAGGAAACATAGGATCTAGCTTGGAGAGAAAAATATAGAAGTAGTAGATTTTAGTCCATGATTGGGATCATCTGGGAGAGAAACCTGTGGAGGCTTCTCTCTCCTGTGGCTTAATGGAGAATATGCAAAAGAGAACAACAACTTTCTTAACAAAGAAACAGGAAGAGAAGGGGGGAAATACCTGGTCATCGGGAAGTTACATCACAGTAAACAAGCACAGAGGGGTCCCCAACCTTTGGCTAGAAGGGACATCTCCCTATTAAAAGCATGCAATCTTGCTTATCTCAACAGTGTGTGTGTGTGTGTGTGTGCATGTGTGCATGCATGTGCATGCATGTGTGCATGCAGTTGGGCAGTGGGCACCCACAGGCTGGCAGGGACACAATGGAGAGATAATAGGCAAGCTTAATTCCAATAATATCAGCATGAGTTTGCCTGTCACTAATTTAACATGCACATTTTAAAAAGAGTTGTATAACTGCTTTAGGAGTATTAGGGGAAGGCCATAGATCAGTGATGGACCACATCTTTGCATGCAGAAGGTCCCAGGTTCAATCCCTCGTATCTCCAGGTTCAGCTGTGAAACTCTGGAGAGCTGCCACTGGCCAGTGTGGCCAGTACTGAGCTAGATGGACCAATGGTCTGACTCAGTGTTAGTCAGCCCCCTTTTTCCTATTTGGGAAAGGGCCATAGCTCAGGGACAGAACTGCTGCTTTCTCTGCACAAGATCTCTGGCTCAGTCCCCAGCATGTGCAGGTAGGGTTGGAATGTCCCATGCCTGAAATTCTGGAGAGCTGCTGCCAGTTGGTGTGGACAATACTGAGCTAGATAGACCAATATTCTGACTTGGTATAGGGCATCATGCAAACTTCCTATGTGTGTGACTCTCCAGTCAGTAGTCAGTCCACGCCGTCTGCAAGTGCGTCCCCCCTATTAAAATGAACCACTGAAGAACAAATTTCAGGCTGAATGCATTGAGGATCCTTCCAGACCAGCCCACTGTTTCATAAAGGTTATGTCCATCTTTTACCCCCACATCTGCAAAGAAGACTCGTGCGACAATGCATTGGTGTGAGTGTTATTTTTATTAAAATATAACAGGTTCCAAATCAGAATTAAGACATATCCAATCAACCACATTAGAAATCGTGGGCAGATGAGGAATTAAATAATTCTGGCAGAGATGGAACCTCCCAGACCCCTGGGCATGCATTACAGCCAATACATGTGACTTCCCAGCCATGGATATCTAATAAGTCCCCCTCCTTGCTAGGTG
Source organism: Rhineura floridana (assembly GCF_030035675.1). Classification (NCBI taxonomy): domain Eukaryota; kingdom Metazoa; phylum Chordata; class Lepidosauria; order Squamata; family Rhineuridae; genus Rhineura; species Rhineura floridana. The sequence goes on from NC_084480.1 coordinate 8,710,446, forward strand.
AGTCTTGGATATGGTCCCCCCATGCACATCCTGGCCCCACTGTACTCGCGTTCACCCTGATGTGCATAGCAAAACACAAGAAGGACTGCCCCCAGTTTCCCCAGACCCAAAGGCCTGGCAGATCCCTGAAGGGTGTCTTTACCCAATAATGCCTACATAAATATCCTTTCCCCACATTCCTCAGCTGCTCAACTCAATGACTTCACTGTCAACAGCCACACCTCTCCCTGAAAGCCAAACAAATCAATTCCTACTTGGCCCCTCTAGAGGCGACCAGCATCACTCGTGCTGGGGAGGGATGAGGGCAAACCTGGCCCCACATTACAGTGGGAATGTTGTTCTTGAAATAAAATTAAAAAGTCCTGCTCATCATTGCTGGCCTCCAGTTTGGGCCTGACATCCTCGACTGACATATGCGACTGGCATAAATCCAAACTTTTTTGGGATCCGGGAGGGGAAAAAAAAAAGACATTGTAACTGATAGCCTTCATTCTTGCCGATGTTGTGTTTTCAGCTAAATATCCCAGCCAGAGGCAATGGGGCTTAAAGCTGATTTACACCATTCTGGGTCACTTCCTCAGCCACTAAAGAACTGCTGCAGTAGGAGGTAAAAAAAATGACAGCACTCAGCTTTTTATTTTTCTTCCTTGTAACAGATCCCCCCACCTCACTCACTTTGCCAAACTCTTTAGGACTCCCATGCAACAGAAACTATTAATCGTGAGTGTTGCTTCCAGGTAATAGCATGTACCAAAATAAGCCAAAAAGAGAGAGAGGCAAAATCAACATTTAGGTTTTCAAAAATGAAAGGAACCAATGCACAAATAAATGGGACATGATTTAGCCTAATGTGGACAACATAGAATTCTGACTGCTCACAGTAGGAGTGAAAAGACTTAAATCTCTGCCACTTCAACTGTTAAGCTTTTTTTTAGTGTTGAAAGTTGCATGCATCATCTCAGTACTCCTTACAACAAAATAGGCTAATATGTCTATCCCCATATTGGAGGTGGAAAGATTGAGACTGAAAAATTGTGGGTTGCCTAAGGTCAAGATGGTAATTGAATAAGAGACTTTCTGGTTCATAGCCTACAAAGTCAGCTACCTTAGTGGGCTTTCAAATAATTCCATATACATGATCTCTGCATTCCTCTACAACAGTCTTACAAAGTAGATCAGTAATGGTACCCTTAATATTAGACATTGGCAAGAGACAGGATGGTCTGAAAGGTAATGGTTTATCTAAGGCCTCCTAGGAGTGTATGGTTGAGATGAGGTCACAGGGACTCACAACTCAATCTCATAACCACTATGCTACCTTATCTTCAATAAATGCACTCCCCTTGAAAATAGAGTTTCAATCTAGCTCTCCTTGGCTTCCAATCCTTTCCAACCTTCCTGAACCCCATATTTTTAATGTAGACATTTAACGTGCATCACTAGAAGGATCCTAATTTATTGATTTCAGGACATAGTGTGATGTAGTAGCCTTTGCCTACATTGTAATAAAGTTGTTTTCCTCCATTCCCTAACTTTTCTTCCTGCAGTATTCTGAATGTTTCCTGTTTGTTGCCATCTAGTGGGCAAAAAGGCACAGTAAAGTTTAGAAAGACTAGATCCAGCATGTTCCTAGTATTAAGAGAAGTATCTCCCCCTCTCCCACCCTGAGATCGATACCAGACCTTTGTGAAATCAAGCCTCATAATTAGGCCCCAAATATGGAGGAAGGGCTTTAGCTCAGCATTGTGGCACATGCTTTGCATGCAGGTGAGCCCTGGTTCCAACCCCAGTTGAAGGCCAAACCCTAAGAACCACTACCAGTCAGTGTAGACAATGTTGCAATTGATGGGACACTGGTGTGCCAAGGTTTAAGATAGCTTCTTATCACTATATTCCAGCAGATGTCCAATTAGTTCACAATGTTTCTCTGGAATATTTGTATTCAAACATACAAGTAGTATCATCAATAACAGGCACAAGGCGAGATACTACTTAACTTGAATCTGGTTCACTGTCATATATGATTGTGTTCCATTCCCACAAACCCACATAATTCTGACCATGATGTGCCACACATACTGGCATCAGGAGCCAGGAAGGGGAGTCAAACATGTTTGGGGAGAGCCATAGTTGAATGGTAGGGAACCTGATTTGCATGCAGAAGGCGCCAGATTCAATCACCTGCATCTCCACATAGGGCTGGGATAGACCCACCTAGAACCTTGAGAAGAGAAGACTGAGAGGAGATATGATGGCATTCTTCAAGTCCTTGAATGTTGTCACACAGAGGAGAGTCAATATCTCTTCTCAATCGTCCCAGAGTGCAGGACATGGAGTAATGGGCTCAAGTTGCAGGAAGCCAGATTTCGACTGAACATCAGGAAAAACCTCCTAACTGTTAGAGTGGTACAACAATGGAACCAAAGATCTAGGGAGGTGGTGAGCTCTCCAACACTGGAAGCATTCAAGATGCAACTGGACAGCCACCTGTTAGACATGCTTTAATTTGGATTCCTGCATCGAGGAGGGGGTTGGACTGCATGGCCTTATAGGCCCCTTCCAACTCTATGATTCTATGATTCTATGAACCTTGGAGAGCTGCTGCTAGTCATTGTAGACAATACTGAGCATTGTAGATCAATGGTCTGGCTGAGTGTAAGACAACGTCCTATGTTCCCAGAGATTTGTTTTACCTTTCAATAGTTTCCAGATGAAAATACCATAGAACCATTCTTATATACCTTGTCTTACAGTGAGTGATTTTGTCTTGAGTATTTCATAGGCACTCACGAATCTTAGCTACCCTTCAAGATTTTACCAATGTAAATAGGGATACAGTTTCAATTGAAGCACTTTTTACTTTGACTCATACTAAGGGAAAAGGCCATAGTTCAGTGGCAGGCCATCTGCTTTCCATGTAGAGGGTCCCAGGGAGAATGTCCCCGGCCTGAAACCTGAGATAGCCACTGCCAATGTAGGCAGTACTGAGCAAGATGGACCAGTGGTCTGGCTCAGTCTAAAGCAGCTTCCTATGTGTCTTCCAAAGGAGCACTGCTTTCTTGACATCATTCCTTAGCTCCTTACAATGGCCTCCCTTCACCCATGCTTTATTTATTTATTTTTTTATCCTTGCTTTTAAAGACTTCACCATCTCTGTGTCCTGAGTATGCCCCCTCTACTGCAAAATTCATTGCGATGAATTGCAAAAAATTGCAATGAATTTTCCATGAATTGTAAAATGTGCTGAAGCTTTGAGATGGCAATGGGACGACAGCAATTTTGCTGATAATAGGTGGATCAATGGCGAGCAATTGGCCATGACAACTCAAAGGAACTTCTGTGCTCAGAAGCAGTGTACCTATGAATATCAGCTGATGGAGGACAAACGAGGGGAAGTGTTTTGCTTCATTCCCTGCTTGTGAGAAGTCTCTGGCCGGCCACTGTGGGGAACAGAATGGCAGATTAGGTGGACCTTTGGTCTGATCTAGTAGAACTTTTCTTACAATCATACATCCTTAGTCACTCTCACTCTCAACCCCCGGGATGGGAAACCTATGGCTCTACAAATGTTGAAATTCCTGTCAGCCCCAACCAGCATGGCCAGTAGTCAGAGGTGACAAGAATTGTTCAGCATGAGAACCACATCCTGTTATGGGTAGGCTTCTGGGGGCCTTATGACAGTGATGGGCTGGACCAGAGGCAAAAGTGGGGAAGCAATGGACACATTTCTTATCTTTGCACAGTAGGATACCCTCCAGCTGTGCAAACGTCTGAGGCACACACACATGCACACACAAACACACACCAGTCCTCTGCGCATGCAAGGAAGAGGCATTATCCCAGTGCAAAGATCCAGGCCATTGAAGCCAGGCGAAAACACTCAGAGAAGGCAGGGCACCAGGACAGCAAGGGGTGCGTTCTGGGGACATGAGGGGCTTTGAGAAAGTCCAGACATAGAAGCCCATATTTACCTGAACTCCTCCATTTTCTAAACAATCTGGATGATGAACATACTGGTTCTGCATCTTATACAGCACTGCAATAGTAAGTTCTGCTGCTCCTAGCCGTGATGGCTGTCCTCTGCCTCCACGGTCGGAAGCAGTATGCTTCTGAATACCAGTTGGAGGGGACAGTGCTTTGAGGCTCAAGTGCTGCTTGTGGGCTTCCCATTGTGGGAACAGGATCCTGAGCTAGATGGGTCACTGGCCTGATTGCTCAGAGTAGACCCATTAAAATTCATGGACTTAAGTTAGCCATGGCTATTAATTCCAATGTGTCTTCTCTGAGCAGGGGTATATTGGCAACAACCCTCTGGTTCTTTGTAGGTTCACTGTTTTCTGTGACAGTATGCTGTCCATGGAGATCAGAGCCTGGCTCTTTTGACAAATAACGTGGGTTTTTTTTAAAAAAAGAGAGAGAAAACTACCGTTTCAGCACACAAAGACAAATCCTACAGCTGCTTATTTGGAATCTGAATTGTTATTATGAAAAGGAAGAAAACCAGTGATGAATACAGGTCTTTTCTCTTCGCCGGTCACAATAAATAAATTATTATTTTTCAAGAGGGAGCCTGTTTAGGGATCAAATGGAGTTTTGGAGTGCTTGGGTGTTTGTTTTTCAAATCCTTGTCAGGTCCCCATTCCTTCCTTTTGCATTTAGACACCATATTTATTGTTTTCTCAATTTTTTGCCCCTTTATAGGCTTTTCTGTTAGTATTTTGTCTTGGCTGTTTTATTTCATTTCATCAGGGATCAGACAAATAGCAGACCATCACCAATACTTCTCACCCACTGATCGTATCAGTCAGAGGTGCAGATATAAATGCGCTGCATCCATTCTCAGAATGACACCATGCATATTTCCCCCACGGGAGTTACCTCGCACAAAGAACTCTTTAATCACATGCATTTAACCATATATATGTGTGTGTATATAATGCTTCCAATTAATGAGATATAGGGTGCATTTTCTTTCGGTTTTTCCTATCTACTCTCTGGTTTGAAAACATTTACTGAGAGTGCACTCCCCTTTCCGCTTTCGGAAGCATGCTGCCTGTGACCATGGAGGTAGAGCATGGCCAACATGGCTAGTAGCCATTGATAGCCTTTTCCTCCATGCATTTATCTAAACCTCTTCTAAATCCACCCAAGTTGGTGATCATGATTGCCTCTTGTTGGAGCAAATTCCATAGCTTAACTATGAGCCGTACGAAGTACTTTTGCCTGTCCTGAATATTCCAACATTCAGCATCATTGGAAGTTCTAGTTCTAGTATTATGTGAGAGGGAGAAAAATTGTCTACCCACTTTCTTTATGTCATGCATATATTTATACACTTCTATCATGTCACCTCTGACTCACCTTTTTCTCGAAACTAAAACCCGTAAGCCCATTCCATCCTGTTTCTGCATTAATCTGCCTTGACAGGGAAATTCATACTTAAATGCACATCTTAATAACTCGGGATTCGGTTTCCTAACGGACTGCCTTGCTCTTCATATTCCTGCACTTGTCAAATGGGGCACTGCTGAGTACCTCATGCCCCAGAGAAGCGGGCTTAGTTTGCACTAGAGACCAGACATTTAGTATTGTGGCTCACGACAGATGCTATTGGAGGTCACTGATTCATAGGGTTGCCATAAGTCATAATCAACTTGAAGGCACATAACAACAACAATGTTCTCTTTTAAAAAATCATTTTCAGACACATTAACACTTTTTGGAGTCTGTGTGAGAAATGCACTGGAACATTCAGGAAAGAGAGAGAGAGAGAGAGAGAGCATGCATGCGTACCCTCCCTCAAAGAGCAGCAGTACATAGCACAAAGCCCAATATATTAGGGTCAGCTTGGCTGCAGTCCTGTGCATAGTCACCTGGAAGTAAGTTCCATTGAACTCAGTGGTGCTTATTTCTCAATGCATCCATTCAACTTGTAAGATACAGTGAGCTTTAAGTGTTTTTATAGTGGCTCTTGAGCCATCTAAAATGCAACCTTTAGCTTATAATTAGAAATGCAACAACCTTGCAAAGAAGTGTTACTATTTAAACTACTAGAATAGGAAATATATCAAAGAAAAGGAAACGTCTTCTGCTTCACTGTTGTTGTTCTCAGACTATCTCTGTGCTAATCTGTCACAAACAAACTTGAAATCCTCATTATCACCTCATTCGCTTGCCAGAGCAAAGTGAATCCATCAATTACCCTGGCATTTGGGCAGATGATATTGTCACTCCTGCTCTGGAAAAAAAACCCCGGAGCTGTATTCCATACACTGTTGCCTGGTCACATGGTCCCCTTTAGTATTATACATTTGAAACAGTATGATTCCACTTTAAATAGTCATGGCTTCCCCCCAGAGTCCTGGGAACTGTAGTTTAAGGGGTGTTTAAAAACCCTGATTTCCCTCACAGAGCCACAGTTCCCAAAGTTCTGTGGAAAGAGGGATTGGTTGTTCAACCGTAAGAGGAATGCAAACATATACTTGAACATTTTTTGTCTGTATAACACATTTTGCAAGGCTGAGAATAACATTCTTAAAATATGATTTACTCTTAGATTTTCAGTGAGAGGTTGCTTCATCACAGCTTGGACTATCACCCCTCCCCCAGTGTATTTATTTATTTATTGCTTAGAATAATCATAAACAAATGCTTACTTTCATGAATGTCCTCAGGGAAAATTCATTATAAACAAGTGGGGGGGGAAGCAAAAGGAATGAAAGTGCCAGGAAAAGAATGGATATTACGCCTGTGCTTGTGGTCATATAATATGCAGAATTTAATTTGGCTCAGTAACAGTTTGGACACCCGCACACAAAATCACAAGTGAAAACTTGAAAGCCTATCCCATTTGTAACAATATTTCAATTATTATTGTTATAATTATTTTATTGAAGTTGTTTAGCCTCCGTAACCCAGGCTCTTTTTATTTCTTGAGTGCAAATGCAGAATTCGATTTTGATTTTCTCATTTGAGGAGAAAATAAAATGCATTATTTATATTGCAGTCGCAGCTCTTGACTCCTGCTGAGAGCTGGTTAGGGAAAGAATACAAGACAACAGCAGTCCCAGAAATCTGAAAACTTGGATTGCCTACTAGCATTTTGGAAATTCAGGTGAGACAATTGTAATTAGGGATGGGGGAGAAATTCGATTTAGTTCATATTTAAAGGTGAACCTACCAAAATTCACACTTTCAGAACAATATGTGAACCAAAACACAGGGAACCTTTGAAATTCACACTTCTCCAAATTTTGCAATCCAGTTCTCCAGCCAGATAAGCCAAATAATTCATGGAGGACAGGGCTATCAATGGCTACTAGCCATGATGGCTGTGCTCTGCCACCCTAGTCAGAGGCAGCATGCTTCTGAAAACCAGTTGCCGGAAGCCTCAGGAGGGGAGAGTGTTCTTGCACTCGGGTCCTGCTTGCGGGCTTCCCCCAGGCACCTGGTTGGCCACTGTGAGAACAGGTTGCTGGACTAGATGGGCCGCTGGCCTGATCCAGCAGGCTCTTCTTATGTTCTTAATGTGCAAACCTTCAAACCTTCAGGCATTCATCGGAGCCACTTTACCACTGCTCCACATCTGCAGTAATTAATACACAGTCAGTGGAAGTAGCATGTAGCTGGGCTGATCTGCGGCAAGCTCAAGGTGCACAAAGGCTTCTAACATCTTTGGGCACGTTGCAGAGCTTAACAGCCTTTGTTCTGGTGATGTTCCTTCAGGCATGGGTGAGACGCCCCTGTAAACCTTACAGAGTGAGGGAAGACCTCAGCACTTTAGGCCTGATTATAAGTTGCCAATGCAAATGTACTCATGACTGCTGTTCAGATCTTGTAAATTCAGGTCTGTGGCTTCCAACTTTACAATTTTGTGTTCAAACTGTAAATTATGGGTCATGGACATGAACAGGAACAATATGTGGGGCAAATTTACCAATGGTAGCAATAATATTTCTGGCTGAAGGAGGACATCTTTTGTTTTAAAGGTAAGATTCCACAAAGAGGGCTGTAAATATTTTCTTTACACTGATTGATTCATTGTGACACCATATGATTTAATGGCATTGCCCTGAAGCCAAATCAGAAGGAGGGCCATGCTTCCTTTGGTTAGAAATAAATGGTGCCCAGTCTCAGTTGGAATTTCAGTTGGAATTTCAGTTGTCCATCAGGACAATGACACACTAAATTGGGCAAAAAGGTGAGTGAGAGGCAGTTTGGTGAAATTTTGCCTCCTCCACAGACACCACTTCCAGACCAAAAAGGTTCTGAGAAGAACTTTCAGCTCAGCTCTATCCTTCCTCCCCACTGCCAAAGATAAATCATGTGTCCAGATGTGGAGTTTTCTGGAGTTTGGTGGCAAACCTACTCTTGAGTTTTACAACAGGGATTCTGGGCGACCTCTAGAGATTGATGAACTCCAGCTCCAATCATCCCAAGCTAACATGAACAATCAGTAGGGATGATGGGAGATTAAAGCCAACAAATTAAAGCCAACACTGATATTCAAGCTTCTCTAGCCAAGCAAGCCTTTAAATTTTCTATTTTATGCAATGGAAGCTTTGGTTCTCAGAATGAGTCTGCACAATTCTGTACCTTTTCTGCAGAGAACCGCAGAATGTACCATGTATAGAAGACAAACCAAGTGTGTGTCAAGGTAGAAGAGCTTAAGAAAGGATGCATGGAAGGGGAAAAAAAAGATCCAGGGTAGTTCAGGTCGAAAGTTTCCAACCATTGAAAAGGATGTCTGAAAGGAAGAGGGAGAACAATTTCTCATCCTGCCTGTGAAGGAGAAGCTTCAAAGCAACATTTTTAAATGTCATGGAGGCTGATTTGATGTAGATGTTTGAATTTACTTCTAGACTAGAGTCTGGAACCAATCTGTTATTTCTGTGCATCCTAGGGGGCTTGAAGCAATTAGACACAGTGACCCCTACCTGCAAATACTCACACATTACACAGCCAACAATATTAGCCTTAAATATTAGACAGGCACCATCTCTGTTATCTTTTTGGTGCCAACTGAAGACCTTCATCTTTCAACAAGCCTTTTAAGTTGAGACCCATCCCAGTCTGCATCTGTGTTGGAATTACTTTTTAATACGTTTTTAAACTTTCTTTTTTAAAATGTTTTTAATCTTAGAAGATGTTTTGATAGCTTTTCTAAAGTAACTTTTTGAAGATGGTTTGTTTTAATGCGTTTTAAAGTTTGTTTTTTGTGATGTTTTAATGTTTTTAGTGCGTTTGTTTGCCGCTCTGAGCTCCTGCTGGGAGGAAGGATGGGAAATAGAGTTTTAGACCCTTCGGAGGCCCACTGTGAATAGTTTGCAAGGCACTTTGAGGGTAAAGTTGCTCACCTCTGTAGCAGTCTTGATGCCCCCTCCACATCTACTGTAGTCCCCAATGAGGTGTCCAGTGTAACCTCTGCTGCAACTTCTTGGGAACTGTTTCAGTTGATGTGGCCTGATGATGTAGACAAGGTGCTTGTGATGATGCGGCCAACAATGTTTCCTCTCGACCTTTGCCCTTCTTGGCTTATTAAAGCTTGCCGAGGGGGTTTGACCGAGTGGATCCAGAGTGTGGCATCATTGGGGGAGGGAGTGGTTCCGGGCACCTTGAAGGAGGTGGTGATCCGACCACTCCTGAGAAAGCCCACCCTGGACCCATTGGTTTGTGACAACTACCGACCGGTTGCAAATGCCCCCTTTTTAGGGGAGGTGTTTGAGAGGGTTGTGATGCAGCAATTGCAAGTACTCTTGGATGAAACAGATTATCTTGACCCATCCCAGTCTGGGTTCAGGCCTGGTTGTGGGACTGAATCAGTCTTTATCGGGAGAAGGACAGGGGGAGTGCGACCCTGTTATTCTTACTAGATCTCTCAGTAGCTTTTGATACCATTGACCATAGTATCCTTCTGAGCCGCCTTGGTGAGATGGGGATTGGAGGCACTGTTTTACAGTGGTTCCAATCTTATCTCCAAGGTCATTTTCAGAAAATAGCATTGGGTGACTGTCTTTCAGCCCCCTGGCAGCTGTGCTGTGGGGTCCCTCAGGGTACCATCTTGTTCCCCATGCTGTTTAACATCTATATGAAGCCCTTGGGAGCAGTCATCAGGAGATTTGGGGTGATGTGTCAGCAGTATGCTGATGATACCCAGCTCTATTTCTCTGTAACATCTGCATCAGTAGAGGCCGTGTAAGCCCTGGACCACTGCCTGGGCTCGGTGGTGGGCTGGATGAGGGCCAATAAACTGAGTCTGAATCCTAGCAAGACAGAGGCACTGTGGGTTGGTGGTTCCCGAGTTTGGATGATTGGTCAGTTGCCTGCTTTGGATGGGGTCTTACTCCCTCTGAATGAGCAGGTTCGTAGTCTGGGGGTGCTTCTGGATACATCTTTGTCGCTAGAGCCCAGGTGACCTCCATGGCTAGGAGTGCCTTTTACCAGCGTTGGCTGATAAGACAACTGTGGCTGTTTCTGGACCGGGATAGCCTGACCACTGTTGTCCACACACTGGTAACCTCCAGGCTGGATTACTATAATATGCTCTATATGGGGCTGCCCTTGAGATTGGTCCGGAAGTTGCAGCTGGTGCAAAATGCAATGGCGAGACTGCTCACTGGGGCAAGATATTGCCAACATGTCACCCCACTGCTGAAAGAATTGCACTGGCTGCACATTTGCTACATGGCCAAGTTCAAGGTTCTAGTTTTGGTGTACAAAGCCCTATACAGCTTGGGATCAGGATACCTGAAAGGCCGTCTTACTCCTTATATACCCCGTCGATCACTGCACTCTGCAGGTGAGGGCCTCCTGCAGAGACCATCTTATCAGGAGTTCTGTTCTGCACAACATAGGAAATGGACCTTTAGTGTGGTGGCACCTAGCCTCTGGAATAGCTCCCCTTAAATATTAGGCAAGCGCCATCTCTGTTATCTTTTCGGTGCCTATTAAAGACCTTCCTCTTTCAACAAGCCATTTAAGTTAAGACCTATCACAGTCTGCATCTGTGTTGGAATTGCTTTTTATATGTTCTTTTAAAACCTTTTCCCCCTAAACAATATGTTTTTAACCCTTTTTATTTAAGATGTTTTTAAAGCTTTTTTAAAGAATGTTTAAAGTTGTTTTGTTTTAATGTATTTCAAGGTCTGTTTTTATGATTTTTAAAGTGTTTTTACTGCTTTTGTTTGCCACCCTGGTCTCCTGCTGGGAGGAAGGCGGCATATTAAATAATAATAATAATAATAATAATAATAATAATAATAATAATAATAAAAACCATTTGTGAAACTCATGGGATGGCATTCAGTGCTAGTCATGCTCATGAGAGACCCACTGAAGTTAATATACATGACAAATTTAGATTCATTCATTTTAATGGGTCAACTTTGAGCAGGACTTACTTGAATACAACACATAGGATACACACACACACATATATGGTGTGGAATGGTTTGTGAGACAATAGCTGTGTCAACCATTATATCCCACATTTCAGCCTGTATAGGTTTCCCAGGTAATTTCCTATCCAGGCACTCATCAGATCATAACCTGATTCACTACCAGTGCAGATGCTGCACCAGCTTCAGCTGGTATGCCATCTGTGACAATTCCTTGACTGTGATAGCCTGACCACATTGGTCCATGCATTGGTAACTTCAAGACTTGATCACTGTAATGCACTTAGGTGATGATTTAAAATGAGAATGGTATCAACAAATTTGGTCTATCACTTTAATGGAAAAACTTGACAGATAAAAATAAAAGAAATAATTCTAGATACACAGTGGACAAATTTCAGTTTTGCATTTGTGGCAAAAGAACATGACTGGTAACCCCCCTCCACACTTGGTCTTATCTGGAAAGACTGTATAAGATAATATGTGATTGATTTTAGATTGTTTTATTTTTATATGCTTTTGCTGTATTATACTATGTAATTTTATTGTATTTTTTGTTGTTCACTGCCCAGAGAGCTATTGCTAGTCGGGCGGTATACAAGTCTAATAAATAAATAATAAAAATAAAAAAATAACCCTAAATGGAACAAAGCAAATGAACAAGCAAACAAAATGACTTTTTTCAATACTACAATATGAACATTGCTCTTATCTTTAGTTTCTTTCTGCCCCAGTGAGCATAGTCAATAATCGTGGATGATGGGAGTTGTAATTTCTTCTTCCCTTCTTTAGAGCAATGCGGTCTTCAAATTTGGGTTCCCAGAAGTTGTTGGACTCCGAGTCCCATCATCCCCAAGGTTTTGGGCCATCTGTGTGCCTAAACAACAGGGCATGCAACACAATGGAGTGCTTCATTTGTTCCATCTGAAGTAGCCAGGAGTGGTCACCTAGTCTGTTTCGTGTAGGACCATCGTGGACTTAATGGAAGTCTCTGTTGGCCACAGTGGAGAACAGGATGCTAGATCTGATGAACCCTTGATCTGATCCAGCAGGATTTTTCTTGCTTACAGCGTGCTATATAACATAATTAAATACAAAGCATACAAAAATTAAAACATCTAAGAATGTATAACAAAAACCATCAACACATATAATTAGAAAATTCAGAGCTGCTTCAGTTTTATATCAACTTTCATGTCTCAAAAGGCTGGGTGAATAAAAACATTGGCAGCTGATGCCAGAATGTCATCTGTGTGAGAAAACAATGGCATTTCCACGGGGAGAGGGTTCCACAATCAGGGCACTGCCACAGAGAAGGCCCTGTCCCGAGTCACTGTTCCTCGGTCTATACTCTAGTTGTGAGTTTTGACTTCTTGTCCTTAATGGGGAGATGGACTTTGACATGAAGAGATCAAATATCAGTAAGGGTAGCCTGGATTTCAGTGAGCTCACCAAGCTGATGTAAATCTATGATTTCAACCTATGCAGATGCTGCTGTTCAGCTGCAACTTTCTTCTTCTTCTTCTTCTTCTTCTTCTTCTTCTTCTTCTTCTTCTTCTTCTTCTTCTTCTTCTTCTTCTTCTTCTTCTTCTTCTTCTGTTTAGCTCTTTGCTTTGGGGCTATAACTTGTACAACTGCCTCCAAACTGCCGTCTTCTGCTGAAACAGCACCAAAATAACTCCCTCTAGGAGGAAGGGTGGGATATAAATTCAATTGAAAAAATAAATAGGAAGTCAGAGGAGGAGGAGGACGAAGTTATCTTCAGCAGCAACAGCAGTGTCATCATTGTCTCACTCCCTGCCCAACTTCCAAAGTTCATCTTGTTCCAAGAAACCTGCCCCATATGAGAAGTCTTGTGCTATATCTGAATTCTTTTGTGCACTGCCCAGGAACTGTGAGAAAGGCTGGAATTGCTCATGTCACTCTGGACTCACAGAAAGGTCAGGATCAGAGCGGGGAAGCCATCTGCCGCTCTAACCTTTGCAGCTTCTTCTGCTTTATTATTGTTGAGGGTATGTAATAGTCAGCCTTCCCCTTTAAACTTACAGTAAAAAAGCAAAGTATTGGCAATCAAATCCAAATTTAATAATCATAAAATAAAAGGGGTAATGGTAACATTTGTTCTAATGAGCACATGGTTGGGAGCCAGTAAAATAAAAGGGAGTAATTGCCCATTCTTCAATCCTATTACAAAGAGGAGGAAACATGAGAGAAATAGGAAGAGTGTGTGTGTGTGTGTGTGTGTGTGTGTGTGTGTGTGTAAGAGAACAGAATCTTCTAATGAAATAATAAACCAGTGCTTTAAACACACACAGAGACATGGACATTATTATTTCTAGGTTTTCTTTTGTTTAACCTAGCTTTGTTGTTAACAAATTGCCAGGCAAATAAATAAATAATCCCCCCTCCCCTGCCACATCTTGCCAGCATCTCAGCTACATCGATTCAAAGGATGTTGCCCAGTTTTAAGTGCTTTAATCAGACAGATTATTTGAACAAGAATGTAACTGTGCATTAACAGACAACACACAGGAGAACCAAAATGGAAAAAGAAAGTGTGTGTGCGTGCGTGGGGGGGGGAGCTCAGGGTTTCATTCCTGCACTGTATTTTATTTTCTGAGCTATGTTGATTTGAGTTGAATCTGATTTTAATAAGCCAGAAAGTCACTATCGACTAATTATTTTCATTTCATTGATTTGATTAATGATGAAAACCTGGGTAACTTGTACATAACTTGACTCTGAAGTAATTAACCATCTCAAACTTAAAAGAAAAGAAAAAAGAACCTCAGGGTATTCCTGGATGTGGAATTGCATGTGCATTTGCTCATGTGACCTAAAAAAAAAATGACATGAAAGGGAACCCCTTTGGGGAACAATTGGGGCAAAATACAGAACTGTTTTTGTTCTTGTCATGGTTATTCCCTGTAAAGTAGGCATGAGTAAGCTCATAGGAACCCTGAGGTTTGCAGAAGTAGAAAAAAAGTAAAAAACATAAGAGGGCATGCAACACTTCCCTCCCCCTCCCAAAAGAAAAGCCCAATAAAGACTGGGCATACATGCTGGTCACCAAGACCCATGAATTGCTGAGTGTCAGCTGGAAAAGAAAAAATCAGAAAACCAAAAGTGGAAAGAGTAGGGCAAACTTGAAGAGCCTCAGAATCTTATAGTATCTCAAAGGAAGTCATGTCTGGTTGGTTGACATCCTGCAATGACAAAAAGTGGCTAGCATCCAGACCAGGAAAAAGAAGGAGGGGCCAAAGCCAAGATGCTGGAAAAATAGAAATGTATTTGTATTGTAAGCCCAACGTGTTTCAGCCTGCTAATTTTCAGGCCTTCATCAGGGGCTATAAATAAAACAACAAGGATAAATTTACTCACATAGACATATAAAATCATACATATAAAATCTATAAATCAGTCTATGACTTACAATGCAGGCTAATGAGATGTTTGAATGAGCAGACCGCTTACAACAGTATAAATGCCTCAAAAAGCAGAACATTAGGTATGAGCAAGCAACCAGAAATAGGATACCAGTGAAATCGGTATTCAGGGATAAGACTATACTTCAAATTATTATTACTATTATTATTATTATTATTATTATTATTACAGAACCAGACAGATGGGTCAATCATATTGTTGATGATCACACCACCCATTGGCTGTTTCTGGTATAAATTAATAATTCTGAACTTCTTCCTGAATTGTGGCGTTCTTAATTACCCAGTCTTCTTCCCAGACCACACTAATGTTTTAGTAATCTGCATTTCTTATATTTTCCTCCCTATCTTCAGGGCTTTTTTTCCACTGCAGTTTTCTGCAGCTTTCAATTCCCATCTCCCAACCTGCCTCGGGCCCAGCAGATTAGTGGTGGAGACCAGTTCCTTTGCACATGGAATAAATCACAGCACAAACAGAAAGCACAGTGTCATAATGCAATCACACTGAGATAAGGAACCTAAGAATGCAGGAAATTGCCTGACACCAAGTCAGACCATTGGTCCATCTAGCTCAGTATTATCTACACTGACTGGCAGAGGCTTTCTAGAGTTTCAGACTAGAGGCATTCCAAGTGCTACCTGGAGATGCCTGGGATTGGATCTGGGACCTTTTGCATGCAAAGCATATGCTCTAACACTGAGCTACAGCCCTTCCTAATTTCCTTTTGTTTCCCTAGTTTAAACAATACACATGTTCAACTGTAACCAAAAACAGGAGACAAGGGAGCAATCTGCAGCAAAATGTGCATGTCCCGGTTCAGTCAAACTAAAAATCAGGTGTACTGGCACAGTGAAGCCAAGTAAGGAACAATATCAGCAGGGGGTAAATCTGCTCATGTGCTCCTTCATTTCACATGAGATGGCAGCACTGTGGCACTGTGCACTTGCACTGTGAGAATTGGCTCCCATCCCACCACAGATTATCACTATGGTATATACAAATAGCAAACTCATTTTACATATGTGGATCCTTATCTAGCCAAAACATCATCATCTGCAGAACAGAAAGAATATCATCAAGCTTGGAAGAAGTCCAGGGTTTGCAGAATTACAAAAGAAAGGGGGGGTAAGAGAAGGGAAACTTCCAAAACGGGCCACTGAGGACTGAGCATGCTCAGTGGCTGTGGAATGCTGGTAGACTGTATCAGGACACCCCAGGTTCCCTCGGACCTGTGACATGTTGGGGAAGGGAAATCTGGCCAAAACAAAACGATCCCCTCTGTTCACCCAGCCTTTCTTTTAGACCTTCACTGCCTCCAGGTGAAATTTTCTATCTTTCTACGAGGCTGTCTTTCACTAATCCCCTTGTTTCTCCTTGAAAACTCTAGTAGGCAGTGTTGAAGTTGGCTTAGACAAAAACTGCTATGGTTTTTAAAAAGTAGTTCTTAGGCAGAAAAGATATAACATGTGGATGGTTTATTTATTTATTTATTGTATTTATATACTGCCGCATAGCCGAAGGTCTCTGGGCGGTTTGCAATAAGCATATGCAAGCATTTACCCATTTGGAGAAAGAAAAAAAAAAAAAGGTAAAGGTGGCCCCGCACTTGTAGTGCGAGTCGTTTCCGACTCTTAGGGTGAAATCTTGTGACGTTTACTAGGCAGACCGTATATATGGGGTGGGATTGCCAGTTCCATCCCCGGCCTTTCTTTACCCCCCGGCTTATGCCGGGTACTCATTTCACCAACCACAGATGGATGGATGGCTGAGTGGACCTCGACCCCTTTTACCGGAGATTCCACTTCCTCCTTCTGTTGGAATCAAACTCCGGCCGTGAGCAGAGCTTCGGCTGTTTTACCGCCGCTTACCACTCTGTGCCACGGAGTACAGCCTAATAAATGTAGCTTTCAGAGCAATCTGTTTTCCCTCTTTATCCTCCATCCCTAAAGCTAAAGACTTAGCTTTGCCAAAGACTCAGATTTGCCACATTTGCCCCACCCTCAATTATTCTATTTACTTATTTATTTATTAAATGTATTAGTCGCCCATCTGGCTGGTTCTCCAGCCATTCTGGGCGACACACAACATAAAACATACAATTCACATTAAAACCTTAGAATTCCAACAGTAACACTAAAACACTATTACCTTCCAGTTTGTTCCTCAGACAGGTTTAACAAATTAATCACATAATCCCCAGACAAATTTACATGCAAGATTTATATTTTTATATAACAGTTCATTTCCTTCATAGAGGGGAATGGAGAGAAATAGAATGGAATATCCCAGAAGATGGCAATACTGGCAACATTTTTGTTGCATGTCTCAAAGATTCATAGAATCATAGAATGGTAGAATTGGAAAGGGGGTATGAGGCCACTGAGTTCAACCCCTTGCTCAATGCCGGAATCCAACTTAAAGCATACCTGACAGGTGGCTGTCCAGCTGCCTCTTGAATGCCTCCAGTGTTGGAGAGTTCATCACTTCCCTAGGTCATTGGTTCCATTTGCATGAGTTTTTCATGATGTTCAGCCAAAATCTAGTTTCCGGTAACTTGACCCTATGATTCTGTATCCTGCACTCTGGGATGATTCAGAAGAGATCCTGGCCCTCCTCTGTGTGACAACATTTCAAGTACTTGAAGAGTGGTCTCATATCTCCCCTCAATCTTCTCTCAAAGCTAAACATGTCCAGTTGTCTTGGTTTCTCTTCATAGGGCTTTGTTTCCAGTCTCCTGATTACCTTTGTTGCCCTTCTCTGCACCTGTTCCATTTTGTCTGCATTCTTCTTAAAGTGTGGTGTCCAGAACTGGACACAGTACTCAAGATGAGGGCTAACCAGTGCTGAACAGAGAGGAACCAATACTTCATGTGATTTGGAAACTATATTTCTGTTAATACTACCTAAAAATAGCATTTGCCCTTTTTGCAGCGACATTGTAATGTTGGCTCACATTCAGCTTGTGATCAACAACAATTCCAAGATCATTCTCACCTATAGTATTGCTGAGCCAAGTATCCCCCATCTTACAACTGTGCATTTGGTTTCTTTTTCATAGGTGTGAACTTTGCACTTATTCCTGTTAAATTTCATTCTGTTGTTTTCAGCCCAATGCTCCAGCCTATCAAGATTCCTTTGAATTTTGTTTCTGTCTTCCCAGGTATTAGTTATCCCAATAAAAAATTCAGAATCATGCTTAGGGTTTCCAGGTTCTTGGCCTGAGACTGATCCTGTATCTTTAGGAAAAGAAAAGGTCAGCCAAGTGCAGGTGTTCTTGCAACTCTGTAATGGGAAAAACCACAAGGTGGAATTCTCCCTCCCCCCTCCACAACTTTTAAAGATATAGAAGACCTCTTGGTTGCCAGGCCCGGCCATTACAGAGTTGCAAGAACACCTGCACTTGGCTGACCTTCTCTTCTCCTAAAGATACAGGATCAGTCTCAGGCCCTGAACCTGGCAACCCTAATTCATGCCACCTTAAGCTGTTTTGCAACTGTTTTATATTTTACAGTTTGTTTTATGGTTACTGGGTTTTAAATGGCTTTATTTCTTCTTGTGAGCTGCCTTGGTTTCCAACTCTACCTCACAGGGTTGTTTGAAATATTCCATACACACGCACACACTGGAGATGTAGAAATACATACACCCCATATAGTTTAGTTCACCTGCAGAGCACAGTGATCAACTGGGTATATAAATGGTAAGGTGATCTTTCAGATATATTGGTCCCAAGCTGTATAGGGCTTTGTACACCAGAACCAGAACCTTGAACTTGGCCTGGTAGCTAATGGGCAGCCAGTGCAATTCTTTCAGCAGCAGAGTGACATATTGGCGATACCCTGCCCCAGTGAGCAATGTAGCTGCCACATTTTGCACCAACCTCAAGGATAGCATCACATAGAGTGCAGTACAGTAATCCAGCCTGGAGGTTACCAGTGCATGGACAACAGTGGTCAGACTATCCCAATCCAGAAATGGCCATAGCTGTCTTACCCGCCGAAGCTGGTACAAGGCACTCCTAGCCACTGAGGTCACCTGGGCCTCTAGCAACAAAGATGGATCCAGGAGCACCCAGACTACAAACCTGCTCGTTCAGAAGGAGTATGACCCAATCCAAAGTAGGAAACTGACCAATTATCTGAACTCAGGAACCACCAACCCACAGTGCCTCCATCTTGGTAGGATTTAGGCTCAGTTTATTGGCTCTCATCTAGCCCACCATCGAGTCTAGGCAGTGGCCAAGGACTTGCACAGCCTCCCCCAATTCAGATGTTACCTAGAAATAGAGCTGGGTATCATTAGTGTACTGCTGAGACCTCACCCCAGATCTCCTGATGACTGGTCCCAATGGCTTCATATAGATGTTAAATGGCATCGGGAAGAAAATGGTACCCTGCTCCACTCCACAGCGCAACTGCCAGGTGGCCGAAAGACAATCACTCAATGTTATTATCTAAAAATGATCAATGGTATTAAAAGCTGCTGAGAGATCAAGTACAAATAACAGGGTCACACTCCACCTGTTCTTCTCAACCAAGTGCAGACAGAATTAAGGATGCTACTGTTAATTATGTCAAAGAAAATGGGGTCTCCACAAGGATTAAGTGAGAGACTATGAAGGTGGTCATCAGGGGAGTGTGCATCAAGGAATTACATGAACTTAAAAAGTGGAATAAGTTTGAGGTTAAGAGACTGTAGCCTGACATTAACTCCTTCCTTATGTGCTACAACCAAACAGGTTCAAAAATGGTCTATAAACAGCTGGAAAATAAGCGTAGAGAATTGGATTTATTGGAGGAAGTCAAATGGTGGTGAAACTATTATACATACCCCAAACATACTATGAATTGGGAGTAGGAGCTCAAAATATTTAGCTAACAAAAATTAAGAAGAAGCAGAGGCGGAGCATAATTAGATATCTTGAAGCTTGGAACAGGAAGGCACTACAGGAGACAGATCATATTTGCAATGAGAATTCCCAATAGATCTGTATGGAGCTCAACTCCAAGATACTACATCATTATCTGAGTACCTGGCAGACTTACATTTCTCAGCTCTGACAAATGAGGAAAGGCAGGCAGTTAATGCTCCAATTTCTGATGATGAAATTAAAGAAGCTATTGGACACTTAAGGATGAACGGATCTCCTGGTCCATATGAATTTGTTAGTGCATGTTATAAGTTTTTAAAAAATATTTTCTAATTCTCTAAATGAAATTATTATTCAGAATCAAAGAGATTGCTGATACTTTGAAAGACTCCGATAATCATTTTGCCTGAAAAAACCCTGAAATCGGATTCCTACCATCCCTTTTCTCTGTTGAATCATATTCCATTTTTTTTACTGTAATTTTGGCCAAATGCTTTAATGCAATTCTTCCTAAGCTAATTTGTTCAGATCAAGGTGGGTTTATCCTGAATCATTCAACCCTAATCCCATTAGACATGTATTAAATGTAATTAATTATTGCAAAAATTCCAATTCCCTCTCAGCCCTCATTTTTCCTGGATATTTATAAAGCCTTTGAGGGTATGGACTGGAGCTTTCTGAAATGGATTGTACACAAAATTTCAATTTCAGTCTGTAGTAGACTTGCTGTACTCCCCAACTAGAGGAGTGCTCATTATAAATGAGTCACCTCAGGTGAGTCTGTTGATGTGCTGAACCGTTGCCTGACCGCGATAATGGACTTGATGAGAGCTAATAAACTGAGACTCAATCCAGACAAGACCGAGACATTGTTGGTGAACGCCTTCCCTGCTCAGATGGTGGATGCTTACCCTGTTCTGGATGAGGTTACACTCCCCCTGAAAGAACAGGTACGTAGTTTGGGGGTTCTTCTCAACTCTTCCTTGTCTCTCAAGGCCCAAGTGGCCTCGGTGGCACGGAATGCGTTTTACCATCTTCGTCTGGTAGCCCAACTACGCCCCTATCTGGACAGGGATGACCTCGCCTCCGTTGTCCACGCTCTGGTAACTTCAAGATTGGATTACTGTAATGCGCTCTACGTAGGGCTGCCCTTGAAGACAGTTCGGAAGCTTCAGCTGGTGCAGAACGCAGCTGCCAGATTATTGACGAGGACCAGTCGGTCTTCGCATATAACACCTGTCCTGGCGCGTCTGCACTGGCTTCCTATTTGCTTCCGGGCGAGATTCAAGGTGCTGGTTTTGACCTATAAAGCCTTACACGGCGTGGGACCTCAATACCTTGTGGAACCCCTCTCTCGCTATGAACCTACCCATTCACTTCGTTCAGAATCTAAGGCCCTCCTCCGGGTACCAACCCATCGGGAAGCCCGGAGGGTGGTTACGAGATCTAGGGCCTTTTCTGTGGTGGCCCCTGAGTTGTGGAACAGCCTCCCCAAAGAGGTACGCCTGGCACCTACACTTCCATCTTTTCGGCGCCAGGTAAAGACCTTTTTATGCTCCCAGGCATTTTAATCTTCTTAACTTTTTTAATCTTTTAATCTGTATTTTAATTTTTGTAGTATTTATTTTGTTTTTGCTGTGCTTTTCGTAGTTTGTATATGTTTTTGTATTTTTATTATGATATATTGTATTTTATTTTGTTTGTTCACCGCCCTGAGAGCTATTTCGCTAAGGGCGGTATATAAATTGAAATAATAAATACAAATAAAATAAATAAATAAATGGCAATTCAATGGGGTATGAAACAAGGTTGCCACCTCTCTCCTTTCCTCTTTTTGCTAATAATGGAACCACTGGCAATGCACATTAGGAGTAATCCTGCATTGGGGGGAAGGGTAGAGGCCAAACCCACAAAGTTAGTCTTTATGCAGACTATATCATGGTGATGGTTGCGAACCTTCTGACAGCAGCTAATGCTCTTCAATGTGAGCTGAAAGTTTTTGAAGCAGTTATGGGGCTGAAAACTAATGATAAGAAATCAGTTATAGTATGTTTCCATGTACCCGCTGCAGAACAGAAAAAGGGTTTTGGATTTCTTGGGAATAACAGATTAGATATTTAGGTATTCATTTGATGCTGGATTTAAACAAATTATTTTTGGCAAATTTCAGACCATTATGGACCAAGATCTTGGACTTGTGAAAATGGGAAAAAGTTCAATCTGTCCCTGTTGGCTAGGATTGCGGTCTTAAAAATGACAAACCCTGCAAAACTTAATGTTTTTGTTTCACTCCTTTCCAGTATGGATATTGAATAAGCAGTTTAAACTGTCTTTATTATTCTGTATTTCTCGGATTGAAATATTCAATGAAGAGTGGGCCATAACTACTTAATAATAATAATGTGCAGATCAGAATGCACTATCCTTTGGATCTCACACTTCTCCAGATTTTGTGGTACAGTTCTTGGCTCAAAACACATTCCAAAATGCATTACAAAATGCATGTTTTAGGATAAAATATGTTTAGAAATCCATACACTGAGATTAAAAGAAATACTGAAATATGCATTTTATGATCAAATATATCAAAAAGTGAAAATAGAATTTTCATAGTTTTTTTCCCCAAAAATGCAGATTGATGTGGAAACTGGATGGAGAAGACTTAGATACAAACACATTCAAAATGTTCATTGATCAAAACTAGACTGATCTATTCATCCCAACCTGAATGAGGTGCTGAGCTAAAACTGTCCAAATGGGGAACATTTTGGAGGATAGCAAACAATTTCCTTGAAAGTTTCAGAATGAAAATTGTGGCAATCTCATTTTTTTATTTTTTTTAAATGAAAACTCATTCTCCCCCAGAGTGCCACTGAGGGTACAATTTTCTTTCCAGGGTGTCCCCCAAATGACAAAACTGGTGGCTGCCATTCCCCCCCCCCACAAGCCCCCTTGGAGTGATGCCACGTCAGATGTAGTCATTCTAGGCACACACCGGGGGAGAAGAAAATGGAGTGTGGCCACGGAAGCATTCTGAAGCTGCTGGAAAGAGCACTGTCACAAGAGCAGGGGACAATAATCTTTTTTTAAAAAAAGAAAAGACCCCTTCTGACTGGTGTTTTATTGTGGGTGTATTCAGCAACATGTTCTTGACACTGTAATAGTGCATTAGTGGTGGATTGATTCTGCTGTAGCTTATTCTGTGACGCTTCCCCAATGCTACGAAATTATTGCTATCTGGAGAGGCTGTAGCACAGCACCACAGGGACAAGAATAAACCAGAACATGTGTGATATAAAAAGTTATGGGATTTGCACTGACTGAAAATGAAGCAGTGTGACCACCCCAAAACTTTAGCAGGTACCACCAGTATTGAAAGCCAGATCACCTAGGACCGTCTCAATGCCATCATGAGCACAAATCATCATGAATGCACACTAAACAGGATGTTTGGAGGGAACGAAGGAAAGAAATAAAAGAGGAACCACTATTGCCACCAAAGATAAAAACATGAGAAGAGCCCTGTTGGATTTGACCAATGGCCCATCTAATCCAGCATCCTGTTCTCACTGTGGGCAACCAGATTTAAATATAACAACCTTTGATATTTTATCCCCACAACTTCCCTACCTTTTTTTAAAAAAAAAAACCTCCCCCATTTCGTTTCACCATTTTCTACATGCTCTACAATTTCAGAGTCAAACGTTTTGTAGAAAGAATTTTCTTCTCAGTTATAGCTCTGGTTGTATTATTTGGGAGGTTTTCACATTTCTGAGGCATTATCCTTTGGTTTCGATGGAATATTTTATTTCTCCAGCTGTAGCTGCTGCATGCCCTCCCCTTCCCTTTAAACCACTCTGTCCTCCCCAGCTCCTATACCTTCTGCAGTGGAATAAGTGACCTGGTGATGATGGCACCCATCTAGCCTTGCATCTGGCCAGGCAACTACATAATCACCACCTCCCAGGGGGTGGGAGAGAGTCAGTGGCAATTGCACTTCTGAAATATAGATGTCCAAATTGGCCCTCAATGACATGGCTGAATTGTAGTAGCTAATGGCCATTTGTCATTGATCATTGCAGGTTCTATTATTTAGATGATACGGTACATATCGTCCCAGGCTGGACAGTAATCTCTCACATAATTTCAGCAAAGGAAGGGCGGGGGGAAAGATGTCAGAGTGGCACCTTGACAAATGGCTCCTTTTGTTGAGTTGGTATATTCACGAAGGAGTGGCGGGGAGGGAGGGTGAGGAGGGGGGAATCTACCTTGCAAGAGAGCCAGCCGATAAGCATGAAGTGACAGTAATTACTTGAAGCCGGCCTTGCAGAAATTCTCTGAGATCATACTCCTGGAAGGAAATACACCGGAGGATTTCGACATGCTGCTGTAATTATTACACCCTTCACAGCCATGTCCTTTTGCTTGCAGCTGAATTACTCACCGGCAGCTAGTGAAAATGACATCCCATCATTTAAACAGGGTGGGAAGGGAAGCACATCACACTGGTGTGTGACAGCATCAATGTGGAAGAGCCACCTTTCCCACCTTTAGGGGTTTTTTTAAAAAAAGAAAGAAAAGTGGCCATGGAAAAGAGTTTGCTAAAGTGGGTGTAAAATGTAGGCATGACAGCGGTCTCCATCCAGAGGACTAAGCCAGTATGTTTGATGGGACTCTGAGAGGAAAGTTGGGAATAAGCAATGTACAAAGGGGACCTGCAAATGCAACTGTTGCTGTGTGTCCTCTAGGGCTCTGCGAGGCAGCCCTGACTCGGTCCAGGGACTGATCTGAGAATCCTGATCAGGCCTCAATCTGACCCATACTGAGTTCAGGCCCAAACAGAATCACAGGCCTTACACAGTCCAAGGGTTTTAATTAAACTGCAGTGAACAGTGAGGTGGTGGGGAGGAAATGATGCAGGCAGAGACTCTTACCTGCATTGTTTCCCTCTCCCCCCCTTGCTATCTGACTGCCCCCCCTTTTGACAGCCCTGGATCACACCATGTGGACCTGACCCAACCAAGGGTGATCTGGGGCTGCCTCTACCTTGGACAAATCCTGGATCATTACAAGTCTTCCCAGAGCTTGGAAGTAACTCATTAGAATTAACGAGTTACTTGTAATTTATTACTTTTTTGCATAACGACTGGGTAACTTCGTTACAATTTGCTTGTAAGAGAACGAGTGGTAATTTCATTACTTTTCAGCTGCAACTCTAACGTTTTCCGCATTACTTTGGACGTTACTGGGAGGGGGGAAGTCTGCTGCTGTGATTGGTGGACAAATGCATGTGCCTTATACTGCGCTTCTGCGCAGAGCTACTCTTCCCTCCTGCTCTGTGTTAGAGGCACGAGGGAGGAAGTGGAGGAAAAGAGAAAAAAATGCTTCAAGACTGGATGATGTTGGAGAAGAAAGGAGCAGAGGGAGAAAGCCTGAGGGCAAGGACGGAGGAGGCAGCAGCAGAATGGAGGTGAGGAGCTCTGTGTGTGTGTGAGGGTTATGATAACGTCCCTACCCCCACTCTCTTGCCCGCGCTCACTCAGCTGCCTCCTCTTGCACACTCTGTCACTCATCCTAACACCCTCACCCTCATCCCCATTCTCTTCCCCTCACTTGCTCTGCCATCCCCTCTTGATGGCATTGGGCCGATATGGCCCAGAAGAGCTGGTTTAAAAAAAATTTTTTTGCCTGCGCTGGCAGAGAAGGGGTTAATTTTTCACCAGCTGACTTTTTTTTGCTATCGCTGAGAGGTAAGGAGGGGCAAGCACACAAGCTGGCTTGCCCGCCGCATGGAATCCTGAGTGCGAGCCGGATCCCCTCCTCTCCAAGAAACGTCCAAAAGCCGCCTCAGCCTTGCTCGTGCTTTCCCCAGAGCGTTCCATCTCTATTCTATTTCTGTTGTGTTTGTCTTCGCCTTTAAATTTCACTCTGTTTCTTCGCATCTAACAAAGGGTTAAACCAGAGTCTTCCTGAAACATTTAAAACACGCGGACACACACACACACACACACACACACCTGTTCTTCCCTTTTACTTTAACTGCTGCATTTTAAGGAGGGCGCGATGTGATGGTAGATCTTCAAGATGATTTGGATTTGGGAGAGGAAACGTTTACAAAGAATAGATTTGGTCGGCGAGAGAAGGTGGCAATGTTGGTTGTTGCAGAGGTTCCTGTGTGTGCAAGCAGTAAGTGCCTAGTCCCAGTGGCTGCCAAAACAGAGCAGTCGTAAAGGTCCTGGTTTGACTTTAAAGGCAAGCAATTTGCAAATTTAAGGTATGCCAGAGCCATGGGTTCCTGTAGTTCTCTCCACTGCGCTCCAGGGCAGAGTTGCCCTCCTCTGCTTCCTAGATTTGGCTGCTTTTTGCATATTTCTATGTCAGCCTACCTAAAATATTTGTCTGTGGGCAGCATGCTTTTATGTCAAATCTATAGTGAAGCAAAGGTTAAATTCTATTAATCTGTGTTAATTTTTGAACACAGGAAGCTGAGAGGTTTGTCTTCTAGGGAGACACTGGATTCATTTCATGGAAAACATCAATTCTAAGCTGGTGTTCTCAAAATTATGAAACAAAATCACAAATTGTTTCCAAAGTGGTGAATAAAGTTTGGTGTTGCCAACCCTGCAGTCTTTTGATCAAAACAGCTCAGCAGTTTTTTTTGCTTCATTTCAGGAAATAAAGAATAGCACATGTTTGGGAATTACTGTAAACCGCCCGGAGAGCTTTGGCTATGGGGTGGTATATAAATACAATAAATAAATAAATAAATCCTAACACCCCCACCCCATTCTCTTGCCTGCACTTGCTCAGTCATCCCCTCTTGCACACTCCGTCACTCTCTCTACCACCCCCTCACCCCCTGCTTGCTCACTTTATATATTTTTTAAAAAAATATGTGGTCTTTTGTTGTAGTTGCGTTGCAAGAGTGCTTAGAGAGGGCTACTGTTGCAAACTCAGGGAAGAAATTTTCATATCTATCTCACCCTTTTTAGTGTGTTGCATAGATTGTCAAATGTATGTCAGCATTTATTTGGCTGCTGTAGAGATGGGGGGGCTGGAAATGGAACCAGAGGAACAGTACCCTTTATGGTACTAATTTGAAGGGTCAGATCTCTTTGAGAGCCTGTAATTACAAAGAGCTTTGTTTGATCTTCCATCAGAAGCGAAGCTGACCACTTAACAAAGTGAGAGAACTGTAGCCAGAGCTGGTCAGTTTTGGATTTAGTTGGCTTGATTTATTTATTTCATTAAACTTCATTAAACTTGATCTTGTACACTGGCTTCTTTTGCTTTAATTTCCACTTTCTTCTCTAATAATTTATTTCCCTTCTTGGAAAGTCAGTGTTGATGCTGCTGTGTTTTCTGCACATTTTTGTTTAACTTAAAAAAAAGAACATTTTTTGTTTTGTTCTACAAGGATGTAATGATGCTGTATAAGCTGTCTTGCTCCCTTTAAGAAGGAAAGATTTTGTGTGTGTGTAAAATAACTGGGCATTTATCAGTCTTGCTGTAGAGGAATGAAAGGTAGCATAATACCCCAAACCATAATATGTCCTTGGCAGCAAACTCTTGAATTACAGAAAATTTATTTATTTATTTATTTGATTTATATCCTGCCCTTCCTCCCAGCAAGAGCCCAAATGGCAGAGACAGGGTTTTTTTTCTCTCTGTTTTTATATCATGGTGGCATAAAACCTCCCTGGCAAAACATTCTTGGATTGTAGGCCTTGAAATGACTTTTTCTGGATTTTTTTATGACTTCATATAACATGAGAAACAATAACTCCTGAAAGACTGCATGTGTATTTCCTTTTGTCCTCATTTATATCCATCCCTCTTCAGAGACCTGTGGTGAATGCTTTAATAATTATGTTAAAATAACAGATGATGTACTAATTTCAAGTTTTTGGAAACATAGTTCAGTTTAAACAGGATTACTTTTATCTAACATTAATTTAAAGTGTTTTCTGATCTGAAATATTTAACATGAAATTATTAAATTCATATAGTTTATTAGTTTACCATTAGATAGGCATAAGGTTACTTCACATAGCTAGGCTATCACTAAATAGTAACTGTCATAGGCAGCGTGAACAGATGTACTCATCAATGAAACTTTTCAAGGTTTAAGCTGGCAGCATGGGCCTGTAGGTAGTAAAACAGATCCAGATCTTCAGGGGATGCTACCTTATAATAAGTCAGGCTATTAGTCAGCTATGATATCACATTGACTACCAGTGTATCTCCAGGATCTTAGGCAGAGGTCTTTCTCAATCCTACCTGGAGATGCTGGGTATTGAACCTAGGACCTTTCATATGCAAAACATGTGCTTGACCACTGAGCTATAGTCCAGACAGTGCTCTTGTTAGAGAGCTTCAGAAGTCATTATTCAAGATTTAACAGACAAAGTAGTTCCTAAGTACAAAGAACATATTCTGTCTGTGTCACATTTGAATTGTATAGGTACATATAGTTCAACCACCTTTCTCTGGGCTGGTAATGGTTGTGGTAATCAACATCTGCTGCACCTCAAGAGCAGCAGCCTGTTGGAGAAGCCAACATTCCATCTTTTACTGGTAAGTCTGGCTAGTTCTCATTCCGCTGCCCCTCTCCAATCTCTCAGCTAGGAGCAAATTCATCCACAGCCAATGATCCACATGAGGTCCCCTCACTCTCATCACACCGTCAAGGAACAAATCAAAGGAGTGACGCTCTCCTTTGGTGTTTCCCTGGGTTGGGGCTGACCTGCTGGCTACTGCCAAATAGGCTTGCCCCTTGGAAACCAGCTATAGCTGCGGCAACAGGTTGCTGTTCTTGAGATGCAACAGAAAAAGGTTAGGGAGGTTACGGTTGGTGTCTACCTCCCAGCCAGCAGTAGTCCTATTGATGTTTATGTTGTGAGTGACATTGTTAGGTCCTGCAATAGTGTTGCTAGATAAAACAGCACTGAGGTCACAACTCGCATCTGGATCTGTCACAGGATCTGATCCCTCCATTTGTATCTCTGTTATATGGCCTGTTGTTGCTGGTAAGTAGCTGTTTAAGGTTACAGGGCTGTTTCTAAGCAAGGACAGGTGCGGCACCCAGGGCCTGCAGGAGGGGTGTATTGTTGTCCAGAATAGGCTGCAAATCATTGATGATACGTAGAAATGGTTTTATGGTCATGCTGACTTCTAGCTGCCTTTAGTAAGAGGGGAACATTTTACTGTGAAGTGCTGAAGGGATTACATTCACTACTCTTCTAATTTTCTGACTGATGAGCTGTACATAAAAGCAATTACAATGAAAATAATGTTCTGAAAGTAAATATTTGTCTTTGGTTTTAGCTTGTGTTTAAAGAGGTTTGATCCTAACTAAAGTTGTGTGTGCCTCCACATTCTTTGCAACATTTTGAATTAATGGTAAGAGCACACTGAGCAATGCAAATTCATATGTGTATAGTATAGAGCTCTGAAGTTAGGTCAGGAATGGATTCCATAGCTGAGATTAATTGGCTATTTTTTGCTTAGCATCTTAGTTATTATCCCTGAACTACTGATAAGTTAATATAGGACACTGTCGGAATTAACAGGCTTTGTTCTGCGTTTGGGCAGTAAAGACATAGTAGCTGCCTAAAAACTTTAAATAAGAGTTTAAAGAGTCATCTTTCTGAATATAACCTTTACACAAGGACATACAGTTCTGTTAGACTGTGACAAAGTTCCCTTCATTAATTGTCAGCTTAAGCTCAGACTTGCCAGCACTAATACTTTGGGTCTGGTTTAGAATAAAATGGGAGCTGCAAATGTTCTAGGATACCATGAAATTGAGTTTTGAAGAATTTGTAAAAGTATTATTGTACTACCTTCTGTGTGTGTGTTTATTTTTAATGTTGTTTTAGGCTACTTAGATGTGCAGCAGCCAAGGTCAGCACCTTCTAGGCATTTTGTTAAAAAAGGAGCTGAAATGTAACTGTAGTGATTACTTTTGAGAAAAAGTAAACTAATCAGTTACTTTCAGAGCAATTGTAATTGTAACAGTAATTACTACTTTTGGGGGGCAAGTAATTGTAACTGTAATTTATTACTTTTTAAAAGTAATCTTCCAAGCTCTGAGTCTTCCTGATCAATATTCAGAATTTATCTGGACAGGATAAAGAGTCCTAGTCTCCTCACCTTCTAATACAAGGGTAGGGAACTAGAACTAGCCAGCAAGCCAGATCTCCCCCACACCTCATGGGCCATAGTTTGGCATGTGGCAGAGCTGCCCACATAATATCACAAAGATATCATGTGACCTTCCCCACACACACACCGGGGCCACAGCACTTTGAAAGGGGTCTCTGAAGACCCTCAAAGCATGTGGTAGAATCCAACAGGTAGCCATGCCTTTCTCCAGGATACTCCACTGCATCCTACCCCCTACCCCCAAGTTTTCCATCTTTCTTCTGCAACGGGCATGCAACTTTTCATGGGCACTGAACAAAATCAGTACTGAGTGGGATGGGTTTTCCCCTTGCCTCAAACAAAAGTTGACAATTCTTCGAGAACAGAATGGCATATTTTCATATTGGTGAAAATATGCCTTCATGTATTTTTTTTAAAAGAGAAATGAATAAATAAAAAAAGAACAAACAGGCATATGGAAGAGGAAGGGATCAAAGATATTTGACCACCTTATATTGAGTCAAACCATTGGTTCATTTAGCCTACAGTGGCCACCTGCTCCCAAGTTCAAGGAACTGTTCCTTATTTCATAATATAAATGTTAACATTAAATTAAGAGCCATTCTTTGGAAGAAGGAACTGATTATAAGCTTAAACTAGACCGGTACATTCTGCTTTCCTCGGCAATGCTCTCTGAGACCTCATGTAGAAGAAGCCTTTCCTCTGCATCAACAACTGCTGAAAAAAAATCTGTCATTTGAGATGCATCAGAGCAGTATTTGAGAGCAACTAAAAGAAGGAGCTGCCCTTTAGCATCCTTGCTGAGAATCAGTCGTGGGATCTTGTGGCCCTTCACATTCCTCCCACCCACTCTTTCTCTACAGGGTTTCCAACAGGGATGGGTGAGAAATTCAATTCAGTTCACGTTTAAAGCCAAATTTATCCGGTCTGCACTTTCCAAAACAACGTGAGAGCTGAAATACAGGCACCCTTGGAAATTCGCACTTACCCGAATTTTGCGATGCAGTTGTCCAACTGAGCAAAGTTTGCAAACATGCATAGATTAGGGGAAAGTGTATATAAAATTGAATATATGAGTGAAAATAACATATAAAAATGCATTACATTAGGATAAAATGTTTTGCAAAAATGTGTTCATTAGTCATGACTGCATACACGGATGTGTTTGGTAGAGGAAATTCTCACTAAGATGCTGGAGAATTTTCTTGAGGAAATTGCAAATTGCTGTAGAATTGTGGAGAACCAAATTTAAGACTTATTAGAAGCTAAGACAACCGAAATGGACAGATCCTTCCATTTCTTGTCTCCAGACCCTCCAGAATTGAACAAAAGAACATAAGAACATAAGAAGAGCTTGCTGGATCAGGCCAGTGGCCCATCTAGTCCAGCATCCTGTTCTCACAGTGGCCAACCAGGTGCCTGGGGGAAGCCCACAAGCAGGACCCGAGTGCAAGAACACTCTCCCCTCCTGAGGCTTCCAGAAACTGGTTTTCAGAAGCATGCTGCCTCTGACTAGGGTGGCACAGCACAGCCATCATGGCTAGTAGCCATTGATAGCCCTGTCCTCCATGAATTTGTCTAATCTTCTTTTAAAGCCATCCAAGCTGGTGGCCATTACTGCATCTTGTGGGAGCAAATTCCATAGTTTAACTATGCGCTGAGTAAAGAAGTCCTTCCTTTTGTCTGTCCTGAATCTTCCAACATTCAGCTTCTTTGAATGTCCACGAGTTCTAGTATTATGAGATAGGGAGAAGAACTTTTCTCTATCCACTTTCTCAATGCCATGCATAATTTTATACACTTCTATCATGTCTCCTCCGCCTTTTCTCTAAACTAAAAAGTCCCAAATGCTGCAACCTTTCCTTTTTCTTCTCTTCTGTGTTGTGGTTGTTCTCTCTCTCTGTCTCTCTCTGTCTCTCTCTTTGTGTGTGTGTGTGAGAAAGAGAAGAAGGAGCCCCTACACCATGAGCATGGTGGTGGTAGGGAGCTATGCAGTGAATTGTGGGTTGGAAGGAGCCTAGAAGGAAAGAAAGTACGGAACAAACCAAAATGGATGGAATCAACGTGGGCAAGACATTGGAAAGAAGGGGGAAGAATATGAATGAACGAATGAATGAATGAATGAATGAATGAATGAATGAATGAGTAATATCTGAGTAATACGTTCCATTTTGTGTTGATTGGTGAGTGTGCAAGTCAAAATAAATGTAGAAATGGAGGGATGAAAGGAGAGTGAGAGACAGTGGGGTCTGGAATGGCATAGAGAGGGAGGAGACATTGGTGCGACGCAGCAAAAAAGAGTTACACAGTCCTGTAATCTTGCAAATATAATCCACTTTTGCCTCTTGTGTAGGACTCACCCACCACTGGCATGTGCACCCTGACAGATTACCTTCAAGGGCATGACGTCCTTGAAGTGAGACCTCAGTGTGGTGTAGTGTAATGTAGTCATTAGAGTGTTGGGCTAGGACCTGGGAGACTATGGTTTGAATCCCTACTCATCCATGAAGCTCACTGGGTGACCTTGGGCCAGTCACTGCCCCTCAGCCTAATCTACTTGATGGGGATTAAATGAGGAGGGGAAGAACCATGTACACCACATTGAGCTCCTTGGAAAAAAGGTGAGATATAAATAAATAATAAACTGGGGTGGGGGGGAGGTTCCACAGCCATGCTATTGAGCAGGGGTGAGGAATCTGGAGCCCTATATATAGATATTGGACTCCACCTCCCATTTTCCCCAGACAACTTGGACAATGGCCCAAGTTGATGGGAGGTGGAGTCCAAAACCATCTGGAGATCTTCAGTCCCCTCCCCCAAACACACACCCCTGTTGAGGGTGTTGAATTATGATCTAGTTCAAATCCCTGATTAGCCATGGAACTCAGTGGCAGTAGGAATATGTGGGTTACAATAGAGTGGACAATATTGAGCTAGATGGACCAAATGGTCTGGTTCACTACAATGCTCCTTCCTTGAGCTTCTTGGAGGAAGGGTCAGATATAACTGTAAGAATACAGGCATACCCCGCTTAACGTTGCCTCGCTATAACATACATGCTCCATACGTCCTCATACCCCGCTTAACGTTTGCATGCTTCGCAATAACGTACATTTTATTGGCATGACGCTGCTGCCATCTAGTGGTGATTGCATGCAGTACAAGTGAAGACAATTGCTTCACTTAAACTAGATTTTCACTTAAAGTATACTCTCTGGTCCCATTGTGAACGTTAAAGCGGGGTATGCCTGTACGTGTGCCTACTTGGAGATCTTCTAACTGAAGGTGCCAAAGCATGAAACTGCATTCAGAAACACGGGAAGTTACCTTATACCGAGCCAGACCTTTGTTCCACCTAGCTCAATATTGTCTACCCTGACTGGCAGTGGTGGATCTCTGGGGTTTCAGGCAGGAGTCTCTCCCAGCCCTACCTGAAGATGCCAGGGATTGTACTTTGGACCTTCTTTGTGCAAAGCAGATATTCTGCCACTGAGTGACAGCCCTTCCCCAGACATAGGATTTATTGTGCTATTTTTCCTGATTATAATTCTAGCGCTTCTGTCCTATGCATATGTCTACTTCTGTATGTTGGAATACCGACCCAAATTTCATTACATGAGCAGTGGTAGCATGATCCCAAGAAAACCACAAACAAAACACCAGAATCCCATGATTGTCTGGATTATTAACAGGGTTGCAAACTGATTTTTTCTGGAAGCAGTTAACATTAACATAAGTGCTAAACTTCCTCTTGATTCCATTAAATTTCCAGAAGTAGCTTTTATGTCATGTGAAAGATCACATAAAATGTGAAAATTAACAGGAAAGAAAATGTCAGGAAAATGGAATAAAGTGCTGTCTGAATGCAGCACATTTTCCATCCTTCTGAGCACCTCTCCATATTTTGTGTCAAGCCAATTTTCTTCTATTTCTCTCAACGTTGGAATAAGAGCACCTCTTTGGCAAATCATCTGGGTGGAAACTTGTGTTCCTGATGCCCCTGTGTAACACTATTTTTGAACAGACTGCTTGGAAAGCCTCCACCAACTGCGTAGAGCCAGAATAATACAAATGGCATTCTCCTGTTGAGTCATTGACAAAACTGAGTCAGCAGTATCAGCCAGGGAGGAAAAGTCAATTTGTTGTGATCTTGTAACTAGAGTTGCCACTAAATTTCATCTAACATTAAAACACTAGGTAAATGTGCAGGTCCCTTCAATAAAAGTTCAATGAACGCATTTTCAATAAGACTACCCAAACTTTCCAAAAGATTTTTGCAATTCCCTTAGAGAAAGCTCGAAATAGACTATCTGTGGGTTTCATTTGCCTTAGTACTGACAAGTTTCACATATGATATAATTTACATCATAATAGACAGTATTCTCAAGAGGGTCTTATTATTTCATTGGCCTTGGCGCAGGGTGTAGGAACCGAAGGACACCATTCTCTCATGAGCAACATTCTGTCAATAGTGGGCAGTGTCACAGGCAACAGGGGGAAAGTGACAGAAACAATGTTTGCCATTCTATAGTAGGCTACATTCCAACCACACAAAAAACAGGTTTCCATACCACCAACCAGGGGTGTAATCATCCGGGGTTGCGGGGCGTTGCATACCCTTTACTTTTTTGGGAGCAGGGTCCCAGCCAGGTCCCTACGTATGATCCAATCAGTATGAAAGGGGAACATATTAGCCACTGAGAAGAGTCCTTGTCCTTTCATACTGATTGGAGCAAATCAGAGTGAAAGGAAGTGAGTCAGTCACTGAGAAGACTCTTCTCAGTAGCTAACAAACTTCTCCCTTTTCATGCCAATTGGCTCCTAGAGACATCTGTTGTAATGGAGTATGGATTTGGAGATAACATGGATAGCAAGGGAAATGAGGGAAAGTGAGGGGGTGTGGTGTGACTATCATGAAGGGACCCTGCACTTCTGAACTTGCCACTACATCAGTGCCACCAATCTACCCATGCACATCTCTCCACCTCAGCAAGTAAGAGGGATCATCACAGTTCAATGGCACACCCCAGCCAGGGGAAACAGAAGAGGAAAAAGAGGGAACAGAACAGGGGCAGTGTGAGGATGTAGCCTGGGTCAAGCCCCAAGGACTGGAAAGAGAGACTTTGTTAGAAAGACTACATTTGACCACTGGGCCTGAGATATCCCACCCACACCTAAAGCTGTGTCACTTTTAAAGGATATGTGTGTTTGTGTGTGTCTCTGTGTGTGTGTGTGAGAGAGAGATTCAGACAGTGTGGAGTAGGAATGGAGGATAAATTCGGTTCAGTTCTCATTTAAAGCCAAATTATCAACCTTGAAGGAACCCTGCACTTCTGAACTTGCCACTACATTACTGAATACAAGGACCAAAAACACAGCCATCCTTCACGATTCACAATTATTCAAATGTTGTGATGCAGTTGTCCAGCCAAAGAATATTTTCAAAAATGCACACGTTAGGGGAAATTGTGCATAAAGTGAAGATATTAGTGAAAATAACATGCAAAATATGCATTCCATTAGGAGAAATTGCCTGCAAACCTGTGTACATCACTGCAAACTGCATACAAAAAATGTATTCAGTAGGATAAATCTGCACTGACATGCTGAAGAACTGGCATTAGGAGTTTTGAAGCAAAATTCAAAAATTGCTGCTGAAATGCGGAGAGCTGAATTTAAGAATGGAAAAATGAGGAATGGAGAAAACCAAAACTGACGGATCCTTCAATGCCTAGTGTGGACCCTGTAATCTGGAATACATAAATCCCTGATGAGCTATGTTTCTATTTGTTGAACATATATTATTTATGTTACATTAGCACTCCATCAGTCCTCGAAGGAGATTCATGCCATGTGCATTACATGTACATTTGAGTCAATAGCCTAACTGGGCCCAGAGTCGTTTAGAGAAATACGATTTATCATTTATCACTACTTACAGGGTACCATCATTGTATGGCATTTTACAGAACATCACACACACACACACACACAGAGAGAGAGAGAGAGAGAGAGAGAGAGAGAGAGAGGTCTCTATGGGCCCTTCCAGACTGGTGTTTTTTTGAGGGTGTATTCTGTAACATCTACGGCCATACTACCCTGAACACGCCCAATCTCATCTGATCTTGGAAGCTAAGCAGGGTCAGGTGTGGTTAGTAGATGGGAGACCCCCTCTGGGAATACGGGCTACCATATGCTTGGAAATGGAAATGGACTGCCTTCAAGTCGATTCCAACTTATGGCAACCCTATGAATAGGGTTTTCATGGTAAGCAATATTCAGAGGGGGTTTACCATTGCCTTCCTCTGAGAGGCAGTGACTGGCCCAAGGTCACCCAGTGAGCTTCATGGTTACATGGAGATTCGAGCCCTGATCTCCTAGTTCATAGTCCAACACTCTAACCACTACGCCACACTGTCTCTCACCATAGGGTTAGAGGAAGGCAATGGTAAACCACCTCTGAATACCTCTTACCATGAAAACTCTATGAATATATCCAAAAAACTTTCATAGGGTTACCATAAGCCGTAATCAACTTGAAGGCATATAACAACATTCTGTAACATATTATTGATGCAATAATAATGCATTAGTGCATTAGTGGTAAATTTATACTGGACTGTCTTGACATCATTTGGCCTTATGAGTTGTTTTGCTATGCTTCGCCCATGTTACCACATTACTGTCATCTGGAGGGGCACTCTTGCACTCTAGGGCAACAAAGGCAGAACAGGCTCCTCAGAACAGATGACAGGTGGGGGCTGATGAGACAGAATCCTTCCCCATCTAACCAAACCAACAAAAGAAAGCCAGATGAATCAGGGAGAAAGATTTTGTCTCACTCTCCCCCCCCCCATGCTAGTTTTCCATGTGCTGGGATTTTGTTGGTTTGCATGCATGGAAGCACATGGGGGCTCACAGGATTGAATGTTCCTTCAAACAATAACAATTCTGTCTTTCTTCTTCAGGCAGAGTCAGATTTGTCCCTCCCCATCTTGGGCTGGAATGGAGCCACATGACAGGGACAATGGCAGTGTTACAAGGGTGGCTGTGTCTCCTCCCATCCAATCAGAGGATGGGGGTCACAAGACTATGCCTCCAAAGACTTCATCTTTCAGCAATAATGTGGAAGTCCACTCATCCTGTTTACCAGTATGGGATTAGCTAGCTGCTCTATGGGGAGCTGAATAGGAATTTGGGGGAGGGACCCATATTGGTGCCGTGGTTTTATTTCACCTGCTTCATAACTGATGTCAAGATGAATGGTTCTTCTTGATCTGAAATTCTGACTTTGCAATTTGGTCACTTAGGCACACAGCACAGCATGCTGGCAGATCATACATTATTGTATGGTAAGCACTCTGACTCACTGGGAGGGTGAAGGGGTGCTCATCCTCCTGCTCATTGCTGGCTGGCTTGTCATCAGTGAAAGCATTAGATCCTCCTCCTCCTCTGCATGCCTTCTTCTTCTGCTGCTGCTGCCGCTTCTGCTTCTGCTTCTGTCAAATCATTTTTATTATGTTGTCATAGAATAGTAAGAGTTGGAAGATGTCTATAAGGCCAAGGCCAACTCCTTACTCAGTGCAGGAATCCAAGTTAAAACATACCTGTCAAATGGCTGTCCAAATGCTTCTTAAAAGCCTCCAGTGTTGGAGAGCCCACCGCCTCCCTCAGAAATTGGTTCCATTGTTGTACCATTCAAACAGTTAGGAAGGTTCTTCCTGATGTTTAGCTGAAATCTGTAACTTGAGCCCATTATTCCATGTCCTGCACTATGGGATGATAGAGAAGAGATCCTGGCCCTCCTCTGTGTGATAACTTTTCAAGTACTTGAAGAGTGCTGCCATATCCCTCCTCAGTCTTTTCTTCTTAAGGGTAACATGTCCAGTTTTTTTAGTGTCTCCTCATAGGGCTTTGTTTCCAGTCCACTGCCAAATAGAGGGGAACTAGTACTTTGCCTTTTTTGCAGCCACATTGCAGTGTTGACTCATATTCAGCTTGTGATCAACAACAATTCCAAGATCCTTCTCACATGTAGTTTTGGTGAGCTAAGTACTGTATCCCATAACTGTGCATTTGGTTTCTTTTTCCTAGGTGTAGAACTTTGCACTTATCCCTGTTAAATGTCATTCTGTTGTTTCTAGCCAAGTGATCCAGTCTATCAAGATCACTTTGAATTTTGTTTCTATCTTCCAGGGTATTAGCTAATCCTCCCAATTTTGTGTCATATGCAAATGTGATAAGCATTCCCTGCAACTTCTCATCCAAGTCATTAATAAAAATGTTCAAGAGCACTGGGTCCAAGAATGATCCTTGGGGTACCCTGCAGTTTAGAAGGAACCATTGATAAGCACTCTTTGAGTATGATTCTGTAGCCAACTGTGGATCCACTTGATAGTTGTTCCATCCATCCCACATTTAGCTAGTTTGCTAATCAGAATATCATGGAGCACTTTGTCAAAAGCTTTGCTAAAGTCAAGATACATTATGTCCACAGCATTCTCACAGTCTACCAGGGAGGTTACTCAATAAAAAAAATGAGATAAAATTAGTCTGGTAGGATTTGTTCTTGACAAATCCATGTTGGCTTCCAGTAATTGCTGATTGTTTTCAAGGTGCTTACAGATTAATCACTTTATAATCTACTCCAGAATTTTCCTGGGGATTGATGTGAGACTGATTGGACTGTAATTCCCAGTCTTTTGTGTGTGTGTGCTTTTGAAGACAGTGACAACATTAACTCTCTTCCATCATTCGGCACTTGACCCATCCTCCACAATTTCGCAAAGATAATAGACAGCGGTTCCGAGAGTTCTTCAGCCAGTTCCTTCAATACTCTAGGTTGCGGTTCATCAAGCCCTGCAGATTTGAACTCATTCAAGTTATTAAGTGTTCTTTGACCATTTGTCTATCAGTCCCAAGCTGCAATCCTTCCCCTTCCACTTGTGCTTCACGTTTGCCAAGAAGGTCATAGACTGTCTATTGGGAGACATCCTGGGCTTGTAAGATAAATAAAAAAGCCACCATGTATTGTCAAACAGTCCCCTTCAGCCATCAAATGCCTGGCTAAACAGGAATGCTTTCAACTTCCTCCTAAAAGCCAGTTATGATAGAGACAGACACACCTCATTCCACAAACAGGGAACAACCACTGAAATGGCCCTATCATGGGTCAGTGCCAACCAGGCAGCTCCCAATGGCAGTGCTACCAACAAGGCCGACGGTTGGGTCCAAGATGGTTGATACTGGGGAAGGCACTCTTAGATATTTGGGTTCCAAAGTGTTTAGGGTTTTATATGCTATTACAGCTCACCGTCAGCCAGTGCAGTACTTTTAGGATTAGTGACACATGGTCCCATCAAGCTGCCTCACGTACCAGCCTAGCAGCTGCATGAACTGTCTTTACGGACAGCCCCACATAAAGCACATGATAGTAGCTATTGATTGTTGATACTCTTATTCTCCATGAATTGTTGACCTTAGTAAGAACTAAGTCATACTTACAGACAGCTGGATCCTATGCATGTTTACTTGGATGAAGTTTAATCTTATTAAAGTATTCAATGGACTTCATTTGTTCGATATGAGGACTACGGAGTTATGCCAGGATAGGAACACCCATCATCCCTGACCATTGGTCATGCTGGCTTCAGGGTCACAAGTTCCTCTCCCTGTCTTAAACTTTAGCTTGGCTATTGTTTCTTTCCTTTGAGAAATGCATATATATTGGTCATGCTGGTGGGGGCTAATGGAATTTGGATTCCAACAACCCCTGGAAGGCCACAGGTCCCCACCTCTGAGTTCAGCTATATGCTTCCATGGGGAAAGTGATGTTTGGGAAGGTAACTGAGGGAAGGGAAAGAGATGGCATCATGTCCATGTCCAAACATAGGTGATAGCAAGGGGAAATGGGTGGAGATTAAAGAGGTAGCATTGGGAGAATGTCTAGTCCATTGCCAACATTGCCACCACCCCACCTCCCATCAGGACCTTCCACCAACCTGTTGTTTATTTTTCCATGTCCCAAGCCTGGAGCTAAATCCATCTGGAATCTTTGAAGTGAGCAGGAGACTCCTTGACTGCCAAGGGTGGTAAAGTTAGAGGTGCAAAGGTCAGGCAGATATACATGGTGGGCATCAGGGGGATAAAGACTCAGGGGGGAAAACACAGTGACAAGATTGAAATGAATAACTAAGGACTCTGGATGCAGAAAGCAATGAGGTGCCTTCCCATAAACCTCTGGGTTTTTTTGGAGGGGGGGAATGAGGGAGACATTATTATGAGTTGGCCATGATTGATGCTGTAAATTTTCCACATGATGATGAATACAAAATTGAAGACAAACCCCACAATAAATAAAAGGAAAACAACAAAAAATCCCACAAAAACATAAACTTTGGCTGCCATCAAATTACAAAGATTTTGCAATAGCATTGGATGGTGCATTAATGTTTCATTCTCCCCCCCCCCACCATTTCACTCTTAATTGCCTTTTTACTGTACGTATATTTACTATCGCAGAGGGCCTTGGGAGGGTTTCATCATGAAAGGTGCCACTACAAGAAAGCTGTATTGATCAAATGATAAGCAAAGGGATCAAAGGAGGAAACTATTTCCTAATCAACGTGCATATTACATGAAGGGCTGAATGATTTTCCTTCTCTCCTTTTATATTCGTATTGGCTGAAAGTTTTGCGGCTTTCCAATTAATACTCCCTGCTGGATCTTTGACTGACAGCTTGACTTCCGTCAGCCTTCCTCTGCAAACTCCTGTAGAAAGGTTTAATTGTGTTTGTAATTAATTGGATTTTAATCAGACTGTATGAAAGAAATTTTGTAGAAGGCTTTTTTTTTTTTAAATAAAATGCCTTGTGGTAGATTGCTTGCAAGGCAAAATATTAAATGCTACAATATCTTGAATGGCAAATTAAAATGTATTCACAATTCAATACAAAACTCATTAGATTAGTTAACATTTGAAGAACAGCTCCAAATTTTGCAAAGGAAGAGAAAGGAAAGTTGAAGCTCAGTTTATTTCAAAGCAAACGTCTGTCTGGTGGAATCGAGC
The DNA here is from genome assembly GCF_030035675.1 of Rhineura floridana. Lineage (NCBI taxonomy): Eukaryota > Metazoa > Chordata > Lepidosauria > Squamata > Rhineuridae > Rhineura > Rhineura floridana. The sequence continues at coordinate 8,751,394 of NC_084480.1, forward strand.
TGACAAGATACATATCTCTTGAGCCTTTTAAATGACTTACACCGAAACTCATAAACACTGGTGAATAATGTACTATGGGAAATAATTTTCTGCACAACATGGCAGTGTATGTGAAAATGACATTTGCTTCTCTCAGAAAGATGCATTCTAATATGGGAGGCAATTAAAGGCACACAGAGAAACAAACATTTTCTTCATGTTATCTACAAATGCCAACTGGTAATGAATTGAATGAAGAAATCTGTGTGGGAGTTGGTTGTCGTTTCAGCATCTGAGGAACTGGGACAAGCTTCCTGGCCCTGGTGCTCACCCGAGACTCCCATTTCCCAAGTCCACATTAAATCTGAACCCGGAGAGTTTTAAGTCTTCTAAAAAGCTGACCTAAGACTTAAAGACATCTGGGGAGAGAGGCTTTTCTCATGCTTTAGCAATTACTACTTAACACTGTCTTTTTTTAAAAAAAGAAAAAGTAGCAAAATGGCAAGGCAGAATGCCATGAGAAATAATACAGAGCAGTCAGGCAAGCAAAATGCAGAGGCTGAAAAGAATATGGTTCATAAGCTGGCCGTGTCATGGATCCACCCCAATGAAGGAGGAGGCCTCTCGTGACTTCTTCCTGAGTGGAGGAGATGAGGACTCCATTCATGTGACTGAGATTAGTCAGTAGGCTTGTGGGAGCAAGTTGCCTGTTAAAAAGTGGTCTCTCCCCTGAGCTCTTCCTTCTTCCCATTATTCTTGCATCATCCACCCTTTGAGCAGAGTGGGCTTTGCCAGTAGACTTTCAGAGATGAGCAGGATTTGTTTGGGTGTACCCTGATTGGCCTTGGAGTGCACCTTTGGCCCGCCTACTTCACACTGTTCTCAGTTTGATTGTCTTTTGGTGGGCTTGAGGTTCATTTGGCTATTTGGTTTATCTGACATTGAGTGTGGGCTTAGGGAACGGTCAGCACCCTGGGGCGGGATGGGGGGGTGGTAGACTTCACTAACCACCTCCTCCTGCTGCCCGACTTGTGGGGCTACTTGGTTTGGTGCTCATGGGGGCCTGGCATGTACCACCTGCTGAACATTGAATGGGGGGGATGGCTGGTACTGCTCAGGTCACACACCCACAGCTTCCCTTTATGGGAAGGGAACTTCCCATAAATGTTCCCATGTTGCCTTCATGCCAACAAGAGTGATGGAGATGATCTTGGGGTGGTTTGCCCCTCAGCAGCTGGCTGAAGATTTTCTACCTGTCAGTGCAGGTTTTAACTCCTCACACTTCTTATGTGAGATCAGTGCAAATTATTCTTTGTTTTGTTTTAATGTTTTTATCTATTCTTGTTGTTGAGTCCTCATTCTGGGTGTGGGGCAAAATACCTTTCTAGACCTATCCCCGCATCTGACATGGTGTTGCTGCTGAGTTTCACCTACAGTGAAACTTTAGAGTGCATGTGGGGACTCCTGCTTTGGTGAATTGTGAGGAATTTCAAAGGAAGCAACAACAAAAATAGTTAATGCAAGAAGAAAAGAGGAAGAAATGCCTCTGTTCTCTTCTGTGCTGGTCACGCTAGATCTGGAGTACTGCCTCCAGTTCTAGGTGTCATATTTTAAAATAGGCATTGGCAAACTGGAGCGTGTGTCCAGAGGAGGGTGACCAGGATGGTGAGGGATCTGAAAATCAAGTCCTATTAGGAATGGTTAAAAGATTTTGCTGTGTTTAACCTGGAGAAGAGAAGATTAAGTGGAGATATGAGAGCCAGTGTGGTGTAGTAGTTAGAGTGTTAGACTATGACCTGGGAGACCAGGGTTCAAATCCTCACACAGCCATGAAGCTTGGGCCAGTCACTGCCTCTCAGCCTCAGAGGAAGGCAACGGTAAACCACCTCTGAATACCGCTTACCATGAAAACCCTATTCATAGGGTCTCCATAAGTAGGGATTGACTTGAAGGCTGTCCATTCCATTTTCATTTCCATGATTGTGATCTTCAGTTTTCTGAGAGGCTGTCATGCCAAAGTTGCAGCAGGACTCTCCTCTGATGTTCCACAGAAATGAATTGGAACCCCTGGATGGAAACTGCAAGGAAGCAAATCTTCAGAGCTCAACTTCCTAACAGTATGAACTGTCTGACAATGGAATAGGCTACCTTGCGGGGGGGGGGTCTCCTTCATGGAAGGTACTTAAACATTGGCTGGATGGCCAATTGTCAGGGATGCTACAGATTCTGCATTGAGCAAGGAGCTGGACCAGATGGCAAAGGAACATAGGAAGCTGCCATATACTGAGTCAGACCATTGGCCCATGCTCACTAATGACTACACTGACTGTCAGCAGCCCTCCAGAGGGCATGCAAGGTGGATGCTGTACCATTGAGCTACAGGCCTCCCCTAAAGGGCATCCAATGTCCCTTCCAACTAGGGATGTTGGAGAATTCCAACAAAAATGGAAGCAGGAGCAGAAATTGCCAATGTTTGCTTATTCATCCCATTTCTAGAACAGAAATCATACATATCATTTGCAGACTGAAAGCAGCAACAACAGCAAATAACAATTGTATTTGCTGGATTGAATACGGTTGGTGTTCACTGTTGTTGCTCAATCTGCAAACGATATGGAATTGATTACATTTTTATTCCCGGTTTGCACTGCATTTCCTTTGCATTGAAATGAATGGAGTAATTAGTTACATGAATTATTCAAGTTAATGTAATTTTGCCACAACAGAGATGAATAATGTCATTTTTTTGTGGAAGATGAACTGCAGCAGAACAGAAACAGTGCTGCACATGACAAATTCAGGGCAGAACAGAAAATGATGCCTTCTGATATCCCTACTTCCAACTCTATGATTTTGTGGTGGAGCTACGTCTCATTTACCATGTTAAAAGCTGCCACTTCTTCTGAGTGTTTCTTCCCAGCAAGTTTGGCCAACTACAAAAGTCCCCCTTGAAGTTTCAATTTGCACAGTCTCTCCCTTTCCATTATCTCTGTCACCTTCACAGCAACTAAAGAAATGACTCCTCGAAGAAGCCTCCCGGGTAGTGTATGATTTAAGGTCACCCAGGAATGAGTTAGCTGTACATTAAGTTATACCAAGCTGATAACAAGATGGATTTAGAAAGTGATGAGAAATGACAGAGTACACATGTACGTTAAAGCAGATGACAGGAAATTGAAAACATTACTGTAACTTATTAAAGATTGATTTTCCAGACATTCCTTGATATTGTTTGACAAAAACAAATGTTAATGGTAACAAAAGTTGAAACAACCTGATGAGATTGTATTCTAGGAGTTGAGAATGAAAGGGGGAAATGCCAGCACCACCACTCACGATGGGGGTGACCTTGAACAAAATATTTCAAGGTCAAAAGGCACTAAGTGATGCATCTTACTTTGGATCTTACAGTTCTGCAACCTGGCAGTAAAATCAAATGACTGGCTTCCCATTTTAACAAGCATTCTGAAAGTAAAGGGATTAGAGAAGTTCACAAGCAGTCAACAGTTCAACAGCTGATATTCAAAAATGTCACTGAGTTAATGAGCCCCTCATTGTTTGGCCAGCTTTCCTTGTTAACAACATGAGAAAATGATAATGTTCCTGTAAGGTACTATAGTTTCAGAGAATTTGTGAACAGAATATTTAATAGGTGGTGTTTCAAGCTAGGGAAGAAAATGGGTAAGTTCACTTAATAATTGCCATACCTTGGGAGATCCCCACTCTTGCTTATGCCCTAAGGCACCACCTCTCCCCCCCTCATTTCTCCTGGTACACTGTCACAAACGTAGACAAACATTTAGACAAATATTTAAAGGAATAAGAAGAGCCCTGCTGGATCAGGCCAAAGCTTCATCTAGTCCAGCATCCTGTTCTCACAGTGGCCGACCAGATGCCTATGGGATAGATACATATGTAGTTCCCTTATACTGAATCAGATCATTGGTCCATCTAACTCAGTATTGGCTACACTGACTGGCAGCAGATGTCCAAGGTTCCAGACTGGAGGTCTCTCTCAAGCCCTACCTGGAGATGCTGGGGATTTAATCTGGGACCTTACACATGCACATCAGATGCTCTACCAATGAGCTACACCCTTCCCTTAAGCTATTCCCCCTCCCCTAATTGCTGGATGCCTGTAACAAGGCCATAAGCTTCAAGACTGATAGGAAATTAATACAGGAAGGTAGGATTTTGGTCCTAGATGTGAAGGCCTTAAGCCCAGCTGTTATGAGTGGACCTTGGCCTTCCTCCTGCTTCGAGGGTAGCAGAACTAGGTTTGCCAGGTTCATGGCCTGAGACTGATCCTGTATCTTTAGGAGAAGAGAAGGTCAGCCAAGTGCAGGTGTTCTTGCACCACTGTAATGGGAAAAACCACAAGGTGGAATTCTCCCTCCCCCCTGCACAACTTTTAAAGATACAGAAGACCTCTTGGTTGCCACCCTCCAAGGCTGGAGGCTAAGCTTGGCAACCAAGAGGTCTTCTGTATCTTTAAAAGTTGTGCAGGAGGAAGGGAGAATTCCACCTTGTGGTTTTTCCCATTACAGTGTTGCAAGAAAACCTGCACTTGGCTGAATTTTCTCTCCTCTTAAAGATACAGGATCATTCTCAGGCCCTGAGCCTGGCAACCATAGTCAGGAGCCACAGTCAGACCATGTGGCGGAATGTACCTCTTTCTCCTCATCTTCCCAGTGCTATCTGGATATATGGCTGTTGAACTGTCCTGGTAGAGGGCATTTTAAGGGTTAATACTACTGAGATTAATCGGCAAGCCTGGAAAGTTGAGGAGGCTCTCTGGGCTTGGCTTTTAATATCTGTAGTATTAACCCTTAAAACGTTCTTTCATCCTCACGGGGTGGGGGAATTGAATTGGATACATAAAGAAGTTAGCAAAAATGAGCAGACCCATGACAGAACATCCTGTCAGTTCTCCAGAATTGGATCAGATCAGCAACTGCATGTTGATCCCGTCCCTAGTATACGCTAAGCCATGGAGGTCTCTACAAAACCCTGCATCCTTTTAGACATTGTTTTACATCTGGCAATCTCAACTGAATAACTGAATTGGATCCAAAACCTTGGACACTGACTATCAAACCTATCATAAAGCTATCACTGGCAAATTTAAATTTTGCCCTACTTTGGGATTTGAATGCAAGAACCCAAGATGAACCCTGCTGGATCAGACCAAAGGCCTATCCAGCTTCCTGATTGGTCATAGACTGCTAAACAATACCTAGTGATATACAGCAACAACAAGAATACAAAAAAAAAAATTCTCCAGAGAGAAATCTAATCTCAACCTTCAGGGAAAGCCTGTAGAGTTTGTAGCATCCAATAAAATATGTACCGTACTGGAGCTTATCTAATTAAAATGGGCAGTGTGTGTTCCACAAGGCTAGTGCCACTGTGCTGAAGATCCTAGCTTGAGTCACCATGAAATGAACCTCCAGAGCATGTGGCACTACAACGAGGGACCCCATAGGTGATCACAGTGAACAGGGTATCCTGGTTCCAAGTCATTTAGGGCTTTATACAGGAGCAGCAAAACCTTAAATGTGGTCCAGTAGCATAGGGGCAGCAAGAACAGTTCCCTCAGGAGTGGCATTATGTGCTAATGGATGGCAATCCTAGACTCCTTCCCCCATTCCAAACAATCTGCAGTTTGCACACCGAACATAAGGGTACACTGAGCGCTTTGCAATAATCCAGTTGTGAGGTTACCATGGCATGAACCACTATAGTCAAACTATCTTCGACCAGAAGCAGCCATACATTTGAAATAGATTGGATTGAATGCATTCATAGAGAGCGAGATTGCTTGAAAGAGTTTTCACAGCCCACACATTCCTTAAAGCCTTGGATGCACTCTCTTCCATTGAAATGAGTAGGGAAGGGTTTGTAAGAGAGAGGAGCAAGGTTTTGCCATTGTTGGGAAGCACTTGAGTTTCTGGACTGAGGCACAATCATTTGGGATTCACAAAAGTTTTGATTGTCACATTCCTCTTTAACATTCAACATTTCAGTCTCCAAACACACACAAAGAAGAAAAGAGTTTTCCAATCTATTATTCAGTTACTGTGGTGATGGGGTGCAGGTGCCTTGATATTCAAGATGTGGATCAAAATATCGCATTTCAAATGGATGCAATTGTCTTGATTTATATTTTTTAACATGTTTTGAACCTCACCAGCCACAAATTCTGAATTCCTTACTGTGTTGGACTGCCTTATTGTTGAAAAGTACATTCTTCATTGAGAATGGCATAGGGTCAGGAAGTTTAGAAGTTGTTTTTAGATACAAGTGAGGCACCGAGAAGCAATAAGGTATATTCCGTTGTATCAGAAGTCTGTCATTAATCAGCATAACTAATGAAGACATGAGGCTATTTCTATGCTAATGCAAATGTATTATTAAACTGCAAAACACGTTCTATGCAAAGGAGGACATTTTACATTGATAATTAATATGTCTCAAGTATATTATTTTTCACCTCTAGGGAAGAATCTCTTGAGTTTCACAAAGTTGCAACTCAAGTGCATTCCAGTGTGATGCATCTTGCGAATACCTCACCGTGAAGGAGATTGTTCTATTTTGAAATTCTTCTGCCTTTCATCTTAGGCTTCAAAAGACTCCCACCTTGTACCCCTCACCTACTCATTGGAAGTGCTGCCCACTAGTGAGGAGGCAAATGTCCTCCTCCACCCACCACCGCCCCAGCCAAGCTCTCAAAACCAAATTAATTTCTCAACACTCAGAAAATAGGTTTGTTTAATCAGAGGACACGTCTGAGTCAAATCAGCCCTGGATGATGTCACTGGGACTGCAACAGGATCTGATCCCTCTCTCACGTCTCCCAACCTTCCTCCTTCTTTACTTTCTGGCCTGCCTCTTTCCAAACCCTTCTCCCTTCTGTTCACCAGTTTTGCTGTTCCGGCTTGAGAAGCACAACAAAAATTAGGTCTCTCTCCCTCTCCTCTCTTCGTTCTTTGCCTTCTGGCTGTGAGCCAGGGGCCAACGAGAGCTCGGTAATGCTGTGAGGATGGGTAGGTGGAGAAGATTAAAGTCTGAAGCAGAGGTGAACTTTTGGGGCCACAATGTTTGCCTCCTGTTTCAGCCAAGTATTCTGTCCACCAAGAGTCATATTTCCAAGCCATTATCAGACCGTATCTCCCTGTATGAGCCTGCCCGGGCCCTGAGATCCTCAGGAGAGGCCCTTCTCTCAATACCCACATCTTCTCAAGTACGACTAGTGGGGACGTGTGAGAGGGCCTTCTCGGTGACTGCCCCTAGGCTTTGGAATTCCCTTCCTAGGGAGGTAAGAATGACCCCCTCCTTGCAGTCCTTCCGCCGACAAGCAAAGACCTTCCTATTCCAACAAGCCTTTGGCATTGAAAGCTAAGGATAGGGCGTGAAGGTTGATGCATTGCTAATGTCTATTATATCATTTTTAAACTAGTTTGAACTCTTTTCGCTATATGTGTGTATGGTTTTAATATTGGAAATAGTTTAATCTTATTTTAATGTAGATTTTGTATATTTTTAATTATATGCATTTTTTATCTGGAAGCCGCCATGAGTTCCAGTTTTGGAAAAATGGCGGGGTATAAATAAAGATAATAAAGATAATAATAATAATAATAATAATAATAATAATAATAATAATAATAATAATTATAAGGTAACTCAACCTTTAATGGTTAATTGGGGAAATTCTAAACCTTCCCATCAGCCTTTTCCTCCTTTCCTCCCTTCACTCGGGATGTGATAGATTTCCACCCAGTTTGGGTTTGGTACTGAATTTTCCATTAATTTATGTTTTCTCTATCATTGCGGATTGGATTTTTATGTGGCGATTTTCTGCAGCCATTTCTGAAAATGGATTTCTTTTTTTTTAACAAAAAAAACCCCCACCTCTAAAATATTGATATTAAGAATGATTTTTCCTATCATTTATCAATATTTCCTTTCAAAATATAAGTACTTCCTTTAAAATATTGATATTTCCTTTTCAAAATATCAATATTAATATCAATATATTTTGTGAGGGGGAAAAAAAACCAGTAAAAGCAGCCGATGGAGGAGAAAGAATGAACTCAAATTGATACCGGCCTGTTAGGTCAATGGGATGCTTTCAAACTGGCACTGGCTGGCGGATCCCATCTCTATTCCATCCCCACTCCTTTGCTGCTTAGGGGTAATCTTACCCCATTAAGCACCAAGTCTAAATCTCCCAACCTTCCCTTGTCACCCACAAGCAACACCTCAGTCTTGTCGGGGTTCAGCTTCAGCCTGTTCTCTCCCATCCATCCACTTACGGACTCCAGGCACTTGGACAAGGTATTCACAGCTGACTCTGGTGAGGATTTAAATGAGAGATAGAGCTGGGTGTCATCCGCATATTGGTGACACTGCAGCCCAAAACTCCTGATGATGGCTCCCAGCGGTTTCACATAGATGTTGAATAGCATGGGGGAGAGGATAGAACCCTGTGGCACTCCACAATTGAGAGGCCAAGGGTCTGAAACCTCATCCCCCAATGCCACCCGTTGATGCCTGTCTGAGAGATAGGAACGGAACCACCATAAAACAGTGCCCCCTATTCCTAGTCCCTCTAGGCGGTTTAAAAGGATACCGTGGTCAACGGTATCGAAAGCCGCTGAGAGATCGAGGAGGACGAGGAATGTGTATTCTCCCCTATCCAACGCCCTCCTCATATCATCCACCAGAGCGACCAAGGCTGTTTCAGTTCCATGTCCAGTCCTGAAGCCCGATTGGAAAGGATCTAAGTAATCCGTTTCATTCAAGTGTGTCTGTAACTGTTTGGCCACCACTCGCTCTAATCAACTTAGAAAAGTTTAACTTGCTTCCTTGTCGTTTCCTGCAGATTTGAGCCAATCAGAGTGGAAGAACTCCCTATTAGTTTCTACTTCAAAAAGTTGTGGAGAGTAAGAATTCTGTAACTGTAGAAAAAGAGACAGTGAATCCTGGTGATATCATCCCATTTACATCATCAAGCAGTATGGTAGCAGCAGGAGATAAATGTATAGACACTGAACTCAGTAATTCAAGTAAGATCTCTGGTAGTGAGAAAAGACAGTCAGATGATGACAGTGATAGAGAAGCAGAGAGTAGCATTTAAGCTTGGCCAGATGGTTCTATAATCTTAGAAGGTGGTGTGGCTGTGAGGGGATGTGGCTGTGACTATTATGAAGGGACCTTGCACTTCTGAATTTTTCACTACACTACTAGAGGTGATGAAAGGGATGTCTACGAAGGCCAATCAAAGAGCACCTCCTCAAAAAATCCTACTCAGTTCCACATGGCAACTGAGAAAGACTCGCATTGTTCAAAGGATGGGAGGGCAGGATACTGAAAAGAGACTAGGAGGAAGTGCTTGCAGGGACAGCCCCCCTTTATATAGAGGCCACATGAGAGTTTCCTCACCCCCTCCCTTCAGGAGGAAGACTTTGTGAGCTGTTCCTCTTCCAAAGGGTGGGGGCAGATTCTCCCCCTTGGAGGAAGAAGGTTCACACAGTCTTCTTCCTGAAGGGACTTCGTGTTAATAAACATGAATAAACATTCCTTGTTTGGATAAATAAATATTTAGGTATAGTTAGATAATAAATAATCTAATTGATGTATTTAAGGAAGATTTATATACCACTTACATAACACTTTCTAAGTGGGGTACACAATACAATTATTAATAAAATAACCAGCTAAACTCCACAACCTGTTTAAAAAGCAAATGCGAAGAAGGTCATCAGCAATAAAACCCAAATCAGGCTGGCTCCAGGAGAGTTTCAATGTTGCAGGAGAGTTTCAATTGCGTACCAGATTGTTAGGTTTGCACATTTACGTTGGATCAAAGCATTCTGTCACCCTAGCACTACAAAAGCACTTTAAAAACAGCATTGGACTTTTCTGCGGTTGGGAAGTGAGAGGGAAATGCATCAAAAAGTCTGGGATGAATGAATGACTAAGGAGAAGACTTATACAACACCCTGCAAGCAATTTAGGATGAAGGCATATTTTGGCTAACCTCCCTGGAAACAAGAAATAAAGAATGCTCAATAAAAACCAGACTCAGGCCACATCCGCACCATGCATTTAAAGCATTGTTGTATCACTTTAACAGTTATGGCTTTCCCCAAAGATTTCAGGGAACTTTAGGTGATTGTTGGGTGCTGAGAGTTGTTAGGAGACCCCTAGTCCTCTCACAAAACTATAATACCCAGAGTTCCCTGTGAAGAGGGATTGGTTGTTAAACCACTGTGGGAATTGGAACTCCGTGAGGGGAATAGGGGTCTCCTAACAACTCCCATCACCCTTTGCAAGCTACAGTTCCCAGAATTCTTTGGGGGAGGGGAACCATGACCGTTAAACCATGACAGAATAATAGTGCTTGGAATATAAGGTGCAGATGTGGCCATAGTCTAACCTCTGCATAAACTTTGTGCAAGCAAATCAAGATGAATGCTCTGCTTGCATGGAGGAGCCGTCAGGTAAACTTTTAAAACAAATACATATGGTGGAATTTCTTTGAGGAGGAAGAATGTACATCAATATGAACCTGGGCAAGGGGCAGTGCAGAGTCACAGCTGAATCAAAGCCGCTGCCACATCCGGTCCTCTAATAAGGTTTTCCTCATAATCCTCTGCTGAGATAAGAAACTATTAGCCTCTCCTGTGTGTGGCACCCACATACCAGGGATTTGCAGAAGGTCAGTAGCAGCAATTTGGCAGCAGCTGGAACAACCCAACAGTGATCTGCTGAGTCCCAGGTTCCTTAACCAAAAGACTTTAAAGTTGCTGCCTTTGCATGCGTGTTTATCAATTAAGAAGTATAGCCCAACAGGGATGCTCTAAATGAGTTACACGTACATTTACTGACTTCGTAATTACTCCAGGAGCTGCTCACAGGGTTGTCCTGAGATCTATCAGTAAGAAGAGCAGCCCACTCTGAAGCTTTCTTTATGCTGCTCAGAGTTGTCTAGAATAGCCAGGAAGGTGACACTGAGTCTTATTTACTGAACAAGTTAGAAGAGTAGACACATAATAGTTACCTTGCTGGATCAGACGAAGGTCTGTCCCATCCAATGCTATGTTTTTTCCACAGTGGACAACCAAATGCCTCTAGAAGGTCACAGAAGTGCATGAAGGCACCTGTGCTCCCTTGTTGCTTGTCCTCAGCCTTGCTTTAATCTCTAGCATCTCTATGTAGGGTTTGGAGAGACCCCTGTCTGAAGCTCTGAAGAGTCACTGCCTTTCATTGTCAACAATTCTGAGCTAGATAGATCAATGGTAGGACCAGTATAAGGCAGCTTCCTTCCTTCCGTAGTCAAACATAGCTCATCAGCCAGGTACTGTGTCCTGCCAGGTATCTGACAACCTATAAAAAAGCCAGGGCAATGTAGTGAATTGAATGTTGACCACGAACCAGACAGATCTAAATTCAGATTCCTGCTCATCCATAAAGTTTGCTAGTATCCTTGGGCTACCGAATTATTCTCTGCCTAACTCACTTCACAGGCTTGTTTTGAGGATAAATTAGGGAATCCTGACCCTCCTTTAAGAAGGATGAGATGCAAATATACTGTAGATAATGATAATTTTGTAAGCAGTAGAACTTTGTTGGTTAATCAGTAAATTATATTTATTTTTAATAATTAAAATTCTTTCACAGTTTTTTGGGAGGGGGAGGGAGAGATGCACTCCCCTGAGAAGTGCTTTGCTGATATTAAATATGGAGGTGGAATATTTCTCACTCCCTAGGATGCCTGCTATCATATTTTTGGACTGATTACTAGATAAGCTGGTGTAGTTCTCCTTTGCCAGCCTCAGAAATGAACTCTGGGAGCTTAGAGACACCCACCTCAAGCTAGTAATGTCACCCCGCTGCTGAAAGAATTGCACTGGCTGCCCATGTGCTACCGGGCCAGATTCAAGGTTTTAGTCTTGGTGTAAAAAGTCCTATACAGGTTGGGACCAGGATACCTGAAAGACCATCTTATATACCCAGTCGCTCACTGCGCTCTGCAGGTGAGGACCTTCTGCAGATACCATCTTATCAGGAGGTCTGTTCTGCACAACATAGGAAATGGACCGGTAGTGGAATTCCCTACCCTTAAATATTAGGCAGGCGGCATCTTTTCGGTTCCTATTGAAGACATTCCTCTTTCAACAAGCCTTTTAAGTTGAGACCTTATCCCAGTCTGCATCTGTGTTGGAATTGCTTTTTAATATGTTTTAAAAACTTTTTTTTAACCAATGTTTTTAACTTTATTTATAAAAAAGTCTTGAAAGCTTTTTTAAAAATTTTTTAAAGATGTTTTGTGATATTGTATTTTAAAGTCTGTTTTTATGATATTTAAAGTGTTTTTAGTGCTTTTGTTTGCCGCCCTGGGCTTCTGCTGGGAGGAAGAGCGGGATATCAATTCAATCAATCAATCAATCAATAGTAATGGGCAAATCTGTCCATTTTGGTTTCTCCCCATTTCTTATTTTTTCCACATTTCCACATCAATTCGCAATCTTTTTTTTTAAAAAAAAGTCCTCATGAAAATTTCAGCTTTTAGTGTGAATTTCTCCAAATACACGTTTGTATGCAATTTTGCCCAATATATACATTTTTACAGACCAATTTTCCAGAATACATTTTTCAAATGTTTGCTAATATATGTATTTATATGCACACTTTACCCTAGTATATGTGTTTTCGTACACATTACTTGAATGGAGAATTGCACTGCAAAACTGAGAGAGGTACAAATTTTGATGGACGGCCATGTTTTCATTTGCATGTTGTTTCAGATAGCCTGAATTAGGTATATTCACCTTTAAATGAGATCTGAATCTAATTTCTGCTGCATCAAGCTAAAGGTGAGATTTTAAAACCCTCAAATTCTTTTCTAGTTCATAACTGAATACATGTCAAACTTTTTTTTAATTTATCATAACTCCCTAGCCCTGCACCCATCCTTCTGAAGTGCTGCACGTTATTTCCTAAGGTGCCTCTATGATATAAACCATATTCATCACTTAATTGTTGCCCACAAGACCAAAACCAAATTTAAAGGCATCTAGCACAAAAAATATATTTTGCATATGGGGGGGGCATGGAGAGAGCAGCTGAGAGAAAACAGCTTGTCAAAGGTCTTCTAAGGTCTTTATAGCTGAGATATGATTCTCACCAAGGGCTTCCTAGTGTGCATTTGCACTAGAATTTAAAGCAATATTTGTTGTTATGTGCCTTCAAGTCGATTACAATTTATGGCAACCCTATGAATCAGTGACCTCCAAGAGCATCTGTCATAAACCACCCTGTTCAGATCTTGTAAGATCAGGTCTGTGGCTTCCTTTATGGAATCAATCCATCTCTTGTTTGGCCTTCCTCTTTTTCTACTCCCTTCTGTTTTCCCCAGAATTGTTGTCTTTTCTAGTGATTCAGGTCTTCTCATTATGTGTCCAAAGTATGATAACCTCAGTTTCATCATTTTAGCTTCTAGTGACAGTTCTGGTTTAATTTGTTCTAACACCCAATTATTTGTCTTTTTTTGCAGTCCGTGGTATGCCCAAAGCTCTGCTCCAACACCACATTTCGAATGAGTTGATTTTTCTTTTTTAACTGTCCAACTTTCACATCCAAGGAGATTCTTGGAGGCTGGGCTTGGCAACCAAGAGGTCTTCTGTGTCTTTAAAAGTTGTGCAGGGGGAAGGGAGAATTTCATCTTGTGGTTTTTCCCATTACAGTGTTGCAAGAAAACCTGCACTTGGCTGAATTTTCTCTTCTCTTAAAGATACAGAAACATTAACAGCAGGTGCTCTGCCACTGAGCTACAGCCCTTTCCCAACCCAGAGAAAATTAGTCACTGGTACGATTTCATGTCCTGCATATGAATTTCCCTGAGGAATCTTAGTGGGTATTGTGAGAAACAGGACGCTGGAGCAGATTTCCCTTTGGTGTGATCCAGCAGGGTTTTTCCTTGTATTCATATGTCCCAAGGAAACCAAAGATACAGGTTAGTTTTCAAGTTCACTATATTCCACAATATACTGAAATGTACAGGGCAATCACAAACATTGGCTATGATCTCATCAATCAATCATGATTGAATAGCAATATTTCAACTATGAGTCTTTTTATTATTGCTATTATTATTGCTCTATACCTAGAAAGGGGATAATAAATTGTGTGGCTTTTTATTGAACTTGGTCGTTCAGATGACCAGAAGTGATAGATTGGCTCTTTCGAAAAAGCAAGTACCATGTTTATATGATTGTATTCCCTTTGTTGTAAATCCTGCATTCTGTGAATCTGGAGAATATCTGCTGGTGGAATCCAAGCTTGAGAAGAAAAACTGCAATAACATTTTAAAAGAAATTAAACTGAGTAGTAGTAGTAGTAGTAATAATAATAATAATAATAATAATAATAATAATAATAATAATAAAAGGTTGGAAAACTGTAAGAGGCTGGTGTTTCTTCTCTAAACGATGGTTTTATTCCCACATGCATTATAGATAAACTCTTGGATTATGGGTATCAATGGATAGTTCTAAAGCCAAATGATTTTGCTGGTAAACCAGAAGATGGTGATTGATGGCAGAGCTTGGAAAAGTTACTTTTTTTGAACTACAACTCCCATCAACCCCAGCCAGCGCGTGCTGGCTGGGGCTGATGGGAGTTGTAGTTCAAAAAAGTAACTTTTCCAAGCTCTGATTGATGGATGGTGCAACAGAGTGTGGCTGTTAGCCAGGGTAGCCAACGTGGCGTCCTCCAGGTGTTGTTGAACTACAGCTCCCACTATTCCTAACCATTGGCCATGCTGGCCCAGGATGATGGGCGCTGGAGTCCAACAACATCTGGAAGTCATCTTCTTGGCTGCCTCTGCTGTTGGTGTCAGGCAGAGCTGGGCACATGGTAGAGCCTACACACCTGCTGGAGGCTCGCTGACACCCCCTAGTGAATTCAGGCTGTACTCCTTTACCTTCTTCTAGTACTGCCAGTGGCTGTTTATAAGCCCTCTCTCAACATGCAAAAAGCAACAAGAATGTGAGGATAATGCTGCATACCAATGTCATTGTACAAATTCAGTGCAACTGACACATGTCGGGGTAACTATCACACACATTTTCACATATACACTCGTGGTGTCTGAACTAGCAGTGACTGACCAAGAACGAGACCTTGGGGTCATTGCAGATAGCTCAATAAAGCTGCTGGCCCAGTGTGCAGCTGCTGTGGGGGAAAAAAGGTGAATCCATGCTTGGGATTGAAAACAAAACTGCCAATAACATAATGACATTATACAAATCTATGGTGCAGCTGCATTTGGAATACTGTGTACAATACTGGGGGCCTCTCTTCCAAAAGGCTATTGTAGAGTTGGAAAAAGTGCAGAAAAGGGCAACCAAAATGATCAAGGGGATGGAGCAACTCCCTTATGAGGAAAGGTTGCAGCATTTGGGGCTTTTTAGTTTAGAGACAATGCAAGTAAGAGGAGGCATGATAGAGGTGCATAAAATTCTGCATGGCATGGAGAAAGTGGACACAGAGAAGTTTTTTCTTCCTCTCTCATAACACTAGAACTCATGGACATACAATGAAGCTGAATAATGGAAGATTCAGGACAGATATACTTCTTCACATAGCACTTTGTTAAGCTATGGAACTCGGTGCCAGAGTTCCAGTGATGGCCACCAACTTGGACAGCTTTAAAAGAAGATTAGACAAATCCATGGAGGATAATAATATCAAAGGCTACTAGCCATGATGGCTATGCTCTGCCTCCATAGTTGGAGGCAGTATGCATCTGAATATCAGTGACTGGAAAGTGCAGGAGGGGAGAATGCTTTTGTGTTCAGGTCCTGTTTGAGGGCTTCCCATGAGCATCTGGTTGGCCACTGTGAGAACAGGATAATGGACTAAATGGGCCACTGGCCTTATCCAGCAGGCTCTTCTTATGTTCTTCATTTGTCTGGTACTCTCACTGTGAGTTGTTTTAAAGATTGGCCCCAGTTGGAGAGAGAGAGAGAGAGAGCAAGTGAATGGGCAGAAGAGGCATCATATGGGCCTACTCAGGGCAGGGGACCATTCAGGGCATCTTGGCCAATGACTTGCATAAAACCT
Source organism: Rhineura floridana (assembly GCF_030035675.1). Taxonomy (NCBI): domain Eukaryota; kingdom Metazoa; phylum Chordata; class Lepidosauria; order Squamata; family Rhineuridae; genus Rhineura; species Rhineura floridana. The sequence goes on from NC_084480.1 coordinate 8,767,507, forward strand.
GGAACCTGCACTGATCAAGGCAATTCTTAGGTTTGGACATTATTTGAACATGCACTGCTGCCCAGTATTGAGTAGACCATTCATCTATCTAGCACTGTACTATATACTCTTATATCCTCCAGGGTTTCAGACAGACATGCTAATCTTACATGGTATCTTTTCAACTGGAGACACCAGTTGGGATCTTCTGCATCCAAAGCATAAGCTCTACCAGTAAGCTATGGTGCCTCCCTTGATTAGTTATCATTTGATTACTCAATACAGGAATCCTTTGTTTGCACTGATAGGATACATTCTCCCTGGAACAACCTGATATGGACAACTACTAAAACTCACTTGTGCAAACAAATCATTATGGTGTGTTCCATAGCTGAGATGCATTGTGAACCTGGGTCCCTCATGTCCAATTTAGATATTGGAGCCCCTTCACCCCTGACTATTCATTTACAGTTCACCTTAAACTAATGAAGAATGCCATGGAAACAGCAGGGAGATTTTAATTAACTTACTTCAAAATGTCATCGCAGCCCTTTATGCTTTCTCATCAAGCGTTCTTGAGGGCAGGGCACTGGGTTTGTGACACATGCTACTCATCTCTTAATAGGGAATGTTTCCTTTTGTTGCACCTTTCAAGAAGGTGTGCATGTGCCACTGGCTACTCGGTTCTGTATTTCCCTGCTGAAATGTAGAAGGCCCCATCATATTGGCATTCTGCTGGCTCTTGAAGACGCATCTTATTTAGACAAGCATTCCCCTGATTTCCTGACTTGAATCTCCTGCTCTGATTGTGGCTTTGGCTATTTTGTTGCGCTGTTTCAATGGGCTTGTTGGTTATATATTTTAATTATGGATTTTTTTAATGTAGCTGTTTTACTATGTATTTTAATTATTGGTAGGTGTATTTTCATAATTGGGTTTATTCTTGTTATTCTGCTGTTGCCTTTTATTTCGTTGTGAACCACCTGGGTTATCCTTCTTGAACTGAAAGGTGGTAAATCAGCCGCCCTGGGCTCCTACTGGGAGGAAGGGCAGGATATAAATAAACAAACAAACAGACAAATAAAACCATCACCATTTAGTCTCTCTCAGCCTGGTGCCCTCTAGATGCTTTGGACTGCAACTCCCATCAGCCCCTCCAGCATGGCTAATGGAAACAACTGCAGGGTGCTGGTTTGGGGAAGGTTGCTATAAAACATTGGCTTTCAAACTATCAGTAGTTAGGGAAGCCAATCCTTCTTGATTTATCTGCTTAGAAAACACTGCACATCTTCCACAGAAGCCCTGTACGCTACAGAGAATTCCAGGATGGATTTTAGAACACTTTCTTGATTTGCAAGGGATACTGAGTAAGCATGCTCAGCCTAGCTCTGCACAAACTGCACCCAAGTGATACCTAACACTCCTGACACAGCAGAATGATCTTCCCTTCTTCTCCCACCCACATGCCCTTATTCTGAGGGTTCCCACACCCTCCAAAGCAGATGTGGTGATGGCATGGGATGGCATGGGGAGGAACAGAGCTTGGAAAAGTTACTTTTTTGAACGACAACTCCCATCAGTCCCAGCCAGCATGGCCACTGGATTGGGCTGATGGGAGTTGTCGTTCAATAAAGTAACTTTTCCAAGCTCTGGGGAGGGAATCCTCTTGTGCTAGTACTAATCCTTGTGCAAGTGCAGAAATGTTGTTGAATACCACCCACTGTCTTGCCAAACCCAAACCTATAATCCCAAACTGCAGAACTCAAAGACTGAAGGATTTGCTGTCATATGAAATCAGGGATTCCCCTAGGCTCCTTCAGATATTTCATTTCTTCCGTAGTCCAAGCGGACATCTCATCAAATCTGTGAATTTCAGATAACGTGTTATCAGGCTTCCTTTTCAACCGTCTCAGAAATGAGCTGTCATCACCAAATTTAATCTGTCTCTGGCTGCTTTAATTGCTAGCACCTTCCCAGTCAAGTTCTTCACATCTGCTAGAGCATGGGAAAGTTCAACAAGGCATCACATTTAAAGAACAATATATTTTGAAGAAAAGTTATGGGGATTTTCTCTCTCCCTCTCTCTCCACCCTTCCTGCCTTACACTAGAAATGATGAAAAATAGGAGGGCCTTGAGTGAACACTTGAATTATAGGGTGCCAGCTGCCTCAGCAGAAGTTAATCCTGAGCAAAGAGGGTGCAGCTGCAAATCCTGTAGGAGAACTCAGACAAATGAGCAGATTTTTCCCTCTGTCTCTTTATTTAATACTGATCAGCAGAGGTGAATAAATAAAATGTGATTATCTGTATTGTGTATCATTGAATTATATTTCTTTCCTGGAAATAATGGGCTGTGAAGACCTCCAGGAATACCCAGACAAAAAGCCGTTTTAAGTAGAGCACAGTGTGGATGGTGGCTCCATGTCAGCAGGGCAGTGGAATCCTCTCTGAGTTTTAGTCTGAACTTTCAAGGAGCTGTCTACTTTGAACATCTGGACTAAATCCTATAGCTGATTTCACTGCCCCACTGACATGGAGCCACTAGCTGCCATGGGAAAGCATCTGCCTTGCATGGAGAAGGTCCCAGTTCAATCCCCAGCATCTCCAAGTAGGGAATGTCCCCTGCTTCAAACCCAGTCAGTGTAGACAATAATGGGCTAGATGGATTGATGGTCTTTCTCAGCATAACACCACTTCCTGTGTTCCTAGTGAATTGGGGGGCTTCTTATAAGTTGGAAAGCCATATAAGTCTGGAAAGCCAGAAGAGTTTAGTGATAATTCTGTGGAAGAGGTGGTGATGTCTGCAGATCCATAGGTTGTGCAGACGGCTACATTTAAAAATTTATCTTCGGGGGGGGAAACATCTGGGGACCTTCAAGCAATATTGAAAGGTAATTTCTTATACGTCCCTAGCCTTCAGAGAAAAATTACATTTGCACTTAGAACTGCAGTAGAGAAAATTGGACATGGAAATTGAAGATGTGCCTTAAGATCCGTGGTCAGGAGCTGCTGCAGATAGATGAGAAACTCACAGATTTGTGGGCTACTTCCCGACTGGGCGAAGCACTATAGATGCAGGTTAGAGTGCTCCCTGGGCGGCAAAAGGTTTCTATCATGAGTGGCTCTCCACATCCAGGCTCCTCTTGACTAGGAAAGACTTTAACAGTTTCCTGTTCAGGGTGACTTTTCTTGGGCAACAGCTGTTTAGTGACAGGGAAGGGCCATAACTCAGTGGAAGAACATCTGCTATGCATGCAGAAGGTCCCAGTTTCAATCCCCAGCATCTCCAGGTAGGGCTGGGAAAGACCCTTGTATGAAATGGTGGAGAGCCACTGCTAGTCAGTGTAGACAATACTGAGCTAGATGGACAAACTGTCTGAGTCAGTGTGAGGCAGCTTTCTACGTTCCTGTGACTCCTGCCCTTCAGTTGGTGGCTCCCTCCCGTCTCATCATGATACCCCTACTCACCATGCATTGACCGGGAGCTCCTGGCTAATCTCCCTTAGAATGGATATGAATTTACTCCCCAAAATACTCCTATTACCTAGTTACATTATTGTTTTCTGTGGCATAGTTAATGATACCATCTCAAAGCCCTCAAGAGCAGAGATAGCGAACCGTTAACCCTCCAGATTTTGTTGGACTTCAGCTCTCATCAGCGTGGCCAGTGACCAGAGATGATGGGAGCTGTAGTCCAACAGCATTTGAAGGCCCAAATTTTTCCCAGCCCTGCTCAAGACTATTGCAAGGCTCCTATTCCAACAGCTATTCCCCATAAAGGAACAATGAAGAAGTTGACCTCATGACACTTTGACAAGATGTTCATGTGGTGAGGCTCTATATGCTCCTGGTAAGATTTATGAGGTGGTTCCCAAATCATGTTCTGTGACAGACGTCCAATCTTGGCTTCATAAAGCAAGTAGGAAAACAACTAAGATGAACCAAAAGCTTCTGTGAGCCCAAATAAATGACCTGAAATGAATGCTACCTAAGGTGCATGATTGGCTATTCTGGCCTTCCATTCTTCTTGTTGGCCAGCGTTGGCTCCAGGTTTTGGAGGGCACTTCTGAAAAACACCCTCCATGGATTCTCTCTCACCCTCTGAAAGTTTCCATCCTGAGCACCGCAGCTCCAGGAGGCTCCTGGTGCCCTGCTCTACAGTGAAGCAAGACTCAACTACAGGGTTGGACAAGGTGTCGTTCGGGCCGTGCTCTGGAAAACACAAAGCTCTAATGTTTCCCCAACAAAGCACAAGCTGAAACTGAGCACTTTTATAGAAGTAGCACCAGGAGCAGTCTAACTGTTAGCACTACCTGTGCTACAGGTAGGGTTGCCAGGTTCATGGCCTGAGACTGATCCTGTATCTTTAGGAGAAGAGAAGGTCAGCCAAGTGCAGGTGTTCTTGCAACCCTGTAATGGGAAAAACAACAAGGTGGAATTCTCCCTTCCCCTTGCACAAAACCAAGGGGTCTTCTGTATCTTTAAAAGTTGTGCAGGGGGAAGGGAGAATCCCACCTTGTGGTTTTTCCCATTACAGGGTTGCAAGAACACCTGCACTTGGCTGACCTTCTCTTCTCCTAAAGATACAGGATCAGTCTCAGGCCATGAACCTGGCAACCCTAGCTACAGTGTAGTGCTTGACTTAAAGGGACCCAGCCTTCTCTATTACTCTCCTAATATGATAGAGCAGAGAAGACCTTGGTCTTCCTGGGTCTTCTACAGTGGAAACCTCAGACGACTGCAGTGCCACATCTTCAGGCCAGGGGAGGGGGCACTGGCCCCAAAGGTTCATCTTCTGAGGCTGACCCTATGCTTCCTTCCCCTTCAGGTACGGAATCCTTCCCTCCATCACCTGATGAAGAGGAATCCAACTTATGGTCCCTGACACCTTGCTGAGGTGCAGGCTTTGAAAAGATGCCGGGCCATGCCAACCCTTAACATCTGCCCTGCTAACAACTTCTGCTGGAGTTGCTCCATCTGCCTAATTTCTGCACTGGATGTGATTGGATCATTCAGTTCCTCCCTGTGCCTGGTGCCTTCCCCGAACCTGGTGCCCTCCAGATGTTGCTGGACACACATCATCCCTGACCATTGGCCATGCTGCCTGGGGAGTCCAATAACATCTGGATGGAAAGCTGGAGCAGATTATGCTAAGAAAGTAGGACAAAATGTTGGACCTATTATAAGCTCATTTTGTTATTAAAAAGAGCCCCACCAATCTTCCCCATTTAGGATTTTCTGCTATTGCATTGCCGCTCCATAACAAGAGTTACTGAGATCTCCTCTAGGCACTTCTTGTTTGGCTTCTCAGATGATCTTGCAAATATTGGCAAGGGAAAAGCAACTGAGACCAATAAAAGCAATTATTTGACACTTGTCATTTTTAAATAAAATATTAATCTGAGGACTTTGGCTGTCTCCTTTTATAGACCTGTTGGCTGCCAATGACTTATTCACCATAACAAACGGACCTTGGTGTCTTCATTCTATTCTGCTGTCTCGTTTTTTGAATCGAGTTTCGTCTTCTGTGGATTTATTTTATTTTTCTCCCTCCCCTCCTTTTTGCTTCAGACAATGCTGCGCAGAGGTTTTCATGTGTCTCCTTGACAGATACAAACATTATTCCCATTGTGTCCCATTGTGGAAACTAGAGGGAACGGGAGCCTTCCAGAATGAAGTGAAATACAAGGTTAAGTATTGGAAACTCATTAGCGAGTTCATCAGCGACAACTCTGTGATGGGCTGTACTGCTTCCATAAAGATAAGGGTATATCGTTGAGGGGAGGGGGATAACTATTAAATCCCAACCCATGGGTTCACAGATAATTATTTCTTATTCACATGTAAATTCAATAGCATTGATATGCTCCCAGTCTGATCCACAATGGGAGGGGAAAGCTATGATGGTTTCCCTCTGCTTAAAAGCTACTTCTGGATACAGAACCTCGTACAGGTGTTTCAGAGGGCTAGTTTTCTGTACTTGATTACAGTAGTGTGCACTTAGACCAGTATGCTCACACATGCCTCTTCATCACTTAATTACTCCATATTTCTTTATTGAACTAGGGACATAGAACATAAGAAGGTGCTTTATACTGAGTCAGGCCATTGTTCTACACTGTGTTGTCTATACTGACTGGCAGCAGCTCTCTGGGGTTTCAGATTATGGATGCCAGTGATTGAACCTGCTTGCAAAGCAGATGCTCTGTGACTGAGTTAAGACCCTTCCAGATGGAAAACAGGTCTAAAGACCATTGACAGACTTGTTTGGTACCATTCCATCCTCGTTGACAATACCTGGTTCACAGCTCAGGTTTGTATCCAAAGTAGCACTAAATCTCTCATTCCATTAGTGCAAGGGTTTCCACTTCCACAACATAACTTTTCCTCCTCTCCTCTCCCAGTATCCCCTAAATCTGTTCTGGGTTTTCCCCCAACCCACCAGACCAGATTTGGGAAGGGCATGGAGTGCACATGGGGGGTGGAGGTGGGATAACTTCTGTTGCCCAATCATAAATCCTTGTGCTAATGGAACAAAAGTGTTGGATACCACGCTCAGTCATGATGCCACACTCAGTCTAAGAGGGATGCAAACATACTGGAACATTTTTTTCATTTATGTGACACATTTTGCAAGGCTGAACATGTGATTCCTGAAAAAATATTATTTATTCTTAGATTTTCAGTGAGAGGCTGCTTCATGACAAGCTTGGCAACTTCTCCACACAAAGCCAATGTTCTGTCACTGACCTAAGGGCCTTCCCTGTCCTATTTATTTCCCTATCCTAAGGGATGTGTCTTGGGGGGAAAAGGGGAGCCTGTGGGTTGAGGCCACTATTGGGCCTCAGTATTGCAGAAGCATAGTATTGGGCAGAGGATTCTTTTCTATATACATAAACATTGTATGCTGCTATTTCATTAAAAATATCACTGTTTTGATATTTATTCCTACTCTCTGCTTCCTGCTTCCTGGCCAGTTCCTGATCCACAAGAGGACCACTTTTCTTGTCATTACTGCTACGCTTTCTCAGGATTCTTTGGTGACGTACCTTGTCAAAAGCTTTTTGAAAGACCAAGTACACTGTGTCATCTGGGTCACCTCTCTCTATGTGCTTGTTGACATTCCCAAAGAACTCTAATGGCTTAGTGAGACAGGACTGACCCTTGCAGAAGCTGGTTCCGCTTCAGCATTAAGAACAATTTAAAAATTAAAACAGATCACCAGCTGACTGTTACAGAACATGTTTTTCTTAATTGCTTGCAGACGCCTGGCAGCAAAGAAAAGTCTTCGGCAAACAGCTGAAAGTCAACAGAGAAGGTGCCTGCTGAATCTTTTATTGGAAGAGCATTCCACAGCAGTCAGCCAACAATACCGAAGGTTCAGTGTCATCTTGATGTTAAATGAGCCTCACCAACTTGGGGGTTATGATGGGGGAGGGGGGAGATAAATTGGAGAGGAAGGCAATCAAGACTATACCATGCCTACTTCCATTCTGGATTCCAAATACAACCTTGGTAACCTTGGTTGCTTATCTGCAGTCCCCTCAGGTGTGCAGGTGCTGTTACTGAGCTCCAGGATGGCTAAGGTTTCAATTATTGTTGAACTTCTTATGGAAGAACAAGCTCTCCTGTAGTGTGTCACCAGAGCCTGGTTGGATACGCTTACCTCTCCGAAAGGTGTCCTCCAGGTTTCTAAGCACAAAATTATCCTAGCCTTGAGGGAGGGGGTTTGATCTTTAGGAATTCAATACCCCTGACCAGCAGCCAGCCAAGTTTAAGTGTCTATACCTCACAGCAAGAACCCAAATGAGGATTGTGGTTCTGTTGGCATACCGTCCGCTCCTCTACCCAAGAGTTTCCCTAACTGTGCTCTCTCTCAGGTGATTTTGGACATGATCGTGAGAACCAAAGATGGATTGTCTTGTGGTACTTCAACATTCACTATGAATTAGTTTTACCAAGTGTAGTTTAAGATTTCATGGACTCCATGATATTTATTATTTATTTATTATTTATTTATTTATTACATTTATATCCCACCTTTCTTTTTCATGAAACCCAAGGCAGCTTACATATGGTTCCCAGGAGGTCTCCCATCCAGGCACTAACCAGACCTGACCCTGCTTAGCTTCAGCAGGGAGCTGGCCTTATGTGCCTTTAGACCATAGCCACAGGCCTGTCTCAGATCATATCTGGGTTGACTGTGTGGCAGGTCACACCTCATCTGGTCTTCTGTACTGGTTTGGGGGCTCATGATCTGTGGGTAAGGGTAGCCACATCTGACTGTTGTCATGGACAGATCATAACATGCTTAACTTTGATTTCAAAACCGCTATAACCTCTGTAGGTATAGAAGAGCAGATTCAGTGGTTCACCCTTGACGGTTGATGGATACTGAGGGTTTCCTGGGGTCATTGGGGAAATTTTCTGAAGATTTAACTGGTGGCCCTGCCAAGTCACTAGAACAGGAAAATGACTTGGACTGCTGATATAATTGCTCCCGAAACTCCTTGACTAAATTGTAGAGCCAGAGTATTCTGAGGAGATCGGGGGCAATGACTATAGTGGGAATGAATCGAATGACAAATAAATATTTCTGCTTCCCCAAATTTTCCAGTTCTCTACAAGTATTTGAATAGTAGTTTCCTTAACATTTCCTGCCAATCCATTGGCTTATAACAGTCGGATACAAAGGATCTCATAAAAATAAAACGAGAGTATAAGCAGATCTGTTTATGTGCAGCAGCTGTAATTTTCACAGCTATGTGTTGCTTACCAAACTTTCTCAAGCTGATCTTCCATTAAAAGGACTCTCTCTTTAAAAAAAAAGTTCATGTTTGCCACCATCACATTATTAATGACCACACCCCTGATGTACCAATTGTGCAACCCTTACATCCAATGTTTCATAGGCATGCAATTTCAATTCAGAGGTGGCTAGTGACTTCAGCGGGGCATTGGAACCCACTCTGGGTTTTAGTCCAAATTTTTAAGGAACTGCCCAAGGTGCTGATCCAGCCACAGCTGCTTCAACTGATGCAAATGAGGTCGTGTTTCTTATGAATCACATCTTTGGAAGCTTCCTTACACCTACACTGTTTTGCTCTGACGGTGCAGGCAGACTTTTCATCTCCTGCTTCATGATCCAAGTATATTTTCTCTTTTTCAGAATTTTTGCTAGCATTAAAGTTGCTAGTCTTGATGTTGTGGTTGAACCTAGGGTTTACAACCTATACTCTGTCATTGAACCTGTAGCTTTTCTGGAGGAAGCACACATACTTGCTCTGTTAACCTAAACTTTCTAGTTTATTTCTGGCATGCTGATCAATAGGATATCACCCCTCCCTCCCCCCTACTTCCTAGCTATGTAAGCTTCACAAGGTGAAAAAGTGTCCCTGAATTAATATTTGTTTTGCAACATAAAAGAGCCGAGCACTATCAACAAATAGCCTAATTAATTGGGATTAATTTCATGTGCACTGTTTGGCTCTGCAGGTGTTGATGGAGCCATACATCAAAGAGGCTTCACCTCTGAAAAAAATCAATGCTGAAGTAACCTTGATTACTGTCTCCATTGAAGTCCCACCCAGCACTAATCAGTCATGGTTTGTGCTGAACATTATGATGAGCAAATATTATTTGTTCTTTTATTGGCATTTCTCAGAAATTGGGCAGGAGAGCTTCTAAGAGGAGATCTTCATACCCTCAGGAAATTGCACAATATCTTGAGAAGCAGTTTGTGGGAAGGAAATACAGCAAGATGAATGCAAATATCAACTACTACACTAGCTAAGAAATTTCATCTACTTAAAAAGGTATTGGTGAATTTAGAGGTATGAAGAAGAAATGGGGCAGTTATAATTCTTCCAACCATATTCAAAAGTGGAATAAAAAGTAGTATTCAATGCTAGTCTTACTCAGAGTAGACTCATTGAAGTTTAATGGTCATGACTAACTTAGGTCCATTAATTTCAGTGGGTCTACTCTGAGTAGGGCTTAATTGAAGCCCTATTGATGAATTTAGGGAGGGTGATTTTGAGCTAAGAAGGGACCAGAGAGGAAAAGATTAAGCAGCCTCTGTCCCTTTATTGGGAACTCACCAAGTCACCTAGGCAAGCCATCTCTCTCTCTCTCTCTCTCTCATCTAAAGAATCATTATCATCATCATCCTAGTAAGTGTAGTTTGTGAAGGGAGCTGAGAGTTGTTAGGAAACACCTCTTCACCTCACAAAGCTACACTTTGCAGAGTGGCTTAATAATCTCACCTCTCTTCCTAGGAAAAATTGTACCAAGAATACAGAGAACTGTAGCTCTACAAATGGAATAGGGGTCTCCTAACAACTCTTAGCACCCTTCACAAACTACACTTACCAGAATTCTTTCGGGGAAGACATGACTGTTTGAAATGGAGTAATTGTGGGAAAATTGTATGGTGTGAATGTGGCCCTAGTCCTACTCCAAGTAGACTCATTAAAATTAATGAACCTAATATCCATTAATTTTAATCATATCCATTAATTTTAATGGGTCTACTCTCAGTAGAACTAGCATTGAAAGCCACCCATAGTTTTAACTTCATGCAGTTTATTTTCTTTCTTTTTTTCTGAATTTTGACAACACAACCGTACACATATTTATGCATCATTAACTGTTGTTGAAGGACATTACTCCAGTGTAAATGTTATTAGGAGACCCTTATTCCCCTCACAGAACTACAGTTCACAGAATGGTTTAACAATCAATCCTTCTTCCCAGGGAACTCTGGGAATTGTAGCTCTGTGAGGGGAATAGGGGTCTTCTAACAACTCTTAGTTCCCTTAATGAACTAGGATTCTTTTGGGATGTCACTGTTTAAAGTGGTATGATACTGCTTTAAATGGATAGTGTAAATGGGGCCCAGGAATAAAGAACCTCAGGGCTGAGAGCCAAATGTGGCCCTCCAGGTCAGTTTGTCTGCCCCTCAGAACTCTCCTAGGCCATACCCTGCACTAGCCAGGCTTTACACCCAAGTCTTTTTGCCTGGATGGAATGTATCCTCAAACTCTGATAATGTTTACTGCTACTCTGGATGGAGGATAGAGAGGGGAGTGAGAGTGAGTACAACAACTAGCCTACCATACAGAAGTAAATTTCACATCTGTCGCTCTACCCACTTTTCTCCTTTCTCCATCCATCACTGGCATGTGGCCTCCAAAAGATTGCCCAGAAGGGAACATGGAGGCAGCCCTCAGGCTGAAAAAAGGTCCCCTGACGTGTCCTACTTCCCCATGCAACAGTGCTCAGGAGTGCGAGCTGGTAGCCCTCCAGCAAACCAACTCACAAGCTTCTTCTGAAGTGCATATTTGTCATCAGAAAGAATAAATGTAATTTGGTCAGTTCCTTCTCGTTTCTTGCAAGGTTTTACTGCTCTCAGGAGCAGCCGACATAGCACTCCATTAAATGACAGAAATTGTGACTTCAGCACTCACAGACTTCCTTGTTACACTGCAGCACTGCAGAGCAGCAACAGATGGCATCTGAACTCCAGACCTCCTGACCTATAAAATGCATGTGTGGGGCAATTTCATCTCTGATGTGCCTCCACTACATCCATAATCCTACCTGCAGGCTTCCCCCAGGCACCTGGTTGGCCACTGTGAGAACAGGATGCTGGACTAGATGGGCCACTGGCCTGATCCAGCAGGCTCTTCTTATGTTCTTATGTTTAGCTCCTCCAACTGCACGCAGCTGAGCGCTGAAACACGCCGGGTGTTGTTTGTAACCGTCTGTTACTTGCAACATCTCTTGGTAATGATAGCCTTTTCAAAACTATCATTAACATGGTTGTTGGTTGTAAAACAATACCATACATATACTGTATAAATACGGATACAACTGCAGTTATTCAGGCTCCTTGGGGACAGGAAAATTGCACAAAATTGCTAGGTCCCAGATTGTGAGGTCATCTTGAGCATGTACAGCATTCCAATCACAAGAAAAATGGAAGTATTACAGAGCAGAAATGGGGTTGGAAGTTTAGTGTCTACAATGGTCTTCACCACCCTGGTGCCCTCCAGATATTTTGGACTACAACTCCCATGAGCCCCATGTGCTGGCTGAGGGTTCTTCACAAGGTGCCTAATAGGGTTGCCAGATTCAAGGCCTGAGACTGATCCTGTATATTTAGGAGAAGAGAAAATCAGCTGAGTGCAGGTGTTCTTGCAACTCTATAATTGGGAAAAACTACAAGGTGGAATTCTCCCTTCCCCCTGCACAACTTTTAAAGATACAGAAGAACTCTAGGTTGCCAGGCCCAGCCTCCAAGAGGTCTTCTGTACCTTTAAAAGTTGTTCAGGGGGAAGGGAGAATTTCACCTTGTGGTTTTTCCCATTACATTGTTGCAAGAACACCTGCACTTGGCTGACCTTCTCTTCTCCTAAAGATACAGGATCAGTCTCAGGCCATGAACCTGGCAACCCTAGTGCCAATTAAACTATGGAATTGGCCTCCACAAAAAGTAGTGATGGCCACCAATTTGGATGGTTTTAAAAGATTAGACCAATTTATGAAGGGCAAGGCTATCAATGGCTACTAGCCAAGTAGGCTATGTTCGACTTTCTTTATCAGAGGCAGGATGCCTCTGTGCACCAGTTTGTGGGAATCACAGTTGGGGAGAGCATTGGGTTGCTCTTAGGTTTTTGCTTACAGGTTTCCCTTAGGCATCCGTCTACCCACCGTGAAAACAGGATGCAGTACTAGATTGATCTTTAACCCGATCCAGGAGCCTGAGCTGCAGGGCGCTTTGTGCAGTCCAGCAAACAGTGGCAGGAACATCACCTTGTCTGTGCTGCTGTGCACCTCACTGCACCGACTCACCATCTCACCATCCCCCTCTCCATTAGCAGCACTGACCTGCCTTGTTCGGAAGTCCGGAGAGTGCCTCAGCTGCTTCCCCTCACTGGCCGCTACTGATGTTTGCTTAGGTAGGGAACCAATTGTGAAATTCAGGATATCTGTTTAGCTCTTTCGATACACATGTAAGGACACAGAGCAAGATCGTTTAAACTGAAAACTTAAGTACCCAGAACTTTCCAGAAGCAAAGTCTGGCAATCATTGAGTAGAGCAGTGTTGATCTTTAACATGGGAAGTAGAGCCCATGTTAGTTAATTGACAGAGTCTAAATGTTTATCATTTCCCCAGTGATATATATGGTGCGGAAATGTCCTGCCGTGTCGCATTAATAATGCTTGGCCTCAGAAGTGAGACACTTTCATCCCTAGCTTGTCCTCATATGTAGAAAAACAGGACTTCACTCAATGGATATGATTGAATGGCATGAATAAACTTTTAAGTGAAAAATGAGTGTAGATCTTAATACCTTGCTTGTATTACATTTACATATGTATTAGGTAGCCTAAGCATACTTACCAGGGAGTAACAGTGTAATCCTAACCATGCCTACTCATGAGTAAGTCCTATTGAATTCAGTGGGACTTACTCGGAGGTAGGTGGGATTAGGATTGCAGACTAAGCCCCATTGAGCTCAATGGGACTGACTTTGGATAAAGCATGCTCCAAATCTGATTTCAACAACAACAACAACAACAACAACAACATAATAATAATAATACAATTATTATTATTTTAAAATCTTTTTATTTATTTTTTAAGAAAATGAATGTTTAGCTGATTTGTACTGAGCCCCGAGCATTTCAGGTTCCCTGTGCAGAAAAGAACGGGGATCATGTTGCATTTAATAACAGATTTCTTGTTTATGTTAGTTGCTTTGCTTTGCTTTGTTTTGTTTGGATGACAAAGATTGCTGCCAGCGGGACATTAAAATATATGATGAAAACGAGTTAGGCATTCATCATCTTTGTGGCATAGGTCATTTGTATCATTGACTCGAGACAATGAGTGGTACTCTTCCTACTGCACAAGAGATCTTAATGAGACCACCTACTTCCTTCTTCCCTGCTGTGGTCAGTTAGATGTATCCATTATTTGTTTCTTTTTAATGACAGTGTTGCATAATCATCAATGGAGGATCATTCACCAGCTGAGGTTTACCGAAAGAATTCCATATATAAAAGTAATGAAAAGAAGTTGTAAGATTTCATTCTGTTGGAGAGCAGGTTGATAGGCTGGGAGACGTTTCAGTGCTACATTCACCATAGCTCCTCCACCGGGCAGGCAGAAGGTTGTAGGTACAAGGTGTGATGAAAGTGGTCCTCTAATTTCTTGGAAGTTTTCTTCTCCTGAGAAAGACGATTCCATTTGTTTGGATTTAGGATTTCTTTATAATCAGCTTTAGGATTTCTTTAGAATTTTGGTATATGTGGGATTGAGCTCACTTTATTATTTTGAGATTTGTAGTGTGTATGGGTTGTATCTAGGGTTCCCAGGCTCAGGGCTTGAGATTGATCCTGTATCTTTAAGAGAAGAGAAAGTCAGCGAAGTGCAAGTGTTCTTGCAACACAGTAATGGGAAAAACCACAAGGTGGAATTCTCCCTTCCCCCTGCACAACTTTTACAGATACAGAAAACCTCTTGGAGGCTGGGCCTGGCAACCAAGAGCTCTTCTGTATCTTTAAAAGTTGTGCAGGGGGAAGGGAGAATTCCACCTTGTGGTTTTTCCCATTACAGGGTTGCAAGAACACCTGCACGTGGCTGACCTCTTCTCCTAAAGATACAGGATCAGACTCAGGCCATGGACCTGGCAATCCTAGTTGTATCCCATGTTGGAAGTACTCAGAGTAGACATATTGAAAATGTGGTTAATCTAGGCCCATTAACTTTAATGGGCATACTCTGAGTAGAACTCAGTTGACTTTATCCCTGTGTGTTTCATGCTATTACATATTTCTCCAGTATTCTTTAGAAAACATTTTATTTCTTATTTGCCATACAAATATCAGAACAATATAAAAAAGACATAACACAACAAAATAAAGGGAAAAAAAGAAGCATTATTCACATTGTTGCACATGAAGAAGTCAATCTTGTGTTAATTGCCCTTTGTTAGTAATTGTTCTCTTTTCCACTTTGAGTTTTCCTATACGGTCTTTTTAGAGTGGTCCATGTACACACATACACATACACACACACACTTCTCTAGTATTCTGAAGTCTTCCCAGCAGCCTCTGTTTCCTGAACCAGAAAGTCCCTATGACAGCAGCATGGATGGAAAAACATGTCCTTTCAGTTCTCTCCGTTTCCCATCTTCACAAACTTAAATTCAGTTCAGCAATTTGCATTTTTTTAAAAAAAAATCCTCATGAAAATTCTCCAGCGTTTTAGCAGGAGTTTCTCCTAATAAACACATTTTATGTTGGACTACGACCTGGGAGACCAGGGTTCGAATCCCCACACAGCCATGAAGCTCACTGGGTGCCCTTGGGGCAGTCACTGCCTCTCAGCCTCAGAGGAAGGCAATGGTAAACCCCCTCTGAATACCACTTACCATGAAAACCCGATTCATAGGGTCTCCATAAGTCGGAATCAACTTGAAGGCAGTCTATCTCCATTTTTCATGCAGTTTTTTATTATTATTATTTATTAAATTTATATCCCTCCCTTCTTTCAGTAGGAGTCCAGGGCAGCTTTTGAATAACATGCACATTTTTGCAAGCAATTTCTCCCAATAAAATGAACCTCTCTATGTTATTTTCACGGATATATTCATTTTTATACAAACATTTCCCCAATATATGTTTTTTTTGGGGGGGGGGGTGAACATTGATTGGAAAACTTCATTGCAACATTTGGATAAGTGTGGATTTCTAAGGATGTTTGTGTTTTGGCTCTCATATTGTTTCAAAAAGTTGGAATTTGATAAATTCAGCTTTAAATGTGAACTGAATTGAATCCCCCTCACCCCTAGATAGCAGTGGAGAATCCTCAGGCCTGTGGTCCTAATGACGCCTGCCAGGCCTCTCCGTTTGACCCTCTCGGACATTTTGTGAAAGTCATATATGATGCCAGGTGGACGGCTGTCATGGCCCCGTCAGAGGACTCCACAGATGAGGATGACTCGGGAGTAACAGCAGCAGACCCAGGAACAGCAGGAGACACAGAGGAGCCTCCTGAGAATCCAGCTCCTTCTGCCCCTCAGCTGCAGAGCACCCCAGGGACAGCAGAGGCCCTGCAGCCAGACACAGACAGTGAACAGGATACTCCCCCCTCACCTGCAGAACGGAGACAGCAGAAGGTCAGGCAGAAGACAGGCAGGCCTGTCTCCTTAAGGCCCAAACGCTGAGGGCTCACACCTGCTGTCCATCCTGCTCTTTATAAGGCACACCTTGGCTGCAGCTTGTTGCTGACTGCAACGTCAGGCATGGCTTTGTGTAGACCTAGTTTCCCTGCAGAATTTCTTTGACTGACCTCCTTGGCAATTGATCCCGGACCTCCACTGACCTCGCTTCTGGACTTCTGACTCGGCAAGTACGCTTCGGATAGGCCTGGCAGATTTACAACCCGACTGCTGGCTAAGGACTTTCCTTCCCTGCCAAAGACCCAGGAATTTCCAGCCCCCCCTGACACTGCTGATGCAGTGTAGAGCTGACAGTTTGCAGTCAGCCCAAACAAAGCAGGCAACAAAGGAGTGGGGGAAGTGCTGACCATGGAGCAACTCCAGCAGGAAAATTGCTTCTGCGCTCACAAGTAGACCAGCTGCTGTTGGCCGTCCAAGGCTTGCAAACCCAGCTAGCAGCAGCCCCACCCCCTCTCCCTACAGGGAGAGCCAAGTGCCCTGTGACTCTCCCAGAGAAATTTACTGGGGCTTCCGACCAGCTCTCAGCCTTCTTGGCCCAGGCCCAGCTCTTCATGGAGTTACACCCAGAGGCCTTCCCAGATGATAAGACCCGGGTGGGATTCTTGATTAACCTCTGCACCGGGGCGGCAGCTAGATGGGCCACGCCCCTGCTCCTCGAGCGGAGCCCCGTGCTCAACGACCTAGCCGCCTTCACCAGACAACTGAAGGCTATGTTCGAGGACCCAGTCCAATCTGCCACAGCCAACCGCCGGATACGCAGGCTGCGGCAAGGCCAACACCCCTTGGGGGAATATGTAACAGACTTTCGTCTATTGCAACAAACCCTGGGCTGGAACGAAGCCGCTCTCATGGACCAGTTTCAGGAGGGGCTGTCGGATGAGCTCTTGGATGAGCTAGCTAGGGTGGAGCGCCCTGGAACCCTGCAAGCCCTCATACGCCTGTGTCTCCAGATTGACGGGAGGCTGGAAAGCAGGCGTGCTGCCAACCAACCCTGGCCAGTCTACAGAGCATCAGCCCCAGTGGCTGGGCCCTTGGAGCCTGTTGGCAAGGACCCTACACCCCCGGCAGAACCGATGCAGCTGGGAGGGGCTCGGCCACGTCTCTCTGCGGCCAAAAAGCTGTGACGCCGGCAACAGGGCCTCTGCCTGTATTGCGGGACCGCGGGACATTTTGCAGCCCAGTGTTCCGCAAAACGACCCACAGCCCCTGCCCCGGGAAATGCCCATGCTCCGGCCTTCACAGGCCCCTGAGCCGGGGCACCCTCATGGTTCAAGGGGCCTGCCACCTCAGTTCCTCACTGCCCAAGCATCTGACCGTGTTGATCGCACTGACAGTCCCCGGAAGGGGGACCCTACAAGTACCCGCCATGCTGGACTCAGGATCCACCAGCAATTTTATGGACGTGTCCTTTGCCAAGCTCCACCGGGTTCCTAGTCAACCCATTCACCGCCCCCTTCTGGTGGAGACTATTGATGGCCGGCTTCTCGCCTCAGGCCCTGTAGTACAGGAGACAATGCCGCTCGACATGGCCCTGGGGGAGCACGAGGAAAGCCTCCAGTTCTACCTGGCTGCCACACCCCACTTCCCGGTCGTGCTGGGCCTGGCATGGCTCCAGCGGCATGACCCCATCATCCAGTGGTCCACGGGCCGACTGACCCTCGGATCCCCCTATTGCCAAGCCAACTGCTGGAGGCCGAAGGAGCGCATCCTGATGACCCAGGAGGCAAGCTCCGTGCCCGAGGCCTTACCGGAACAGTACCGGGAGTGCGCGGATGTGTTTGGGAAGCAAGAGGCAGACCAGTTGCCACCCCATCGTCCTTATGACTGTCTCATTGATCTGCTCCCCGGAGCCAAGATTCCCGTGGGCCGGCTTTATTCCCTGTCAGAACCCAAACTGGCAGCCCTCAGAGAGTTCCTCGACAAGAACCTGCGCCGAGGGTTCATTCGCCCTTCCACGTCCCCTGCAGCCGCCCCTGTCCTCTTTGTCAAAAAGAAATGTGGGGAACTCCGGCTGTGCAATGACTACCGCGCCCTCAACCAGATTACAGTTCGGAATCGCTACCCTCTGCCCCTGATCCCAGAACTGTTAGAGCATCTGTGGGGCGCTCGCATTTTCACCAAACTAGACCTGAGAGGGGCCTACAACCTGGTGCGTATGCGGGAGGGCGATGAGTGGAAGACGGCCTTCCGCACCCGTTATAGGCACTTTGAGTACACCATGATGCTGTTTGGCTTGTGCAACGCTGCTGCCGTCTTCCAGCACTTCATGAACGACAACTTCCGGGACCTCCTAGACCGCTTCCTGGTGATCTACTTGGATGACATCCTGATCTACTCGCGGAACCCCTCGGAACATAAGGAGCACGTTCGAGCAGTGCTGCAGCGCCTGCGGGAGCACCGCCTCTTCGCCAAGCTCGAAAAATGCGCCTTTGACCTCACGACTGTGGATTTCCTAGGCCATCGGATCTCGCCCTCGGGTATCCAGATGGACCCCGCCAAAATTGAGACCATCCTCCACTGGGCAGCTCCGCGAAGCCCCAAAGATGTGCAGCACTTCTTGGGCTTTGCCAACTATTACCGCCGGTTCATCTCCCACTTCTCCAAACTCACCATGCCGATATCAGACCTGCTTCGAGGCAAAGAGAAGTTTGTTTGGACCGAGGCCGCTCAACAGGCCTTCCGGTGCCTCCAACACGCCTTTACATCTGAACCCATCCTCCAGCAACCCGACCCTACCCGACCTTACATAGTGGAGGCCGATGCATCGGATAAGGCAGTGGCAGAGGTCCTACTTCAGCCGGTGGGGAGCAAGCAGTCCCTGCTCCCCTGTGCGTTCCACTCCCGGAAACTCAATGCTTCGGAACAGAACTACACCATTTGGGAGAAGGAGTTACTGGCCATCAAAGTAGCCTTCGAGACCTGGCGTCATCTCCTGGAAGGGGCACGCCATCCGGTCCAGGTACGAACAGACCACCGAAACCTGGAGCACCTGCAAAGCGCCCGACGGCTGAACCAACACCAGATCCGGTGGTCCCTGTTTTTCTCCCGGTTCCAGTTCACAGTCACTTACCTCCCTGGCCGCCGAAACACCCTAGCAGACGTGCTCTCTCGCAAGCCAGAATACCGAGCCGAGCAGGTCGATCACCCCCTTCGCCCAATTCTTCGCCCAGAGAACTTCGCCGCTACCCACCAGCCACAACCCCTCCTGGACCGGGTGCAGGAACAGCAGCAAAAGGACCCCTACGCCCTGGCCCAGCAGCGAGAGCTCCAGTCGGGGATGCCTGCCCGGGACAGCCCCTTTTCCTTGCAGCAGGGCCTCTTGTATCACCGGAACTGGTTGTACGTTCCCCTGGGAGCTCTGCGGGGAGAGGTGTTCCACCTCTGCCATGACAGCCAGCCGGCAGGGCATTTTGGAACGTATAAAACCCACCACCTGGTCCTACGGGATTTCTGGTGGCCCCAGGTCCAAGCGGACGTCAAGGACTATGTAGCGGCCTGTGATACCTGCCAGCGAGCCAAGAGCCACCCCGGCAAGGCTCTGGGGCTCCTGCTCCCACTGCCTACCCCCCCCCCGGGCCCTGGTGCTCAGTCTCCCTGGATTTTATCACGGACTTACCGGCCTCCTGGGGAATGACCACCATCCTCGTAGTCGTAGACCTGTTCACCGAGATGGCCCATTTCCTCCCCTGTGCCGGCCTCCCCTCTGCCCCAGAAACTGCGCAACTGTTCTTGACCCAGGTTTTCCAGTTACACGGCCTTCCCGACCACCTGATCTCTGACCGAGGAGCCCAGTTCACCACCCGGTTCTGGCAGGCCCTGTTTCGGGCCCTGCACGTCCAGATCCACTTGTCCTCCGCCCACCACCCTCAATCAGATGGACAAACAGAACGTACCAACGCCACCATCGAACAACACCTGCGGTGTTACACCTGCTTCCAACAGGACAATTGGGTGGCTCTGTTACCGCTGGCGGAGTTCGTGTATAATAACTCCGTGCATGCCTCCATGCGCCAGACCCCGTTCTTTGCCTCTTACGGCTACCACCCCCGATTCTTCCCCTCAGTGCGACCCCCGTCGCCGGTCCCCGCTGCGGATGTCATGCTGCAGGAGTTGCAAGCCCTGCAGGCAGTCCTGAAGGAGCAGCTGGAGCAGGCCAAGGACGCGTATAAGCACTTTGCTAACCGCCAACGCCAACCAGGCCCGCCGCTGAAGGTAGGCGACCGGGTATGGCTCTCAACCAAATTCCTGCGTTCGCAACGGCCGTCTCACAAGCTGGAGGCTCAGAATGCAGGCCCCTTCCGCATCACCCAGCAAATTAACCCGGTGGCATTCCGGCTCCAACTCCCTGCCTCCTTCCGCATTCACTCTGTCTTCCATAGATCACTGCTGACTCCCGCTCTCCCGCCTCACCCCTTGGGTAGTAAACCACGGCCCCCACCACCGATACAAGTCAACGGGGAAGAGGAATTTGAAGTGGCGCAGACCCTGGACTCCCGGAGGCATCGGGGCCGCCTCCAGTACCTCATAGACTGGCAGGGGTACGGCCCTGAGGAACGCTCATGGGAAGATGCGGTGCAGGTGCATGCCCCTCGGCTGGTCCGGCGCTTCCACCAGCGCTACCCGGATAAGCCGGGCCCCGGCGGGAGGCGGAGGGTTGGTCATGGGGCGGGGGATAGTGTCATGGCCCCGTCAGAGGACTCCTCAGATGAGGACGACTCGGGAGTAACAGCAGCAGACCCAGGAGCAGCAGGAGACACGGAGGAGACTCCTGAGAATCCAGCTCCTTCTGCCCCTCAGCTGCAGAGCACCCCAGGGACAGCAGAGGCCCTGCAGCCAGACACAGACAGTGAACAGGATACTCCCCCCTCACCTGCAGAACGGAGACAGCAGAAGGTCAGGCAGAAGAGAGGCAGGCCTGTCTCCTTAAGGCCCAAACGCTGAGGGCTCACACCTGCTGTCCATCCTGCTCTTTATAAGGCACACCTTGGCTGCAGCTTGTTGCTGACTGCAACGTCAGGCATGGCTTTGTGTAGACCTAGTTTCCCTGCAGCATCTCTTTGACTGACCTCCTTGGCAATTGATCCCGGACCTCCACTGACCTCGCTTCTGGACTTCTGACTCAGCAAGTACGCTTCGGATAGGCCTGGCAGATTTACAACCCAACTGCTGGCTAAGGACTTTCCTTCCCTGCCAAAGACCCAGGAATTTCCAGCCCCCCCCCCCCGGACACTGCTGATGCAGTGTAGAGCTGACAACGGCCAAGAAAGACATAGTTGGTCTGAAAAGGGGGTTGCGAGACCCGCGAATCAGGGCTTCCTTCGCATTATGCACAGGGCTTTGCACAGTATTTTGCATGTGCCATTGATCAGCTGATGGTTGGGGCTTGCAAATCACTTTGCCTAGGATCTGTGAGAAGAGTAACTTTCTCCTGAGCTTTAATTGAAGCTGTGCATCTGGGGGTTGGGGGAGAAATTCAATTCAGCTCACATTTAAAGGTGAGCATACCTAATTTGCAGTTTCTGAAACAATAAGAGTCAAAAACATAGCCATTGCTCAAAATCCAAAATTTTCCACATTTTACAGTGCAAGTACAAAAATGTGTATAGTTGGGTAAAGTGTGCATCAAAATGCATCTATTAATAAAATGGCATACAAAATTTGTTGTATTAGGGGAAGTTGCTTGGCAAAAATGTGTGTATTAGAAATTCACACTGAAATGCTGATGCATTTTCATGCAGATTTTTTTCAAAAAATCAAAATGTCAAAATGTGGACAACTGAACTTAAAAATGGGAAAATGAGAAACTCAGAGAACAAAAAAAATTGTCATATTCACCCATCTCTACAAGTGAGTGCCTGAGACTGGTGATTGATTGTGTGTTTAAAGTCCTCCCTTTTATCTGAAACAAACAGAACAACTTTCTTGTTGCTACTTGCCACCCTGGGTTCCTACTGGCAGGAAGGGTGGGATATAAATCTAATAAATAAATAAAATAAATAAATAAATAAAATAAACTTTCTACAGTGATTTCTTCAACACTAAAAAACCCATCACTTTTAAAAAAAATCTAACAAATTGTGGTCAGGCTCACAGTAGGCAACATCCTCAGTTTCCCCTGCTTACAGAAAAGCCCAGCTACAAATTATCTCTCTGGCGCAAATCATGGGAGAGTTGGTTTGTAGAATGCAACAATGTGCCCAGAATGCTGCAAAACTTACTCCAGGTTTTGTAGTCTCCAGTGTTCCACAGCATGTTTGTTCTGTAAAAAGCAGCCTATTGTACAAAGATAAAATGTACATTTGTACTTTTGCCTCTGGCCTTGCCCACCTCAGCCATGTAGCTCCGGAAAGTCACCCAGAAAGGAATGTGGCCCCGAGGCTGAAAAGGCCTCTCCAACCCTGGTATAGTGGGATGAAAACTAGCTAGGAAACAGTTTAAGGATGAGGAGTCGGAGGTTAAGTCAAAGTCTTTGCATAAAATGGATGGCAAGGGAGGGAGGGAGAGTACCCACCTGCACTAGACATTTAAAACAATATCATACCACTTTAAAGAGTCATGGCTTCCCCAAAGAATCCTGGGAACTATAGTTTGTTAAGGTGATGAGAGCTGTTAGGAGGCCTATATTTCTCCCATAGAGCTACAATTCCTGGAAAGAGGGACTGACTGTTAAACCATTTGGGGATCCTGCTTTAAATGTACAACAGATGGGGACAGAGCCAACCAAAATCCACATTAACAGAAGCACATCTCACAGTCCTAGCTGGAAGTGACATTAGGAGAGTTAACAGTGAGCATCCTTTGCTTCCAGCAAAAAGAATTGCCCTCCATCTCTGCTGCAGCATATCAGTTGGATGCTGACCTCCGAACTCCCTGAAAACTGCAGGGACGTGACATTCTAACACGAACATGCCAGGCAGTTCTCCAGAACAAGCATTATGTGACAACTATCTGTCCCAGTCTTTTCCCTGGATATGTTGCACACACCACCCCAATAGACACAAGTGATTAGCAGAACAAATACTCTTCAGAGGCTGCAGCAATAGTGTTTTTATTTTAATTTTTTACCATGTATATGAAACTTTGCTTTGTTACTTGGCAGAGATGAGTGTGCATGCATCATGCAAAATGTTGGAGAGGGATTTTTAGCAGTGTTCCAGCTACATATTCTTGCCTGCCTGAGAATAAAGTTTTTTTTTTCTTCAGTGTTATCCTTTGAATGGAGTATAAATCCCTGCCAGCCTGTGACCTTTGCTTTTCTGGTCTTCTACTACCCTCATCCATCTAAAGGTCATCCCTATGGGTTGCAAGAGAAATAAGCAATGGGGTAATGGGTAGTAATAGCAGTAAGTAGTAATGGGGGAATTCAATTACCCTGATATCTGCTGGGAGACAAATTCTGCCAAACACAGCCCCTCCAAGAAATTTCTGACTTGTGTTGGAGATAACTTTCTCCTACAGAAAATGGAGGGAGCAACTAGAGGATCAGCTATCCTTGACTTGATTCTAACCAACAGAGATGACTTGGTGGATGAAGTGGCAGTTACAGGAACTCTGGGGGAAAGTGGCCACACTATTCTGTTGTTGTTATATGCCTTCAAGTTGATTACGACTTGTGGCGACCCTGTGAATCTTTTTTGGATATATTCATAGGGTTTTCATGGGGCTCATTCACATGGGAGCTGAAATCCGTTTTAAAGAAAAAAAATTTCCCATCGCGATAAGAGTTTAAAGGTTCAGATTTCTTACTTTATATGAGCCCTCAATTCTTTGTCTTCCATTCATACTGAAGGGAAAGGGTCAATCACGCAGCATTCTAATGACCACACCCTCTTAAGGTCAAACTATCACTTCCTCTAGTTGCTTTGGCAACCAAGCATGCTCAGTTTGTTCCAGAATAAGTTTCATTAAAAAAAAAAAAAAACTCGTGCCATCCAGGAGAAATACAAATATTTGTTTGAATGAGTTATGCTTTTTTGCACAAGTTAGGGGGGAAAGAAAAAAAAACACTGTTTGCAGAACGGGAGCCAGCAGGAAATGACATAAACAAAGGGAGGAGGAGGGAGTGGGTGTGGACTCACCAAAGCATCAGAGCCAAGTGTCTACAAGCCCCTAGACACGCAAAGCACAGATGGTTTTTCCTTCCCTTGTCGGATTAAAATTGGATTGATTTGTTGCGGATTAAAAGGGGAAAGCAGTGTGATGCCTTCCCTTTGCCTCCTACATCATGTGAACTGTGCAAATTAAGCAGGCATGCAAGTAGAACCCATCTCACATTAAATCGCCATGTGAACCAGCCCATGGTAAGAGGTATTCAGGTTTTCCATTGCCTTCCTCTAAGCCTACGGCACCTGGTATTCCCAGGCGGTCTCCCATCCAAGTACTAACCAGGCCTGACCCTGCTTAGCTTCCAAGATCAGATGAGATTAGGCATGTTCAGGGTAGTATGTCCGTAGGCCACGCTATTCTAGAGTTCTTGATTTCAAAGGAATCAAAAACTGAGAGTAGCCATACACTTACCCTAGACTTCAGGAAAGTCTATTTTAATCTGCCTGCTGGAAGAGGAACATCGTCGGAGGAAGAATATCGTTGCTGCCCAGGGAGAGCTACTATTGCCGACGTTGCTGCTACTATTGCTTTCGGTTTCTGGCCACTACCATCATTGCCTTTTTCTGTTGGTCTGCTGCCGCTTGACTGGTGCCACACCCTGCAGGATCAGGTCCCAGGCACTCACCTAGCTGCGACTGACTTCTCCATCTGTCCCTCTTTAGAGGGATATATAGATTCGCTGACCGAGGGGCCTGGGAGACCTTCTGCCTGCAGAAAAGGAACGTCACCACTGCCCAGGGAGAGAGAGCAGCTGTTGTTCACCACTGAACATTGTGGGTCACCACTGCCACGGCTCTACGTCGTCGACACCACCATTGTTGCTGCTTCTGTCCTTTGCTGGCCGTTGGGGCACTATTGTATTGCTGCTGTCTTACCGGCTGGCTTGGATGCGGATACCATCTTGCACTGGCGTTGTTGTCGGACAGTGCGGTGGCTCTGTCACCACGATGACTGTCTGTATGCCATTGATACCATCTGTTATTAGGACCACTACTCCATTTACTTTTACAGCTATAAAATTGATTATTGTTACTGGGTGATTGATGTATGATTGTGTTGTAATACATTTACGTTTAATTGTATGAGTGTGGATAGTTTTTATTTAATTTATAATGTATGTTAGAATGTATGGATGTGGATAATTTAGGATTTAAATCTTTCTTCATTACTGCAGTTTTAAAGGAGCAGCTAGCAGTCTCCGGGGTACATCGGGTGATTTTCTTGTTTTTTGCTTTTATTATTGGAGGGTAGGCCTGCCCTTCAGGCAACAGAGATAGGGGCATGTGTAAACCTAGGGGGGATGTGATAGAGAAGGATGGGGGCCAAGCCATACCAAGTTTGGGCGGCAGGTGCTGGATTGATGTTAGTGGCAGACCACGTCAACTTAGAGGAACAAGGGATAGATGCTTAATACCCATCCCCTGTTCCGGGTCTGCCCAAAACCAGAAGTCAACTGGGGGAAGCAGGATTCCTACCGACCTTCGACTGCTGCTGTGTAACGCCAGGTCTATAACACAAAAAACATCTGTCATCCATGATATGATTCTGGATGAGTGTGCAGACCTGGTGTGTATCACGGAGACCTGGTTGGACGAAGCCTCAGCTCCCATTCTTGAGGCCATGTGTCCACCAGGTTTCCATTGTGTGCAGCAACCAAGGGTAGGAAGGCGGGGAGTGGGAGTGGCAGTCATCTATCGGGAGTCTCTGGTTTTCACCAGGCCTCCGCTCCCAAGGACCAAGTTCATTGATTGCATGTACTGGAGGTTGGGCCCGAAGGACAGTTTGGGGATTCTGCTTGTGTACCGCCCACCCCGCTGCACGGCAGACTCCCTGACCGAGGTGCTTGAGTTGGTCTCGGATGTACGAACACTGACCCCAGAACTGTTAGTGTTGGGGGACTTTAACGTGCATGCCGAGACCACTCTCACTGGAGCCCCTCGTGATTTCCTGGAAACCATGGCTTCCTGGGAACTGTGCCTTAGTAATATTGAGCCCACACATGTAGCCGGTCATGCTCTCGACCTTGTATTTGTCCTGGGAACGGAGGTGAGTGGTCTGAAGTTGGGGGCTATTTCTTCTACCCCGTGTCATGGTCAGATCACTATCTGGTGAACTTTGATCTCTCAATGCCACACAGCCTCCGCAGGGGTAAAGGACCTATTAGAATGGTCCGCCCCAGGCACCTGATGGATCCGGTTGGATTCCTGACTGCGCTTGGGGAATTGGAACCTGCTGAAGGTCGTCCGGTCGAAACCCTGGTGACGGAGTGGAACGAGGGAATCACCAGGGCATTAGACCGGGTGGCTCCGAAACGTCCTCTCCCCCTGAACAGAACCCAGACAGCACCGTGGTACACACCCCGGTTGCGCAGTCTGAGACAGGAGGTGAGACGACTAGAACGCCGGTGGCGGAAATCCCGTTCTGAAGATGCTCGAACACAGGTTAGAGCAGCAATAGCTGCCTACCAGGTGGCAATAAAGGCAACAAAGAAGGATTTCTTTGCTGCCTCTATTGCATCCGCAGAGTGCTGTCCCAGGAAGCTGTTCCAGGTGGTCCGAAGCCTGGTCGGTCCAGTTGCCCAGGAACCCCTGGAACATTCTAAGGCTTCCTGTGACAAATTGGCAAGGCACTTTGCCGATAAAGTCAAACACCTAAAGAACTCAATTCCGTACGCCGTGGATGCAGTAGATGATCCAGAGTTGGCCAGCTGCAATCCGGTTCAATGGGATCGGTTCCGGCCTCTTCCTTCTGAGAATGTGGACAAGGTACTTTCAACTGTAAAGCCTACCACCTGTCTGATTGATCCTTGCCCTTCATGGTTCCTTATGAACTGCAAAGAGAAATTGGGCGAAGGGATCAGGGCGGTGGTAAATGCATCCTTGAAGGGGGGTGTAATGCCATCGGCCCTCAAGGAGGCAATTGTAAGACCTATCTTGAAAAAGTCCTCCTTGGATCCCCAAGTTTTGAACAACTTTCGCCCCATTTCGAATTTGCCATTTTTGGGCAAGATCATTGAGTGAGTGGTGGCAAATCAGCTGTCAGCACACTTGGAGGAAACGGATTATTTGGATCCATACCAATCGGGTTTCAGGACTGGACATGGTACTGAAACAGCCTTGGTCACTCTGGTGGATGATATGAGGAGGGCATTAGATAGGGGAGAATTCACCTTTCTTGTCCTCCTGGATCTCTCAGCGGCTTTTGATACCGTTGACCACGGTATCCTGATGGATCGCATGGGAGGTTTCGGAATAGGAGGCACTGTTTTACAGTGGTTCCGTTCCTTTCTCCCTGACAGGCATCAACAGGTAGCATTGGGGGATGAGGTTTCAGACCATTGGCCCCTCACTTGCGGAGTGCCACAGGGTTCTATCCTTTCCCCCATGCTATTTAACATCTATTTAAAACCGCTGGGAGCCATCATCAGGAGATTTGGGCTGCGGTGTCACCAATATGCTGATGACACGCAGCTCTATCTCTCGTTTAAATCTTCACCAGAGTTGGCTGTGGAGACCTTGTCCAAGTGCCTGGAATCCGTGAGTGGATGGATGGGAAGGAACAGGCTGAAGCTAAATCCTGACAAGACCGAGGTGCTGCTTGTGGGAGACAGAGGAAGGTTGGGCCCTGTTGACCTGAGGCTTAATGGGGTACAATTACCCCTGAAGGACCAGGTCCGCAGCCTCATACGTAGGCTGCAACCCTACCTCCCTGTTCATCAGCTCCCACTGGTAGTACATGCCCTGGTCACCTCTCGATTAGACTACTGCAATGCGCTCTACGTGGGGTTACCCTTGAAAACAGTCCGGAAACTTCAACTGGTACAGAATGTGGCGGCTCGTCTGCTCACAAGTCGTCGCCGTGTTCATATTACGCCAGTATTATTCAATCTATGCAGATGACACGCAGCTCTATCTCTCGTTTAAATCTTCACCAGAGTTGGCTGTGGAGACCATGTCCAAGTGCCTGGAATCCGTGAGTGGATGGATGGGAAGGAACAGGCTGAAGCTCAATCCTGACCAAACCGAGGTGCTACTTGTGGGTGACAGGGGAAGGTTGGGTATTGTTGACTTGGAACTCAGTGGGATAAGATTACCCCTGAAGGATCAGGTCCGCAGCCTTGGGGTTGTTCTTGATTCCAAGCTGTACATGGAGGCTCAGATTTCAGCAGTGAGCCGGGCAGCTTGGTATCAACTACATCTTATCCGGAGGCTGCAACCCTACCTCCCTATTCATCAGCTCCCACTGGTAGTACATGCCCTGGTCACCTCTCGATTGGACTACTGCAATGCGCTCTACGTGGGGTTACCCTTGAAAACGGTCCGGAAACTACAGCTGGTACAAAATGCGGCGGCTCGTCTGCTCACAAATAGCCGCCGCCGTGACCACATTACGCCGGTGTTAGTTCATCTACACTGGCTTCCAGTTGTTTTCCGGGCCCAATTCAAGGTGTTGGTATTAACCTTTAAATCCCTATACGGTCTCGGCCCAGTTTACCTGAAGGAACACCTCCAGTACCACCAATTAAGCCGCCTGACCAGGTCAGCCACGCAGGGCCTTCTCTCGGTACCACCAACAAAAACAGCTAGGTTGGTGGGAACTAGGGAGAGGGCATTCTCAGTGGCGGCCCCCACTCTCTGGAACTCCCTCCCATTCGATCTTCGACATGCCCCCTCCCTGGATGCATTTCGCTGAGCATTAAAAACTTGGCTTTTTGAACAGGCCTTCGGGACCTCCGGGGTGGGCTAATCTTTATCAATATTACTGAATGCCCATTGTTTATACACTGTTTTATGATGCTGTATTGTATTTGCTCTGTATTTTAAATTGTAATTTTACTGGAATTTAATTGTGTACGTCGCCTAGAGTGACTTCGGCCAGATAGGCGACACAAAAATTAAATTATTATTATTATTATTAAACTCAGAACAATTGTAAATAAGGTTCTGTGGCAAGCAACCCTAACGAGAAAAGGAAATTCTAATGGCACAATGGCAAACAATTCAAGACAGCAGAAGAAACCAATGCGGTTTCACAGAAAGCTTAGAGATTATCTGAAAACAAAAAAGGACACATACAGGAAGTGGAAAGGTCAGGCCACAAAGGAAGAGTACAAACAGGTAGCATGGAATTGCAAGGATAGCATCAGGAAGGCTAAAGCTGAGAATGAGATGAGCTTATAGAAAGATGCCAAAAGCACCAAAAAAGCTTTCTTCAGGTACATCCATAGACAGAGATAAGAAATGGTGGCACAGCTACTCAATGAGGATGGCAAAATGATAACAGATGACAAAGAAAAGGCAGAAGTGCTCAATTCCTACTTTGGCTCAGTCTTCTCCCAAACGAGGCTCTATGGCCCTCCTGGGAAATGTGAAATTGAAAGGGCAGGATTGCAGCTTGATTTTGGTCAATGGTCAAGGAATTCCTAATAACTTTGAACAAGTTCAAATCTCCAGGGCCCGATGAACTGCATCTTAGAGTATTAAAGGAACTGGCTGAAGAATTCTCAGAACCACTGTCTATTATCTTTGCGAAATCGTGGAGGACTGGTGAAGTGCCGAAGGACTGGCGGGGGGCTAATGTTGTCCCTATCTTAAAAAAAGCAGAAAGGAGGAACCTGAGAATTACAGACCAATCAGCCTGATATCGATCCCTGGGAAAATTCTGGAGCAGATTATAAAGCAGTCAGTCTGTAAGCACCTTGAAAACAGTGCACTGATGATTAGAAGCCAACATGGATTTCACAAGAACAAATCTTGCCAGACTAATTTTATCTCATTTTTTTATTGGGTACCCTTCCTGGTAGACAGTGGGACATAATATATCTCAACTTCAGCAAAGCTTTTGACAAAGTGTCCCATGATATTCTGATTAGCAAGCTAGATAAATGTAAGCTGAATGGAACAACTATCAGGTGGATCCACAGTTGTCTACAAAATTATACTCAAAGAGTGCTTATCAGTGGTTCCTTCTCAAACTGGGAGAGGTAATGAGTGGGGTACCACAGGGCTCAGTCCTGTGCCCAGTGCTCTTCAAGTTTTTTTATTAATGAGTTGGATAAGGAGATGCAGGGAATGCTTATCAAATTTGCAGATGGTACAAAATTGGGAGTAGTTAATACTTTATAAGACAGAAACAAAATTCAAAGGGATCTTGATAGGCTGGAGCATTGGGCTGAAGACAACAGAATGAAATTTAACAGGGATAAGTGCAAAGTTCTACACCTAGGAAAAAGAAACAAAATGTGCAGTTATAAGATGGGGGATATTTGGCTCAGCAATATTATATGCGAGAAGGATCTTGGGATTGTTGTTGATCACAAGCTGAATATGAGTCAACAGTGTGATGTGGCTGCAAAAAAGGCAAATGCTATTTTAGGCTGCATTTGCAGAAGTATAGTTTCCAAATTGCATGTCGTATTGATTCCCCTCTATTCAGCACTGGTTAGGCCTCATCTTGAGTACCGCGTCCAGTTCTGGCACTGCAGTTTAAGAAGGATGCAGACAAACTGGAACAAGTTCAGAGGAGGGCAACGAGGGTGATCAGGGGACTGGAAACAAAGCCCTATGAGGACAGACCAAAAGAACTGGGCATGTTAAGCCTGGAGAAGTCTGAGGGGAGATATGATAGCACTTTTCAAGTACTTGAAACATTGTCACACAGAGGAATGCCAGGATCTCTTCTCGATCACCCAGTAGTGCAGAAAATGGAATAATGGGCTCAAGTTACAGGAAGCCCGATTTTGGTTGAAAATTAGGAAAAAACTTCCTAACTGTAAGAGCGGTACGATAATGGAAGCAATGACCTAGAGAGGTGGTGGCCTCTCCAACACTGGAGGCATACAAGAGGTGGCTAGACAGCCACCTGTCGGGTCTGCTTTAACTTGGATTCCTGCACTGAGCAGGGGGTTGGACTCGATGGCCTTATAGGCCCCTTCCAACTCTACGATTCTAAGCCAAAAAAAGTATTTTTTTTTTCAAAAAATCAGGAAATAGCTCTGCTCATTTCTGAGTTGATCTGAGCCTCTTTGGAGGCATTTGGGACTCAGCCAAGTTGGGTTCAGACACAAATAGCTATGGGTTGGGTTGGGTGACCCAGAACAATTCATGGCTATCAGGGGGCATAGGATAGGAAGAAGAGGCAGGTAGAGAGGGAAAACAAGGCCAAGACCTACCTCAGATCCTGGCTGTGTCTTCCAGGAGGAGATAGCTTCCTGCCTGCCTGCTGCCTCTCCACCCCATCTCCAGCAGGATCAATCCTCTGGTGGTTCTTCATTGTAAGGGGGATGCTGTACAAGTGGATTTCCTTAGGGAGAGTCACTTGCTCATCATCACCAGTGCAGGATCACCCCCTCTGCTGATCAGCTGTTCAGCAGAGGGGGCAATTCTGCAGAATGCTGTAATTCTCCACTGAAGCATTGATGGGGGGAAGAAGGAATTGCAACACCCTGCATAATTGACCCCTGTCTCAGTCATGTGGAGGAGGAGATGCAAGGTCTCCTTTCCCTGCCCCTCTTCCTGCTACATGTTTAATTAGGTTTTTAAAACCTTAATTCAATAGTAAGCCTGTCCCTGAACTTATCTGGAAATTAGTCTGAGGCAGGGCAGAGTGGTGGTGCTGAGGTCAAACCAGAGTGGGTTGGCCTCATGACCCCCTGGGATCAAAGCCACAAGGCGGGTACCAGGCGCTGGGCATAGCCCTAATTAGAACCATGCAGTCAGTGGCTCTACCTGTCATTGGTTCTGGTTCCACCTACTGTTAGTCTCCAAGTGGGCACCAGCCACCACTGTCACCACAGCTATAATTCCCAGAATTCCTGGGGAAGAGCGATTGCCTGTGAAACCACTCTGTGAATTGCAGCTCAATAAAGGGAATAGGGGTAACAACTCTCAACATCCTTAACAAACTACAGTTCCCAGTATTTTTTGTGAGTCACCATGACTGTGTAAAGTGGTATGATACTGCTTTAAATGTATTGTTGCTCCAAGTGGTGAGAGACTCCCAAGAGTTACTGCTCTTACCCTAGGTTTGGTTTCCTTGGAACGAAGGTCGGCGGAGACTGTGGTGTCTTTAGGATATAAGGTTTTATTTACACATACATACAACCTGAGCTTAAGATGGAGAGTGTTAACAGCATTGACAGTCCAGCAGATCTTCTTTCCCCATCAGGTTTCCAGGCAGGCATCTGAAAGCCATGGCTTGAGCAAGCCTTTCTCTTTTTCAGCTTCCAGCTCCACACTTAGACTAATTCTAACACAGAGACCACTTCTCCAAGCATCATTTCCCCCCTCCTCATTTAATCCCCACAACAACAAGCCTGTGAGGTAGGTTAGGCTAAGAGGCAGGGAATGGCCCAAGGTCCATCAATGGGACAGGCTGTTGACAGGCTACTACTGAAGTTTTCTCATGGGCAGTAGACAGTGTGAGGCTCCAAGATGGCCCAGGATAGGGGAGGGCAGAAGAGGCTGGTAGCTCTATGTTAGTGGGGTAGTGGTGGGTTTTTCCAGGAGCTGTCCAATGTGCTGAGCCCCTATTTCTCAAATAGGGTTTAACACCATGGACAGCTCCTGGGAAACCCCAGAGTGGATTCCACTGCCCCACTGACATGGAGCCACCAGCCTCCACTGGCTGCTTGTTCCAAAG
The DNA here is from genome assembly GCF_030035675.1 of Rhineura floridana. NCBI lineage: Eukaryota > Metazoa > Chordata > Lepidosauria > Squamata > Rhineuridae > Rhineura > Rhineura floridana. The sequence goes on from NC_084480.1 coordinate 8,800,485, forward strand.
TCAGTCAAGCAGCTGAAGAAGGGTCCAATCTAGGTCTCTCTGCTGTGCCAGACTGGAGCTGGTGCTGAAAAATTGAGAGGAAGGGAATTCCCCATCACCACCTTCCACTCTGGCTGCTATGAGTGGCAGGGCTTTGAAGGCAGTGGTGTTACTCCATGCCAATGAACCAGACAACCTTGCGGCCAAGAGTTAGGATGGTTCCCTAAATCTGAGAGCAATGCAACTGAAGAAGTGTATGGGGGAAAGTCCATAGCTCAGAGGTAGAGCATCTGCTTTGTGTGCAGAAGGTCCCAGGTTTAGTTCCCAGCATCTCCATGTAGGGCTGAGAAAGGCTCCCTGCCTGAAACCCTGGCGAGCCACTGCCAGTCAGTGTAGTCAGTACTGAGCTAGATGGACCAAGGATCTGACTCAGTATAAGGCAGCTGCCTAGATTCCTATGAATGCATTTTCTTCCCCTCTAATTATATTTGCCTCCATCTTCCTCCTCTTCAAACTGGTGTCTCCTCTGTCTCAGGTTGACGATTGTAAGCATGTTTCCCTCCCTTTTATTTCTGTAAAATGTCGTGCACATTGGTTGTGCAGTAGCGACAACAAGAATAATGTGATATTACAACCTAATGACTCCAATTCAGAGACGCAAAATGTTGCATGTGAGCAGTAGAATGTAATGGCGTGAAGATGTGGGAACACACACATGAGGGCAGTATCAGTGGATGGAATGGCTCTGGATGACTTGCCTCTGAGTTAGGAATGGGGTTTGGTAGCTGGTTCCTATCTGTTTGAATTCTGACAGTCCAAGCTGACATTTTTTGTTCCGTATTGTTTGCCAATTCATGGATTTTTTTCCCCAGCAAAAAAACAAAATTGCTAATGAAAATGCTTATGCTGTAGGCACTTGTTCCACTGAGTTAATTTAAGAATGCATCAGCTTAGAGGAAAGCTGATTACGAAGACAATACCGTGAAATTCGGAGCCATTTTTTTTAAAAAAAAATGCCAATGCCAGCTGCAACCCATCGCAAGAAATCAATGATGGTCCGAAAACAATGCAGATGGTTGGATTATGTCAAAATCCGGTAATAAATCCGATTTGATGAATATTCTCCCCTGTCCCTACTCTGGATACACACCAGAGTCCACGCCATATGCAGTCGTTGGACAAGGAAGGATAGATTTCCTCCATAGGCATTTGGAGCACATTCTGAGACCATATGCACTTATGTCCTATTTTGAAAGACTGTGGGTGGGGGAAGGGGTGTCAAAGAAACCCCAGAAGAGTTCAGAGGCAAACAAGCCAAGATACCAGATATTTTATAAACCAAAGGTGATCAACGTGTGCTGCTAAGGACTATTCATTTAAATGCAGATTGGTTTCTTCCTCCTTGCAGCATTACATTCAGCACGTTTCATGTGGTGTGATTCTTCCTCTGCTACCGAGCAATTATCTCAAAAACAAAACAGAACAATAAAATAGGTGAATTATATCTCCAAGCTTGTGGCAGCCATTGCTACTTTTGAAACTTTCTTTTCATTTTCATCCTTCAGCAAATGGATGGTTTGGAGCTATTTTGTTTTATTTATTTGTATTTTTAATTGCACTCGGCACAATCTGAATGGACTACAGAGCTGAGGAATGAAGCCCAGCTGAGCCCAACAGTTGCTTTGCAGACACATCTTTGCCTGCCCTACACCTGATAGTGCAGGATGCCGGGTGTATGGTGAAGGTGGGCATAGTTTGGAAGAAAGCCCACAGTCCAAGGCTCCCCAATGCAGGATAACATTGATTCAGTTTGCATTTAAAGGCAATTACCGGGACTGGAACGCAGCCATTCTTTGAAATCTCCACTGGGCAGTGCAGTTCTCCAGCCCAGTCACGTTTACAAAAAAGTGTGTACTAGGGCAAAGTGAGCACAAAAAATACCTATATTAGTGAAAATAACATAAAAAATGTGTTAGACCGGGGGAAATTGCTTTGCAAAATTGTGTATGTTAAGCAAAATTGCATACAAAGTTTATTTATTTATTATTTAATGTATATCCCGCCCTTCCTCCCAGCAGGAGCCCAGGGCAGCAAACACTTTAAAACATCATAAAAACAGATCTTGAAATACATTAAAACAGCATTAAAAACATTTAAAAATTTTTAAAGGGTTAAAAACATTATTAAAAAACATATTAAGCAATTCTAACAGAGACACAGACTAGGATAGCTCTCAACTTAAAATGCTTGTTGAAAGAGGAAAGTCTTCAAAAGGTGCCGAAAAGATAGCAGAGATGGCGCTTGTCTAATATTTAAGGGGAGGGAATTCCACAGGGTAGGTGCCACCACACTAAAGTTCTGTTTCCTATATTGTGCAGAACGAACCTCCTGATAAGATGGTATCTGCAGGAGGCCCTCACCTGCAGAACGCAGTGATCGACTGGATATATAAGTTGTGTATATTAGGAGAAATTAGAGCACTCAAACACTGATGAAATTGACATAGGGATTTTTTTTTTTTTTTAAAGCAAACTGATGTGAAAATGTGAAGAACTGAATTTAAGATTGGAAAAAATGAGAAACAGAGAGAAATGAAATTGACCACATTGGGAAACTCAAATGTGCAGCCGATCTCAGCAGAAAGCAGGCTTCAACTCACTGCCCATGAGCTGATGGGTAGTGATTTCAAGCTACCTGGGTTGGCTGTGTGGCTGAGTTCTCAGTGGGGAAGTTGCTTGCACAGGTGACCCCTGCAGAAAGCTTGCTTGAAGTAATTGCCCATGAGCTGATAGGTGGTGACTTCAAGCCTGCTATCAGTGGTGCTTCAGAGCACCAAGCAAGGGTCTTTGCAAGCTCTGTGTGGTGCTTTGAAGTTGCAACTATCATCACCTGGAATCATTATGAAACCAGTTGATTGACAGGTAGGCAGCCCCACCCTCCTGACAAATTTGGCCAACAAGGGGTAGGGGAGAGGGACCACTAGTCAGATCATGTTCCCCATCCATGCATTTTTTGACATATTACTTGGCTAGAAAATTTCACTGGAAATTTTGGAGAAGTGCAAATTTTGAAGGATGGCTGTGTTTTGGTTCATGCATTCAATACATTCATGTGTATTATTTCAAAAAGAGAGATAGCTGGTTTCATTTTTAAATGTGAACCCAAACTTAATTTCTCCCCCATCCCTAAACCAATCCCATTGGCTGCTGAACTTCCTTTCTTCTTCCTGCCAAACTTCAAATATGGGAAGAGGTGAAAGTTTTGGCTGGGATCTAGATAAACAACACTCAAGGGTGTATGCAAAAGTGAAGTCACTGGGGCTGTTCAGAGCCTTAAAGTCACCTATGTGTGTAATTGCCTGCTAGATTATGCTTTTGCAAACTCGGATGGCGATGGTAGAAAATATGCAAAGCGAAAACCCCCAACCTAGATGGGATGCAATTACTCTTCCAATTTACAAGGTGATTTTAGCTGCTTAAATCTGCATCTTTCAACACTTGCAAAAATGTTACTTTTCAATGCTAAACTTTTTCAAGGATATAACACAAGTTTTCATCTCTGTGAAAAGGCCTGCATTATGCATCTTCATTGCAGCTGTTAGAGAAAGCAGACGGCTCTATGCAAGAAGCTTGGCTCACTGTCGTAGAGATAGCACAGGACAAATGGGGCAGGTTTGTGTACATGTGGATGTCATTCCTATGGGACATGAACATGGGGTCCTCTGGAATTGATCTGCCCAGCCACCAGGACTCTTCTTGGGCTGATCTATGCCTGTAACTGAAAATGGGATAGTTTATTTAATTATTTCAGCAGTTTATACACAATAAAGTTACAAAAGATACAGTGGTGATAAAATCAGTTGAAATTAACTATAAATTTGAGGGGGTGGGGGAAGAGAGCCTTAAAATGTCTCACCATGCACTGAAAGTTTAACTGGGAGGTAAAATTCTGATCTCAGCCAGAAGGGGGTTCCACACAGTTGGGCCCACAGTACTGAACACATGGTTCCTGGTTGATATACCATCATGGGTGATATCCAATGCTAGTCCCATTGAGGTTAACGGACATGGCTAATTTAGGTTCATTAATTTCAATGGTTCTACTCCGAAGAGGACTTTGTTGAAAATAATCCCACGTATTGGAGTCATGGGGACCACTAACACTGACTCCCCTGAAAATCTCAGTGATCAGGTATGGATATCAGGTGTCAGGCAGTCTTTAAGGTTTCCTGAATCCAAGTTGTTAAGTGCCTTGTAAATTAATACAAGAACCTTTTGCAGTTGAGGTGCGAAATAAAACACAGAGACATCAGCTTGGGTTGAACAAGGGCCACTTTATTAAATTACAGCAAACAGAAAACCCAATTTAAAGTGACCTGCAGAGGGAAACCTAGGTGCGGGAACTGACTTTAAGCAAGTAGCTTGCCATACAGCTCTCGGGCGACCTGTTGGGGCAAGGGCAAGCCCATGTACTTACCCCTTACCCCGGCCACACCTTGTAGGTGAGTAGGGGGGCCTTCCTACATCATCCCCACCCGGGGCCGGATAACCCTTGGGTAGATGAGATAAGTTGGCCCCAGAGGCAGCCCATATCCTGTTCTCGAGCCGGAAAAGCCCTGACAGACAGGCCTCCGAAACCGCCAATCACCTCCAAAGGTGCCTAAGGGGTCCACCTAGTTGTCCTTACCTATTTCCCCTCCCGCACCTTCCCGCCACAAAAGGGGGACAAATCTCTATTTAGTCCCCTTTACCCCACTGCCGAGAAGCACCTCTCGCAGACACCTCTGCAGGTCCCCGAAATATGTCGTTACCTGCATCTTACAGGTGAACGTCATCGGCCCTGTATAGTTCACTCTTCCAATGCTGAATGTGGGGATGCAGAATGACTAACCCCCATGCCCAAGAAGAGCCAACTGTGATGTTCCTATATTAATGTATATATGGTAAGTGTTGGTTGTTTAGAAGATACATGGTAAGTGGAGTGAAAGAGGAGGGGGAGTGAATGGGCAGTAGAATGCTAGATGATTGGCTGAGTGTTTATAATGGCTGAACGTATAAAAGGAAGAGTGAGAGTGGAATCAGGGGGAAGAAGAGAAAGAGTGGGTTGTTTGGTGGGTTTAGAGAGTTGTTTGCCAGGAGAGAGTGGAGAAGGAGGGGGGTGGAGTTCAGATTAGTATTGAATAAAACCATATGCTTATGTGCCTTAAGAAGAAATCTTGTTAATCTTGTTAGCTTTGTTATCTTTAATAAATACTTAATTTGGTTTACCAAAGGCCTGATCCTTGGCTGGGGTTTCACAGACCAGAAGGGAGGGTAAGGTAATGACCAAGGCTGAAGGGAAACTGTAACAAATGGTGGCAGCGGTGAAGAGAATAACAATACCAGTATTCAGAGTCTCTGGGAATACTAGTATTAGGACGTGACTGGTGGTTGCCTAGCAGGGGGATCTGTTGAGATCTGTGCTAGAGCGGGGAGAGAAACAATAAAAAAGGACAGTCCGGACTGGTGGAGTCCCTGGTGGTGCCTAGTGACAGGGAGTAGCCACGCGCAGGTAGGAACCTGACAGGGAGAGCCAGGGAAGGGCGTCACACGAACCGAATCAGCTGGTTAGCCTTCCTTCGCTAAACCCTGCATGTGAGCATGTCTGACCACAGCAGACGTACCGAAGGCTATCATTGCCTTGCCAATTGCATGTCACACATGGCTGCCAACTGAGGGCCTTGCCCTGAGTATCTGAGGCTGTCGTAGCCTCTCCGCTGCATGTCACACATGCTTGCCAACTGAGGGCCTTGCCCTTAAGTAACTGAGGCCGGCGCAGCCTCTCCGTTGCATGTCACAGATGCTTGCCAACTAAGGGCCTTGCCCTTAAGTAACTGAGGCCAGCACAGCCTCACCGCTGCATGTCATCCATGCTTGCCAACTGAGGGCCTTGCCCTTAAGTAACTGAGGCCAGCACAGCCTCTCCGCTGCATGTCATCCATGCTTGCCAACTGAGGGTCTTGCCCTGAGTAACTGAGGCCGGCGCAGCCTCACCGCTGCATGTCACAGATGCCTGCCAACTGAGGGTCTTGCCCTGAGTAACTGAGGCCGGTGCAGCCTCACCGCTGCATGTGACACATGCTTGCCAACTGAGGGTCTTGCCCTTAAGTAACTGAGGCCGGCGCAGCCTCACCGCTGCATGTCACACATGCTTGCCAACTGAGGGTCTTGCCCTGAGTAACTGAGGCCGGCGCAGCCTCACCGCTGCATGTGACACATGCCTGCCAACTGAGGGTCTTGCCCTGAGTAACTGAGGCCGGTGCAGCCTCACCGCTGCATGTGACACATGCTTGCCAACTGAGGGTCTTGCCCTTAAGTAACTGAGGCCGGCGCAGCCTCACCGCTGCATGTCACACATGCTTGCCAACTGAGGGTCTTGCCCTGAGTAACTGAGGCCGGTGCAGCCTCACCGCTGCATGTGACACATGCTTGCCAACTGAGGGTCTTGCCCTTAAGTAACTGAGGCCGGCGCAGCCTCTCCGCTGCATGTCATCCATGCTTGCCAACTGAGGGCCTTGCCCTTAAGTAACTGAGGCCAGCACAGCCTCACCGCTGCATGTCATCCATGCTTGCCGACTGAGGGCCTTGCCCTTAAGTAACTGAGGCCGGCACAGCCTCACCGCTGCATGTGACACATGCTTGCCAACTGAGGGTCTTGCCCTGAGTAACTGAGGCCGGTGCAGCCTCACCGCTGCATGTGACACATGCTTGCCAACTGAGGGTCTTGCCCTTAAGTAACTGAGGCCGGCGCAGCCTCACCACTGCATGTCACACATGCTTGCCAACTGAGGGTCTTGCCCTGAGTAACTGAGGCCGGCGCAGCCTCACCGCTGCATGTGACACATGCTTGCCAACTGAGGGTCTTGCCCTTAAGTAACTGAGGCCGGCGCAGCCTCTCCGCTGCATGTCACCCATGGTTGCCAACTGAGGGCCTTGCCCTTAAGTAACTGACGCCGGCACAGCCTCACCGCTGCATGTCACAGATGCCTGCCAACTGAGGGTCTTGCCCTGAGTAACTGAGGCCGGTGCAGCCTCACCGCTGCATGTGACACATGCTTGCCAACTGAGGGTCTTGCCCTTAAGTAACTGAGGCCGGCGCAGCCTCTCCGCTGCATGTCATCCATGCTTGCCAACTGAGGGCCTTGCCCTTAAGTAACTGAGGCCAGCACAGCCTCACCGCTGCATGTCATCCATGCTTGCCGACTGAGGGCCTTGCCCTTAAGTAACTGAGGCCGGCACAGCCTCACCGCTGCATGTGACACATGCTTGCCAACTGAGGGTCTTGCCCTGAGTAACTGAGGCCGGCGCAGCCTCACCGCTGCATGTCACAGATGCCTGCCAACTGAGGGTCTTGCCCTGAGAAACTGTGGCCGGTGCAGCCTCACCGCTGCATGTGACACATTTTTGCCAACTGAGGGTCTTGCCCTTAAGTAACTGAGGCCGGCGCAGCCTCACCGCTGCATGTCACACATGCTTGCCAACTGAGAGTCTTGCCCTGAGTAACTGAGGCCGGCGCAGCCTCACCGCTGCATGTCACAGATGCCTGCCAACTGAGGGTCTTGCCCTGAGTAACTGAGGCCGGTGCAGCCTCACCGCTGCATGTGACACATGCTTGCCAACTGAGGGTCTTGCCCTTAAGTAACTGAGGCCGGCGCAGCCTCACCGCTGCATGTCACACATGCTTGCCAACTGAGGGTCTTGCCCTGAGTAACTGAGGCCGGTGCAGCCTCACCGCTGCATGTGACACATGCTTGCCAACTGAGGGTCTTGCCCTTAAGTAACTGAGGCCGGCGCAGCCTCACCGCTGCATGTCACACATGCTTGCCAACTGAGGGTCTTGCCCTGAGTAACTGAGGCCGGCGCAGCCTCACCGCTGCATGTGACACATGCTTGCCAACTGAGGGTCTTGCCCTTAAGTAACTGAGGCCGGCGCAGCCTCTCCGCTGCATGTCACCCATGCTTGCCAACTGAGGGCCTTGCCCTTAAGTAACTGACGCCGGCACAGCCTCACCGCTGCATGTCACAGATGCCTGCCAACTGAGGGTCTTGCCCTGAGTAACTGAGGCCGGTGCAGCCTCACCGCTGCATGTGACACATGCTTGCCAACTGAGGGTCTTGCCCTTAAGTAACTGAGGCCGGCGCAGCCTCTCCGCTGCATGTCATCCATGCTTGCCAACTGAGGGCCTTGCCCTTAAGTAACTGAGGCCAGCACAGCCTCACCGCTGCATGTCATCCATGCTTGCCGACTGAGGGCCTTGCCCTTAAGTAACTGAGGCCGGCACAGCCTCACCGCTGCATGTGACACATGCTTGCCAACTGAGGGTCTTGCCCTGAGTAACTGAGGCCGGCGCAGCCTCACCGCTGAATGTCACAGATGCCTGCCAACTGAGGGTCTTGCCCTGAGAAACTGTGGCCGGTGCAGCCTCACCGCTGCATGTGACACATGCTTGCCAACTGAGGGTCTTGCCCTTAAGTAACTGAGGCCGGCGCAGCCTCACCGCTGCATGTCACACATGCTTGCCAACTGAGGGTCTTGCCCTGAGTAACTGAGGCCGGTGCAGCCTCACCGCTGCATGTCACACATGCTTACCAACTGAGGGTCTTGCCCTTAAGTAACTGAGGCCGGCGCAGCCTCACCGCTGCATGTCACAGATGCCTGCCAACTGAGGGTATTGCCCTTAAGTAACTGAGGCCGGCGCAGCCTCACCGCTGCATGTCACAGATGCTTGCCAACTGAAGATCTTGCCCTTAAGTAACTGAGGCCGGCGCAGCCTCACCGCTGCATGTCATCCATGCTTGCCGACTGAGGGCCTTGCCCTTAAGTAACTGAGGCCGGTGCAGCCTCACCGCTGCATGTCACAGATGCCTGCCAACTGAGGGTCTTGCCCTTAAGTAACTGAGGCCGGCGCAGCCTCACCACTGCATGTCACAGATGCCTGCCAACTGAGGGTCTTGCCCTTAAGTAACTGAGGCCGGCGCAGCCTCACCGCTGCATGTCACAGATGCCTGCCAACTGAAGGTCTTGCCCTTAAGTAACTGAGGCCGGCGCAGCCTCACCGCTGCATGTCATCCATGCTTGCCGACTGAGGGCCTTGCCCTTAAGTAACTGAGGCCGGCGCAGCCTCACCGCTGCATGTGACACATGCTTGCCAACTGAGGGTCTTGCCCTGAGTAACTGAGGCCGGTGCAGCCTCACCGCTGCATGTGACACATGCTTGCCAACTGAGGGTCTTGCCCTGAGTAACTGAGGCCGGTGCAGCCTCACCGCTGCATGTCACACATGCTTGCCAACTGAGGGTCTTGCCCTGAGTAACTGAGGCCGGCGCAGCCTCACCGCTGCATGTCACAGATGCCTGCCAACTGAGGGTCTTGCCCTGAGTAACTGAGGCCGGTGCAGCCTCACCGCTGCATGTGACACATGCTTGCCAACTGAGGGTCTTGCCCTTAAGTAACTGAGGCCGGTGCAGCCTCTCCGCTGCATGTGACACATGCTTGCCAACTGAGGGTCTTGCCCTGAGTAACTGAGGCCGGCGCATCCTCTCCGCTGCATGTCATCCATGCTTGCCGACTGAGGGTCTTGCCCTTAAGTAACTGAGGCCGGCGCAGCCTCACTGCTGCATGTCACAGATGCCTGCCAACTGAGGGTCTTGCCCTGAGTAACTGAGGCCGGTGCAGCCTCACCACTGCATGTCACAGATGCTTGCCAACTGAGGGTCTTGCCCTGAGTAACTGAGGCCGGTGCAGCCTCACCACTGCATGTCACACATGCCTGCCAACTGAGGGTCTTGCCCTGAGTAACTGAGGCCGGTGCAGCCTCACCACTGCATGTCACACATGCTTGCCAACTGAGGGCCTTGCCCTTAAGTAACTGAGGCCGGCGCAGCCTCTCCGCTGCATGTCACACATGCCTGCCAACTGAGGGTGTTGCCCTGAGTAACTGAGGCCAGTGCAGCCTCACCACTGCATGTCACACATGCCTGCCAACTGAGGGTCTTGCCCTGAGTAACTGAGGCCGGCGCAGCCTCACCGCTGCATGTCACAGATGCCTGCCAACTGAGGGTCTTGCCCTGAGTAACTGAGGCCGGTGCAGCCTCACCACTGCATGTCACAGATGCTTGCCAACTGAGGGTCTTGCCCTGAGTAACTGAGGCCGGTGCAGCCTCACCACTGCATGTCACACATGCCTGCCAACTGAGGGTCTTGCCCTGAGTAACTGAGGCCGGTGCAGCCTCACCACTGCATGTCACACATGCTTGCCAACTGAGGGCCTTGCCCTTAAGTAACTGAGGCCGGCGCAGCCTCTCCGCTGCATGTCACACATGCCTGCCAACTGAGGGTGTTGCCCTGAGTAACTGAGGCCAGTGCAGCCTCACCACTGCATGTCACACATGCCTGCCAACTGAGGGTCTTGCCCTGAGTAACTGAGGCCGGTGCAGCCTCACCGCTGCATGTCACAGATGCTTGCCAACTGAGGGTCTTGCCCTTAAGTAACTGAGGCCGGTGCAGCCTCTCCGCTGCATGTCACAGATGCCTGCCAACTGAGGGTCTTGCCCTGAGTAACTGAGGCCAGTGCAGCCTCACCACTGCATGTCACACATGCTTGCCAACTGAGGGTCTTGCCCTTAAGTAACTGAGGCCGGCGCAGCCTCACCGCTGCATGTCACAGATGCTTGCCAACTGAGGGTCTTGCCCTGAGTAACTGAGGCCGGCGCAGCCTCTCTGCTGCATGTCACAGATGCCTGCCAACTGAGGGTCTTGCCCTGAGTAACTGAGGCCGGTGCAGCCTCACCGCTGCATGTCACAGATGCTTGCCAACTGAGGGTCTTGCCCTGAGTAACTGAGGCCGGTGCAGCCTCACCGCTGCATGTCACACATGCTTGCCAAATCCCAACAAAGAAAGGTTTTGTTATTGTTGTGAAGTCATCAGGAAAGGGTGAAGAGTCTGCCTGGATCTTAAAATGCAGCCTCTGTGTCAAAAACAGAGTCTAATCTTCCATCAAGGCAATTTGTCAGGAGGGTGGGGCTGCAATCATGCCCCGTTCATCAGCTGCACGGCGAGCGGGGCGACTTAACTTGACCAAGTTTTAAAGCCCTGGAGTTATATGCTAATATTATTCTGTCCACACCAACAGTTTGGCGACAGCCTTTTGCACTGCCTGGACCTTCCAGACCAAGCCAAAGGGTTGCCCAACACAGAGTGCTTTGTAATAATTGAGTTGTAAGGTTAATAACTGGATCTTAATCAGTATTGTTGAATAATGTAAGGGGATTGCAAACATGAAGGCTCTGGGCTCCAAACAATGTTTGGACTTATTTTTTTTAAAAAAATAATTTTTAATTTTCTATGGTTGATTACCATTTGTATAGTTCAAAAAGCAATAAAATTTAAACTGTTTTAAATACTGTATTTTTTTAAATATAATGTTGAGCCCACCCTGGGACCTAATGGTGAAGGGCTGGTAAGAAATCCGATCAATCAATCAATCAATCATCATCACAGTAAAGAGCCAGACTAATCCTTAACCACACAGTTTTGTATTTATTTGTATAGGTTTTTACCCTACTCTGTCCAAAGGGTGCTGGCTGGCCAATGACATTTTAGTAATGAAAACAAAATGGAAATGGACTGCCTTCAAGTTGATCCCAACTTATGGTGACCCTATGAACAGGGTTTTCATGGTAAGCGGTATTCAGAGGGGGTTCACCATTGGCTTCCTCTGAGGCTGAGAGGCAGTGACTGGCCCAAGGTCACCCAGTGAGCTTCATGGCTGCGTGGGGATTCGAACCCTGGTCTCCCAGGTCATAGTCCAACACCTTACCAGAGAACAATGGATGCAGAAGATGTCAATGAGACTAGAGCAGAGGACAGCTAACCAGAGAGAGTACTTTGTCAGGGTCCTAATCATGTATGGCGTTCCCCTCATATCCAAGAAAACACAAATAAATGCATGCTGCTCAACACAGAAAGGCCAGGACCTCCGTATGGGAACAGATGAACACAGGCACATACCTGTCCCTACGTTTTGTTAGTATAGCTACCTTTTAGATCAGCAGCATCACAGCAGATTGAGAGGGTGTATGTGCGACTTTATTTTACAGCATGGGGCCACAGTACCTGATGGAACGCCTCTCCCAATATGAACCTACCCGTACACTGCGCTCAACATCGAAGGCCCTTCTCCGGGTGCCTACTCAGAGAGAAGCCCGGAAGGTGACAATAAGAAAAAGGGCCTTCTCAGTGGTGGCCCCCGAACTATGGAATACCCTTCCTGATGAGGTCCGCTTGGCGCCAACATTACTATCTTTTCGGCACCAGGTAAAAACCTTCCTCTTCTCCCAGGCATTTTAGCATTTTAGTATTTTAGTATTTAATATGTATTATAGTATGTGTTTTATTATGTTTTTAATTTTTGATATAATTAATTTGTTTTAAACTGCTTGATACATGCGGTTTTAATTGTATGTCAGATGTTTTGTCTGTTGTAAACCGCCCAGAGAGCTTCGGCTATGCGGCGGTATATAAATTTAATTAATATATAAAATAAATAAATAAATCTGTAAAAGGGCAGACTTTTTTCTTTGCTACAATCATTGAGGCTTCAGCTTTGGTAAAATAATAAAAAAGAGCTTACTTTATTGAAAGAAATACGTAATAGATAGGAAAGGGATCCTAGTTCTGACTAACTAGCTAGGTTGAAAGTGTAAAGTCCAGTCGTGGTCTTTGACATCATGCTACAGATAAGAAGACAAAGCAAAGATATCTCCTGTCCTTAAGAGACAGAGGAGACGCAGGGAGGAGAGCTAGAAGATGTGGTTCAGCATCCCTAAGAATATCAGTTTACAGGAAGGAAAATTAGCAGATGAGCAAAGGTACTACAGTCTTGGAGGGCTCCTCTCTATCTCCCTTCAGACATGCAAACCCACCCAATTCAGGGTGCATTCCCACAATTTCAACATTAAACCTCATGTGTTCAGGTAAACACCTGAACAGGGCTGAAGATGCCTATGACATATCTTGACCACAGGCTCACATGTTTTCTCTAGGTCCCAGGTAGAAAGGTTGGGGGGAAAACCATAAAAAATGTGCCTGGTCATATTGTAATTTCTTTGCTTCCCTCACAAGTTTCACCTGCGCAAGAATTTACAACTGCACTTTAAAATGTCACTTCTAGACAAACCCCAGGCCCCATCTGTATAATACATTTAAAGCAGTATAATACCACTTCAGCTTTCCCCAAAGAATCCTGGGAAGTGTAGTTCGTGAAGGCCCTATTCCCACCACAGAGCTACAATTCTCAGAGTGATTTAACAATCCCTATTACTCAGGGAACTCTGGAACTGTAGTTCTGTGAGGGGAATAGGGGTCTCCTAACAACCCTCAGTGCCCTTCACAAACTACACTTCCCAGGATTCTTTGGTGGAAGACATGCCTGTTTAAAGCGGCATCAGAGTGCTTTAAATGCATAGAGCAGATGGGGCCTCAGTGGCAGCTATAACTATTTCTTTTGTTTCATTTTTCATAATATAACTTCAGCTTCATCAGTATAGATTCCCCACCACCACCTCATTGGCACACATTTGGAAGATCTCCAATGGTTTTATTCGGGGAACAATTTCTATGGGATTATTATTATATAATTTTATGCCATATGTGTCCCACTCTCCTCTTTTGGAAAACAAAACAACAGCTGACTCTACGGATAAAAGTCGAAAGCATTTACTAGTGTCGTATCCCCATTGGAAGCTCTGTTATGAGGCACTTCAGAGCTTGAATTTGCACCTGAAACGGCCACTGCCCGTCCTGCCAACCCCATTCAGGAATAATCTGCAGCACAAGCACCTTCCTTTCTGTGCTCCTCTGCCTTCATCTCCCCACCACAAGCATCTTCCTTCTGCTGTTTTGTATGAAGTCCTGCTCTGTCACAATTCAGTTGCTACCCTGCAATTTGGCAGAAGGAGGCAAAAGAGTGGGTCTCTCTGAAGAGTTTTAGAGCACACACTCGGCAGTGTAAACACAGCAGCGTTGCCTTTTTGCTGAGAAGCAGACAGAGTCAGCGGCTGCTCTCCAAACAACAGCAAAAATCCAAACAACAGCAAAAATATGCACAGTCGGTGGGTCTTTCCTTTTTTTGGTCTTTGTGGACATTCTTGGCATACAACTCTGTGCTGGATGCATCAAAACAATGCCTGACTCATCCCTCCAAGAGTACAGGCTTAAATGCTCAGTACCTTTTTTAAAAGGCCCCATTCAGCATGGTAGCATAATTATTTTTAATATGCAACATTTGGGAGGGGGAATTGTTATAATCTCTTAAACACCATTGCAGAAGAAAGGTAATAAAGCTGATGTGCTGTTGCTGGGCTGAAGAGGATTGCTCAGGAAAGGGTTGCTTCCCTGTGCTCCTAATTTTGGAATGCCTTTGAATCCAAAGGTGTAGTGAGGTTGAGAAGCCTATAAGGAGTTTCCTTCCTTCCTTCCAAAAGATTTCACATTGATCTGATAATTGGGGGGAGGGGGAAATGGGGGCAAATATTGGTCTGGGCTCAAAGATCGGAAACGATGCTAATCAAGTTCTGCATTGTGGGAGATGCACTTGGGAATGGCCATGTCAGCTGCCCATATTATCCCTGCATTCCACGAGGGGATGATATCTTCTGGAAGAGCACCAGATATGCCAGCTGGAAACTCCCTAAGAATAAGGGCTGTAGTTCAGCGGTAGAACACTCGATTTGCATGACAAAGGTCTTAGATTCAACCCCAGCAACTTCATATGGGAATGGGAGAGTCTGAATACATAGAAAACTCCTATCAGCCAGTGTAGACACTACTGGGCTAGATGAACCAATGGACAGATGCAGTGAAAGGCAGCTTCCTATGTTCCTATTGCACTCAGGGATCCATTTGATTCAATTAGCTTTTGGATTGACACCATCTTAATGGGTCCACCACCCCAACAGAAGGGAGTAGCTACTGACAGCTTAAATCTCAGGATGTGCTTTGACCAAGACAAAGGTGGGCACCTGGGTGGCCACTGTGAGAACAGAGTGCTGGACTAGATAGACCTTTGGCCTGATCCAGCAGATTCCTCTTCTGTTCTTCTGTGTTGTCGAATCCCTTCCCTTCCAAATTAATTGCCATCCTTCCGCTCCCTGAACAACACCAGGCCAAGCATGAAACCTACTGCATATGTATGGGGCTGATGACGTCTTGGGACAGTTTCAAAGATGCCATCATGGCATTGGGTTTTAATGTAAGAATATGACATATTCATTAAGAATTGTTATACATTATGCTGGGATACATAAGACATAGGAAGCTGCCTTATATTGAGTCAGATCATTGGCCCATCCAGTGCACTGACTGACAGCTGCTCTCCAGAGTTTCAGGCAGGACACATTCCCAGCCCTAACTGGAGATATCATGGATTGAAGCTGGGACCTTCTGCATGAAAAGCACAAATGCTCTATCACTAAGCTACAGCTACAGGAATGGCATACACTATACAAGAATGGCATCTCTGCTTTATGATCACCTTCACTGTCAAATACCTTATCAGGTACTTTACCAGGCACCTTAACAAGGTGCATTTCCTTTCAATTAACATTTCCTCAAAGTACAAACAATGTTTTAAAAAATACTCTACGGTCCTCTTCTTGATCAACACAAACTAGCAATTGTATTGTTGGGGTTATTTAGAGATGGAATGCATAATCCTTTCCCTAAAAGCAGCCATGGGGAGGGTGATTTCAGGGCTATGGTGCTAGGTGAGGCATTATATCCCTTTCCCACATGCTGATCCCCCAACGCAAAACCCATCCACCTCCTAGCTGGTGCCACATAATACTCTTTGCAAGGGGGGAGATAAGCAGAGGTGGGGAGAATGAACCCATTCCTCTATGTTGGTTCAAAATATTAACACCCACCCACACACCACTTCACCATAGCCATTATTAGGAAAATGAGGAAAGAGAAAAAAGTTCAGGACATATCATCATGCAGGCTTCCATGTCATGTGTGGTCTAAGAAAAACACAATGGGATACAAGATTGAAACACCAGAGAATAATTTATGCAGTTGTTTGTAGAAGAATATGAAGAGGCTAAAACAGCAAAACACTTTCTGCTCCTTTGGGGGCAGCTATGCTCCAAATGCATAGGAGGCTTTAAATGTGAACTGAACTGCATCCACACTAAATCAAAACTTGAAATGTTTGTATTCATTTTTTTAAAAAAAATGTTTTTGTATTTTTCCTTTAAAAAATTAGTTAGATAATTTCAACAATACAATGTCATCACAATCCATTTTCTCTCCCAACGCAAGCAACAGTTACACTGGTTAGTACATGTTAGTACAGTTGTGAGATATTTTGCCCTGAGGTTCATCTACCAACAAGTGATGCTCACAGTTGCTTATTTATTCTTGGCTAGCCTGTCGGCGAACACACTGTCTTCCCGAGCTGCTGCTGACAGATCAATTCATGGGGTATCCATAATGTTCTTATTAAAGAGACAAATGAGTTATTTTTGCTTAAGCAGACAAAGGAAGTATTACCTGCAGGAATGCCCAAACAGTCTCAATCAATATTGCGGAGCAGATTCCAAGGTTGTT
Organism: Rhineura floridana; assembly: GCF_030035675.1. Classification (NCBI taxonomy): domain Eukaryota; kingdom Metazoa; phylum Chordata; class Lepidosauria; order Squamata; family Rhineuridae; genus Rhineura; species Rhineura floridana. The sequence goes on from NC_084480.1 coordinate 8,817,111, forward strand.
CACTTTGCATTTTGTCTCACTTGAGGAATGAAGCTTTTATAATTCTGCTTTGGATTAGTGGGTTGTTTGGGCATACTCATTGCACTGGACCAGGCCTCTTTCCAGGGTTGGCGCCAGCACTTGGCATCATTGGGCAGCTGACAGGGGCTCACCACCTTCATAGGGTCCACTATTGATGTCTACTCTTTTTCTGACATGGCAGTGCTGGGTGACTTGATCTAGCCACCCTTTTAATTTACCACAATGGGCCAACCCAGCATCATTCTGAGGCATTGTGGGGATTTTAAAGGGTCACTAGATCAAGTCACCTGGCACTGTTGGATCCCTGCCACTACTGCAAGGTTAGCCTCACAGGGCTCACTGACAAAGGAAGGGCAGTGATAGCACCTTGTTTCAACATGCTGACATAAAGTGTTTTATTGGAAGAATCCCTGTGGTTTTTGCCCAGTGCTATTTTTTCTGAGTTTCAAGAGACCTATATCTCAAACTTCTAAATGCTTTTTTGGGGAAATGGATATAGTAGCACATCTAAAACATGACCACTCCTTCCATAGGGTCCTTAGAGATGCATGCTCAAGCTGTTTGTTCAAACTGGTTTCTTTGTCACCAAGGAAGATTGTTGGGTAGTAACATATCTGTCTATGGAGGATAGCCATCTGTTGAAAACTATATATGCTATTCTATCTTTGGGTGTATTGACCACTGGTCTAAAAATAATCCAGCAAGTTTTGTATACACAGAGGATAATATATTTATGTGCAACTTGGGACCCAAGTACTTGAACGATCACATCTCCCTATACCTGCTGACCCAGGCCCCAAGGCTGGCAAAGGAGGCCCTTCTCACTGTTCCTCTGATGAGTGAAGCCCATGGTGTAGTGATGCAGGACACAACCTTCTCTCTGATGGTACTCCAACTTTGGAATTCTCTCTCCATAAGCCACAGCACAAAGTTCCCACCCAGGGGGAATGCTGTACATTTTTTAAAAAATGATGTAGTGCTAATAGGGATCTCATTGGATGTCCCATGTCCAAATGCATATCTGTATTTTATCTGTATAGGCAGTTTCCAATAGAGAAACAGAATCCATTGGGCAGGAGTTGTGACCACACGTAGAACTTGTTTGCTGGATGAAGGTGGCCATGCTTGTTGCTATCTGCTCCAAGTTTGGATTAAAGATCGACATGTACAATTATGTGTATCAGTCCTTTGTATGCAGCAGGTCCTGTTGCTCTTCCATCCAATCTTTGTTCTTTCAATAATAAACTTTCCCACAAGGAGGAGGAGTCAACAGAGGTAATGGCAATGATATGTACCTGGTTATTCAAATATCAAAGAGGGAGGCAATGGTCAACCCCCTCGGAATACCGCTTACCATGAAAACCCTATTCACAGGGCCGCCATAAGTCGGAATCGACTTGAAGGCGGTCCATTCCGTTCAAATGTCATAGGCTTGATTAGTGCTCTTCTGACATTCAGCCAGCAAGGACAGAAAAAGTAGATTGAATCCAGAATGGGCAGAGGAAGGAAAGAAACAAAGAAGCTCCTCATGGATTCCCTCTGGAAGCAGCAATCTGCTATCATTCTGAGGTGCAGGCCATGTGATTCGGTGGAAGGTGTAAATAATGCATGCCAGTAGGAGGCATCAGACGGAATTATGTCCCTCTAGCTGAAGGGCTTCTAACACAAACCCCTGCTCTGTATCCATTAGATGGAAACCAATTGCATGGAGAGAGAGAGGCACATGTTACCAAATCCTTCCAAGCTACACAGGAAGTGGATTGGACTGTGAAAGACCAACCCAAATGGTGTTTGCATTTTGACCAATTTGTAGGGCAGTCCAATATCTCAGAGAGGAGGTCAGGTCTCCTGCTCCCCTGGTGCATTCGCTATAGCTGCCCAATTTCCCTGCTTTTAAAAGTTTGATAGAAATATCTGTGGGCTATAGGTACATTCTTAAACGGAAAGGTTTTTGCCTATTAGTGAATTTCCCTGCTTTTTTAATCTGGGAGGTAAGAAATGGTATCCTGTGCAAGTTTGTTGAGAATGGATTGATCATTTGCATGCCTATTGAGTTCAGTGGGATTTACCCCTCTGCAATCATGCTTAGGATAGGTGAAACTGACCACAGGGGATAGGGAGGGGAGGAGGGTGAGGGTGAGGAGGGAGGGGGAAGGGCAGAGGGGAGGAGGGGGATGGGAGCAAGCAAGAGGGGGAGGGGAGGAGAAGGGCAGGTTTAATCATTTGCATGTTTATTGAGTTCAGTGCGATTTACTCATGCTTAGGATAGGTAAAACTGTCTGGGGGCAGATGGAGGGAGGGCTGGAGTGAGCAGGGGAGAAGGAAGATGGGAGGGGAGGAGGAAGGGAGAGGAGAGGGGAAGGATGGTAAAGCAGGCCTGATCATTTCCATGCTTATTGAGTTCAATGGGATTTACTCCTGTGCAATCATGCTTAGGATAGGAAAAACTGACCATAGGAAGCAGGATGAGGGGGAGGGGGAGGAGGGGAAAGAAGCGGATTGGACAGGGATGGGGAGGGAGAGGCAAAAGATGGGGGAAGGGTCAAGAGGGAAGGGATAGGAGGGAGGAGAAGGGAGGGTGGGTTTGATCATTTGCATACTTTTTGAGTTCAATGGGATTTATTACTGTGCAATCATGTTTAGGATAGGTAAAACTGACCTGGAGAAGGGGCAGGTAGGAGAGGGGGAGAGGAGGAGATTCGGTGAGTGGGCACTGGGCAGAGGGGAAGCCCATTTCCAAAAGGAAAACATTGTGAACAGTATCATTAAGAACATAAGAAGAGCCTGCTGGATCAGGCCAGTGGCCCATCTAGTCCAGCATCCTGTTCTCACAGTGGCCAACCAGGTGCCTGGGGGAAGCCCGCAAGCAGGACCCGAGTGCAAGAACACTCTCCCCTCCTGAGGCTTCCGGCAACTGGTTTTCAGAAGCATGCTGCCTCTGACTAGGGTGGCAGAGCACAGCCATCATGGCTAGTAGCCATTGATAGCCCTGTCCTCCAGGAATTTGTCTAATCTTCTTTTAAAGCCGTCCAAGCTGGTGGCCATTACTGCATCTTGTGGGAGCAAATTCCATAGTTTAACTATGCGCTGAGTAAAGAAGTACTTCCTTTTGTCTGTCCTGAATCTTCCAACATTCAGCTTCTTTGAATGTCCACGAGTTCTAGTATTATGAGAGAGGGAGAAGAACTTGTCTCTATCCACTTTCTCAATGCCATGCATAATTTTATACACTTCTATCATGTCTCCTCTGACCCGCCTTTTCTCTAAACTAAAAAGCCCCAAATGCTGCAACCTTTCCTCGTAAGGGAGTCGCTCCATCCCCTTGATCATTCTGGTTGCCCTCTTCTGAACCTTTTCCAACTCTAGAATATCCTTTTTGAGATGAGGCGACCAGAACTGTACACAGTATTCCAAATGCGGCCGCACCATAGATTTATACAACGGCATTATGATATCGGCTGTTTTATTTTCAATACCTTTCCTAATTATCGCTAGCATGGAATTTGCCTTTTTCACAGCTGCCGCACACTGGGTCGACATTTTCATTGTGCTGTCCACTACAACCCCGAGGTCTCTCTCCTGGTCGGTCACCGCCAGTTCAGACCCCATGAGCGTATATGTGAAATTAAGATTTTTTGCTCCAATATGCATAATTTTACACTTGTTTATATTGAATTGCATTTGCCATTTTTCCACGCATTCACTCAGTTTGGAGAGATCTTTTTGGAGTTCTTCACAATCCCTTTTTGTTTTAACAACCCTGAACAATTTAGTGTCGTCAGCAAACTTGGCCATTTCACTGCTCACTCCTAATTCTAGGTCATTAATGAACAAGTTGAAAAGTACAGGTCCCAATACCGATCCTTGAGGGACTCCACTTTCTACAGCCCTCCATTGGGAGAACTGTCCGTTGATTCCTACTCTCTGCTTTCTGCTTCTTAACCAATTCCTTATCCACAAGAGGACCTCTCCTCTTATTCCATGACTGCTAAGCTTCCTCAGAAGCCTTTGGTGAGGTACCTTGTCAAACGCTTTTTGAAAGTCTAAGTACACTATGTCCACTGGATCACCTCTATCTATATGCTTGTTGACACTCTCAAAGAATTCTAATAGGTTACTGAGACAGGACTTTCCCTTGCAGAAGCCATGCTGGCTCTGCTTCAGCAAGGCTTGTTCTTCTATGTGCTTAGTTAATCTAGCTTTAATAATACTTTCTACCAGTTTTCCAGGGACAGAAGTTAAGCTAACTGGCCTGTAATTTCCGGGATCCCCTCTGGATCCCTTTTTGAAGATTGGCGTTACATTTGCCACTTTCCAGTCCTCAGGCACGGAGGAGGACCCGAGGGACGAGTTACATATTTTAGTTAGCAGATCAGCAATTTCACATTTGAATTCTTTGAGAACTCTCGGGTGGATGCCATCCGGGCCCGGTGATTTGTCAGTTTTTATATTGTCCATTAAGCCTAGAACTTCCTCTCTCGTTACCACTATTTGTCTCAGTTCCTCAGAATCCCTTCCTGCAAATGTTAGTTCAGGTTCAGGGATCTGCCCTATATCTTCCACTGTGAAGACAGATGCAAAGAATTCATTTAGCTTCTCTGCGATCTCCTTATCGTTCTTTAGTACACCTTTGAGTCCCTTATCATCCAAGGGTCCAATCGCCTCTTTTCAGCATTTCCCGCTCCTTTTTATTCTACAGCAGGCACATGTAGTCTCCCACACAAATTTAAACCAAAGCTGTCCCTGGCCACATCCACACCAGACATTCATTTCACTTTAGACAGTCATGGCCTTCCCCAAAGAATCATGGAAAGTGTAGTTAGTGAAGGGTGCTGAGAGTTGCTAGGAGATGCCCTGTTTCTCTCACAGAGCTTCAGTCAGAGCGGCTGACTGTTAAACCACTCTGGCCACTGGAGCTCTGTGAGAGGAATAGGAGTCTCCTCTTAGCACCCACCACAAACTACATGTCCCAGGATTCTTTGGGGGAAGTCATGACTGTCTTAAGTGAAATCAAAGTCTGGGTGTGGCCCCCTGATCAGGCAAGCCCAGGAGCTCTGAGTCTGGCTTTTAGAACACTGACAGTTGGTTCTTACTGAGCATGTCCAGCCTTATTATTGAGTTCAATGTTAAATTTCTTAAGTTAATTAAAAATCAGCCAGGCATTTGTTTTTACTTTTAATTTCCAGAAGATGGAGGTCAGGGTATGGGGCAAGGTCAGTAATAGGATTACAGGTACTCTGTGAACATGGCTGATTTTTAATTAATTTCAACAAATTATGAGAACTATGACAGAAAAAAATCCAAAAGGGGACTGTTTTTTCTCTTTCTCTCTTTTTACACTTTGAACCCTCAATTCTCTCTGACTGTTTTGTGCATCGCCATGAAAATTTAGAGGTTTGTTTAGCAAGCATTTCTGAGTTCAGGACTATAAGTTTTGTAAGGATTTGTTTTGAAATGAGCTTGCTTGCTTGCTTATTTATTTATTTACTTGTTTGTTTGTTTGTTTATTATTTGATTTATATCCCGCCTTTCCTCCCAGCAGGAGCCCAGGGCAGCAAGCATCAGAATGGTATGGGGATATTTTCAATTTAACATTTCGGAATGTGAAAAATCCATGCTGGCTATAGTAAGAGGATGTATAATAAAAGGCAGCCATGGATTGAAGCACTTGCTTGGCAGCTGCTGTTGTCAAGGAACTGCACGCAGGAGAGTGCATGGAATTCCATGCTGGCCAGAGAGGAGAGCAGTCAGAAGAGGAAGAAATTCTCCATTCTTCCAAGGTGCCAAGCATAGCAACTGCCAATAGAGGCAGAGGGGATGGATTCAGTGGGCTGCTGGAGATGGGGTGGTGCTCTCTGTGTCTCCTCTGCCAGCCCCCAGCAGCCTAGAAGAAATTTTTGCCAGATATGCAATTGTGGGAGTTTACTCCCACAAGATGTTGTGATGTCCACTAGCTGGGGGGGGCTAAGAAGATTACACACAGTTTAGAAAAGGATTAGACAAATTCATGGAGGATAAGGCTCTTAGTGGCTACTAACCATGACGGTTATGTTCTACCTCCACTCTTGGAGGCAGTGTGCTCCTTAATACCAGTTGCTGGAAACCACAGGAAGGGAGAGTGCTGTTGCACTTAGGTCCTGCTTGCAGACTTCCCAGAGGTGTCTGGTTGGCGCCACTGTAAGAACAGGATGCTGGACTAGATGGGACTTTGACTTGATCCATCTGCAAGGGCTTTTCTTTTGTTGTTATGATCCAAGGTTTTGATTAGGTGTGACAAGCATGGAAAGCAGCTATTTAAAGGTTTTTAGACCAATGTGGCAGCTGTTTTTTGTTATGTGTGTTTTTGTTCTCCATTCACCTCAGGCACTTTTATTTCATATAGAAAGGCAATTCCTAAATTCAAGGTTCCTTTGGGAGGAAGGGCAGGATATAAACTGAATTGAATAAATAATACAATCAATCAGTCAGTGGATACACACACACACACACACACACACACACTCTTTCCGAAACCTGTTACTAATGGTACCATTAAAATGGTGCAATTGAAAGAACAAACCCTGTCCATACACATGGCATTATCCCAATAATAAATAACAATCAGAGTAATCATTTGTGTGTCACACATGCATAGTGTTATTCACAATTGGCTTAATTGCACCTCATGTTCCCCATTCAAAAGCACAGCAATGTAATGCATACTTGCATTATTGTTAGTCCATTGCAAGCAGTTTATTATAAGATCTATCAGCTTAATTGTGCATCATCTCACACATGCAGTTGCCACATTCACCCATAAAGATGGATAGACATGGTTTGAGAAGTGAAGGCTCAGCCATGTTCTGTACATGTTCAGATGCTTTTTGCAGACTTTCTCGCAGTGAAGAACTAGCATCCATTTAAGTATGCCCCTAGCTTCTTGATTCCAGAAATCTCCAGGTTAGGTATGAGGGAGAAATTTGATTCAGTTCGCATTTAAAGCCATATTTATCTAATTCACACTTCCTGAAACAGCTACTCTTTGAAATTCACACTTATCTGAATTTAGTGATGTAGTTCGCCAGCCAAGAATGTTTACAAAAAAACCTGTATTAAGCGAAAGTATGCACAGAATGAATATACTGGTGCAATAACATACAAAAAGTATTATATTAGGATAAATTGCTTGCAAAAATGTATACATTAGTAAAATTGCATACAGATACGTATTTATTAGGAGAAATTTCACTAAAATGTTGATTTCACGAGCTTTTTTAAAAAAATCATAGCAAATTATTGCAGAGATGTGAACCAGATTTAACACTGAGAAACTGACAGAAGTGAAACTGGCAGATCATTTCAACCCTACTTCAGGTTGCCCAGAAAAAGCGGGCAAATCAGAAGCTGGGGTACATAGGGCAAGTAAGCAGCTGCAGTTGCTAACCTCAGTTTAAATTGTTCAGTGAAGTACTCTCACTAGGGATGGATTCAGGGCTCATCCAGACGACTGTATAATCTGTGATATGATTGCTTTGTGTATTCATTAATTTTCCATGGTCCATACGACGTCACCTGTTAAAGCGGACTTCCTCGCTGTTAAATCCGCTTTGGCATTACCGCAAAAAATGCAATTCACTTTTTTAAACTGGGAATCATCCGCTGTACCTTCAGGCGCTAGGATGAAATACTGTGGACTTTAGGAGGCGTTCCATGGGCGGTGCTTGGGCGTTTCCCCATACCCCTTCTCTCATTCACAGCCAATCATGTATTTCCACTTTTGTGCATGTTCGAAAATGACCAGGAAAAGCCCGGGAAAACTAAACCAATCAGAGCAATGGGGTGGTGTTGGGGGGGCTCTGCAACTTCTACTGCGCAGATGCAAAAAAACGCATTTGTGCAGAAGCAGAAACAGCAGTTAATTTTTAGCCAGCGTGCGAACTGGGTGGCAATTGTTGTTGTTTGTAAAGCCCCCTTTTTCCTGGTTGGTCTCACTCAAGTATGGCCGGTTCGTGCAGGGAGCTCGCTTTGCTCTTTCCTCCTCGCTTGGAGACAGACAGACATGCACAGGCACACACAGCAGAGAAAAGCGAGAGTCTGGCACTTTGTACAGGGCCACGGGAAGGAAAGGGAGAAGGAGGAGGGTGAAGGCAACGGAGCATCAAGCTTTGCCCAAAGTGGTTGGGAAGCCTCTCTCAGTAGCTCTTCCTTGACGCTGCTGCCGTCGCTGCGCCTATGCGGAGAGGGAGCGGCAGGCAGAGCAAGAGAGAGAGAATGGGGAGGAGCTGTTCTAGAGAAATAAGTGGAATTGCCAGCCGTGTGTATCTCCAGAAACGTTAATATGCATAAAGGCAGAAAAGCATACAGTTGGTTTTGCAAAATATCGCAAATACAACAAAAAAACTCACAGGAATTATTGGCATATAAGTGGTTTGCTAGATGGCCACCTGCAACCATCTAAGGAGGCTCTGGAAGGAGAGCGGAGGAAGGGTCGCTGGTGGCGAGGGCCAGCTGGGGAGAGAGTGGGCAGTGATGCCAGGCCAACCCCACATGGGTGGAGACCCCAGGGAGGCTCCCAGGCAACCCCTTTCCTCACAGGAGCCTCTCTCCCACAGGTTGCTTGAAGCTATGTTCACCAGCCTGAGGGAGAGCTGGGCGGCAAGCAGCGAGGGAAGGGGGCTGCCAAATCAGCTGTGGGGTACTCTGATGGCTCAGCTGTCAGCCCAGCTGATCGGTGGCTTGGCAAAGGGGGGGGAACGGCTGCCTAACATGGAACAGCCAGAGCAGAGAAAGAGAGAGCAAAGGAAGGAAGCAGGCAGTTGCAGTGCAAGCCTGGCTGTTGGGGAGGAGGTGGCGGTGGAGGGGGAGATAGGGGGTGGCAAGGGCTCTCAGAGGTGCCCCATCCCCCACGAAGCCCCTGGAGCCCTTGGCCCCCTCCTCGGGAGAGCTGGAGATCATTTTTGCCGCCCCTTCGCTCCAGCCGCTCATAGAGCGAAGTGGTGGGCTAGAGCACCCTGGAAGCCCAGGGGTGGATCAGAGAGAAGCCAGCCAGAGTGGTGAAAAGGGGAGGAGAGCTCAGGCAGCCTGGCAGCAGCTGGCAGGGGGTGCGGCCAGGCAAGGCACCAAGCAAAAGGGGCAGCAGGCGATGAAGAAGGAAGGGGTGCCAGTCGCCCAGGCGTCCCTTCCCCCTCTCCAGAGTGCATTCAGCATCCTTTGGCTAGGAACCCCTGGCTCCAGGCCAGGATTTCATTCTTGCCTGCAGCCTTCTGCTCTCTCTGCTGATTGAGACTTGCCAGCCCTGTGTATCTCCAGAATGTTTACTATGCATAAAGGCAAAAACACTTACATTCATTTTTGCATTATATCACAAATACAAGCACACAAAAATACAGGAATTATTGGCATATCAGCACTTCCTTCCCCCCCCCCACCAGCCCTGCTCCAGAGTGGTGAGTGGCAAGGAACTCCATTACACACACAGGAAATTCAAACTTTTGCACTGTTACTGTCAAGCGCATGCGCGATATTGTGCTTCGTTGCAAAGGGGAGAGGAGCATCCGTCATATTTTGCAGATCAATTGGCTGATAGGGGGAGTGTTATGGGCGGAGCTGGGAAAAAGCGAGAAGAAGTATGGATCCTCCCGCTGCGTGTGCAGGCGCAAAAAAAGTGTTTTTTTTTCCATCGGGAAAGAGCGAACAAACAGGCAAAGTGAGGACTGTCAGATGACGAACCGGATATGGAAAATGTGGATTATCCCGTTCCGTTTGGATGAGCCCTCAGACAGCATCACATTTTCCCAAAGCTTCATTACCTGTTAATTTTTGTGCTTTATGTGATCTTTCACACAATGTAAAAACCAATTCTAGAAATCTTGTGGAACCTAGTGGACATTTAGCACTCATTTCCATGTTAATTGTTTCCAGAAAAGAATCCATTGCCAACCCTGGAAACCTGGAATATATCATAGGAGTTTTGTGTTGTAAGTTTCCCATAGTTTTCATAGATAATGCTGCCAACTCTTGTGCAACAAGATTTGGGGTGGTATTTTGGCATACTGTGTGGTGAATCATGGGGAAACAGCAGTGCACAGGCTCCTAAAGGATGTGGAATTGCAACTTTTCTAATCATGTCTGCTGTTGTGTCACACCATGACCCTTTCATTAGTGGCTTTAAACAGGATATTCAAGACATTCTTTAAATGATGTTGATCCACTTTTTATTGATTGTTATTACTTGCTAGGTCTCACTGAATGTTTTTTTTTTGCTGCTCATATTACAGGGATTTAAAAAGTTCTTGATCTTAAGTGCAGTATTCAACTAAACAGTTGCACATGCAAAAGGATTGTCGCTACTGCAAGGGGACTTCCCCACATTCCCTGCTGCATGTGCATGACCCCATTCCCAAATCTTCTCCGGAGAGTTGGGGGGAAACCCAGAACAGATTCAGGAGGTGCACAGGGGTGGTGGTGGGCAGAACATTCCATTGCACAATGAGAAATCCCTGCGCTGACAGAATGTTTGTCTGAGCACTATGCTGAATGCATATGATTCTATGATTTATATGACTGTTTTTGTGAGGACATATGTCCTAAAAGGCAGGATATAAATATTTTAATAAATAAATAAATGTACACACTTGTGTATATGAGGATAGCTGGCAGCAATAGAATCATAGAATCATAGAATAGTAGAGTTGGAAGGGGCCTATAAGGCCATCAAGTCCAACCTCCTGCTCAATGCAGGAATCCAAATCAAAGCATTCCAGACAGATGGCTGTCCAGCTGCCTCTTGAATGCCTCCAGTGTATGCATCATCCAAGGCAATTATCAAGTGGCATATAGGCCATTATGGCATGCTCCACAATCATACAGTTGCATGCCCTTTCAGAATTGTCCATGTACCACAGAGGTAGGCCCTCCATGCGTCTGTATCCGGCCCCCAGGACTCTGCCCATGTCCCTCCAGGCCACACCTCTCTCTGGCCCAACTCTGCACCTCCCTCTACTGATTTTAGCTGTCCTGAATGTGTCCTTCAGCTGTGAGATAATAGCTCTTTTTTACCTGGATGGAGGATGGACAGTGATATGTGACTGGCCACATCCACTTTTGCCACACCCACCCCTGACATGCGCCCTGAAGAAGGTTGCACAGAAGGGTGTGGCACCTGGGCTGAACAAGGTGAAGTACCACCACTAGGGGGGAAAATCCCTAATACCATCTTGTTTGAGAAGCTTCTGCTATAAATCTATATCAACAGCTGAAAAGTATTTTACATATCTTATCAGTGAATGCTTTTTTCACTCATCTCCTTTAGTGTGAGATGATATTGACAGCAGTGGAGGGAATCAGCTTCTAATTTAATGAATGCCATGTATATGGATGTTAATCCACTATCCAAAGAATCAAACAGTTTAGTTTTTCCTTTACTGCATTTAGTGGTGCTACAGCTTTAATGCAGCAAATCTCCCTTAGGGGAAGCTGAGCTGTTAAATATAGAGGAGGGGTGCACAAAAGGGAAAAAAAGTATGTAGATAGAAAGAAATAATCATTGAGATACATCCTGGGGGAACAGAGGGAAGTGAAACAGCAAAAGAAAGAGGGAGGTTTTGCTGCATTGACAGGCTCCAAATTACCAGAACACCTTGTAGGAAAATAATCACCTATTGGAGAAATTGGGGGGGGGATGCGGGGTTAGGATTCAAAATGGCTGAAATTCCATCTTGGACAGCAGTTGTCTTTGGGGAGTTTAGAAAATGACAAACACAGCTCACTTCTGTCCAGGAAAGGAAGAAAATAATAAAAGTATGTGGAGACAGAGAGAGAGAGGCTTGTTTTTTCTGTTTATAGACTCAGAATGAATAAAATTATATGAAAGAAAAAAATCCCCAACAAAATGTAAAATCCCATTCAAATTCAAATGGCATCCAGCTGGTTGGCCACTGTGAGAACAGGGTGTTGGACCTGGCCTGATCCACCAGACTCTTCTTACATTCTTACATTCTTAACTAAACAGCCAAAAAACCCCACAAAGAGTTACCTGTACTAAATGTCCTCATTGTCTGCTGGCTTAACCATTAACATAACACTTGCCCTCTGGATCAGGTTAAAGGCCAATCTAGTCCAGCATCCTGTTCTCACAGTGGCCAACCAGATGTCCATGGGAAGTCCACAAAGCAAGACCTGAGTGCAACAGCATTCTCCCCTGCTGGAATTCCTGATGTCCCCAAACTCAGTTATTTAACAGAATGCATGCGTCCAAAAAGGTGTAAGATAAGTCTTTGGTGAGTTGCACAGTGTCATTGTGGCCGACAAGATCAGTTTTGAAGCACTAGTTATCTAATGGTGGAATACAGAGAATACTCTTTTCCTGGACTTGACAGTTCAGTCCTCCTACAATCAGCCTAAGACCTGACCTAGCCAGAGAGTTAGGTTACTTTGTACTCATATCTCAACCCCACTCTCCCCCCCCCAAAAAAGCAGCACAGAAAGAAATAGGAAATAGGTCAGTGTAATATTAGCTCTTGCAATACAGAGAAACCTCTGAATAGGCCTGAGCTGGCATAAACGTATGGAGATGCTTCTTCTGATTTTTGTTTAATCAAGGCAACTGTACCTTCTACTTGCCCCATCCAGTTTTTGGATTCAGGGACCCTTGATTGACAGCTGACAATCTATATCTGCAAATGGGTACAATTCTCCACAGTAGGGTTGCCAGAACTCCAGATTTTGCCCAGAGACTCCAGCTTTTTTGAGTCCTCTCCAGGTGTCCAGTGAGTCACCCCAATCTCTGGACTTTCAGCTTTCATTTTTTTTTAAAAAAAGGTTCTAGATTGTGTGGTTCAAGAGATATAACCAAAATGTCAGCCCCCCCCCAACTTCTGTTAGAAGTCAGCTGCTCTAATCCCCACGCTTTCAGGTTTTTAGCCAATAAGTGAAATCAGGGTTATGATTGATGAGAGATTTGCTGACCTCCAGGCAATAGCTAGAACCCATTGCAAATCCTGAAAAGAATTTCATTTTCCTGCTTGTCTGCACATCAGAAGTTGAGTGAGTGTTTAACTTTTAGCAGCAGAAAGATTGCCTTTCTACAATAATCTAGCAGAAAATATAGAACTGAAGATCACAGCAGGATCTTGGCAGGCATGCACAGTAAACCATTTCAGTTATGATTATAATAAAAGTGTACATGTAGTTTTTTTAATTATTTGCAAAAAATAGCATGTTATACATTTTATCTTTCAAATAATTTTTGAAGAGAAATTTGAAAAAGTGCACATGCTACAGCTTATTACAATGTGTTATACTTTTCTAATTATAAGAAGTCAAACAAGTTTAAAGTTTCCTGGGCTGTTGAAGAGGGCAGTTTATTTGTCTAATTCATATCCTGTTTCAAAACTTTCCCAATATGAAGCTTTAATCCTTTGCTCACTTTTCTAGGACAAGAGGTGCAATGCCAATCCCACATACCTGGGAGTAAACCCCATTGAATTCAATAGGACTTACTTTTGAGTAGACATGTTTAGAACTGTGCTGTAAATCAATGGGACTTTTCAGTGAACAAAGCAAAGGATTGTGTTGTAAATCTTTCTCTCCCCCGCCAATCCATTTTTTAAGCAATCAGGCAGGGCTTACTTAGGTATCACTGCTTTTATTTAGTAGGAAACTAATACTGATTTTTTTAAAAAACAAAATGTTCTGCAATGACCAACTGGTTTTGACAATAAACTATTATATGGAATGTATGTATTTTTACATCTCCAGTGTGTGTATATATGGAATCTTTCCAAAAATCCTGTGAGTTGGGTTGCCAAGTGGTAGGGTTGCCAAATGGAAACCAAGGCAGCTCACAACAAGAAATAAATCCATTTGAGACCCCCAGAAGATGTGACCCCCAGGTCAGAAGGCACTCACCAAGCTACTGGGGAAGAACAAAGGACAAGTACGAGTAGCGCTGTGACTAATGATGCAGCTGGGTCAAAGCCGAATGGAAGCCCAGAGGCTGATGTGCACAGATGTGAAAGAAGAGTCTAGAGTTGTACGACGCACACAATAGGAACATGGAATGTGAGAAGCATGAACCAAGGAAAGCTAGAAATTGTCAAGCAAGAAATGGAACTCATCAACATTACAATACTTGGTGTGAACGAACTAAAATGGACGGGAATGGGACATTTCCAATCAGGCAACTACAAAATATTTTATGCAGGAAATGAGAAATTAAGAAGAAGTGGGGTTGCTTTAATAGTGAGAAATGATGTAGCAAGAGCAATTTGGAGCTACAATGCAAGGTCTGAGTGAGTGATATCAATGAGATTAAATGGGAAACCTATCAACGTAACCATCATCCAAGTCTATGCTCCGAAGGCAAACGCAGAAGAAGAGGAATTGGAGAGATTTTATGCAGAAGTACAGGAAGAAATTGATCACACACCAAAACAAGATGTGCTGATAATCATGGGGGACTGGAATGCAAAAGTAGGGAACAGAGAAGAACTAGGAATTGTGGGGAAATGGGGCCTAGGAGACAGAAACGAAGCAGGAGAAAGACTTATTGAATTCTGTGAAGCCAATAATTTGTTTCTTGCGAACACATTTTTTGAACAACCGAAAAGCCGACTATACACGTGGACATCACCAAATGGTCAATGTAGGAATCAAATTGATTGTATAATTGGTAGCAGAAGGTGGAGAAGTTTCATACTTTCTGTAAAAACAAGACCAGGAGCAGACTGCGGTACAGATCATGAACTGGTCGTATCGAAAATCAGAGTAAAGCTAAAGACCAACAAAGCAATCATAATGCCAAAATACAATTTAAATAACATCCCAGAAGCATATAAAGATCAAATAAGGAACAGGTCTGAGGCTTTAAACTTAGTTGACAGAGAACCAGAAAAACTATGGAATGAAGTCAGAGACGTTATCAGAGAAGAATGCAAAAAGACAATACCTCTTGTTAAAAAGAGAGAAAGACCCCAATGGATGACTGAAGGAACTCTTCAAATGGTTAAAGAGAGAAGGAAAGCAAAAGCAAAAGGAGATAGAAACACGGTCAGAACCCTAAATGCAACAATACAGCGACTAGTACATAGGGACAAAGAGAACTATTACAATAGTTATTGTATAGAAATAGGAGAGGACAACAAAAAGGGTAGAACAAGAGCCCTATTCCAAAAGATTAAAGAAATGAAAGGGAAATTTAAACCAAGATATTGAATAATCAACAGGGGAACACACTGACTGACCGAGATAAATAAAAGGAAGATGGAAGCAATACACTGAAGAACTCTATAAAAGAGATGCCAGGATGACAGATTCATTCACAGAGGAGCCTTATGATGAAGAACCAGAAATTTTAGAAAGTGAGGTGAAAGCTGCTGTTAAAATACTTGGAAGAAACAAATCGCCAGGAACAGATAGCATTCCAATAGAGTTGCTACAAGCTACTGAGACTGCATCTGTCCAAATTTTGACAAAAAATATGTCAAGAAATATGGAAAACCAAACAATGGTCCATAGACTGGAAGCGTTCAATATACATCCCAATTTCAAAGAAAGGGGATCCTAGGGAATGCAGTAATAATTGAACTATTGCCTTAATATCTCATGCAAGTAAAGTAATGCTCAAGATTCTGCAACAAAGGCTCTTACCATATATGGAGCAAGAAATGCCAGATGTCCAAGCTGGATTTAGAAAGGGAAGAGGCACCAGAGATCACATTGCAAACATACATTGAATAATGGAATGGATCAAGGAATTTCAGAAGAAAATCACTCTGTGCTAGATTACAGCAAAGCCTTTGACTTTGTAGATCATGAATAACTATGGAATGCTTTAAAAGAAATGGGGGTGCCACAGCATCTGATTGTCCTGATGCACAACCTATACTGTGGAGAAGAGGCTACTGTAAGGACAGAATATGGAGAAACCGATTGGTTCCCCATTGGGAAGGGTGTGAGACAGGGGTCTATTTTATCACCCTATTTATTAAATCTATACACAGAACATATCAGATGGAAAGCAGGATTGGACCAAGATGAAGGAGGTGTGAAAATTGGAGGGTGAAATATCAAAAGCAGAACTACAGCTGAATGTCAAGAACAATAAAGCAATGTCAACAGATGATTTGTGCAACTTTAAAGTTGACAACGAGGACACTGAACTTGTCAAGGATTATCAGTACGTTGGCACAGTCATTAACCAAAATGGGGACAATAGTCAAGAAATCAGAAGAAGTCTAGGCCTGGGAAGGGCAGCTGTGAGAGAATGAGAAAAGATTCTCAAATGCTAAGATGTATCACTGAACACTAAAGTCAGGATCATTCAGACTATGGTATTCCCAACCTCGATGTATGGATGTGAAAGTTGGACAGTGAAAAAAGCAGATAAGAGAAAAATCAACTCATTTGAAATGTGGTGTTGGAGGAGAGCTTTGTGCATACCATGGACTGTGAAAAAGACAAATAATTGGGTGTTAGAACAAAGTAAACCAGAACTACCATTAGAAGCTAAAATTATGAAACTGAGGTTATCCTACTTTGGACACATCATGAGAAGACATGATTCACTAGAAAAGACAATAATGCTGGGGAAAACAGAAGGGAGTAGAAAAAGAGGAAGGCCAGACAAGAGATGGATTGATTCCATAAAGGAAGCCACAGACCTGAACTTACAGGATCTGAACAGGGTGGTTCATGACAGATGCTGTTGGATTCACAGGGTCGCCATAAGTTGTAGTCGACTTGAAGGCTCATAACAACAACAAAGCCCTTCCTCCCAGTAGGAATTTAATTTAATTTAACATTAAATTAATTAAAATGATTTATATGCAGGCAATGTTTATGAAGTAATGCAGATACACATAATACATTTAAAGCACAAACAACTTGCATTTAAAGTGCATGACTGTCTCCAAAGAATCCTGGGAAGTATAGTTTCCTCCTCACAGTTATAGTTCCCACCACCCTTAACAAACTACAGCTCCCATGATTCATGTGCTTCAAATGTATGTTGGATGTGCTTTAAATGCACGGTGTGGATCTATCCTATATTGTGCATTCATTAGTGAACTGAAAAGAACAATTTTAAAACATACTTTGTTTAAACAAGGGAAGGGCTGTAGCTCAATGATAGGGCTCAAGCTTTGCATGCAAAGGTCCAAAATGTAATCTTTGGAAAAGACTATTGCCTGGAATCCTGAAGAGCCAATGCAAGTCCATGTCAGCAGTACTGAGCTCAATAGTACCAAATGGCCTGAGTTGAAATAAGGCAGATTCCTTTATTCCCAGAAGAGGAAAGAGACCCAAGGGCCACAGCGACTCTTACATTTATTTTTTGTATTTTACTTACAACATTTATATACCACTTTACTGTAAAAAAAATCCCACAAAGCAGTTTACAGAAGGAATTAAAACAAAATTATTGGCAAAAAGGGTTAAAGACAGATATTTAAAAATATTTAAAATAATAAAACTAACAATGAGTTAAAAACAGTTCAAAAACATAATAGCTTCTATATGCTTGGGTAGACTTGCCTCAATAAAAATAGTTTTTAGCAGGTGCCGAAAAGAGTTCAATGAAGGTGCCTGACTAATATCAATAGGCAGGGAGTTCCAAAGTGTAGGAGCTGCCACACTACAGGACTGATTTCTTACAAGAGCAGAACAAGTACTATGTAGTACCCATAACATGGAATGAACACTTGAACTTGGCCTGGTAGCAAATTGACAATGAGTGCAGATTACACGGCAGAGGCATTACGTGTTGACAGGGTCTCATGCATGTCAGCAATCATGCTGCATCATTCTGCACTATCTGCAGCCCCTGGGTCAGGTTGTGCTGCATGGGGATTTCTGTGACCTTGGCTGACTGGCTGCCAGGATTTTTTAGTATTGGGTTTTTGTTAGGAACCCTGACTGGTTGTGGGATGCTGAGTTTTCTGCCTTACTCATAGGAATCTTCTTGTGGCTGTCATTGTATTGCATTTAGGAAATCATCACTGTCTTTTCTTTTTCTTTTTCTATTTGCATTTCATTTATCTCTGACCTCACTCCCTTACATCCATAGCAAAAACAGTGGTTCCACGTGCTCAGCTCATCCCCCTTAAACCCACTGATGATGCACCTTGTTATTTGCGTGAGAGTTTATTTCTTGCCCAGTAGTGGTAAAAGAAAATTCACATACTGGGAAGTGTGGCTTCAATTGCTGTTGTTCCCAATCTACTGCCTGTGAAGGTAGAGCAAACCATGTGTGTTTTCTCTCTATCAATTATTACTCACTAGAATTGGGTTGGCTGTCAAAGTGAGTTTATAGCAGCCCACAGTGTAGTCAGGAAAGAGTAGAGAACCTTCTTAACTCTTATTCATTTCTCAAACCTCTCTCTGCAGTGAAGAGTCAGGTTCTATGGGGCCTAGTCCCTTAGTAAGTATGTTTAGAACTGCAGTCTTCAGGGGCGTCCATCTTTGCTCCTGAGGGCTCCCATCTAACATCTCCACAACACTAGGCTTTCTTCTTCCTACAATGACGTTCTGGTGATTGGCCTGGCCTGAGGGTACTTAAACCCTTCTTGCCAGAAACAAGTAGGCTAGATTAAATATTCTGTACCCAGACTCCCTATGCAGGTGAGAAGGAATGATCCTGTCATTTCCAATGGACCTGAGAACACCCTCATTTAGCTAAGATTTCTACCTTAATTTCCAATCAGAGATATTTTTTAAGTGGTATGCTCCAAGCAACTGTGGTTGATGTTTAATGTACCATGTTTTTAGGGCCACCCCTGTGATATCACTAGGGGGACCATGACATCACTAGGGCCCACCTCTGAAACCTCAGGATTTGGGATGCTTCTGATCTGGCATCCCTACTCCACAGCCTTAGCTTGGCCCTGATAACCCTCTGTCAATATTAATCTGATTGGATGTAGTGGAGAGGATGGTAACTTTTACATCACTAAAATACTCTTTAACTAACAGCCAGCAATAATCTTTTAATTGGCATTGGAGATGGCCACAAGATGCTTACTTGATAATGAATGGCTCATACCTAACTCACCCTTCTTGGATAGGGGCTGACAGTGGAATTCTATGCCTGTTTACTCAGAAATAAATCCAACTTTGTCTAGTGCAGTCTATACTAAGTGCATTTAGGATTATAAGAGAAAGAGATTGGCAGTTGTAATGTAGCTAGGAGGAATAAATCAGAGTTTTGCAGCTGTCTGGCACAAAGGGTGTGTGTGTGTGTGTGTGTGTGTGTGTGTGAGAGAGAGAGAGAGAGAGAGAGAGAGAGAGAGAGAGATCCAGCTAAGTCATTCTCAAGGTACACAATTCTAATGATTTCAATGGGTCTGGTCTGAATATGACAAACACTGGATATTGCCCAGCATTTTTGTCTTTTCTAGTGAATCTTGTCTTCCCATTATGCGTCCAAAGTATGATAATCTCACTTTCATCATTTTAGCTTCTAATGGTAGTTCTGGTTTAATTTGTTCTAACACCCAATTATTGGTCTTTTTCGCAGTCCATGGTATGCTGAAAGCTCTCCTCCAACACCACAGTTCAAATGCGTTGATTTTTCTCTTATCAGCTTTTTTCACTGTCCAACTTTCACATCCATACATAGAGATTGGAAGTACCATGATGTGAATGATCCTGGCTTTGGTGTTCAGTGATACATCTTTGCATTTGAGGATCTTTTCTCGTTCTCTCACAGCTGCCCTCCCCAGTCCGAGCCTTCTTCTGATTTCGTGACTATTGTCTCCATTTTGGTTAATGACTGTGCCAAGGTATTGATAATCCTTGACAAGTTCAATGTCCTCATTGTCAACTGTAAAGTTACATAAATCTTCTGTTGTCATTACTTTAGCCTTTTTGATGTTCAGCTGTAGTCCACCTTTTGTGCTTTCCTCTTGAACTTTCAGCAGCATTCGTTTCAAATCGTTACTGGTTTCTGCTAAGAGTATGGTATCGTCTGCATATCTTAAATTATTGATATTCCTCCCTCCAGTTTTCACACTGCCTGCATCTTCGTCCAATCCCGCTTTCTAGAAAAAAGCTGCCCTATGCTTTTTACAGAAATAAAACCTGGTAATAATGTTCCTGGTTGTCTCTCCTTACAAAGAAGCTGATCATTTCAAGGTCTAACCCTGATATTTCATGGAAGTGAGCAAAGGATAGCCCTTTTGGCCTTTAAAGATCAAACTGCCTTGCTTTCTCTTTGAAACATCCAAAGTCACTTTTTAAGTTTTTGAAGCTGAAGTTTTTCAAGCTTTACATGCCAGGCGAATATTCATTGAAATTATGGCCAGGGTGATTACTGTGGGTGAGACATATTTGAAAGTTCAAAGAAGCACATACACACACACCTCCCTGTGTCAGGGACTCCTCTGTGATCAAAGTTAGGTCGGCCACTTTTTCCCAATTCCCCAAGCGCCTCCAAGCACCATTATATTAAACTAAGAATTTCTACTGCGAGAACGATGCTAAATTGGGAGGAAAGGTCACCTGCGAGAAACAATGCAGGCAGGTAGGGAAGGCTTTCGATCCGTTAAGCGCTCCAGCTAATAGATAGCAAATTCAATCAGATAAATGTAGAATAATGAGACTCAGGGAATGTAATAAAAGGGCATAATATCTGCTTAATGGGAAGTTCCTACCACATATTGACCCAGGGAGAGCAATGGGAAGTTATTTTAATAAGAGAAGGACCCCTGTATTAAAGTCTTCGTCTCAGGATTCAAAGACACACAAGGAACAGCCAAAGCACTGTCCTATACATTAAATTCTGAGTGTGTGCTTGAAACTAATCACAAAGGAGTTTTTTTCTCTCTCTCCTAGAATCATCGAATTCTAGTAAAGTAGAAGAGAAAAGTGTTCTTAGGCAGCTGGTTATTATCTAGATTTGCCATTTAATTTTGCCTAAAGTAAAATTTTGAGGCATTTTTTAGGAAGGTGGTTGCTGCCTCCACACCCACAAAGAAGACTCATAAAGCATAACATTGGATTGAATGTTATATTTATCTGCAATTAACCAAATTAGGAAAACACAGGCAGATGAGGAATTAAACAAATTCTGGCACAAAGCATCCCTCCATACCCCTGGGCATGTGTCACAGCCAATGGCTGTTGCTCCACAGCCAAGAATCTGGAATAACTCTCCCTCCTTGCTACGTGAGCCTTGGGCAGGAATCCCCCATGAACCATCCTGGCCCTGCTGTAGTCACATTCACCCTGATGCACATGGCAGGCCACAAGGGGCACCTCCCAGTTCCTCCAGACCTGAAGGCACAGCTGAGTCCTGAAGGGGGTGGTTGTTGTTATGTGCCTTCAAGTCGATCACGACTTATGAAGACCCTATGAATCAGCGACCTCCAAGAGCATCTGTTGTGAACCACCCTGTTCATATCTTGTAAGTTCAGCTCTGTGGCTTCTTTTATGGAATCAATCCATCTCTTCTTTGGCCTTCCTGTTTTTCTACTCCCTTCTGTTTTTCCCAGCATTATTGTCTTTTCTAGTGAATCATGTCTTCTCATTATGTGTCCAAAGTAGGATAACCTCAGTTTCATCATTTTAGCTTCTGGTTTAATTTGTTCTAACACTCAATTATTTGTCATTTTCTCAGTCCATGGTATGTGCAAAGCTCTTCTGCAACACCACATTTCAAATGAGTTGATTTTTCTCTTATCCGCCTTTTTCACTGTCCAACTTTCACATCCATACATAGAGATTGGGAATACCATGGTCTGAATGATCCTGACTTTAGTGTTCAGTGATACATCTTTGCATTTGAAGTCCTTTTCTAATTCTCTCTACTGAAGGGGGTACTTACCCAATAATCCCTCAGTATAGCTAAATATATTTTCCCACAACTTCCTCACCTGTCCACATTCAGTAGCTTAACAGGCAACAACCCAGCCTCTCCCTGAAAGCCAAACAAATCAAACCCAGCAATATGAAGTACTGGCAAAATGTGAAGGGTCCCAAACCAGGGGCCCAACCAGAAAATTCCTGCTTGGCCCCTAACAGGCGACCAGCAATGCCAATACTACATACAGGGACGGAGGGATGTCACAGAGAAATTGCACTGAGGAGGATTTCGGGGGCAGAACAGGTTTTTATAGCTCTGATCTACCCCTCCCATTGGCTGCGAGATGCCACACGTCCCTCCCTCATCCCCCTCCCTTCAGGAGACCTGCTCCTGAGTCTTCCTTGCAAGGAGGGGTGAGGGCAAACCTGCTCCCACGTGAGAGCGGGAACGCAATTATCTAGATTTGCCACTGAATTTCACCTACAGTGGAATTTTGAGGCAATTGTGTACCTTTCTTGTTTGGCAAAAAAAAGAATGTCAAGGTGTGCAAAAGGAATTTTGAGAAGACTCTGGCGGGGCCAGCAAGGGGAGCCCCTCAAGAAAGTGTTGCTTGGATGAATTCATCAGCTCCCTGCTCTGCACAACACTACATTTCTCTGTCCACCCCTCGCTCTTCAACTCTCCCTGTTGTGCCTCCCATTCTTCAAACTGCCTCCTTTTCCATTTTGCTCTGTCACTTGCCCTGCCATTTCCAGCTCTCCCCATCTTCCCACTCCTCTCCACCTCTGTCCCTGCCTCTTCCTCCCATCACCTCTTCTGTTCGTTTGGGCCTTCCATTGTCCTTCCTCCACCTTCTGCTACCTGTGCCTGGTTCCGTCTTCACTTGCCCACTTGCTCATCTGCTTCTTCACCAGCCCATTCCTTCTTCCAGTTCCTGCTTTCCTCCTCCTCCAGCTCCTTTTCTGAGCTCCACCCTCCTTCATCTCACTCTCATCCCTCTACTCCACCATCACTGCCCCTGTTCTTCGCTCAGCACACTTATCCAGGAGCCTGCACAAAGACTGCCAAGGGAATCCTCTTTCCAGTGGTCCAGAGTGAGGCTGGCATGTGGTGAACCCATGTGCTTTAGCATTAGTTGGGGAAGTCTGGCCCCTTTGTTTTGTTTCACCAGAATGTGTGTTGTGGTTTTTCTTTTTGTGAGGGAAGGCGTGTACCCTGGGCTCCTACTGGGAGAAAAGGCAGGATATAAATCTAATAAATAATAATAATACCTTTGCAAATTTCATGATTCTGGCAAGCCTGGTGATGCCTTCCTCTTGTCTGCGGGTAGTGCTCTTTTGGCTGCATAAGTAAGGACACTCACCCTGTGACATTTGGAAATTGAATCATTCTCAGGAGGCTGGCCCTACACATAGAAATCATTGCTGAAGGATCAGAACATCACTGGAGATGGCACTGTATGCTTTCAGTTCCTTTTGTTCTTTCATATTCCTTTTTTATTTTTCCTGCCCAGGCCTACTGGGCCTACTGATCCATTCATGTGTCTGTGCGCACTGATGAGCCAGAGCCATTGCACACAGTGCATAGTTAAACTGTGGCATTTGCTCACAAGAGGTAGTGATCACCACCACCGTGGGTAGATTTAAAAGAAGGTTGGAGACGTTCATGGAAGAAAATGCTATCAGTGACTACTAGCCATGATGGCTATGCTGTCCATAGCCATAGGCGGAGGCAGTATGTTTCTAAATATCAGTTGCTGGAAACCGTAGAATGGGAGAATGCCCTTTGCGCACATCTTCTGCTTGTAGGTTTCCCATGGGCTACGAGCTGGCCACTTTGAGAACAGAATGCCTGACTAGATGGTCCTTTGGACTGATCCAGCAGGCTCTTCTTATGTTTTTACATTCTTATGGGCTCCTACTGAGAGGAAGGGTGGGAAATAAATAAATAATAAATAAATAAATAAATGTTCGTGTAGTGATCTCTGCATCAAGATTGTTTTACATGCTCTTTTTATTTATTTATTTATTTAAAATATTTATATCCTGCCCTTCTACCCTATAATTGGGCACTCAGTGCGGCTTACAAAAATAAAATCAAACACGTACATAATAAAATTGTAAACAATAAAATCACAAAAACATTAAAATGAATTAAAATACATAAAATACTACACACACACACACACACATGCATATATATAGGGAGTGGTACTAAAGGGGACTACAAGGGTAAAATTTAACGTAGAAGGCATAAAACCGTAAAATCAGTGTCAGGCTCTACCTTGAGTCCCTCCCAAAGGCTCTGTGGAACAAGATCATTTTCAGAAGTCTCTGGAAAGCCATCAGGGAGGGAGCAGAGTGGACTTCTTGGGGTAGGGTGTTCCAAAGGTTGGGGGGCACAGCTGAAAAGGGTCTCTCCCGCGTGCCTGTCAGTCTAACGTCTTTCACTCCAGGCGCGCAGAGGAGACCAGAGGCTGCTGATCTTAAATCCCAGGCATGTACATATGGGCATCAGTGGTCCCTCAGGTACATTGGTATAATTAAGAACATAAGAACACTGCTGGATCAGGCCAGTGGCCCATCTAGTCCAGCATCCTGGTCTCACTGGGGTGATCCAGATGCCCGTGAGATGTCCACATGCAGAATGAGTGCAACAGCACTCTGCCCTCCTGTGTTTTCCAGCAGCTGGTATTCAGAGGCATGCTCCCTCCAAGAGTGGAGGTAGAACATAGCCATCATGGTTAGTAGCCACTAAGAGCCATACCCTCCATGAATTTGTCTAAAGCCCTTCTAAAGCCATCCAAACTAGTGGACATCACAACATCTTGTGGGAGTGAATTTCATAATTTCACAGCCAGCAAAGAAAAAAAAAATCTGCAAGCCTGCTGGGGCCTAGCAGAAGAGACACAGAGAGCACCACCCCTCCTCCAGCAGCCCACTGAATATAGGTGTGTCCCCTCCACTGGACCCCCTTCAATTGGCAGCTGTTATGCTTGGCACCAAAAAAGAATGGAAATGATGCATATCACCCACTCCCTGACCAGCATGGAATTCCATGCACTCTCCTGCATGCAACTCCTTGACATCAATGGCTGCCGGGCAATCAGTCTAAGGCTGCCTTTCATATACATGCTCTTTCCTCCTTTTCCATGCTGCTCTGTTCAGATATTTTACCTAACAGGCCCTTTGTTTTCATCCCTCTCTTCTTAGGGCAAGACATAAGTTGGAAGTACATAAGCTGGAAGAGGAAAACTGCTTCCAGAAAGTGCTTGGGCATATTGTTAATCACGATGCATGGATAGGAATGTGAGAGAGACATAAATAAACAGAAGGAACTGAAAACTGTAGGGAGCTACATTGGTCTGGTGCTGTGTACCAAATAAGTGAAAACATCCTAAGTTCATGGAGAGAGAGAGAGAGTTTTATAACCATCCCGTATTTAGGCAGTATTAATAGTTATCCCATCTCACCAGGGAATTCTGACAACTGAATTGATGTGTGAGAGGAGATGAGGAACTCTTAACAAAAACTCATAGCATGTTCACTAAATTACAGTCCTAACAATTCTTTGGGGAATGCGGTGACAGCTAAACTGATATAGACTGATCTATGATGGTAGTGGAGATGTCCTTTGGATATCCCTCCTTTGGGGGCAGGGAGATTACTGATTATCTGAGGAAGGGCCAAGTTCCTTCCAGGGTTCCCCATTTTTCAAAGTCAGCCCCACTGACATTCCAGTGACCTTAGAACCAGTATCTTTGGGTGATCATACATCTGTTTTATTGGGATAGGGAACCCGTTGCTGAATAGAGTGGGGAAGGGGAGCCATAAAGCTTTCTGAAGTGTCGTGTTTATAAGTTTTCAAACAGAACCTGAGAAAGCCCAATAAACTTTACCTTCAGCTCAAATGCACCATCAAACTCTGTGATTTCCCCCCACTCCCTCCCCTTCCTCTTCTCTTTTATGATCCATTTGTCTAGTCTCTCTGAAAGATCTATCAAGAGAAGGGCCAGCGCAGAATGCAGATCTGATGGGCCGTTGTTGGCCTAGGTGTGAATGATTCCTGCTCTCATCATCGGAATTGATAATTTGCTAAAGCAGAGTTTGAGGCACTGGAGAGACCAAGAGAATGGGATTTTCTACTGAATAATGAGGGCTTGGAAAAGGGAAGAACAAGAGGGAAGTAAATCCTTGCAGCCTTTTTTTCCTGTTGAGGTAGTACATATGAGGGAATCAATACTAGCTATGGTAAGGTGGTCTCATAAAGATGCTTTATCGGCCTTGGGAAGGAAGATGGCAAGGGAACTACGTAGAGCATAACATGGCTCACACTTCCTTGTGTTCTGAACTCCAAAAACACACCAAATTTCAGGCTCTTCCTTCATTCAGAAGCATTTGGGTAGGTAATATACAGCCCACAAGTTGCATTCTGTCATGCATAGTTTCCATCCAGCTCCACACTCTTCTTTTCTCTTGTGATTACTGGAGAGTTTGGGGAAATCAAGTAGGCTGTCCTATGTGGGCCCACAAAAGTGTCTGGGTGGGGAAGGTGCTGTACGTCCCCATAGAGTGTTTGGGGCATATTTTATTTTATTTTATTTAAAATCATTTATAAACTGCTTAATATTTTTAAAATCTCTATATAAATATAAAACAAACTATATCATTAAAACAAAAGCACAGCTCCAAACCAATAAAATGGCAGTATAAAACCATGCAAAAGTGCATAAAAGCAAATAAAAATTCAGGGATTCAAACACATAAAACAAGCACCTGAACAGCTCCTTGGAAGTTTAGACCAAAACCTGGCATGGATTCCACTGCCCCACTAATATGGAGCCCACAGCCACCACTGTTCCCAATGTCCCTGACTACTGGCCATGTTAACTTGGGCTGATGGCTAAAGGTTCTTTCCTCCTTTTATGGGCTAATTCAGATGAACCCACCATCCATAAATGGGGGGGGAATGGAAATAGACTGCCTTCAAGTCAGTCCTGACTTATGGCAACTCTATGAACTGGTTTTTCATGGTAAGCGGTATTCAGAGGGGGTTTACCATTGCCTTTCTCTGAGACTGATGCAGTAACTGGCCCAAGGTCACCCAGTGAGCTTCATGGCTGTGTGGGGATTTGAACCCTGGTCTCCCAGAACGTAGTCCAATACTCTAACCACTACACCACACTGTCTATCAATAAAATAAACATATTCATGTGATTGGATATCAGGTAACAGCCAGGACTGGAAGGATCTTTCCATTTTGGTTCTCTCAGTTTTCCAATCTTAAATTCGGTACACATCCCTGCAACAATTTGCAATTTTTAAAAAAAACAAATATTAATGGAAATTATTCAGCATTTTAATGCAAACTTCTAATAAACATATTTTTGTACATAGCTTTGACTAATGCACACATTTTTTGCAAGCAATTACTCCTAAGAGAATATATTTTGTATGCTACGTTCATGCATATATTCATTTTTTATGGACACTTTCCCCTAATAAATGCATTTTTGTAAAATCATTTGGTTGGAGAACTGCATTGCAAAATTTGGAAAACTGAATTTTGAAGGATGGCTGTGTTTTGGTTCTCATATGGTTTTGCAGAGTGCAGATTTAATAAATTTGGCTTTAAATGCTACCTAAATCAAATGTCTCTCATCCCCAATCACAGCTCCACAGGCTCCTCACTTATCTTTTGCTTCATTTGAATTGTCAGCCACAATGTGGAAGCTGCTTCCACTATCCAAATGAAAACATCTATGGTAGACCAATGCTCCAGGTATCCATCCATGTGAGTGCCACGGTTTCACAAAGTCAAGAAAAATTGGGTTCCCTTGGTTAGCTCTGTGATGATAATAAGAACCCTTGATACAAAAGGGATCTTGGAATTGTCGTTGATCACACGCTGAATATGAGCCAACAGTGTGATGTGGCTGCAAAAAAGGCAAATGCTATATTAGGCTGCATTAACAGAACTATAGTTTCCAAATCGCACGAAGTATTAGCTCCCCTCTATTCAGCACTGGTTAGGCCTCATCTTGTTTTGGTCTCCACACTTCAGACAAACTGGAACACATTCAGGGGAGGGCAACAAAGATGATCAGGGGACTGGAAACAAAGCCCTATGCAGAGAGACTGAAAGAACTGGGCATGTTTAGCCTGGAGAAGAGAAGACTGAGGGGAGATATGATAGCACTCTTCAAGTACATGAAAGGTTGTCACATAGAGGAGGGTCAGGATCCCTTCTCGATCGTCCCAGAGTGCAGGACACGGAATAATGGGCTCAAGTTGCAGGAAGCCAGATTTCGACTGGACATCAGGAAAAACTTCCTAACTGTTAGAGCCATATGACTATGAAACCAATTACCTAGAGAGGTAGTGGGTCTCCAACACTGGAGGCATTCAAGAGGCAACTGTACAACCATCTGTCAGGAATGCTTTGATTTGGATTCCTTCATTGAGTAGGGGGTTGGACTTGATGGCCTTATAGGCCCCTTCCGACTCTACTATTCTATGATTCTATGATATTGATATGGAGGAGAGAGAGAGAGAGAGAGAGAAATAACAGTGTATGAATTGCACTGCAAATTCTGCTCTCCTCTGCCACTCTCCCCAAGAGAACAGCTATATTAACAAAACATGTTAATGGAGTAATACAGCTATTCCAGAGGGGAAAGAGGAGAATTATTTGATTCTTATTTTATCACAATTTATGTCAGCATAAAAGTCATGGAGATTGCCAGAAACAAAAGGAACATGATGTAGAATCACATGAAAAAGTGTAAAATCAATACCAGCAGGTTTCAGAACACTGTGCTTGGCAAGCATTCTCTAATCCATAGTCAACGCTGTATTTTATGGATATATAACCTAGGCTGGGATGTTGGAAAAATCTTCCCCTTTCAGAGAAGCCTCTGCTGAAAGAATTAATGTTAAGGCTGGTGTGTGTGTGGGGGTGTGTGTGTGGAGGGTCAGGAACTCAGCTCCCAGGGAGTTATAAATTGTGTTCTTTGTGTGATGAAAGCCACAACACAGTTTCATTGCAAACAAGAACAGGATGTGTGAGTCCTTCCATGGTACTGATGTGACATCTGGTGACTCACACATTTCCCCAATGAAGAGCAGTGTGATCTAGATCAGAGGTAGCCAATGGGGTACCCTCCATGCTGTTGGACTCCAACTTCCATCCGCCCCAGCCAGCATAGCCCATGATAAGATTATGGGATCTGGAATCTAACAATATCTGAAAGGAACCGCATTCAGTACATCTGATCTAGATGCTCATCTGGAATATGCACATTTCCCCATGGAAGAATGGTGACAGGGAGTTGAAGTACAAGTCCTAGCAGGATTAGGGCCAAATTTGGATGGATAGATCCACAGAAGAGTTAATCCACTGGTAGAGTCAATTGCAAATCAAGGTGGAACAAGGGCCAGGGAGGGGGGAAAAGAATGAACAGGTGAAAGGGGAGGACATCTTTTTTCCTTATAGAATATGTTGGTAGGGGAAATAGTTTACCTGGGAACAGCGATTAGACTCCCTGCCACCAGCTACATTTGTATTAATGAATTTGACTTTCTTTTTTAAAAGAGGAATTTAAGAAACAAGTCCCACATGAACCAAATTCACTAGGAGGAAACTCAGTTGGAATCATTACACAAACTCAATTTGCATAATATATCAGTTTGCATAATTGCTCAATGTTCATAATTGATTTTAGTTGCAATCTAATAACAGTAATGTTTCTTTAGTGATTTCCAGATAGGAAGCACTTGACCTTCCTTATCTTATTCTCCTTTACAAGACCCATATGACTCTGGAATTCCCATTTTAAAGATGGGGAACTGAGGCTGGTGAACTGTTGCCTTTCCCAAGGCCACCTGATATGTCTCAATTAAAGTCAGTTTCCTTCACCTGAGGTCCCCAGATGTTGTTGGACTACAATTCCCATCATCCTCAGCCAACAGTCCATGATGATGAGAGTTGTACTACAGCAACATGTGGGGAGCCAATGTTGAAGAACACTAATGTTAACAATACTGGTCTAGATGGACAATGGTCTAACTTGGTAAAAGGCAGCTTCATATAGTCCTGGTATCTCCCTTGTTCCATTTTGGAAAAGGTTGAGCAAATCCTTATTTTTATTTTGTATCATCTGCATGCCCTCTTGAACTTCCATGCCCCTTTCTGGAATCTGTTTTGGATGCCAGTAGCTGCAATTACACCTTCAGCATTACCAGAATGTGGAAAATTCTGAGAGGTCCCAAAAATCTTGGAGCCCTCTTTGGAATGACCTAGTAGTATAATCTCTGAGGGTCCTGTGATCAGGTTGATGTGGGACAGATTGACAATCACTCTGGAGTCTAATGAATGCAACAATGTTGCGTTTTTCTCATAAGAAGACAGTTAACACAACCAATCAATGAACAATTATAACAATAAGTACACGAGACAAAACATTTCAAAATGATCCAACTCAAACCACTTGTGGTTACTTGGCAACTGTGGATTAGTTGAATTAATCAATAAATAGCAGAATCTATGCAGGTCTTGGGGGGATTCAGAGTCCATGTCCCTTTTTTTTTTCCTCTTCTTCCTCAGCTTCTTCTCCACTTTGACGGTTTAGCCCCAGCCTTCTTCTGCACCCTCCCCCTTTTTAACAGACACTCCACTCTCTTTCCTCCCCATTTCATGGTTCTCCCTTAACACAGTTCACATTCTAAGGTTCTTTGGATCAGGAATTACAGTAGACCTCATCAGAAGTCTCCAGAATAGCATCTCCCAGCCTGGTTGCCCTCCAGATGTTTTGGACTACAAATGCTGGCTGAGGCTGATGGGGATTGTAGTCTAAAACATCTGGGGAACATCAGGTTGGTGAAGGCTGCAAGTCTAGACCTAAGCTTGAGTTTCCATATAGTGGTATTCAGTGGTATCTCTAAGTTTTCCATTTATCCACAAAAAGTATGGAGATGATCTATTTAGACAACACCAGCATTTACCAGTCAGGAGATTTGACATCAGAGGATGACTTTTATTTCTACCTTTGACTGGTAGCTTTCGATAACTAAGGCCATATCTGCACCATACATCCAAAGTACTATTATATGACTTTAAACAGCCTTGGCTGCCCCCAAAAGAATTCTGAGGATTGTAGTTTATTTAGGGTGTTAAGAGTTGTTAGGAGACCTCTGTTCCCTTCTCAGAGCTACAATTTCCACAGTGGTTCAATAATCCTCCTTTTCTCAGCACTCTGGGACATGTAGGTCTGGGAGGGGAATAGGAGTCTCCTAACAACTCTCAGCACCCTTTACAAGTTACAGTTCCCAGGATTCTTTGGAAGAAGTCATGACTGTTTAAAGTGGTATGTGTGCTTTGAATGTATAGTGTGGCTGTGGCCTAAGGCTGCAATCGTATACCCACTCTCTTGCCTGCCACTCAGCTATAACTATTCCATCAGGCTACAGGAGAGGGAGGGAAGGGAAGAAGGGCCACTCTATCAGCTCAGCTGAAAGATCAGCAACTTTTGGTTCCACCTCTCCTTCTGCTGTTTCCATTTCAGTTGGTCATCATAAGAACTTTGTAATTACCTATTGCCCGAGCTATTATTTTTCTTCTCCTCCCATGCAATCCAGTTTTTGTGTGTGTCATATCTTTCAGGCTGTAAGGCTGATTGCAGAGAGGGTGTTATTATCCGTCCCTGTAAGCCACTCTGGGAGCCTTTGTTGGCTGTGGAGAGTGGAATAAAACCACTTTAAACAAATAATAAAAATTGCTCCTTTGCTTTAGGTGTGACTGATTCATTAACTGATTAATCAGTTAAAAGGCAGACAATAAACCAACTCAACATTTATTTTTTAATAAGCTGACGGATCTATAAACAAGCCATTTCACAGTTTCCTGATCTGGTCCAAAAAATAAGCACGTCGGCACCCTTACACATTTATATCCGTGTCAACAGTAATTGGAATCAGTTATAAAATTTGGGCTGTGAACCTCAAAGCACCTAAGAAAGTGCTCTTACTCTTAAGCCTATGATTATCAGCATCATTAAACTAATGTTAGTCACAAACATGC
Source organism: Rhineura floridana (assembly GCF_030035675.1). NCBI lineage: Eukaryota > Metazoa > Chordata > Lepidosauria > Squamata > Rhineuridae > Rhineura > Rhineura floridana. Next base: position 8,848,987 of record NC_084480.1, read on the forward strand.
AGGCTGAAGTGGTTTGTGGGCCACAATGTCAACCTCAAAAAAATCTTTTAACATTTTCGAAGCCTATGCTAGGAACAACCGCAACCAGGCTGCAACCTCAGCAGCTGGATGTCTTAATGAGAATGTAAAATGAGGTTATACTGGCTCAGGATTTATACCGGAGAGAGATAAACCCATTAATTAAAAGGTAGAAGGTAGACTACGGTACTGGACGATTTAAGGTTTCCTCCCCCGTTCCCCATAGCTTCAATTAAATGCTCTTAATTTTCAACCTGGTGTTCTTTATTGTGAACATATGTAAATTTGATACAACCTTGCACAGTTAAGTGCCACAATCAGTAAAGCAACATTTGTCAGTGGTTTTCCTTCCCTGCAGCTGGTTAAGCACTATGGTAGCGGTATGGATTGTATCTGCTTCACATTAATACCCTGCATGCACTCTTATGTCATTGGGGAAACTAATCCTGAATGCCACAGAAAGAAGAAAGTGGATGGGGAGTTTTTCTTCCTCTCTCCCAATACCAGAACCCGACTGATGGCAAGAACGTTGCAAGATTTCAGGACGGACAAATGAAAGTACTTCATCATGTGGTGCATCGATAAACTGTCAGATTTGCTGCCACAAAAGGCAGTGATTGGACAAACTGATGGGGGATATCACTGGCTACTGACCATAATGGCTATTTTCTGTGTCCACTGTTAGAGGCAGTATGACTATGAATGTCAGTTGCTGGGGATCATGAGTGGGAGAGGGCTGTCACACTCAGGTTCTACCTGAGGCGTCCCATGGGCACTTGGTTGGCCACTGTGAGAACAGAATGCTGGAGTAGATGGGTCAATGGCCTGATCCAGCAGGGTTCTTCATACATCCAGTTTTCAGAAATTGTAGGGGATCATATTGCAAAGGAAAAGAATGTTCCATTCAGGGGAAGTATGCCATAGTTGCCACTTATTGCTAGGGCTTGATGTACAGAGAAGTTTCCTTTCCAAGCTCCACCAAAATGAATGAGAGAAGTGCATGTGCATATATTCTTGCATGTACTGTGCCCCAGTGCTATAAATGTCTGTTTAATTTCAAGGGGAAGCCTTCTCATCTTCAAAATGCATTCAATAAAACAGAAGGCATATTTTGATAGGTTGTTTCTCTTACTAATGTGGAAGATCTCATACATATTGCTTTCTCTTTTCTAAGTGAAATCTTTTGAAGAAGGGAGCTTGGCCTCAACAACTTTGCTTTAACCAAGTATGATCATTAAATGTTCATTAACGGTTACAGAGCTTTTGGAGATGAAGTCAGGACAAAGATGTTTCCCGTGTTAATTAGGATAGTGGAAGGCATCCAACAGCTGGGAAGTCTAGATCAAGCCAAATAAAATCTGTGGATGTGGAGTGGAGTGGAGGCAAAAGTATTTAGGAAAGAACTGGATATCTGGGAAAGAGTTAAAATAAGAACTAAAATGAGCACATACACAAAAGAAATGCAAACAAAAATAGCATTGATAAATGATTTCTTTATGGAGGAACTAATGTTGACCCATTGCTTGTTAATATCAGGCCCAGGCTAGGACTGAGAGCATCTGCACCCTAATCCTGACTGGGTAGCGTGCTCTCTAACCCATGGGTCCTTTTCTGAACCTTTTCCAGCTCTATAATATCCTTTTTGAGGTGAGGTGACCAGAACTGTACATAGTATTTGACTTTAACTTGTATGCTACAGTTAATAACCTTGGTGAACCGTTTATAAAATCCTTTAAATAAATAAAATAAATAAAATAAAATTAGGTGAGAAACTTTTAAAAAATGAGGTTGACCCCCCCCCCAATCAGCACAGTTCAAATCATTGGTGGTACATATGTTTGGTATGCGATCAGGTGCCAGAATAACCACAAGCAACTGTGTACATAACAGAAAGTGATATTCCTGGCACCTAGTTATGGGATGAACATATGTACTCTGTGGGATGGTACTTTGTGAGGACTCAGACTGGTTTGATAGAGATGCTCCCCTCCCCACATCTTCATTGGTAAGCAGACTAGTGGGGGAGAAATGATTCCTGTATGGTTGCAGTCAAATGTGAGTTGACCTGGAGAGAAAGAGAAGACTGGGCAGAGATGACATTCACGTTTAGACATGGCAGATTGGGTAAACATAGGAAGCTGCTGTACGCTGACTCATACCATTGGTCTATCTAGCTCTGCATTCTTGTCTACATGGTCTACACTGACTGACAGCAGCACTCCAAGGTTTATTTATTTATTATTTATTATTAAATTTATTAGTCGCCCATCTGGCTGGTTGTCCAGCCACTCTGGGCGACGTACAAAATAAAACGTACAAATACATTAAAAATCTGAAGCAATAATAGCAAAACCTAGCTCACTCCAAAAGCCTGCCTAAAGAGCCAGGTCTTCAAGGCTCGGCGGAAACTCATCATAGAAAGGGCATGGCGGAGATAATTTGGGAGGGAGTTCCACAGGGTGGGGGCCACAGTTGAAAAAGCCCTCTCCCTAGTCATCACCAGTCTGGCTGTTTTAACTGGTGGGATGGAGAAAAGGTCTTTTGAGACTGATCTTGTTGTGACAGTCATGTGAATCAGCAATAAGATGACCTGTGTAAGTACACCAACCTAACTGATTCAAGTTGCACTGTGCATAGCCAATATATTAGCACCCACAACAAGAGAGCTATATTCTAGTAGCACTGCAAATAATTTCAGAGGAAGCTTAGATTCAAAAGTATGATAACATTTACGATGATATTTTTCTTAATGTCATTTGCTATTTAATTTCATTTTTGTACAATGTATTACTTTATTGACACTTGATTGATTCAGACAGGGAATCTTTCCCAGATCTACCCAGCCTTACCTGGAGATACTGGAACACAGGAAGCTGCCTCATACTGAGACAGACCGTGGGTCCATCTAGCTCAGCAATGTCTGCCCTGACTGGCAGTGGCTCTCCAGGGTTTCAGAGAGGGGGGATTCACAGCCCTACCTGGAGATGTTAGGGTCTGAACCTGAGACCTTCTGCATGCAAAGCAGTTGCTCTACCACTGAGCTACAGCCCTCCACTATATTGAGGCAGGCCACAGGTCCATCTAGTTCAGTATTGTCGCTGGCGGCATCTCATCAGATTTCAGGCAGAGAATCTTCTCCAGCCCTGCTTGGAGATGCCATTGGGGTTGAACCTTGGACCTTCTGCATGAGGCAATTGCTCCACCACTGAGCTACATAAGTGGGAGCATTCTTTCCCTGCTCCTACACCTTCCCACCCATGTTCCCACCAGTGGCTTGGGTGAGGGGGGAGATGTTCAAGATTTCCCTGTGAAAAAGAAAAAAAGCTTGGTGCTCCTGAACCCTACCTTTGCATTTCTCTTAGGATTTTAGTTCACAAGTTTCAAAACTATGTTATATTTTAAAAGATTGCTATTATTCAAAATGATCAGACTAGTATACAATAAATAAATGCAACATATAAAGTTATGGATTTCGTCCAATTAAGCTAGAGTAGGCCCACTGAAAAGAATGGACCCAACTTAGTCATGTCCATTCATTTCAATGGATCCACTCTGAATTTAACTAATGTTGGATGCAACTCTAAAACAAAAGGAATGTCTTAAATCTGTGGGCTGTATTCATCTAAGTCCTATTCAGAGTAGACCCACTGGAATTACTGAACCTAAGCTAGTCATGTCCATTAAAGTCAATGGGTCTTCTCTGAATAGGACTAGCACTGAAAACCACCATATATGTGCTACTAGCATGAACAAGATCTAACAATGCTACCTTGAAATGTGCTAATTATCTGTGAATCTGCAGGTCCAGAAGGATAAATGAGGTAGGATGTGTACATCACTTTCAGCTAAGGCTTAACCAAAATTACCCCCTCCCAGTTGACCATTCTTCACTGAAAGCAGGGGTCCATTTTTCCCTCTTTTTCTTGGGGGAAGAATAATTTTCTCCAACTTTTGGGAGAGGGGACTTCTACTCACCTTACTGGGGCTTCTAAGGAAGGGCAACTGTCAGGAAACTGTGAAGAAAGTCTCCTCTTGCTAGGCCTTGGGCATGAGACATATGACATCAGGTGTGAGGCAGGTGGGCGTGGTTTGGGTTAAAACAACCTTGCAGGCCAAATTGGGTTTCATGCTGGGCCTAATTAGGCCCATGGGCTGGATGTTCCCAAACCCTGATCTATCTATCTATCTATCTGGAACCTCAATATTCAGTGGTAGTACATCTCTGAATAGAGAGAGTGTGGTGTAGCGGTTACAGTGTTGAACTATGAGCTGGGAGATCAGGGTTCAAATCCCCACACCGCCATGAAGCCCACTGGGTGACCTTGGGCCAGTCACTGCCTCTCAGCCTCAGAGGAAGGCAATGGTAAAAACCCCTCTGGATACCGCTTACCATGAAAACTCTATTCATAGGGTCGCCATAAGTTGGAATTGACTTGAAGGCAGTCCATTTCATTTCACATCTCCGAATACCAGGTGCTGAGGAACAACAGTGGAGGAACACTTTTAGGAACATGGGACACTTTCTTATACTGAGTCAGATCCATTGATCCATCTAGCTCCATCTTGTTTATACTGACTGGTAGCGGTTCTCCGGGGTGGGTCTCTCCCTGTCCAACCGGGAGATGCCAGGGATTGAACCTGGAACCTTCTGCATGTAAGGCAGATGCTCTACCAGTGAGCTCCAGGCCTTGCCCTTTTGCTTTCACTCCAGGCTTGTGGGCTTCACAGAGGGACCCACCTGCCCAATCTGGGAGGTAGGATGTTGGATGAGTTGGAATGTTTCCTGTTCTGTCCTTGACAAGAAGCCAATCGGACACAATGAAGTAAGGCAGCACCACATGCATTCGACACATTCCAAAGGCAGGCTGGTTGCTAGTAAATAGTGACATTCAGAGTATTTTTTTAAAAAAACAAAATCAGGAGGTAACCACATTTTTCTGTTGCTGCAGCAGCAACAACAAAGACTCCTCTGGAACCTTAAAGACTAACAATAAGTCATTTAGGTTCAAAAGGACTCTTTATTGTTGGGCTGCTTTCAGACATGGGGCTTATTGTGTTAGTCTAACGGATTAAAAATTGTAGCACTTCTGTCCCAATTTCTAAAATTTATTTCACACTACAGTAGCTGCTGCATTAAGGAATAGTAGTTTTTTTCAGCAGATATACTGGCATTTTGCACAAATGTCTTTCACACGGCTGCAGTGAACATCTTGTTTTCATTCTTCGCTCACTATACACATGTGCACTGTAGTTCCCCACTGTGCAGGAGGTCTAAAATCTCATCCCATTGCCATGCAAACCCTCTCTCTTTAGCATATGACCTTTTTTTTTAGTTGTATAAACACAGGCATGTGTGGGAAATGCTGCTGCTATCCACACCTATGTGGGAATACCAGTACAATTTTCATCAGGCAAAACCCCCCTGCTTGCCTAAAAGATGGGAACACACTGCATGCTGGGATGCCTGTCACATTTATTTATTTATTATTTGATTTATATCCCACCCTTCCTCCCAGCAGAAGCCCAGGGCAGCAAACAAAAGCACCAGAAACACTTTAAAACATCATAAAACAGACTTTAAAATACTTTGCAATTAAAACAAAACATCTTTAAAAACATTCTTTAAAAAAGATTTCAAAACATATTTTTAAAAAAGGTTAAAAACTTTAAAAAAAAAGGTTTAAAAACATATTAAAAGCAATTCCAACACAGACACAGACTGGGCTAAGGTCTCAACTTAATAGGCTTGTTGAAAGAGGAAGGTCTTCAGTAGGCACCGAAAAGATAACAGAGATGGCACCAGTCTAATATTTAAGGGGAGGAAATTCCACAGGGTAGGTGCCACCACACTAAAGGTCCATTTCCTATGTTGTGCAGAACAGAACAGAAGGTGACAGAAACAGGACAGATTCATGATGTAGGGAACAATTCTAACTATGTGAAGCCAATTTAGTTAAGTCAGTGTAAAGTACTCCAGATCCAAACACTGTTCAGGAGCAAGGCTACTGCTGATTGAGACAGCCCAACAAGCCTTTAAAACAGTGTTTGACTTACCCCACCCTTTTTGCCAGTGTAAATTTCACCAGGTTGCCAGATCCCATCACTGAACAGAGGTAGGATCCAGCATGATTCCTCCCTGCACAGTCCTGCCCCTTCCATGCCCTCGCCACACCCTTTTAGGGGGATTTATACCAGCATTGGCTGAGCTGGCTTCAGCTGAGTTAGCTCAGCCTCTGTTGAGCCAGGATGAGGGATTTATATGCCGGAATATCTCTGGCTGAGCCAAGGGTGGGGACTTCCACTGGCATAGTCCTGGCTGATCCAGGATTCAGCAAACTGAGCTGGAGATCTGACAGAAGCCAACTCATTCTGGCAGATCTTGGGTTTGGATTGCTCCCATAGTCTCTATTCGGACTGTTAGTTTTCTTAAAAAAAAAATCTGCAACACACACACACACACACATGCACAACCACACCTAACATTCTTCCCTGCTCCCCTGCTTAAGTCTTTCCTCTGATTTACTCTTGATTAGCTGACCACTGATTTGAGCACCAGAGTATAGACAAGGCAGATTGACATGAGTTTCATTAAAATTCAAGGAACGCAATTCTGCCGAGGGTGCAACTAACTTCCTTATACATGACAAGAATCCCCACAGATGGTCCTTCACCCCTTTGCTAAAGGAATTAAGTCTACCAAAAGAAAAACCTTGTCTGGAAGCTAGCCCAATTCCCCAAATCAGCTTGTTCATCTACACAGAAATTCTTTATACTGTCATTCTTAAGTACCCCGGGGTTCTCCTTGAAAGACAAGCAGGCAAGAGGGACTTGGAGACAGTTGCCTTCACTACCCCTCAAACACTCCGGCGGCTGTGTGTGTTGTGTCTGTGAATGATGGGATTATAAAGTAAACATCATAAAAGACACGGCTTGGGCATTCGGTGGCCACGCTATATTTGCTTCCTTATCTTTCCTCGGGTAAGAAGTGGAGATGAAATTCTTATTACGGCAAGGCGGCAAGTCTGTGTACCAAATTGGCAGTTATTAAACTCATTAAGTCAGTCCACAAATGAATATTGAACTCAGTTTCCCAAGCAAATCAACTCTCTTTCTCTCTGTCTCTCCTCAAAAGATCCTCCTTTCATTGCTGGTATTTTAGCGGAAACACATATGTGCGCATGTACGCACACACACACACATTATGAGCTACTTACATTGTAAAACTAAAGACCAGCTAGAAACAAATTGGATTGCAAACAGAATCTTTTCCTTAAAAAAAAAAAAAACCTTCCACCCTCCCTTCTCCTGTCAGTCAAACATATGATAATTACAATGAAGGAAGCACAGTGGAAAGGGAACCAGGGAGTTCAAGTGAGTAAAAGAAAAATGCCTCTTATAAGAGACCAGTAATTAAAATAAATGAATAAAAAAAATGGGAACACATCCTTGCATCATGGATAAGTAAGAACACTGTCTGCTAGTATAAAATCATTATATAATTATGAGAATGGCAATTTCTCCCCATCTGGTTTGAAATCTTATCTCAAGCTAGGGTTTCTGAAGAATCACACTGTTATCTTTTCGGCACCAGGTCAAGACTTTCCTTTTCTCCGAGGCATTTTAGTATGTGTTCTTAAATAGTTTTTTAAAAAAATTAAATTGTGTTTTTAAATTGTGTTTTGTGTTTTAAAATTTGTATATTTGTTTTTAATGTTTTTAATTGCTGTAAACCGCCCAGAGAGCTTCGGCTATGGGGTGGTATATAAATGTAATATATAAATAAATGGACTGGATGAGGGCAAACAAATTGAAGATTAATCCAGACAAGACAGAGGTACTCCTGGTCACTGGGAAGGCAGATCAGGGAATAGGGATTCAATCTGGTTTGGCCTGGGTTACACTCTCCCTGAAGACACAGGCTCGCAGTTTGGGTGTAATCCTGGATTCAGCCCTGAGCCTGGATGCTGAGATTTCTGCAGTGGCAAGAAGTGCACATTTTATTTATTTATTTATATATATACGGTCCCATAGCCAAATCTCTCTGGGTGGTTTACAGTTAAAACTAGTGCACCATCTGCATCCATTCCTGGAGATGTCTGATCTGGCCAAGGTGACACATGCCTTAGTCACATCCCATTTGGATTACTCTAGCACACTCTATTTGGGGCTGCCTTTGAAGAATGTTCAGCAACTTCAGCTGGTCCAAAGAGCCGCAGCCAGATTGTTAACTGTGGCTGGTTACAGTGAGCACACAATTCCCTTGTTACAACAGCTCCACTGGCTACTGGTCTGTTTCTAAGCACAATTCAAGGTGCTGGTTATGACCTATAAAGCCCTAGATGGCTCAAGTCCAGGTTATCTTCCCATATGAGCCTGTCTGGACTCTGAGATCATCAGGGGAGACCTATGTCTCAGTTTTGTCACCCTCACAGGCATGTCTGGTGGGAATATCGGAAAGAGCCTTCTTGGTGACTTTCCACTGGGCTCTGGAACTCCCTTCCTAGAGAGCTTAGACTGGCTCCCTTCCTGTTGTCCTTCCATCGGCCGGTGAAGACCCTTTCATCCTTTTATCCTTTTTAGCCTTTTATTTAGGCTTTGGGGAACTGACTGCAAGAGCTATTAAATAGGGTGCTTTTTTTACCGATTCTTATTTTCTGGTTTTTTTTAATTGCTATGTTTTAAATGGTTTTAACTCAATAGATTGTTCAATTACATTTAAACTCTCTGTAAGTTTTACTTATATGATTTTAGCTGTTTTTGTTTAAATTTTTGTAAGCCTCCTTGTGTCCCAGTTTTGGGGGGAAAGGTGGAATAATAATAACAATAATATAATAATAACATAATAATAATAATAATAATGATGATGATGATGATGATGATGATGATGACGGCAACAACAACAACAACAATAATAATAATAATAATAATGTGATATATGTTAGACTGGAAGATTGTGACTGCCCCAAGGTCACCCAGTGATATTCATGGCTGAGCAGAGATTTGAATACTGGTCTTCCAGTCCTAGCCTGGCACTCTAACCACTACGCCTCACTGGCTCCCATCACAGTAGTCTCATATCCAAGTGCTGGCCAGGCCTTAACTTTGAGATATTAAAAGAATATAAGATATGAGAAAATTTCTCTTGGGATCATACCAAACACTCTTCTAATCCAGGATCCTATTTCCCAGAGTGACCCACTAGCTATTTATGAAAAACACAGGAGCAGGACAGAAATGCAATAGATCTCTCCCACTCCTGTTCCCTAGGACCTCTGCCTGACGTGCAACCGAGCATTAATGGGTCATTAAAAAAACACAAATATAGTGATGTTGGATGATAGCAATAGCAATAACAATAACAAACAACAACAATAATACTAATAAACAACCTCTTCAAAGTCCACAGCTGGATGGTACATTTATTAGGTCCAACCAAAAAGACAGAAAAATCTTTTGAGTTCTCCAGAACTGTTCATCAGTGAAAATACTATGCAAAGCAGGAGAGACCAGGAGGGATTTTTTAAATAAGAAAAAAGATGGATGTAACTTCAACAATAACAATGAAGAGTTGGATGTTGTAGCCATGAGGTTGGTTTGTGATTCATGAGGTTAGTGGGTCAGTTTTTGCTTGATTTTTTTTTTACTCAGCACAGACACATTACATTCGCTGGGACAAAGCAAAAAACCAACCAACATATAAAAATCATTTGGTTTCCTTGGGATATTTTTCATCCCAGCCACTTTTTTTGCAACTGGCCAGCTGAAACTGTCTTAATTTCCTTTTATTTTTGCCATATTGCCAAGAGGTGTAATGTGGCCTGCTAAAGAATGTAATGCTATATTTATAATATTGTAAAGGTTTTTGTGTTTGCTGTGACATTTGTTATTGTTTTATTACTGCTGTTGTATTATTTTATCATAAAATTGTTTTTGTAATTGTTTGCTTGTGTTGTAAGCCATTTTGAGCACAATTTTTTTCTGTAAGTCGCTTTGAGTTCCATTTTGGGGGGGGGGAAATGACTAATACATATCATTAACAACAACAACAACAACAACTGACATTTGGGGACACTGTTTATGTGACTGCAGGTGACAATGGCCCAGAAGGACTACATTGTAGGTCTACTTCTGTGTATGTTCTGCAGCAAAACCTGCATTGGGGTGTAAATTTACCCTCCAAAGGTCTGAGAGAGCAACATATCCCAACTCAAAATTCACAAGAACAAAAGACTTTCTGTAGTTGTTGACGATGACAGTACATGCACTGAAGGGAGACTCATCAGAGACCTGCTTGGTTTCTCATTCTCATACCAATTCAGTTTGGTGAAGAGGGAAGAGATGATACATAGCCAGGGAGGGGGGAAATTCTCAGAGACATTTAAAATTTCAATTACCTGGGTGACCGGGATGGTTTTCTGAAAATATAGTGTGAGAAGGGGAGCTATTGGAGGTGTCTTGTTTAATATGCATTCCTGGAAATATAAGCACCACATAATATTTTCAAGAGTGGTACAAATGTTCTGCCTTGTATTGGAGATGTTCCTGAGTGCATAATGACAGAAGCTTTTGTCATCTCCGCATTGCCACTTCAGCCCAGGTAGGAATTAATGCCTCTGGAAAAAGACTATTATAATGTAACATGATATGGAGCAATCTCTCGGCAAATTGTGGGGAATGTGACAGTACATCACAGCATGGGGAAGGAGGGTGGCACCACAAAATGCAAAATGATGCTGAATATGCCTTCTCTTTTTAAATTAAAGTCAAGGAAATGAGTCTCGGTGGGGTGGCTACTTGGATCAGTTCATCACCTTTCTTGTTGGGGCCAATTGGCATGGCCAGTTTTGAAGCTAAGGAGCAAGGGTTCTGAGGAGCGGGTCGAGCCATTCAACGGCTGTGAACCACAATGGATATGTTCTGCCTCCACTGTCAGAGGCAATATGGTCCTGAATCCCAGTTGCTGGAAATGGTCAAGTGGGGAAAGAGTTGCTGTTGCACTCTGGCCCTGCTTGCAGGCTTCCCGTTGAGGCATTTGGTTGGCCACTGTGAGAACAGGATGCTGGATGAGACGGGCCCTTGGCATCATCCAGCAGGGTTCTTCCTCTGTTCTTATGAGTCTTTGCAAGCCGTAACAGTGGGGTGTGGTAGGGTGGGGTGGCAGTGCTCACACGACCTTCGGTTAGTCACGTGGCTGCTGCTTACCAGGAGGTAGATGGGGAGAGGTGAGGCAGTGGCAACATTGATGTGGTGTAAATGCACAGGAGGGAGCACATTCCTTGAGTTTTTTGCCAGGCTGGAATGAGTCCTTGAGCTCTGAGAATGCCTCTCACTTGCCGGGCTGCAGCGGTGTGTCAGCGTGTGTGTAGAAACTAGTACACTAGTCATTTTTACATCCTTTCCTCTGTACACTTTTTTGTATGGTCCCAACCAACCCTGGCACGTGGCCTCCAGAAAATTGCCCAGATGGTAATGCAGCCCTCAGGCTGACAAGGGGGTTCCTTGCCCTTACTGTAGGTGTAAACATGGACTTCTGAACTTCAGTCACAGATAGTGTCTTAATTTCTAAAATGCAGGCGCTGAGACTGTGAAGATCAGACTCATGCCCACTGGCAAGGAAGCCATTCCCCCTACGTAAGGTGTGTGAAGGATCGCTGATGTTTCTTGGAAGGTGATGTTTGCACTCTGCATGTGTATAAAGTCACTGTTTCCCTTATTAGTGCTATACAAATACTCTGATGTGGAAGCAAAGGAGGGGGAAAATGATAAACAGTAGTGCATGAATTTTAAAAATTCCCTGCCTCCTCATCCTCCACCTCTTCTATGTCCAAATAATCTCTCTGCACACTCAGGAGGGGAGAGTGATGTTGCACTCAGGCTTTTTTCTGGTTGGCCATTATAAGAACAGAATGTTAGATTAGATGCACCATTGGCCTGATCCAGCAGGCTCTTCTTGTGTTCTTATGCGGATACTTCTCACCTTTCATAATGTGTGGCTAGATCAAGGGTAGCCGACGTGGTTCTCTTCCAGATGTTCTGGACTACAACTCATGTCATCTCTGACCATTAGCCATACTGGCTGGAGCTTATGGGACAGCATCTGGAGGACACCAGATTGACTACCCCTAGGCTAGACTATGCTCCTACAAAGTCAATTGCTAGATGATTACTTGGAGCCAACCAAACTGGAGAAGAAGACTCCCAATTGTCTGTCTCAGGGGTAGCCAATGTGGTGCCCTCTGGATTTTTTTTACTAGAACTCCCAACATTCCTGGCTATTGGCATTCTGACAGGAGGTGATGGGAGTTGTAGTCCACAATATCTGGAAGGCAGCATGTTGGCTATTCTTGGTCTATTTCATGGAGGATTTATTTATTTATTTATTTTATTTATTAAATTTATATACCGCCCGACTAGCAATAGCTCTCTGGGCGGTGAACATAAAATAGTATAAAAATACAATGAATAACAAAATAATATTAAAATACAATCAACAATACAATAAACATTTTTAAAATTAGATCAATGTAACTTAAAATGCTTCAGAGAATAGGAAGGTTTTGACCTGGCGCCGGAAGGAGAGCAGAGTCGGCGCCAGGCGTACTTCCTCGGGGAGACTGTTCCATAGTTCGGGGGCCACCACTGAGAAGGCCCTAGATCTTGTCATCACCCTCCGGGCCTCCCTGTGAGTTGGAACCCGGAGGAGGGCCTTCGTAGCAGAACGTAGTGTAAGGGCCGGTTCATATCGGAAGAGGCGTTCCGCAAGGTATCGTGGTCCCGCACCGTATAAGGCTTTATAGGTTAATACCAACACTTTGAATCTAGCCCGGAAACATATTGGCAACCAGTGCAAGCTGGCCAGAACCGGTGTTATATGCTCGGACCGCTTGGTCCTTGTCAGCAATCTGGCCGCCGCATTTTGCACTAGTTGTAGCTTCCGAACTGTCTTCAAAGGTAGCCCTACGTAAAGCGCATTACAGTAATCCAAACGTGAGGTTACCAGAGCATGTACCACTGATGTAAGGTCCTCTTTACTCAAATAGGGACGTAGCTGGGCTACCAACCGAAGTTGGTAAAACGCATTCCTAACCACCGAGGCTACTTGAGCCTCAAGTGAGAGGGAAGAGTCTAAAAAGACTCCCAGACTACGAACCCGGTCCTTTAGGGGGAGTGTAACCCTGTCCAGGACAGGGTATATATCCACCATCCGATCAGAGAACCCGTCCACCAACAGCATCTCAGTCTTGTCTGGATTGAGCTTCAGTTTGTTAACTCTCATCCAGTCCATTGTCGAGGCCAGGCAACGGTTCAGCAAATCGACAGCCTCACCTGAAAAAGATGAAAAGGAGAAGTAGAGCTGCGTGTCATCAGCATACTGATGACAACGCACTCCAAAACTCCTGATGACCTCTCCCAACGGCTTCATGTAGATATTAAAAAGCAGGGGGGACAAAACTGACCCCTGCGGGACCCCATATTGGAGAGCCCGCGGTGTCGAGCAATGTTCCCCAAGCACTACCTTCTGGAGACGACCCGCCAAGTAGGAGCGGAACCACTGCCAAGCAGTACCTCCAACTCCCAACTCCGCGAGCCTCTCCAGAAGGATACCATGGTCGATGGTATCAAAAGCCGCTGAGAGATCAAGGAGAATCAACAGAGTTACACTCCCTCTGTCTTTTTCCCGACATAGGTCATCGTACAGGGCGACCAAGGCTGTCTCAGTGCCAAAACCGGGCCTAAAACCAGTTAAGGCTATTAGTGGCTACTAGCCATGATGGCTATGCTTTGCCTCCATGGCTGGGGACAGCATGCCTTTGAATACCAGTTACTGGGAATCACAGAAATGGAGAGTGCTCTTGCACTCAGGTCCTGTTTGCAGGCTTCCCATAGGCACCTGCTGAGCCACTCTGAGAACAGGATGCCAGACTAGATGGGCCATTGGCCCATATTCTTGTCTTAAGTACCTCTGCATAACTGAAAATGATGCTACTGACATTTTCTGATGGGGTTCATGGGAGGATAGTTTCCCATGCCTCCTAATTCAATTCAGGATTATCTATTCTGCCTTTGGAAAACATTACCATCACCACCACTCACTTGTTGTTCTTTTTCTTGAGCTTTCTCTGAGAAAGGTTCAAAAATGCAACTGAGGTGAGCTGGAAGAAGACTGCCCATCACCATTTACAACCAGTACAGTCCATAATGCCAAATCTTGTGCATGTGCAACTAGATAAGAAGCAAACAGCTGTATGTCATGGGTCTGGACCTCTGAAACTGCAAACATTCCACTGCCCAAGCCAAGGCTAGACTCTGGCCACTGTAACCCCTCCTGGGTTCTTAAGCCCGGCTGCTTAAAATTTACTGTGCATTTTAATGTGCTGTTGTTTGGAATCAAATGTGGCAGTGCTCATTAAAGTGCTCTGCCATGTTTTCCCCTGGCTCCCTTTCCATGTGGCAGCCATATAAGCACAATAGCATTTCATTTTAGTAATGGCAGCTAGGAAGAAAACTGCAGGAAGAGGGATGGAGCCCTGGGGCAGTCAGCATGAGCACCAAGCTCATGGATGGAAACACGGAGCACCTGCCTGAGGCAGCAGATGAGGACCAAGAACATGGAGGAGCAAATCCACTTTCCGCCTCACAAACTCTTGAATCAGAACCCCATCCTGTTCCTGCACAAACCTCTATATAACCTTGCTGTCATTATTTCCACAGTTTCAGCAGAACCTACAACTCTCAGAAGCCACCACTGTCAGTCTGAACCTCTCTGTCTCAGCTTCAAGGCATCTTCTCCATAGCTGCTGGCTAACGGCACCTGTGCATATCTCATTTCTCATTAGTGTGCTTTAAAAAGATGTGCTGTCTTCTGTTGTTCCCCTCATTATGCTAGAGGGGCATTATAGAGGCTAATTGTAAAGGGGGAGGGGAGAGAGAGAAAAATGACTTTACCGGACTCTTTTCACTCCCCTAACTAGCTGCTCTCCTAGCAAGGAGGGGAAGAAAGAAGCAGCATAAATGTGGCTTTATTGACTTGTTAGTTCTAAACTGCTGGTGCATTCTGCTCTTATTTCTCTCCAAGGTGTTAGCAAACCCAGGAAGGGAATGCATAAAGCACCAGGGTGACTTTAAAAGGAAACTGCAGAGTGATTTAGTTCCATCTTGCATGATGACCGTGGAGGAGAGGATTGTGCTAGAACTGTGTGAGTTAGGGGAGAAGTGGAATGCTGCAAAACACCCTCTGGCATTAGCACAAACAGAGCTGCGGTCTCCAAAGGCTTCCATTTCTTAAAGTTAACATTACAGAAAATGACAAAGCAAAGCTCATAAAGCAGGGAGAACCAACTGATGGTCAAATAGGGTTGCCAGGTTCTTGGCCTGAGACTGATCCTGTGTCTTTAGGAGAAGAGAAAGTCAGCCAAGTGCAGGTGTTCTTGCAACCCTGTAATGGGAAAAACCACAAGGTGGAATTCTCCCTCCCCCCTGAACAACTCTGGGAGGCTGGGCCTGGCAACCAAGAGGTCTTCTGTATCTTTAAAAGTTGTGCAGGGGGAAGGGAGAATTCCACCTTGTGGTTTTTCCCATTACAGAGTTGCAAGAACACCTGCACTTGGCTGACCTTCTCTTCTCCTAAAGATACAGGATCAGACTCAGGCCATGGACCTGGCAACCCTATGGTCAAATCAATCTCCCATCATTTCCTGGTCCCTCCCGTTGCTCTTCTGGATACGGAAAAAGATGCTTGTGTTTCCCCAGTGGGGAATGGGAGGCAAATAAACAGGAAACGAGGGCAGAGGAATTGAGTCCAATTCTCAGCTGACCAGTATGTACTACTCTGGAAGACAATGTAACATATAAAGAAAAGACAATGCAGGCGGAGTTCCAATTTACCTTCCTTGAACTTTTAGTTTCCACGGACCACAAGTCTGCTTATTTCCATTTAAGCATATTCTGAATGATCTGGAAGATGAACATGCTACCAAAAAATATTGGAAGATGAGCATGCTATCTAAAATGTTATGAGGAAACGTTACAACATTTTTGGCTTTTCAGTACAGGTAAAAAAAAAGCGAAGAAGTGGAGGCACATATAGAAGCGTACAAACTTATGCATGGTGCAGAAAAAGTGAAGAGAGACAAGTTTTTCTCCTTAATACTAGAATTTGAGGATATCCGATGAAGCGGAATGTTGGAAGATTTGGGAAAGACAAAGGGAAACATTCACCCAGTACATAATTAAACTACAGAATTTGCTCCCACAAGACATAGTACTGGCCACCAATTTGGATAGCTTTAAAGGGGTTTTAGTCAAATTCATGAAGGACAAGGCCGCCATTGCTACAGTTCATTATGGCTATAGGCTACCTCCAAGACCAGAGGTAGCATACTTCTGAATACTACTTATTGGGGTACAACAGCGAGAGACAGCTGTTGCCTTCAGACGTTGGAGTAGTCAGACCTTTGGTCTGACCCAGCAGGCCTCATATTTTATTTTTATGTAACAGCAATAGAGGAGGAACCACAGAGATTGTGGCAATGGTAGGACACATGGCAACATGTCAAGGGGGCCCATGATACCACGACTGACAAATAAAGAAGCTTCAGACTCCCCGGCCATTGCATATTGGGGCTATTACCAGATCTGGCTGCATTCCAGATCCAGAACTTAGTTGGGCCGGTTCAAGTCCACCTGGGATTCATTTGGATTGGATTGAGGCAGCCCATGATCAGCCTGAGGTGGGTTTGGTCCACTTGGTGTGATCTGGGGCTGTCAAAAGGAGGGAGAAGGAGACATGCAGGCAGCCTGTGTGTGTCCCCTTTCCCACCACCGCCACCATCCTACATGACTGTGAAAGGCCCTTGAATTGGTTCAGGGCCTGGATCCAGCTCATGTCAACCCCAGATTGTCCTGGGTCAGATCAGAGCCACAGCAAAACACCAGATCAGATTGGGGGAGGGGGCATGCCCCATCCTGCCACATACAGTATCTGTCAATGTGGAGAGTGAAATAAAGGGGGAGAAAAGGGGAGAGTATCTAGGCCTCTTTCTTGAGCAAGTATTGATTTCCACCATAGAATTCATTTCATACCATGGCCCCAAAATTAAATGATCTATTTAGTTCCAATACAGCCCAGGATTCTAATTGGATTTTTGAGCCTGTAATTTATGTAATATTAATGGATACTTTCAGAAAGCCACTAATTAACAGC
Source organism: Rhineura floridana (assembly GCF_030035675.1). NCBI lineage: Eukaryota > Metazoa > Chordata > Lepidosauria > Squamata > Rhineuridae > Rhineura > Rhineura floridana. The sequence continues at coordinate 8,866,208 of NC_084480.1, forward strand.
TGACCTTTATTTTTCCCAGTTTTTTTAAAAAAGAATGAACCCATGCAGTATAATACAAAGGGAAAAGAAACAACCTTTATCTCCCCACCCTCTCCTTTCACTAAGAATGGTGTGATTTTAATTAGCAGAAACTGGAACACATCAGGGCTGTTTCAGAGAGTGCCAATGCTACATTATCTATCTGATCACCTTCTGCCTATAAAAAGATTAAATAATTTAAAATGCAATTCAGGAAAAAAATGTATTTTCAATGAGAAAGGCAAGGCTGTAGGTGATGGATTAAAAGCTTCATATAAACCCCCTGTTTTTATAAGCTATCACTGAATGAATCCAAAGTAAAAGATTAGATTTTGTTCCTCTTTTTTTTATGTGGCAAGATTTCTTCATTTTGTGCTGTTTTCTTAACAGCCTGAGAAATAAATATATACAACATCATTTAAATGCTTTATGAAAAGCCAAAGAAAAATACAGGGCTATTATCTAAGAGCTTAATAAGAGGGAAGGAATCAACAACGTGAAAAGGATGCTATTTCTTGCTCTGGTTTCAATGTTACTACCATAGCTAGCTCAGTTCAAGGCCAAGGTCTGATAGGAGCCACTGGGCAGTGATTGTGTTTGGGGGGGCAGTATTTGAGGGATGGCTTTTCAGAGTCATAACCTGGCAGGTAGAAAGCACCACTAAACTCCTAGCTCAAGAATCAAAATGGAAATAGACTGCCTTCAAGTCAATCCCAATTTATGGCGACCCTATGAATAGGGTTTTCATGGTACGTGGTGGTCAGAGGGGGTTTACCTTGCCTCCCTCTGAGGCTAGTCCTCCCCAGCTGGCTAGGGCCTGCTCAGCTTGCCACAGCTGCACAAGCCAGCCCCTTCCTTGTCTGCAACTGCCAGCTGGGGGGCAACTGGGCTCCTTGGGACTATGCAGTTTGCCCCCGGCTGCACAGGTGGCAGGGCACGTAACCCCTCAGCCACTCACTGCGAGGGTAATCTTTAGCTGGCCCTTGACACCCAGGAGACATGAGTGGAGATTTGAACTCACAGACTCTGCACTCCCAGCCAGGCTGTCCTCCCCACTGTGCTATACCAGCAAGTGCTCAAGAATCAGGAAACTGATTTTCAGAAAGGTGTCAGAACCATGGAGAGCTTAAAGCTGGTATTCAGCAAAGCATCAGGACCATGGACAGAGCTGAGGGAACGTGTGCCAAAGTCAGCAAGCCTGTAGTCTCAGGTATTGTTCCGGGAAACACTGAGCTATAAGGTTGGGTGTGGAGGGATTGCCTGAGAAAGGTCTGCTCACAATTAAACTCTTGCTCTATCCTTTAATTAGGGATGGTCAGAGCAGTCTGAAATCAGTTTAAGTCTTGCAGTTGTTCATAAAAATTGGACACCCCCCCAAAGCACACAAAATTATGATTTTCAAATGTGTTTTATTTAATCATTTAATACATGGCTCACCTCCATATCTTACATCTTCTTTTCCAACAACTCTGTGAGACTGTGACTAGCCTGAGATCACCCTATAAGCTTCATGGCCAAGTGAGGATTTGAAACCTGGTCCTAGTTCAATGCTCTAACCACTGCACCACACTAGACTCCCCAGCATGTAGTTACTTATGAGGTAGTCGAAGAGCTTCCTTTTAATGAGTATTATCTTCTTCGTTTTATACACAGCAACCACTCCAAGCAGCTAGAAAACCAGGCCACTGGTGTAGCTGCCCCATCATGCACATTGAAAATGGAGTCACAGGTGCTATGGTTTTTGGTCATGATGACGTGCCATCCCCCACAGTGACACTGTATGGTGAAAACCTGGGTGTCTCATTGGTCCATTTAGGGTTTTTTTTAATTAAGAAAAAGGGCAGACCTTATACAATTTCATTGCTATGCAGATGCAGAGCTTGGAAAAGTTACTTTTTTGAACTACAACTCCCATCAGCCCAATACAGTGGCCATGCTGGCTGGGGCTGATGGGAGTTGTAGTTCAAAAAAGTAACTTTTCCAAGCTCTGCGCAGATGTTTGAAGGACTACAGCCCACTTCACAAACTAGTCAGAGAGGTGTGGATCAGGCGAGTTTGTTTCTTGCTCTGTAAAGCACTGTGCATAATACTGTATAAATGGTAACTACAACGAAACAAATAATTGGCGGCATCAGTATTTAGAGGTAGGTAAATAGTGGGTGGCAGGCAGCTGCAATAGGACTGCAGCTGGCTAGGAGGTGAATGCCAATGTCAGCCTCCCCATCCTTTCTTTGCTGCACCTGGAGAATGGCAGCCTGTTGGGGACTCAGAAGGTTGACCCAGGCAGCCACACCCTGGAGAGCAACTGTAAGAAATTTGCCACAGCTGTAGCTGCTTCCAGAGGGTAGCCTCTTGTTTGTGGGTGACAGCTGTGTTTGTGGTGAGAGCACAAACACAGCTCTTGAATGTATAAAAATGTGGTTTTTGATTCCCCTGGGTTTTGTTCTTGATTAATTGTATTATGCTTTTGGATTTGTATTCACTGTAATTTTTATTGTATTTTCTTTTGTATCCATCTGTTCACTGCTTTGGGGGGTCTTAGCCAAAAAGCAGTACAGAAATAAACCAATGATGATGATTGAAAGTGCATCACAGATCCTGAAGAACCACAGCTAATCCACAAATTAAATCAAAATCCTGACCCTATGCACCTGGGAGTAAGCCTCATTGAATTCAATAGGGACCACGTCTGAGTAGACATGGTTAGGATTGCAGCCTTATATGAGAAGGTACGGATTAGGTACATTTGTTTCTTGTACTCTCTAAAGCACTATGCACAATAAATAATTCAATAGTGTTGTTGTTTTTATGTGCCTCCAAGTTGACTACGACTTATGGCGACCCTATGAATCAGTGACCTCCAAGAGTATCTGTCATGAACCACCCTGTCCAGATCTTGTAAGTTCAGGTCTGTGGCTTCCTTTATGGAATCAATCCATCTCTTGTTTGGCCTTCCTCTTTTTCTACTCCCATCTGTTTTTCCCAACGTTATTATCTTTTCTAATGAATCATGTCTTCTCATGATGTGTCCAAAGTATGATATCCTCAGCTTCATCATTTTAGCTTCTAGTGATAGTTCTGGTTTAATTTGTTCCAACACCCAATTATTTGTCTTTTTCGCAGTCCATGGTAACCTCAAAGCTCTTCTCCAACACCACATTTCAAATGAGTTGATTTTTCCCTTATCCGCTTTTTTCACTGTCCAACTTTCACATCCATACATAGAAATTGGAAATACCATGGTCTGAATTCAATAATTCAATAATAACAATAACAAAATAATAACAATAACAAAAATAATAATTGGCATCACTGTTTATGTCAGGTCCTGCTGGAGGACGTCAGTTTCTCCTGCCACATACTAAAAACAAACAACCCTAGCAACCTGGATGAGGGGCTAACAAAGTGGGCAAAGTGTGGTCACCGTGGCTGTGAAATCACTATGAACTAAAAAGAAAAACACCTTAAGAAAATTCTCTGATGCACTTCTATGATGAAAGCTTTTAATACTAGTGGCACCTTGAGTAAGATTCAGTAATCCAAAAATTGCCTCCAGGGTCCAGGAATTAACGGCTCAGAATACCTATTCACAGGAGCCAGGTGGGCTCTCGAGATCCAGGATTAGTGCCTAAGCACTTTTACACCGGCTTTGAGGAGGTTCTATCAGTGCCTAGTTACACATCAGATTGATTGGGAAGCTTTATTGTTTTATAAGCCTTTGCTTGGTTTGTTACCAAGTCACATTAACAATCTCTTAATGGCTTTCATTATTCCCAAAGCATGCACAATAGGTGTGTACGACCTGGAAATGTTCCTTAGAGGAATGAAGAAAAATGGGGATAATTGTGTTGATCTGTTCCCCCAGTGACATTTCCCGATGACAACAGCCTACCCAGACACTCAGAACAATTTCTGAACATCAGCTTTCAGTCTGGGGAAACAAAGAAGAGATGTTGGAAAAATGTCATCACACCAAGCAACAGATTGTGGCAGCAGAGAGGCCCAATTCATTCATAGCAACCTTTTTAGCTTTGATATATAAAGAGGTGAAAGAGGGGGGTTGATGGAAGTTTTGAACAGAGGGCAGTTATCTCAGGGCAAAATCAAGGCAGATGCAGCCTGTCAGACATATCTTGTGACCTGTCAGGTGCTTGACAATTACCACCTGTTTTTTGTGGGTTTTTTGCTGGTAGCAACCAGAAACTTTTTCTCAAGCTGCTGGTGGCTGCTGGGATAAATTCAGCTTAGATTGAAGTTCAGCTTAAATTGATATGGGGAAGGGCCATAGCTCAGTGGTAGAACATCTGCCTTGCATGCCGAAGGTTCCAGGTTCAATCTCTGGCATCTCCAGATAGGGCTGGGAGAGGGTCCCTGGAGAGCCACTGCCAGTCAGTGTAATGAGCTAGATGGACCAATGGTCTGACTCAATATAAGGCAGGTTCCTCTGTTCCTATGACTGGAAGTTGTGCAGATCTGCCCTAAGGCTTGCTTATAAAAATCAAGCTTAAGAGGTTGCCATCCAATGATTGCTACTAGGGATAGAGGAGAAATTGGTTCAATCCACATCTTAGAATGATAGAGTTGGAAGGGGTCAATAAGGCCATCAAGTCCAACCCCCTGCTCAATGCAGGAATCCAAATCAAAGCATCTTAAAGAGAACCAACAGAATTTACTGGTCCCAGATAGAGATGTGGATCAGAATGCACCTATTAATTGCATTATGCTCTTTTATGAGTTTTGCAGTGAGGGTTTAGTTCAACGAACTTTCACGAAGAAGCATATCTCACAGAGCAATGCATACAAGATGCTCATTTTAGAGGCAAATGTACTGATTTTTTTTTTCTTAGTGACATATTCTAGGACAGTGGCGGGAAACTTCTGGAAACCACAGGCTAAATTAGGCATGCTGGAGCTTGGAGGCTTGCCGTATCAGGCTGCTTGGAGCAAACCACACCTACCTTTCCCCGGTCTGACATCATATATGGAAGAACAACACAGAAAGAGAGACAATGCCAAAGGCTACAGAAAATGGTAGTGGCCAGCCACTAATAGGAACACTCCTAGGGTTGCCATGTTCAGGGCCTGAGACTGATCCTGTATCTTTAGGAGAAAAGAAAGTCAGCCAAGTGTAGATGTTCTTGCAACACTATAATGAAAAAAACCACAGGGTGGAATTCTCCCTTCCCCCTGCCCAACTTTTAAAGATACAGAAGACCTCTTGGTTGCCAGGCCCAGCCTCCAAGAGGCTAGTCGTGTGTGTGTGTGTGTGTGTGTGTGTATGTGTGTGTGTGTGTGTGTGAGAGAGAGAGAGAGAGAGAGAATTGGGGGATTCACTCCAGCAAGATGTGGTGATGATCACCAACTTGCATAGGTTTACAAGATGAGTAGACTAATTTGTGGAGAATAAAGCCATCAGTGGCTACTAGTAACAATGACTATCTTCCCCCTCCATAGTTGGAGGCAGTATGTCTCTGAATATCAGTTGCTGGGAATCACAAGTGGAGAGAATTCTGTTGTGTTTAGGACCTGCTTATGGACTTCCCATTGGGGGATCTCCTTGGCCACTGTGAGAACAGGATGCTGGACTAGATGGGCCTTTTGACTACTCCACTAGGGCTCTTATGTTCTTGGTAGGGGAAGGGATTGCAGAAATAATGAAAGGGAAAGGGTGGCCCTGCCCACTTTTAACTCAGCTCTTGCCCACTTCTGTCTTCAGACCCTCCTGCTGCCTGCTTCAGTGCTGCCCATATGGGAATTTTTTTTAATTGTTCACAATGTAAGGCGAACTAACCTAAGTTTGTGGTTATAAAAACCAGAACACAACTATCATTTGAAAGGAACACTTCTCCAAATTTTGCAATGCAGTTCTCCAGCTTAAAGTGCATATACTAGGACAAACTGTGCATAAATGTGCATATATTAGGAAAATACTACACAAGAATGCATTATTGCAGATAGAATTGCTTTGCCAAAATGTGTATATTAGGCATTAAAAATGCTGGTGAACTTTCATGAGGACATTTTTAAAAAAATGCAAACTGATGCAGAAATATGGAGAATTGAACTTTAGATTGAAAAAATGAGGAAAAACAAAAGCTGACAGATACACCCATCCCTACGTGTGGCCCCTGACAGGTTAATGCAAAGGGAATGTGGCCCTTGACACAAAAGAGGTTTCCTGCTCCAATTGTTCTGGGTTCCGCCATGCACCAATGACACATTTAGGCTGAGATGCTATCCTTTTTTGAAAAGGCTGATTTTCAGACATCCGCCAGAAATTCAATTAATTATTTGGGGGAGGGGGTCCTGATTACTTACAAATCGGACCAGGAGGGGAGTTAACCCATCTCTAATTGCCTTCCAAAAGACTCACAGGTTTGAAGCGCATTTGCGCAGCATTACTGCTTCCAGCCCCTATCTGAGACAGACTTTCACATCTACTGAGGTTTCTCTAATAAGCCATTTAATTGTTGTTTCTTGCAGTAGAGATGCTGGACAAAATGCACCTGCCGTGCCACCCACTGTTCCCCGTGCATAAAAACCCAAATAAGCACTATGGTTGCTTCCTATTGGATGGCTAGAATCAACAAGAAGAGGAAGAGTCTTGCTAGATATTGGAGGAGTGGAAGAGAGGTGACACTTGTTTTGAGGATGGTTGGGGGAGAAAATCTCACATCTCCCTTTCCATCTCTTTCCTCAGCTGTTTCATGAAATGTGTCTGCCTTTTCATCTGCCTTTTAAAGTCCTGTTGTAAGGAAGGAAGGAAGGAAGGAAGGATGGGTACCCTATGATGTATGTTGTGTTTAGAGCAGGGGTGGGGAAGCTTTGGCCCTCCAGATGTTGCTGAACCAGAGCTTGGAAGATTACTTTTAAAAAGTAATAAATTACAGTTACAGTTACATGGCCCAAAAAGTAGTAATTACCGTTGCAATTACAATTGCTCTGAAAGTAACTGATTACTTTACTTTTTCTCAAAAGTAATCACTACAATTACATTTCAGTTACTTTAAAAAAATGCCTCCAAGGTGCTGGCCTTGGCTGCTGCACATCTAAGTAGCCTAAAACAACATTAAAAATAAACAAACACATACAGAGGTAGTAGAATAATTATTTTTATTCATAAGATAGCAATGGTGGTCTCTCCACTGGTAAGGGTGGTGGGGAGGGAGGCTGAGGCCACTACTCAGATCTTTGCATGTCAAACCAAGTGCAAACTCTCCCCACTCATTCAGCCAGCATAATCTCTCTCACTTAACCACCTCCCAGACCCTGCCCTGCCACCAACTAAGGGACACTCACTCAAGCAAACATTTTCCCCTGAAATCCAAAAAAGTTAAAATACTGCAAATGCTGCACAGTAGCCAGAGAGGGTGGTGAAGGCCACTTTGTATGCCAAGTGCAAACACAGTATTCTCTCTCTCTCTCTCTCTCTCTCTCTCTCTCTCTCACACACACACACACACACACACACACACACACACACATGTACATTGTCATCTTTCACCTCCACAGTTCTTTATCTCCATTCTGCTGCTGCCTCCTTCTCCTCCTTTATTCATGTTCTTGACCTTTGGATCCTTTTCCCCTCCACTCCATTCTTCACCACCACTATCCATTTTTTTAAATAATTGTTTTCTCCACTCCAACCTGTCTCACTCTCCGCCTCCTCCCTCATCGCCTCCTACCCATCCACAGAGCATGAGGAAAGAGCGACACTGCACAGAAGCCCAGTTTGAGGCACATGATTTTCAGCCACAAATCAGAGGAGCAGAAGACTTCTCCTGCTCCCCCCCAAGTAATGCCCAAAAGTAATTCTGGAAGCATTACAATTACTCCACAAAAGTAGTAAAATTACTCCTTGTTCTATTACAATCAAAATGTAAAGGAATTACCCACTCGTTACTCAAAAAAGTAATGAACTACAAGTAATTCATTACATGTAACTAATTACTTCCAAGCTCTGTGCTGAACTACAACTCCCTTCACCCTGGCCATTGGCCATGTTTGCTGGGGCTGATGTGAGTTATAGTTTAGAAACATCTGGAGGGCTAATGGTCCCTCACCCCTGCTCTTAAGATCATGTGTATCTTTATCATTTGTCAAGTAGGGTCTATAACTCAGTGGTGCAGCCCATAATTTGCAAGCAGAAAGCCTTCCTAGGCATCTCCAGTTTTAAGGATATCAGAAACAGGGTTGAGGAAGAGCTCTGCCAGACCAGGTTTGAGCAACCTATGACCCTCCAACTGCTGCTAGACTCTACCTCCCATCATCCCCAACCATCATGGCCAATTCAGAAATGATGAGAATTATATAGCAAGAGGGTCACAAGTTCCCTACCCCAGGAGTACACTCCTAGGCTAGATGGACCACTGCTCTGACTCTGGCGAAGGCAGACCCACTTGTTCATTTCTTTGCCTTCTTTGCCAGCCTTGCCACTGCTCTGACTCTGGCAAAGGCAGACCCACTTGTTCATTTCTTTGCCTTCTTTGCCAGCCTTGCCACTGCTCTGACTCTGGCAAAGGCAGACCCACTTGTTCATTTCTTTGCCTTCTTTGCCAGCCTTGCCACTGCTCTGACTCTGGCAAAGGCAGACCCACTTGTTCATTTCTTTGCCTTCTTTGCCAGCCTTGCCACTGCTCTGACTCTGGCGAAGGCAGACCCACTTGTTCATTTCTTTGCCTTCTTTGCCAGCCTTGCCACTGCTCTGACTCTGGCGAAGGCAGACCCACTTGTTCATTTCTTTGCCTTCTTTGCCAGCCTTGCCACTGCTCTGACTCTGGCGAAGGCAGACCCACTTGTTCATTTCTTTGCCTTCTTTGCCAGCCTTGCCACTGCTCTGACTCTGGCGAAGGCAGACCCACTTGTTCATTTCTTTGCCTTCTTTGCCAGCCTTGCCACTGCTCTGACTCTGGCGAAGGCAGACCCACTTGTTCATTTCTTTGCCTTCTTTGCCAGCCTTGCCACTGCTCTGACTCTGGCGAAGGCAGACCCACTTGTTCATTTCTTTGCCTTCTTTGCCAGCCTTGCCACTGCTCTGACTCTGGCGAAGGCAGACCCACTTGTTCATTTCTTTGCCTTCTTTGCCAGCCTTGCCACTGCCCTGCCCCAGCCGCATCCAGATAAGCTGTAGTGATGCCAGCATTGGGTGGTGGTTCTGTGACTCTGCCCCATGGATATTTTCCTCTGTCCCCAATAACATTGCTTCCAGCTACCAACCTTGCTTGTACTTGAGCTGGAGGGACACACTACCTCCGTTCTGAAAAGCTGTTACCCAAATGGCTTTGCAACATTGCCCAGAAATAAGCATCCCTGCAACAATTCCCCTTCCTCCCACTCTTAAGTATGCACATCCAGTTTGTTACCTCATAGATGGAGGAGCTGGCACCAGTCCCTGTTATCTTTCTTTTTCCTTTTATTTCCTAAGCAAAATGATGAAACTGAGGTTATCATACTTTGGACACATAATGAGAAGACACGATTCCCTAGAAAAGGCAATAATGTTGGGGAAAACAGAAGGGAGTATCATAGAATCATAGAATAGTAGAGTTGGAAGGGGCTTATAAGGCCATCAAGTCCAACCCCCTGTTCAATGCTGGAATCCAAATCAAAGCATTCCCAACAGATGGCTGTCCAGCTGCCTCTTGAATGTCTCCATTGCCAGAGAGCCCACTACCTCTTTAGGTAATGGCTCTAACAGTTAGGAAGTTTTTCCTGATGTCCAGTCGAAATCTGGCTTCCTGCAACTTGAGCCCATTATTCCGTGTCCTGCACTTTGGGATAACAGAGAAGAGATCCTGGCCCTCCTCTGTGTGACAAACTTTCATGTACTTGAAGAGTGCTATCATATCTCCCCTCAGTCTTCTCTTCTCCAGGCTAAACATGCCCAGTTCTTTCAGTACTTCCTCATAGGGCTTTGTTTCTAGTCCTCTGATCATCCTTGTTGCCCTCCTCTGAACCTGTTCCAGTTTGTCTGCATCCTTCTTGAAGTGCGGAGACCAGAACTGGATGCAGTATTCAAGATGAGGCCTAACCAGTGCTGAACAGAGGGGAACTAATACTTCACATGATTTGGAAACTATACTTCTGTTAATGAAGCCTAATATAGCATTTGCCTTTTTTGCAGTCACATCACACTGTTGGCTCATATTCAGCTTGTGATCAACAACAATTCCAAGATCCTTCTCACATGTCATATCCCCCATCTTATATCTGTGTATTTGGTTTCTTTTTCTGAAGTGTAGAACTTTGCATTTATCCCTGTTGAATTTCATTCTGTTGTTTTCAGCACAATGCTCCAGTCTATGTAGGTCCCTTTGAATTTTGTTTCTATCTTCCATGGTATTAGCTATGCCCCCCAAGTTTGTATCATCTGCAAATTTGATAAGCATGCTCTGTACCTCCTCATCCAAGTCGTTAATAAAAATGTTGAAGAGCACTGGGCCCAGGACCGAGCCCTGTGGTACCCCACTCGTTACTTCTGCCCAGTTTGAGAAGGAACCATTGATAAGCACTCTTTGAGTACGATTCTGGAGCCAACTGTGGATCCACCTGATAGTTGTTCCATCCAGCCCACATTTAGCTAGCTTCCTAATCAGAATATCATGGGGCACTTTGTCAAAAGCTTTGCTGAAGTTCAGATATATTATGTCCACAGCATTCCCACAGTCTACAAGGGAGGTTACGCGATCAAAAAATGAGATGAGATTAGTTTGGCAGGATTTGTTCTTCATAAATCCATGTTGGCTCCTAGTAATCACTGCATTGTTTTCAAGGTGCTTACAGATTGACTGCTTTATAATCTGCTCCAGAGTTTTTCCAGGGATTGATGTTAGGCTGACTGGTCTGTAGTTCCCCGGTTCCTCCTTTTTGCCCTTTTTGAATATAGGAACAACATTAGCTCTCCTCCAGTCATCTGGCACTTCACCAGTTCTCCACAATTTCACAAAGATAATAGACAGCGGTTCTGAGAGTTCTTCAGCCAGTTCCTTCAATACTCTAGGATGCAGTTTATCAGGCCCTGCCGATTTGAACTTGTTCAAAGTGATTAGGTATTCTTTGACCATTTGTCTATCAATCTCAAGCTCCAATCCTGACCCTTCTACTTTTTGTTTCCCAGGAGGGTCATAGACCCTTTTTTGGGAGAAGACTGAGACAAAGTAGAAATTGAAAAAGAGGAAGGCCAAACAAGAGATGGATTGATTCCATCAAGGAAGCCACAGACCTGAACTTACGGGATCTGAACAGGGTGGTTCACGACAGATGCATGACAGAGGTTGCTGATTCATAGGGTCACCGTAAGTCAAAATCAACTTGAAGGCACATAACATGAACAACACTCTTTGGCAACTCACTATCCCATGACTGGACTCTCCTTGGCTGGGGGGGTGGGGTGGCTGACATGATGAGCTGCTGCACTTCGAAATATACCACTGCCTCAGATGACCCCTAATGTTTCATATGTTGATGTGCACTGCCTCTGAACACAGAATTCTCATTTAACTAACATAGCTAATAGACACCCAAAGGCCTATCTTCATTCAGTTTGTCTACTTATACAAAAAATGAAGTCTCTTGCTGCCATGGGCTTCTCCATCAATTTCTATGGAAGCAGCAGAACTGGGAGAGTATTCTGATGTCTACGTAGATCAGATCTCTCTTTCTGGCCCTCGGATCTTTTTCTGGGATGTGTCGCTCACTGAGCCTTCTTTGCTTTCCATCCTGAGTGGTTTCCCCCCACCCCCGACAGAAATGTGTCCTTGAACTCTGATAATGCCTCTTTCTTATCCAGGTGGAAGACAGAGAGGGGTGTATGAGTGTGGATATAAACCAGGACTGTGCACCATATCCAGTTGAATCCCAGATCTTGAATAAAATTTGGCCAATTTGTGTCAACCTGGGATTTGGCCAGGCAGGGTTGAGCCTGCCCCAGATCTCCCCAGGTTGGATCAGGTCATCTGAGAGCAATCTGGGGTTTTCAAACGGGGGAGGCTATTTGGTGGCAAGGAGACGGGGGAAGGGGATGCCTGGGTGTGTCTTCCTCTTACCCTGACTGCATGTTTAATCAGGGTTGTAACCCCAGATTAAACATGTGGCGGCGGGGGGGGCAGAGAGATAAGGATTCATGCGTGTCCTTCTGCATTGAGCAGGGGGTTGGACTCGATGGCCTTATAGGCCCCTTCCAACTCTATGATTTTATGATTCTCCCTCCCCCTTTTTGGCTGCCTGCTTAGTCAGGGTTTAAACCATAATTACATATACAGTATAATCCATATGATTATGCAAGATACCCAAATCTGTTTGGGGTCTGAATCCAGATCACATCAGGTCAGCCCCAGATCATCCCTCATCAGACTTGGGCAACTCCGAAGTGCTGGATCAGGCCCAAAATCAGGTGTGGGGGCATGCACAGCCCTAGTAGAAACTAATCTACTGTGCAACAGCAAAATTTACATTTCTTGTTGTGTCCACGGTTGCCTTTAGTCCTACCTACAAGTAGCGTGCGGCCCTCAGAAGGCTGCCCAGAAGGGAATGTGGCCCTTGGACTGAAAAAAGAGCCCCAGCCCAGATGTAGATATACTCTGTCCTTTGAAATGAATGGAGTAGTTGGTATGCAGAAGAGCCATGGAACTATCAGCATGCACTTGAGGATTCAGCTTAGGATTTCTGCTTTTTGCGGCTGACAAACAAAGTTTCTTATCCTTCCAGAGGTGTGTGTACTGTTTTCTAGCTTGGTTTCCATGCTACGGAATATCACACTTGTTTCTCCCCTCCCCTCTCGCTTCATCTTCAGCTAGATTCTCATTAGTGCCAGTGGACAAAGGCAGGCCATTGCAATTTGTTCCAAAGCCAGGAAGAAAGATTTTGGCAAAGACACAAGTGTCATTGCTACAGTAAATGATCCCACACTGCAAAGCCAAGAGACCATTGCAGGTCTTCCGCGGCTGTCTCTTTTGCTGCAGGGCTGATATTCTCCATCTGCATTTGATATGTGGCAAGCTCTTTGGGGATGGAGACAGAAGAAGGGGGCGAGCAGATGCCCTTGCTTCAATAGATGGGAGAAATGAAGTTGACGGCGAGACTGCTTTGTGGGCAATGGTTAGAGTGCTGTGCATTCAACCGTCGTCAAAGGGAGACCTTAATCAGAAAACTTCAGAAAGAGGGAGAAAAAAATCAGATTAATTATTGTCCAGGCAGGATGGTTTTTAATGAGAAACCTTCACAGAGAAAGATGGAGGGACATTTCAAAGTAACACTTCCCTGGAGTGCAGTGGACATGGAAGGGTGCTAATAAGGAAGTTAGCATGAAGGAACAGATGAGATACTGAGAGCAGAAACTTCACCACTATTGTGCCTTCACATATAAATCCTGTATAGTAAAGACAGGGATAGCCCTTCAGAAGAATGAATCTGAATCTTTGGAGGCCCAATGTGACTTGTTAGGCATTTTAGGTCACTTGTATTCCTCCCTTACATTAAAAAAGCCAGAAGAGTCCTGCTGGCAAAAGCCCATCGTCGTCCAGCAACCTGTTTTCATAGTGGCCAATAGATGCCCCAGTGCGAAGCCTCAAAGCAGGACCTGAGTGCAACAGTACTCTCTCTACTTATATTTCCCAGCAACTGGTATTCAGAGACATACCGCCTCTGGGGCTGGAGGTAGTGCATATCCACCACGGCCAGTAGCCCCTTGAATCTGGCTAATCCTCATTTAAATCCATCCAGGTGGTGGCCAACACTACATCTCGCGGTAGTGCATTATAGTATGTGCTGTATGGAGGAGTTCCTTCTTTTGTCTGCCCTGAACCTTCCTTTTCCCCACATCTTGAGCATTACTAGCCATATCAGCTGAGAAAGGAGCTTGGGGTTAATTTGAGGTGGCTCAGAAATAAGCCAAGCTACTTTATCATATTTTTGGAAGTAATTTTCAAGCCAACTGAGAGTGGGCAAAGGTGGGCTTCTTTGCCCATCACAGCTGATGGGTGGTGATAGGGGGTGGGCCACCATGCTGTGCAGCAGCCTTCCCCCACCTTCTTTGGATGTTTTGGACTCCTTCTCTCACAGCCAGCATTGCTGGTGGTCAGCAATGATGACAGAGGCAACAAATCTGGAGGACACCAGCTAGGGAAAGTTTGATCTCCAGTATCAGAAGGTCCTGAACAGTCCTCCAGGGCAACCCCACATACAGTGTTTTACTGTACTTCATCCTCAGGATAGGAGGGAGGTGATAGCCAGAGCTTGGAAAAGTTACTTTTTTGAACTACAACTCCCATCAGTCCAATCCAGTGGCCATGCTGGCTGGGGCTGATGGAAGTTGTAGTTTTAAAAAGTAACTTTTCCAAGCTCTGGTGATAGCTCGATGATTGAGCCATATACAGAATGCACCAGGTTCAATCCCTAGCACCTCCAGTTTAAAAGATCTCAAAAAGCAATCTTGAAACCTCTGAACGATACCTTGCAGGAGCCGCTGCTAATCAGAGAAGACAACACTGCCCCACAAAGCACTACAATAAAAGAGAGCTTTGGCTATAGGGCGGTATATAAGTACAATCAATCAATCAATCAAGTTGGAGGATTGGGAAAACACTTGTTGCTACTCCATTTCTAACCAGTGGAAGTTCTAGATAAGCCATCTCTGATGTCTTAATGATGCATAATACATATGAAGCTGAGGGCTGAACCCAGAGCAGTAATGTTGGCTCTTAGGTCCCCACTAGAGAGATCTGTTTTTCAGGCCTGACCATAGTTTTTGTTTCCAAGTCCAGATTCATATCCAGAATTATTAATGGTGGTAAAAGTTGTCTTCTTATTGTTGTTTGTGATCAGCTAAATGAGATCCAGTGTGCTGTAGTGGTTAGAGTGTTGGACTATGACCTGAGAGACCAGGGTTCGAATCCCCACACAGTCATGAAGTTCACTAGGTGACTTTGGGCCAGTCACTGCCTCTCAGCCTCAGAGGAAGGCAATGGTAAACCCCCTCTGAATGCCGCTTACCATAAAAACCCTATTTGTAGAGTCACCATACGTTGGGATTGACTTGAAGGCAGTCCATTTTGTCCATTTTTTTTTTTTTTGCTGTGAATAGTGGGAGGCAATTGAGAGCTTCTACAATGTCATCATGTACAATGGTGTTATGTTTCTTGCTGTTGGGTCAGACTGCCAGAGAAGACAATACTAGCCACTGGGCCTAGAAGCCCTGTGGGAACTGGGGAACACACGTTGGTCATCCACTGCGACTGGACTGGACTATCTCATTTCTGCATGACCCGCAGAAACACAGTTTTTGCAAAGTTATCAAGATCATTCTATATGGTATATATGAAAATCAGGGAACTTAAATACAGGGGTAATGACCATGAGGAAGGGAATGGTGGCAAAAAACAAATTTGCTCTGAAAAGAAAATTCAGTTGTATTGCTTTTGGATTCAGTTAAGAGTGGGGATATGTTTCCCACTACTCCATTTGCCCCTCTTTCAGTGTTAAGTCAGCACATGAAGAAGAAAAGTATTATCAACAGTGACTTCTGTTGTAAATGAGTTACTCTGCATATATCTGGGATCTGCATAGAGTTATCAGACTGATTGCTGGCCATTGCATTTCATGCTATTTTGGGGGCACCATTTGCAAATCTTTTTTCTCTGTAGCTGTGTGAGTGTTTGTGTAAATCCATCTGTCTATCTAATTATAGATGACAGCAAAGCCTTTGACTGTGTAGATCATGAACAATTATGGAATGCTTTAAAAGAAATGGGGGTGCCACAGCATCTGATTGTCCTAATGCGCAACCTATACTCTGGACAAGAGGCTACTGGTCTCGGAGGTACTGCTGAGATCCCCTAGACTCTTGGTGTTGGGGGATGTCAACATTCATGCCCAGGCCACCTTGTCTGGGGCGGCTCAGGACTTCATGGCTTCCATGACAACCATGGGGCTGTCTCAGTATGCTGTTGGCCCAACACATATAGCAGGACACACTCTAGATCTAATTTTTGCCACGGGACAGGGGGATGGTGATCTGGATGTGGGGAATTTTACATCGATCCCTTTGTCATGGTCAGATCACCGCTTGCTGAGGTTTAGATTTACAGCGGCCTCGTCCCTCTGCAAGGGTGGGGGACCCATTAAGATGGTCCGCCCCCAGAGACTAATGATTCCTGAAGACTTTCAAAGGGCTCTGGGGAGTATTTCGGCTGATAAGGCTGGCGCTCCTGTCGAAGCCCTGGTGGAACTGTGGAATGCAGAAATGACCCGGGCAGTTGACACGATCGTCCCTGTGCGCCCTCTCCTGTGTAGAACTCATGCAGCTCCATGGTATACTCCGGAGCTGAGAGCGATGAAACAAAATAGGAGACGGCTTGAGTGCAGATGGAGGCGAACTCCTGATGGATGCAATCATGCACTGGTGAGTGCCTATACTAAGCTGTACTTGGGGGCAGTGAGGGCAGCAAAGAAGCAATATTTTGCTGCCACTATTAAATCTTCTATCTGCAGTCCAGCGGAGCTATTTAAAATTGTCAGAGGGCTATTACATTCCGGCCCTATGGATGTCGTGGAGTCATCACAGGCACGTTGCAATGAATTTGCTAGGCACTTCCAGGACAAAATCTCTTGCATCCGCCAGGACTTAGACTCCAATGTTGCAGCAGTTGAATTGAATGAGGTGTCCAGCATGCAGTCTTGTCCTAATTCTTTGGATGAGTTTCAGTTGGTACAGCTTGAGGACGTTGACAAGGTGCTTGGACTGGTGCATGCGACTACTTCTAAATTGGATCCTTGCCCTTCTTGGCTAATAAAAGCTAGCAGGAATGGAACAGCCGGTTGGGCCAGGGCAGTGATTAATGCTTCACTGCAGGAGGGAGTGGTCCCTGGCCTCCTGAAAGAGGCAATAGTGAGACCACTCCTGAAGAAAACGTCTCTGGACCCGGAAAACTTTAACAACTATAGACCGGTAGCTAATGTTCCATTCCTGGGCAAGGTCCTAGAACGAGTGGTTGCCAACCAGCTCCAGACACTCTTGGATGACACCGATTATCTGGATCCATTTCAGTTGGGTTTTAGACCTGGGTTTGGCACGGAGACAGCCTTGGTCGCCCTGTATGATGACCTTTGTCGGGAGGCAGACAGGGGGAGTGCGACCCTGCTGATTCTCCTTGACCTCTCAGCGGCTTTTGATACCATCGACCATGGTATCCTTCTGGGATGACTCACTGATCTGGGAGTGGGCGGTACTGTGTGGCAGTGGTTCCACTCCTATTTGGTGGGTCGTCTCCAGAGGGTAGTGCTTGGGGAGCATTGCTCGGCACCCTGGGACCTCCAATATGGAGTCCCACAGGGGTCAGTTCTGTGCCCCATGCTTTTTAATATCTAAATGAAGCCGTTGGGTGCGGTCATCAGGAGTTTTGGAGTGCACTGCCATCAGTATGCTGATGACATGCAGCTCTATTTCTCCTTTTCATCTTCTTCAGGTGAGCCTGTCGGCGTGCTGAACCGATGTCTAGCTGCGACAATGGACTGGATGAGAGCTAACAAACTGAGACTTAATCCAGATAAGACTGAGATGCTGCTGGTGGGTGGTTCTCCTGACGGGATGGGGGATGTTCGACCTGTTCTGGATGGGGTTGCACTCCCCCTGAAGGAATGGGTTCATAGCTTGGGAGTTCTTTTAGATCCATCCCTGTCACTTGAGGCTCAGATAGCCTCTGTGGCACGGGGTGCTTTCTACCAGCTTCGGCTGGTGGCCCAGCTGCGCCCCTATCTGGACAGAGAGAACCTCGCTTCAGTGAGGCAATTCTATTTTGGATTTTTATCATGTTTAATGTTTTTATAATTGTATTATATTTTTCACACTTGCTCATATTTTAATTGTGATTTTATTTGTTGTACACCGCCCTGAGAGCTTTCTGCTATAGGGCGGTCTAGAAATGTAATTAAATAAATAAATAAAATAAATAAATAGTTCATGTGATGGTAACCTTGAAATTAGATTACTGCAATGCGCTCTACGTGGGGCTGCCTCTGAAGACGGTTCGGAAACTGCAGCTTGTGTAGAATGGAGCAGCCAGATTGTTAACGGGGACCAGACGGTCCAACCATATAACACCGACTCTGGCCCGCTTGCACTGGCTGCCTATTTGTTTCCAGGCCCAGTTCAAAGTGCTGGTTTTGACCTATAAAGCCTTACACGGCATAGGACCACAATACCTGTTGGAACGCCTCCCCCATTATGAACCTGCCCGTACACTACGTTCATCATCAAAGACCCTCCTCCGAGTTCCTACTCATAGGGAAGCTCGGAGGATGGCAACGCGGAAAAGGGCCTTTTCTGTGGTGGCCCCTGAACTGTGGAACGATCTCCCGGAGGAAATACGCCTGGCGCCATCATTAATATCTTTTCGGCGCCAGGTCAAAACTTTTCTTTTCACCCAGGCTTTTTAATTAATTATGTTTAGTATACGCTGACATTGTTTTAATTTTTAATAATTTTTAACTTTTTATATGTTTTATATTGATACATGTCTTGTACTTTGCTATTTCTTGTCTTGTGAACCGCCCAGAGAGCTTCGGCTATGGGGCGATCTATAAGTTTAATGAAATAAATAAATAAATACTGTAAGGACAGAATATGGAGAAACCGATTGGTTCCCAATCGGAAAGGGTGTGAGACAGGGGTGTATTTTATCTCCCTATTTGTTTAATCTATATGCAGAAGATATCATACGGAAAGCAGGATTGGACCAAGATGAAGGAGATGTGAAAATTAGAGGGAGAAATATCAATAATTTAAGATATGCAAACAATACCATACTACTAGCAGAAACCAGTAATGATTTGAACCGAATGCTGATGAAAGTTAAAGAGGAAAGCACAAAAGCAGAACTACAGCTGAACATCAAAAAAGACTAAAGTAACGACAAAAGAAGATTTATGCAACTTTGATAATGTGGACATTTAACTTGTCAAGGATTATCAATACCTTGGCACAGTCATTAACCAAAATGGAGACAATAGTCAAGAAATGAGAAGAAGGCTAGGACTGGGGAGGGCAGTTATGAGAGAACTAGAAAAGGTCCTTCAATGCAAAAATGTATCACTGAACACTAAAGTCAGGAACATTCAGACCATGGTATTCCCGATCTCTATGTATGGATGTGAAAGGTGGACAGTATTTTAATTATTATTTTTTAAATAATACACCACATTCTTCTCTGTTCCCTACTTTCGCATTCCAATCCCCCAATTATCAGCACATTTTGGTGTGTGATCAATTTCTTCCTGTACTTCTGCATAAAATCTCTCCAATTCCTCTTCTTCTGCATTTGCTGTTGGAGCATGGACTTGGATGATGATTATGTTAATAGGTTTCTGATTTAATCTCATTGATATCAGCCCCTGGGCTTCTTTTTGGCTTTGACCCAGCTGCGTCATTAGTAACAGCGTTACTCATACATGTCCTTCCCCAGTAGCTCGGTGAGTGTCTTCTGACCTGGAGGTCTCATATTCCAGCACTATCTCGTGTTGCATTTTGTATACTTTGTTCATAGGGTTTTCATGGTAAGGGGTATTCAGAGGTGGTTTACCATTGCCTTCCTCTGAGTTTGGATGCATCTTAGTCTGGTGTCTCAGCTTTGGCCATTCCGCCTTGGGTGCCCCTGCTAGGAGTCTAGCCTCTTGGTCTAGACTCCTGATGGCACTGCTGTCAGCTTCTTCAACACTCTCAAACCCCATCACCACGTTAAGGTGTGCACCCTAGAGGGGGCTATCTATACATGCTAATTACAAGATGGAAACATTCCATATATGTGACAAAGTGGGCCGCAGTCCATGGAAATGTAAGCCACAATAAATCCAAAGATCATTAACAAAACTCTTGTCTGCTTTTTTTTCCTGCTGCTGAGAAGTATGTCTACTTCTGTGGAACTGACATATCCAGGACACTTGAATTTTGAATGCAATTGGACATTGAAAATATGACTTAAATAAAAAGCAATTTGAAATTTTTGAATTTGAAATTACATACCCCAAATGTGAGAGGCCCAAATGGAAATGTCAGCAAAAGTCAAAGATTTGCAAAAGTTTGCTCTGGCTACAGCTTTCACTTCATATAGAACCTTAGACCGAAGGTTCTCTTTCTTGCCAACGTCTCCTTTGGGCTACAGCCATCCCCAAAAGGAAAGTCTGTCTTTCATCCTTGTTATATTGGAAAATAAATTAGTTGGACTCGCACTATCAGGGAGTCTGTCATTAGGGGAATGTTTGTCTTTTTCTGTCTCCCTTGCAGTTTCTATCAAGGGCTTGAGTATGAGGGGTTATATCTCTTTTTTATCTCTCTTATGTGTTAACTTGGAAGAGGAGGAAAACAGAGGAGATATTTTATCTGAGTGTGTGCTCTGGAAGGATTGTTGTCATTGCTGTGGTGTCCATATGTATTCTCTCTCTCTCTCTCTCTCTCTCTGAGCTCCTTTCTCTAAGAAAATGGCCTGAGATATTTCCACTAAAAAGGGGGAGGAGGGAGAAGCAAGTGGATTCGATTTCAGGTGAGTTTGGTCCGTCTAGTTATTAAAGTTATAAAAGTGAATATAAAAAGCCACCCGCTCTCATCCTCCGCTCTCTTCACATCTCTCCTCTAGCCCTCCTTTACCAAGCTGTAGGCCTCTTGAAAGTTTAAAGTGCCTTAGATTTTTTTCCAGCTGTTTTACATATGTTCCAGACCTGTCATGTGGCACATTTGGGTGCTTGCTCCCCCTCCCCAAAGAAGACTTGTGAGCCAGTAAAGTTGGAATAATGTACAATTAATTAAAATATAACAAAGTTTGGAGAATCTGAGAGCCAGTGTGATGTAGTGGTTAGAGTGTTGGACTACGACCTGGGAGATCAGGGTTCGAATCCCCACACCGCCATGAAGCTCATTGGGTGACCTTGGGGTAGTCACTGCCTCTCAGCCTCAGAGGGAGGCAATGGTAAATGGTAAATGGTAAATACGAATGGTATTCGTAGGGTCACCATAAGTCGGGATCGACTTGAAGGCAGTCCATTATCATTTTGGAGAACCTGCAGACAAAATAAACCAAATTTGAACTGTACGGGCCGGTAAGGATCTCATCTCAATCTGGTAGGGAAGTATCCCTCTAGCCCCCTGGGCATGTAATTCAGCCAAAGGCTGTGGCTCCCCAGCAAAGGATGGGAAAGGACACCCTCCTTGCAAAGTGAGCCTTGGCTATGGACTGTTCTGGCATTCACCTAATGTGCAAGTCAGGCCACCCCCCAACTCCTCCCAGGCATAAAGCATTGGCAACTCCCTAAGGGTGCCCCTTTCCCCAAAAAATGCCTCAGTGTACCTCCTATTTACCCACCAGTTCCCCCACCTGCTCAAACTCCGTTCCAAAGGCAAACACCCAGCTCCTCAAAAGCCAACTTAATTAGGACCCCGGCAGTATGAAGCAGGCAATGTGAAAAAAGATCCTTAAAAGCAGGTTCCAACCAAAACATTCCTACTCAGCCCCTAAGCAGCAACTGGCAAACCCCAAACTGCATATAGGAAGGGTGGAAAAAGAGCACAAAAAAGTAGAGGTGGGGCAGAGCAGGCTTTTAAACCCTGCTCTGCCCCTGCACAATAGGCTAAAACCCACCACATGACCTTGCACAAGTCTCCTTTGTATAGAAGGGATGGGTGCAGGCCAACTCACCCCTGTTGAAGGTGGGAACAACATTGTTTGAACATGTGAACACTATATCTATGGGCAGATGGATGGATACACATCCATGGAGGGATGTGCATGCAAGCCCTGCCCCCAATGTCCATATCTGTGTTGCACCATCTACTCCATCCACAAAATTCTCCATGTTGCGTGGAGAAGGTCTGCAGGCAGCTTCTAATCATGTTCATTTGAACATGAGCAGAACACCATGTGTGATCAGGGCCTTGGATTGTGCAAAGAGTTCTACTCATGTTCAGGTAGACACAAGTAAAAGCTCCCTGCAGAGCTTCCCTTCACAATATGTGGTAGGCCAGGGATTGAGAGGGATGGGTGCACCACAAGGAGGCTGAAGGTGGGGCTTGCATGAACATCCCTGTCCACACTTTGAGCCTTCACTGAAACTGATTTATGAGATTAACCAATCAACCAACCCCAAAGAATGTTTAATTTGGATTCCAACCAACCCAGGTGATTTCCTCCAAAAGGTTTGCTTCCAAAACGTGGGTATTAAATTTTGGGATCAAATTTCACCAGAAAAATACAATACCTGAAAATGTAACAAAAATCCAAATTTTGCACATCATATTTTCAGACCTGGCCTTAATGTGTGACAGAGCAATCCATCTCCCCCTTTATCATGCTGTAAGGGTGATGGATTGAGCATAGCTGTCCCTCTGCCTAGCCCTGCCATCCTCTGCTATCCTAGGCAGTATTCCACCTGCAGAGTGTAGCAGTTTCACTCTGCTAGCGTAGGGCAATGGGTGGGTCAACAGAAGTGCCTCTGACAGGTTCCCATCTGACGGCAGCCTGCAGAAAGCCCCACAAGATGCACTTCAGGAGCAGAGAAGGGGCTCTGCCTGTGCCATATCTTTTGCCCTGACCACCATGCTCAGCAGGGCTGGGGATGCAGCAGTGGCCCCATTGCTACATTAAACCCCACTGGGAAGTGGCCAGTATTAGCACTGTACCCATGGTTCTCACCCCCAAATTACATGAAGTGTTGCCACGATTGCAGCTGGCAATCCTGCTCTGGCTCCATATTCATGCTGGACCTCCACATCTTTCAGATGGTGGAACTCCTCCCAGGTAAGCTAGAAATACTTTTTTCCCATAGTTAAGATATAGAATCGATCCACGCAAGAAGTGGTGAAGGCAACCAAGTTAGATGTCTTTAAAGAGGGATTCAGCAAATTCATTGGGGAAAAGGCTATAAATGCCTATTAGTCAAGAGGGGGGTTTATTACCTTCAGGATCACAGGCAGCATTTCACTGAATGCCAGTCATTGGAGAACCACAGTAGGAGATGGCTACTACCTTCCCAGAAGCATCTGGCTGGCCCCTGTGGGGAACAGAAAGATGGTCTAAATAGGCTTTTGGTCTCATCTAGCAAGGCTCTTTGCATGCTTTCCCATTCTTAAGCTGCTAAGGGCCAACCTGCCGTAATCGGGGGTTTTTTTCCACAGCTGGAATTAAACTGAGGTGGTCAGAAGCCACCAGACAGAAGGCTGGTAGGGTGGCCTTGAAGAGACAGCAGGGCTTCTGGTCACCCAGCATTTAAACACCCTTCCTCGTTCAGGCCTGGCAAGGAGGAATCCTGAGCCAGATATAGCAATGGGCAAATCTGTCAGTTTTGAGTCTCCAGGTTTCTCATTTTTTCCAACCTCAGATTCAGTTCTCTACATTCCCACAACAATGCAATTAAATATATATCTATATCGCATTAAAAATTGCCAGCATTTTAGTGTGAATTTTCAGCAGGGAAGAGGGTGGGTTGGCTCTGCCTGTCGTTGGCTGAGGTGCCGCCTTCTGTTGGCCTCTCTGCCTTCCGCCCTACCACTCTCAAAGGGCACCAGCTGCCATTGAAGGGCCCACAAGAGAGAAAGGAGAGGAACAGACGGACTGCCAGGCCAAAGGCATGCTGGCACTTCATGCAAAGACTGCTAGAGACACTATATGGTATTGTGCTGTGAGTGTCAAACTCCTTTATGCTGGCTTTGTTAATGCCACAAATGCTCTCCCTGCCTTGTTCCTGAGTGTGCATGGCAAAGGTATCAGCCTCCATCATCTCCCTTTGCAATCGTCCCTCGCTGTTTTCTTTCCCTTCCTTTTGGCCTTGTAAGGGAACATTTTACAAATGGGTGAATATGAGAGCAGAATAGAGAAAGTTGTGGTCATACATATTTAAAAGTGAAGTTTGCAAGAGGCTGCAGAGATAACGGCGCATATTTATTTATCTTTGGGAAGCTTTGTTGTAGTTCCTAGAGTTCTCCTTGACACCTTATCTATCACAGCGTTTCCACTGCATATTCTAACATTGTGCTTCTTGTAATCTTTGGATGTAAACAAAAGCTTTCTCCCACTCCCGCCCTTCCCTTTTTTTCCCTCATGACACAATCCCATCCTGACAAAAGGAGAGGCTGACTATTGATTCATCTGCTCCAAAAAAAAAACCCTCTCGAAAGATAATTTGAAATACCACCCAATCCAGTAAATTCCCAATATATGACAGATTTCTCTTCTCTCTTTCCGCCCCCCCCCTTTTCTTATTAGAATTCTCATAGACTGTATCTGAAGTGCACATACATTTACATCTGGAGGCTGAAATTCTGCAGTGTTTTGATTCAAATGCAAGCAAACAAGAATGCACAGAATAGACTATTTGCCCTCACCCCTTTTGGAAAGCCTGTGTGGTGGTTCATCTTGTATCCATCCCTTTCCAAAACAATTGATTTTATTTATTTATTTATTTTCCAGTGTGCAAAGCACATACCTATATTTCTATTGATATTTCTGCTTTCCTCCTATATATTGTCAACTCAAGTCCCAGGCTCCTGTAGGATCGCCAGAACAGATAACACTATATCCCCAATGCAGATCCAAGTTCTTGCTGTGGCTTGCATGCACATCATTCTGCACAGTTGCCTGAGATAGGTCTCAGGTTCCACGTTGTCCTAAGCCAAAGGTAGCCAATGTGGTGCCCTCCAAATATTTTAGACTACAACTCCCATAATTTCTCACTATTGATCATGCTGGCTGGGACTGATGGGATCTGTACTCAGCAACCTCGGGCTACCTCTGCCCTAAGCAGTGTAATGCAGATGAAATTATTACTCTTCACATGAATAATTGGATGAAATGCTCAAAAGCTTGCGCATCCCATGATACCATTTTCAAACCTTGGGGAGGAGAGGCATACTGTGCAAACAGAAGGATCCTGGTTCAGTCTGTGACATCTTTATCTAGGTCTGTAAAACGCCTCTGTCCGAAGCCCTAGAAAGCCTGCCAGTCAGGATGGACAATCCTGGACTAACGGCCTGGCTTGCTATAAAGCGCCAACCTCTGTTTCTGAAATGGCTACTTATTTGAAAGGCTTGTCTGAATCTTCAAGAACTAATATGGACATTTTTTAGCCAAAAGAAATATCGGGTTGTATTTTCGTGGGCTGTAGGCAGAGGAGGACATGGGTCAAACCACCAGAGCTCACCTCTTCATTTCTATTCTCCCTTCCCCTTTCTTTTCCTACCAGAAAAGTGCTCCTGCTACTGGTGTCACCAATGGAGGAAAAAATATACGCTTATGTAACAGTGCAAATTAACCACTGGAATATCCTACCCTTTCCAAAATAACACGTCTGTATTTGCAAATAAATGCCCCAAAACTACAATCTCACTTTTTGGAAGAGAAGAAATGTCTATGGAAATTATAGCAAAGAGTTCACATATATCTCCTTTTGTCTCCGTATCCACCATCACCAGGAGATGATCAAATGCACCAGAAAAGCTGGCAGACACATTGCTTTGCAAAAAAAAAAAAAGGGCTCAGTGCTCAGTAGCCTAAACGAAAGGGAGGTGTGGAGAATTAATCAAGTTTCAAATGTTGCATTTTGTTACCTCCTCCTTATTGTTGGAGCTGTACCTATGGAACAAATCCTGTGTGATTTGCCAGGCACTGCTTTCCAGCCTAGCCTTTGCAGTGTTGGGGCTGGATTATTTTCTGTCTCTTCTGTTTGCCGGTCTGTTTCTCTGCAGGTACCAAAGGCTTTATTTAGTCAGCCGACTCAGTCATTTCCCCAGCGTCACTCTGGGATCCAGGGAGATGCTGCCCACTTGAAGCAGAGCCCAGTGCTCAAAATAGTCTCCCATATGCCGGTTTCTTTCCTCACCAGCTTAGGGTGGATGCACCTCATTATTTTTAATTCTTCCTGTGCCTGCATTGTTATTACCACTTTGGAGGTGATGGTGACTTAAATAGAAATGGGTGTGGGTGGCTGTTGAGTTTTAGGTGCCACTTAAAAAGAGAGAGAGTAAAGCCTGCATGTGCTTCTTTCCAAAAATCAAGGGGGAGCATGGAGACTGACAGAAGACAAAACATGTATGAACACTTTACTCCAGACATGGTTCAACACACACACACACACACACACACAGAGAGAGAGAGAGAGAGAGAGAGAGAGAGAGAGAGAGAGAGAGAGAGGCATTTTAGAATGGAAGCTAAGGTCAGCTCCCATTTGTGGTGCACACCCACCCAAAATGCAATGCCCTGACCCATATGGCTATAAAAATTATTGTTCTGCCCAGAGCTTGGAAAAGTTACTTTTTTGAACTACAACTCCCATCAGCCCAATCCAGTGGCCATGCTGGCTGGGGCTGATGGGAGTTGTAGTTCAAACAAGTAACTTGTCCAAGCTCTGGTTCTACCCAAATGATAGATCTATAAAATCCATTTCATAGATCTGAGGGTCAGGGTACTACAATCTGAGCAACTTCGAATGAGGTGGGAGCTGAGCTTGGCTCCTGTTCAAAAGGAACACCCCACTGAGAAGCATTTAGGTGTCCATTGAGGGAGGGCGGTGGATGTTGGTGCAGCTGAATTAAATCAGTGAGGAGCCCTTCAAGTTCCTGGAGTCTTTGGCCCGTGCTTGACCTGATAGACTGCCGTTGCCAGGCCTGTTGTAGAATGTATGTGTGCTTCTGTAAATCCCAAACGATTTAGTTTGCACCCCAGAATACCAGCCATTTAGAACCAGAAGTACAAGGAGTGGAAAAGAGAGAGCACGGAATTCTCAGCCTGTTCTCCTCATTGTAAAGGGTTCCACGATCCGTCACATTCCACACCGCGGTCCTCCGCCAGGTTCTTTTATCTTCTAACAAGCACACGATTCTGCTGCTCCATTCCTCTTTCCTTGAATTCCATCATCGATCATTAATGCAGGCCAGACTGCGAAGGTGGCTTTCTATTGAGCAAATTCAGCAGCCAACGGGGAAAGAGATTGATGTCTCTGCACCAGGAATTTTTTGGCCAGCCGAGAGCTTCAGCAATATGATAAGACCAAAGTAGCATCTGGTCTCATTGCTTAGTAGAAAGCCTCATTTTCTGCAGACATTTTGGGTACGATAATGAACTCCCTTTATTGCTATGATTAGGCATCAAATTATTCCATTAAACTGGAGTATTATAATTATTATTATTATTATTATTATTAATCATCATCATAATCATCTCAGTGGCAACAGGGATGCTGAGTAGAAGGAGACTTTGTGTTTGAGTGTAAATATGGAATGTAATAGAGTAGTATACTACTTCATGGCCTCAGTAATGATCTGGTATAATTAGCAGGGCAACCAAGGGAACTGGCAAAGACTAATTTATACATTTTAGAAAAGTGTTAAGTTCTGCAGGAGGAATGATAGTATGGTTCATGTTGCAAGAATTATGTGTATCATAAATAATGGTGTTTTGGAAGATGTAAGGATGAAGAATTTTGGAAGATGGAAGGATGAGTCAGAGAAGAAATGTCATTCCCTTATTCCCTCAAAGAGAGCTGAATGTGGGCAAGAAATGATCTTAAAATTCGAATTATCTCTCAAAATTTACTATTTTCCAGTAATCTGTTGTCAAGGTGGATATTTTGGAATTTGATCCTTGTAACATGTAACCTTCTGCAAATTTGAGATCACACATTTGTAGATGTAAGCAACACGCTTGGCATTTATTACCATAATTCATGCCTCACAGTTGGTGATTAGACTGAATCTGAAATTAGGATTTTAGAAAATGGTGCCTTAAAAACAAACACAGCTATTGTGGCATAAATTTTCTTCATACATGTCATCTATTCCCTGAACCACTATGCATTTCATTTCAATAATTAAGTTCTGAAGCATTTCATTCTTTCTAGGCAAGGTTAACACAGATGGAGGTCACATTAAGACTTAATGAAGCATTGTGTACAAGGAAGCCTCACACTGTCTGTAGTGGGTTCTGGTCCCTGAATCTGCTACAGTTAGTTATGTCTTGAGATCTTCCTTCTGGCTGTTTGCATACTCTGGGCACATAGAGACACAACATTCCAGTGCTTTGCTATATTTATTTTATGGAGGTGACTGGAAAGGAAAAGTTCTGTTCTATAATTGTTTTGGGATTCTGACACTAGGCTAATTCTCTGGTTTAATTCTGCTCAGAAATTCAGATTCTGGAATGCACCTGACAAAATTCTACACATGCCCCATTGATCCAAATTTTAGGTCCTAAAAGCAGAACATATAAAAAGCATCAGGTTGCATCCAAACATGGTTTTGCACCAGCAGAAAGCATTATGCTTGCACAAAGTGGTGCACCCAAATCTCCATAGTTCCACCAGTCAACTGCAGCCCTCTGTGCCATATTCCACAGTGATTTGAAACATTCTGGAGGCAAGCACAGAGGGCTGCTATGAGTAAGGGGCAACAGTAAAAATTAGGAGCCACACATTGCGTGAGTGCACATGCATTCTACTAGTGCAAAGCCACTGTTGGATACAACCAATTCATTCATTCATTCATTCATTCATTTTACTTGTATAAAAATAAAAACAAAATTGCCATGCAATGGTGAAATTGTACAAATATATGTCTTTCCATGGAACAGAATGGAAAGACATATATTTGCTCAATTTCACCATTGATGAGCAGGGGGAGGTTCTTTGGTTTTTCCCAGTGTACTGGGGATGCACTATTTCATTATTTGACCATATACCTTGCACCAATTCACATTTTTTGCAAACTGAAAATAACTAAATAAAGCTGTTCTTTCAAGAACAACAAAAAGTGTACCAGTTCAGTTCTCCCCTCTTAGAAGTATTCCAAGGCAAACTTCGGGAATACAGCCAGATCCTGCATAACAAAATTCAATATAGAAACCATTTTGGAAGTAAAGAACCCCAAAATCCAGCTGAGGCAGATTCCATTACCACCCCTTTTTATTTTTCTACAGGGAATATGGGAAATCCCTGTCCACTTTCACTTCCTTATTTCTTCCTGCAAAAAGAGATCATTGTCAAAAAAAATGGGGAAGCGTCATAGCTCAGTGGAATAGCATCTGCTTTTCATGCAGAAGGTCACAAATTCAGTCATTGGAATCTCCAAGTAGGGTTGGGAGAGTCCCTGCCTGAAACCATGGAGAGATGCTACGAGATAGTATAGACAATGCTGAGTAGAGTTACCAGGTCTTTGTTTTTTGGCCGGAGTCTCTGGGGGTTTTTTTGGGGGGGGCTCTCTGATTAGCACCCCTTAATCTCCAGACTCTCAGCTTCAATTTAAAAAGAATTAAGTTTCTAAGTGGTCCGGTTCCCAAGATACACACCAAAATGTCAGCCGCCCCCCGTGTTTAATCTATTTAACTGATACAACGCTGAAGTTGGTTCCTAGTTCCCAGTTCCTTATTTGCCTGAAAGTTCAAAACACTAAAAAAGAAGAAGAGTTGACAACTACAGCAACTTCAAACCAAACTTAACATGTCTCTGAACCCCAAAATATATGTTGGGGTACCCTGTATGATATATGCTTAATGGGGTGAGATTGCCCCTGCAGGACCAGGTCCGCAGCCTTGGGGTTATTTTGGACTCCAGGCTGTCCATGGAGGCTCAGGTTTTGGCGGTGAGTCGGGCAGCCTGGTATCAATTACATCTGATACGAAGGCTGCAACCCTACCTCCCTGTTCATCTTCTCCCACAGGTGATACATGCCCTGGTCTCCTCTCACCTAGACTACTGTAACGCGCTCTATGTGGGACTATCCTTGAAAATGGTCCGGAAATTACAGCTGGTACAAAATGCGGCAGCGCGCTTGATTAAGCGCGGTCGTAGTCGTGACCATGTCACACCAGTATTAATAGATCTTCACTGGTTACCAGTTGTTTACCGGGCCCAATTCAAGGTGTTGGTGTTGACCTTTAAAGCCCTATACAGTTTCGGCCCAGTCTATCTGAAGGAGCGCCTCCAGAATCACCAATTATGCTGCCTGACAAGATCAGCCTCGCAAGACCTTCTGTCGGTCCCACCAGTTAAAACAGCTAGACTGGTGCGGACCAGAGAGAGGGCATTTTCGATCATGGCCCCCACCCTCTGGAACTCCCTTCCTCTCGGTCTCCGACATGCTCCCTCCCTGACAGGTTTTCGCAAAGCCTTAAAGGCCTGGCTATTCAGGCGGGCCTATGGAATGTGGGAGGATTGATTTTTATGTGGTTTTAACTGGAATTGTTCTAAACTGATTATGATTATGTTATTGGTTTATTATGTTGTATACTATGTATTGTTTTTACCATTGTAAGTCACCTAGAGTGTCCACTAACCTGGAGAGATAGGCGACCAATAAATAAAATTTATTATTATTATTATTATTATTATTATTATTATTATTATTATTATATCACTGTGATCGGGGACTCTCCCCGTCAAGAATAACAATACATTTATGCAATCAAAATCATCAAGCGTCTGATATTATCATAAATACATAATGATGTCATAAAATCATAAAAAATAAGTAACTGGGGTGCCCACCCCAAACTCAACTCTGGGACAGGACAAATCATGTGCCCAAGGAAAGGGGAGGGTGTCCTCTACGAGATGCCACTGTGTCCCGTCTGGCCTAGAGCTTCTGCTGGGTGCAGGGGAAGGATGAGGGCATCTATGCAGACAGAAAGGGTAAAGAATCTTCTTACTCTTACTCATTTCTCAGACCTCTTTCTGTAAAGAAGTTTGGAGCAGCCACATTAAAAGATAAGGACAGGGCATTCCAGGCAGGGGGTTGCCAACCCTGCTTGGATATGGATCTCTTTGCAGAGGATCCCTAGTCAAACTTTACCAACAGCACAATCCAAACTATATCTACTCAGAAGTAAGTCCTGTTGAGTTCTATGGGGGCTTAGTCCTTTAGTACATGTGTTTAGAACTGCAGCCTTCAGGGGCATCCATCTTTACTCCTGAATGCTCCCATCTAACATCTCCACAACATTAGGCTCCTTTCTTCCTACAGTGACCTTCTGGTGACTGGCCTGGCCTGAAGGCACTTAAACCCTTCTTGCCGAAAGCAAGTAGGCTAGATTAAATGTTCCCTACCCAGGCTCCATCTTTTAGCTAAGATGTCTAGCTTAATTTCCAATCAGATTTTTTTTTAATTGTACGCTCCAAGCAACTGTGGTTGATGCTTAATGTATCATGCTTAATAACATCACTCGGGCCCGCCCCATGACATCACTCAGGCCCGCCCCTAAAATCTCAGGTTTTGGGATGCTTCTGACCTGGCAACCCTAATGCTGAGGTAGATGCAGAGCTTGGAAAAGTTACTTTTTTGACTTACAACTCCCATCAGCCCCAGCTAGCATGGCCACTGGATTGGGCTATTGGGAGTTGTAGTTCAAAAAAGTAACTTTTCCAAGCTCTGGGTAGATGGCCCAATGGTCTTGCTTGGTAGAAGAGAGCTCCCTATGTTCCTGTGACAGATTCATGCTCCCCATAGTGGTGTATCAATATCTGCGTTGATGCAAAGGTCAGAAAACAGAGTAAGGTATCATGGAGGAGGTGGAGGAGGAAGAGCTGGCATTGCACCTGATCCATTCCACTGTCATGTATAAAATTGTCTTGGGGAGGTGCAGAGACTCTACGGTTCTCTCAGCTTACTATTTGTGGAGGGTGGGGAATGACCAGAATATATGGTATGCTTCCTCTCTTGCCCCTACACAAGGTCAGAGCAGGAATATCTGTGCTATAGGTCTAGCCACTCAGAAGGATCATGCTCCCCATCATGATCCCCCTAATTGTTACACTCCAACCGCCCTTCATTTTATCCACATCCGTCATATTGCTACAACACCACTCCTTCTTGACAAATTTCAGATTCTTCACCAACTCTTATATTGACTTAGGGATTTATTGAGCAATTGAGTTGTTTGACGTATTGATTTCCATCACATCTTTTGACTACAGGCTGCGAGTGTTCTGGGAACAGGATTTGGCAATGAGGGGCAGAGAGGTCATCAATAGCAAGGTGTTTTACAAGCTTTATCTTCCTTGTCCTCCCAGCAAACAGGATAATCCTATGAGGAAGGTTAGAGTAATCGCTTTTTCCTCCTAAAATTGGGAAATTGAACTGAGAGAGAATGTGGTCTGGCCAATGCAGAAGGAAGTCACCAATTTGACTTCCCAAGTTGCAAGCAAAGTTATCTCTCTACCATCCCCAAAGTTTGGACTGATACAGCTAACTCTTCCTCAGAGGTCATTTCCTTCAAACATAGAAGGTTGTATTCAACTAAGGCCAAGTCAGAGTAGACTCCTAGACATTCATGAACCTAAGTTAGGCATATCAAGTAACTTCAAGAAGTTTACTTTGAGTAGAACTAGCATACCATCCAGAGTCTATTATTAATTAATTCATTAAATTTATATCCTGCCCTTCCTCCCAGAAGAAGCCCAGAACAGCAAATAAAAGCAATAAAAACACTTTAAAACATCTTAAAATAGAACATATTTAAAAACATCTTAAAACAAAACATGTTAAAACATTTTTAAAAAACAACTTTTAAAACATTTTAAAAAGCAATTCCAACACAGACACAGGCTGCGACAAGGTCTCTACTTAAAAGGCTTATTGAAAGAGGAAGGTCTTCAGTAGGCGCCAAAAAGATAACAGAGATGGTGCCTGTCTAATATTCAAGGGGAGGGAATTCCACAGGGTCGGTGCCACTACACTAAAGGTCCGCTTCCTATGTTGTGTGGAAGAGACCTCCTGATAAGATGGTATCTGCAGGAGACCCTCACCTACGGAATGCAGTGATCAACTGGATATATAATGGGTGAGACAATCTTTGAGGTACCCTGGCACCAAGCTGCATAGGCTTTATTCACCAAAACTAGAACCTTGAACTTAGCCTGGAAGCTAATGGGCAGCCATTGCAATTCTTTGCAGGGTGGTATGTTGGCGACACACTGCCTCAGCAAGCAGCTGTGAGCATTACAACTATGCTGCTGTCTTGTATCAGGGAAGTTTCCTGGCCTACACATTCCTGACAAGATCCAACTTTCACTACTAAATTCCCATTGGATAGCTCCTTGGTTGACCTCTTAAATACTTGCTTTTGCCATATGTGACATCTTGAACTCATGGACATAGACAATAGGGAACACTAACACCAGAACTCGTGGACACCCAATGAAGATGAATGCTGCAAGATTCAGGACAGACAAAAGAAAGCATTTCTTCATGCAGTGCATAGTAAACTATGGAATTCGCTCCCACAAGAGGCAGTGACAGCCATTACCTTGGATGGATTTCAAAGAGGAATAGACAAATTCATGGAGGATAAGGCTATCAATGGCCACTAGCCATAAGGGCTATGTTCTGCCTCTATAGGCAGAGTCAGTATGCTTACAAACAGGAGTTGCTGAAGACCACAGGAGGGGAGAGTCCTCTTTGCAGTCAGGTCCCGCTTGTGGGTTTCCCATGGGCAACTGTTTGGCCACTGTGAGAACAGGATGCTGGACTAGATGGGCCATTGGCATGATCCAGCAGGGTCTTCTTATGTTCTTATGAAGGCTAACTGAAGGAATCACAAGTGGGGAGAATGCTGTTGCCTACCAGGGCACAGTGGGGAGGGGAATGGAAGCCGTTACACACAAAAAATTGGTGGAGAATATGCAGAGAAAATCCTGTAAGTTATCTATTTTTGGGGGGGAGAGGAAGAAAAAGTCTCATAAAATTTCATAGAAACATGACTTCAGAGAAATTTGGGCTCAGTTCTAGAAAAATAAAATCTGCAAATGATCCATTTGGACTCCCATCCAGAGCAATTTGCCCCTATCCCAGCATCCCACTTGGTGGACAGGAAGAGGGAGAAAGAAAATGAGGGGAGTTGTGTGTGTGTGTGTGTGAGAGAGAGAGAGAGAGTTAAACTGTGGAAGAGGCAGTAATGGCCACCAACTTGGAAAGAGGTTTAAACAAATTGATGGAGGATAAGGCTTTCAGTGGCTACTAGCCATAATGGCTATGTTCTACATTCACTATCAGAGGTACTATGCTTCTGAATACCAGTTGCTGGAATCCACAGTTGGAGCGAGTGCTCTTGTGCTCAGGTCCTTCTTGCAAGTTTCCCATGGGCAACTGTACACTGGAAGAACAGGATGCTGGAACTGCTGGTCCATTGTCGTGATCCAGCAGGCTCTTCTTATGTTATGTTCATTGTCTTGTTTTTTAATGTCATGCTCAGGAGGACAGTATAGACTGGTTGCCAGTTAGGGTTGCCAGGTTCATGACCTGAGACTGATCCTGTATCTTTAGGAGAAGAGAAAGTCAGCCAAGTGCAGGTGTTCTTGCAACACTGTAATGGGAAAAACCACAAGGTGGAATTCTCCCTCCCCCCTGCACATCTTTTAAAGATACAGAAGACCTCTTGGTTACCAGGCCCGGCCTCCAAGAGGTGTTCCGTATCTTTAAAAGTTGTGCAGGGGGAAGGGAGTGTTGCAAGAACACCTGCACTTGGCTGACTTTCTCTTCTCCTAAAGATACAGGATCAGTCACAGGCCAAGAACCTGGCAAACCTATTGCCAGTTCTTTTCTGGTCTCAGTTCAAGCTGCTCACAGTAGTGTTTAAAGCAGTATGTGACATGCAGAGCAATCCAACTTCTGGGAAGCCGGAAGAGGGTGGGCCACCGTAGGAGGAGCCAGTGAAAAGCTCTGAAGCTTCCTCCTCTCGCTGGGGAACCACTGCCCCAGCTAAACGCTGGCTCCATCGTGAGCTGTGCACATGAGCCGGCTGGGAAGCACGGGCTCTGGGAAACAGGCCTCCTGGGGTGTAAGTAAGCTCTTCATGGGCCACAATGGGGCCTATTTAAAAATATTCTGAATATGTCATAGTGTGCACCCCCCCCACACACACACACACCACACCCAAAAAGACTTTGCTAAAAGGAGCTTCTTTAATGGAGGATTTGGTAACTGAGGTATGTACCAGTTTCTGGAAACCACAGGAAGGGAGAGCACTGTTGCACTCAGGTTCTGCTTGCAGGCTTCCCATGGGCATCTGGTTGGCCTCTGTGAGAACACCATGCTGGACTAGAGGACCATTGGCCTAATCAAACAGGGCTTATGGCTGTATTCCAGGATGTAATTTGTCCCTCATGTAAGTCTTAACATTGGAAACCATATGCCAAGTTGAATCGTCTTGAGTTTACTACAGGACTCTGTGACAGTTGGGCACATAACCCTGACAGGTCTCCACTTCTGGAAATTGAAGTTGTAAAGACTGCTTTGGGCTTTTCACCACTCCCTGGGGGAAAGAAGAATGCATGGCAACCCTTTCAGACACTTTTCAAATCTGCTCTGAGTTCCTTCCACCTTTACACACCTATTTAAACACAACAATAAATAATGTGATTGTATGGTTGCATTTAGCAGTCTTGCAAAGCCCATGTTTCATTTTTGCCTGAAGAATCCATATGCCACATTTTTTAAAAAAAATCAAAAATAAAAGCAACTATATAAAAATCTGATCAAGATTAAAATTCTGAGTGCACACTGGGGATTTTTTATTTTTATTTTTGGTAGAGGATGTATATCCTGTAACTACCTTCAGTTTCTGGTAAAATTTGGTAGTGTCTCTAATTTTATCCCAGTATTCCTCTCATTATAGCTTGTGGGGAAGACGAGACCATTTTGCTAAAGCAAACATTCATTCCCTTCCCTTCCCAGCCCCCAGCTCAGCTTGGATTTTCCCTTGGCCTTTAGAACCTCTTGTTGATTTTACATCTTACTGATATAAAATTGTCCCACTACTGATTTTACATCTGTCCTTATGTTGTTGCTTCTGCTGAGCTAGTCTAGACTCCCGACGTGCTGTTCCAAATGGAGGCCTCTCCTGTGAATGCAGCTGGTAAGGAATCAGCAGTAGTGCAAGATGGCAAGTCCAAATTACTTACATCAAAAGCCATCACTGGGGTGGGGGAAGGGGGAGGACTGAATCAAACTTTGATTCAAAAGCAGCCCAAAGGTAGCAATCAAGAACGCTGGTTGCAGTGGCTAATAAAGCTGAAAAAGTTATCCTCCAAATCCCATTGTCACCCCAAAAGCAGTTATTTCAAGGGGAGCCCTTCAGACCCTCCCCATTTCCTACCTTTATCATGGCAGAGCTTGGAAACGTTACTTTTTTTGAACTACAACTCCCATCAACCCAGTCCACTGGCCATGCTGGCTGGGGTTGATGGGAGTTGTAGTTCAAAAAAGTAACTTTTCCAGGCTCTGTATCATGGCAACTGTTGGCAACTGTTCAGATACATCTCCCAGCCATCATGCTTTTCTCTGTTTCACCCTCCTCAAGTGGTCTCTGCCAATCAGGAATCTTGTGTGATTATATCACAGGAGTATGAAGCCAATCAGACTGAGTTGCATGCTGAGGTCACTAAGGGAAATATATGAGCTCAGGTCACCAATAGAGATTAGAGTGAAGAGGTTGTTTCCACTTCTGGTCAAATGGATGATAGTAGCCAATTAGGGATCACTCTAAGAATTTATTTTCAGCCTTACTACAATGGGTAAATGCCAAAAGAGGGGGAACGATTCCAATGAATGTTGTGCATGATAACCCCCATACCTTTGGCTCAGTGAGTACACATTTTTTAAAAAAATAATCCATTTTTAAACGTTCTAAAGCCCAGTTCACCTTTACATAACCTCATAAGAAATCTAGGCACAATAATTAGTGGGAAATGATGACCTTGGCCGGTTGTTGTGTTACTGTAGCCACTACTCAAATTGGGGACAAGGCAGAAATGTGTTCATGTCAGAGTTTAATGCTAATGTTTGTAACCTGCAATTCCCAAATCATTATGCCAAACAAATGTAGCTATCCTTTGAAACTCGGACCTCTCTGAAATCTGTGATGCAGTTTGTTTGTTTCTATGCCACAAACTCATATATCTATGTAGCGTACAAAATTTTGTTGAAAAGCAAAACGTAACAAAGCAAAGGAAAATTCTTTAACGAAAGTTAAGAGCTACAGAACATGGGTCATCTGACAAGAAAGTTTTATATAGAGTATATAAAATTTTGACACGAAAGGGTCATGTGCCTGGGCAAGTTGTATTCAGTATGGTTTATTTTTTATTCAGGTTATATGGAGCAGGAGAAGTTTTGAAAAGTCCTAGAATAACATTCACTCTTATGGAATGGACAGTAGAGTCAGTTCTTATTCTGGAGGGTGTGAAACATAGGAAGCAATTTAGCTCTCTCAATACTGTCAACACTGGCTGGCAGCAGCTGTCCAGGGTTCCAGGCATGAGTCCCTTCTCTACTTGGAGATGCTGGAGATTGAACTGGGGACCTTCTGCATGCAAGGCAGATGCTCTGCAATTGAGCTATGGCCCTTCCAGCTTCAAAAAGAGACAGAAGTGTGATATGCAGTAAATATGACCTTGTGGGCAGACCAGACCCGTGTAAGTAAGTAAGCAAGGTTTGTTTTGCTATTTCATATTTGTGGATTAAAAAAAAATAAATCCATTTAAAAAGTGTGCACACAGATGCGTACAGTATATTAGTGAAAATGATGTACACCTCAGCATTATATTAGGGGAAATTGCTGGCAGAATATGAAGACAGTAGGCAAACTTGCATGCACATTTTCATGTGGGCATTTGTTAAAGAAAAAGAATCACAAAATGAAACCATGAGAGAAACAGAAACAGAGAGATTCATCCTTCCCTGGTCACAATTGTCACTGAGCCTCACAGGTTTGTGAGTCAGTTGACCTGCAAGGGCTTCCTTTCTGTGCCACTGGCTTCCATAGTCTTGAGAGGAGGGTCTAGGGCAGAGGTGGGGAACCTCAGTCCTGGGAGACAAATGTGGCCCTCCAGGCCTTTCTAAGTGGCCCTCAGGACTCCCACCATGCAACTTCCCCTCCACCAGACCACACCCTGCTTGAGTGCTTTTGTCTCACTGGAATGTGTCCCTGAACTCTGCTAATACTTGCTGCTTGTCTAGAAAGAAGATGGAGAGATGTGTTGTGTGAGTGTGTTGTGTATACACCTCAGCCTTTTGTAGAGCTGGAGTGTAACCTATGGTAGAAAGGTAAGAGTCATATAATTTGCTCTCCTCCCTTCTGCCTTTGGCCCCATCACCACTGTCATGTGGCCCCTGGAAGGTTGCTCATGATGGAAGGTGACTAAAAGAGGTTCCCCACATCATCATCATCATCATCATCGTTAGTAGTAGTAGTAGTAGTAGTAGTTGCCCACCCTTCACCCCAAGGTCCCAGGGAAGGTCACAGCAATTTAAAAATACATAATTAAAATAGTTAAAAACATCCTAAAATTACATCACAAAAAATAGAGTGGTTCCCAAAAATATACATCTCAGGTGTCAAAGGTCAGGGTAAGGAGGTGCATCTTCAGCATTCGCCGAAAGTGGTACAATCAAGTTACCAGACACATTTCAGTGGGGAAGGAGTTCCACAGCTTAGGGGATGCCACAGAGAATGCCCTCTCCCAGGCCACCACCACCACTTCTGAGATTCTGAGGGCAGTGGAACTACCAAAAGGGCCCCTCTGCTGATCTCAACATCTGAGAGGGTTTGTAGGGAAGGAGGAGGACTCTCAGATATTGCAACCAGCAATCTAAATGCCCCGAAGCCAGCAGAGCACGGGCTGGCAGAGGAGGAGACATGCACATGAACCGGCCAGGAAGTGCCAGCTGTAAGTGCTCCCTGTAGGCCACAATGAGGAATCATTAAAATCATTGTACTGCACGGCCTTTTGGCCGGTAGAGTTTGCGGGAGAATCAGGACCCAGGGGAGGGCTCTGGAAATGAGGAGCATCTTGTGTCAGTTGTCCTTACAGCTTCTCCCCCACCACACCCCTGGAATGCCCCATTTTGGGGGCTTCCATCACCTTCTGCCAGCCCTCCATCCTCTGAGCTGGCTGTTCCCAGTGGACCTCTGGTGCCACTGGTGGGCTCCTGGTGGCGCCATGGCTCAGCCAGGGATCCACAGAATCCAACTCACCCCAGCCCAGCGGAAAGGTGAGCTGGATTGCACCCTAAGTCGTTTAGAGCTTTACACAATAACATGAGCACCTTGAATTGGGCCTGGAAATGAACCGGTGGTGGTTTTAAAACAGGCAGGTAAAACAATTGCCTCCGGTGGTGGATGCTGGGGGCAACAGTGGTAGTCTGCGGAGTCCTCTGGGCATTCCTGTTGTTGCAGATCAGATCCCTGTGTTCTTCAGGAAGGGATGGATGTACCTGTCAATTTTGATTTCTCTCAGTTTCTCATTTTCCCACTCTTCAGTCTTCCACTTTTCTGCATCAGTTTTTTTTTAAGTTCTCGTGAAAACTTGTCAGCATTTTAGCGTTAATTTCCCCCAGCATACAAACTTTTTGTATGGAATGTTGCCCGATATACATATTTTTGCAAGCAATATTCCTAATTATACTGTATTTCTATCTGTTATTTTCACCAATATATGCATATATGTAATTTATACATTTTTTGCACACATTATTTGATTGGGGGACCACCTTGGAAATGTCATTGCAAATGTAGAAGAGACACATTTCCGTTTATGTACTGTTTCGAGAAGCATGAATTAGGTAGGTAGGTATTAAAATGCAAAATGAATTGAATTCCACACCCTTCCCTATTCCCAGGTCTCTCATGCATGCTGCAAATTAGCCTGTGATCCTCTGCAACACTGGAGGATGCTAACCCATTTGTCAACTGCCAGTCCAATCAGCTTCAGTATATGGAATATAATGTGGAGAGGGAAGCCATCTTGTCTTTTGCCTCAGGCAAAATATGGCTTGGGCCACCCCTGGGAATTCTCCCTTACTGTCTTGGTGCCTCCGGGTGCTTATTGAAGTCTCTGCTTATATCTGCTACGTCCCGACAGAACCCTGCTGTTGTGATCAACTTCACTCACTTCTTTGTGATATTCCCACCAGCAATAATCGCCATGCACCAATCAAGTTAAACAGAGTAAGTGGAAAGGGGACTTCACACAGTGTCAATGTGGTTGACTGCAAAAACCAAATACTACATGGCTCTTGCACGGCTGCACAACAGGTGGGAGAGTGGGCACCCAACCAAGTGGCCAAGAGAAATTGTTGGGAGCAGAGAGGGCTTAAATAGACCTCATCGGCACTGCCCACGGAAGATACCCATGTGTGTGCCATGTGGATCTGTGTATTCCTCCTGCATCTGGGGCCAGTCACAATGGTGGCCCTGTCTGAACTTCTCCGGGTCGGGCAGACAGTGTGGAAATCTTCATTTCACGAAACCTTGCAGAATGAATCAAGTACTCCTAGTCACTTCCATGTCAACATGCTGAAGAACAGCAACACACATGATCAGTGGCCGGTGCTAACTGATCCTGACACTGAGATATGCCAGGCAGCTGTCAAGGAATGCCACTTTCTTCTGTTTACTCTTTTTTTAAATCAACTAGCAGAAGGAACATCCATCCAGTGGCCAAGAAGAACTTGGAAGCCATTCTGGGCTTCCCCTCTTGCCACCTGTTTCCCATCACACCTCTAAACAGAAAACCCCATCTCTTCCTTCCTTCCTTCCTTCCTTCCAGCCACTGATCAGCAGCTGTAATTCATGGTTCAAGAAAGAGCTCAGGTTGGAAATGGCTGGATTCAGCTCCTGTGTAATTAGATGCCATCCTCTGATTTCCGTGAATAATGGATCCAATTTGTGCCAGGCCTCAATGAGACCTATACATGTTCAATTAAAAGCAACCAAAAAAAATATTGGAGTATTTCTTGAGATCTGATAAAGGCCTGTTCTCTTACTTTTTGCGTTCGGGGTAGGCTTGAAGGGGTAATCATATATGAGTACATGTTTTCAATGCAAACACATAAGCGGACTCTCCACACGTCATGCTAAGTGCATGCACAGGGGAGAACAGCACTGTGCCAACTGGACCTACCCCCAAGTGCATTTGGCATAATCCACTTCCTGTGTAGCTTGGAAGAATTTGGTAACAAATACCTCTGAGTATATGATGAGTGGTGGCAACACCTGCCATCTCTAAAGATGGAGAATTACATTCTTGTATGTTTGTTGGTGCTCTTGGAGGTCACTGATTCATAGGGTCTCCATAAGTCATAGTCGACTTGAAGGCACATAACAAAAAATGTTTGCTGGTATTCTTCTTATTTTGCCTCTTTTCTGTGTTACTACTGTTTCTACAGAGAATCTAACCTAGAAAATTATCCTAGAAAT
Source organism: Rhineura floridana (assembly GCF_030035675.1). Classification (NCBI taxonomy): domain Eukaryota; kingdom Metazoa; phylum Chordata; class Lepidosauria; order Squamata; family Rhineuridae; genus Rhineura; species Rhineura floridana. The sequence continues at coordinate 8,907,439 of NC_084480.1, forward strand.
CTGTGTCAAATTTATTTTTATTAATTTCAAAGCCTTTTTATTGGTCAGTGTCATATTTATTTTTATATATTTATTTGTTTCATTTTTAAACCGCCCATAGCAAATAGCTCTCTGGGCGGTGTACAAAAAGATTAAAATACAAAATATCATAATAAAAACAACCAAACAATAGTAAACACAAACAAGGAACAACAGAAATATAGAAGTTAACACATTAAAATGCCTGGGAGCATAGCCAGGTCTTAACCTGGCGCCGAAAAGATAGAAGCGTAGGCGCCAGGCGTATTTCTTCAGGGAGGCTATTCCACAGTTCGGGGGCCACTACAGAAAAGGCCCTAGATCGAGTAACTGTCCTCCGGGCTTCCTGATGAGTTGGTACCCGGAGGAGGGCCTTAGCTGCTGAGCTATGATATGATGGTGAAGACAGCCTTTTGTGTTTAGATTACTGCAATGCGCTCTACGTGGGGTTACCCTTGAAAACAGTCCGGAAATTACAGCTGGTACAAAATACGGCGGCTCGTTTACTTACGAATAGCCGCCGTTATGATCATATTACTCCAGTGCTCTATAATCTACACTGGCTTCCAGTTGCTTTCCGGGCTCAATTCAAGGTGTTGGTATTAACCTTTAAAGCCCTGTACGGTGTCGGCCCAGTATATCTGATGGAGCGCCTCCACCGTCACAAATTGAGCCGCCCTACAAGATCTGCCACGCAGGGCCTTCTCTCAGTCCCACCAACTAAAGTGGCTAGGTTGGCGAGGGCTCGAGAGAGAGCTTTTTCTGTGGCGGCCCCCTCGCTCTGGAACTCCCTCCCAATAGATCTTCGTCATGCCCCTTCCCTGGATATATTTCGCCGGGGCCTGAAGGCTTGGCTGTTTAATCAGGCCTTCTCAACCTTTGAGACCTCTAAGGTGAATCAGCCTTGAACTAAAATGTTGATAAATCTATCATATTGTAAACTTTGTATTGTACTGTACTGACTATATTTATTATTGTATTTTATCGTGTTTTATTGTTCGCCGCCTAGAGTGGCCATCGGCCAGATAGGCGGCTTATAAATTAAAGTTTATTATTTTATTATTATTATTGTGTTTCAAATTGGAGGTTATGTTCTATTTCTATTTTGGGTGCATTAACAGTTGAATCTGAAACTGCAGTTTGATGTAAAATCAGACTGATTACATTATGTTGCTACTTAAGCAACGACTCTAGCTGTTGGAAAAACAAACTTGGCCTGCCCAAGATGCATGTTTTCAGCCTGTTATGCTTAAACTACTCTACTTAAGGGAAGGTGGGCATGTTTTTGGTACTGATTGTTGCTAAAGTTGGGACTGCTGGGAACTGCACTACTAATGCAGAATTTTACTATTTTTAAATTGGTTTTGATTCCTTTTTATCTAGCAGTATGATTGGTTTTAATATTGGATGTAGTTTAATTTCATTTTAATAGATTCTGTATGTTTTAATTATATGTGCTTTTATCTGGAAACTGCCGTGAGTTCCAGTATTGGAAGCATGGCAGGATATAAATAAAGAATAACTAACTAACTATGTGCCTTCAACTCGAATATGACTTATGGCAACCCTATGAATCAGTGACCTCCAATAGCATCTGTCATGAACCATGCTGTTCAGATCTTTTAAGTTCAGGTCTGTAGCTTCCTTTATGGAATCAATCTATCAGCATTCATTTCAAATCTTTACTGGTTTCTGCTAGTAGTATAGTATCGTCTGCATATCTTAAATTATTGATATTTCTCCCTCCATTTTTCACACCTCTTTCATCTTGGTCCAATCCTGCTTTCCGTGTGATATGTTCTGTGTATAGGTTAAACACAGAGCTTGGAAAAGTTACTTTTTTGAACTACAGCTCCCATCAGCCTAATCCAGTGGCCATGTTGCCTAGGGCTGATGGGAGTTGTAGTTCAAAAAAGTAACTTTTCCAAGCTCTGGTTAAACATAGAGGGTGATAAAATACATCCCTGTCTCACACCCTTTCTGATGGGGAACCAGTCAGTTTCTCTATATTCTGTCCTTACAGTAGCCTCTTGTCCAGTGTATAGGTTGCGCATCAGGACAATCAGATGCTGTGGCACCCTCATTTCTTTTAAAGCATTCCGTAGTTTTTCATGATCTACACTGTCAAAGGCTTTGCTGTAGTCTATAAAGCACAGGTTGATTTTCTTCTGAAATTCTTTGCTCCATTCCATTATCCAACGTATGTTTGCGATAGGATCTCTGGTGCCTCTTCCCTTTCTAAATCCAGCTTGGACATCTGGCATCTGCTCAGCTCCAAGTTTTCCTGGATGAATTGAATTATCTAGACCCTTTTCAATCAGGCTTCAGGCCTGGTCATGGGTCAGAGATTGCCTTGGTCACCCTGCTTGATGACCTATGCCTTGCATCAGACAGGGGGAGTGCATCCCTATTGGTACTGCTGGACCTCTCGGCAGACTTCAACACGATCGACCATGGTATCCTTCTGGGCCATCTAGCTGGAATGGGAATGGGAGGCACTGTTTTATGGTGGCTCCGGTCCTACCTGATGGACAGGACCCAGAAAGTGGTGCTGGGAGACTACTGCTCAACCCCCTGGCCGTTGGCCTGTGGGGTACCGCAAGGTTCCATTCTGTCTCCCATGCTCTTTAACATTTATATGAAACTGCTGGGAGAGGTCATCAGGGGATTTGGAGTACAATGTCATCAATATGCTAATGACACTCAGCTCTATCTCTCCCTACCACCTGATTGCAGGGAGGGAGTGCTCATCCTAAACCAGTGTCTGGAGGCTGGCAAGGGCTGGATGTGGGCTAACAAACTGAAACTTAATCTAGACAAGATGGAAGTACTGCTGGTCAAGGGAAAAACTGCACCAGGGATGGGGTTGCAATGTGTTCTGGATGGGGTTGCACTCCCCTTGAAGGAGCAGGTCCGCAGTTTGGGAGTCCTCCTGGATCCTGCCCTGCTGCTTGAATATCAGGTGGCTGTGGTAGTCAGGAGTGCTTTTGGCCAACTCAAACTGGTCTACCAGCTGTGTCCATTCCTGGAGGTAGTTGACTTGGCCACAGTGACACATGCATTGGTGACATTGAGGCTTGATTACTGTAACACACTGGCTGCCTTTGAAAACAGTTTGGAAATTACAGTTGGTTCAAAATGCAGCAGCCAGAATGTTAACTGGAGCACAGCACAGGGAGCATATCACCCCTGTGCTTTATCGACTCCACTGGCTCCCAGTTTGCTTTCGGGCCCAATTCAAAGTGCTGGCTCTGACCTTTAAAGCCCTAAATGGCCTTGGACCAATATACCTGAGGGACCGCTTACGCCCATATGTACCTGCCCGGGATTTAAGATCATCTGCCTCTGGTCTCCTCTGCGTGCCTGGAATAAAACATGTTAGACTGACAGGCACGTTGAAGAGAGCCTTTTCAGCTGTGGCCCCCAAGCTTTGGAACACCCTACCCCAAGGAGTCTGCTCTGCTCCCTCCCTGATGGTTTTCCAGAGACTTTGGAAAATGATCTTGTTCCGGAGAGCCTTTGGGAGGGACTGACACTGATTTTATGATTTTATGCCCTCTACATTAAATTTTACCCTTGTAGTCCCCTTTAGTACCACTACCTATTTTATGTATATTAATTTATTTTAATGTTTTTGTGATTTTATTGTTTACAATTTTATTATGTACGTGTTTGATTTTATTTTTGTAAGCTGCCCTGAGTGCCATATTATAGGGTAGAAGGGCAGGATAGAAATATTTTAAATATATAAATAAATAAAATTTCTCGCTCCATATATGGTATGAACCTTCGTTGTAGAATCGTGAGCATTACTTTACTTGCATGGGATATTAAGGCAATAGTTTGATGATTACTGCATTCCCTGGGATCCCCTTTCTTTAGAAGTGGGATATATATTGAACACTTCCAGTCTGTGGGCCATTGTTTAGTTTTCCATATTCTTAACAAATGTTTGTCAAGATTTGGACAGATTCAGTCTCAGTAGCTTGTAGCAACTCTATTGGTATGCCATCTATTCCTGGTGATTTGTTTCTTCCAAGTATTTTAAGAGCAGCTTTCACCTCACATTCTAAAACTTCTGGTTCTTCATCATATGGTTTCTCCATGAATGAATCTGTCATCCTAGCATCTCTTTTATAGAGTTCTTCAGTGTATTGCTTCAATCTTCCTTTATTTCATCTCGGTCAGTGAGTGTGTTCCCCTGTTGATTATTCAACATCTCTACTCTTGGCTCAAATTTCTCTTTCATTTCTCTAATCTTTTGGAATGGGGCTCTTGTTCTTCCCTTTTTGCTGTCCTGTTCTATTTCTATGCAATAATTATTGTAGTAGTTCTCTTTGTCCCTATGTACTAGTCATTGTATTGTTGCATTTAGAAGGTGGGCACGGTCAATTAAAAACATAGAACACACCTAGAATTTTGCTAGAATATATTTCACCTCCCCCTGTTTTATCTTGTGCAAACTGAGACACTCCTCATGTCCACTGGAAACTATTCTGCAGAATAGTCAGTGCAATTATTTCAGAATTGTTTTTGGAGCTTTTCTTAGTGTGGAAAAGTGTTGCTGTGCTTCACATATTCACAGAAGCAGGTAAAGGGTGCTGAGAGTTGGTAGGAGACACTCTATTTTCCTCACAGAGCTACAAACAGAGCACCTGATTGTTATACCACTCTGGCCACTGGAGCTCTGTCAGGGGAACAGGAGTCTCCTCTGAGTACCCTTCACAAACTACACTTCCCAGGATTCTTTGGGGGAAGCATGACTGTCTAAAGTGAAATAAATGTTTGGTGTGGGTTTGGCCCCGATTAGCCAAGCCAAGCAGCTGTGAGTCTGGCTTTTAGAACACTGATGGTTGGTTCTTACTGAGCATGGCCGGCCTTATTATTGAGTTCAATGCTAAATTTCTTAAATTAATTAAAAATCAGCCAGGCATTTTTTTAAACTTTTAAACTGAAGATGAAGGTCAGAGTATGGGGCAAGGATGACAGGTACTCTGTGAACATGGCTGATTCTTAATTAAACAGATTATGAGCACTCTGACAGAAAAAATGCCCAAAGGGGTCTGGTTTTTTTACTCTCTTTTTACAACTTGAACTGTTTTATGTATCACCATGAAAATTGAGAGTGTTATTAAGCAAGTGTTTCTGAGTTCAGAACTGTAAGTTTTATAAGGTTTTGCTTTGAAATGAGCTTATGGGAAGCATCAGAATGGCATAGGGGGTATTTTCAATTTAACATTGCAGAACGCGAAAAATCCATGCTGACTATAGTTTACAGCCACTCTTGTGGCTGTACAATAATATAATTTTATTTCCCTACACTTAGTTACTGAACAATTGATGACTGTCAATAGTAGCATTTGTGAACTACCAATCAATGTCCTGGCTCTGAGGTGATATGAGTTGTTGAGAATGTTCTGTCTGTGGTGTTTTATCTATGATTAAGCATTGCCACATGTAAGTCATCCATTGAGGTTTACATGTTCATGAGCCTCAAGATGGCAACACACTCATTCTCTATGTGTTAGGAAGCAAAATCTGTTGTTAGCCCAAGCTTTCGGCTACAGTCCCAGTCACACTTGCTCCATGGGTCCCATTGACATGAATAAGAACTACTTTTGAGTAAGCACATTCTACCACCCAGCATTGCAACGGATCTGGTGAGGACAGAGTTGCAGGCAGGACCAGGGGGCACAGAGGCAGTAAATAGTTGACACAATGTGCTGACATACATCATGTCAATCTGGGGGAAAAGGTAGAATCAAGTGGGTTCTTAAGCCCTCTCTGATGAAATCTCATCCTCTTCAGGGCTTCACCAGCATTGCTTGTGTCTTCCCTGGGCAGTAAAATCAGCTCCTTGCCTATTAAGGGACCATGGATGATTCTCATACATAGACTGGCCTGAATCTATTTCTTTTTATCTTACCTACAACGTGTGCCAAGGGAGGAATAACTAGTGATGAATCTGATGTTTTAATGGGATAATTGCTTTATTGGTTGCATCAGAATATAAGAAGAGGCCTGCTGGTTTAGGCCCAACTAGTACAGCATCTTGTTCTTGCAGTGGCCAGCCAGAGGCCCCTTCTGGAAAGCACATAGAAAGAAACTGGGTGCATATTTGGGAAGGATGATCCAGGAAATAGACCAGGTAGGAAGGAGATGAGGGGAGCACCATGAAGACACCTTTGCAAGTGAATGGTGGCTCCATGGACAGGATGCAGATCAATTTTGGGAATAGCCTGTCTTAACCACTTGGGGCTGTGGGCCACCAAATAGGTGTGGCTTAAGAAGCCCCTCCCTCTTCATCTGAAGTGCTGTGGCTCCGAGGTGGGATGGTACAATGATCACATCTCCCTCAGGCAGGGTAGCCTCAGCAAAATAGGGCCTTCTGAGAAGGGTCTCCACAATAGATTCCATGTGAAGTTAGCCCACCTCCATCCCTTGACACCTTTAAACAGCCCTTAGTAGCCTGTCTTTTAACTATTGCTTTCAGTGGCTATTCTATGACTGCATCTAGAGTCTGGGCATGGTCATGCTAACCCATGCTGGTTTCAGCAGTATTTTGTCTTGTTAAAATGTAATGAAATGTCTCTATTTGATCTGGTCTTAAAACAGTGTTATGGTTTATTTAGTTGCGTACATTTTTATAAACCATTTTGGGAGGCTTTCTGTTTGCAAAGTCATCTATAAATCTTATCAATCAGGGATGAGGAAATATTTTCAACCCAGGGGCCACATTGCCTTCTAAGCAAACTTCCAGGGGGCTACATGCCACTGGTGGGCAGAGCCAAGGCAAAAGTGGGCAGAACAGTGAATTTGAGTTTTACAGTAGTCTAGTTTCTACTCACACTTGCACCACCACCCCTCTATCTCCATCAAGGCATTATCATAGTTCAAGGATACATGCCAACCAGGCAAAAAAATACTCCAGGAGGGTGTGAAGGAGGGCTGGTGCTTGGCACATCCTGCAGAGAGTCTTAAGAGGGATGTGAGAAGGCATAAGTTTCCATTCTGTCCTATATTTGTTGCATGCAGCACTGTTTCTGTTCTGCTGCAGTGCATCTTCCTGTCCAGTGTGGCAAAATTACCCAACGAGTGCAACTCACAAAACTTACATAATTCCACCACATTCCTTCCAATGTAAAAGAAATAAAATGCAAACAGAGGGGAAATGTAACCAATTTATTACCATTTGTGAACTGAAAGTAGCCTCAGCAGCAAATACTGATTGTATTTGTTGAATTGATTTCCATTCCAGACATGGGACAAATATTCAAACATTCCACTTCCATGTCTGTTTTCGATGGAATTCTCCAACATCCAAGTCGGTGACCACCAGTACCTCTTGTGTACCACATCCCTAGTCCTAAAGGCCAGATAAAAAAAGCCTGTACGGCTGCACCCGGCCCCCAGTCCTAAGGACCCCCATTCCTTTTTTAAATAAAGAATAAATTGATAAATAACATCAGACTACATCAAACGACATTGGCCTAGATGACAACTGAAGTAGATTCCTGGCCACCAATTAACTATGCAGGTGTTACAGTTAAATAACTCTGCCCACAGTTCAACCCATTTTCCTGCGTCTTGCCTTTTTATTGCTAGCCTCCATATGCAAATAAGATTGGACGGTTAGTTTCTGTGCCTAAGACTAAAACCTGCTTTCCTCCTGGCATACGTCTATGAACATTATTTAGCAGTTTGTACATTCAGCCTCTGTTTATCTCAGCCTTTCTGGGAATAGATCTGTTTGTCTGCACATTTCTGCTCTACATCATTAACGTTGATCACCCAATTTCAAATCCTTTTAACCTTTACTATTTGCAAGGCAAACGGTAACATTTCTGATAGCTCCTCCTGTCCCAATAATTCTTTATGAGCTGGTGGCGAGCCCTAAATGGACATGCTGATGAGAGAAGCTCACATCTCATCCAGTTGGGTGAAAAGGCCTCATCTTTAGCTGTCCATTTTATACTGTTTTTAAGTCTATCTGTAGTTGTTGTACTGTTTTTAAAGCTATTTTTAGCTTTTTTTGTGGTACGTTCACAAATTACCTTCATATGCATGTAAAATGTGATTCATAAATTAAAATCATAATCAGAAGTATTTTTTGTGTGTGATAGAACTCTCCAGTATGGGGTGCTGGTACCTCTTTATTTTGCTTCCCATGATAACCATTTTGTGCTGGCACTGATAACACTTTTATCAAGGTATGAGTACCAGCACCTCGCTTTTTACCAAAAAAGCATTAATCATCATCATCCAGACTCTCTGAAAACCAGCCGCTGGGGAACAACAGCAGAAAAAGGCAGCTGAAAACTGAGCTGAAACGAACAATATAAAATTAAAGGTGTATAAGATTCTGCATGGTATGGAAAAAGTGGACAGAGAGACGTTTTTCTCCCTCTCTCATAACACTGGAACTCATGGACATTCAATGGAGCTGAATGTTGAAAGATTCAGGACAGACAAAAGAAAGGACTTCTTCATGCAGTTAAACTATGGAATTCACTCCACAGAAGGCCGTGATGGCAACCAACTTGGATGGCTTTAAAAGGAGATTAGACAAATTCACGGAGAAGGCTATCAGTGACTACTAGCCGTAATGGCTATGTTCTCCCTCCCCTGTTGGAGGCAATATGTCTCTGAATACAAGTTTCTGGGACTTGCAGGTGCAGGAGAGTGCTGTTGCCCTCGGGTCCTGGTTGCATGCTTCCCATGGGCAGCTGGTTGGCAATGGCCACTGTGAGAACAAAATGCTAGATTAATCCAGCCAGGCTCTTATGTTCTTATATTCTCAATGTTCCCTTTGGGCCTCTCTCATCCCGCCACCCAAGATCCTTTGTCCCAGAAACAGCCCCCAAATTAGCTTTCTCTTTTACATTGGACAAGTTAATTTCAACTTCTCTGCCCCCCCGCAGTTCACAGGGATAAGGTGGGCCCATGGATTTTCACCTTGAACTTGGTTTGAAGCAAAACCAGGTGGCATGACTGTTTTCTTGTCTCGTATTTCCTCACTCAAGTGCCTCCCCTTTCTTTGACTCCCCTTTCACAGAATGACATCCTGCACCAAGCAAACTTTATCACAAAGGTCTATGCAGAGCTAATGATGCACTTCTCTCATATTCCTGCACTCTGGCCCCAGCACTTCCAAATGTAGTCCTCAACGCAATCATGTCAGGAAAGGGGAAGCCTACCATCAACAACCGACGGCCCCCAGGATTTGGAAATGTCACAAATGCTGAGTTGCTGCTTTTAACTGCCCTTCTTTCTCTGTCCTCACCTCCACCCCACCCCCATGCATCACCACTCCCCTCCCTTCAATGCGTGGGTACCCGGTATTACTGAGCTCCCGGTTTTGCTATCCTCAATTTCCATGCCTAATGAGCCCTGTGCTGAGTTAATAATGGATGTAATAAGTAATGACTCGGGTTTTTTTGGGAGGGGGATCTGGGTGTCTCGGCTCGAGATGAAGAGGAAGCCTGGGCTCTGATGCTATTTGTTCTGCCATGTCACTTGCCGCCAAACAGTGCCACTCATCAATAAAAGGCAAGATGACGGATGAGTTCATTTAATAGAATTCCTCCGAGTAAGCTCAAGCCAGTTCCCTTCAAAAGGGTCTGGCTTTGTAACACTTTGTAACACACACACACACACACTCCCTCTCTTTTTAAAATCAGGACATTTGGAAAGTATGGTTGGCCTAGGATCCCGCAGCAGGCGCCAAGAGGCCCGTCTGCTCTTAACAACTGCTATGCTAAATCAAATCAGGCTCTCAGTAGTGGAAGATTAAAACAACAACACCTGATGCGAGCTTGTCATGCCTTGCATTGGTGTCAGACTTTCTCCTCCCAGCTTCCCTATCCCCTTGTTTATTTATGTATTTACATCACACTGGTGGCTGGGGTGTGCGTATCTGTGGAACCAGGGGGGTGAAAGTGTTGGAAGAGGACAGGGCATTAATGGGCTGCAATATGGCTGAGGACATGCAATGTGGCTAAAACAAGGCTGCTGCCTGGGAAGAACTTCAGACGGTGCCTTTGCTTCACACTGAACAGCATTCTCACTTGCGAAGCAGACAAGCTACTTCCTATATCTCTTGTGCCTGCGCATGTGTGCATGCTTTGGACGCTGGGTGCTCCTAGTCCAATCTGATTTGTCCATCAAAATGCACTGCATACACACTATACTTGTAAACCACACTCAAAGCACAATTCCCCTCCAAGAATCCTGGGAATTGTAGTTTGCTGGGAGCTGTAGCGCTATGAAGTTGTAGCACTATGAACTACAGTTCCCAGGATTCTTTTTTTGGGGGGTGCTTTGAATATGCTTTAAAGGCATGTGTACGCAGATAGGAGCAGGGAGCTGCCTTATACTGAGTCAGTCCATCTAGCTGAGAGCTGCTTCCCTAACTGGCAGCAGCTCTGCAGGCAGGGATCTCTTCCAGCTAGGGGCCTTCTGTATGCAAAGCAGATGCTCTACCACTGACCTTTGACCCTTCCCCGTTAAGGCAGATGGATAGATAGTTCCATTTAATTCAACTGAATCATACTTTTGCCTCCATCATATGGGTTTATAAGTAGCAACTTCTGCGGCTTTTGCTTTCCTGCTGCTTTAAGGACAGCCATCTTAGGTTGGACCAGGATCTTAGAGCCCTGGGATCAAATCCCCACTGGGTGACCGTAGGCTGTTTGCTCTCTGTCAGTCTAACCTACCTGAGGATAAAACGGAGAGGGGGAGATCCATCTACTCTGCAGTGTAAATAACTAACATTGTAATTGGTTAATGAAACTTGGTGATTTTTTTTTACACAACAAAAGGAGTGGCTCCCCATAAGTTTCTGTCTTGTCCCAGAGTTATACATTGAACTGTTATAGTCTGTTGATGCTATATCATATATCCCACCACTCGCCAGAGTGCAAGCCCTTGAAATAAAATATGAATTGTATTATGTGCACTAGCAGTCTCGAGATGAGTACTGGAACCCGGGTCTCATCAGTCCTTGACCAGCACGCTAGCCCAGGCTGGTGCTGTTTTGAATGATGTTTTCCACTAGCCCTGACCAATAGCCATGCTGACTGGGGCTGATGGAAGTTGTACTTCAAAATAGCTGGAGGGCACCACATTGAGAAGCACTGCTACGACCCCTGGCTGCTGTTCTGCTTGAAGTGATATACAGTCACATTAATTGCTCTTTTTATGCTGAGATTTAACAGTGTGTAGAGGTGTTTTGCAATGTAGGAGGAGAGGATACACAGATGAAGGGATGGAACAGAAAGCTCCAGCAAACTGAACATGAACAACGCGGTGTAAAGAAAAATAGAAATTAAAAAAATGGAACAATAGGGAAATCCTAATGCAGCCAGGGATGGGTGAACATGCCCATTTCAGGTTTCTCACTTTTCAAGTCTTAAGTTCAGTTCGCCACATTTCCACATCAGCTTGTGATATTCATGAATTATTTGCTTATTTTGCCTATTATACAATCTACCCTAATACACACATTTTTGCAAAGCAGTTTTCCCCCTAATGCAAGGCATTTTGCATGTTATTTCCACTAATACAAGATTTATATGCACACCACTCTAACATGCATTCTTGCACACATTACATGGGTGAAGAATTGCACTGCAAAATTCAGATAGGTGTGAATTTTATAGGATGGTTGAGTTTCGGTTCACATATTGTTTCAGAAATTGCAGATTAGGTAAATTCACCTTTAAATGCAAACTGAATTGAATCTCTCCCCATCCCTAAATGCAGCTGTTACATTTTGGAATTTACAAGACCAGATAGGCTCCGAAATCTGGGGGCAAATTTGGAAGAAGAGAATTAGATAAGCACAGCAAGCAATGCTCAGCTAGCCCTTGCCAGTGGTGCCATTATGATAGAACTCTGGGGCAGACATCCATGGCCCCGCTTAGCAGAATGAGCAAGAGGGGCCCCAAACACTGCAAGGCTGTCTTACCACATTGCGAAGAAATAGAACTAATACAAAATACCACCTAAAGAGAGGAGGCAAAGTTTAAAAGCAGCCTTTGCCAGCCTGGAACCCTTCAGATGTTTTGGACTACAGTTCCCATCTTACTTGATTATTGTTCATTCTGCTGAGGCTGATGGGGGTTGTAGTTCAGAACATCTGGATGGTGCCAGGCTGGGGAAGACTGGTATAAAGTTATTTAATTGCAGCAAAAAAAGAGAAAACCCTCCATCAAAAAGGATTGTGTCTGATGCAGTGTAGATCATTGTGATGTCCCTATAGTTTGATAACTGTAAATATGGTAAGTGCAGGTTTATTAAGCAATATATGGTAAGTGACTGAGTGAGACGGGGGAGTACATGGGCTAGAATGCTGGAGAATGTTGGATGATGATTGGCTGAGTGTTTGAATGGCTGAAGGTATAAATGAGAGGATGAGAGTTGAGTCAGGGGGAGTTGTTGGCGATTGGTTGTGGAGTGTGGATTGGAGTTGGTTGTGGGTTGGATTATATTTGGCTGGTATTTAGGCAGAATATATATGACTGGAAACATAAGGAGTGACACTATATGAAACCATACACTTGTTGAACATTTCTAAAGTAATCTTGTTATTTCCTGGTGTTATCAAATAAATACTTGTATTGGTTTACCAAAAGTCTGATCCTTGGCTGGGGATACACAGACCAGAAGGGAGGGCAGGGTAATTACCAAGGCTGGAGGAAAACTGTATCAAATAAATGGTGGCAGCGGTGAAGGGAGATATTGTAACATCGTCAAGTATCCAGAGCAACCCAGGATTGTATGCTTTATAGACAAAGATACAAGGGGGTTGTGGACAGCAAGGGCACCCAGACACAAAGTAACAAGCCATAGGGAGACTAAGGCAAAGTCTCTAGCAATATTGCTTACAGGGAGTGACTGGTGGTGCTGCCTAGCAGTGGGATCTTGTGAGATCTGTGCTAGAATGTGTGAGAGAACATAAAAGCCCTGGTGGGAATATCACAGGTAGATCCAGCTGTGGGATCATCACAATCATCATCATAATCTCTTTTGTGTCCTTATTTCACCATAAGATCCCAGGATGAGATCATGTAAAGTACAGCCATGGGACAGTGAAAAAAGTGGATAAGAGAAAAATCAAATCATTTGAAATGTGGTGTTGGAGGAGAGCTTTGTGCATACCATGGACTGCGAAAAAGACAAATAATTGGGTGTTAGAACAAACTAAACCAGAACTATCACTACCTTGGGTGCCCCTGCTAGGAGTCTAGCCTCTTGGTCTAGACTCCTGATAGCATTGCTTTCAGCTTCTTCATCACTCTCAAACCCCTCACCATGTTAAGGTGTACATCCTAGAGGGGGGATTTTACATCCTAGAGGGATTGCTCCCTAACTCTTCCAAATCCCCACTTGACCAGGCAGGCAGTCATCAGGTGATTTGTTGACCTACGTTAATAAACCAACAATGGTGACACTAGTGCTTGTGAAATAGAGGTAGTGTTGTCCTGCCTCACCGTAATCATTGTGTGGATTACCAAAATGATGAACCTGGAAAGTGTAAATGCTGTATGAAAGATACTTAGCTGAATTTGTATGTTTCAACAGTGTGGACCTCTGGGAGGAATTCAAGTGGAGAGTATTTCTGGGAGACAAGAAAGCTACAATCAGCATAATTTAAGCTTTAAAAAAAGTAAACTGAAGAAATAAAGGGGGAGGCAGAACTCTTTAAAGATTTTAAACAACTCAGTGAATGAAAATATAAATTAAATAACCTATAGAGTCATATAAAAAAGTATATTAAAAAGCTGGTAAAGGCAGCCAAAGACAGATTAGCAGAGCGTTACATTTTATAGTTCAGTACAAACGTTCCATTGCTTTCTCAGAGCTCCTAATCAGCATTTTTCATTATTTCCTTTCCCTTGGATTTGGCACCCATGCTTCAATGCTCCTAGCAGCACCTCCAGTAACATAAAAAACCCAAAGCTCCAACTGCCTTTCCAGGCAGAAACGTGTGCCAAGGCCCTCCATCGGATCCAAAGAGGAGCACATGCCTGCTCAAAGCTACAAGCTCATAGTAATAATTCTCCCTTCAGGGGCAAACAGGCTTCTGAGTGATCCCCCACCAGGGTCTCCTGCTGCCTCAGCTCGTTTTGATCTCCGTTGTTATTAACTCACTTTATGCCACAACTGAAGTGAGCTGCTTGTTTACTTACAGGGATTATTATTGTTGTTGTTGTTGTTGTTGTTGTTGAAACTCTGGCACCAGATATCATTGTGACTAGCCGGTGTTGCATTAGATAGAGGTGGGCAGTTGTGGTTGGCTGAGAATTGGTCTGTCTAAACTGAATTATTTTGGAGGATACTCACTGGACGCTCCAAATTAATCTGATTTAAAACCAGATCCGTTCCTAGTCTGGGGTCTGTCATGCTCCCCATGATGCCGTCAGGGGAGGACTATACCACCTCAACATATGACTTACATGCAGAAAACCACATTTCCAGGTAGGGCTGGGAATGTTCCCTCTCTGAAACCCTGGAGAGCCACTGCCAATGAGTGTGAAGAATACTGAGCTACATGGTCTAATGCTTTGACTCCACATAAGTCACCATATGGCCACCAGCTTGGATGGCTTTAAAAGAAGATTAGACAAATTCATGGAGGACAGGGCTATCAATGGCTACTAGCCATGATGGCTGTGCTCTGCCACCCTAGTCAGAGGCAGCATGCTTCTGAAAACCAGTTGCCGGAAGCCTCAGGAGGGGAGAGTGTTCTTGCACTCGGGTCCTGCTTGCGGGCTTCCCCCAGGCACCTGGTTGGCCACTGTGAGAACAGGATGCTGGACTAGATGGGCCACTGGCCTGATCCAGCAGGCTCTTGTTATGTTGTTATGTTCTAAGGACATTTCCTATGTTTTTACATGGGTAGGGCTGTAGCTCAGTGGTAGAGTATCTGCTTTGCATGCAGAAGGTCCTACGTTAAATCCTTGGCATCTCCAGTAGGGTTAGGAATGCCCCCAATCTGAAGCCCTGGAAATCCACTGCCTGTAACTGTCAACAAGAGCTAAGTGAGCTAAATGGTCTGATGGTCTGGTTTGTAACAGCCCATGTTCCTACGGTCTCTCCGTTTACCTTTCTGTACACCGCCCTGAGAGCTAGAAAGCTATAGGGCGGTTTAAAAATCTAATAAAATAAAATAAAATAAATAATAAATAAAAAAGTTCCAGTCAGACAGGATGGAGAAAATTCTGCCTGAAGTCTTGAAGAGGTGATGCCGGGCTAGATGGATTGATAGCTGATCCTCCATGCATTCCTACGAACCTTTGAACAGAGCTTACATCTGTTCACAGTCTTGTACCAAGGTGTGAGTGTCATGGGTGTGGTCAATGACTGCAGTACCACCCTCCCATTCTGGTCATTCATTCTACACCAGGGATGAGGAACCTGCACCCATCTAACATTGTTGGGCTCCAACTTCCATCATCTCCAGGCAACGTTACCAGTGATCAGGGATGATGGATGCTGCAGTCCAACAACCCCTGGAGGGCTACCATTTCCCTGTCCCTGTCCTACATGTATGAACTGTGTGAACAGTTCTAGTATCATGAAAAGTGGCAATGTGCTTGATGATTGTGGTTTAGAACTTCAAGCTGGTTGGCTAATAATAATAACTTTAAAAAAAAATCAGCACCACCCTTTGTCTGAAATCAGGGGTGGGGAAGCTTCGGCTTCTGGGCCAATTTGGGCCCCGAGGCTGTATTCTGCAAGCCACACCCACCTGCCCACAACACAAGTAAAGGCGGGCATTTGAAGGTATGCTCCCATCTGCCCTTCCACTGATGGGCCAATTGGAGGAGCCTTCCACACTTCTCTGCATGGGGGGGGCATTTGAAGGCATGCTGCCATCCTGAGCAGATGGGAGCATGCCTTTCAGTTCACTTTGAAGTCTGAAGACTGGGGCTTGATGTCATCATTACAAGAGCCAGTTCCATTGCAAGACCTAGTCACCACCTCCTGCTGCCTGTCTTCATTGCTGCGGGAGCCCATTGGTGCCATTACCACCACCACTTCCTCCTCCTCAGAGCCTCACCCATCTCTTCAGTGGCTGGAGGTTCCAGGTGCTCCAGCACAAGCCCTTCCTTGGCCACCTGGGCCAGAAGCACCTTGGGCCTCCATGGTGCAGGAAACTTCATCTTATGGACACCATAGCCATGGCGGTGTCCACAAGGTAAATTCTCCTGTGGCATGAAGGCTGCTTCTGAGAGGGTGGGTCCCAACATGCTTCTGGCAGCAGTGACTGTGGATGGGCTTGTGGCAGCACATCTGGAGCCTCCAGCCATTGAAGGGATGGGTGAGTGCCGAGGAGGAGGAAGAGGAGGTAGCAGCAGTAGTGGCATCAGTGGGCCTCTGCAGCAATGAAGGCAATGGGAGGAGGAGACCAGGCCAAGTGCCAGTGATGGTGAGGAGCTTCTGAGCTTCTGGGTCCTCGGGCCACTGCCCAACCTGGCTGCCCACTGGTGCTGTCCCTGAGAATGATGTCAGGTGATTGACAGATGGGTGGGCCATGCCCACCTGCCAACTTTGGCCTGCCAGGGGTTGGGGAGATGAAAATCTGGCCCTCTGGCCAGAAAGGTCCTCACCCCTGTCTTAAATAATCTCAGGGTAGTTTACACATATAACACCTTATTATTAATAAAACGATAAAACACTATCAAATGCAGTATAACACAGTAATATCAGTTCTAAATTCCACACCAAGCCAACAGCAGGTATCGGTTACCCATTGCAAATGAGCAACACTGGTCAACCACCCCAAATGCCATAGGCAAGCGATACATTTTCAGCTGGCATTGAAACCCATGCAATGTAGACAATACCTGTCCTTCCGGTGGAAAAGGTGTTCCATATCTGGAGTGCCATGACAGAAAAGCCTGTACTAGTACTACTAGTAGTAGTACTGATAGCAGTAATAATAGCTGTTTTAGTCATGTTCCATCTAAAGAAATCCCATTGAATTCAATGAGAAAGAGTTATGATAATTATTTATCAATCCGAATACCTTATTATTTATTAATCGGAATCCTTTATTAATTTATACCACTCATGGCTCCCCCCTTTGCATTATTCGTCTAGATTGATTAACCCAGAGTGAGAGGTTGTGATCTTTTTGTACATGACATTTGTGATTAACCAACAAATAGCATGACATTTTTCTTTCCTCTCTTGCAGACCAAATCTTGCCTGCATTCACATTTATGCGGCCAAACATTTGTCAACCGACATCAGGAAAATAAAGATAAGGCAGTTCGAAGTAAATGCACATCTCCTCTTAAAATTTTTACTGAGCTAAAGATTGGCAAGAAATATGTATTTAATCACAGGGTAAACAAGAGATCATCATTTGCGAGGAATTTTATGCACACATCTCCCTTCTCTCTTTCTCTGAATTAAAAATAAACAAAGTGACAAAAATGAAACCTTTTAAATTTGTTGGCAAAAGTTCCCACCTACTCTCCCCTCCTTACTCTGCTTTACGTGGCCCACTGTTCATTTCCTATTACCTCTTTATAGCTGTTTTGTTAAAGTTCATACCACAAAGACTTGTAAAAGAAATTTACAGCTCCTGGAGTTTCAGCAAATCCTAAATAACCATTACACGAATGTGAAACATTAATTAAGATACAGGATTCTTTCTTGTAAAGAGATAGTGACATTTAAGCACCCCCCATGCCATGTAAATTTTAAAAAATGGCATGACAAAGAGTGTGTAATTTCACAATCAGGTCTTGCTAATGGATACCTTTATATCTTGGTCATGAAAAACCAGCTGTCCTTGGTTTAACCTGGGCGGACAGAGCAGGAATCCCCATCTAAATATATTTGCAATAATTCACAGATGAAGCTAGGCTAGGGGATTTGCTTGCAGATGCTGGGTTATGGGGAGGGTGAGAGAGCTATATGGGGATGTTAAGACTAGAACAAGCAAGAATCTGCTGTTATGAAGCAAACAAGAATGTGGGGATTGTTACCCAAGTGCCAAACTTCCTCCTCTTATGGATGAGAATTGTCTTTCCATCGTTGTTTCCTTAATCAGTGTATTTCTTTTAGCAAAGCTCTAGCACCAGCTGCTGAAAAGAACACAGTGAACTTCAATATGCACTGGTGTTACTTATTTAACTCTAGTGCACTTTCTTGAATGGAGCCACACGGGTTCCTAGGAGATGTATTCGGAGGTCTGTGAGTAAATCCCTTCTTCACAGGGACTGTAGAAACCTGAGAACAAATTAGGAGCCAAGAAAGTAGGCAGGTGGGAGGTTTGGAGGCTCATCAGAAGATTGAGGAAGGGATTGTATCCTATCATACTCCTGATGCTTTAGTGGGAGTTCAGTGGGCTCTGTTTTTGCTTGGGATTGTGCTCTTAATACATCCAACTATTTTCCAGCTTGGGCGGGCGGGCAGGCGGGCGGGCAGGCGGGCGGGCGGGGGGAACGTTCCCCATTGAAATGACTTCTACCATTACTTCAACATTTCAGAGTGAAATAATACAGTGTCTTTTATTTCTACAAAACCAACTACCTTTTTAAACATGTGGTATGGCTAGAAGCCATTTTCCTTCTTGAACTCATCCATCCATCCATCCACATTAAAAGCACAACTGATCACACAATTCTGTTTGTTTTTTTTAAAAAATGGACAAACGCCATCCACAATACATGATGACCTTTATGGAAAAAGCACCCCATATAGAGGCAATCCATATAAATGATTATCCAGACAGGACCCTATGAACTATTGGACTTTCCTTGTCCATGGCTTTCAAAAACTGGCTTTCTTAGATTGTGTTATATACACATAACTAACTAACTAATTAGTTAATATTCCAGCCTTCCTCCCACAGGAGCCCAGGGAGGCAAACAACAAGCAATAAAACAATAAAGAAAAATCTTAACTAAACAACTTGAAAACAGATACATTGATTGGGTTAAAGCTTTCTTCTTTCTTCTTACTTTCTTACTGTTGAAGGAGGGAAATTATTATTATTATTATTATTATTATTATTATTATTATTATTATTATTATTATTATTATATGTATATCCCACTTTTTCTCCAAGGAGTTCAAGGTGGCATACAGATATGGTTCTCCCCTCCCAATTTCATCCTCACAACAACCCTGTGAGGTAAGTTAGGCTGAGAGGTAGTGACTGACCCAAGGTCACCAAGTGAGCTTCATGGCCAAGCAGGGATTTGAATCCTAGTCAATCTTAAGAACATAAGAAGAGCCTGCTGGATCAGGCCAGTGGCCCATCTAGTCCAGCATCCTCACAGTGGCCAGCCAGGTGCCTGGGGGAAGCCCGCTAGCAGGACCCGAGTGCAAGAACACTCTCCCCTCCTGAGGCTTCTGGCAACTGGTTTTCAGAAGCATGCTGCCTCTGACTAGGGTGGCAGAGCACAGCCATCATGGCTAGTAGCCATTGATAGTCCTGTCCTCCATGAATTTGTCTAATCTTCTTTTAAAGCCATCCAAGCTATCTTCAGTGCTATCTTCAGTAGGCACCAAAAAGATGACAGAGACAGTGCCCAAAGGGTGGGAATTCCAAAAGATAGGGGCCACCACACTAAAGGCCTAATCCCTATATTGTGTGGAGTGGACCTCATAATAAGATGGTATCTGCAGGAGGCCCTCACCTGCAGAGCGCAGTGCATGACTTGGTATATAAAGGATGAGACGATATAGCTAATATAGCTAGATGTTTCTATATTATACTGAGAATATATATTAGGTTTACTCCAGATTAACTACAGGAGTATAAATATAGTGCTACCTATCTGATCCAGTATTCCATTATCACAGTGGCTAATCTGACATTTATGGGAAGGCCACAGCAGGACTTGTCATGGCTTCTCCCTAAGAACCCTAGGAATTGTAGCAATAATCAGCCAATAATCTTCCTTTTTCAACATGTAGTCCTCTAATCCAAAATGAAGATTGGATTATTGCAATACACTGTATACGTGGCTGCCCTTGATGATGAACTGGAAACTTCAACTGATCCAAAAGTGGAGCAGCTAGATTACTGACTGAGGTTCTATTTAGAACTCATATAACCCCTGTTTTTAAACTTCTGCATCAGTTGCCAGTTCATTTTAAAGTCTTAGTGTTTAAAAGTCTTAAACAACTTGAACCCCAAATATCTGAAAGACCACCTTCTTCCCTACAGACCTGCTTGGGTGTTAAGATCAGTAAAGGGGGGCTCTTTAGTAGTTCCAGCACTGCAGAAGTTTGAAGGGTGGTGGCCTGGGACAGGGCATTCTCTTTGACAGCTCTTAGATTGTGGAATTTCCTTCTCACAGAGGTATGTCTGGCACCTTTAATATATAATTTCTGTCATATGCTGAAGACCCAGCCAGTGATGGGGTGGTCTCCAGAAAGAAATGTGATTCACTAGAGGGTCTTCACAACTCTGGTTTGACGGGGAAGCCTTCATCCCCCTTGTCTTTCTACTGATGATATCACTGGCAGTGCGACAGGGTCTGCATTCAGAACCGGGCTTAGAAAATAAGACCTTTTTCCATTTAAAAATAACAAAACAGAAAAGTAATAGCTGTGCTTGCCAGGCCCAGTTCCATGACACTCCCAAAGAAATATCATCCATGAGAAACTTTTCCTTCACTACATGGAAAACAGTGGAAGACAAGGGAGGGGGCGCACAAAGTTATGTTGACTCCTTTCTCTGAGTTCTTCACCTTTATGTTAGAACTGTTTCCCCCATATTGCGTTATATGCCTTTCCTCCTCTGTGCCGCACTTTAATATCCTGCTGGTTGGGCGCTCTCAGCTCCCCAATTGAATGAGACATTCCCTCCCTTGGAAGACTTGCCTTGACAAACAGCCAAGGAGTAATTATTATTCCGTTCAAGAGGCTGAGCTATGGAATAAGGGCTGTAATTTCCTAGGCTTGAGTGCTGAGAAATTTATGCTATGGTTTTCCCCTGGTTGGAGTTTTCATCTGAGATTGTATTTCAGGCCTTTTCCCCTTTGATGATATGATTAAGATAATTTCTTTATGAAGCTGGAGTCTCGGCAAAGTATTCAGGAAATCTGTTTCATTTTCTTTCCTTCCTGAATGCCAGCTGCAGATGAAGAAGAGGAAAGAAATTGTTATTGTTTTCTGGCCTGGTAGAAGTGCATGGTGTATTGCCTTGGCGTAATGAGAGAGATGATGCAACAGGTAGTATTGGACACAAGAGGCACTTAGGTAGGATGGACAAGTCTGTCCATTTCATTTTTTCTCAGTTGCTGGTAGCTATGTTGGCTATGCTCTGCCTCCATGGCTTTATGTTCTTATGTGCTAATGCTGGGGATGGCAAATGGTGGCAATGTTGAAGGACAGAACAGTATGCAATATAAGGGGAGCACTAATGTTATAATGTTACCATAACCTTTATATTGTCAATTGGTACTTGCAAGCAGCAGCAGGATCAGCCTACTCTTGTGTTCCTATTAGTCACACAATAGCAATGTACGCTTTTAAATTCTGTCAACAGCATATTAAGCAGCATCAGCCTTGTTTTCTAAATGGGAGTATCACTCTGAGATTGGAGTTACCTGAGGGAATGCTGGGGGGAAAAGTTTTGTTAAGATTTGGATCTTTTGCATCCTGGTTTTGTCAGAGGAGAGAAATTAAATGGTTTTTATTTCTTTATTTAGCAAAATGTATATGCCGCTTGATTGTGAGAAACCTCTAAGCGGATTACAAAAAATATTAAAATTATCCGTAAAAAGCAGTTAAGACAAGTAATTAAAAACATTTTTAAAAAGATTAAAAACAACAGCAGACTAAAAAGAGATTTAAACACAATACCGTCTGGATATGCCTGCCTAAACAAAAACATTTTAAGCAGGCACTGGAAAGAATACAGTGAAGGTGCCTGCCTGTTGCCAAAAGGCAGGGAGTTCCAAAGAGCAGGTGGTGCCATACTAAAAGAATGCTTTTTTTTATAAGGGCAGACCAAGTACTATGTGGCACCTGTAATCGTGCCTGTTCTGCAGATAGAAGTGGTCGAGTGGGCACATACGGAGTAAGGCAGTCCTTTAACTAAACTGGTCCCAAGCTTTATATACCACTAAATGGTGCTTGAAGTTCGGCTGGTAGACTATCGGCAACAAACGCACATCTCTGAGAATAGGCTATACAGGTTAGTAGATACTATAGGGGGACACTGATGAATGTAGAGATGTATGGCCAGGAACCGTTCTACACGTGGGTTTCTGGGGGCTCCTGTGGGGACTCAGACATGTATTTATATACACTTCAAATGAAGGCTCTGAAGAATTCTGCAAAAATGGGAATAGCAAAAGGTTCGTTTCCATTTATGGAGGCTTCTTAAAGACATGTGTTTTGTTTCCTTATTGTGATCAAATGCACTATAAATTATTGTCTGTAAAAGAAAACTATACAGTTTTAAGTGGCATTTTAACAGGTTGTGTCTGTTTCCTAGCCAAGATAACAATGTCCCTAATGTACCATTATTATTTTAATTGTGTTTTGTCTTTCGCTCCTTGGGCTTAGTAAATAGTTGAACACCAGCAGCGCTGGAAAGTGCCTCCTTTTTGTTACACTAATTTCTATGGGTCTACTCTGAATAAAAGTTAGTTGGATACAACCCAGAGTCTTGCAGCTGGTGGGTGCTGAGAGACATCACTTTAAGACAACACAATTTCAATAGGAACCACTTGCAAATGGACTTCAGAATGATGACAGCCACACTTTTACCTGTCTCACACCTGTTGTCGTGTGTGATGTCAGAAGTGGGGCAGGTGGGTGTGGTTTCGCAGAAATGGCCTTGCAGGGCAAATTAAGACCCTTGTGCCTAATTAGGCCCATGGGCTAGAGGTTCTCCATTCCTGTCCTAAAGGATCAGGTCTGCCATTTTGGGGCCCAGTTGAAAGTGCTGGTTTTATTTTTTAGAGCCCTGAACAGCTTGGGAGCAGGCTATCTGAAATACCATCGTCTCCCATATGTACTTACCCAAACTTCATGATACTCTTTAGAGGCACTGCTTTGGGTGCTGCTAGTCACTGGGGAGGGCAGCTGTGAGAGAACTAGAAAAGGTCCTCAAATGCAAAGATGTATCACTGAACACTAAAGTCAGGTTCAGACCATGGTATTTCTGATCTAAGAACATAAGAACATAAGAAGAGCCTGCTGGATCAGGCCAGTGGCCCATCTAGTCCAGCATCCTGTTCTCACAGTGGCCAACCAGGTGCCTGGGGAAAGCCTGCAAGCAGAACCCGAGTGCAAGAACACTCTCCCCTCCCAGAGCTTGGAAGTAACTAGTTACACGTAACGAATTACTTGTAATTCATTACTTTTTTGAGTAATGAGTGGGTAATTCCTTTACATTTTGATTGTAATAGAACTAGGAGTAATTTTACTACTTTTGTGGAGTAATTGTAATGTTTCCAGAATTACTTTTGGGCATTACTTGGGGGGGGAGCAGGGGAAGTCTTCTGCTCCTCTGATTTGTGGATGAAAATCATGTGCCTCAAACTGGGCTTCTGTGCAGTGTCAGTCTTTTCTCATGTTCTGTGGATGGGTAGCAGGCGACGAGAGAGGAGGCGGAGAGTGAGACGGGGTGGAAACAGATAGTGGTGGTGAAGAATGGAGTGGAGGGGAAAAGGAACCAGAGGTCAAGGACATGGATAAAGGAGGAGAAGGAGGCAGTAGCAGAATGGAGATAAAGAACTGTGGAGGTGAAAGATGACAACGTGTGTGTGTGTATGTGTGTGTATGTGTGAATACTGTGTTTGCACTTGGCACACAAAGTGGCCTCCACCACCCTCTCTGGCTACTGTGCTGCATTTGCAGTATTTTAACTTTTTTGCATCTCAGTGGAAAATGTTTGCTTGAGTGAGTGTCCCTTAGTTGGTAGTAGGGCAGGGTCCAGGAGGTGGTTAAGTGAGAGAGATTATGGTGGCTGGCTGAGGGGGGGGGGTTGCATTTTGTTTGATGTGCAAAGATCTGAGTAGTGGCCTCAGCCTTCCTCCCCACCACCCTTACCAGCGGAGAGACCACCATTGCTATCTTATGAATAAAAATAATTATTCTACTACCTCAGTATGTGTTTGTTTATTTTTAATGTAGTTTTAGGCTACTTAGATGTGCAGCAGCCAAGGCCAGCACCTTGGAGGCATTTTTTTAAAGTAACTGAAATGTAATTGTAGTGATTACTTTGGAGGAATAGTAAAGTAATCAGTTACTTTCAGAGCAGTTGTAATTGTAATGGTAATTACTACTTTTTTGAGCCATGTAATTGTAACTGTAATTTATTACTTTTTAAAAGTAATCTTCCAAGCTCTGTTCCCTCCTGAGGCTTCCAGCAACTGGTTTTCAGAAGCATGCTGCCTCTGACTAGGGTGGCAGAGCACACCCATCAAGGCTAGTAGTTATTGATAGCCTGTCCTCCATGAATTTGTCTAATCTTCTTTTAAAGCCATCCAAGCTGGTGGCCATTACTGCATCTTGTGGGAGCAAATTCCATAGTTTAACTATGCGCTGAGTAAAGAAGTACTTCCTTTTGTCTGTCCTGAATCTTCCAACATTCAGCTTCTTTGAATGTCCACCAGCTCTAGTATTATGAGAGAGGGAGACGAACTTTTCTCTATCCACTTTCTCAATGCCATGCATAATTTTATACACTTCTATCATATCTCCTCTGACCCGCCTTTTCTCTAAACTAAAAAGCCCCAAATGCTGCAACCTTTCCTCATTCTGGTTGCCCTCTTCTGAACCTTTTCCAACTCTATAATATCCTTTTTGAGATGAGGCGACCAGAACTGTACACAGTATTCCAAATGTGGCCGCACCATAGATTTATACAACGGCATTATGATATCGGCTGTTTTATTTTCAATACCTTTCCTAATTATGCCTAGCATGGAATTTGCCTTTTTCACAGCTGCCGCACACTGGGTCGACATTTTCATCGTGCTGTCCACTACAACCCCGAGGTCTCTCTCCTGGTCGGTCACCGCCAGTTCAGACCCCATGAGCGTATATGTGAAATTAAGATTTTTTGCTCCAATATGCATAATTTTACACTTGTTTATATTGAATTGCATTTGCCATTTTTCCGCCCATTCACTCAGTTTGGAGAGGTCTTTTTGGAGCTCTTCGCAATCCCTTTTTGTTTTAACAACCCTGAACAATTTAGTGTTGTCAGCAAACTTGGCCACTTCACTGCTCACTCCTAATTCTAGGTCATTAATGAACAAGTTGAAAAGTACAGGTCCCAATACCGATCCTTGAGGGACTCCACTTTCTACAGCCCTCCATTGGGAGAACTGTCCGTTTATTCCTACTCTCTGCTTTCTGCTTCTCAACCAATTCCTTATCCACAAGAGGACCTCTCCTCTTATTCCATGACTGCTAAGCTTCCTCAGAAGTCTTTGGTGAGGTACCTTGTCAAACGCTTTTTGAAAGTCTAAGTACACTATGTCCACTGGATCACCTCTATCTATATGCTTGTTGACACTCTCAAAGAATTCTAATAGGTTACTGAGACAGGACTTTCCCTTGCAGAAGCCATGCTGGCTCTGCTTCAGCAAGGCTTGTTCTTCTATGTGCTTAGTTAATCTAGCTTTAATAGTACTTTCTACCAGTTTTCCAGGGACAGAAGTTAAGCTAACTGGCCTGTAATTTCCGGGATCCCCTCTGGATCCCTTTTTGAATATTGGCGTTACATTTGCCACTTTCCAGTCCTCAGGCACGGAGGAGGACCTCTTTAACCTAGGGAAACAGGTTGTGTTTCAGGAAGGCTAAAGCTGCCCTTTTTAGCAAGGACTGAGCTGACTCTCTCCCTGTATGTATTGGTGAAATTTCCTTTTCCCCCTTCTCTCCGACTGGAATTTAGCCTTGTTTACAGTGTCCCCTGAAGCTTTCCTGCTAGGGTGGTGTTGAACACTAGCTTTCTATAGGCTTCCTTCTCCTAGGATCTGTCTCCTAAGATATAGGTTCTTTCAGGATTTGGCTCCTAGATCAGGGTGACCTTAGGCTGCCCTTAATACTTATTGCTCTGAGCTGTTTTAATTTAATTAAATAATGAAATAAATGGGAGCTACTTACCCTCTTTTCACTCTGCTGCTTAACTCGCCTTGATGCTTCGTCAGCTGGGGCTCCCTCTAGCTCTATGTATGGATGTGAAAGTTGGACAGTGAAAAAAGTGGATAAGAGAAAAATCAACTCATTTGAAATGTGGTGTTGGAGGAGAGCTTTGCAGATACCATGGACTGCAAAAAAGACCAATGATTGGGTGTTAGAACAAATTAAACCAGAACTGTCACTAGAAGCTAAAATGATGAAACTGAGGTTATCATACTTTGGACACATCATGAGAAGACATGGTTCATTAGAAAAGATAATCATGCTGGGAAAAACAGAAGGGAGTAGAAAAAGAGGAAGGCCAAACAAGAGATGGATTGATTCTATAAAGGAAGCCACAGACCTGAACTTACAAGATCGTTCATGACAAATGCTCTTGGAGGTCGCTGATTCATAGCGTTGCCATAAGTCATAGTTGACTTGGAGCCACATAACAACAACAAAGTCAATGAAATCAGGTTGGCAACCACCAAGAGTGGGTGGTTTCAACAGTTGCACTCGGGCTATGGAACAGCTATCCCAGGAAGGCTGGCCTGGTGCTATCCTTGGGGTTTTTTTTGGCACCAAGTGAAGATGTTTCTGTTCACCTGTAGTCTGGACATGTAGTCCATTTTAAAACCTATGTTTTAACTTTGGGGCTGTAGCAAGTTTTGTGTTCTTACTGTTGCTGTTTTATTTTATTTTATTTTTGTACTTAAATAAAAGTACACTTGTACCACTTTATTTTGTACTTAAATCACTTTCATATTTATTTATGGCAAGCCACAATATGTCATGGGGTTGCATACAAATGTCATAAATAAATACAATGATAGATGAATTAAAAAAATTGGAAGGATGGTGGAATCCAAATTGGGCTTGTAATGGGCTCAAAATAAGAATAAATGGATGTTCTCTGATGGGGAAATAGTTTGGTTTGTTGGACTCACTTCCAAAATGAGCCAAGGAGGGCCATCTCTAGTAGAGTTACAAAGATACTGCACTCCCTTGAGGGCAGTAATATTTTAGGTGTTCTCTCCTAGATGAAAAAAAAAAAGGGTTGGGCTGAGCAGCTAATTCCATCTTGTGTCTCACTGGCACTCAATCATAGGGTCCTTCTATCCCTTCCTGTTGTGTGTCATTGAGTTCTGTTCTATCCCATTGTATGCATCTTGAACACTTTCTGTGTGTACTTTTAACGTGAAACATGCACTTGTGAATAAAAAGGGCTCCTTTAGGAGGAGGTGACAAACAAGTAATTCATCCATTAAATATGCATTTTGTACCCATCTTTTTACATAAAAAGATTTTTGGTGTGTGCACACCTTTTGTGTACTGAAAATGCATTGCCAAAAATGGGGAAGTGGGAAATCTGTCTGTGAGTTCCGTTCCAATCTGCAAGCAAGCTCGAGAGCGTCAGATGGGTTGGCCCACTGAAAAGCGGACCTGATGTATTCCTCTCCTATCACTTGGTGAAAAATTCCAGGTTCCCCTATACCTACACCTCCCTCTCAGTTTGCCAGTGGTCCCCCTTCTACCCATGCTAACAAAGATTGCGATTCTAACCACATTTACTTTGGAGTAAGTCTTGCTGAATTCAGTAGGACTTACTTCTGAGTAGACGTGGTTAGGATTGCACGGTAAGTAGTTAAGAAAAAGTCAGTTAGGCAACAGATGAGTGAAATGTGATTAGTATCTCTTCTGTGGTTTACCTTACCACCATTGCATGTGGAGAGATGTATGAATCTTGCATACTCTATGGATTCCTTATCTATAGGCTCCACCTATGAAATATGAGTAGTTTTCACATCTATAACTTTTATTGTTTCTTTATCTTTGACAAACTCTGAAATAGTACACTGGTGACATTTTATATATATAAAAAAAAAATTAGCCTCTTGCGCTTAAAGACCACTCATCATATTCATCTATCATTGTTTCTGAAATGTCACATTGATTTTATCCTTTTTGCAATAAATGGCTACATCCAAAAAAAGAAAGAAAAGAAATAATGGCCTGACACTTCAAAATCAGCTGCCACTCTCTGCTAGAGCAAAAAATAAATAAAAGGACAATTTTCTTGAAGGACAGGGAAAGAGGGGGGAATGGAACTAGGGTGAATAATAAAGCTTGAGATCTTTTCTGCAAACACAGACAACAGTTCAGAGTTGGCAGAAATTAGAACTTCTTTGTCTTTTTGCATTAACAGAGTGTGTGAATGAACATGGTAGCAAAAGAGTTTAGGATGTTGCTGGAATGGACCCTACAGTTTTAGTTAGCACAGATGTAAATGAAGTCACAAGGCCATCAGTGACGCAGCACAGTGTTCCTCAACCTTGAGTCCCCAGATGAAGAGCTTGGAAGATTACTTTTAAAAAGTAATAAATTAGAATTGCATGGCCCAAAAAGGCAGTAATTACCATTACAATTGCTCTGAAAGTAACTGATTACTTTTTCTCCTAAGTAATCACTACAATTACATTTCAGTTACTTTTTTAAAAAAAAACACCTACAAGGTGCTGGCCTTGGCTGCTGCACATCTAGGTAGCCTAAAACAACATTAAAAATAAACACACACATACAGAGGTAGTAGAATAATTATTTTGATTCATAAGATAGCAATGATGGTCTCTCCGCTGGTAAGGGAGGCAGAGGCCACTACTCAGATCTCTGCACATCAAACCAAGTGCAAACCCCACCCTCAAACAGCAAGCATAATCTCTCTCACTTAACCACCTCCCGGACCCTGCCCTGCCACCAACTAAGGGACACTTACTCAAGCAAACATTTTCCCCTGAGATGCAAAAAAGTTAAAATACTGCAAATGCAGCACAGCAGCCAGAGAGGGTGGTGGAGGCCACTTTGTGTGCCAAGTGCAAACACAGTATTCACACACACACACAAACACACACACACACACACACATTGTCATCTTTCACCTCCACAGCTCTTTATCTCCATTCTGCTACTGCCTCCTTTTCCTCCTTTATTCATGTTCTTGTCCTCCTTTTCCCCTCCACTCCATTCTTCACCACCACCATCCATCTTTTTAGTGCCTTCTACCAACTTTGGTTGGTGGCCCAACTATGTCCCTATCTGGACAGGGATAACCTGGCTTCAGTTGTTCATGCTCTGGTAACCTCCAAGTTAGATTACTGCAATGCACTCTATGTTACAGTTACCAGGTCTCCGGATTTTGGCTGGAGTCTCTGGTTTTTGGGGGGCTCCTCTGGCTCTCCGGCTAGCACCCCTTAATCTCCGGAC
Source organism: Rhineura floridana (assembly GCF_030035675.1). Taxonomy (NCBI): domain Eukaryota; kingdom Metazoa; phylum Chordata; class Lepidosauria; order Squamata; family Rhineuridae; genus Rhineura; species Rhineura floridana. The sequence continues at coordinate 8,936,839 of NC_084480.1, forward strand.
TCTGAGCTTCAATTTTAAAAAAAAAAGTTTCTAGGTGGTCTGGTTCCCGAGATATACACCAAAACATCAGCCGCCCCCGCAACTGTTTAATCTATTTAACTGATACGACGCTGAAGTTGTTTCCTAGTTCCCAGTTCCTTATTTGCTTGAAAGTTCCAAACACTAAAAAAGAAGAGTTGACAACTACAGCAACTTCAAACCAAACTTAACATGTTTCTAAACCCCAAAATATATGTTGGGGTACCCTGTATGATATATCACTGTGATCGGGGGACTCTCCCCATCAAGAATAACAATACAGTTATGCAATCAAAATCATCAGGCTTCTGATATTATCATAAATACATAATGGTGTCATAAAAAATAAGTAACTGGGGGTGCCCACCCCAAACTCTGCTCTGGGACAGGACAAATCATATACCCCAGGAAAGGGGAGTGTGTCCTCTACAAGATGCCACTGAGTCCCACCTGGCCCAGAGCTTCTGCTGGGCACAGGGCATGGAGGAGGGCATCTATGCAAAATCAAAGCAGTCCAAAACATACAGGAAAAAATAAGTAACTGGGGGTGCCCACCCCAAAATCTGCTGTGGGCCAGGACAAATCATACACCCCAGGAAAGGGGAGGATGTCCTCTATGAGATGCCAGTGCATCCCGTCTGGCCCAGAGCTTCTTCTGGGCACCGGGCACGCACGGGTGCATCAATGCAAAATCAAAATGGACAAAAACACGTAGAAAAAAATAAGTAACTGGGGTACCCACCCCGAAATCTGCTCTGAGGCAGCACAAATCATATACCCCAGGAAAGGGGAGGGTGTCCTCTATGAGATGCCACTGAGTCCCACCTGGCCCAGAGCTTCTGCTGGGCGCAGGGCACAGAAGAGGACATCTATACAAAATCAAAGCAGAAAAAGGCATACAGGAAAAATAAGTAATTGGGGGTGCCCACCCCAAAATCTGCTCTGAGGCAGCACAAATCATATACCCCATGAAAGGGAAGAGTGTCCTCTATGTGATGCCACTGCGTCCCACCTGGCTCAGAGCTTCTGCTGGGCGCAGGGGAAGGATGAGGGCATCTATGCAGACAGAAAGGGTAGAGAATCTTCTTACTCTTACTCATTGTCAGCACACTTGGATGAAACGGATTATTTGGATCCATACCAATCGGGTTTCAGGACTGGACATAGTACTGAAACAGCCTTGGTCACTCTGGTGGATGATATGAGGAGGGCATTAGACAGGGGGGAATCCACCTTTCTTGTCCTCCTGGATCTCTCAGCGGCTTTTGATACCGTCGACCACGATATCTTGTTAGATCGCCTGGAAGGATTGGGAATAGGAGGCACTGTTTTACAGTGGTTCCGTTCCTTTTTCTCTGACAGGCATCAACAGGTAGCATTGGGGGATGAGGTTTCAGACCCTTGGCCCCTCACTTGTGGAGTGCCACAGGGTTCTATCCTCTCTCCCATGCTATTTAACATCTACATAAAACCACTGGGAGCTATCATCGGGAGTTTTGGGCTGCGGTGTCACCAATATGCTGATGACACGCAGCTCTATCTCTCTTTTAAATCCTCACCGGAGTCGGCTGTGGAGACTTTGTCCAAGTGCCTGGAATCCGTGAGTGGGTGGATGGGAAGGAACAGGCTGAAGCTCAATCCTGATAAGACCGAGGTGCTACTTGTGGGTGACAGGGGAAGGCTGGGTGCTGTTGACCTGAAGCTTAATGGGGTGAGTCTACCCCTGAGGGATCAGGTCCGTAGCCTCGGGGTTGTTCTTGATTCCAGGCTGTCCATGGAGGCTCAGATTTCAGCAGTGAGCCGGGCAGCTTGGTATCAACTGCACCTCATACGGAGGCTACAACCCTACCTCCCTGTCCATCAGCTCCCACTGGTAGTACATGCCCTGGTCACCTCTCGATTAGACTACTGCAATGTGCTCTACGTGGGGTTACCCTTGAAAACGGTCCGGAAATTACAACTGGTGCAGAATGCGGCGGCTCGTTTGCTTACAAACAGCCGCCGCCGTGATCACATCACGCCAGTGTTATTTCATCTACACTGGCTTCCAGTTGTTTTCCGGGCCCAATTCAAGGTGTTGGTGTTAACCTTCAAATCCCTATACGGTTTCAGTCCAGTTTACCTGAAGGAGCACCTCCAGTACCACCAATTAAGCCGCCCGACTAGATCAGCCACGCAGGGCCTTCTCTCAGTCCCACCAACAAAAACAGCTAGGTTGGTGGGGACTAGAGAGAGGGCATTTTCAGTGGCGGCCCCCACTCTCTGGAACTCCCTCCCGTTCGATCTTCGCCATGCCCCTTCCCTGGATACATTTCGCCGAGCCTTGAAAACTTGGCTCTTTGGACAGGCCTTTGGGATCTCCGGGGTGGGCTAATTTTTCTGTGATTGTTTTATAATTGTTATTGATTGCCCTACATGGTTTTATACTGCTACATTAGTGTTGACTGCATTGTATTTTATTTTGTATTACATTGTATTTTACTGCATTTTAATGTGTACGTCGCCTAGAGTGGCTTCGGCCAGATAGGCGACACAAAAATTAAATTTATTATTATTATTTCTCAGACCTCTTTCTGAAGTGAAGGATCAATTCTGTAAAGAAGTTTGGAGCAGCCACATTAAAAGATAAGGGCAGGGCATTCCAGGCAGGGGGTTGCCAACCCTGCTTGGATATGGATGTCTTTGCAGAGGATCCCTAGTCAAGCTTTACCAACAGCACAATCCAAACTATATCTACTCAGAAGTAAGTCCTGTTGAATTCTATGGGGGCTTAGTCCCTTAGTACATGTGTTTAGAATTGCAGCCTTCAGGGGCATCCATCTTTACTCCCGAATGCTCCCATCTAACATCTCCACAACATTAGGCTCCTTTCTTCCTACAGTGGCCTTCTGGTGACTGGCCTGGCCTGAAGGCACTTAAACCCTTCTTGCCGAAAGCAAGTAGGCTAGATGAAATGTTCCCTACCCAGGCTCCATCTTTTAGCTAAGATGTCTAGCTTAATTTCCAATCAGATTTTTTTTAAATTGTACGCTCCAAGCAACTGTGGTTGATGCTTAATGTATCATGCTTAATGACATCACTCGGGCCCGCCCCGTGACATCACTTGGGTCCACCCCTAAAATCTCAGGTTTTGGGAAGCTTCTGACCTGGCAACCCTACTCTACGCGGGGCTGCCTTTGCAGACGGTTCGGAAACTGCAGCTTGTGCAAAATGCAGCGGCCAGATTGGTAACAGGGACCAGACTGTCCGAACATATAAAATTGATTCTGGCCCACTTCCATTGGCTGCCTGTATGTTTCTGAGCTCGATTCAAGGTGCTGGTTTTGACCTATAAAGCCTTACACGGCTTGGGACCACAATACCTGATGAAACGCCTCTCCTGATACGAACCCACCCGTACACTATGGTCAAGATCAAAGGCCCTAGGTGCCTACTCCAAGGGAAACTTGGAGGGTGGCAACAAGGGAGAGGGCCTTCTCATTGGTGGCCCCCAAGTTATGGAATGATATCTCTGACGAGGTACGCCTGGCGCCAACACTGTCATCTTTTCGGCGCTCGGTCCTCTTCTTCCAGTCATTTTAGCATGTGTTTTAAATTGTTTTAAAATTTTAAATTGTGTTTTAAAATGTTTTTAAAATATGTGTTTTTAAATTTATATATTTGTTTTAATGTTTTTAGTTACTGTAAACCGCCCAGAGAGCTTTGGCTATGGGGCAGTATATAAGTACAATAAATAAATAAATAAACAAACAAATAAATAATTGTTTTCTCCTCTCCACTCCACCCCGTCTCGCTCCCCACCTCCTCCCTCGTCACCTCCTACCCATCCACAGAGCATGAGGGAAGAGTGACGCTGTACAGAAGCCCAGTTTGAGGCACATGATTTTCATCCACAAATCAGAGGAGCAGAAGACTTCTCCTGCCCCCACCAGGTAATGCCCAAAAGTAATGCTGGAAACATTACAATTACTCCAGAAAAGTAAAAAAAAATTACTCCTCATTCTATTACATTCTATTACAATCAAAATGTAAAGGAATTACCCACTCACTCCTCAAAAAAGTAACGAATTACAAGTAATTTGTTACTTGGAACCAAATTCTTCCAAGCTCTGCCCAGATGTTGATGGACTACAACTCCCATCATCCACAGACAGAATAGCCCATGGCCAGGGATAATGGGAGTTGTAAGTCGAATATTAAAATTAAAAAAAACATGCATAGACCCAGGATTGAAGATATAGGTTGCTTTCACACTGCCCTTCAATCTGTTTTTCTGACAATTTCTTACCTGGTAGTTTGCACATTATATTTGACCTTACCTTTCACACAACGTACAAGCTAGTTCCAGAAATCTAGTTGAATGTAGTGGAAGCTTAGTGCTAATTTCCTTGATACATAATACCAGAAACAATCTGTTTGCGAGGTTGGGAACCCAGAAGATTGCAGGAGATTTGCTCTAGCAGCCTGTCATGTTATAAGCATCCAAGCTTCCTTTCTATAACCTCACTATATTTCTGTATTTTTTTAATTCGATCCTGCCTGTGCCTGCTCCCTATTTGCCTTTGTTTGGTGAGTCTTCCTTACATTGTTTTTCTGAGTTTTATGTCTGATCTGTGCCTTGGAAGTCCCACTCTTTCCTGCCACTTCCCCCCTCCTCCCCATGGAGCCAGGCGCCTGCTAAAAGGTCCTACCCGACTTTCTTCTCTTCTCTGGGTTCATTTTACTGCAGCTAGTTTCCCCTGGCTGTTTTCAGACATGAGACTTATTGTATGTGATAGTTGCTGAAGTTGCCTTTCAAGTCTTTTCTACTGTCTTTTAAGCCCTTCTTCTATCTATCTATCTATCTATCTATCTATCTATCTATCTATCTATCTATCTATCTATCTATCTATCTATCTATCTGTCTGTCTGTCTGTCTGTCTGTCTGTCTGTCTGTCTGTCTGTCATTTGATTTATATCCTGCCCTTTCTCCCGGCAGGAGCCCAGGGCGGCAATTTTTAATCTGAGCTGGAGCAGTTTGTATTTTTAAAGTGACCACTTTTTCCCTTCCTCAGTGCTTTGTTTCTGGCTTTTTCTTGTTGGAGTTTTTGCTTTCTTGCTGTTCTTTGTACTTTTTTCACCTGATCCTGGTGTCTCCAGTTGCAGCAGTGTGAAAGACATTTGTACAACATGCCGGTATAAGAGATACTGCAGCGTGAAAGGAATTTAAAAATCCAGACAGAAGCGCTACCATTTTAATCCGTTCAACTAATGTAATAAGCCCCATGTCTGAAAGCAGCTGTAGTGCATCTGACCACACCAGGAGCAGTCGATAAGGAGGGGGTGTCACCACA